>NC_088688.1:16838218-18065218 GCF_028017835.1 Emys orbicularis | reverse complement strand
AGGGTTATTCTATCTACTATCCAAGATCCACAAACCTGGAAATCCTGGACGTCCAATCATCTCTGGAATTGGCACTCTCACTGAAGGACTATCCGGATATGTGGCCTCTCTGCTCAGACCCTATGCCACCAGCACTCCCAGCTATCTCCGTGGCACCACTGATTTCCTGAGAAAACTACAATTCATTGGTGACCTCCCAGAAAACACCATCCTAGCCACCATGGATGTGGAGGCTCTCTACACAAACATCCCACATGCGTCTGACGAAGTGGGCATTCACCCACGAAAGCTTATGCTCCAATACATCTGTTAGTCTTAAAGGTGCCACAGGACCCTCTGTTGCTTTTTACAGATCCAGACTAACATGGCTACCCCTCTGATACATTCCCAGAGAGTAGTTATCAGTGGTTCACAGTCATACTGGAAGGGCATAATGAGTTGGGTCCCGCAGGGATCCGTTCTGGGTCCGATTCTGTTCAATATCTTCATCAATGATTTAGATAATGCCATACAGAGTACACTTATAAAGTTTGTGACTGATACCAAGCTGGGAGGGGTTGCAAGTGCTTTGGAGGATAGGATTAAAATTCAAAATGATCTGGACAAACTGGAGAAATGGTCTGAAGTAAATAGGATGAAATTCAATAAGGACAAATGCAAAGTACTCGATTTAGGAAGGAAAAATCAGTTGCATGCATACAAAATGGAAAATGACTGCCTAGGAAGGAGTACTGCGGAAATGGATCTGAGGGTCATAGTGGACCACAAGCTAAATATGAATCAACAGTGTAACACTGTTCCAAAAAAAGCAAACATCCTTCTGGGATGTATTAGCAGGAGTGTTGTGAGCAGGACACAATAAGTAATTCTTCTGCTCTACTCTGCACTGATTAGGCCTCAACTGTAGTATTGTGTCCAGTTCTGGGCACCACATTTCAGGAAGGATGTGGACAAATTGGAGGGAGTCCATAGAAGAGCGACAAAAATGATTGCAGGTCTAGAAAACATGACCTAGGAGGGAAGATTGAAAAAAACTGGGTTTGTTTAGTTTGGAAAAGAGAAGACTGAGGGAAGACATGATAACAGTTTTCAAGGTTGTTACAAGGAGGAGGGAGAAGAATTGTTCTTCTTAACCTCTGAGGATAGGACAAGAAGCAATGGGCTTAAATTGCAGCAAGGGAGGTGTAAGTTGGACATTAGGAAAAACTTCCTAACTGTCAGGGTGGTTAAGCACTGGAGTTTGTGGAATCTCCATCATTGGATATTTTTAAGAGCAGGTTAGACAAACACCTGTCAGGGATGGTCTAGATAATATTTAGTCCTGCCAAGAGTGCTGGGGACTGGACTAGATGACCTCTCGAGGTCCCTTCCAGTCCCATGATTCTATGATCATCCATAGATCTCAAAGTGCCTTTACAAAGGAGGGTAGGTGTAATTATCCCCATTTTGCAGATTAAGAAACGGAGGCATAAAGAAATGAAGTGAGTTGCCCAGCAGTTGGTCCTCCCACAGGGATCTTTTTGCAGAGCTTCACAGTATAGGTCTACTCACCTCTGGCCTGCAGTGCAGTACTCAGTTCTCCTTATAAGCTCCTCCTCCAGCCTGTGCATGCATTGCTGGTGTGGCAGGATGGAGCTGCCTAGGCCCAGAGCAGTTCCTAAACCCCTTTCTCTCCTGTGTGGGGGTTTGTAAACTCCACCGTAGTGGCTTAAGAATTAAGTATTGCCGCTAGCCCTCGCTTGCAGTGTATGGTATTTTGATTGGAAAATGGGTTTCTTTTCTCCTCCATTACTACAAATGTTCCAGGGCAGTTGCATGTCTGTGGTGCTGATTTGTTCCTCCAATCTCCACCCCATCCTACCAGTGGATGTAATAGCTATAATATAATCACATGATTAAATACTGTGTTTAACTCCAACTGACTGGCAACTGTATATTGTCAGAGTGGGATTATGTGACTGGCATCTGTCGTGTAAAGATTTGTTTCATTTTATTTAATTTTATTTTTAAATTTCAGCACATGTCGAAAACATCCTGTTAGCGGAATCTGTGCGGGCAAAGAGTGAATAAAAAGAGTGTATTTTATTTATTAGCTTTAACTTTGTGGTTCCCAAATCCAAAGCCCTTTCTTTGAAGTTAAAGGAATTGGACTATAGGATGTATTCTAGTGATTTAGGAACCTATGGATGTGTATTCATATATGGTATCCCTTATATATAGTGAATGACGGGGTGCACAAGTCAAATAGAGGCCAGTTTTTCCACAAAGCTAGATTTTCAAAAGAGTTCAACTACCAGCAGCTCCCATGGTGACACTTTTCTTTTGAAAATATCAGCCTCAATACTTAAAAATCATGAGTCAGGCCCCCCAGAATCACTAGATTGGCTTAAATATAGTAAATTTGAGGTTCTTTTTACTTGCCTCCTGGCTTTTGAGCTCTTAGAGTTTTTGTGCTTTTCTCCACAATTGACAGCTAGGAACTTACTGTTATTTTTCTTTTAATGAAACCTGATATTCTTACATAATTATATACATCTGGAAGCGGAGGGTCAGATTTTTAAAAGTTTTTTATGTGTTTTTTTGTTGTTGTTCATTGAAAGAAATCAGATGCTGTGTTTCAATATAACTTTTTACAATGGAATTGAAACAATGGGAGGTAAAATTAAAATGCACAGCATTAAATCTACTGAGCCTCTGCTGCTCAAAACTGTATTTCACCTACAGAGAAGTAGCATTCAGCACTTAGTCTGAATTAGTAGGGCTAACTTCACACCATTAAGGGTGGTGTATGCAACTGTACTTTGTCCGATTATGCAAACTCAACCTTTTGAAGCTTCACCCTGAGATGGGGACCTTTTATATTTGGGAAAGTTCTATGGTCTGAGTTATACAGGTCAGACTAGATGATCACAGAGGTCCCTTCTGGCCTTGGAATCTATGAAATCTTTGTCCACTGATCACTTGTTCCACGAGGACAAGATCAGAGGCTCAAACTGTATAAAGGAGTGATTCACAGATTCTTGCTCTGAGCAAAAGGTGTTATGGACTTGTAACCCCAGAAAACAAAACCTTGGAGGTTGAAGTGCTGACGCCTACCAGAGCCCTTGTTAGAGGTGGGATGATCTCTGCTTATTGGCATGCATGTAGGTTCTTTTATTGGTTTTAATATGTTTTCTCTGTACTGCTTTTGCCTTAAGAATAAATGTGCTTGCTTAGGAAAAGCTGTATGGTACCTTGTAACTGTGGGCAAATTTGCTGTTTACAGCCTCTGAGGAGAAAGCAGAGTAAGCTCAGACACCTGGCTCCAAGCATGCCCATTGGCCTCTGGTTCCTGAACTCTGCACTGACCACCAGGCCTGGACACCCATTTCCCACTTGCTGGTACCGGTTTTCCACAGACGCTGACCCAGCATGGGGGAGTTACAGCGTAGCATTTTGGTGCACACACCCCTAGCCTGACCTGTGGGGTAGTGTAGACATGCCCTAAATCTCTCAAATCGGAATGGGTGCCAAGTACCGTCAAATGTCATGCTGTTTGTGGTGATGCACAAGTCTATTAGAAGGAATGGGCAAAAGTCACCAGTTCACAAAACATTTTGCAAATGTACATCCAGCAGGAGAGAAGGTTTTGTTCACAGCCAGCCTGGACCAGTGACCTAGAAATGAAAATCATCTTTCCCTCTACCCCACTCCCATCTATCCAGATGTCTGGGAAGAGAAGATTTATAAATTCACTGAAATTTTTGATATCTTTCCAAAAACATCCCATGCCAATAGTTTCAGCAATGCCCTGAGTAGATCTAGATGATCACAAGACAACAATCTGTTAACAGTCTCACTGTTACATGTTCTGCTTTGATGTGTTGTAAAAGAGCCCACTGCTTATCTCCTTGGCATGCAGCCACAATAGCAGCAGCAGTAGTTATTTTTGGATCATTCTTTGCCAATAATGATGATGGTTCCTTCTGGCCTTGAAGTCTGAGTATATAATGCTAGTCGGCCTAGGAATACCAGATTTCCTTCATTAAGGGGTTACGTTGCACCTCTCCCAGTAAGATATTATGAAGAGCTGGCTGGTTGTATAACTTTGCCCTTGACCAAAAGCGTACAAAGATTGTAGAGCATATGTCCTGAGAAACAGACAGATGCTTCATGTCATAAAAATGACAGATGGAGATGTAAAAACTACAAGTCCATTGACCCATCATCTACCTACACTGGACAACATATCAATCTGCACTTTCTGGTAAGATTTTCTCATGTTAGGGGTTAATAATCCATAGACCAACACTCCATGCATTACGCTGGGACTTTCTGAAACCCGGGCTGACATTGTTTTGTTGGCCAGAAAATTTTTTTGTCATTACTGTTATTATTACTGTTGAAAGTGTGAGCTAGAAATTCTAAACACTGACACCTTAAATGGTTGAATGGGAAATAACTGTGGTAACAGTGTGTTGAGCAATGTTGAACATTTGAAGCGAGGGGCCTGATTCAGCATTGCTATGTGATCCCAGCCAGCCACAGACTAGGAGAGGTACAAACTCAGTCCCTCCATCAGTATCTGCAAAAGGATGAGTCTGCCCTTAATTTTTTTCCTATAAAGAAAACAAAATTTGCAAGTTAAAAGGACAAAGGTGTGTATTTAACTTGCCAATTCATCTCTCTTTCTCTCTCTCACACACACACACACACACACCTATTACTCCAGAGCTAGTTTTGGCTTGATAGTTGAAATTGGGTTCTGAAATTGGCTTAAAATGGGGCACACATCCCTGTTTTCCCAACACCTGACCTTTTCATGTGAAATTTCACAGTGTTATTTTTATGCTCTTTGAATTTTCTAAGCCGTTTTGTTTAGATACATTTTTAATAGCGTTTAAACTTGGTTGTGGCTGAAATTTGTATGTGTCAATCTGATTATTTTGTTTACAACTATTTAAAAATGTTGCTTATCTACACAAAAATTGGTTGAGAAAGAAAACTTGAGTAGATCTGATCAACATTTTTTAAATGTAGTATTTAGGGATATTTTAGCCATTACTTGGTTAGTTGCAACTGACAAATAAAATCTTCTCTGTTATATACATAAAAGGTGATATTTTCAAAAGCACTTGGGGGCAGATTTACAAAGGCACCTAAAGATGCAGATGGATACCCACTGAGATTTAAAAAGCATCCAAGCGGGCAAGGGGCCTTACTCCTACTGACTTCAATTAAAATCAATGGAACTTGTAGATATTTTTTTCAAAAGCATGTAAATGACTTAGGAGCTTAAATCCCACAGACTTTCAATGGGACATAGGTTCCTAAATCACTTGTGGCTTTTGGAAATCCCACCCAAAATCTTCTGTTGGCAGCCACACATTTCTGTCCAGTTTTATTCTCTCACAACTTCTGTACACCGTAGACCAAACACTGCAACCTTAATTCTGTCCCTTATGAATGTCAGTTTTCTAGCAACCGATTTAACAGACTAACTCATCCCAATCCATTAATCTACCACATACAAATCCACAACTAATAATGCTAGGAGGGGGCAGTTTGGTAGAGCGGTATGTCCAGAATAATGGGTTAAGGGGGCAGGATTAGGGCCTCAGCAGCCTGAATCTCTGAGGTGCTGTGAACTGACAAATCTCACAGGATATGTGAAGACTCAGCTTCCTCAAAAAATCAAGGGGCCGGATTGAAGGGCCTAACATAGGCATCCAATTGTGAGAAATTTGGCCTGAGTGTTTGTCTCTTGTTGATAATTCGTATGTGTGCTCTGAAATGCTCTCTGGATAATCAAGCCAGTTCTGTGTTGTCATTGATGTTTGACCACATATTTGGCTCATTTCAACAGGTGGATGTTTCCCTGAGGAAAATCAAACAACAGATTAAATACCCACTTAAACGAAAAGCTGGCTTTTCTTTGGCCTCCAGGAAAAACCTGAAAGGAGCTACCCCACACTTACTGTTTCTAACATGGAGATAAAAAGAGATTTAGAACTGAATATCACTACCTTGATAATCACAGTATGTCCTGTCACAGCACTGTTATTCATTTGATTATTTTTTATCATAGAAGAAGGCCAGAACATAGAATCAAACATTTCAAGCCTGTTTTTATCTGCTTCCATTACTCCACAATACATTTTTTTTTAAATTAATGGGAATTTGCTCATGGCTAGTGTGGAGCAGATTCTGTAAGTGTTAAAATAAATTACTGCAACTCTTTCCATAATGATTTTTTTTAGCCATCATAAATATAGTGATAGTTCATCTTTGATACTGAAAATGCAGATCTGGATGATGGATTATAACACAGTGGATTAGCTCCTCCTGTTTATTAGTTTCCTCTTGATTTATTAGGGAAGAATGGTTTTTATCAAGAGGCCAAAGCTGAGGCTTTTATTCAGGGTTCGATCCTTCTCCCACCGAAGCCACCAACTTCAATATGAGAAGGATCTGGCCTCCTGTTTTTTACTCAATGGGCCTGATCCTGAAAGCATTGAGGACTTTCAACTCCCCTTGCCCTTGTGGAGAAAAGAAGGTGCCCTGCACCTTGCAGAAGACATTCAGCACCTCGGAGGATCAGGTCCACAACCAATAGAACCAGTAAAGCTCCTTAATCCTGTAATTGCTCATGGAAAATACATTAAACAAATGCCAGTCCTTCCTCCAGATTACATTATCTTTCTCCTTTCTCAAGTCTGCCTTGAATAGTGAGAAATTTACTGTTACAATATATTACAGTCAGCCCTGTAGCACTCTCTTCCAGTACTAGGTGACCTCTCAGATAATGGAAATGCCCTGCCTTTCAGCTCTGTCATAACTAGGATCACAATAAACTGCCACAGAAAAACGGTTACACTGCTGAGACCCCTTAAGACCTAGACTCATGGATGTAGAGATTCACATGATTATGTTAAGGAGAACGGATTACCTACAGTCATTCATCTTCCCTGAAAAACTGGTCTCCAGTCCTGCTGACAAAGACCACATAGCCACTTCCCTTGATTGCACTTATCTCATTTCCAATCACAATAGATATGTACTGAGATAATAGCAATCTTCTGCTCAACCTTTAGTCTGTTGATCTTTATCATTCCCCAACATATGTTGAAAATTACTGATCATGACCAGTATTTCACTCTTTCATTTCTCACTTCACACAATTGCATTTCTTTAAGATGGGAAGAAGGATCTGAAGCAGCAGCATCAGGCAGTAGTACACTTTTTTCAATAATACATAATTGATCTGCAAAGTCAGGTCTAGTTAACCATGCCTCTCTGAAATGATACGCTCATCTTACTTAATTTTATAGATGTCGGGCCCTCCGACTTCTAGCAGCAGTGCTCATAGCAACCACACTACACTGATTTGGCTGCTAGAGGGACTTCCATGGGTGCGGAGAGGCTGGATTGGCCCAGGGTGTGCAGCGGAGAGTTAATCCCGTCTCAAGCAGCAGTAACTCTTCAGCCTGTGGTTGGTTTGGTTTCTGGAGGAGGAGAATGCCATGTAATGCAGCCCCTCCCCCCAACCCTTCAGCTCACCCACTTTTCCATTGTCAACAGAGTATGTGGCTATTTTGTGGAGGGGGCAAAGTGACTAGGCTCCATGGAGGGGGGCATCCACTTAGCCACTTTTCCTCCCTGCGTGGGATCACTGGCTTTTTGGTGGATTTGCTCCATTCTGCACCATGCAGTGGCGGGGTGGACATATGGATACACAGATGGGCCTCTGTGCTGCAGTTAAGCAGGTATAATAATATTTCCCTACCTCAGAGGGATGTAGTAAGGCTTAATTAATTAATCTTTATCAAGCCCTTTAAGACTCGTGGATGGAAGGTTAAATATAATTGCAAAGTAAAAGGATTCCATTAGACTGCAGATGATCAAAGGCAATGTTTACAGGCTGCAAATTACACGACAGCTAAGCAGTAAATCAATCAAATTATTTAAGTGTATATTGACACATCTCCCTATTAATCTTTTCTTTCACCAACCTACTCCAATACACACATCACAGAGAAACAAGGTTATTAAAAGGCAAGTCTTAATAGCTAAGGGTGGTGAAGATAATGGAGTTGGTGCCCCAGCAGAGAGGCTACCTTCAAAAAGCATATAGAAAAGCTCAACCCTCCAAGCTAGAACTAGACCAATTTCCGTACTCTCTGCTACTCAGCTGCTCTAACAGCATCTTGAAGAGTCAAAATAATAACTCACAAAGTCTCCACATGTGGTATGAAAAGATTAGACAAGTCTTAAGCAGGCAGGGATTTAAATCCTGACTGATAATACAGTGGTGAAATTATACACCATAAAAAGCAGAGGAAAAGGGGTTGGAGTTTAGTCGAAAGGAAGATTTAATCTGGAGACAAAGACCTTCATATAAATCCATCCCATATATTTTGGATGATTATTTCAAAAGCTGGAACTTGTGCTTGTTGATCTCTTAAACTGATTACTGAGAAAATGTCTGCACTTTTAGAAATAGTCATTGACAGACATGCATTTCAGATGTCCTTTTTCATTGGTTTTTATTTCTTAACAAAGCTAGATTGCATAATACTTCTGATATTTTCAAATAACACAGATATCTTGGAATTCAATTTGTAGTGCAGCTGTATAATTTATTGTACAATAGCTACATCATGTTCCAGGAGACAGCAACATAGAGACTGACTGAATTCCAGCACAGAAGAGAGTTGTTTCAAAATGATAAGATCATTTTGTCAAGGGGGGAAAAATAACGATGGGAAAAGATATTTTCTCCACCATCAAATTTTGATACTTTGGACCAACCTTCAAGTTACTGAACAGAAGAGAAATTGTATTAAATAGTGTAGGAGTCCCTATGTCATTTGAGCTTCACATACACTAAAAGCAACACTAGGGAGTGCTGGTGCATGTTTATGCAAGGATCTCTTATAAAAGTGCTTTCTTGATAGAGACATTAATGTAATTTTTTTAATTGCAATATATCTATATTAATGGTTAAAAGGAACACAGAAATGGCCATACTGGGTCAGACCAATGGTCCATCTAGCCCAGTATCCTGTCTTCTGACAGTGGCCAATGCCATGTGCTTCACAGGGAATGAACAGAACAGGCAATCATCAAGTGATCCATCCCCTGTCGTCCACTCCTGGCTTCTGGAAAACTGAAGTTAAGGACACTCAGAGCATGGCATTGCATCCCTGCCCATCTTGGCTAATAGCCATTAATGGACCTATCCTCCATGAACTGATGTAGATATTTTTTCAACCTGTTATAGTCTTGGCCTTCACAACATCCCCTGGCAAAGAGTTCCACAGGTTGACTGTGCATTGTGTTAAGAAGTGTTTGTTTTAAACCTGATGCCTATTAATTTAATTGCGTGACCCCTACTTCTTGTGTTATGTGAAGGAGTAAATAACATGATAATAGCTAACATTTAAATAGCACCTTGCATCAAAGGATCTCAAAATGCTTTTCATATTTATAAAGTGATTTTCAACCTGATTTCTCCTCACTCAGGGCTGAAATGTAGCCACCTCTGGTGGACCACAGCAGTCAAATAACAAGACAAAACAGCACTGCAAAAGAGTTTCATGGCAGGAAATGTAGAATACTTTGCCCAAACAAATCTGCAGTACAGGAGAACTTTAGGGAAGCTGAATGTAATTTCCCAAGTTGGCATTGGTCCTGTACTAACATCCTTATTTCTGCTGTGGTGGGTTTGTTTGTTTGTTTGTTTGTTTGTTTGTTTGTAATGATCACAAATGAGAGTATCTTGGTTTTCTCTCCTATTTAACACACCCAGTGTGTACATGTGGTTTCACCAATCCATTCCAAAGACATTCCACACATGTTGTAGTTGGGCTGAAGGTAGCCCTTTCCTGGATTTGATTTTATTCACAAAAGGAACTCAAAATTAAACAGTATAAAATCCAGCTAAGCCTTCTTGAGAATCTTGACATCTCAAGGGACTTGTCTCCAGGACCTCAGTCTATTTCCCCCCACCAAAGAGAGCCACTCCCATCTCCTTCACTTAGAGGGGCAACAAGTCACTTGCAACAGTGAATCAGGAAAACCCATTTAACCCTTTCCACTGAGGCAAAATGTGTTACAAACTAAAGGAGATTCCCCTTCTGACAAGAAAGTTGACTGACCAATTGGTGGTGCTGTGAAAAGTCAAAAATTGGTCCAGCCTGGGTCCCTTTCTCTGGGACACTGACTGGCTAAGTGGGACAAGTGGCAACCTTGACATATTGTAGAATACTCTGAACTAAATAAAGTTTATCTTCCTTTTGAGGATGAAACATGTGTGCAAGTATTTACAGCTGGAGAAACCAGAGAACAAAGTGCAAAGGGCCTGCAAAGAAGCTCCAAAATATACTGAACACTAATTAAAATATTTCCAATTAACCACAAATAGATTAAGCATCTAGCAACTGGACATTTTTCCATGCCCTTCAAGGGAACTAATATTTGGCCCAGTATGTAAAGTGTGAGAAATACTGTGTGTGTGTGTGAGAGAGAGAGACAGAGAGAGAGAGAGAGAGAGAGAGAGAGAGAGAGAGAGAGAGAGAGAGAGAGAGAGACAATACAAAGTCAAGACACCAACTAACAATGTACTGTTCAAATCTAATAAACAATTCACAGATCAGATCAAATTTCTGAAAATACATTGTAAGAACATATATTATATTACAATGAAAATAGAGGGAAGATTATTTTGACCAACCATATGGACTCTATTACTAATATTTATAATGAAGAATTATTTGTAAACCTTAAAGAAATTCAGCATGAGAAATGCAGAGCTGCTGCAGAAGTAGATCATTACTAACCCTATCTAACATGGAAACACCGTTATACTGCATACTTACATTCAGGCTGCGTGACAACCTTGATGGATTGCGAGCTCTCTCCTGGTCCCCATTCATTGTATGCCACCACTCGGAATGTGTAAGTCTCCTCTGGTTTCAGATTTCCCACTGTAAGCTGAAGTGTCTCAGACTGTGTTGTGTTCTGTGCCCGTTCCCTAAGTAAAAACATTAGCACAGAAAAAGAACTTTAAAATTAACATAGCCTTTCAAGCAATACTTATTTAATAATACTTGGCAAGCTAGCAAAGTATCGCTAATTCTTTTAACTCTGACTTTGGGCTATAGAGTTTCTTTTAGGTGCCTGCAGCATTATGTTACAAATTAACTCATGCGATGGGGCCCAAGATAAATGCTGCAAGGACTACAAGAAAGTCAGAGGCATTCTATTATAAACACTTAATAAGCAACACAATCTTCTGGTTCCTTCCCTGTCTTAATACAATAGGAAATGGAACTGATGGGAAACAAATAGCTATTCAATAAGCAGAAACATCTGCGATCTTGACAGTGAGATGCGTACTGGATCATAAACATTGGGCTAATGACAGAAAAACAGGTTCTGATGGTTCCACAAATCAAGCTTTGGCAGTGCCGCTAACAGATGTGCCTTCCTGATGATAATGGGGACAAAAGTACATCACCGCCCAGCTAGCAGTGTTGTGTTCAGTGGTGTCAGTTACTGTAGCTAATGCAAAGAGATCACATAGAGATGAGGTGTATCCATTGATTCCGTCTCCATTACAAAGGTCTGAGGAAAGCAAATTTGTAAAGTTTGCGCTCTGCCTCACTTAGCTCTTTTAGCATCTTGGCAAAAATATCACAGTGATTATTAAGAAGTGGTGTTCTCATAGCCTAGGAAGATAAACAGTCTCTGATTCATGTGTGCAACTCCCATGGCTGTCAACTGCAGTTGAGCACAAGGGCAATATATTGCAAAAAGTATCTGGGAGTGTGGCCTGTTTATGAACTGAATAAGGATTTTAGCCTTAGTCCCCTAAAATATGAGTATGGTTGGTCTTGTGCATGTACCCAAAGCTGGGAGAGAGACTACAGGGAATCCTCCTTCCTTCGCACATCTTCTCAGATTCCAGCCATGTTACTGATCCTGGCCTCTAAGCACACAAAGACTAAGGGTGTGCCTATTGGTGGCACTGGACTCCCTAAATAGGACAGGAGGAAGCCATCATTTCATGTCCTTCCCTACTGACCAGTAGACAGAAGCCAGCATCAGGAGAGCATGTTACACCTCAAGAAATGGACTGCTGTGACCACAGCTGTGTGGAAACACCCTGCATTCTCAGAGGCATTGGTAATACTCCAGGCCCAATGCCTCTGAGGGCTGCAACTGGGGCAGTGCTCCTCCATACTTCCCTACGTTAGACTGTGGCTTAAAAGCTACAGTAGACCCATATGTGTTAAACAGAGGGATAGAATCTTCTGATTCAGAGAAATAGTGAAGGCTTAGTAGGTTCAGGCTTGGTGTTTGGGCTCCCTGGAATCTCACCTTCACAGATTCCGAGGCCAGAAGGAACCATAGTGATAATCAAGTCTGACACTCTGCATAGGCCAGGCCACAGAACTTCCCCAGAATAATTTCTACAGCAGATCTTTTAGGAAAATATCCAATCTTGATTTAAAAAAAGGTCAGTGACGGAGAATCCACCACGACCCTTGCTAAATTGTTCCAATGGCTAATTACCCACACTGTCAAAAAATGTACACCTTATTTACAATCTGGATTTGTCTAACTTTAACCTCCAGCCATTGGATTCTGTTATACCTTTCTCTGATAGACTGAAGAGTTCTTTATTAAATATTTGTTCCCCATGTAGATACTTACAGACTGTAATCAAGTGACCCCTTAATCTTCTCTCTGTTATGCCAAATAAACTGAGCTCTTTGAGTTTATCACTATCAGGCAAGTTTTCTAATGCTTTAATCATTCTTACGGGTTTTCTCCGAACCCTCTACAATGTATGAACATCCTTCTTGAATTGTCGGCACCAGAGCTGAACAAACTATTGCAGCAAGAGTCACACTAGTGCCAAATACAGAGGTAAAATATCTTCTCTACTCCTACTGAAGATTCTTGTTTATGCATCTCAGAATTGCATTAGCTCTTTTGGCCGCAGCGTTACATATGGAGCTCAAGTTCAGCGATTATCCACCATGACCCCAAATCTTTTTCAGACTCACTGCTTCCCAGGATAGAGTCCCCCATCTTGAAAGTATGGCCTACATTCTGTGTTCCTAGATGTGTAAATTTATACTTAGTCGTATTAAAACACATATTGCTTGCTTGCGCCCGATTAATCAAGCGATCCAGTCATCTGCAAACTTTATCAGTGATGACTTTTTCTTCTACCTTTTCAGGACTATGTCAACACTACTTTCCTAACCACCAGGCTATAGTGTCAGTCTCTCTCTCTGTAGATTAGAGCACTTGGGGGGCCCAGGTTCAAGTCCTTGCTCTGCTTCATTCAGACAAAGCACTGGTGGATTAGCCAAAGCGCTGGTGAATATAGTCTAGGGAGGAAACCAGCAATGTCCTACATAGAAGATAGTGGTGACTTCATAGGCCTCTTCTAATGGTTCAAGCAGATAAACAGCAACAGGTGGATTTCCTGTCACATGGGCCAGGGAGCTGGGGAGTAGAGCTGTTCCTCCAAAATAGGAAGAGGAGGGGAGCTCTCCCTTTGCTTTTAGCAGAGGAAGTAGACCTGTGGTTGATCAACTCAAACTCTCTTAACCTCTGGTCTCTTCCATCTCTAATTTCTATTATTATTATGGTGGAATCCAGAACATACCAAGCTCCTCCCTCCTTTTGGGAAATGGAATCTGTTGAACTCAAAACCAAAATAAGCCATATTCCAGGCTCATTGACCCTGAGTGCAACTCCGCTGAAGTCAGTGAGGTAGCAAGAGATTCATGTCAATGCAGAATCTAGCCCATAACAACCTTTACATTAATTCTTTGCAATGAGGGAATTCACAACAGTAAGAAATAAAAGAAAAAAAAATAACTTCAGTGAGCTATGGGATGGTCAGACACGTACTGCTATTGTCTATCAGAACCACTTTTTTGTTGAGATAAATAAATAACAGAAGAGGCCCTTCAAAGCACAAAATGGTAGAAAGGAAGTGATAAAAGGAAAACAGAGATGAAGCAAAAATGAGAAATTCCATTCACCTAAATCTCAAAAAATGAAACTTCTCTTAAGTTCAGCAGCTTCTCTAGAACTTTTGATGTGTGTATTTGCTTTTATATATCTGTTTATCTTCCTCTGTGGCAACGCTACCTGCAGTGATGTCCATAGGCACAGCACATTAGGGACGATACACAGACTCCAGCACTTCTGCAGCAAATCTACTTCAAGAAATATGCAAAGGAAATACTTGAATTTTCTTTCCCTGTTATGTAGATCTCCAATGAAGGAACTGAATAGCCTATATTGCCTGCTGAGTACAGTTATTTCCCCTAACTGTATCAAATCTACACTTTAGGCTTAAAGGGCCTGAATCGCCACTGCTTTACAACCTGCGTAGTCTGTGCAAAATTGGGTGCAAAATGCTACCAACAGTGTGCGTGAAAATGCTGACCTAGTAGCATTTTGTCCTCTGCAAAATAATGAAGAATCAGGCCCACTGGACACAGACATGGGGGGTATTTATAACTATTTTGCTCCACAGAGCTACATCTCAGGTTACTGCTTACATCTTAATCCATTCAGAATTAGGCTTGTCAGAACAAGGGCTCAATAAGCCAATAGTGATTATGGCTGGAACTTTCAAAAGCACCTCAGAGATTTAGGTACTCATACTACATTGAATTTCAGTGGTATTTGGGTGTCTAACTCCCTTAGGCTCTTTGAAAAATCACAGTCTAAGGTGTTCCCATCCCTGGCTATCTTGCTCTATACTAACCAATACTTCCCTCTTTATATGCCAGAAAAGATGAACAGTATTATACTAGAGCAGGTATCATTATTTATCTAACTCCTATTTGGGGGGGTTTCAGGCTGTCATATTGAGGATGTCTTCCAAATAAAGTATTAGAAACCTGACGTCTGAGTCTAGAAATGTTCTTTTTGCAACTGCAACACATAATTGTCCTATATGCCTTATATCCCAGATTAATGACCTGAAACTAGCTGATGTATTGATTTATAAAATCTAAGGAGTTTTTCTATGCTTCCCCCACTTTCTCCTAACTTCAAAAAATAAGAAATGTACCATAGCAAAAGTAAATTTTCCAAACTTGACTGAGTAAGGACTGAGTAATAACCCAAGCAAGGACCTCGGGATTTAACCTGGGGAAAATAAGAAAGAAAAAAGGGCTGAGATTCATCAGATCCATTTGAGACTTTATGATTGCTTTCAAGTTCACGTGGGAAGCAACCCAATACTATGGTGACGGGCAGTAGCATAAAGCCATAAGATAGATAGACAGACAGAATAATAAATTCTTACTTAGGAACCTACATAAGTGATTTGATTTTCATATGAGAAGGATGAGCATTCATTAGGGCACTAAGCTAGTACTTGGGAGACCTCGGTTCAGGTACCTGCTCTGTGACAGCCTTCCTGTATGACCTTGGGCAAGTCACTTAGTTTTTCTCTGCCTCAGTTCTCCATATATAAAATGGGGGTAATAGCACTACCCTACCTCATAGGAGCATTGTGATGAGAAATACATTGACAATTGTGAGGTGCTCAGGTACTAAGGTAATGTGGGCTATATGAAGTTCCACAAATAGTGAGGAGGATCCAGCAGCTCCCACTGAAATCAGGTGCCTTTAACTTTAGACAACCAGTTTTTGAAAATCTAGGCCACTGCATTCATGTGTAAAATAAACAACAGTTTCTAATGTGGTTCACCTGTTTATAAGATGGAGCCTACAATACGTAATTTCCAAAGGTGAATGTAGATCATCTTACATAAGTGTATCAGGGTGTTAATAATGCAATTACATTGTTCCCATACACCTCTTAGGTAAGCAACAAATGCTTTTACAATGTATCAACCACCTAATTAGTTGTTTCAAGGTGGAAGAGTCATGTTTAATGTTCCTTGCTGTGAAATGAATATTATCAATTTAATAAGGTTTTAGCACCTTACGTTTTTTTGGTACCTCTCATTATCTTCACTCCTGTGAATTTAGCAGAAAGACCTGGATTATAACAGGAAAACAACAAACAAACTTGAACAGTGACTCTGGGAATAATTTGTAAAAACTTTAGGATTAAAATCTTTCTGGGAGATATGTGTTAGTCAATACAGGGGTAGCTTAGTGAAATTCTATAGCCTGTATGTAGCGGGGCGGTCACCCCACTCCAACCCTGAAGGGGTTAAAACAGCCCTGGGAAAGGGCTGCCCCAGGAAGCCAATCATGGGTGGGCTTGAGGCAGCCAGTCAGGGCCCAGCTGGGCCAGTATAAGAAGGGCTCCTGGGGAGAAGGCAGGCAGAGATTCTCTCCCTCTCTGGAGAGAGAAGGACCAAGCTGCCTGGAGGAGCAAGGGTACCTGAGGCTGAGCAGTGCTGGGGAAGGGAAAAGTTGCTGGGGGGCTCCAGCCTGGCAACTCCCCAGGCTGAGGCCTTGGTTAAGGCTTAAGAAGGTACTGGGGCTGCAGAAGGGCAGCCCGGGGTTAGGCAGAGGCAGCTGGTCCAACCCCCTTGCCGGTGATGAGTGGCCATTACAGTCTGCCCCTTGAGAAAGGGGCTAAATGATGATTGGCAGCAGCCACCGAGGCAAGGTGGGTGTAGAGGGTTGGGGGTTCCCTGGGGAGGGGAGACCCAGCATGTGGGGGTACTGTGGTGGGCAGAACCCCTGGGTAAAAGAGCACAAGGGTCTGGGAGGGACATGGGGGCCAGAGGCAGGCAAGACACCATCCAGCAGAGGGTGCTCTGGCTGGAGTTTGAGCTAATTCCCAAGATGACCAGCAGGAGGCGCGGTGCTGGTGAGCCTCACTTCACTACGCTGTATTACACAGGTCAGACTAGTTAATGATCTGATGGCCTTTCTGGCCTTAAGATTTTGCACCTGTTAATTTGTGACCAAAAAAAAACACAAATGAATGCCTTGGTCCTTTATAATATTAATGTAGGACCTGATCCTCCATATGTGGATCTTTACGTCAAGGGGAGTCCTATTGTCGCTGAAAGAACCAATCTCTTTGCAAAATCAGGGCCTTAATTGTATTTATCAGAGGAAAAAACTCTGATTTATTAATAGTAACTAAGAAGAAAGATGGGCACAAACCAAAATGCCAGATCCAAACGAATTCAGAATTTGAAAGGTTAGAATCGAAACGTGGACTTTGCTTCTTGGGCCAATGTCTAGCTGAAAATGTATATATTACAGTATAAATACAGTATTCCTCTTTTTATTTTCCACAGAAAAGATTAAATTCCATGAATTCTGTGCATGGTTAACTAGACATATTCTGAGGTGATATTTGAACTGAATGTAATTTTTTCTCAAAATAACATGCAATAGATCATGAACAAATTGCCAAAAGTAAACAATGGGTCTGTCTTTGTGGTGACTAATGTAAAATCACATAAAGATCAAATGCCTGCATGAATCAATGCCCACACTTGTCCAGGGTCAGCCTGACAAAGACAGAGATGGGGGAGAGGAAGATTGAAGATGAAAAGAAGAGTGAATGCAAACAAATGACCAGCGAGCAAATCTGCATGTTTAAATTAGACCAGGAAAGAGAACTGAATAAAACAAAGTCCAATATGAGGGCAGGTTTAAAAATAGTTCAGCCTGAATCATGCCAACAGCCCCAAAATTTGGGGGAATATATGAAATCTGAACCAGGATGTGGATCTGAATATTGAATCTATCTCCCTATTATTATGAGTGAATTTTCACAGGAAAAAAATGTGCTACACAGTGCACAGAACAAACAGAAACTTGCTCAAAAGAGCTTGTAATCTATATAATATGCCAAACCTAAAGCCTGTATTCAAATGCCCCTGAGCTTTGGGGGAATTAAAAAAGTTGGATCTGGATCCAGTTTTTGCATCTTCAGTCCATTACTAATTTAAAAGACTTTGAATAAATTTTTCAAAAGCACATAAGTGACTTAGAAATGTAAGGCCTTGTCTACACTACAGCGAAAAGTCGATCTAAGCTCTGCAATCTGAGTTACGTGAATAGCGTAACTCGAGTCAACATAGCTTACATCTACTTACCGCGGGGTCCACACTACGCGATGTCGACGGGAGACACTCTCCCGTCGACTCCCTTACTCTTCTCGATCCAGTGGAGCACAGGAGTTGACGGGAGAGCGATCTGCAGTTGATTTAGTGGATCTTCACTAGACCCGCTAAATTGACCATCAATGCATTGATCGCCGTGCGTTGATCCCCTGGTAAGTGTAGATGAGCCCACAGTCCCATTGATTTTCAGTGAGACATAGCAGAAGTAGTATTTATTATTTGTATTATTGTAGCACATAGGAGCCCCAGTCACAGACCAGGCCCTGTACAAGCTGCTCACAATCTAGGTAGGCTCCAAAGTGACAAAGTCACTTTTATAAATGGGATATACATGTCTACATGGAAAAGTTTTACAGGTTACACAGATACAGCTATCTAAGTATCATTACATTCTTATCAGTCTAAAAGGGCCTCTTTTGGGTAAACTTATGTCACTTGGGAAGAGGTTTAAACTAGGGCTGTTGATTAATTGCAGTTAACTTACGCAATTAACTCAAAAAATTAATTGTGTTTAATCACACTGTTAAACAATAGAATACCAATTGAAATTTATTAAATATTTTTGGATGTTTTTCTACATTTTCAAATATATTGATTTCTAGTGCAACACAGACTACAAAGTGTACAGTGCTCACTTTATATAATTTTTAGTACATAATATTTGCACTGTAAAACGATAAACAAATGAAATCATATTTTTCAATTCACCTCATACAAGTACTGTAGCGCACTCTCTTTATTGTGAAAGTGTAACTTACAAATGTAGAATTTTTTTTGTTACATAACTACACTCAAAAAGAAACAATGTAAAACTTTAGAGCCTACAAGTCCAGTCAGTCCTACTTCTTGTTCAGCCAATTGCTAAGACAAACAAGTTTGTTTACATTTATGGGAGATACTGCTGCCTGCTTCTTATGTACAATATCACCTGAAAGTGAGAATGGGCATTCACATGGTAGTTTTGTAGCCAGCGTTGCAAGGTATTTATGTGCCAGATATGCTAAACATTTGTATGCCCCTTCATGTTTCAGCCACCATTCCAGAGGCCAACACTCAAATGCAGAAACTACAGAACCCAAACACCTCCCCCCCCCACACACACACACACAAAAAACAACCTTCTCCTGGTGACTTAGATAATGAAAATGAACATGTGTTGGTCCACTCTGCTTTGGATCATTATCGAGCAGAACCCGTCATCAGCATTGATGCATGTCCTCTGGAATGGTGGTTGAAGCAAGAAGGGAGATATGCATCTTTAGCACATCTGGCAAGTAAATATCTTGCGATGCTGGCTACAACAGTGCCATGCGAACATCTCTTCTCACTTTCAGGTGACATTGTAAACAAGAAACTGGCAGCATTATCTGCTGCAAATTGTAACCAAACTTGTTTTTCTGAGCGATGGGCTGAAGTAGGACTGTGTGGACTTGTAGGCTCTAAAGTTTCACATTGTTTTATTTTTGAATAGTTATTTTTTGTACATAATTCTACATTTGCAAGTTCAACTTTCATGATAAAGAGATTGCACAACAGTACTTGTATTAGGTGAATTGAAAAATACTATTTCTTTTGGTTTTTTTACATCACAAATATTTGTAATCAAAAATAAATATAAAGTGAGCACTGTACACTTTGTACTCTGTGTTGTAATTGAAATCAATATATTTGAAAATGTAGAAAACATCCAAAAATATTTAAATAAATGGTATTCTATTGTTTAACAGCACGATTAATTGTTTTTAATTGCTTGAAAGCCTTAGTTTAAACTAAATCATAAAAGCCAGAGTATACTTGTATAACAATATCCATTTAAATTTACAACCTAGTTTACATTGAACAAAGCTTTCCAATGTAGACAAGGCTTTAGCCTCCCAAGTGACTATGGCACTGTTGAAAATTTTACCCTTATTTTTAACAGTGTGACATATTTCCATGATAATTTAATGGAGAAGATAAACATTAGCACCCACTAACAGATGTTTATCATTACTTTTGGTCACCTGTTACTTTGAATCGTGTTTATTTTTTCCTTTAAATAACTATCTTTCCTATGTCAACAGATAGTTTGAAAGCATTATGTCTTTTAAACTAAACTATTTTCTCATGCAGATATTCCTTTGGATGCAGGTGTTTTCTGTGGTCTTTCTTTCTTTCTTTCTTTCCTAATAGATTTAGGTTTGTTTTATCATGCTTATAAGAATAAAAAAACCTGCCTTTTACCTTTAAGTGCTTTCCTTATCAGCAAGCAAAACCATTTCAGTGTTTGATCCCCTGAAGCAAGCCTACCCAAGTGTGAAGATTAAAGAGCAGGCCATCAAAAATACACCAAAGGTGAGGGTATATAATAAATGCCTTCACTTCCAAAGGGGTTTCTCTTTGGAAGTGTTGAGTCAGGGGAGCCCTCTTGTTCAAATTACAGTCCCACTCTAAACAAACTTCTCCCACTCTCTCCCCTTTAGATATTTTTGGTGACTGGTAAGGAAAGACATCCTTGAAAGGAGTCCAGCTTGTTTTCAGCAATCCACTGTTCCTGTTAGCTCAAGTTCAAAGACTCACCTGGCTCTTTGGCATCTAATAACAGCATGTAATGCAAGAGAGCTGATGGGGAAGGTTTAAAATTTACTTACTGGAAAGCTGGATTAGCAGTGAGGCAATAGCTTCAACCTAGCAAGTGTACAATCTGAGGAGACTTGGTTCTCAATCTGCTTCTCAAACCTATGAGATGGATGTCACCCAGTAGTTACAGTACAGCTAAAGATTGGCTCTGAAGATGTTTGATGGTATGGACTTATACACATCCCTAGCATTACTGGTACTGTCAATTGTCGAGCAAAATTACTGTTATTCTCAAACTGGGAAAAGTTTCTTACTCTAGAGTTGCAGTAATTTGCCTGACAATTTCTTTGCATGCCTGAGGTTAATGTCATACCCACTCTTTTTGTAAAGAGAAAAATAGCTCTTCTGTAAAAATGTATAAACAATAAATGACTCAGTAGCCCATGCAAGTGCTGAAAGGAAAACTACATTCATTTGGTTCAGCCTCAGAGGCTGAAAGTTCAGAAGACCAGAGGCACTTCTCGCCATGGCTAAACTGGGAAATGTATTTTTTAAGAAAGTTTTTAATTATAACTGGCATCTTTAAGCTAAGTGCTGGAGGCTGCCATCTTGCTAAAATTTTTTTTTTTTTTTTTTTTTAATATTGGAAGCATGAAAACCCTCTGCAAGAGAGTGTTAACAACTTCCATACTTGGGTTAGTGCTAGATTCTGACACCCTCACATTGCATAGTGCCTTACTCAGTGAGTAGTGCTACTGAAATTAAATGGAAGAAAATATTCAACCAGTGTAAGGGAATCAGAGGCAGCCCTTAATATACAGATATAGATGTGGATATAGCTTGAAATCTTAAAAAAAATAACAATAGTTCTATATAAATGTTTCATATTTAAATACTGAAGTATTCTTTTGACTGTTAAGCTGTTACTGGCCATTGTTGAAAACAGGATACTGGGCTAGACAGACCACTGGTCTGATTCAGTATGGCAATTCTTAGACTAGCATTAAAGCAGATGAGAAATAACTGTAATAATGCTTTGCGTTGTTACAGTAACGCCCCACTTAACGTCCTCTCACTTAATGCTCAATTACAGAACATGCTCCATTTAAGGTTGTGCAATGCTTCGCTATAACATCGTTTGGCTGACTACTTTGTCAACAGCTGGCAGCCCCCCATCAGCTCCCCTAGCCCCCCCACAGTGCCTCCCGCCCGCTGGCAGACCCCGCGGATCAACGCCTTCCCCATCCTCCCCCCCGCCTCCTGCCCGCGGCAATCAGCTGGCTTGCGACGTTCAGGAGGGATGGGGGAGGAGTGAGAACTCGGCGTGCAGGTTCCCCCTCCCAAATGCCGCAAGCCAGCAGATTGCCGTTGGCAGGAGGGAGGGGGGAGCCTGCGCTCTGAGTCCTAGCTCCTCCCCCCTCCCTCCTGCCCCCTGAACGTGGCAAGCCAGCTGATTTCTGCAGGGAGGGGGGAGGAGCGAGGAAGCGGCGCACCTCCCCCCTCCCTTCCCTGCCTCCTGCCCGTGGCAATCAGCTGGCTTGTGGTATTCAGGAGGCAGAGGAGGGAGGGGGGAGCCTGTGTGCCATGTCATCGCTCCTCCCCCCCCCCCACTCCTGCCTCCTGAACACTGCAAGCCAGCTGATTGCTGCAGGCAGGAGGTAGAGGGGAGAGGGGGAGGAGCGAGGATGCGGCGTGCAGGCTCCCCCTCCCTCCCCTGCCTCCTGAATACCGCAAGCTTGGGGGAAGGGGTGGCGTGGGCGGGCCAAGGGTTGAGTCCCCTGCCCCTGGTGCTTGCAGAGTAGGGGAAGCTGCTGCGCAACGTGCTTCTCCTAGCCTACAGCACCTTCAGCCTCCTTGCCTGCCTTATAGTCTGCAGTGCCAGTGGGCTGTGCCTGTATGGGGTAAGGTGAGGGCACCTCCCAACTATAGTACTGTACTGTATGGCAAAAAAAAAAATTCCCTGGAACCTAACCCCTCCCCCCCCCATTTACATTCATTCTTATGGGGAAATTGGATTGGCTTAACATCATTTCACTTAAAGTCACATTTTTCAGGAACATAACTACAACGTTAAGTGAGGAGTTACTGTACCATCCCTTCCATCCTCGAATCCCAAAGCATTTTACAACATCAGTTCTGAAAGTTCCCATGTGCAGTACGGGTGGTATTATTATCCCTAGTTTATAGCTGAGAAAATTGAAGCACAGATGTTAACAGCCATATTTTCAAGAATGTCCATTTATTTGGCAGCATCAATTGTTCGGTGCCCAAACTGAGATAGCTAATGGATAAGGCCATGATTTAGTCACAGGTATTTTTAGTAAAAGGAGAGGTCACAGGCAATAAACAAAAATTCATGGCCGTGACCTATCCCATGACTTATACTATAAATACTCCTGACTAAATCGGGGGGGTTAGGGAGGGAGGACACTGCTGCGGGGAGGCGCCTTGGGGGCCGCTGCTGCGGGGAGCAGTGGCTGCTCTGCCGTCCCAGGGACTGCTGCACGCTGCGGGGCCGCCAAAGAGACTGGCTGCAGAGCTGCTCCAGTTGCGGATGGTGTGGCAGGCCCCAGGGCCACCTGAGCAGCTGACCCCGGTGCCAGCTGCTTGGGCGGTCCTGGGGTCAGCCACACTGGCCACTGCACAAGTCACAGAGGTCGCGGAAAGTCACAGATTCCATGACTTCCGCGACCTCCGTGATAGACACAGAGCCCTACTAATGGATTGATTATGTAACATGCTGAGCATGTGCTGATCTAAGTGGGATTTTAAGGACAGTCAGTTCCTCACACAGTGGTTAGCATGTTCTAGCCATCTTATCTTGTTACTTATATATCCCCGATCACTGTAGTATCTGAGAATACCTTAGAATTTGTAATATATAGGGCTGTAAATTAATCTTCTTTAATGCAAGCAATTAATGCAAAACAAATTAACTAGACTTTAAAAAAATAGTCGCAATCTCAATTTTAATTGTACTGTTAAACAATAATAGAATACCAATTTAAATGTATTATACATTGTTTTGTTTTTTAGTGCGGTTATGTAAAACTATGTAAAACTTTATAGCCTACAAGTCCACTCAGTCCTACTTCTTGTTCAGCTAATCGCTCAGACAAACAAGTTTGTTTATATTTATGGGAGATACTGCTGCCTGCTTCTTATTTACAATGTCACCTGAAAGTGAGAACAGGAGTTCCCATGACACTGTTGTAGCCGGCCTTGCAAGGTACTTACATGCCAGATATGCTAAATATTTGTATACACATTCATGCTTTCACTTGTAGGCTCTAAAGGTTTTACTAATAATAATTCTAAATTTGTAAGTTGCACTTTCACGATAAAGAGATTGCACCACAGTACTTGTATGAGGTGAAGTGAAAAATACTATTTCTTTTATCCTTTTTACAGTGCAACTATTTGTAATCAAACATACTAATATAAAGTGAGCACTGTACAATTTGTATTTTGTATTCTAATTGAAACCAATATATTTGAAAATGTAGAAAAACATCCAAAATATGGCTAATTTAATTTGGTATTTTATTCTTAACAGTGTAATTAAAACGGATTAATCACAATTTGTTTTTAATCGTGCAATTAATTGTGATTATTTTTTTAATCATTTGGCAGCCCTATTAATATATTATCTTCACAACACAAGGTCACAGAGAAGTCTGTGGTAGACCCATGAATAAAACCCAACAACCCTGACTCCTAGGGATGTACTTTCAACAGAAGCCCATCATTCCTCTTCAACCTTATAGACACTCCACAGGGCTCCCACAAATGACATCATGTTTCAGGAAGATGGCTGCCTCCAGCACTAGCCGCCAAAATGCCAACTTAATTAAAGATCTTTCTTGAAAAAATACATTTTCACACTTTAATCATAAAAAGATGTGCTGTGGGCATTGTGTATTTGCAGGGTGTTCTGCTGAGCAAAATGGATGCAGTTTTCCATTAAAGAGAATGGTTTGATTCTTGCTATAAGAATTTCTGTCATAACTGTAGGTTTCTGTTTGTTCTGTGCGGTGCATAGCACTGCTTTTCTTAAAAATCCTGACATATTATTATAGCATCATCAAATAAAACACATAATGCTAGAGATCAAGGGCCTAACCTGGCAGTTTTTTGCACATGCTAATCTCCAAAAGGGGAGTTTCCCCTTTGGTAAGACTGTATTACGGTAATTATTGATTAGTAGTAGTATTACTGTAGCCGCCTATGAGCCCTAGTCATGGATCAGGACGGCATTGTGCTACGCACTGCACAAACAGTCCCTGCTCCAAGGGGCTTACAATATAAGTATAAGACAAGAGACAACAGATGGATACAGACAGGAGAGTACAAGTAAACAATGAGAGAATGGGACTGGGCCCTTCACAGCTAAGCACATACTTCACTGTGGATAAGGCATAGTTCCCAAAACAACAAGGCTAAACCTAAAAATCTCTCTGCAGATGCTACTCCACCTCATAAAATGAGATCAAAATGTGGAAAAAGGCTTTTGGGTAAAATGACTATACAAAATGGTCCCGGGGTTCCAAGTTCATTAGTTCTCAATGATTCCATTACAAATCCATTTACTTCTCAAATCAATATAGGTTTCATTCTAATTCACCCTCAGAATCTGTGTTCTTTCTGGCTCCTACAAGAGTACCATTAACCATCACATAGTTGAGGTGTATTACAAGTGCAGTTAAGATGAAAGTGACATTCAATAAACTTGATCTGGATTACTGAAAATGATGTGAAGAAAGAGAAAAATCCAACTTAACTCTCCGATCCCAGGCTGATTTAGAAAAAAACTAAACTAAACTAAAAACATCTTTTTCACATGTATCCTGAGCACATTAGACAGGGAATCATGTGAGCAACAAACAAGACCCCCACAATGTCTTTATTATAGAATAACTTTTCAATGTACGACTATAAATACTTATGAAACTGAGGCATAGTATAGTGCAATCTCCAAGACACAACTCTGCTATTAACATCTCAGTTCTCACCTGTAATACCTGTACCACTCTTACACCCATTCTTGTTACTCCATTTTACACCATTGCTGAATTAGACATTGGCTTTGTGCTGGAGTTATCCTCCTTTATCAATTAAGAAAAGCTCACCAAATTTACTTTCACTTGCGATTTTAACAGAATTTGAACCTGTATCTCCAGAGGGGAATGACAGGTAAATGTGCTAATCTACTAGCCATATATTAGACAAGCAATTAGGATGATAAAGTTGTTACAAGTAAATTGGGATTGCATACGCCAGAATCAATATACTACCATTCTAGCCACAAAGGTGCTCTGATATCAAGGCATTAAGCATGGTATATGAACTTAGATAAATTACAGTAGACAATCTCTGTCTTCATACTGGCTATTATTGTGAAGTATTGTATCCAAAAACATGAAAACAGTTTGTGAGACACTATTAAAACCCTTGTGCAGCTTTAGGACCATGAACACCCTGATAACAGTAGTGGGCTGCTTATGTTGTCTTAGTCATTGGCACCTACCTGTTGATGCTTTCCCTGGAGAAGTAGACAGTGTATGCCAGGATATTCCCTTTAGTTTCTGCAGGTGGGCGCCAGCTGAGACGGACAAATCGACTGGAGACCAAAACAGGGACCACATCTCGGGGAGCAGAGGGGAGGACACTGGAACTTGGGATAGCTGAAGGGGAAGGAGAGGAATCAGTCAGAGAGGTTGGTGGAACAAGGGTTTCAGGACTGGTGGGAAGTACTGTAGTTGGCACAACTGATGTGTTAGAAAACAAAGGGCCAAGGTGAAATGGAAGTGTGTGAATAAAATGAATGGGAGCGGGGGGGAAAAAGAGAAAACTGACAGTAAAACCACACTTTAAAATACAACATTCTGCACAAGCAACAATCCACAAAGTTCAACAGCAACAAACGTACATTAGATGGCTTACTGTCCTGCTAATTTTCAGAGCTTCTCTCTTACATGTATGATCACAAACTCTAAAAATTGCATTGCTCACGCACAGATCTTTAGTTATCTGACAAACAAATATTTTTTAGCAACTCTTAAAAACCCATTTTCTACAAGAACCACCCTTATTGGACTGGGAAAGGCAGAAACTAAGAACTCTTCTACAAATTACTTGGTGGATGATTGCTCCCAAGTTCAGTACAATAAAAAGCAGAATGGAATAATTTTAATATTGGTACATCTGAGCATCTGGTTTTGAGTTAAAAAAAAAAAGTCAAACACACCAGGTATATAAACAATAAAATGAGTAAATGGCTAGCTCAAGGTTTCAGGTTGTGAAATTTACAAAAGTATTTGTGTGTGTTGAACACTAAATGTTTGTCTTATAGGTTGCAGTTCCAGCTATATACTGTCTTAGCATGCGAACTCCATAACCAACATCCACAATCATCTTTCTTCCTTTGTGATCTAATGTGAAGTCCAATGCTTAATCTCACAGGCCCGTTGCTGTTACCACGGTCACAAATTCCTTGTCTGTCATGGAGAAGCACAGCCATTCATAGAATACCAGCATATTCTTATAACTTTTTGAATGGTCCACTTTTCTGGTCAAGTGCCCAAAAGGTGTGAGTGGGGCCCAAAGGGAGAGATTGTTTATGGAGGATGCAAGCTTATTGCGGAAGTCCCCCTGGTGAGAAATGCTAGGGGTGGAGTTTTCTTCTGGGTGTTTATTATTGGTTTTGGTTTTGTTGTGTTGTTATTTTAAATAATATCTAATGCCCACAGAGTACCAGATAGACACCTTTGATATGTTTGATAAACTTCAATATGGAAAAAAAAAATTGGTTCACCATAGTGTTGTACAAAATAAGTAGACCAGGAGCCTGACATAAGCCACTTAAAAAATAAAATGCATCATTTAAAAACAGAAATTTGCCACTGATAGTGCACCTAAAGAAATTACTTTTTTCATAACTGTTCAGCTTTATCGGCCATGAAGCAATAATCCCTATGGCTGTCTGCAACCTCTTTACAGTTTTTGATGTGTGCTGTGAACAGTGTTATAAACATTAACTTACACTGTGCTCGTTAACAGTTCATGAACTGTGTTATCTAAATGGCATATAAAGGACGGCTTGATGTGTTCATAAAAATGCAAAAAAAAAAAAAGTAATTTGCATTGAATATTAGATCAACTAATGAACTTATTTTCATGTCCTCAAATTTTAGAACCCTTGCTGTTAACGAGATGTGCAAAATATGGCCACATCTTTTGACTATTTTCATGAGCAGAAATACTCCTTTTTATTAAATACAATACTCAGTATGGTGGTGTCCATTAAAAAGTAGTAATGCTTGAAGAATAATTGTCCTCAGTGGAAGAATTGTGAGACCCATGGAATTTCTCTATGATATTCCTCATGCACCTATCTAGTGGAAAAGAAAGGCCATAGTCTTGACAGCCCTTGACACCTGGGGCATATTTATGATCAACTATTATAATTTTATTTGTTTTGTGGTAGTTGTATTTCCTGGAAGTCCCAGTCCTGGACAGGGCTGATTTGTGCTAAGAGCTGTACAATGCAGAACAAAAAGTGAAATTCTCCACTCACTTCTTCCAGCGGTGAAACTCCATTTGTTGCAATGGAACAACAACTGATTTGCAATACTAACAGAGATTCTGACTTTTGGTCTAATTTGTATATCAACACCAATGCCACGTGCCTTAATCAGGCCTATTAATGAATGCTAGACTGCATAAGGGCATTATGGAAGCACCAAGAATCTTTGCTAAGTTTTTAGTTGAATGATAAGATAGAAATGTTATTAAGTTGACAGATTTTTGTAAGATCAACCCCAACTTTGTCCAGGGCAATGAAAGGGCTGAGGGGAAATGTATTGAGGTTGGGAGCTGGAGGGGTCTACTTACTCCTTATTGCTTTCGGTAAATACTGTAGTACTTGAAATATAGATTTTCTGCTACCTCCAGTAAAAACTCTTTCACTTTTATGGTTGTTAGCAGTGAATAGCAAATATGTATTTATGCTTACAATACAGAAATAACCTGTTACCTCGCCATTTATCTCAACAAGTAATAGCTTAAAATCCTTGAAAGTTTCATATGAATATACTGGATCAATTCACTTGCGTCTGACCAGGGATGAATTTGTCCCATTTGTTCCCACTCTGTAAACAGTGGATATTTCTGTGTCTTGGCACCTTGAATAATCATTTACTCCTATGTAAAGTGAGTGTAAAACTCTACAGTTCTGAGTCACTTTGCATAGGCATAAATGACTTCACAAGATTCACTGGAGATCATGGCAACAGATGCACATAGGGTAGGAGCGCCGCCAGCTTTTTTGCCGCCCTAGGCGGCGGAAGGTCCCGCCCCTGAAATGCTGCCCCCGACAGAGGCGGCGGAAGGTCCTGCCCCTGAAATGCCGCCCCCGACAGAGGCGGCGGAAGGTCCCGCCCCCGAAATGCCGCCCCTGACAGAGGCGGCGGAAGGTCCCGCCCCCGAAATGCCGATGACGACCAGGGCGGCCGAAGATCCGGCCACCGCGGTCACCGCCCCCCAAATGTTAGCGCCCTAGGCAACCGCCTAGGTTGCGTAATGGGTTGCGCCGGCCCTGACATAGGGCCACGTTGTCAAGAGAGCTCAATTCCCATTTAGGCACCTAAATAAACAGGCCAGTTTATTAATCTGGCTGATCTTTTTTGAAATTCTAGCCTCAGTTGTGGGTACTGAGCTCCTCTGAAAATTCTGGCCATAGGATCCATCCCTGCAGGACAAAAGTCCTATAGGAAATGGGAGGTGTGTCGGAGTTAGGTGCACAAGGCAGCTTTTACACAGGAAGTTCTTATGAATAGGGCTTAGGCAGCACCAGCTGTATGTCACCTCACTATTTTATAGAAATGAAGGGCAACATTTTCTCTGATCTACCCTATGCATTTGACCGTGCCACACCTTTAAGCAGGGAAGATGTTGTCCGGCTGGCTGAGGGAAAGGGAACAGTCCTCTATGGGTGTGGAGGGGAATGGGTCAGCATGGCCACACTGACTCATCCCCTGGGCCCGGAAGGGTTGAAAGGGGGCAAGCCCAGACAGGAAAAGCAGGGACAGAGAGGTGTGGGGGGGATTCAAACACTGCGAAGCGCAGATGGAGTGGGATTGTGGGGGTCAGTGGTGAGCCAGAGGTAGGATTCTCGCAAGAATGGCGGAGGCCTGGCCCCACAACGAGTGCTGGTGGAGCCCCGGGGTGGTGTGCTTGATTACCAAAGGCAGTCCCCTAGGCTGATGGCAGGTATGGGGGAACTCCAGGGAAAGCGAACACCCACACAGGTGAGCTGGCTACATTTGCTGATGGGACAGCCAGCAAGTGGTCAGGCTGTTGCCTTTGAGTTTATTTCTACAGCATTACAGTCTTCCAAAGTGTATGAGGTCACCCTGTTTTACTCAGCTGATTGCAGGAGATAAGGGCGGCACTGATGGCAGGAGTGGGTTGGATGAACGGCAGATGGAGGTTGCTGATTGCAGGGGTGATTTGGATCTGCATTGGGTGGAGGCTGAGGGGACATGTGGTACAGGTGGGCCCCTGCCACACAATGCGGCAATAAGTATCGATGGTGGGGCGCCTTGGTGACATGCAGGGTCCGTCGCTATTTGTTCCTCTGAGGCTTTACATCTGGGAGATGGGGATGGACCTAGCAGGGTATTAAATGGGCCAGGGCAAGAATTGGGAGTCATAGGAGCCATATCAGACTTGCAGGGAGGCTCCTCCTTGCAGGGAGGCTCATGGATTGCACAGCTGCTCCATGCTAGCTTGCAGTTGTTGCAACAGCTTCCAGCATCCACGGGTGAGTGGTCTGGCCAGGATGGTAATGGATGCACAGAGAAGGCATGAGTTGCAGCGGTTTCTTAGTTTGAAGGTTTCTTGTGGGGTGGTTGCATACCAATGACCCCAGGGAGGATTCACATAATCCCATCACAGTTAACGGGCTCAGGGATCTTGTGCAGATCCTTGGCACCATGTATCGTAGTGGACCGGAGGCAGCCTTGTTCAGGGCGGCATTCTTGATAGCATTTTTTTGTTGGTGCTTTCAGGATCAGTGAGCTCGTACCTGGGTCCTGTAGGGACTCCATTGGAAGGGCATTGGAACTGCATGATGTACACTGGCAGCGGCAAGCAGTGCTACTAAACTTGTGAAAGTCAAAGATGGATCAAGGAGGCCAGGGTGAATCTGTTATCCTATGGGAAGGTGGTGATCCTGGGGTCTGCCCCATGGAGGCTTTGAGGGCCCACATGGCAATACGACTGGGGAAGGGGATGGGCCCCTCTTTATGCATGGTGACAGGAGTCCCCTCACAAAATATCCATTTATTATAGTGTTGAGACAGGGACTGATGAGGTTGGGGCTGCCAGCCCAGGAATTTGGTTCCTGTTCATTCAGAATCATGGCAGCAACAGCAGCAGAACAACTGGGTATGAAGGCAGAGGTAATTCAGGCAATGGGGTGTTGGCATTCAGAAGCGTACAGAATGTATGCGAGACCCCTAGGTGGGAAATCAGCATTAATTTGTTGTAATCTCATTCCAGATGTTGGAAGACGGCCACGCAGATGGTGGTGTGGATCCGCAGGTATGGTCTTGTCTTTTTTGGGTGCATAGGCAGGGGTCCAAGTTGCCTGAGGGTTCGCAGCTGGGGTTCGGCAGGGAAACTTTCCTAATTTGGCATAGAAAGAGGGCCATGTTAGGAGACCAGCCAACACCACTGCTGAATACTATGGGGGCTAGTTAGCGGTCCCCAGATATAATTGTGGTGCATCTTGGGGAAAACAATTTGGGAATGTGTAAAGGGGTGGAATTAATGCTCAGAGTGAAGAGTGACTTGAGGCTGATTCTTGAACTTTTCCCAGGAGTTAAAATGGTGTGGTCATACATGCTTTAACGCAGGGTCTGGTGGGGAACTGTGAGGCCACCCCCAGGTAGACAAGATATGTGAACATGGAGGTGGCCAAATCCTTGGGGCCATAGGAGGGACAGTAATTTCACATCCTGGCATAGCATACGGGGTACCAGTTATTTCGGGAGGATGGGGTTCACTGTCAGACTTGGGTGCAGATACATTTTTTTCCGATATATAATAGGGCATTAGGAGATATCTGGGAACCCGATTGTGCTCAGGGAAGAGGCAGCCAGGCTAATTGCTGGCACCTCCTTGTGGCAGATGTTCAGTGGAGGCACTCCATAGGGAGGTATACAATGACCAGATAATTGGCTTAGTAAAGACTTAAAAAGGAGGTGTATGGAATGGAATGACGTTAAAGGAATGGAATGACAGGTTGTTGGAGCTCCTAGAAATGGTAGGGCAGGAAGCCAACCACCCTTTCTTATAGTCTACCTTAACCCTTCTACAAAGGGGAATGGATTGTAAGGTTCCAGCAATGGATTGACTGGGGGACCTGGATGGGAAATAAAAGCGTGGGGGGAGCTAGCAGTAGCCCCCCAAGTAGTTATTGAATGAACAGAGGGTTACCTGCACTTTACACTTTTATCTGCCTGGTAGTCCCAGACATCTAATAATAAAGTTGTGGCCTGATTAAAACCATATCAATTGTCTCCTGTCCTCCTCTTGGTATGGCCAGACAATGTGATTGGCACTGGAATCTCTACTGCATTTTCTGCACTCATCCTGTCCTATACAAGAGGGGCTCTATATGCAAAACTAGAATACATACATATTAGTAATATTAAGTAATAGGCAGCATGGCTCACAGAGGAAGCTCTGATACCCAAATGCCTCTTGTAACTGTAGTTTTAGCCCCATCAGATCTAGGACAGCCAGTATTGAATGTAGAATTGTTGCTTTCTTACAAAACCAAAAAAAAAAAAAAAAAAGATAGATGAAAAAATAACACAACTGACTTATTGTATTTATCTCATGGATCTGATCTGCCAAGGCACAAACACAAAATTCTTAAAAGTAAAAATATACACAGGGAGAGGTATTACTCATTAGATCAAAACAGCAGCATCTCTCCTCCTTTGAAATAGTGTTATTAAATGCTAAGAAGAGTTGACATGTTGCATACAGTAAGAGATGTGAAAAGAATGCAAGGGGGGTGTACAATACTTCCAAGAAGGTACACTCATAAAAGTATTATGTGTACAATGGGGAGGTGGGGGGAGATGACACAGGTTAAATCATTAGCCTTTCACTGAGAGAGACCTGGATGCAAATCTTAGTAAAATGTTAAGTGAAAATAAGTCTGGTGATCTCATGCAAGACCCTAGCAAACATTTGTCCATATCATCACCACACAGCTTGGCATAGATCAGCATGATTAGCAGATGAAGCTATAGAAGAAGTTTTTTTTTTAAATCATGGAAAATTGCAAAAATTCATTTTATTTTTCCTCTGGGTTCGCATTATTTATTTTAAAAAATGAAAAGCAAGATTTTTTTGTTTTTCCCCTCCCTTAAAGCTCATTTTCCTGTACCCAAAGCATGCATGGAGCTGATCCTGTGTACCTGGGGGGAATGAGATCTTTACTTGAGGACTCCCTTCTTGGATAAGCTGAATCTTTTCCTAGAACCCTGACCCCCCGAGGCAGTGTGGGCTAGTGATAAAGCACTGGACTGGGACTTAGGAGATGTGAGTCCTATTCCCAGCTCTGGAATAGATCTAGTCTGTGAGTGTGACCTTGGGCAAACTAACTTCAGCTCTCTGTGCCTCTGTTTCTCCTCACACTATCTTTCTTGTCTACTTACATGTTAAGATCTTCAGGGCAGAAACTGTCTCTCACTATGCGTTTGTACAGGTCCTAGCACAATGAGGCCCTGATCTCACTTGGGTACCGATAATACAGATATTAAGCAATCAAAAGAATAACTTTATGGTAGGCTAGTGAGGAAGGATGTTCTTCTGGCAGAATCTCTTGCCCACACTCTAATCATCTCCTGCCTTGGCTGGGTCCCAATGGTTCATTCTTCTTGTCCTTGATTTCCAGCTCTACACCAATCTACCTTCACCTACATCTACAACCATCTCTTCTTTTTCATTCCTCCCTCTCGTCTTGGCTCTGACAATGACAACCCTTTTTGTTGCCTTCTCTCCTTCCCTCCTCCTTCTCTCTGAGCATAAATACCTCCCAATCCCTATTTGCCCAATCATCATCACCTCCTCACTAAAATACCTCCTGAAAACTCAACTCTGATGGATGCCCTAAAAAAGACAGTTCATTTGCATGCAACAATAAATAAATGAGCGGATACTACATGAATTGCTAGAGCTTGATACAAAATAGAGGGGGGAAATTCACTCAAAAATTTACTGATTTCCTTTTCCCACCACCCCCTTTTTTAATCAAAATTTCAAACTGTCTGACATTTTCTAACTGGCTGAAAGATCTCTCATGGATTTCAGGAATTCACTGGCGGGACAGGATTGTGTAGACAGAGATTCTGTATTTCAACTTTGGCCCTGGGGGCCGCTGGAGCTTTCTCCAACTCCCTGGCAGCCTCTGGACACAATAAGTCACCAGAGGGGAGAATGCTCCATTCCCCACCCACCCTACCCATACATATGGATTGATGGGGGTCAGGACAAGATGGGGACAGATCCATGAAAATAGCTGATCCCTATGCAGACACCCTGTAAGAATGGATCTCTGGAGCAAGACCTGATCCTCAGTAAGGACATTGGAATGTGTCCTTTTCACTAAGTCTTGGCTGTATGTAGTTTTTTACACCTGGCAGTGGATGGTATCATTGTACGTATCTGGCATTTTCATATTTGAGAATTTCTGCCTCCGTCTAAGAAAAGAAAGCATTTTTATCATGACCATTTTGCAAATCTCCATTAGTTGTCTCTGTTCAGGAAGCAGGCTCAGGTGTAGAACAGCAGGTGGGTTGGCAGGTCAGAATTCGGATGTACTGGCGGAGGTGAGTGGGGAGAGCATAAATAACATCTGCCCATGCTATATCTGGTTCTAGCCTCAAGCTAGTAGTCCCTTGCTTTCAAGAACACAGAGAAACTAAAAGGGGGGGAAAGAGCACTGCCATATACCAATTAGCTTTGTATAAACAGAGCACCTTTGGCACTACTGAAGGCTTCCAGTAAAATAAATATCCTGGTCAAATATTATGGGACTTCAGCTATGTTGTTTCTTGATTGTTTTAACTTCTTTTTCTATGGTCTCTTCTAGTTCCAGCTCATCAACATGTGTGGAATTTATTTTTCGATGTCCTATATAAGATGTTCCTTTAACACATCTTGACCTGTGTTTTCAAAATTAAAAATAAATTATTTGCAAACTCTTCCCAAGGACAAAGCTCCTTCCATCCTAAACCATCATGGCATGCAGTCAAAAGCCAGATGTTATGTACAGTTGAGTTTTACTGAATATAAACCTAATTCCCTTCAATCACATAATCTATATGCCCACTGCCACGCATGGCTATCAGTTTTTCTTCACTTGCTGTTTTATGTCTCATATAGGCCCTGAGCCTGCAAACACTTTGGTTTATGAATAAAATTACATACATGAGTAATTCTCTTGACTTCAATGGGACTGCTCACATGAGTAAACTTAAACATGCATATACATGTTTGCAGGATCAAATTGTTATTAATTATTAATTATTATTATTTATTTATATATTTATTTATTTAGATTTTTATTCAATGTCCAATCCAGTGCTCCAACTGCATGCAAACCAACAATAACAACTTTTACAAAAAAAGAATTCCCTTCATCCCAACAGCCTATCAACTGTTATAAATACAATGTTGCTAACTTCCATGAGTACATCCAGAGTCTCACAATTTTTTTTCCTTAAAGCCCCAGCTGCCATAATCATGCTAATGCATGAGAATCTCAGCTTTCATTTGTTTTCTTTTAAAGTACATTTCCGGTCCTCAAACCTCAGGATTGTAGAGGATAGCTTGAAAATAAGAAACAAGTGCACCCTAAGGCTGAAAATCCAAAAGGCAAATAAAAATGATCCAATATTTAATATCTTTTAAAAATATAGCATGAATTTTAAGCCACTCTCATGAGTTTGGGGGACTGCACTCATGGTTTTTGAATGTTTGGGGCTGATAATACTGTAGATAGCACCCCCTAGAAGACACTCTTCCTAAACTATTCCTTTCTCAGTAGAAATACTCAGTATCTAGTAGAAATACTGTAGATAAGCTTTACTGACTGAAAAATCAACAGACTCTGGCTCTGTCGAACCAAAGTTCAGTGACAAAACAGGTTGTGAAGTTCAGATTCCTTCATGTAAATGCCCTCCTCAGTCCCTATTAGGCTAAACCAATGTTGTGCCACAGCTGATCTCAGCTGCCATGGAGTCCCACGAGGTGAAACGCCATTGTTCAAATAAGGAGCTTACACCGCTGTCCATTAAAAACAGCAAGTTTATTTGCATCAAAACAAAACCAGCAGCCAGTGAATAAAGACCTCAAGAGGTCTTCTTGTCCAGTACCCTGCACTCAAGGCAGGACTAAGTATTATCTAGACCATCCCTGACAAGTGTTTGCCTAAGCTGCTCTTAAAAATCTCCAGTGATGGAGATTCCACAACCTCCCTAGGCAATTTATTCCAGTGCTTAACCACCCTGACAGTTAGGAAGTTTTTCCTAATGTCCAACTTAAACTGCCCTTGCTACAATTTAATCCCATTGCTTCTGGTTCTATCCTTGGAGGTTAAAGAGAACACTTCTTCTCCCTCCTACTGATAATCTTTTATGTACTTGAAAACTGTGACCATGTCCCCTCTCAGTCTTCTCTTCTCCAGCCTAAACAAACACAGCTTTTTCAATCTTCCCTCATAGGTCATGTTTTCTAGACCTTTAATCATTTTTGTTGCTCTTCTCTGGACTTTCTCCAATTTGTCCACATCTTTCCTGAAATGCGGCGCCCAGATCTGGTCACAGTACGCCAGTTGAGGCATAATCAGCACTGAGTAGAATGATGTTTGCTTGTTTTGCAACAGAGTTACATTGTTGACTTATATTTAGCTTGTGATCCACTATGACCCCCAGATCCCTTTCCACAGTACTCCTTCTTAGGCAGTCATTTCCCATTTGGTATGTGTACAAGTGATTGTTCCCTCCTTAGTGGAGTACTTTGCATTTGTCCTTCTTGAATTTCATCCTATTTACTTCAGACCATTTCTCCAGTTTGTCCAGATCATTTTGAATTTTAATCCTATCCTTCAAAGCACTTGGAACCCCACCCAGCTTGGCATCATCTGCAAACTTTATAAATTTACTTACTATACGATTATCTAAATCATTGATGAAGATATTGAACAGAACTGGACCCAGAACTGATCCTTGTGGCACCCTACTCAATATGCCTTTCCAACTTGACTGTGAACCACTGGTAACTACTCTCTGGGAACAATTTTCTAACCAATTATGCACCCACCTTATGGTAGCGCCATCTAGGTTGTATTTCCCTAGTTTGTTTATGAGAAGGTCATGCGAGACAGTATCAAAAGCTTTACTAAAGTCAAGATAGATCATGTCTACTGCTTCCCCCATCCTCAAGGCTTGTTACCCTGTCAAAGAAAGCTATTTGGTTGGTTTGACATGATTTGTTCTTGACAAATCCATGCTGTTACTTATCACCTTATTATCTTCTAGGTGTCTGCAAATTGATTGCTTAATTATTTGCTCCATTATCTTTCTAGGTACTGAAGTTAAATTGACTGGTCTGCAATTCCCTGGGTTGTCCTTTTGCCCCTTTTTATAGATTGGCACTATATTTGCCCTTTTCCAGTCCTCTGGAATCTCACCTGTCTTCCATGAACACAGAGCAACATGCTCTCTGTGGGAAGCAGCAGTGAGCAAGAAAGCAACCAACCATATTCTGCACTAGCTGAATTTTCCAAATGGACTTCAGGTGTAGCCCTATGAAGAGAATATTGGGATTTGGGAATTATAGTGAGGTCCTGATCCAGATGGATGAGTTGCAACCATCTAGCCAAACTGTAATTGCTGTGAGCAGTGAAAGTGCTGTAGGAACAACAAATAAAATAAACCACCTGTCCACATTTCCACAGATTTAAAGCACAGACATATCACCTCCCTCCTTCAGACAGCTCCACTAGTTTCACACTCATTTCAGAATGCAATTAAAAATAATCCTCTGTGTTTAAACCTATCCAATAGACAGTCAACTGTAGCTCCTGGACTTCACTTTTCTACTGTACAAGCACCACTTCCATTTCCACAATCTCCCTATGTAAGAGCCACCTTCTCTCCTGTCTTGCCATGTGGAACAGCCTTTCTGTATCTCTGTCTCTTCTGCATTTCATGTATTTTCACAATCTTCATTTCAAACATCTTCCCACTCCTTTGCTTATATCACTTACTTTGTCTCTCTGCTATTATGTATCATTTAATTCTGGAATGCAGTTTAAGATACAGGTTGTGGGAAACAAATTTATTCAGCACATGTCTATTTCTTCTCCATATAGCACTTTCTCTCCCAATTGTTTCTGCCCTGCTCAAACTGAGAGTGGATGCAATATCTACCTTCAGATTAAAACTCCCATTTTGGAATGAAGTATGGTCAGTGGGCTAGCACATTAATTTGTTACCATGCCAACCTGGCTAATCTCATTTTTTTAATGTATTGGAGAGGGGAAATTGACAGTAAAGCTGTAAAGCATAAAAAGGGCTCATTGGCAAGAACGACTCTTGTACTTAAAACCCATTAAGTAGGCAAATGAAAGGAATAACTACTAGCAATGATTAATTAAGGTAATAAAAACTCATTATGTAATCATAAATCGTGGACATGCATCAACCGCCATCTCATTTACTGTCACTTTAAATAGAAAAATATTAATTTCTGGAGTTTGTGAAATAATGATGTGTTAAATATTTAAAAAAAATAATAATAACACTTCTGCTGTGAAAGAATGTTACTGTTTGAAAAAGTTACTTACCAGTGACAGGAAATGGCATATAATTGCAGATGTTAAAATTACTTGTTAACGGAACACAAAAAGTTCGATCTACAACATACTCAAACTTCACACAGAGATACATGAGGCAATCACTCATAATTAGGGACGATTATGCCTATTGCAATTTAGTTATGATTTTTCTAGATCAATGGCAACATTCTATATGTCTTTATTACTAATAAAATATACACACACACCCCACACACAAAAACTGTTCAAATGAAATACGAACAGTGGCCAGTAACAGCAAATCCCCCCCCCAAAAAACCCCCAAAAAACATAGCCCATATTTTCAGGAGTGACTAGCAGTTCTGGGTGTCTCCGTTTTTGGGTGTCACCTTAACAGCTGCCCCGTGCCAGCTGACTCGGGCTTGTGGGGTTTCAGCTAAGGGGCTGTTTAACTGTGGTGTAGGCATTTGGGTTTGGGCTGCAGCCCAAGCTATGGGACTGTCCCACCCTTCAGGGTCCTAGAGCCCAAGCTCCAGTCTGCACCTGAACATCTACACTGCAATTAAACAGCTCTACAGCCTGAGCCCCAGGAGTCCGAGTCAGCTGGTACAGGCCAGCCACAGGTTTTTGTGTGTTTCAGTTAGGACATTCGAAAATAAAGGCACTCAATATCACATTTTACACTTGGAAATCTTGTTTTTAATAATAGAATCCTAGAAATGTAGGACTGTAAGAGACCTTGACAGGTCACCTAGTCCAGTCCCTGGCACTGAGGCAGGACTACATATTACTAGACCATCCCTGACAGGTGTGTGTTGAAGTTGTTCTGAAAAACCTACAATGACAGATATTCCACATCCTCCCTAGCTAATTTGTTTCAGTGCTTAACTATCATTACAATAGGAAGTTTTTCCTAATGTCTAACCTAAGTCTCCCTGGCTGCAATTTAAGTCAATTATTTCTTGTCCTGTCCTCAGTGAATAAGGAGCACAATGTATCACCCTATCAACCTTTTATGTTCCAGAACGCCTTGCGTAAGTCAGGAACGTATACCCGACAATTACGCAAAAAAAATTAAAAAAAAATAAAAAAAACCTTACGGAACGTACGGAACTTTTTTCTGTAAGTGCGGATTTGCATAAATCAGGTTTGCATAACCCGGGGAGTGTCTGTACTTGAAGACTCTTATGTCCCCCTTCAGTCTTCTCTTTTCCAGATTAAACAAACCTAGGTTTTTTCAGTCTTTCCTTGTAGGTCATGTTTTCTAGATCTTTAATAATTTTGGTTGCTCTCCTCTGGACTTGTAGTGTAGGGTCCAGAACTGGACTCAGTATTCCAGTTGAGGCCTTATCAGTGCTGAGTAGAGTGGAAGAATTGTTTCTCACGTCTTCCTTACAACACTCCCGCTAATGCATCCCAGAATGATGTTCACTTTTTTTTGCAACAGTGTTACACTGTTGGTTCATATTTACCTTGTGAACCACAATAACCCCCAGATCCTTTTCTGCAGGATTCCCTCCTAAGAAGCCATTTCCCATTTTGTATTTGTGCAACTGATTATTACTTCCTAAGTGTTGTACTTTACATTTGTCCTTATTGAATTTCAACCTATTTATTTCAGACCATTTCTCCAGTTTGTCAAGATCATTCTAAATTCGAATTCTGTCCTCCAAACTCTTTGCAACTCCTCCCAGCTTGATATTGTCTGCAGACTTTATAAGTGCACTCTCTATGCCACAATCCAAATCACTTATGAAGATATTGAATAAAACTGGACCCAGGACAAATCCCAGCAGGGCCCCACTTAATATGCCCTTCCAGCTTCACTATGAAACATTGATAACTATTCTCTGAGTACGGTTTTCCAACCAGCTGTGCACCCACCTTATAGTAGGCTATATTTTCTTTATGAGAAGATCATGTGAGACAGTATCAAAAGCGTTACTAAAATCAAGATATATCACATCTACTGTTTCCCCCTGGCACCTTAAAGACTAACAGATTTATTTGGGCATAAGAAGAAGTGAGGTTTTTTACTCATGAAAGCTTATGCCCAAATAAATCTGTTAGTCTTTAAGGTGCCACCGGACTCCTTGTTGTTTTTGTGGATACAGACTAACACAGCTACCCCCTGATACTTGTTTCCCCCTATCCACAAGGCTTGTTACCCTGTCAAAGAAGGATATTAGGTTGGTTTGACATGAATTGTTCTTGACAAATCCATGTAGACTGTTAACTTATTACCTTATTATCTTCTAGGTGCTTACAAACTGATTGATTATTTGCTTCAGTCTCTTTCCAGGTACCAAAGATAAACTGATTGGTCTATAATTCCCTAGGTGGTCCTCATTCCCCTTTTTATAGCTAGGTACTATATATGCCCTTTTCCATTACTCTCCCATCTTCCACAATTTCTCAAAGATAATTTCTAATGGCTCAGAGATCTCTTCAGCCAGTTCTTTAAGTATTCTAGGATGCAATCATTAATTATTCATTGTTATGATAAAATATTATCATTGTCATCAATATTAATTATTTATTATTAGGGCTGGTCAAAATGTTTTAATCTAAACTGTTTTTAAGTAGAAAACTGTCACATAGGGGTAACAGAGAGTAACTAGCTAACTAGCTAGCTTATATAGCTGCCGGCAGCGTAATACCGTACCTGAGCAGGAAAGGGATGGGGTGAGGAATGACAAGTTAGGATCTTGCGATTACTCAGCATGTGCACACCTTGATGGTCAACTTAAAGGTGTTTTTAATCATTTATTATTATTGTTATTGACTCACTTACTATGGACATTGCAGGAAAAAGTGTGAGTTAAGGAAGGAATTGAGGAAAAAGGAGGGTAGCGAGGAGTAGTTTTGAAGCATTACAACTGAAACCTATGAAAAGCCTGAATTTTTGGATTCTAGTTTCTTTTGTTAGTTTATCACCAGCACAAAGTTGCCTTGACATAATATAATGGTGGTCATGGGTCATAATCTGACTTTTAAAAATTTTTGTTGCAAGTTACTCCGAATATCCACATTCAGGGGCAGATCCTCAGCTAATATAAATCAGCATAGTTCTGTTGATATTTAAGTAATAATAATGGGCATATATTTAATGGCATTCATCCAAGGATCTCAAAGCTTTTTACAAAGGATGTGGTGGCACATCATCCTTGAAAAGATTTATTATATTAATTTTTCTGGTGGCTATAGAGAGAGTAACTTTTCTGAGGTCATACTATGTTTGAATGGAAGAGGATGACTTTCAGGGTTACCTAATTAGTAGTGGATTTGAATTTTATCAAGGTGTAAATGGAGTGAAATGAAATCCATCCAAAATATTTATTCTAAATGTTTTAAATTTATAAATAGAACTGCTCCAGAGTAAAGACATCTACAGCATGCTACCCTCACCCCTACAATACTGCTCAGTAGTGGCTGAAAAGTTTTGAAATTCAAAGTTTTTCAGCAACACAAACAACAATAAATCGATCACATAAAGGTTTATGAAAAAATCATCCTATTTTACAATCGACTCTACTGCTGATATTCTAAACACATCCAACATCCTGATGCAGAAATGTGATATTTCAGGCATGACATAAGAACATCAATCCATTCCTATTTCTGAGGCCTCCATGTTAAAAGGAAATGTTACCTAAGGGGAGTGTTAGCTCCAGGAACATTAAAACACATGATTACTGCTTATCACTGCTCAAGAATCACTATACATTCAGGAGGTTTTTGTGTACTACTGTGTTTGGAGAAGTACCCAACATTTTCAAAACTACACCTCTACCTTGATATAACGCTGTCCTCGGGAGCCAAAAAATCTTACCGTGCTTTGATCCACCGGAGTGCGCAGCCCCGCGCCTCCCCCCCACCCCCCCAGAGCACTGCTTTACCACATTATATCCGAATTTGTGTTATATCGGGTCGCGTTATATCAGGATAGAGGTGTAGTTTGACTGAACTTAAGTAAGGCCCAATTGTAATAGATATGGGTGAGGGGGAAAAAGCAAGTTGCAGGAAAAGCCATTAGGTATCTAGAAAGTGAGGCATCTTTCCATTAAAAAAAAAAAGGTGTTAATATATATAATATCAGCTATCAGTTTTAACCCGCCCTTTCATATTTTAGAACTTATGTATATTTCAAAGAATTGGTTGTGACTTAGTTTTACAGAATTCCTGTTTATTTTAAATATGAAATGTGTCTTTAAATCCCCAAACTCCAGGCAACTCAGAAAGTTAGAGGATAGCTTTAGTTCCACATCCATCTATATTATCATGCCTGACACAAAGAATTTATAGTCTAATTTGACTTTACAATTGCAATTGTATTAATATGACTTCATTATTTAACAATGCATGCTGTGATCCTAAGATGGAACGAGCTGTATTATTGTTCTCATGCAATGCCATTCATTCAGAGATCACAAAGCACATTGAATATATCAGTAAGCCACGATTTATATGAGGCAGGTGAATTTCACACATCAGTTAAGAGATGTGTTCAGTGTTGCACAGTAAACCAACAAGAGTAAGAAATGAGAACCAATGATGACTCCCAGTTTTTGGTTAAGTCGTTAGACAACACATTCTCACTTTTAAGCTACTGTAGATACATTTTAACCTGGATTCTAATAGCTAGAAAGAAAGCACATAGGAAAATTCTAATGATTTAGGGTCTCATAAGTATATTAGATTAGCCCTGGAGGATCACTAGTTATGATTAGCTGAAGTATTACTCTTTTCTGGATGTAAAACTCCCATTTATTTTCAGTGGGATAAAAGGTAGCATTTGCCCCTTACATTTTAAAGGAGAAATATTCATCCAGCCTATGAATTGTGCCCCATATTTTCAAAGAGCTAAGTGCATGCACCTGTTTACACTTTTCTAATGTGAGTGCAAATATGCAATATGCAGCTCAGTTTTGGCTGAGTATATGCCAAAGTGTGAGTAAATAGCAGCATATCCTTCTTTTAAAATGTTAGCCTGTCACCTACTTTTGCACTTGCACGGAAATGCGTTATTTCTTGGGTCCGTAACGATGTCCTTAGAACTAAGTGGTGCAGTGCTAATTTTTACTATGCCTCCCGTGTGACATTAGGGGACCTGTAATAAATAAATTATTGATGGGCCCGTGCTAATAATGCCTGAAGTTACTGCAAAATGGAAAGACTGAGGACTTCACACAGCACCTCTCAGGATCAGACCCAAAGCTCTTTTAAAAAAAGAGGAAAAGGAAGCGGTAAGAGATTTTTGATAGATCTACCCCTGTGCTATAATAACCAGACCACAATTAAACCATGCATTGCTTTCTCTTTTCCTCCAGCTTCTTTTTCTGAAACACAGGAAACTGAGAAGCACATAAGACTAATAGTTTAATTGCTAAGTTGTGATAGAGTGGAGGAAGGAGGCTAGTTATCTGCTAAGTGACTGTGCTCTAAAACTAGTAAACAGGGATGCGGCTGCAGAGAGCAATCTGTGCATTTGCTCCCACTCTTTAGCACAGATCATACTAGGATTACATGCAGAGAAATTCTGCTAGTGCTGGGAGGGTACTTATGAACAGACACCAGATTTGCCCTCTCAGGGTTGTGGAGGCACTGCACCCCATTGGCGTGTTGCTGTGTACGACTCTGCAATGATGCTGAAAAGGCAGCTGCCAGGGAGCAATTGGAGTTGGGCTAAAAATAAGGCTATGCTGGGAGCATGGACTAGCTGTAGCCACTGTTCCAACCCAGAGACCTGAATAATGCGTGCATAAAACAGTACAATGTGCCCATGGGTTTGCTTCTCATGGTGAGGTTGAATTCCATCCCCACCAATCCCCATTTGGTGACGTGCACAAAGCCAGGTCATTTTGGTTTCTCTTGGGGAGGACAGACTTCCACCAAATGACCGTTTCAGTGCTAGAGTATTAGTCATTCAGGCATCCATTGTTACTTTAGTTACAGCTAAGTAGTCAGCTCTGTTTAAGGAAGCTCATAGTCTCCTTAAATTAGTGTGAGGGCATGCTGAAGATCTGTGGTAAACAGGGACTTCAGTTTTGTCAGACATCGCAATAATGTCAGAGTCAGCAGTCAGTAGACCGGGGAATGAATTGCAAGGAAAATCATACTGTGATGTTGCACTCCATATGCTTTATGAAAATAAGCTTGGAATGTGAATATAATGTAACAAATATGCTTTATGCAAAAGGTCTCTTGTAAGTATCAGAGGGATAGCCGTGTTAGTCTGGATCTGTAAAAAGCAACAAAGAGTCCTGTGGCACCTTATAGACTAAGAGACATATTGGAGCATAAATTTTCTTGGGGGAATACCCACTTCGTCAGACACATGTGGTGGAAATTTCCAGAGGCAGGTATAAATATGCAGGCAAGAATCAGTCTAGAGATAACGAGGTTAGTTCAATCAGGGAGAATGAGGCCCTCTTCTAGCAGTTGAGGTGTGAACACCAAGGGAGGAGAAACTGCTTTTGTAGTTGGTTAGCCATTCACAGTCTTTGTTTAATCCTGAGTTGATGGTGTCAAAGTGCTCAGGATTAAACAAAGACTCCGGGCTGATGCTCTGGCCTGCTGCATTCTCCCCAGCTCTGCCTTACTCTGCTCTTGCAGCCCCAGCTCACATGGAAGACAGGCCCTGGGCTTTCAACTCCCTCATTTACTCCTGGGGGAAATCTGCGCCACTGCACATGCACAGAATTCATGCCCCCCACAGATTTCTTTGCTTCCCTGCAGAAAAATGACTTTCTGACAGGGAAGCTGCAAGAGCAGTCACACACCACTCCCTAACAGTGCAGGTACAATGTTTCAGGCACCCAGAGCAGCTGGCAGAGAGGTAAAACACCGTGGGGCTGGGGACACCCCAGCCAATGGCTCCTACCCAGAGCTGGGATCAGCTGCTAGTCCCGGCTGGGCTGGAGGCAGGAGAGGGCGGGACTTTTTCTTCCCCTGGAAGGAGTGGCTGGGGCTGTGTTAAGCCCACCCCAGAAACCTCCCACAGGTGCAGGAAGCTCAGCATCCTACCCTGCTTCCTGCCCCCATCGCTCCTCAGTTGCAGGGGGAGGGGTCACTGTAGGGGAGCTGCTCCCCCATCCGCACAACTCCCTATGCATCCTGACCTCCCATGCCCAGACATCCCTGCCAAGCCTCAACCCATACACCCAGAATCCCCCTAGTCCTCCATACCTGAACCCCACTGAACCTCAACCCCTGCATCTGAAACCCCACCTAGGCCCCTGCCTCCAGACCCACACCCCTGCACCTAGACCACCCCCCACTGAGCTCCCTGCACCTTCCTGAGCCCCCATATCCAGAACGCCATGCCACTGACTTCCAATAGCTGCATCCCGACCCCCACCCCACCAAGCCCCATCCAGACCCCTCTGCTGAGCCCCAACCACCTTCACTTGGAATCCCTTGCAGAGTCCCAGTGCCCCTGCCCCTGGAATCTCCCCAACGAGCCCCTGTGCATCCATATCTCCCACAGCTAGACCCCCCCACTGAGCTGCCTGCATCCAGATTGTCCCACACAGAATCCTCTCACCCCACACCTGGATCACCCCACACTGGGCTCCTTCCCATTTGGATCCTGCCTGGTTGAGTCTGCCTGCCCACACTTGGTGTGCCTGGTGCAGAGAGGCAGGGCCCCAGGCTGTTTTGGGCCTTGTGCTGTGTCAGGGTTGGGTGCAGTCTCACCACTGTGTCCATGTCCCGGGGGGGGGGGGGGGGAGAGGGGGAGGAAGGAGGTGTTGCAGGGTGATCTCCCACCTTCGTGCAGTCAGTGGCCTGTGCTCCCCACTGCCATGCTGGAGCCTCTGCATTTATTTATTGACAAATAAAACTTGCAGATTTTTGCAGAATTTTAAAATATTGTGCGCAGAATTTTTTTTTTTTTTTTTTTTTTGTGTGTGTGTAGAATGCCCTCAGGAACAACATATGTAAACAATGCAATGTAATTTTGCCAACGAAATACTAAGTATGCATATCTCTTTTACAACCATATGTGCATGAAAAAGATTTTTTCTATATTATTTAGAAAATCTAGCAATGCAATATAATATTACAAGACTCTGTAAATTCGAATTAACCCTGGATGATCATGATTATTTTGAAAAGCTAAATAAAATGTGGTTAGTGGATGATCAAATTAAGGAAGATATTATTACATGAATCACAGTTGCTAATTTGCTGCTATACAGGTGGAACAATACTGTACACAATCACTGCAATTGTGAGGACATATGTATTATTTATTTAAATCTGACACAAGCAGAGGGGTGGGACAAGGATCTAAGCAGCAGCACTACAGTGTAGGGGTGGGGGAGAGAAAGCACCCTTATGGACAATATTATTTTCTTTGTTGTAATAAAGTTCCTTGTTCACTGTTAGAAGAAAGTGAGTTTTCTGTGATTCTTTACCATTTTCACCTGACCACAATTCTGTCCAAAAACTAGTCTGCTATTATTTGTTTTAGAAACATGGCATCTATAGTTAATATTATCTACTTTTGTTTATTTTCCTTAAATGCAATACTTTCTGAAATGTTTTTATTTACACATTTAAATCCTTTTTGGACACAGTTGTGAGGCGTTCCTGTTTGGGTCTTCAATTATCAGAACACTGCAGTGGTACAATTGGGAATGTTAGAATCTTTATAATGTTTTGTTTGAGGTATTTATATATTATATTATATATTTTACTTCTCTTCTACAGCTGGGCAAATTGTTGTTCATGTTTGCAGGGTGAAAAAAAAATAACTGGAAATACGACCATAATGATTGCTTACTTCTATGCAGTGACCAGATCTTAGTAATTAACTGACACCACACTGGAAACAAAATCAATGAACAAAAACACCAATGATCAGCTCACCAATTTCAAAAGGACTATTACTTACACCCTCAATCCTGCAGCATTGGCTTCATAGCTCAGGTGACAGCTGTCATAATCAATTGGTCAACAAGAAAAATTGTGGAGGAGAAAATAGTTTGTTGATTGTAAGAAATTCAATCACTGGCAAACATTCCCTTAGGAAATGCTGGCCAGTTAATCTAGTCAACCATCTTTGATTCATTGAACAATAGCTGCCTTTCACGGTAAAAGCAGAAATAAACAAAAGATTCGTTTCAAGTGGCCAGGGGACTTCCAAATAAATTTCACAGCCAAATATCAACAGCGTTAAGCAGAAAATGTAACTGTTATATGTGTTCAGTTCAGCATAAGTAACTGCGAGTGTATTTATTATTTCAACAGGCCATATTCAGCAATGCTTTGGAATGCTCAGTAAGGTGATATTGTGGCTGGAACATCTACCTAACTGTTGCTGCTCCTCATGAGCTTATTATGTGTTGTTATATCTTTTTATTGATCACAATCATCATCCTTCCTGTGACTTTGCTCTATGTACAGGTGAGAAGAAACAGTAATGCTGTAGGATCCAGGTGGGAATAGCCTAGCTTGTTTGCTGCTGCTAAATATGCTGTCCTGTGGCTCTCATTGACTGAGCAAATTGGTGAAAATTATGATGCTTTGTCACCCATCCACAGCCATTCTGTGACTGATCTACAGTCATTGTTTGTAACTTGCATCTCTGTTTACGCATCACCACTGAATTTGGCCTAGATACTACATTGGGTTTTGTAGCCATATAACTAAGGCTGAAATGGTTCCCCTCCTTCATTGTTTGAACTGTTCTACATACAGTGATATTTCTTTGGCTTAAAATGTAAGCTACTGGGACCAGGGGACCTTGAAATACTGGTCCCATTGAAGTCTTTGGGAGCTTAACCACTGATTTCAATAGAGCCAGGATTTCAACTCTAATCTTTTATGTACTCTATGAAGCATCACATGTATTTCTGGTATTCTATAAATAATATATGATAAAATATGTTGTAATCATAGCTATTTATTATTAAGTCTATTGTTGGATGAGTGTCTCATACAATTTGCCAGTTTCAAACTCCAAATCTATTGAAAGAACTGGGAGCTGTGTCAAATAGAAAATCACTATTTTCTGCAGAAATTAAGTCTATTGATCTTCTGTGCTGTGGGGAAAAAAACCCAGTGGACTTAATTATAATTAATTATAAGTCAACTAGTCCAAAACACAGACAAATGTACAAAGTCTAACATAAAACGATAATTAAAATGAGAAACATAACAAAATCACTGTAATTAATCTTGATATTCTGGTTTTCATTGAAAAAAGTACTAATGAAAGGTACCTAGTACCTACACTCTGGTTGTAATACTGGGGCCAGCGAATCTTAGATTGGTACATATGGACTTCGGACAGAGTTTTCTCAATGGAAGAATCTGCTCAGCCATTTGCTCATAGCTTGAGTTTGGGCACTTTTCAAGACTTTCCCCTTTATTCAATGTTTTCCATATGAGAAACTGGAGTAGGGTCAGATATGAGGCCATCTGTATTTTTAGAATCAGAGGGATAGCCGTGTTAGTCTGGATCTGTAAAAAGCAACAGAGAGTCCTGTGGCACCTTTAAGACTAACAGATGTATTGGAGCATAAGCTTTCGTGGGTGAATGCCACCCACGAAAGCTTATGCTCCAATACATCTGTTAGTCTTAAAGGTGCCACAGGACTCTCTGTTGTATTTTTAGAGTTAGTTGATACTGACTGAAATGATGAAAGTAGGTATGTGATTATTATTGTTAAGGCTACGTTTTAGTCACGGGTATTTTTAGTAAAAGTCATGGACAGGTCACAGGCAGTAAACAAAAATTCACGGCCCGTGACCCGTCCATGACTTTTACTATATACCCCTAACTAAAACTTGTGCCGGGGGTGCTCTGGGGGTCAGTCCAGGACCCCCGCTGGTGCTGTGGGGGAGGCGAGTGGTGGCGTGTGGCCCGGGACCCGCACTGGTGCTGGGGGGGAGGGTTGGCGGGGCTCGCAGGCTCCCTACGCAGCTTTGTGTGTCTCTGCAGCTCCTAGGAGGAGGGGCAGCCAGGGGGGCTCCACGCGCTGATCCCGCCACAAGTGACAGCTCCGTAGCTCCCATTGGCCAGGAACCAGGGAGCTTTGGGGGCGATGCCTGCGGGTGCGGGCAGCCCGCGGAGCCCCTTGGCCCCTGCTCCTAGGAGCTACAGGGACATGCCAGTGGGAGCCAGGAAGCATCCCCCCACCAAAGTAAGCGCCCCCTCCCACACACCCAAACTGCTCCTGCTGGCCCAGGAGCTCCCCTGAGCCAGCACCTGCTGCTGCAAAAGTCACAGAGGTCATGGAAAGTCGCAGAATCCGTGACTTCTGTGAGCTCTGTGACAGTCACACAGCCTTAATTCTTGTACACAAAAATGCCGAGAGGTAGGTATATTTTTATACTTCAAAAGATTAAGGCATCTCATCTATCTCCCATCATATAGTCAGTGGCGGATTAATAATTTTGCCGCCCCTAGGCCGGGAAATAATTGCTGCCCTGGCCCCGCCCCGACTCCGCCCTTTTCCCGCCCTCATTCCAACTCCCTCCCCAAAGTCCCCGCCCCCTCCCTTCCCCTATTGGATCCCTTCCCCAAATCCCCGCCCCCGGCCCCGCCTCTTCCCCCAGCGCGCGGCGTTCCCCCTCCTCCGCCCTCCCTCCCTGCCCCGCGAAACAGCTGTTTCGCGGCGCAAGCGCTGGGAGGGGAGAGAAACAGAACGCGGCAGCGCACTTGCAGAGGAGGCGGAGGTGAGCTGGAGCAGGGGGGCGGGGCGTGGAGGGGAGCTTCCGCCCCTGCAAATTTGCCGCCCTAGGCCTAGGCCTTGTCGGCCTAGGCAGTAATACGGCGCTGCATATAGTAATACATTTCAAGGCCAGAAGGAACTATTGTGACTGTCTACTCTGACCTCCTGTATAACACTGGCCATAGGACTTCCCCAAAATAACTCAGAGAGCATGTTTTAATAAAAAATCCAATCTTGATTTTAAAATTGTCATCATGATCTTTGGTAAATAGTTCCAATGGTTAATTACCCTCACTGTCAAAAACGTGTCTCTTATTTCCACTCTGAATTTGTCTAGCTTCAACTTCCAGCCATTGGATCATGTTATATCTTCCTCAGATAGATTAAAGAGCTCATTATAAAATGCTCAGGGAAAAAAAATCAGATCTTAGGCATCTCACACTGGGCACTCAACATTAGTGAATACTTTGAACCATAATCTCTCTTCACCACAGTTCCCCATCTGTAAAATGGGGTTAATAATTCACCTTAGAGGGGTTGCAAAAATAAATTCGTTGTGAAGCACTCAGACATTATAGTGATGAGCATCATAGAAAAGCCCATGAGGAAATTAATAATTCTCTCTTTAGAGCAAGGTTTGAACTCATTTCTGTAAATAAGGCATGATGCCACACATTGAACATCAAGGAGAAAACAATGAGAATAGCTTTTCATTATGTGAGTACCGTCCATCCTGGGCACTGAATGAGGCACTGGCAAAAAAGCTAATTTACAATTGCAGATACAGTAAACCACTATTAAAGACACCATCTCCCTTCTCAGAGGAAATCAAATCTGTGGTTTGCAGCAGCAGTAAGTGATCACATTGTAGTTTATTTTATTACAAAACCCAGTCTGGCTTAGTTGACAAATTGAACTATCCCCATCCTTCCTGACCAAACATATCTGCCTTTGAACTATGTGACTATGGCCTATAGTTTTCAAGCTTTATTCTCTCTCTCAAAATCAAATCAAACTGTCTTACAGCAGTTGCCCCTAAATTCACAAGGCTCTAAAAGCTGCTATACAGTCTGTTCTGGCTTGAAAAGAAAATTAAACTGTTGCTGGACTATCTGACAAAGAGAACTGTCTTTGGACTGCCTGACAGCATATTCAAACGGAGGCTTTATTTCAAGTATGCTCAGCAGTGCCCTTCTCCTTGGTTCCAACCCTTCTCCCAAGGCATCACTTAAGCCTATCCCCCTCACTTATGACGGGCAGTTTAATTCTTTTGCTCTGCTCAGCTCTCCCCTTGTGACTGATAGCTCAGTTCTACTGCCCTGCTCAGCCCCACGCCTGAGGCAATCCAGCTTCAGCCATCATCCTCTCAATGCTATTGTGCATTATGGTTCTCAGTCAGCTACCCCTGCTTTCCTTGACTGGCGTACAGTAAATTTGTCACTTCTACTTGTCCCAAGGTTTGGGGGGCAATAGGAGTTTTCCTGACCTGCAGGTTTATTATGATTATTACATAGTGACCTTACCCTTGCAAAGAATCTGTTTTTAATCAATTGCATAGCACCTAGCTACTATTGTAATAGATTGGAAACAAACAAAAATTAATCAAATCTCTCACAGCAATTTTCCTTAGGAGGAATTTTTAGTTCCCAAACATTCCTGAGTCTGTGCAAACTTCACTTTGTCATGCTGCAAAGAACTGGCTGTACCACCATTGCTCACAGCAGAAATGAATATTAATGTTCCACAATGGGTTTTTAGGCCTCTTGGTTAAGTGCAAAATCTGCATGCCATTGTTTGTTTGTTTTTTTAATTGAACATCTACCACATCCTGACTCTGTGAATGCTAGGGGAAAAGCAAAGCTGAGCTGATGAGTTGCTTTACTATAATAAAAAATATTTATTAATACTTGCGGATAATTTTACCCAAACAAACTGTAGTTTGATCCGAGGAAACAACCAATCATCAAGAGTAGGGTGGAAAAGAGGTCATGTGATTAATGCACTGGGTCTGGCACTCAGCAGAATTGGGTTTGATTCCTGGGTTTGGCACAGTCTCTTACTTTCTGTGTTTCAGCTGCCTCATCTGTAAAATGACCATAATAGTCTGTATTCTTCTTCTGTATTTCTTTTATCATAGCACCTGGAGGTCCCACAATACTAGGTGCTGTCCAAATATATGAGAGACATTCCCAAAGAGTTGACCATCTTAAGGTATGTTGACACTGCAGTATGAGGTGTTATTACAGTCCGGGCAGCCATTCCCATGCTAGCACATCTAAAAATATTAGTGTATATTCAGAGACATGGGCCTCCATGCAGACTAGCGACACAAGTACATACCCAGTGTGCTTGTACAGCCTATTCTGCTACATCTGCACTGCTCTTTTCAGCCATGCAGCCACTGCAGGCTGCAATGAAGACATACCCTAAGTTCAAGTCATGACACAATAACAGGGTGTTGTGAGGATCAATGTATTCATGTTTGAGAGGCACTCAAAACATATGGCGATATAAGTACTGACATAGATAGATGAGAATATAAGAGGTCTTTTCCCATTTCTAATTTCCCAGGTGTCATGCTTGCTTTGCTCTTACTATTACCCTTTCTTGACAGAGGAGCTTCATCAGTTCATTCATTCTGCATTTCCTTTTGAACCCATCCTTTTATTGTAAACTCCTGTGTGCAGACAAGGTGGCTAAAACAAATTTTACCATTTGTGATGGGGTGTACAAACCCCACACTGAGCAACAAGGGTTTAAGGGCTTATTCTGGGCTCAGACAGCCACACCTGCAGCAAATGCTCCATCTGCTGGAGGAATTAAAAGGCAGCAAATTAGCTCAGTTGGTGAGCAGTGCTGAAGGTGAGCAGCTCTGCAGCGCAGTGCAGAGTAAAACCTAAAGGCTCTGACAGCTGCCCAAAGGGGCCCCCCCGTGAGGAAAGGGAGCAACCTCTGCAGAGAGGGAAGTATTCTGCGGCCCTGGACAGTGGTGGCTCCCTCTTGCTTCCTTGGGATTTGAATTTTCCCATCAGGCGAAGGCCTTGGACTGAGGTGACCCCAGGGGGGGAGATGAGAGGAAAAGACCCAGGGAGGACAGCCTTAAGTAGTCTTGGTTGCTAGGTTACCGGTAGCTAAAAGGGCCCTGGGTTGGGGCCCGGTGGAGTGGGAGGGCCTGGGCTCCCCTCCCCATAACCCCCTTGGCAGTCCGGGGTTGTGGCTGTGACCAGGAAGCCACGCTTCCCAACGAGACCCTGAGTGGAGACCATTACACCATCTAGCTTCAAAATAAACACACAAAAGAAACAGCTGAAACAGTGAGATTTTTAACAATCTGGCCAGCTCTTCCTTCACTGCTTGTAATGCACACAACACTTTTGATATGACACCTGGCACAAACAGCTGGGATAACAAGGTCACCAATGAAATCAGCAAACAGCTCAGAAAATGTTACCCAAAGAGCAGTTCAGGAAGATCTACCTCTTCCAGATGTTCTGGCTGCTTTATAGCCGAGGCACAGCCAAAGGCTGTGTGTACCCAGAGCTGCGCTATCATCCCAGACAACAGTGCATACTGCATCTGTAGTACATGCATGGTGCAGGGACCTTTTGTGTGGTTCAATCCAGCTGAGCACAAAAGTCAGGGAACACAATAATGAGATCAGGGCAGATAACTGGATGGTAATCACAGAGGAAAGATTGCTCAATGAAAGCACAACCACTATGACCAAGAGCACAGATTATATCAGCATTACTGCACATCAAAGATAGTGTGTGCCAGGGTTCTGGGGGCTTAAATGGTATCTGCCAAAAATAAGACAAGAATATGGCTATAAAGCAGCAACTTTAATTGGCTAAGACATGTTTAATGGTAAGGAAAGAATGTCCAGCCAGAATAAAAAGGGGTTGTTTTACCCTACATCACAGAAACAACTGTTTTAAAAAAAGCCCATGAATCTGTGGCAGAGTAAGCAAAATCAGCACAGAACTGGAGGCCTTCCAGATGCCCTGTGCAAAATGGACATTATCCACTAAGGTATCTCGAGAAAAGTGTTTTTAAAGGAGAGAGATTTGCAGTTACTGCGACCTTCAAGACTTTTAAAACTAAACCACATGACTGCACAGAAGGAGAAAAAAGCCTGCCTATGGGCTCTTTGAAGAGGTGTAATGCAATCAGAATGAAGTGTTGTAGTGATCAGCAAGTGACTCGGATGTCAGGGATGTTATCTGCAAGGTGGCGGGTCAGTCTCAACTTGCTGCAGTTAACCTATCTCTGCTACTGTGCTAAGAACCAGGGACATTCTTCCTCATTCTCAGTCTTCCCAGAAGATGATGTGGATTGGGACAAATGGCATCACTGAAGCTGTGAGATGGGGATGGAGCCACTCAGTCAGCCTGAAATACCCTCAGGGAGAGGCCATTGGCTCAAAGGCAGGACTGTTTATTTATTCACAAATTTCATTTCTGTATAGACATTTCTACAGGTCTCATCTCCATCACATCCAACTAAATGGACGAGTGGTGCAGCATCATCAAGAAACCGCTGATGACCTGTGCAATGGGTTTGAGCGGAAAGTGAGATGAAGCTGTCATGAGGGTGAAGTTTCTTGGGGGTTCAGATTCTGCAAAACTCCAACCTCCTGCAGGGAATGGATGGTGCCAAGCCCTATGCACCAACACCAAAAAAAGTCTCATTTGGTTAACTCATGCAAACAGAACCCTGCAGGGTTTGCTCATCCCATAATAGGCAGATGTACTACTGCCCCCTAATGACTGGCTTACAGAAAATAAAAGCTCAACTCCTGTTAAGAGGTAAAGAAGAATAAGACCGTGATCCCGTAAACACTTGTGTTTACACTTGCATGTGCTTAACTTCACATACATTGAACTCAATGGACCTACTCACATATGTTGAATTAAGCATATGTCTAATGTTTGAAGGATAGGGACCTAAATGGTTATAGCCTGTGTTTCTTGAGCCAAAGTTTAAAGACATTAAATTAAATCTGTTCACAATCTTCCTTCGTGGCTTTTTTTTTTACTCAATCAAAAGATCTGCAAGATGTCTAAGGCAGTTGATTCCCAGATTTCATGTTTTTGTTTTCAAGTATTAGTTGCCAAAATAAGTATCTGAGAGGATTCCCAGCCTGAAAGAATTATTGCTTCAAATTTACTACAATTCACCCAAAATCTTAACAGAAAATCAAGGTACAGTAACAACACAAAAGAGAAGTGGCAGAGATTTGTAAGGTCTTGATACAATGTGAAAAGACAAGTAAAAACATTTTCTATTCTACCATGTCCTCTACAATGATACAATTGGTAGCTGCAGGTTCTGTTATCAAAACAACACAATGACAAAATGCATATTTTTAGTTGTGTTTGCTACATGTTTTCCTAAGATAAAATTCTCCTAGAATATTGAATTTTACAGACATAAGAAGGAAACCAGCTGAGCTAATCTATACCTTAATGAAACTCACTGTGTCCCATTAGAAAAGCAGTTTATTTTAGACAACAGGAAATATATATAGCAGGTTATGACACTAATGGTTTTGTTAATATTATCTACTTTCACATAGATTTAAAAAGAATTATACATTATAATGGTAGTGGCTGCTATCTTTAAAGTTGCTTCTTTTTATAGGATGTGGAACTTGCCAAACCAATTTGCAGGAGCCTCATCAGTGAAGTGCAGACCCCTCAAATCTGGTCAGAGGGCAGTCATCAGGGATGTGTGACATTGTCTGTCTTTGGCCATAACCACACGTGGGATCCTCTCACTAGCCCCAGGTAGGAAGACTGGCTACACATTGACCCTAGCCCATTCCAAATCAGTCCATCAGAGCTCCAGAGTGGTGTGGCAAATCAAAGCTGGGTACATGGTTGATTGGGTCGTTATAAGAGACTTGTTTCTAACATCAGCCACAGACCATTCTTCACAGCACGTCGATATCACAGAGAAATCGGGGCACGGCAAGTGGCCCCACAGTGGGTGTCTCAATGACAGCGCACTCTTGGATGGTCAAAAAGGTTTGTGTATAGTGGTAAGCTCGGTCATCTGCTGTTGTCAAGTCCAGAAACACAGCACCTGCCTTCATGTTTTTTTGAAATCTGTCTTTGATTAATATTGTCAAAGCTAGAATTTTTTTGCAGGTGGTCTGACTTCTCCGAAAGCCTGCTTGCTCAATGCTGAGTATTGACTCCATTTCTGGAGAGATGCACTAAAGAATGAGATGCTCCAGCACCTTGAATGGCACAGACAGAGATATTTGTTGATAGCTAGCAATGTTATGTGGGTCTTTCCCCAGTTTTGTAACAGCAATTAGATATTCACCATGTCTTCAGAAATCAGTGGATCAGTGTTCTTGTCCCACACTCCATGAATACCTGATTTGTACTGGGGAAATTGATGATCCAACCAGTGGACCACATTTGAAGTCCTTTTTAGGGCTGAATCTTGGTCACTTGCCAACCGAAATTCCTGATGTATTTCTGCTCCCCTCCCCCCCCCCCCCATGTTTGAGCTATTAGGCTATGGGCGGAGAATAGGGATTGTTGACAACCAAATGGAGCATTATCAGCAATTAAAAGTTGCTGAATGGTTTCCATACTAATTTTCTCCTTACAGTCACTCATAACTTTCAAAATGTTAATCTATCAAGTTGCAATTTTCCAGTGTCAGTATCTGCACAGCAGTGATTATTGTTTTAGGAGGAGGAAGAGGAGAGATTGGGGTGGGAAGAAACATTCTCTTCATTATGGAAAAAAAAAATCTTGTGACCATTTTTTATTGCAATCAGTTTCATCACTAAAATTGGTGGGCCCACAACATTGAAATTTGGCCAGGAAAGATATGTCACTGATCAGTGACTTCGAATGTTCCGAGAAAAGGGTTCTGATTAGACCAAATTACGAGCCTTTGAAAGTTACACTCCATCAATTTGCAGCCCATTTTGACTAGTGGGTGCAAAAAGCTTGTAAAGTGCACAGCTAGGGAAGGCTGTGATTAAGGTACTTGATTAAGAGCTTGTCTACATGATGCAGCAAAGGACACCAGAGGGATGTGATTTGTGAAGTGCACTAACATGCTGTGCTCTAACGGCCCCATGTAGACCCTGCTGGAGTGCTCTAAAAGGTACCTAGTTCAGGTTAACGTAGTATTAAACTAGGTACCTTTTAGAGCGTACCAGCAGGTCTACATGGGGCAGTCAGAGTGTAACACCTTAGTGTGCTTTACAAGGCACACCCCTTTAGTTTGCTTTGCCAGTGCTGTGTAGACAAGCCCTACCCTCCTGAGAAGTGTACATGGGTTGAAGCAAGGGCTCCAGTGCTCCCAGGCTTCTGAGCCCCCTTCTCATGGGTTCTTCAATCCCCCAGGATACTCCTTTTGTCCTGGTTCTCCTAAACGGCTAGGAGTCTCCTTAGCTGTAGATTTGCTGAGGCACACAGGAGGGAAGTGCCAATTTTTAAGTTCTGTGGCATCCCACTGGAATGTGAGTAGCGCTGCCATGTTGTGATTTGAGTAATGGAAAGTTTCAACCACAGAGGACCCGCTGCATGAAACTTCATCAGCAGAATTCTTGTCAAGGGAGATAAATATTATTTTATATATAATTCATATATTAGTACAATTAATTTTTAAAGAGATGATAAAATGATTTCTCCCCTTCCCCCTGCCCCCGCATCTCCAACTCCTTTCCTCGGAGGATCATAATCATAGTGCTGTGGTCTGAAGTGCTGGTTTTATTTCTTTTCCGGGATAGTGCTTTGAACTGAAATAGCATTTGCTCACAGAAAAATTGGAGGATTAAACAAAATAATCCTTTCATTTTTCAATACTATATGTGATTTTATTTTGAACGGTGGTGTCAAAAAATAAAAGTGCTGATGTTTTGGCTGGGGTTACAATTCCTAATCATCTAAGGAGACAGACTTAAAACAAGTCTATAATTATCAAGGAGTCTTAAATAATTGAGCAGTGAGACACAGAGACACAGCATGGGGGGATGTTTATTATGTAATAGCATCCCAAGATTCATTATTCATAATCATTACGATGATTATTAGTCGTGCAAATTTTACACTATATCACTTGTCAATTACATGACTGATTCTTATAACCAGAGAGGTTAGAACAACACTGAGTTAATATACCTTCTATTTATTATAATCTCCCATCTAAAATTCAGGAAATGGTTCTTTAGCATGTGAAAAAGAAGAAAACCCCATTTATTAAAGTGACGACTTCTAGAGCTCACTTTTAAAAATCATATGTTTAATTATGCCCCTGCTCCTTTTCCCACTGAAGTTAATGGTGGCAAATCTCTCATTGATTTCTAGGGTGCAGGATAGGGCCTATAAATCAGTATGGAATTAGAAACAACACTAAAAAAATGTGATGTTTAGGGCTGGACTGTGATACCCCTCATGCACTTTAAACCATGAATAGTTTGAACTCAATGGTATACTTGTGGTATAAGCTACTAACCCTGGGTAAGAGTTGGAGGATCTGGTCCCAAGTGTTTAGGTAAAATATACACTATGCTGACATGAACATTGTTAGTCAGACTTGCATGTTAAAAAGGAACAGTTAAATCCATATCACTTGTTGATACAGTATACTCATGGGAAAAAACTGAAACAATGTTCAAGTGGAACATGATTTCATTGGTTAAAGAAAAGGAAATCTTCTCACCTGGGATATGTCAAACTGCAGGTAAAGAGGTAGAAGGATAAAACAGCTTTCTTCAAATTTCTTATGAAACACAGTTCATCACAAATTGCTGGCAGGTGGAAGTGATCACAAATCCTGCCAGTAAAATTATTTTACAGCTATTCACTGATGGGAAAAGGGCACCAGGATTTTACTGCCAGCACTTTTCCACTATTCAGCAGATAATGTAATAACTGTAATACAAAGTACCATGGTCTTTGTGATATTGAATTCTCTGTGACCCTCGCAGAAAGTAACTACTCAGTTTACAATATAAGACAGTGGATTAAAAAAAAATTATCTAAGACACCCAGGTATTTATGAATGTTCGCTCTTAGCCCTGAATATTTGAAGTCAACCTGCAACCATGTGTTGTTGGTTTTTTTTGCCCCCCCCCCCCCAAAAAAAAATTAGAAGAAGTTGCCCTATAATACATGGGAGAAGTTGCAGTTTTCTTTTTTTCAAATGCTTTAAACAAGTCCTTGGCTTTAAGATTCAGACTGGAAGTGTTCTGGGTGGAGTAGTTAAGTCTACTTGAGATGAAGTTTTCAAATATTTACAATTAAGCAGGGCTTTTTCATTTTTAAAGTGTGGATAAACTTTTCATTTTTCATTTGTACAAAGATAAAAATAGCTATGCCATTGTTCTTAAAATGTTGGATGAATATTCCGTTCCAAAGGGCAATGTAATACACATACACAGGCTTTTGGCAAGGGAGTGGGAGGAAGTAGGAACATTTTTATAAGGGACCTATATGAACAAGCACTGTATTATAGCTTTAGTTTGAATAATGTGGAATACACAAGACATTGTCCAATAAATGAGATTTTAAACAGGCAACTGCTAGAAAAATTAAAATTAATATTTACGTAAACTTTAGAAAAGACAATGCATGTCATTAGCTCCGACTGCCATGCCAGTTGCAAGATGCAAAAAAAAAGGAATAGTTTAACAAATAGCAAAGAGAAAACCTCCAGGGAGAAAAGGGAAGAACCATTTAAAAAAAGCCTCTTAAGAGCACGCCAGGTAGAGACATGACAAAGGCCAACACACAACAGATGGAGTTTGCCCAGTTAGTGGAAGCATGTGCAGGAAATGTAAGAAAAAACAGGACTTGAGAGGTTGTCTGTTGGAGCTAAGGAATCAAGGAGATAGGTAAGTCATACTTATTTCCAGGGATCTGTGTCCAACGACAGCATTCACTGTTTAACTCAAGATCTAAAATACTATTCAGTTTAGAACTGATTCAGGAGATTAATTCTGGACAGAGATGTTTTGTTAGAGCAGTACAAGGTAGTGATCAATAGCCTAAAGGGAGAGATAAGGTTGTCTGGGTCAATTAGAAGACCATACCACCTATGGCAGAAAGGCAAGGAGCATGCGTTTGTCATTAATTGAGTCATGGCAAGTATCCTCTTTGACGTGAGCTCCAACCATTGCGATGGGCCTCATAAAAGAGACTGAAAAAGCAGATATGGTGTTTGGTGAAAATGTCCTGCTTAAAGGGAGAATCAGGGTGGATTCTATAGAAAGAAAGGGATGTACCCTATTTTCTCAGCACAGTACAGAGGATACCAATTCTGCTGCTTCTAAAGTGAAGGAAGAATTGGAGAAGAAGGAGAATTTAGTAGAGTGCAATATTGAACCAAGAGAATGACTATGGTGCCTATTATGAGAATGGAAAAAGGCTCACCTGAACTCCGACTGTTTCTCCAGGAAGAGGGTTTTTTTTCCCCAAAAGGGGGAGTTTTTGTTTGCACTAAGAGGCTAAAACCTCCCAATTTATTGGTAAAATGAGGCACTGTCTGAAGCTCATAATGGGAAAGTAAATCATCCCCTCACAGGAGCTGAGATCTCTCTCAACCATTGTACTCCACTGGAATTATGAAACCGTTATTCCCCAAAGGTCACTTTTATGAATGTGGGGCACAGAGCCTTTTCAGCAACTAGTGCAGGACTATGTATCTGCTTTCTGGCAGACCACAGAATTCACTGTCTGTAGAACAAAATGCAGGACTTTATTTAGTTTACCCTACCATAAGAGTAAGATGATAGGAGAAGAAAGAGGAGACACTCTCACATGTACATGTTGAAAGGAGAGGTGTGAATAAGAGTAATTCCAGAAACCTCCTAGAGAGGAGGGAGAAATACAGTGCACATGTAGGACCCTATTTTGTGTTAGCTCTTTTTCTGAGAGGCACTTAAGTATTAACATGATGGGAGCTTGATTAAAACACATATCAATTAGAAACTGTAGAGTAGACAGCTATCCTATTTTAGGGGATGGGATAGTCAAAGAAGAACTTCAGAGAAGTCATGTGCTTCTCCTTTGTTGACTGTTCATGCCTGTACACCTAGAGTGATGACACTAGAGATTGAGTCCACTGGAATCAAGACTAAACCTCTTCTTTGATAAAGAAGAGGCAAGTAAAGAGATGGCCCTTGGGAATGATTCTGCAATGGGGGAATAGAAAAAAGAACAAAACATAGCATCTCCAGCAAATGGAAATACCCCTCCCTTCTACACAACCCCAGGAACTGGAGATGGAGGGGTCTAAGCGTGTTTGCTCACTGTTGTTGTTTTGTTCTTGTTTCTTTAAACAGAAACCTGCTCCTATCACGAAGACAGTGCGCCTGGTTATAAATTTGCAAATATTCTCAAATCTCTTCCCTTAAGAAAGTCTGCAAAAATACACACAACGTTTGAGGGAAATGAGAACGGTAGAGTTCATGTAAACCACAGTTTATCATGCAAGCCAGAACCTACAGGGGTTCATGCACTAGTACTGATTGCAGTGGGTGTGAACTTTCAGAGTTCAAGATTATAATTGCATTTGGACATTTCTTTCCTCAGATGTATATCATTTCTTCATGTGTATTCCATTTAGCCCTAAATAAATGAGCTGACTTATTTTGACAATTTTGTGAATCCAACCTAAATGTAATCAAACAGAAAGGTCTGCAGAAATCTATAGCTTTGGCCTGGTCTATTCAGAGTGATTTGAAGGCCAGAGTTATTCTATACAGGAGCAACTCAGCACTTTGTGGATGATCTGCATGTAAATAATCTACCATCATGGTCTGAAAGAGTGACAGAATGCTGCTCTTTTTGCAACCCTGGAGAGCCATTTGTTCTAAGACTATTGCCACAACACTCTCCCTTCTGCCTGCTTTTCAAGGATTGCTTCTTAATTTTGTACTTTTTCAGCTGATTGTTCTAAAACAAACCTCAAAAGTTCTACCATGCACTGCATACCAAAGCAGGAGAGCAAACACATTCCAGTTTACTTTATACATAGAATTACCTCTTTATGTGACTGCTGTTAGTTTATGCATGAGCTGATTCTCTGGGGAACACATTATGTCTCTGGCAAACACTGGCTATTCCATGGAGCATTAACCATCTTTTATATCAATCGAAAAGAACTTAAATATTTCCATTGTTGTCGGCATCATATCTCATGTGCAGCAATAAGTGGAATTTTTTCATTTAAAATGGATATTGTTTTAAATTGAGGCATTGCCAAAATTTGAAACAAATGCTACCAACTGGTGCTACTAATGACTATTTGGTAGAAAGTAATTAAATCTATATGAAAATGAATATATTATGTTTTGTTATTATCAAAAAGGGACATAACAACATTAGCCAGTTAATTTGGTTCTTTTTTAAAATTTCTTCTTTTAATAACAGATCTAAAGTGTAGCCATGGTTCATAACAAGGGCATCAACAAATTTTAATCCAGAGGGAATTCTGTGCCATTGCATATGCACAGAATTGATGTCCCCTATAGATTTCTTTACTTCCCCGCAGAAAAATGACTTTCTGATAGGGAAGCAAAGGGAAGGCACAAGAGTGGTCATGTGACCCTCCCCAGCCATATGTTTTGGGTGCCCAGGGCAGTCGGCACAGAGGTAAATCACTGTGGGGCAGAGGGAGGGACTGGGGAAGACCCGGATGGTGGCTTCTACCCTGTGCCAGGCTCAACTGTTAGTCCTGGCTGGGCTGGGCAGTATGGGACTTCCTCTTCCCCTGCATGACATCAGGGGCTGTGTCAGACCCACCCTCAGATTTCTCCCCCAGCTGTAGGAAGCTCTGCAATCATCGCTCCTCAGCTGTTGGGGGAGGGGTCACTGTACAGGAAGCTGATCCCCCAACCACCCAAACCTGTGTATCCAGACCCCCTCATCCCCAGACCCTCCTGCCGAGCCTCCCCACACACATCAGAACCCCCCTCGATGAGCCCCACTCTCCCTGCACCTGGATCACCCCAACGAGCCACCTGCACCCAGATCCTCACCCTACCAAGCCCTAACCTGCTGCACCTGGATCACCACGCCACTGAGTCCCACTCCCCCAGCATCTGGACTCTCCACTGAGCCCCCTACACCCAGACATCCCTGACGAGCTCTATCCCCCCACACCAAGACCTCCCGTGCTGAGCCCCAACCACCTTCACCTGGACCCCCCTGCAGAGTCCCATTACCATTGCACACAGAACCCCCCCAAAAAGCCCCTGTGCATCCAGATCCCCCCCGCACCTGGATCCCCCACTGAGCCACCCACACCTAGATCCCCCTCACACTAAGCCCCTTCACACTTGGATCCTGCCTTTCTGAGCCTGCCTGCTCACACCTGTTGCATTTGGCATGGAGGGGCAGGGCCCTGGGTGTTTCTGGGGCAGGCCCGGTCCTTGCGCTGTCAGAGCTGGGTGCAACCTCACCGTTGAGTCTGTATCCCGGGGGGGAGCTGCACAGTGATCTCCCATCTCTGTGCATGCCATGCTGGAGCCTCCATATTTATATGACAAATAAAATTTGCAGAATTTGCCAAATTTTAAAATATTCTGCACATAATTTTTATTTCTTTGGCTCAGAATTTTTAATGTTTTGGTGCAGAATGCCCCCAGGAGTAAAATTTGAAAAGGCCTGATTCCAATATCACTTAAGATGGTGTAAATTAGGTGGAACACCACTGAAGTAATCAGAATTTATTGTTGCAAGTGGGATCACAATCAGGTCTTAGGTATTTCCATGGAGACTATTAACATGGCGTCTCCAATGCAGCAACGAAAGGCAGGGACAATAGGGAAGCTAGCGAGTGTTACTCTTAGGACAAGGAAAGTAAGATTGCAACTTACATTGGTTGTAGAAAGTGGCCACCAACACAGAATTTAGTGATGCCAAATTAAGCAACATTCTTCAGTAATTCAGTAGAAAGAAATCCAAAGAGATAAGGTTCCTCCTGACTGGTTTATGTCAGCTTAATATGCCTGCATTTAATTGCCCATTGCCAATTAAGTCCAAATGCAATGCAGGCCTCTGATAAAGATAAAGGGACACAAGTTATAACTTTTGGCAAAAGAGAGTATGGAAACTGAAGTAGTCAAGCATCACTGAACTGAGCAAATGACTGGACACATATCCCTAGTTAAGATATGTCTCCATATGGCTACATTTTGCTTTCCGTGGATACATAAGGCAATTTATTTTTAGGGGAGAAAACAAAGTTTGTACAGAACAAAATAAATCTGTACAACAATATGATGTAGGATGTTAAAAAGAGAGCACCATTTTGATGGCTATTTGATAAATAGCGGGCTAGATTCTCGATTGCACCCAGTATCTGTTATGCACAGCAGTGCAGGGAGCTGAAAGAGAGACATTTGCAGCTCCTTGATTCTGGGGCCAGTTCTGTGCAGACCCCAGCATGGTTTCAAGCAGACTCAGAACTATGCTGCAGACTGTGGCTCCAATCAGCTGGGGATCATTATGCTACAACCCCATCCCTGCCTCTCTCTGACATGCCCCTGGCATCCCCACTCCATAGAAACATAAGAATTGCCTATTTGATCAGACCCAGGTTCCATCTAGACCAGTATCCTGTCTCTGAAAATGGTCAATAATGTAATGGAACAAGAGGAGGTAATATAGCTGCTAGCTTTGCAAATATGGGGACTACTCGTGCTTGGGGAATCCCCAATTGCAGAGATCCAGCTGGCTTCCGCAGGGGTCACAACAAGGGAGAGTATGTGGCCCTATAGTAATTAACCCAAGAAAATAGTATTCATTCTCTATCTATATTAACATAGACAAATGTATAGTCCAGGTGTGGCCAAACCACAGCTCATGAGCCACCTGTGGCTCTTTTACAGTTAAAGTGCAGCTTGCGGAGCCCCCCACGCCTCACTCCATTCTCCACCTACCAGACAGGAGGGGGAGCTTGGGGCTTCTGCCCTGTGGCCAGGGCTGGCTCTGGCTTTCTGGCCGCCCCAAGCAAAAAGCAAAAAAAAAAAAAAAAAACCTGCGGCGCGGCTGGAGCCAGGGTGCAGGGGGACTCCCTGCCCTGCAGATGTGCCCCGGCTAGCAGGGGGAGGGAGTGGGGAGGGCTCCGCGCCGCTCCGGTCGGCGGGGGGGGAAGGACAAGGACTGCCCTGCCGGGCTTGCTGCAGGGCGCTCCCGTCCTCCATGCTGCTGCCCCCTACAGGGCGGCTGGAGCGGAACAACAACAACAACAACAAAAAAGCGGCCGTGCCGCCCTAGGATTGGGCGGAATGCCGCCTCCTACAAGCTGCTGCCCCAAGCACCAGCTTGCTCGGTTGGTGCCTGGAGCCGGCCCTGCCTGTGGCAGGGTGGTGGGGCTAGAGGCTTCTGCCGTGCGGGGAGAGGGTCTTGGGGCTTTAGCCCTGCAGGGAGGCATTGGGGCAGAAGCATAACACCCCAGCAGGTGCCGCCCTGTGGGGCAGGTTGTGTGTGGCTTGCGCTCTCGAACTTCTGAAGTTTATCATATGCTGCTCGGAGGATCAGTAAGCTTGGCCACCCCTGGTATAGTCTCTGGCTGCACATAATATATCTAGATCATTTTGTCTGCTCTATAGTTCATTCACAGAAAAGACCCCTGAATGAAATGTTATATCTCACTGAGTTTTCATCCTGTATATATATATTTTTAAAGATAAAATATACATCAGCTGTTACTCTAGTTCAACTTAGATTTTACATTGTTTCCAAAAGTACATTCAGTGCCTTGTCATTCACTGGATTTCAAATGAATGTCTAAAATACTATTTTTAACATTCCATTTTGAACCTGTGGAATCCTAGGAACCCATTTAATGAAAAACCTCTCATGGCACAAGTGCTGCATTGTATTGATCCTATAAATCAGTCATGAGCTAGAAGCCCAGCAAGAAAAAAATCAGGCTGGGATCAAAAAAAAAATCTTACTTCTTTGATATGCAAGTCAGTATTCCAATCTCATTCTTGAAACTGAGTACAAATGGCACATAAACAGTAACAGACAATATTTGGAAAAGGAATTTCAAGCACAAAGGGATCAAGCCAGGGAAAAAAACGTGTGGCCTTCTATCCAGATACACATTTTTTTTTTCTCGGTGATGCTAAAATAAGAATGCACAACCAAATGAGTTTGAGGGGCAGATAGGTCTGATACAAAGGGTCAAAACATTTCTATGCCTGAAAGGAGGAGTTTCTCTCTGATTCTTAGAACTGTGAGGAAAAACGTATTTTTCAGTTTGCTGGCTGTTCGAAAATAATAATAATAGTAATAATAATAATAAAAAATTGGTTCAGGTCAAACAAAACATTTGTTTTGGGGTTTATTTCCGCCAAAGCAAAGCCAATGAAGGGCTAGATTCACAAAACTGGTGGTGGTGCTGCTCTTATAACCTTTAGCTCAGAGATTGGATGGAGGAGACCTAGATTTGAATCCCTGCTCTTGAGGAGGGACTTGAACCTAGTTCTTCCTCCTTACAGATGAGTGCCCTAGCCATGAGGCTATAAAGTCATTGTCTTGCTCTGTGGCCCAATGACTACTCAAGTATTTTACACAAAGTGGAACAGCTTCAACAGAATAACCAATGGCCCAGTGACTAGGGCATTCACCTGGGAGGGGGAGACCTGGTTTCAAGTCTCTTATAGGGTACTTGAAGGACGGGTGGCATAATAGTTAGCACATCTGACTTGCAGCCCCTTGCTTTTTCTGACTGGACAGCAGAGGTGCCTGGTTTCTCATCTTTGGCTGTGAACCTTCTGGCCTCCACTCACTTCTGGGCCTCGATCTTCAAGAGGGTGTGATGGGGGATCTGAACTCTCCCCTCCCCTGGGTTCCAGTCCAGGGCCCTGTTTGAAGCAACACTGACAGGGTCCTTCCAGCAGAGAGTCTAAGGCCACTGTCCATGGCTACTTCCTACCTATGGCCCTTAAGTTTGGGGTATGGCACCCATAGTCCAGTCTGTATTCTCTCTCTCTTGGAATAACACCCCCTTGTGTACCTTTTGCAGCATCCTGCCATGGCCTCAGGTCCCTCTAGGCGAGGGTAGATGTACGGTTGTAGGGGCCTTAGCCCCACAATGTTCTGACAGTCAAACAGTAAAGTTGAGTCACAGCTGAGTGCTCCTCAGTCTCCTCAACAGTCTCTCTCTCAGCCAGGGATGCAGGGCTTTTCTCCCAGTGGCTGTCCCAGCTGCCAGACTTGTAGTGAAGCTCCCCTCACATACAGAGGCAGAGCTACCTCCATTCAGCCGTGAACTGAGCTGGGTTCTCTCCTTTTCTTCCCCCTCCAGGTCCAGCATTGGCTGTAGGTTTAGCAGGACACAGCTAGCTGGGCCCATAGGCTCTCAGTCTCCCTGGAACCCTTTTTCTGACGGTGTGAGGTTTCTCCGCTCCACCACATTTCGCTATTCCAGAAAAAAGATTCAAATAGGGGTCTTCCGCATCCCCCATAAGTGTTCCAACCACGGGGCTAAATGGCATACGATGGGCAGTACCACCACCAGCACAATGTCTTGTGCCGAAATCCCCTTGTAACTCCAGACTGAAAATTTGAAACGTTTTGTTTCAACATTACAGAGTGCTTTTCTTCTTTTTGTTTGGAGAGAAACAATTTATTGAAATTGACATGAATTCAGAAAATGTTTCTGTTGACCTGAATTTGCATTTTTTAGCAAAACAACAACAACAACCAGTTTTATCCCCAAAATCTTAGCCAGCTCTAGGTACTTATATGGCCTAATTACTGTAGGGTCTGAATGTGTCACAATCTTTAATGCATTTACCCTCAAAACACCCCTGTGAGCTATGAAAGTGCTATTATCCATATTTTATAGATGGGAAACTGAGGCACAGAGTGTCTAAGGGACTTGAAACTGGGTCTTCCAAAATCTAGGCGAGAGTCCTAAATGGCTAACTTCCTCTCACAATACAGCTACTTGGAGGGAGTGGGGGAAAGAAGAAATTTGATTGTCACAGGGAATTAAAAAGGAGAGAGTCCCAGCTTTTCTATGTGACATACAATGCTTGCTTCAAGCCCTAGGCGGTCCCAAGATAGTTGATATATTTAGGTATTGAAAAACCATTTAAGGTCAATTTTAGATATATTTAAAATATATTAGTTACCATTTTTTCTCTCTCTAAACTCTATACAATTGGACACATGGTAACTCACTTTGCAATTAAAGCAATATAAAAAATAAGCCCAATAAATTGTTTTAAAACTCACTAAAACATTCCCCAAATACTTTTTTATAACATATACAGAAAATATGAAAGTGTGATGTGCTGTGATAGTTTTGTCAATACCCATGAGTCCCCAGCACTCAAATGCACGCCAATAAAACCCTTAATAACTATAAAGTGTTCAATATGGCTCCTATCCAGCAAAGCCTTTAAGCGTTGACCTTAACAGGAGTCCTCGCATGTTTAAAATTAAGAATGTGTTGAATGCTTTGCTGGATTGGGATATATATATATATATATATAAACATAGAAATAGAAGATCTATATAAAATATGAAATAAATGCACACACGCACTGTGTGTAGAAAGTGGTGTTTGACAATAGCTGTTAAAGAGAATAACAGTGATCAACAGGGATTAGAGCACCAGTCAAATTTCATTGAGGATGTGTTGATGCTGTCTTCATATACTTTATAGTAGGTACCTAACTTAATCCTATGCGGACAAGCTGCAATATAAAGCATTTGTTTCGGTTTACTTATGAATGACAATGGAGGGAACACAAAACTATCCAGCATACATAGAACTGGCAGGTTTTCTGCTATGTTCGCTAAATGAAAAGTGAGTGGTTTGATATATATTTAAAATTCATATATTCAAATAAAAAGATAAGAATCTCTTAATGCAAAACACTACTTTAAACAGTAGACCATTTTCTACTTTACAGATCGTGCTTTCTTTTTCAGGTCATCAGGGTAATGTAAAAAATGGCAGGCAGACAAACTGCCTCAGGCAAAATTCAAGAGTACACCAAAGAGTACATTCAAACAGTGGTCACACTAGAATAATTCTCCGAGTCTGGCATGATGGCAAAAAGCTGGGGTGTTAGAATACAAATTGTCAGAGACTGATAAGAAAATAATCTATCTGCAGCAAAAATGCATTACATTTTCCAGGCTCCAGAAATTCATGTTGCATTGAAATAAGAACAGTAGGTGACAATGGAACCATATAATTTACCCCAAAGTGCAAAACAATAGTTTTGGTGGCCATTAGGTCCATTTAGATATTGGTTTAATTTTTTTTTAATTACAGCTTATTAAGAGTAACTTTATTGTGATCCAATTGCTACAAATTGTATGTGGGAAAATTCCACCTAATCGAGAAGTATCAGATAATTTATGAAATCTGATAAAAATAATCTGCTTTACTACAGTTAATGCTATTGCTATGCATGATAAAGCTGACAGGTCACGGATGAAAACCACATACATGACTGTTTTTGTTATGCTTTGGGTCAGGGATCTCAATGACAGGTGTTTGGTTGTGCATCTGTGGTTTTTTTGTTTGTTTGTTTATTTGGCAGCATTTTAGACTGTACGAATTTTAAGCTTAGATCAGGAAAAGTTATAGGACCTTTACGATCTAATTTTCAAAACTCAAAGGCTAAACTGCAATCACAAAATATTCACACACAACTCTCTGCATCTGCAATCAGCAGAAACAACTACCATTTTATATAAGGGAGTAACTCCAACATCTTTCAGTATGGAGCAGATGCTTATCTTTACTGGTATCAGCCACTAGAGGGAGACACGATCACATGCACTAATCCAGTGTATGACATGAGCACTGTATCTATTTGCACACCATATTACCAGTTCTATGGGCATAAATGCTATCGCAGAATTTTGAAAATCCAGCCCTTAATGCCATTGCACAGTAAATGTTGCACTGTCAGTCAAAAGCCACAGCTAATTGCCAGGAAAAGGGAACTTGGGCAACTGTTGCAACCATCACCCCCTATGATGAAAGCTGTCAGAAGTTAGTAACATGTAAAAGGTATTAAACAACTTAGAGGAACACATTCAGGGTTCAAGTCTGAAAGTATCTTTCTCCCCACCACCTATTGTCAGTGTGTTGAAAGAGTAGAATGGATTGTAAAATATTCAGGAAAACATATCTTCAAAATACTGACTACATAGAGTAAAAGTTTCAGGCCAACACTCTAACTTTAAGCAAAATAATGGCACAGGTTTTTATTCTCTAGTATGGTCATATTCCCAGTCTATGGGGTTAAAGAAGCTGCCTCTCTCCAGGCAATCAGAGAGAAACACATGTTGCTGGAAATCCACAAGAGGCCAGAATATTTCATGTTCTACCATCTCCGTACTAGCATGACTTTAGGCTAATGAGCTACAAACGGCCTTGTTTTCAGCTCTGTGTTAACTAATTTGTCCTTTTTTGTGTCTGCAATTTATACCATTTGGCTGTTTATTTAGCTGATTATACCTGTACATCAGATACAGTAGTCCAATATGTAGCTAACATTAATTGCACCTGCAAATTGCAGGCAAGAAAGGGGAGTCCAGATTTCAAAAACCTAACTCTATCTGTCTTTAGGAAACTCTTATCTTATTGTATTTATACTGCTTTAACCAGTCATTTTGTGTTATGCTCTAATAAAAGGTTGGAGTCTTAAAATTCCACTTGTCTGGCAGGAAATGAAATCTTTTCTATTTTTTAAAATAATAATAGTGAATAATACTACGTAGTTCTGATATAGCTCTTTCAATAGATCTCAAAGTGCTATACAAAGCGAAGGAAGTAGCATTATCCCTTTTTATAGACAGGACAAGTGAAACGGAGAGAGATGAAATGCTTTGGCCAAGGTCAAAGCGCAGGACAGTAGCTGAGGTGAGAATTGAATCCAGGCCTCCCTTGTCCTAGCTCATTGCTTTATCTGCCTCCCAAGGAGTCAATGGAATTCATTCCATAGGGCAGATGGTATTTTAATGCTAAAATACTGCCTATAGTTTTGATGTATATTTGCTTGGCTTTGCCTTTATTTCTTTTATTGGGGATTATTGCAGTGCTGACATTACAGAGTATGACTGACAGAATAATGTGAGCATGGACTTTATACATAGACATAGGATTCTTATCATGTGTCCATACAAAGGAACAGTTGTGTGCACGTCTTATACCACCATAGTATCCAGTGATAAAGGAGAATAGCTATCGTCAATCTACTGTATATGATAGAAACTGGTTAGTATTCTGGAAGAATTGCCTAAATCCACCGTCGGCTAATGTCTGAAAGCTGCCATTTCTAATGCTTTAAAAGCTGCCTCCTTCATAACCTCCACACTTAGGATAATTGCATATGCCCTGGCAATGGGTCAAGAGGGATGCTCATGTCCTATACATGCCAAGATGAGGAAAATTAATTTTAGTGTCCAGAAGGAAGGAACTGCTGGCAATACTGATAATAAACAGAATGGATTCTGTGGCACAAGAGCCTTGCAGGCAAAGCCAACCCCCCCTAAAGGTTTGGAACAACTGTCTAATGCATTGCTATCCTGGGTTGGTGAAAAAGGCATAGGAGAAACTTAAAAATCAGTGAAAAGCGGGCTTCAATTTCTTTTCTTTGCTTCACTAGAAAGGTCGCATTCTGCTATCAGATAGACACACTCAGTTCCTAATGAAATCGACGAGAACCACGTGTAGGGCAGTATGTGGTCTAACATGTTTAAGGGAAAAGGAACTGCTGGAACAAATATCCATGCATATCTGATGTTGAAGAAAAGTCAGGGTGTGACTAATATACTGGAGAAATTGTTAAAGAGCATTTCCTCTTTATGCAAAGATTGCCCCTGTGATTCTGCCAAGGTTATGAAGACCTTGGGTTATCAGCTCTGAAAATACTATTAGCTCAAGTAACAGCTGTCTGGAGGCAGATCTGCAGATGTAACTTGTGTGTGTAATTTTTTATTTAAACATTTGGTAAGGTTATTTATTATTTTATTTATTTTTACTTCAAGGATCATTGCAACTTGCTTATTTTTTGCCAGCAGCTCTACCATTCCCTCTCACTCTGGCTCCATATAGATTTTGCATACACTATTTGCATAATGGAAGAGTTTTCCATAAGACATGCACTCTCATGCGAAAAAGGCCAACCACGTAAATACCAACTGCACATACATTAGATGGGACAATTATGTTCCAGAATTTTGCAATTCTCAGTTACCAGGTGACGGATTTGGTTAGATAGATTACAGTCTCTCATATCTAGCCATCTACAATCTATTAAATCTATCTATGGACAGATCAAATGAATTATATTAAAAGAGAGGTAGCAAATCAGGGTTTTTTTTTTGTTCACCTTAAGGCTTTGGGGTCTCAAAAAATGGTATCTTGAGGTCTGGTTAAAATGTATTATATAGAGAGCTGGATGGAAATTTTCTAGCAAATGAATTTCTGACAGAAAATGCAGTTTCTGCAAAATCAAAATTTTATGCAGAAAAATCTAGACTTTGGTGAAAAAAAATGCTTTTTCATTGGGGCACTCACAATTAAACATTTTATTTCTGGTCATTTTGACCTGAATAAGAATATTTCGGTTTTTGAACTGACCCAGAAAGTTTAGTTTTGAATCAGTTCAATAAAACATTAAACTGCATTTTCCCACTGTGGTGCATTGCCTCATGGAAGTTGTAGTCTGAGTCTCCATTCTCTCCTATGTGCTGAGCTCCCTGGAAGACTACATCTGCCATATTCAATGTGGATTTCCTTCTCGCCAAGCTCTATGTGGTGCATCATGGGACTCACATGACTCTAGAGTTTGAATCTGTGATGCTTCTGGAGTATAAGACCAGAAGGGACCATCAAATCATCTATTCTGACCAATAACTTGTGTTTGATTAAAGCATATCTTCCAGAAAGGCAAACAGTCTTGATTTGAAGACAGAAAAATGGAGAATTCACTACTTCCCTTTTGTAGTTTGTTCTAGTGATTAATCACCCTTGCTGTTAAAAATTTGTGTCTATTTTTTTTATTTGAATTTGTCTTCCTTCAGCTTTCAACCATTGATTCTTGATCATAGATTCCAAAGCAAAAAGGAACCATTGTGATCATCTAGCCTGACCTCCTGAATAACACAGGCCAAAGAACTTCTCCAAAATAATTCCTGCAGCATATCTTTTAGAAAAGAATCCAATCTTGTTTTAAAAATCATCAGTGAGCTCATTATTAAATATTTGTTCTCCACTGTAATAAAGTTATCATCAACCTTGACTGTAATCAAATAGTTTAACCTTCTCTTTGTTAAGCTATTGATTAAGCTTCTTGAATCTATCACTATAAGGCATGTTTTCTAATCCTTTAATCATTCTCATGGTTCTTCTCTGAACTCTTTCCAATTTGTCAACATCCTTCTTGAACTGTGAGCACCAGAACTAGACATACTATTCCAGCAGCAGGTGCACCAGTTCCAAATACAGAGTTAAAATAACCTCCCTACTCCTACTCAAGATTCCCCCATTTATACATTTTCCTCCCAGCTGATCTGGCTCACAACTGTTTTCAGCTTTGTGAAATTGGCCCTTTTAAAGCACCGAGGATAGATCTATCTATCGATCGATCTTGACTTTATTCTATTTGCACATTATAAATGTAATCAAGTCATGATCACTTGTGCCTAGTTTACCAGTATTTTTTAGTACTGTGATCAATTGCTCCTTGTCTGTCAAGATGAGGGCTAATATAGAATTCCCCTATGTTGGATGCAACCCTTCTTGAGTTAGGAAATTGTCATCTATAATATTTAGACATTCCAAGGATGTTTTAGTACTAGCGGCATGAGACTTCCAACATATGTTACTCAGACTGGAGTCCCCCAGGATCACACAGATTTCCCCCCCACACATTATAGATAGATGTGTAAGGAGCAGGTCATCCTGTTCCCTAATGTGATTGGATGGTCTGCAGCACCCCATTTTGTGCTTTATCAGTTAAGACAGTGATCTATATGCAATCAGGATCATTTTCTTCCAAGTGATCAGTGACCTGGAAAGAGGTAATGCCTTTCTCCCCTAGATTTAAGAGTGCTTTAGTACCTGGTATTTTCTCTCCATTAAAGTACTGATATGCTGTAATCAAATCATCTGTCAATCTTCTTTTTGATAAACTAAACAAATTGAGCTCCTTAAGTTTCTTATTGCAAGACATTTTTTCAGCCCTCAAATCATTTTTGTGGATATTTTCGGTGTCCTCTCCAACTTTTTAACATCCTTTTAAAAATGTGTACATCAGATGCTGTATTCCAGCATCTGTCTCACCAGTACCACATGCAGAGGTAAAATTCTATTTCTACTCACTACTCCCTTGTTTATACATCCAAGGATTGCATGGCTTTTTTGACCCCACTGTCAAATTGGGAGATCATGTTAAGTTGCTTGTCCACTATGACCCCTAAATCCTTTTCAAAGTCACTGCTTTTCAGCATACAGTCTCCCTTTCTGTACATATGGCTTGCATTCCTTACTCCTAGAGGTATCATTTTGTCTTCGGTTGTATTAAAACCCATTTTGTTAGAATGGGCCCTGCTTTCCTCATGATCCCGATAGCTCTGTATGACTGTCCTGCCCTCAGTAGTATCAGGGTTAGTACTAATCCCCATGGAACCCCACTAGAAATATCCTCATTCAATGATGATCCCACAATGACAACTACTTTTTGAGCACTGTCATTTAGCCAATTCTAATCCAATTAACAAGTGCTATATTGATATTGATAGCACTGATTTTTTAAGCAGAACATTGGGTGATAATAAGTCAAATGCCTTATAAAACTCTAAGTATATTACCAAACTTGTAATCTCATCAAAGAATGATCTCAGGTTTGGTTGACAAGACTTATTTTTCATAAACCATATAGTATGGAATTAACTATATCCCTATTCTTTATCAAGTAAGTCCCATATCAGCTTTTTCTTTATTTTGCTGAGGACTAATGCCAGGCTAACTGGCCAATAGTAACTGGGATCACTCTGCTTACCATTTTTGAATATCGGCACAACATTAGCACTCTTCCAATCTTCAGGGATTTACCTAGTATTCCAATATTTATTAAAAATTAACATCAGGGGGCCAGAGATCTCCTCAGCCAACTCTTCTAGGACTCTTGAGTGCAAGTTATCCAGGCCTATTGGGAGCATAAGGCTCTCTACCTACTTTTCCCATGAGGCATTGTGACACAATGGAAAACTGCAGTTTAATGTTGAACTGACACAAAATAAGCATTTCTGGGACATTTCAACAAACCAGAATGAAACATTTGATTTCAGGAATGTTTAAATATTTTGTTTTGATTGAAATAATGCATTTCAACATTTCTGGAATCAATTTTTTCAGGAATATATGCAAAAAAATTGAAATTTCTACTTCCAATGTGGGCTGAAAACAAATGTTGAAATTTTGCTCAGCTCTCATTATTTATTTCTTTTAGCAAGGCATCAAATCTTTCCCTTTTCATTTCTATTTCCCCTCCAAAACAAAGTTGAATCTATACAGAAAAGAGAGAAACAACCAGAAATAAAGCCTAGCACGGTTAGATAGTCAAAAGTATGTATTAGCCTAAAGGTCATCTAATGACTGCCAGGTCTAAACTGGAATTTATGAAGCCTTCATGTAGTGACACCAGGCACTTCTTTGATCTTATGCCATTTCTAGCAGACTAGATAAAAATAAATTTTAAGATAAAAAATACAGAGTCTTGCTCTTTTGAAAACACTCAGGTAGCTCAGGTACCTTTCCCACTTTTCTGTTTTTAACCTTCGCTAACACTTTAGGCAGCTGCTAAGTTAGTGGTTAAAATGTGTGCAACATTTTCTCTTCTGTTTTCTCTCCTCCTCCTCCAAGGAACTGTTTTTCATAATGGAAGAATGCATTAAATAAATTCTTTGTTTTAAACTGGCACATTGACTCCTCCTTTAGCTGAGTGCATCTGAGGGTAGTGAAGTATTATCCCTGTTTTTATAGACAAGGAACTCAGGCCCCAGGTAAGTTAAGTGACTGGCTCAAAGACACATAGGAAGTTGTGCTTTAACCAGGAATTCAGCCCTAGTCTCCCAAGTCCCAGTTTGTTGCTCTATCCACTAGGCATTCCTTCCATCTTGTCTAGCATGGCTGTTCTGCTTTCCCTTTACTCAGTCACACCATGGCTAATACAAGAGCCTTCTCCTTTGCAGCCTTGCAGTTTTCATTTTTCTCTTATCCTCCTTGAAATGCACACTCTCTCTCTCTCCTACTCTTATTTACTCATTTACCTATCATAAGAATTTGTAAGGTGGCTGTCACCTTGGTATCTCTTTAAGCATGAATATAAATTAAGATGCAATTAATTTACAACCACATTTTGTCCCTTATCTAAGCCCCTTTATTCTCACCCCTTCTCCTCTCTTTCTAATATTGTAATTAAACTTTTGAAACTACATTATTTAATTCTGTAAAATATTTTAGGAATAAGGTTTGAGTGACAGAAGCTAGATAAATATAGTATTGCACTGCACAGTCACTAGTAAAGTTTTAGCATAGTTATTTGGTAATGGTATCATGGACAAGCACAATAATACAGAATAAACATCTTCATATATTCTGATCATAGCATAAGTAATTACCACCACCACCCCCAGTCCAAAACAACCACTGCAGCATTTGGCTGGCATTTAGACATTTACCACACTTTATTGCTATGTCCAATGTAAAGGACTTAAATATGGCACCTTTTACTGGCTTAAGCCTAAAGTGCCAAATTGCGCTCTCTCTCATAGAATCATAGAATATCAGGTTTGGAAGGGAGCTCAGGAGGTCATCTAGTCCAACCCCCTGCTAAAAGCAGGACCAATTCCCAACTAAATCATCCCAGCAGGGCTTTGTCAAGCCTGACCTTAAAAACCTCTAAGGAAGGAGATTCCACCACCTCCCCAGGTAACCCATTCCAGTGCTTCACCAACCTCCTAGTGAAAAAGTTTTTCCTAATATCCAACCTAAACCTCCCCAACTGCAACTTGAGACCATTACTCCTTGTTCTGTCATCAGGTACCACTGAGAACAGTCTAGATCCATCCTCTTTGGAACCCCCTTTCAGGTAGTTGAAAGCAGCTATCAAATCCCCCCTCATTCTTCTCTTCTGCAGACTAAACAATCCCAGTTCCCTCAGCCTCTCCTCATAAGTCATGTGCTCCAGACCCCTAATCATTTTTGTTGCCCTCTGCTGGACTCTTTCCAATTTTTCCACATCCTTCTTGTAGTGGGGGGCTCAAAACTGGACACAGTACTCCAGATGAGGCCTCACCAATGTCGAATAGAGGGGAATGATCACGTCCCTCGATCTGCTGGCAATGCCCCTACTTATACAGCCCAAAATGCCGTTAGCCTTCTTGGCAACAAGGGCACACTGTTGACTCATATCCAGCTTCTCGTCCACTGTAACCCCTAGGTCCTTTTCTGCAGAACTGCTTCCTAGCCATTCGGTCCCTAGTCTGTAACAGTGCATGGGATTCTTCCATCCTAAGTGCAGGACTCTGCACTTGTCCTTGTTGAACATCATCAGGTTTCTTTTGGCCCAATCCTCTAATTTGTCTAGGTCTCTCTGTATCCTATCTCTACCCTCCAGCGTACCTACCACTCCTCCCACTTCAGTGTCATCTGCAAACTTGCTGAGAGTGCAGTCCACGCCATCCTCCAGATCATTAATGAAGATATTGAACAAAACCGGCCCCAGGACCGACCCCTGAGGCACTCCACTTGAAACCGGCTGCCAACTAGACATGGAGCCATTGATCACTACCCGTTGAGCCCGACGATCTAGCCAGCTTTCTATCCACCTTATAGTCCATTCATCCAGCCCATACTTCTTTAACTTGGTGGCAAGAATACTGTGGGAGACCGTATCAAAAGCTTTGCTAAAGTCAAGGAATAACACATCCATTGCTTTCCCCTCATCCACAGAGTCAGTTATCTCGTTATAGAAGGCAATTAGGTTATTCAGGCATGACTTGCCCTTGGTGAATCCATGCTGACTGTTCCTGATCACTTTCCTCTCCTCTAAGTGCTTCAGAATTGATTCCTTGAGGACCTGCTCCATGATTTTTCCAGGGACTGAGGTGAGGCTGACTGGCCTGTAGTTCCCCGGATCCTCTTTCTTCCCTTTTTTAAAGATGGGCACTACATTAGCCTTTTCCCAGTCATCCGGGACCTCCCCCGATCGCCATGAGTTTTCAAAGATAATGGCCAATGGCTCTGCAATCACATGCGCCAACTCCTTTAGCACCCTCGGATGCAGCGCATCCGGTCCCATGGACTTGTGTTCCTCCAGTTTTTCTAAATAGTCCCGAACCACTTCTTTCTCCACAGAGGGCTGGTCACCTTCTCCCCATACTGTGCTGCCCAGTGCAGCAGTCTGGGAGCTGACCTTGTTAGTGAAGACAGAGGCAAAAAAATCATTGAGTACATTAGCTTTTTCCACATCCTCTGTTACTAGGTTGCCTCCCTCATTCTGTCAGGGGCCCACATTTTCCTTGACTTTCTTCTTGTTGCTAACATACCTGAAGAAACCCTTCTTGTTACTCTTAACATCTCTTGCTAGCTGCAACTCCAAGTGTGATTTGGCCTTCCTGATTTCACTCCTGCATGCCTGAGCAATATTTTTATACTCCTCCCTGGTCATTTGTCCAATCTTCCACTTCTTGTAAGCTTCTTTTTTGCATTTAAGGTCAGCAAGGATTTCATGGTTAAGCCAAGCTGGTCGCCTGCCATATTTACTGTTCTTTCTACACATTGGGATGTTTTTTTCCTGCAACCTCAATAAGGATTCTTTAAAATACAGCCAGCTCTCCTGGACTCCTTTCCCCCTCATGTTATTCTCCCAGGGGATCCTGTCCATCAGTTCCCTGAGAGAGTCAAAGTCTGCTTTTCTGAAGTCCAGGGTCCGTATTCTGCTGCTCTCCTTCCTTCTTTGTGTCAGGATCCTGAACTCGACCATCTCATGGTCACTGCCTCCCAGGTTCCCATCCACTTTTGCTTCCCCTACTAATTCTTCCCGGTTTGTGAGCAGCAGGTCTAGAAGAGCTTTGCCGCTAGTTGGTTCCTCCAGCACTTGCACCAGGAAATTGTCCCCTACACTGTCCAAAAACTTCCTGGATTGTCTGTGCACCGCTGTATTGCTCTCCCAGCAGATATCAGGGTGATTAAAGTCTCCCATGAGAACCAGGGCCTGCGATCTAGTAACTTCTGCTAGTTGCCGGAAGAAAGCCTCATCCACCTCATCCCCCTGGTCTGGTGGTCTATAGCAGACTCCCACCACAACATCACCCTTGTTGCTCACACTTCTAAACTTAATCCAGAGACTCTCAGGTTTTTCTGCAGTTTCATACCGGAGCTCTGAGCAGTCATACTCCTCTCTTACATACAATGCAACTCCCCCACCTTTTCTGCCCTGCCTGTCCTTCCTGAACAGTTTATAGCCATCCATGACAGTACTCCAGTCATGTGAGTTATCCCACCAAGTCTCTGTTATTCCAATGACATCATAGTTCCTTGACTGTGCCAGGACTTCCAGTTCTCCCTGCTTCTTTCCCAGGCTTGCATTTGTGTATAGGCACTTAAGATAACTCGCTGATTGTCCCGCTTTCTCAGTCTGAGACAGGAGTCCTCCCCTCTTGCACTCTCCTGCTCGTGCTTCCTCCCGGTATCCCATTTCCCCACTTACCTCAGGGCTTTGGTCTCCTTCCCCCGGTGAACCTAGTTTAAAGCCCTCCTCACTAGGTTAGCCAGCCTGCTTGCGAAGATGCTCTTCCCTCTGTTAGTGGAGCCTGTCTCTGCCTAGCACTCCTCCTTCTTGGAATACCATCCCATGGTCAAAGAATCCAAAGCCTTCTCTCCGACACCACCTACGTAGCCATTCGTTGACTTCCACAATTCGACAGTCTCTACCCAGGCTTTTTCCCTGCACAGGGAGGATGGATGAGAACACCACTTGCGCCTCAAACTCCTTTATCCTTCTTCCCAGAGCCACGTAGTCTGCAGTGATCTGCTCAATGTCATTCTTAGCAGTATCATTGGTGCCCACATGGAGAAGCAGGAAGGGGTAGTGATCCGAGGGCTTGATGAGTCTCGGCAGTCTCTCCGTCACACTCTCTCTCACTCTCTCTCTCTCTCTCACACACACACCAGTGGCATAGACCCAACACACAATAAAAAAAAAAAAAAACCCAAAATGTAATAAATTTTCATCCATGATTCTCCAGCTCTCCCCAGTGGCAGATGGCAGATAGTGATAATCAGTTTGATGAAGCAAAACGTGTCCCAGAAAACCACCCGCACACTGCTGGATGATGTAACAGTCACTTCAAACATGCATGAGAAACACAAGAATTCTAACCACCATTACAGCCCTACAAACACTATAGCTACTGGGTTGGGTTGCTTTAGAAACCATTTTCAAAGCTCATTGTGAAGTGTCTCTGCTGTCAGTTATATCAGCCAAGACAGCTGTTTGCTTAAAAGGAGATAATCAAGGCCCACCAATCCTTTGCTTTACTGGAAAACCTTTAAAGATGATCCAAATAAGACATTGGTACTCAATTAACGAGTGGGGAGCTGCGTGAGCAACAGGAATTGCTTATCAGAAGTGGGGAATTTATAAAGGGCCTTAAAACGTCATAACACCTCAGTCAACATCAAGAATGTTTTAGTCCATTGTGTGAATCAATAGAAGTTGTGGGAAGCAAATTCCAGCAGATTGTTCACCTTACACACTTCTGTGTAAGGTGTGCTTCAAAGATTCAAATTTCAGCTAGTAGTGTTTATAGTATGATTTTACAAGTTACAGAACTCTTTACACATCACTTAAAGTTTAAGGTTAACTCACTAGTTTGTACCAGCTTTGTCCATGATACTACCCTATACTTTCCTACATCTCATTTTGAATACTTCATTCCAAGTGTTGGTAAGCCATGAACGAACTCCCTAGCCGCACATGTTACAAAGTATCCGTGCATCTTTGCTTTGAGATGCTTCCTATTTTCTAATGCCGAAGCTGACATCAGGTTTGCAGAGTTTTGTAGGATGCCTGGCATGGGCGAACAGAATTGTGGGAAAAGCATAATACATTCAGTTAACATAACTTCCCAACACCCATATATATAATATAGATAGTATTAATACCATGCACATAATACCTATAACGTGGTATGCCTAACATATATGTATTAGCTAACACAGGATTTCCTGACCTAGATGCCAAATGCAATTGCTGTTAGATAACATTTGTCCATAGAGCAAGCAGCAACACTAGCATGTGACTATGATATAAAAAGTCCTTCTGTTCTGTGGGGTTCTTCTGAACTGAAGGAGTTAGCCCAGTGCTGTTGGTTGAAAATAGTGGAATCAACATTGTATGATTTGTGGGATGTAGCATGATGAGTTAGTACACATCTATTGAAATTCGTAGATGTGTTCAGTATAATTTTTTTGCAAGCCAGACACACATTCTGCTAATTCTAGGAAACAGTGGGAAAAAAGCCTTTCTTGAGACTTTTGAATCAGTACGGTCCTTCCATTGTAAATGAGCCCTTTGGGAAACCAGAATAGCTGCTATTCAGGGATTAATAATGTTTCAAGGCTAAAGTCAACCCAGGGGTAAGGGCTAAAACTTCCTGCTAACATCAGGGCTGTTTTTGGTGAAAAAGCTAGACTTTAACCTGCAAGGGTGAGGGGTTAAAGAAATAGGTTAATCAAGGAATTACGAGGAGGAGGAGGAGGAGGGAGAAGGGAAATGACTGCAGATGATAGACATCAGTAATACATCTCTCAGAGATTAAGCCTCCCTCATAATGTACCGACTTACATGCATACATTCTCCTCACCTCCTCACACAATAGCTCTGTTTGTATAAGTCATTTTATTGCCAAAGTATGCTATTCCTGTTATGTAACCCATATGGAAACTACAAGCCTAAATGCATTGTCCTGTAGCTGAAGGTTTTAGCATGACAATTTACTTATTGACCCATTTCACTGTGGGATATTAACATTCTTCATATTTGTTTGATTGTCTTTAAAATTCTCCCTTTGAAACTCCTCACATTTAGGTTGCAGTGAGCACCAATTTTTTAAAATATATTTTTATTCTTAAAATGGGATATGCTCTTATTAGTTATTCTCTTAGGCTGAATTGCTTAGTCCATGTTTCCAAGGCAACAGACAGGAAGCAGGAGTTAAGCAGAATCTTTCATCTGGGGAGGGGATGATGGGAACGGATGAGGGAGTTTGAGCAAGGTCAGGCATTTACCGCTGAATACAAATCTGTCACGCCTAATAGATGAAGCTCTTTAGTTTCTGAGCTACTCAGGCTGCTCCCAGCAGCCAAGGAGAAAATAAAAAGACACTCAAGCATGAATGCCAATCAGCTTGTGCTGGCAACAATGATGTATATACATGTGCCATAGCAGCTGTACCCGAGTTGGCTATGGATGAAAGGAGAAATTAAATAGGTGTCAATAATTATAGAAGGTCAGGATCTAAAGCTCTGAATACTAAATATATTTTAATAATATTGGATAGAGGAACAGGGAATATTAAACCAACAGGCTCAAGAGTCCTGGGCCTAGAGTGCGGGGAGATTATGTAGACGTTATATTGGAAAGGCAGCCCGGACGACAGGTGGGAGTCGAGAAAACAGAGGGACCATGAGAGGCGACTGACCAGTGAGCACATGTTTAGCAGCTGCAGCTCTTCTGGCTGGCCTACAGGAGAAGCTGCAGCCATGTTGGCTGGATGGAAAGGTGGAACAACATGCTGGTTAGAGTGAGAAGATTTGCAGAAACTGGTCAAGGAGAGCTGGCTTGTGGAGGGCAAGGAGTGGTGAAAAGAGAGAGAACACAGTATGGCATTCATCTCCGGGCTGCTAAGTGGTAAATCAGAACGAAAGGATTAATGTTGGGGCAAGTTGCCACACAAAATATTAGGTATATTAGTGATTCTAGCACAATATGGGGAGCCAGGCGATATACTCTATTAATGATCACACTTGGAAAACTGGGTTCAAAGTCCATCATCGTGACAAAACAAGGGCAATGAGGCTGGCAGTTCTTAAATTCTCCATGACCATTTGTTAGTCGATCATCACTACAATGATGTGATGCTTTTGCTACCGCTGAATCCCCAGAGCAGAGTGCTCACTTAAACTTTCATAAAGAGGTTTTACACGGCTTAATGGCACCTAACATGAATGTCACCCAGAGTTTGTAATTCCAGATTATGCTGTCCTTATTCAGACAAAACTCCCATGGTCTTCAACAGTACATGTACTTATAAATGGCCTATGTAAGGAATGCAGTATTGTGCCCAGAGTAGTGAAAGAAATATATTTGCTTAATTTAATACAACAGTGTTCACAGAGACTCGTGTATTAGAATTAAAATCACAAGTATCAAAGAATAAGTGGATCAATTTACATTACAAGTATTTTGCGGTGACTATTCCCCCCCCCCCCCAACCCCCCAACAAGTTCTTTTGAGAGGAGCTTGTGAACTGCCCATGGGATGAGATGCTTTAGAACATTGAATAGAAGATGCTACAAACTGCTTAGGGCAATAATATGAGGGCTGCCTGGCTCTTACTTGGGTGCATACGGTGTGGGGGAGAGGTAGTATGAAAGCAGTATTCCTTCCCATCATGTCCTGCACAAGTGCTACGCTCAGTTGCAATTCCTGAACTCAGGGGAGTTCAAGGATAATTCCCTCTGTGCACATAGCAGGCTGTGCATTGCCCCAGGGGAAGTAGGGAGAACCTCCCCTGCTCTGCCACTCTCCACAGTCCTATGCAGAGTTGGCCAGCAGTCCCACCCCAGAGAGGGTGGACTTCTCCATCTAAAACATGATGCAATTTGCATACTTCCCCTCTGAATCAATCCACTAAGGAAAGGATTCCGCAGCTCTGCTTAGCTCCTGATGCAGGCCAGTGGCTAAATGTCACATATAGGCCCTTTATTTGGTAAAAGACTGAATGAAAAACCTATAGAATGGTGGGTAAGCTTTTTTGGGGAAAAAAATCTCTGAGTATAATCTCCATCCCATGTTAATTATAAGTGATTGCAGATGACACGGCGGAAATGTACTAGTTAAACTGAACCTTCCTGCACAGAAAGCATTCACAGTACTACTATACTTTGCTCACCGATTCATTACCAATATAAGGCTGCTTCCTGCACGCTATAGAAAATTTTTTAATGGGATTTCAAGTAATTGGAAGCCAGCGAATAAAATGTTCTATGGTTTATTTTTAGAGGTTTGTAAAGACGTATGCATAGTTACATAACAAACAATGTCATATCACAAGCAGCTTTACATTTCTATGAAACAGTGTGGTTTAAAACAGGGCATTGTTAAGCATGCTTTGAACACGGTGCAAAATAAATATAATAAAAATCATGGATAATGGGTTATTTTTTGTTTTATATCACTAACTGACATTTACATACAGAGATACATTTCACCAAGGTAGGTGCATCATAAAGGGTAGTAAAAATACTGACAAGGGGTAGTGAAAAAGATTCTGATCTCATTTGCACCAATGTAAATCCAGAGTAACTTTGATTTCAAGGGAGTTCACATCTGAGGACCTCACATCAGAATCTGACCCATTTCTTATTGCAAGACTGATTACGCATGGACGGTGAGTTCAGGGCATAGAGAACTCTAAGAGACACATAGACCAACACTGAGATAAAACTAGGTGAGAAAAGAAATGGTGAACAAGAAAAAGTGCAGTGTTCCTCCTCCCTTTACTAGCCATCTTCGAATTCCCCTTTCTCATCCACACCTCTTCTTCAGCTTGACCAAACTGCGTGTAAAAGTGTGGGTATGGCACAGACATCAATACTCTTGGGGAAATGGCCCATGCCAGCTGCCACTGAAGTCAGAGAAAAGAGTCCTACTGACTTCAGTGGGAATTGGATCAGGCGCTCAAAGTGAACAAAGTTACCAAAATATCAGAGTCTCATTATTCATTACATAGCGTCAGATTCTGCTCATCTAACGTATACTGAATAGCACTGCTCCATGAGTAGCCTCCTTCATTACAATAGCACTTCTCACATAGTAAAGTGCTACTCATTGAGAATAAGGAAGGAAGAATATGGTCCATCATGATCGGGTTATCTGGTTCTGGTTTATTTAATTTTTGTTTCTTTTGCACAGTTAGCAATTGTGACAAATATTTCAAGGTTCTCATTCCAACTGTATTAAAACAGTTGGATCCATAAAATTGTACTTACCAAACTTAAACTGCTGGCACAAAGGCTTAATTGCCTGAAGGATGGCTATAAAGGTTTGGTAAGGAAAATCCTGCCAGTTGTTTCTCTTTAGGGAATCTTTCACATGAGTGACTGACCCAATAATCTACCATACTCTGACAGAACAGACTAAAAGACTGCTAATTAAAAGATCTACATTTTCTTATTCCTGGTTCTAAAAGAAACAACAAATGCTAGCAATACAAAGAAAAGCCTTTACAAGCCTTAGTATGTTTTCTTCTACAATAGACTAGTACAGTAGAACCTCAGAGTTATGAACACCAGAGTTACAAACCGACAGGTCAACTATACATCTCATTGGGAACCGGAAGTATGCAATCAGGCAGCATCAGAGACCAAAAAAAGCAAATGCTGTGCAGTACTGTCTGAAATGTAAACTACTCAAAATATAAAGGGAAAGATTTAAAAAAAAAAAAAAAAGATTTCACAAGATAAGGAAACTGTTGCTGTGCTTGTTTCATTTAAATTAATGTGGTTAAAAGCAGCATTTTCCTTCTGCATAGTAAAGTTTCAAAGCTGTATTAAGTCAATGTTCAGCTGCAAACTTTAGCAAGAACCATAACGTTTTGTTCAGAGTTATGAACAACCTCCAATTCTTGAGGCGTTCATAACTCTGAGGTTCTACTGTAGTGCCCTTCAAATACACCTCTACCCCGATATAACGCTGTCCTCGGGAGCCAAAAAATCTTACCGCATTATAGGTGAAACCGCGTTCTATCGAACTTGCTTTGATCCACTGGAGTGCACAGCCTCGCCCCCCCGGAGCGCTGCTTTACCGCGTTATATCCGAATTTGTGTTATATCAGGTCGCGTTATATCGGGGTAGAGGTGTACTGTATGCTTTGACTCAAAGCTCCTTTGCTGAAACAGAGAATAGGTTGCTAGCTGTGCTTGAAATCCTGTATTACCCATAACAGAACTCTAGGTCTAGGAAATAAACAGACCAGAAGGATTTTCAAAAACTGTGAGAGCCAAAAATATTGTTTTCTACATAGGGCACATTATTTACACTGATGAAGTTACGCTGACATGTAAGAATAAAGGGCCTTATTACCTTTTTGTTTATAGCATTGTAACACCAATGATCAGGAGTAATCACACTGAAGCCAACACTGGTATAAATGTGAGAAGAATCAAATCCAAAATTCTTAAGAGTTGATCCAGTGGGGACCTTATTTAGTGTCTGGCTCTAAGCCAGGGAGGAAATGACCTTCAGAGTAATTTTTTGTTGCACTTCTATCAAAACCTTCTGGTAGATGCGTGGAAGCCCAATTCTGCTCTTAGTTAAACCAGTGTAAATCAGGAGAAATTCCCTTTAAATCAATGTAGCTATTCCAGTTACATCAGTATATGTGAGACGAATTTACGTCAAAGAATGTTGCTGACAGCCTGCTGATGGAGCTGTATCCAGCCCTCTTACCACACTGAAAGGGATACCATGGCCCTCTCTCTTTCAAGGGTGGTGGGAAGGAAGGGGAATAACTCAGATATCTCTCAGGGGGCTTGCAGAACCCCTCAGGAAGAAATGAAGGTCTCCTCAAAGAGGAGACATCAGAACAAAGGCTTCCTCAGCTGCAGCCACAATGGCACAATGTATCTCAGGAAGAATGTGTGCACAAATGCAGTTTAAGTCTCCTCTGCACTGTCCCAGTGCAGAGTGGACTGTGAACTGGATCAGTCTCCAGCAGGGCCGGCTCCAGGCACCAGGCAACCAAGCACATGCTTGGGGCGGCCCCTGGTAAGGGGCGGCCAATCTTGGGGGGGCAGCACGGCACGGCATTCCGCGGGGCGTGGGGGCGCTCCGGCGGCGCGGCGCTCGGGGGGGGGGGCGCTCCGGCGGCGTGGCGCTCGGCGGGGGGGCGGCGCGGGCCGCGGCGCTCGGTGGCGGGTTCCGGCGGCGCGGTGCGGCACTCGGCGAGGGGGTGGGCTCCGGCGGCGCGGCGCTCGGCGGGGGGGGCAGCGCGGCGCGGCATTCCGCGGGGGGGCGGGGGTGCTCCGGCGGCGCGGCGCTCAGCGGGGGGGGAGGGCAGCGCTTTTTTTTGCTGCTTGGGGCAGCAAAAAAGTTAGAGCCGGCCCTGGTCTCCAGGCATACATTACCACTTTTTTTAGCAAAACCAACAAGTGGAAAATACAGGCTACTCTACATTACACTTACAAATGTCTCTACGAGCCCTTACAGCAGCCAAAGATCACCAGGAGATAAGGAAGGGATAGCCATCCCCAGAGGCCATTAATGGGGAGCACAGTGGTGTGGGAGCTCTAATGCCAGCTCTATACCACTGGAGTTCATCCTCTCACAGATGGCTACATCAGCTTTAGGCCTGCCTTGTGCCGGTGTCTGAAACTCAGGAAGAATGTGGGCCAAAAAGTTTAATAATCATGTAACCTAAGAGAGTTCCTTTTCAGATTTACCAGGAAACCTCCACATTTCAATTCACTAAATGAAACCCTGTCCCCTTTTATGCAGCTACTTATGAGCACTTGACTGAACAAATTCATTTTCCTTCTCTCAATGGCAGCTGCAAATAAGTTTTACTCTGAATTTACGTTTCAAAAGATTTTTAAAATTACGTACAGGTATCATGGGCCCATGAGGAGAAGAAAGATTACAGGCAACTAGAAGGAATGTTCTTATTTCTCTCACACTCACACACGAGTGCGCACACACAGAGTAGCCGAGGATTCTGGACTAATTTCTCAACTAAATACTCTTCAGAACAGTGGTAGCTGCAAATATGAGAAAGAGATGATAACCTGTGTCAGTATTTGCAGAAAGTAGACACCAAGGCAGGAGAGAAATTCCTTGACGGGAGTAAGAACAATGGGATTAAATTAAGAAAAGAAAAATATTAAACAGCTTGAAGGGGAAATCCCCTAGTTGTGAGATCTACTAGCTTGTGAAAAAGTCTCCCAAAAGAATATGTAAAACAAAAGTGGATTAGACTGGATGAAGACCTAGAAAGAAACACACCGAGGGAAACAATCCTGCCATGGCTGGGGACTGACTAATGGGTGCCCAGTTTTACAGCCACAGCTTACATGTAGTGAACAGAGTCTTGCTGCATAATCAAGTCCTAGCAAGTCCTTTTAAGAATTAACTTTTATGATTACATGAATGGTCATAGTAAACTTGGTGACAGATTCTGATCTCAGGTACAATGGTGTAAGTTTGGCAATTTTAATGGATTTACATCAGTGCAACTGCAATAAGAAGCAGGTCCCCAGGCTAAAACTGTGATAATTGATGCATCTTTTAAAAAAAAATATCAGAACACAAATATTCCATAGAGTATGTGGCCAGGACACAGTTTTAGCTCGCATGACTGATAACCCCTGTCTGAACCTTCCACTAAAATTCCAATTAATATAATTGAAGGGTTCAGCATGTTTAATTTTGACAAAGACAGAGTTTAGATTGAGAACCTGTGAACTATAAATTCTAACCTTTGATAGCTGGTCACCTTGGCCTTCTATACCTTGCAGAATTGGAGTGTATTCTGTGTAAAGAGTGGATTTTACTGCTGCAAAGCCTCCACTCCCCACTCCAGGGGAAGGAATCGAAAGGCAAGAATGTTGCTGAATATAAATAGGAATAAAGCACATTATAATTACAAATCTGGCTATCGGATGTACAGCTCTAAACCCTGAAATGATAGGCTGACACTGTCATCGCAGCCCAGACACCAATTACAATTACATCTAACTGAGGCCACTGAGCCAGACAGAGGAGGGGGCTGGATGAAAGAGGCACCTTCTCAGGGATTCATTTCCAAAACTTCCAAGGAATTTCATTCTGCAAATTATCGGTGGATCACCCAAGCTAAATAATTAATGTTTAAATAAGGTGCATGAGATTATTCTTGAGTGGCGGGGAGGGGGAAGTGGGAGGGAAGGATGGAGAAGAAAAAGTGTAAATAGAGGAAGCCTGTTTTATCTGTCACTCAGAGAGAGAAGATATTTGCATTCCTACAAGAAATGTGCCTTTTCCTCCCTTAGGAGGTTGCACAAGGCTTTTTCTGGTCACTCTTTGATCCTGCAGATGTAAATAAGTAAATAAACAGACAGACAGGATGGTGATGGGTCACAGTCCACATCAGAAACTAAACAAAGAAAACATCATCTTCACGAACAAGAGCATATTCTGAAATGTCAGAATGCAAGAGCGCTGTTTTGATCTTATTAAGAGATTTGCCCGTTCCTAAACTCTACACTGAGCTTGCACTGCAAAATCAATTTGTGAGCTCATTACGTAAATCCATATTAAACTATTTAGTCTATATTTAACACTATAACAAGGATATTCAGGGTGAATTAAGTAGATTTTATTTCTAGGTGGCAGAGAGCCAAAGCTTGCCCTTCCTCTTTTAATTCTTTTCTAGGCTCTAATCTTTTGCAACATTAACCAAAAATCTTTTGCATGTAAAAGGAGACAGACTCACTCTCTCTCTCTCTCTCTCTCTCTCTCTCTCTCACACACACACACACACACACACACACACAATGAGAAGAAAAAACTCTGACAGTCTTCTATCATTGGATCTTTAAGTGCTAATCAAATCAATATATAACAGTCTTCAGGGCGATATTGACAACATACTTTTGTTATCTTATGCTAATGTTCCCCATGTCGTCCTGTTACAATAAAGTACATAATTGATGCAGTACAGTCCTCAATCACTATGGAACAAATACCCTGCAATATTAGACCATATATACAGAGCGCACGGGCATTTGTTACATCAGTGGAAGATAAAAAGGCTTTTCAAGCCCATCAAGCCCATTATGGAAGAAGATGTAGCATGCTCATTTTGCAAGGCAGAACTTTGCCATCAATTATATGTTAGTAATAACTACACACCAATGGGCTCCCATGATGAGCGCTATGATGCCACAAAGCGAGGCAGATCTGTTCTGTTGGCTTACTCTATGAGTCGAAGTTAGAAGAAATCTGATGGGCAAATATTGTGATGGGTTTCCCTTGTTAATCCATCAGTATGTGAGAGAAGGGAATATGACTTTCTGGTTAGGAGGAACAAGGGGCATTTCCTGGGAGGTGCTGAAGGAAAAGGTAGAATAGAGCTGGGTGAAAATTTTCTGATACCTTTTTTGATGGAAAATTTTGTTTTTAATTAATTGAAAATGTTTGCTTTCTCTGAAAAATTTCAGTTTTTCACTAGAAAACCAAAAGAAAGAAAATTAAATGTTTTTTACTGTTCAGCAACCCCCAAAAATCAGTTTTGATTTTTTTGACACAAAATTGAAAATTCATGTGGGAATGTTGACGAAGCCAAAAATGTAATTTTCCACAGAACAACAACAAAAATTCTTGACCTGCTCTGATTAAGGGCAACCAGATCTTGGGAGAAAGCTTAGGCTAAGGTTTATTCTTTATAGTTAGGATGGTCTAACACAGCGTTTCTCAGCTAGTTTTCTGGGTTGTCACAGAAGGCAATCATGCGGGTTGTGGGGCATAGAAAATGTTATTACAATCTAAAGCAAAGAAAAAATATTTTTCAAGAATAACTGTGGGGATCTAAAACTTTCAAAGTTTGTGAGGTCACACGTAGTAGTTGAAGATGTGCAATCTAGCTATGACCACAGAGGTGACCTCCTCCCCACACAACCTAGCCCTGCAAGGTCAAACCTCTCCACAAATTATATAGGCTTATCTTCATTTTACACTAAATGTAAAAAGATTGCAAAAAGTTTCAACTTTAAATAAACAGACATCAAACTAAAAAGCTTGAAAAAAAAATGGTCTAGTAGATGGGGACTTGGAGAGGAAATCAGGAGACTCAGGGTCAATACCTGCCTCAGTAAAAGGTGGACGTGATATACCTTGTCTTTAGTAAAGTTTTTGATAAGGTCTCCCACAGTATTCTTGCCATCAAGTTAAAGAAGTATGGATTGGAAGAATGGATTATAAGGTGGATAGAAAGCTGGCTAGATCATCACGCTCAACGGGTAGTGATCAGCAGCTCAATGTCTAGTTGGCAGCGGTATCAAGTGGAGTGCCCCAGGAGTCAATTTTATTCAACATCTTCATTAATTAACTGGATGATGGGATGGATTGCACCCTCAGCAAGTTCGTGGATGACACTAAGCTGGGGGGAGAGGGAGATACGCTGGAGGGTAGGGATAGGGTCCAGAGTGACCTAGACAAATTGGAGGATTGGGCCAAATGAAATATGATGAGGTTCAACAAGGATAAGTGCAGAGTCCTGCACTTAGGATGGAAGAATCCCATGCACTGGTACAGGCTGGGGACCGACTGGCTAAGCGGCAGTTCTGCAGAAAAGGACCTGGGGATTACAGTGGACGAGAAGCTGGATATGAGTCAACAGTGTGCCCTTGTTGCCAAGAAGGCTAATGGCATATTGGGCTGCATTAGTAGAAGCCTTGCCAGCAGATCGATGGAAGTGATTATTTTCTATTCAGCACTGGTGAGGCCACATCTGGAGTATTGCGTCCAATTTTGGGACCCCCACTACAGAAAGGATGTGGACAAATTGGAGAGAGTCCAGCAGAGGGCAACAAAAATGATTAGGGGGCTGGAGCACATGATTTACGAGGTGAGGTGGAGGGAACTGGGATTATTTAGTCTGCAGAAGAGAAGAGTGAGGGGGGATTTGACAGCAGCTTTCACTACCTGAAGGAGGGTTCCAAAGAGGATGGAGCTCGGCTGTTCTCAGTGGTGGCAGATGACAGAACAAGGAGCAATGGTCTCAAGTTGCAGTGGGGAAGGTGTAGGTGGGATATTAGGAAAAACTATTTCACTAGGAGGGTGGTGAAGCACTGGAATGGGTTACCTCGGGAAGTGGTGGAATCTCCATCCTTAGAGGTTTTTAAGGCCCGGCTTGACAAAACCCTGGCTGGGATGATTTAGTTGGGGTTGGTCCTGCTTTGAGCAGGGGGTTGGACTAGATGACCTCCTGAGGTCTCTTCCAACCCTGATATTTTATGATTCTATGATACAGCCCAGAGTATCGCCACTAGGTGGTACCGCCAGGCATGGACACTAAAGCCCCACCTCCCGACACCTTGTGCAAATCATTCAGTCTGTGCTGTTAGTCCCCTATCTGTAGAATGGAGATAATACTTTTCCATACCTCAAACGGGTGTTGTGAAGATAAAACCAAATTAATGATTGTGAGGCAGCCAGATATGACATGACAAGAGCTATATAAGTACCTTGTTTCAGAGTAGCAGCCGTGTTAGTCTGTATCTGCAAAAAGAACAGGAGTACTAAGGTGCTACAAGTACTCCTGTTCTATAAGTACCTTGGTATTTTCTCAGTTATGAAAACAGCCAAGCCCCCAGTAAATTTGACTTTATGCAACATGTGGAGACTTTATTTGGATCAGGATGGAAATTCCACTTGCTCACAGCTCCATTTAAATTAAATTCTATCATGTGTTCTCACCTAGTTAGGTAGCTAGTCTAAGCTTTTACTTCATACAAGGGGCATAGGATCTGCTTGCCTTTGCTGGCATCTGTGTAGTTCTCAGCCAACATTATTATTGCAGCAGGGCTGACAATTATACTCTCCCTGATATACATACAGGGCAATCAGAAGTAGAGGGATAGTACAGGCCTCTAGGATTCCCCCACCTACTCATGAGGGAAACTTTTGGACGCTGGTCCCTGATCTCCTATGGCAGACACAGTATTAGGTTCCATAAAGGGACATTTACGCTAATTTGCAGAAGTTCCCCACTTCCTTTAATAACTCTGCTAGTCTTGGTTGCAGAGTTACTTCACAGCTGTTCCACATCCCCCTCTACTCCATCTCCATGGCATGGAACCCCTGATTCACCTTAGATTAACATACCTACATAGATGCCCGGGCAAGGTGTGGAATTAGCCCAATGATAATGATCCTGGGCACCTGTGGAATGCATTTCATTCTCAAATATTAATTCACTCTACCGAGGCTAGATGGTTTCTAAACTTCTGTACCAATCAGTAATATTTTCTTTCATTTTATACCTGATAGGATGGAGCTCAGGTACAGACAATCATATGCTGTGAACAAACGCACCACCAGCTCTAGATCAAGCAGCATCCTAAGTGGGCCACTTGTGTGACTGCATGCTCTCTTTTTCTAAATCTTTTAGCATCAGGGAGCAGAGCCAGCAAGTGAACATTACTGACAAAAAATGCCTAATGATCAGCTTGCTGTTTCCCCACAAACAAAACACGTTCAGATATGTCTAAGCCTTTCTTGCCTTTGAACAAGCAGCAACTCAAAAGAAAGGCTTCCAGCTTTAAATCCTTTCTTCCCTGTTGTGAGGATGACAGGCTAGCACACTAGTTATAAAACCAGTCAGTACTCGGACAGCTTACAATGAATGTGGTGATCTTATTACAACGGGGCTTAGTACTGCAGCTCCATCTAAGCCTCCATTAGAAACTAATATGTTTAGGAGAAAGTGGAGGGTTAACTCTTGGATTAAATTTCCCTGGGTTGACACATGTAAAGTCAGAGCTCCAGTACACATAACTCAAGTCAGCAAAATGATGCGGTAAGCAAATTTGCCTAGCCTAGAAGGAAAGAAGCAATTTGGAGTAAACAGGTCCATCTATCCCAGGTACTTACATGACCCACACCTCTATTACTAGAGTATTTGAGTACCTCACAATCTTTATTGTATTTATCCTCATCACTCCTGTGAGGTAAGGAAATGCTATTATCCCCATTTTACAGTCTGTGGCAGAACAAAGACTCAAACCCTGGTCTCACAAGTCCTATATCAGTGCCCTAACCACTGAGTGATTCTTCCTCTGTAAGGCACTGACTGGGGAATGGAAGAGAATAGCCACATGTGGAGGTGGGAAATCCTCTGGAAAGGCATGGAGCCCATCTTTACAAGGGCCACCGGAGTCCCAGAACAGCAAGAATTCCTGCTTCTGAGCAATTCTTAAACTTTATTTTAAGCCTAAGGAAATTCCTATGCAAAAAGCTGCATCACCCTGGAATTAGGGATTAAATAATCTATCACTTCAGTAAATAAACTCATCAGAGAACACTAGTTAAAAAAAATAAAAAGTCTGGAAATTCCAGATTTAGATTTCTACTTCAGAAACAAAATACACAGTTTATGTTAGACAAAACATCTTAAATGCCTAGCATAATGGCAGACATCTTACAATGAATGTGGTGGGTGAATAAAATATATTACCTCACCTCCCTTGTCTCTCTAATATCCTGGGACCAACATGACTATAACAACTCTGCATGTCTCATAATGGCACTCCAACAGCAACCAGAGACAACTTCATCTACCCATCATAAAAGTTTACCCATTTGTGTCCTGGAAAACATTATTTGCAGTATGGTGCTGAAACGGCAGAGTTAAGGGTGTTTGGATAATCTTTGCACCCTTTCAAATGTTTTAATTTGTTTTTGTAAAGTGTAACTTTATCTTGAAATACCATGGCTTTCAACTATTTGAGTTTGTTCTGAGAAATCTGCAGTGTTCTCTTATGGAATTCTTTCAGTGAAGTAAGTGATAGAATATGTTAATCTTAACTCCAGGTTAGTGAAGTTACTTTACCTGGAGGGATTAAAAATGATCCAGACAAAGCTCTTAAAGGTAGATTTGCTATACTTGCAAGCAGTTTAGAGCTTAGAGTTGCCTCCAATGTGATTTATATGGAAAAGTATATTTCCATTTTGCACCTAGATATCCCTGCCTATTAATTTTACAAATTACTGTGTGGAAGTTGCTTATGCTCCCTAGCCTCCATATATAATCTTTAAACTATAATGTGGTACAAAGGGAAATGCTAGACTTGTTGACAGATTGCTGTAATTGTGCGTGAATCCTTGTTGAACCTACACACTGTATTCCTTCTCCACATTACCACTGACATTTCACATTTTTCTATGTGCCTTTTGTTATTTTCAAGCCCTGGGTACAAATGTCAGGGGACTCAGTTCCACATTTAAGAACTCAAGCTGGCACTAAGGCATACAAAATGGATTTCTAGCTACCTATAGTAAATGTTAACATGGGTATCCTAATGCACCTTATTGATCAAGAAGTCTTTGTGGAGGATAGTTGGAATATAAACGTTCTAGGAGAACTGTGATTGTCAAGAGGGAATCTTGTGCTTTGTTTTAAATTTCCATTCCCCTCAAAATGAGCCCAGCTTCCAAACTTGAATGTGTAAATTGGGGTACTCAAGTTAACATTTACTGTAGGTACCCAGATACTCATTTTATGTACCTTGGTTCCAGTTTGAGTGCTCAAAAGTAGATCTGAGTGCCCTGACATATGCACTTATGCTTGAAAATTGGGATCCAGTCGTGTCACTTCCTACTCTCAAAACAGGTTAGCAGGATAACGACAATCTCCACAATGCCTCCTCTGAAACCTGTACTGGAATCACTGTTTGAGTCACATTCACCTCTACTGAATGTCAATGGAATTTCAATAGCGATGTGTATTAGCCCTTCTCCTTTATCATTTTGTTTTCTTTCTTCTCCTCTTGTTCTTTTTTCCTTTCACTTTACAGTCAGCACCAAATACCCTGCAGAAGCTAACTGTTCTGTTTATGGCTAAAATATGCTGATGCAGCTGGGCTTCCTTTAAGCGCTTAATTATTTGATACCTTGAACAAAAGATGCAATGACTATTACATCTTCACTGTGTACTTGATTTCCTTTGTTTATGAGTAAACATGTGCGTGCATATATCACATATATAATGATTGTCTCTTTGTTCTTCACCTGTAACTTAACGTAAAACTCAAAAAATAACCACATAACATTATATATATATATTGTTTCATCCATGCAATCATAAGTCTGCAGTTCACACAATGGGAAATAAAAGAAACCCATCAACCTTCTCGGTGCACATTACTTTTGAGAATTGCCACATTCAGAGATGAGTGGAAACAGATGGATAACTGTTAGATGCAGGTAGCAGTAAACATCAACAATTTGAATTCCCCAAACTTAACTGACATTATAACCTATTAAGGCTTAGCTAAAACTTGAGTCAGCAAATTCTGGGGATTTTTTCTACAGCGCTAGATCACTACATAATATGCTATATTACTGTAAGTGAAGACATAAAAGCCTGAGGTTGTGCCAAACCTGAATGAGCAACTATTACATGAGCTGTTTGTTAGTATCTGGTCTGTTTGTTAACCCTGGGACAGAATTTTGGGTTTGACTTTTTGATACTCTTAGACTAATATGTGTAAACAAAGGACAAAGACACTGTGATGTTGCTTCTGCCTAGTCAGATGGATTTGTAAGTGCAATGGGAATAGATAAGAGTAGTTAAAGTGTTACTCAGAGCACACTTTAAGATTGCCTCAACCCCTATCTCAAGGCAAAATCAAGCAACCGGTCGGGAGGGGCGAAGGGTCTTGGGGGTGGGGGGGGGGGGAGTATAAAACACTAAAAGACCAAAGAAATGCCCGTCCCTGACCGGAGCACAACCTCATTCCTTACCCCTCCCATGGGGTACAAAAGAGGTGGAATGAAGACCCCAGACCCAAAATGGAACATGACACTAAGTTGTAAAGGGTGGGACTGTGGGCGTGCATTTCAAGTATAATTATGTCTCCTGAGGACACTGGGAAACAAGACTCTGCGGCGTCAGAGTTATAGAATACGTGTTTGCTGGAAACTAACCCCAATAGTCTGACGAAGTGGGTATTCACCCACAAAAGCTTATGCTCCAATACATTTGTTAGTCTATAAGGTGCCACAGGACTCTTTGTTGCTTTTTACAGATCCAGACTAACACGGCTACCCCGCTGATACTTAACCCCAATAAACTTCTCATTGTCTACACTTTGGACGTCTGGCTTCTGCTTTCTGTCCACAAGAACCAGGGGAGAGGGTGAAGGGAAAGCCCTCTAACACTGTTCAAGGAAACATTTGCTTTGCACACAAAAATTCCTCCTTGGGAAATGAGGCTTCCAGGGGTATAACAGTCTAGTCATCCACATAATGCTTGTTAACACCACAACACATTTCTTCTTTTTCAAGGTTGAAATTAAATGAAATGAAAACAAGGCTCTGAATTTATAGTAGGAGTTCCTATATAAAGTGATAATAATTACACTTAATTGTCTGCAAGTAACTAATATGAGACTAGGAAGTACATCATTTTTCATACTCATAGATAGTCAATTCAGTGCTATTACCCTAACAAATTAAATGCTAACCAATCCTGAAGTATTAGGACTAATTGTGCACTTATTCATTCCATCTTGTGATTCTTCTGAAGTTACTATGTAAAGTCAATATACACTAAGGGATATTGTAATTAGCATCACTTAATACAATGTGCTAGCAAAATGCCTTCTAGCTTTCCCCTATTATTTATTACTATTATGTATTATTTATTAAGAAAATAAAAAAAAACATATTCATTAGATTCTGTAGCTGGGTTTAAGAATGAACTATCGATTTAAGAGGAAAACATAACCTTTTTTATAGTTATTTTTAAATTAAACTATTTGTATATAACTTAATAAATAATACTGTCCCTACTAAGCTATAGATAGGAGATTCTCTCTTAAACACTTTACATTTTTAGAATAAAGTTTGTAAAATTCTATTATATTGCTATTGGGCCTTAATGTTTTCATCTTTGTTATCTTCTAAATTGAATTTTCAAAGGGTGTCTAAATGACTAAGGAGCCTAAGTCCTGTCAACTTTCAACTAGAATAAGGTTCCTAAGTGAATTAAGTACCTTTTGAAAATGTTACCCTAAACCCCATTTTCAGAAGTGACTTAGGTATCCAAGTCTCATTGAGAATCAGTGGAACTTTGGCTCCTAGATATATATTTATATGGGCCCATTACTGTTGTATGTGAGAACCTCACAATCTTTAATAACGCCCCTCTAATGTAAGGATGTGCTAATATTCCCATTTTACAGATGGCAAATGGAGGCACAGTGACATTAAGTAACTTGCCCACAGTCACAGAGGAAGCCTGTGACACAGCAAGGACTTGACCTAAGGACTCCCAAAAAGCAAAGCTAGTGCCCCCACCACTGTGCCCCCACCACCAGCTATCCTCATTAAGTCACTTTTGAAAATGGACTCTGGAAATTGCTCCTTGTGATGGCCTGCTACAGCCTGAAGTTGGTAGCCTTCAGCAAGGCACACATCTTCTATCAGGTTTTCAGCACAGATAGTTTTAGACTGTGCTCTGTCACAAGGCAACTTAAATGGAAATGTTTTAAGCCAAAAAGTATTTGGCTAACTAAGCATTTTTGCATGGTTTCATTATAAATTCACAGTCATGATATTATGGAAGGCCGCCATAAAATACATAAACAAAATGTATATTTATCATTATTATTACTGCTTATATGGTGCTTTAAGCTTGAACAGCACTATGTATGCATACTAAACAAGGGCAATCAGCTCTCAGGTCATGATGGGGTCAGGAAGCCATTCCCCATCCCATTTATGGTAGTGTACACCTGGCTATATGCTTTATGTTGTTAGGGATTTTTGGCTTTCCCCTGAAGCTTCAGTTAGTAGCCACTGATGGAAGCAGGATTCCAGGCTTGATGATGACATAGTACATTCTTAATACACCCGCCATTAATTAGTATATGCATTGAGAGAGATGGCCCTAGCTCCCACCTGCCAGAGGTGACCAGTGGTGGTTACACCACACACTCATACAACTCTGCCAAAAAACACCTCTAGAAAAAGTTTGTATTGTCAACATACAATGAGATGGCAAGGCAATAAAACGTATTCTTTTGCAGCATGCACTGCAGCTTATGAGAGCTCTCTTGTAATTCCCACTCCTCCTCCTCCTGTACCACTCTACCTCTGGCTAACTTACAGGAAATAGCATTGTAAACTTTTCTGGTCCCTTTGCACATCACAGATGACAAACTCCAGCTCATTCTTCCTTCCTCTGAGGAAAAATGTGAGGGTTTGTCTGTTAAATGTGTTGGCCTTGAGAAAAATATGGGGAAACTTGAGTATAAGGCTAAAAACAGTGAGAACAGAGTCAATGTAGCATCACTGAGCCCTGCTATCCCACCAGCCTGGGTTCCCCTTACTCTGTGCTGCTGTGACAGGCTTTCAAGCCCCCTTCCTGCACACACACAGGTAGGCACACACAGATCAGCTCTGCATGGGAGAGCTCAGTTAAGGAATTGCCCAGCAGGCAAGTGCACCCCCCCTCTGGAGTGTAAACCCAAAACTGTAGCATCTTGCGCTGCACAGAGAACCATACAGCGTAAGCTCATAAAATTCGCCCTCTCCCTCAATGTGGAGAGAGATATGCAACAGCTTTCTGCCCCATGTATGAGTTCCACATTGGTTTTAGAGACAAAACAAAATAAATTTATTAACTACAAAAGATAGATTTTAAGTGGTTATAAGTGATAGCAAACAGATCAAAGCAGATGACCTTAGTAAATAAACAAAAACCGCAAAGTGAGGTTAACATACTAGATAGGTAGGATATAAATTAGCAAATTCTCACCCTGAATGATAAACAGGCTGGCAGATTCTTAAGGCACAAGCTGCCTTGGCTTTCTCAGGTTTTCATACATCCTTCTAGCCTGGGACCATCACTTCCCACAGTTCAGTCTTTGTTCCTCGGGTGTTTCCAGGTGTGTTGTTGTAGGGAGAGTGAGGTCTCCCCATGATGTCATTTTCCCCCTTTTATATCTTCTCCTCACTTTCTGGAAAGCTCTTTTGCTGTGACCTGGGTCAAACATTGCATAGAACTATCTCTGAGAGGTTTCCATTGTACACAGTTCCTGGGGTAATCCTTGTGCTTGTGTGCATTTCCTCAATAAACCATTAACATTGTTTGACCTTTTTACTGTCATACCTGAAAGGCAGCTTGTGGGTGTTTTCAACCTCACAACATGTTCAGTAATACATACATAGCCAAACTTCATAACTTCACATATGACGATAGCACATACAATCCAACTAGATATTACTGTCTAGCAGATCAAGACTTTTAGACACCTCACAAGGCATACTTTGTATAAGGCATATCCTAATTACATGGCAGTGGTGAATACTGGGGTGTCAGGATGTCACAGTACCCTATACTAAATTACCAAGGGGGCAACAACCAACTGCAGCTGCACCCTCTGCCCCAGCACTGCAACACTAAACCTGGACTAGTTAGGAGGGAAGGCCCAGTGAAGGGGGTAGGGGGCGGCTTGAGAGTGGCAGCTTCTGCCCCACAGGGCTGGGCCTGGCTTCCCACTCCAGATATTGCAACCTAGCGCATGGGTAGGGTAGGGCCCTACCAATTTAACGGCCATGAAAAACGTGTCATGGACCATGAAATCAACCCTCCCCTATGAGATCTAATCTCCCTTGCTGCTGGGATCCCAGGGCTCCTAGCTCCTAGTCTGGCCATGCTGCGGAGGGACAGGAGTTGTCCTTCCCCTACACAGCCACTCTTGGTGGGAAGATCAGACCCACCTCCAGAGGCAGCGCAGAAATGAGGGTTATATAGCCTCCCAGGGGCTTCCACTCCTGGTGGCTGCAGCTGGGGTGGGAGCAGCCCAGGCTCGGGGCTTCTGCCCCCTGCCACTCCTGCTGGGGGTTTGTAGCCCAGCGGGCCAGCTTGCCTTTATTATATTCACTGCTTTGCATTATATTCTGCTTTGCATTATATTCAGCAGTAATGCAAGAACCCTACAGGTCTCTATCCTGTAAGACATTAGCTTCAGCAGGTTAGCATAAGGCTTGAGGCCTATGAACTTTGAACAGATAAATGGCCCAATGGAAAACCCCAAGTATTTGGGGAGATGAAAATAGAATTTAAGGTGACGTTCTGACCACAGGTACATAAGTCAACTACAGAAGTGTCCTGGCAATGAACTGACGTACACAACATGTACATGAGATATATCTAAGGCTAGCCTGTTTGCTTGCCTATGTATCTTTTCTTATATGTTTCTTATTTTCTTATGGGCTTAATTATTTGTTTTATTAGAATAGGTTTATAGGTTTATATTAGACTATATTTTGGCTGTAACGCAAGGGACTTACAGACCACATCCTGTATGTTGAACTAATGCAAAGTTAGCATACACGATTGGGACCTTTCACCTAGATAGATGGTGATGAGCTAAAGCATAAGATCCATATATGGCTGTGACCTTTAACATAAAGGATGTGTTGAAGTACGTTGGCATAGGGGGCTTCCTAAGTTCATACCCTATGAAACTTAACAGGTACACCACAACATGGAAGTTGGAAAGAACCGAAATAACCGTTTGAGACAGAAATAACAAATGTGATACCTAACCACAAAAGGGCCATGGTAACTAATTGACGTTTACGATAATAAGTTGAAATCATTGATATAGTAATCTATAGAAAAAAGACAGTCCAACATTAGTAAGGTGAGGAAATACAAATAAGGAAAAGGGGGAAAATCCCCTACTGAATATGCATAGAACATAGCGGTGTCAGCATAACATATTATAAAAGTGGCATCCCAGCCTAGGGGCGGTAGGAAAAAGAGATGTAGCCCTTGGGAGGTGCCAGAATGATGGCCACTGGTGATGACGGGGAAGGTGATGGTGATGAGGGCTAACATTTCAGGTTGTTCCACAAGGGATGGTCTGAGTATATGGATGTGCAGATGTACATTCTGTAGTATCTCTATCTACTTTACTGAGTTGAGGTGTTTGTGACTGTGCTAAATAAACTATATTTGTAAATATAAAAGAGTTCCGATAGTGTGAGTGTTGCAACTGTGCACATCGGGGTTCTCAACTATATAATAATTGAAATAATACTGGGCCTGACCTTGGGACAAGAACCTGTCAACCCTCAAAATAATAACTGGGGATTCTTAAGTAATCAACATAATTAATACACAATCTAAAGATCGGGCAACAGGCTTCCTCCGCTGCTCCATCTGGGGCAGCCCAGACTCTGGGCTTCCTCCCCTGGCGGCACCTCCCAGGGCTTGGGGTGATCCATTAGGGGCTTCTGCCCTGGGGCTTCTTCCAGGGCTGGGGCACCCATTTTTCCTGGGGGGAGGGGCAAATTGGCAGGGGTCCCTGCCTTAATCTGTCTCTGGCATGGACTAGCAGCTAGGAGCCCCTGGCTGGGGCACTCCCAGCAGCATGGGGGAGATCCTATCCACCTCTGCCTCCAGGAACCTCCTCTAACTGCAGGAAGCTTGGAGGGTATTGCTTTCAGAGCCCAGCACAGAAGTGAGGGTGGCAATCTTGGGACGCCCCTACAAGCTTTGCAACCCCTCTGCCCCCATGATCCCGTTTTGCGTCAGGACCCCAACGGTTACAACATTTCAGATATAAACATCTGAAATTGTGAAATTGAAGTAAAGCTTGCCAAAAGTTTTCTTTATAACCCTCAATGCTCCATAGTCTGTAGTTTGAAACTGCCTCTCCCATTTCCTGTAGCAGTGAATGGACACACAATAACTGATTATTAAAATATTTAGAGTACAGTATATCCTCCCTGTGTAACATAAATAGCCCGTATACTTTCCTGTTGTCTAGTTATTTTATGTAACAGATGATTTTCTTTATCTTTCTGTTTTCAAGTTAGCTACTTCTTATAATGTCTGGAGCTCCCAATGGTAAATAATATTCTCATGCATCCATGGTAAAGTGTATATCCTTAAGTTAAAATTTGGCTAGCAAGGAATTTATTAAAGAAACATGGTTGACAATTATCCATTTATGTGAGTTGATTATTTCAGGATTATATTGGCTAGTTTCTTTATCTGTTCTTGCACACTATGGAGTAAATAATTCTCCTCCCACTGCTTCCTCCCCTCCCCCGCCAAGCTATTTGAAGGATCAATCTGAGTGAAAGTATGAAAATAATTGTTTGCAAGTTCTTTGGGGAGAATTTTCCTCTGGGATCATGTCCATCATATCTGCAGTTATGCATGTCCATCATGTTTCATTTTTTAGACGTACAAATAATGTTTTTTAAGTTCTAAAAATAAATAATTCACTAACAAAAACTTCATTATTAACCATCCTGTTCTTTTTATGAAGTACATACAGGGGGCTTTATTCTATCAAACCTCTAGCAGCAGATCCTACAGATTATAGAAGGTCCACTTTCATTATGGAAAGAAGAGCAATTTCTCCAATATGTATTTCAAAGATGATGAAATGAAAGAAAAAGAACCCTAAACCAAAATTTATTTTCCCAAAGTATCCTATAGTCCAAAGTCCTAGACTTCAATTTGTTGAGTAATCCATGTATTATAGACTATGCATATATCATATTTCTATCTCATACAGTTCATAACATAATGTTAAATACAATGCCTCCATAACTATAATCTCAGCTAAAAGCTATAATTTCAGTTAATTTTCCCAGGAGGCTCCCTTGCTCCCCAATGTCTAACCAATATATATTTAAATAGCATTTAACATCTTATAACCCATCTGGAATTCTAGAAGTAAAGGTTATAATCTGTGTAAACTCACTACCCATTAGCTTGCATTACTCATTTCAGTGTTGTCTAGTTTCAACTCAGCATACCATAGTATTTACACTGAACATAATTTATGGGTCTGAAACAGATCTCACACTGGTTTTATAGTGGACATGGGTGGTGTTATTCCTGGAAACCAGGAGTAACTGCTGTTCAGTCAGGTCAGAATCAGATGAACAAGCTGCATGTTTGTGTAATGACAACAGCAAGATTTGGTATCAGAGCAGGATCATAGTAACTAGAGACAGAAAAGAATCATAAGCTTTTCTGATTTACCCCCTACTAGACATTATACTGGATATCTCCAATAGACTATGTATCAGCCATTGAATAGATGACACTCCTAATTTTAAGTTCATAGGCTGGCCAAGGATATTAGCAACGAACTAAAATGCCAGTACCCATGATTTTGCGAATCTCATGAAGGAGAAATGGTCAGCTATTTATTTTCCCCATAATGTTACTTTAGGGAATAAAAAGAGTATTAATTTATCTAAAGGGCTTTTTGATAAGCCTGACCCTGGCTATCAGAAAAAGAAAACTCTGTTAGCTCTTTTACATGTCTTGGACACTGTTCCCTCAAAATTAATGGTTACAAAAAGGGGTATATAACTATTTTATAAAAGACTATAATTAAACTTCATTAGGCTCTCGTAAATACTCACCAACGGAGAATACTGGATTTAACAGGTCATTGTCTATGCCTTAGCAAGAAGCAGATTGTCATGGTTGCTAGGGGTAACCCTTAGTTTGAGGCCTGTGGACAGGCCAAAACTGAACAGCTGTGCAGTGCAGAGCTCATACTGAGTGTGAAAGATATGGTGACCGTATATTGACTAAATTTAAACAGAGAGGGCTATGTACTTCCCACCATGGTCGGCCCCAGCACTTAATTTGTATTTATAGCTGGCTTCTCTGCCATCTGTGCATGCTGGCCTTCTCAACATCTCAGAGGAATTGGAGTGGCATTGTTTGAAGATCTGATTAAATAGCCAGGAAAAAGTAATCCATCATTTATAAAGGGAAATGGAGACAGTTACAATAGTATCCCGTAGCTCTTTAGGATTTTGTCTTCATTTTCTTTTACTTTCATTCTAATCCAATGCCAAACATAATAAACACTGACCAAAAGTACAGAATTTACTGACAGCATTTGAACATCTACGTGGAAACAGTAATGAATTATCCCATTTCCTTTAGACTGGTCCTACTGAGAAATAAAACTACATTACAGTTCACGATGGCCCCTTTTCTCCAGGGTTGCACCTGTCTAAATATATTCCAGAAGCATGAGCTAAATGCAAGATTCAGCTTTTAAAAAAAAATCAAACCCTTCCCCCCACAAAAAACCCTCTTTTCCCCCCATTATGATGTTTAATCGGGATGAACTTATTTTTCGGTACCATTATATCGTTCTGATCCCAGCTGCCCATCTTAAATATCAGTGGGGTTATGTGCTATGTATAGTTACTGTGCCAAGGTTTTTTCTTTAAGCACCTTCTTATGTTCATGTTTCCCCCAAAGGAAAGGTAGCACTTTTTCTAGCCATTGGTGACTCTGCACAGAAGGAGAGAAATACTCATCTGGCTTGATTCTGCACTATCCGGGTGCAGAGTGCTGAGCGCATAAAGGCCAAGTAAAAAGTGATGAGCCATACAGGGAGCACAAGGGTAGTCTGATCCTGCTGTGCAGACATCCAGTCTATTAATAGCATGAGTCAGGTCTAAGAGGAGAGTTGCACAGTGAAGCGTTTCATTAGCACAATGAGGATGAAAATCGTGCCGCTGTCCAGGGTTCCCATTAAGCAATGTCATTGCGTAGCTGCATCCCCTGGTAGCAGGCACAGTTCACAGTGGGGGATTATTGCACAAGGAAGCTGGCTCGGGGTGCGGGCTGGGAAGTGATCCATGCCTTCCCCAGATGCTGCTGGTGTTTCATTTTGGACATGGGTTGGTCGGAGAAAGAATGAGTGAATGAAGGAGGGATTGGATAGCAAGGGAGAGGGAATGGGAGTGACAAACTGCTAAGAGGTTTAAAATTTGAGCTCAGGCAGTCATTCATTCTGTACTCAGGAACAAACATAGAGAAAGGACATTGGTCCTGTTCCCTTTTCTGTTTACCGTGTGTACTTGTTGAAAGGGAAATGCTATGCCAGGGACTGGAGACTTACAACTACTCAGTGAGGAGCATTGGACCTAGCAGTTAACTTTGGTTGTGCCCACCTGGAGTTACCGCTTGCATTTGCATTACAGTGCATCTACCTGGCATATTACTGCCCACAGGACAAAGGCTTGCAGCATCAAAGCCTTTCAGGAAATCAGTGGTCTTTAACAACACATTACAATGTTATTAGAGTGTTCCATATTACTGGTCTAAAACACTACAGTGGGTGGGTGTGTTACTGAAGTTATGGGCCATTACTGGAGAGCGCTGGTTTTTCAAATAATGGCAGAGTTTAAGTAAAGCTTAACAATTTTAAAATAATTCTGTGCACACTTTTCAAAACAAATTGTATAGCATGGGCTATAAAACAGGTCAAACAAGATGATCAAAGTGGTCCCTTCTGGTTTTAAAATCTATCAACAACTATGAACTACCAATTTTCTACTTTTTCCAGTCCAGGTCAGGGTGTGAACGAACTATGGCTGCATCTACGCTACAAGCTAGGGTGGTGATTCCCAGCTCGCAAAGACATACCTGTGCTAGCTCTCATTGAGCCAGCATACTAAAAATAGTAGCATAGTTATGACCGCATGGGCAGCCACCCCAGATATGTACCTATGGGGTCCAGGTGGGTTTGTACTGGAGGCGTCTAGCCCATGACACTCCTCATCACTTGTCGTACTACCGCAGCTACACTGCTATTTTTAGCACACTAGCTCAGTGAGAGCTAGCGCAAGTATTTCTACAGGGCTGGGAATCACATCCCTAGCTCCAAGTGTAGATGTAGCCTATAGTTCTGAATATTCCACAATTCTACATAATTAACAAATACAGCAGAACCCACTTCAAGTAAACGACTATTCTATAAAACACAGAAAGCACCTTAAAGGCATTTATAAATGTTTTACCTTATCTGGTTTAAAATGAATACATCGTTTTTATGTATTTACAGTTTAATATTCCATAAAGAAACAAACCCCACCAGTATTGTCACAAGAAAGGACAGTTTATAATTCTTGTGAAACTATTCATTTCTGTGCCACAGAAACACACCTTTGTTCCCTTGATGTATAAGAGACACCAGCCTTTCAATCAGGACTCTTTGCTACCCCCGCCATCACAGTGCTAAATTTCACCTACCTTTTCCCCTATGACAAATATTCTGAGTGTTCAATGTGGAGCCATACAGTATTTTATTCTCCATTCCGTATGGACTGTTTCTTCCATCTCCCCCCCCCACACACACACATTCTCCCCCTGGCCCTTTATAATCCCCAGCCTCTTCTCATATTTCAGCAAAATGAACCCAGTGGTTGAAAGGGAAGACAACCTCTTTGATTTTTCATGCTGAGATTCTGACCTCCAGTGTCACTTCTGGGATGCACCTAGCATCTGTAATTGTCCCAGTGACAGAGAGTCTCAAGGTTACACCAAGACAGACATGCGTCTCCCCTAGTGCTAAGAAGGAACACACTGTTATAAGTCAAGCCATCCAGCTAGCTAAATATTTTTTAACATGCCTGAGAATGAAGGCGGTGGGGGGAGAAGGGGGGAATAGTAGGTGCCCAACTAGGATTTATGCTAATTGTATTAATCGCTGATATGATTCTCTGTGTCCTTTGTATCTTACCCGGCTCAGGGATGATTAGCTGGGCACTGATCTGTGCATTCCCAGCATCATTTTCAGCTACACACTGGTAAAAACCTTCATCTGACTTTACGAGGCCCAGAATCCGCAAGTTGCTGCCACCCTAGAGAGACAAAGAGGGGAGAGGGGAAGGGGAGGGAAATAATTAGACAAAACTGTCAAACTGAACATCACTTGCTAAGGAGCTTCAACAATATTTTGTTTGTGAAACAAGAGCAGAGAGTATTAGGAAACCTCAGCCTCCGTTCATATTGTCTTTGACTCCAGTGGATTGTAAGAAAATGCACGTTCATTGGAATCAACTGATTCCTTTTGGTCTCTTTGCACCACTCTGTTACAAGGATGGTGCTTGTGCCCTTATTCACTCGGGTACAGAGGAGGGCCAGCCCAACACCCTATGCAACAGTTAAGCCCCATATTGAAAGCTAGAGTGGGACTTGAGTGGTGAATAGGGCTTTGTGTTGGCTCTTTGCAGCAGGGGAGATATAAAAGAACTTCCAACTTTTGTACTTTGTGTACAAACAACATTCTGAAGGTCAGATCCTACATCATGACATGAGACCCAAAGACCCGCAGCAACAGAAGAGTTACTCAATGTGTGCTGCTGGTGTGCAGGATTTCAGTTTTAGCTGATGCTAGCACAAGCAGAATTAAGTGACGTGGCAAATGTTGACTTCTAAGGGACAATTCTTTGCATAAGAAAAGGCTGCAAGAGAGATTCCCTTGCTATAAATATTTCTTCAGGAAATAAAAATTGAAAGGATAATTCCCCTCCCCATTATAATAATAAGAAAGGGACTTTCCATTCTTTGGCAAGTACATTTATTGCTGTCTGATCCTCCTCATAACAAACAGTGATGCTGCATAAAGTAACACAAACTTGTGATTCCATATAACTGAGTAAATCTTCTCCACAAGAAAAAATATGGTAAAAACCAACCTTTATTCATTGGAAGATGTTTAATTTACAGGAACGTAGTCCATTTTATTGATTAGAATGTGCATTCACCAGGAAATTGGCACTACATATTGCAATCTGATCTATATGAATGAGACATGCTAACCTTCTTATGCCAAAGTCATCAAAAGAAAAATATTATCTCATGGCCTGTGGATATTTTTATCATGCTGTAACAAAAGATAGACATGTTAGGGACGGGATTTTCCGAAGCATTCTGCAGGGTCTCAACTCTGCTCCCATTGAAATCAATGATAAAACTCTCGTTGACTTTCATGAGAGTAGTTAGGCCAATGCTTTTGAAAATTCCTCCATTGATGTTTAACTTTTAATGCCTCACATATAATGCTATTTGTGTAATAAAAGATGGGAATGTGACATGATATCACACTATCAATTATGTGCTTTGGCGACAAAATTGTATACATGACAAATGACCATTATCATTATTTATTTAACTGTGGTGAAAATACTTTGCATTTGAAGAAACTGATGGATCGTCACTGAAAGATCAAGTTCTGCAAATATGTTCTAAAACAGATTTGAAAAAAAATGTAGGGAGGGATGCCAGCTGAATGTCATACCTGTGGCAGAAATATCTGTTTCACTTTTAACTCCAAATGAAATTACACAGGGGAAGAAAATGCTAAGAAGCTGCAAGATCTGCACACGTCTGTGAATTCCAGATGGCATTTGTTAGCTCCATTTTAAGCTATCTACCTTTCTCACTTATGATTACTTAAAATGTGTACAGTAGTGTATCCTTAAAACAGAGGCTTGAGGATATTAAGCCCTGTTTCCCCTTTGTCTGAGTTTATCCCCACTGTTGCATAGTGGCTCACAGCCTATTTTCTCTAGCTAGAAAGGTGTTACCCCTTTGCTCATGCAGATGTGTGAAGTATCACTAACCTCCATTGTAATTGTTGATCCGCTATCTTCAAATTTAAACATATCTATTTTTAAAAGGACAGACTAAGAAGGTGTGCATTTAACAATAAGCACAGTTGATGATTGACCACTGTTGTATTCTTCATCCTCCCACATTCACTTCCTTCCCTTTGTCATCCCTTACTAACTTATGTCTGAAAGTGTAATTTCTTCAGAGCGTGGATTCATCATTTTTTGTCTGTAGTAAAGCATCATACGTGACGCTGATGGCACTTTATCAATAACAGGTGATAAATAATAATAATGTAATTGAAAATGTGACATGAAGTTATGGTCAATGTTCTGTGCTTGAGGAGATCCTTAACAAAAATCTAAACCACTGTTGAACGAAAGAGTAAGGGCCTGATCCAAATCCCAGTGGAATCAGTGGGAAGACTTCAATGGGCTTTGGGTCAGAACCTAATAGAGCACTCTGGTGCCATATCCCCTTTGTCCACCAGGAGGCAAGAGAGATTTGATCTGTTTTGCTTAGATGTTTCCTGCTTCTGCTAAACTAGTTAAAACACTGGTTATGAAAAGAATGAACAAATCAGAAATAAAAACATACTTTAAGTCAAATAGTGAATTTGCAATGACAAAAGTCAGATAATTACCACTATCTGAAAATAATCACTAGGAATGACCACTTCTCCATTCTTGATCCAATCCACGGTAGGGACAGGCTTACCAGAGACAGCACATTCAAACTCAATGTCCATACTTTCATAGGCATAGAGGTTTGAAGGGTGATTTAAAAACCATGGAGGAACTGCAAGGGGAGAGATAAAAACCAAAACAAGTAGTGAGTGGATGTGAATGTAAATTTAGCAACCCAATAATTTCACTAGGCCTGGAAAATATTAGACACAAATAGAAAACATATCTGCAAATCAAATTATTTCTCCAAACCCTCAGTTGTTTTTTTTTTTAAATCAAATACTAGGGAAAACATTTATTTTAGTGAATACAGTTTAACACTCATATGATTTTTGCAAAAAAGGAAGCTTGAGAACTCAGTATGGAGAGTAGGTAAGATTTGTGTGAAATATACACAATAAGCACCTTGAGTAACCAGGGGCCTGATCCAAAGCTCATTCAATGGATCAGGTGCCAAAAGCATGCACAAACGTGACGTGCACATTAATATGCAGGTAGGTAGCTTTTAGACAAGTACCCTGACTATCAGTGCAGAATGAAGTATATTTAGGCTTGAGAAAACAGTTTCATATAACCAAGTGGAACTTGTGACTGGATTTACAAAATATGAGGATTTCACTAATAAGAATGAATTTTGTCCATGATGATAGAAAGAAGAAACAATCTGAATTATCTTTGCTGAAGACAAATTCTTATTAAGATAGCAATTATCTGTTGCCTTGTATTACTATAATGTATTCCCACTTTTGCAGTATGGTATACGATATGCTAATTTAATTTAATTTCATCATTACCATAATACTGGTATGATGGAGATTTGCAATTTGAGGAAAACTGCTAATAACATCAAATTTCTAATGAGCTCCCTGTCACAGAAAAAACAATTCACATACAGTTCATCAGCTTTCACAGGGGAACAATGTTCACTATTTTGAATATTCATAGTTGCTAGGAAGCCAGATTACATTCATTCCTAGGTAGCATCCATGACTTCTCGTTTGAACAGAAAATGCAATTGTATTTCTCAAGCAACCATTTCCAATGTCTGATTTATAATATATCCAAATCCATTAAAGGAGTGAGGGGAGAACAACTGACATGAAAAGACTGTTCACGTTGTGAAAATCAAGCACTCAAAAGTTAGAAAATAACAGAAATAATTTGACTCCTTGTGCTTATACATTATGATTGTGTATTTAATTAAATGACCACAGGTCTCCTGCTTCTTTTAGTGCACAGTATGGATGTGACTCACTTTATTAGCTGTTATTCAGTATTTTGTTTTCTCCTCATTGTTCAACATGTGGCCCTGTGCCTTTTTATTATTTATTTGGCATACGCAATCCGGTCACGCCAAGTCACAGTGTTCTTATCAAGGATGTTCAAGGCACAAAGACCTCAGTTGCAGTTCTCAACAATGTGTGTCATAGCTTGTGGCTGCCCACATTGACATAGTGGATTGTCTCTAAACCACTACCGAAATTCCACTGCAGGCTTATTTACTGCATATTATTAAGACCCAGACTGTACAAATTTCCTCCTGGGCTTTTCTATGGCACTCATCACTATAATTTCTGTGCATTTCAAATTAATGAATTAATTTTCATAACATCCCCGTGAGGTGAGGGGCGAGTATTCCCATTTCACAGATGGGGAGCTGCGATACCAAGAAATTAAAGGTCAAAAGTGTCCAATAATTTTGATTGCCCAACTTGCGATCTGATTTTTTCAGAGTACACAGCACTATATAGCACTTTACATGTTTAAAACTCAGCTCTCACGGACGGTCTATTGCAGTTGTGAGTGCTCAGCACTTCTGCAAATTAGACCTCAGGGTCTCAAGTTGGCCACCCATAAAATGAAGAACACTGTGGCCACCTGTGAAAAGTTTTGCTTAAGTGACTTATCCAAAATCACATAGGAAATCTGTGGCAGGCAGAGATAGAATCCAATTCTCCAGGGTGGCATTTAATTGCCTTAGCCATGAGTCCATCCTTACTCTTCCTGCAATCTCCTGCCTCACTTACTACATACCTTCAACTTGTGCAACAAAGGAAGTAATGTTGTGACTCAGGAATCCTATGTTCCACTGCAGGTTCCGAGGGGAATATTATCTAGGAGTTATAGACTCTTCTGCCCAGGACCCTTGAAACCCTCAGAACCTCTCACCATAACAGCAGCTCATATCAGACCTGATAAACTCACTACATCTAACATGACACTTTGATATCATTTATCCCCAGATAATGTCATTAAGGGATTAAATGAAAGTCACAGTGACACACTAGTCATCATAAGCATTGTGAGATGTATCTATAGATGGTGTGTAAGTTATAGAGGGGTAGCCGTGTTAGTCTGTATCAGCAAAAACAACGAGGAGTTGAAGTGGGTTATAGCCAACGAAAGCTTATGCCCAAATAAATTTGTTAGTCTCTAAGGTGCCACAAGGACTCCTCATTGTTTTTGTGTAAGTTATGTGTACCTACTAAAATATATTTTAAACCATGTAACAAGGCAAAGGTAATAAACAGGTTTTCTGCCAGACAAAAGCATGTCTATTCACCTACTCCTATCTTTGATGTAAATTAAGCATTGTAAGCCAAACGCAATAAGAGCTACATTTGCATTCTAAGTCACCATGAGAATATGATGTCAACACTGGGGTCAGCACATGGGAGAACAAACAACAGAAGGGCTCTTCAAAGGTTTACTGAACTATAACTAGGGGACAAGTAAAGCACTTTGTTATCCAATCATGGAGGAAATCCCTTGAATGGTATGGGTGGTTCATGAAAACTTGGATCCTGGTTATGACTGAAAACCAGAAGCTCTGTCAAAGACTGAACTCTTGGGACAAAATCTACTTTATTAAATAGGAGAGGTAACCATTAATAAGTGTAAACCTAGGACTGCATTTTATGTTTTTTCATTATATGTGTAACCATTTCTGTATCCTTACTCATTATTTCTTATATCTTAATCTTTGATAATAAATGTAGGATTGTTTCACTATAGCCATATATATCCATGATCTGGAGTTGTACCAATCAAGCTGTGTGTATGCTGTTCTCTCGGGACTCACCAATTACTGTGAGTGTCCAGTGATAGGGGCTGGACATTACAGACAGATGCTTCAGAGAAGCTTGGAGACTGGGGTACACCAGATGTTAACCTGCAAGGCAAAGTAAGAGCTGGCAGAGCCATGAGGAGATTATTTGGGTGACTAATTGGCTGGTGGTGTCAGGGAGCTGACACCCAGTTTAGCACCAGCAAGTCTCTCTCTCTCTCTCTCTCTCTAAAATGGGGGGGTAACATGGTGACTCACTATCCCAGGCACCTCGAGATGGGTTACACCCCTCTAGCCTGTCCTTGTCCTTTTCCCAGTTTCTTCTCTACCTCCCCCGCAGCTCAGTCAGGGTGCTTAATGATCAGGGATACCTAAAAGAACAAGGCCCAGAACCGGGGTAGCTAACGTAATCCCAATTTTTTAAAAAGGCTCCAGCGCTGATCCTGACAATTACAGGCTGGTAAGCCTAACTTCACTACCAGGCAAATTGATCAAAACTATAGGAAAGAACACAATTATCTGAGAGACAGATAAACATGATATGTTGGGAAAGAGTCAGCATAGCTTTTGTAAGGGCAATCATGCCTCACCAGCTATTAGAATTCTTAGAGGCTGTCAACAAGCATGTGGACACGGGTAATCCAGTGGATATAGTGTACTTGGACTTTCAGAAAGTCTTTGACAGGATCCTTCACCATAGGCCCTTAAACAAACTAAGCAGTCAAGGGATAAGAGGGAAGGCCCTCTTATGGATCAGTAACTGTTTAAAAGATAGGAAACAAAGGGTAGGAATAAATGCTCATTTTTCACGATGGAGAGAGGTAAACAGAGTGGTCCCCTAAGGATCTGTACTTGGACCTGTGATATTCAACATATTTATAAATGATCTGGAAAACAGGGTAAACAGTGAGGTGGCAAAAACTGGAGACGATACAAAATTACTCAAGATTGTTAAGTCTAAAGCTGAATGGGGTGACTGGATGACAAAATATCAGATGAGATTCTATGTTGATATGTGCAAAGTAATGCACATTGGAAAAAATAATCGTAACTATACATACAAATGGACAGTGTCTACGTTTGCTGTTACAACTCAAGAAAGGTCTTGGAGTCATTGTGGATAGTTCCCTGAAAAGATTTACTCAATGTGCAGTTGCAGTCAAAAAAGCTAACAGAATGCTAGGAACCATTAGGAAAGACACAGATACTAAAACACAAAATATAATAATTCCACTATATAAATCCATGGTACGCCCACACCTTGAATACTTTGTTCATCCCATCTTACGAAAGAGATATTAAAATTGGGAAAAGTACAGAGAAGGGCAACAAGAAGGATTAGAAGTACGGAACAGCTTCCATATGAGGAGGGATTTAAAAAACTGGGGCTGTTTGGTTTAGAAAAGAGATGACTAAGGGGGAATATGGTAGAGGACTGTAAAATTATGAATGGTGTGGAGAAAGTGAATAGGGAAGTGTTTTTTACTCCATCACATAACAAGAACTACAGGTCACTCAATGAAATTAATAGACAGCAAGTTTAAGACAAGCATAAGGAAGTACTTCTTCACACAATGCACAGTTAACCTGTGAAACTCATTGCCATGGGATGTTCTGAAAACCAAAAGTATAACTGGGTTAAAAAAGAATTAGATAAGTTCATCAATGGCTATTAGTTAAGATGATCAGGAATGCAACCCCATGCTATGGGTGTTCCTAAACCTCCAACTGCCAGAACCTGGGAGCAGATGACAGGGGATGGATCACTTGAAAGTACCCTATTATGTTCATTCCCTCTGAAGCATCTGGCACTGGACAATGTCAGAAGACAGGATACTGGGCTAGATGTTCTGATCAAGAACCATGGCTCTTCTCTGGTATAAGAGAATGCTCTGCTGGAAGAGCAAGGCTCATTTATGCAGGACTCAGATCTTTCTGAGGGGCCATCGAAAGATGGAATGAGCTCCTGCAGCATCTCAGAACCACCACACATCTCACCACTTTTCACTCCAAGTGCGAGGCATACTTTAATAAAAACACACAGCAGCAGAAACTTTTTTAATCCACAGACTATTTCCTCCTCACAAGAGGGAGAGAGAAAGAAGAACTACATGGGGCAGATGCTTCTTTTTAATGAACTCTTGGTAGGCAATCATATACCCCAGTGATAGATTAGAATAGGGTTACCATATTTGAACATTCAAAAAAAGAGGAGACTCCACGGGGGCCCCCGGCCTGGCCCCAACTCCACCACTTCCCTGCCCCCATTCCAACCCCTTCCCGAAAGTTCCCACCCCAACTCTGCCCCCTCCCTGCCCCATTGGACCCCTTCCCCAAATCCCCTCCCCAGCCCCGCCTCCTCCCCTGAGCACGCCACATTCTCCCTTCTCCCCCCTCCCTCCCAGCGCTGGGAGCTAGGGGGGAAAGCGGGAACCCTCTGGAGTGATCAACATTCACTTTCTTTCTTGAATGATCAACATTCACTCTCTTTCTTGAATGATCAACTCTTCTTTGGGGAAAAATAATAATGGCAAAATCCCGGATGTTTTTAGATATTTAAAAATTCCTCCCAGACGGCAATTTAAGAACCAAAAACCTGGACATGTCTGGTAAAATACGGACGTATGGTAACCCTAAATAATTAGAATAGAAAATAGGTTCTTCTCTCCTTCCTTTTTTTCTCCTCTCTCTACCTTTCTTTACTTTTCCTATTTCTTCTGTTCTTTTCAGAAGAAATGAAACAGAATTAATCTCCCAGAACACTGGCAGGAGAATGGAAGGGATACAGGTACATACTGGGCCACATGCAATACTGTAAGTTACTTTAATACACAGGATTGTTGAACAGAGAACAGAAATATCATATTTACCAAAGTATAGTATAAAAAGAGCTAGTAGCATCCACAATCTTTAATTTTATGAAAGCTTCTTAGCGTCAGTTTCATGTCATGCTTACCAAAAAACAGATGTGATATTGTACAGTTGTAGATAAGGTATTTATTTTAATCCTTCACCAATTATGTAGTCATAGTGATAAATTAAACTAAACTGATTCCAAAGCACAGATTCATGGTCAGAAATAAATTAACCCCAAGTCCAGCAAACCTCAATTTTTAATCAGAGCTCCCATACACCTCACATTACCTCCAGTGAGAGGCAATAATATTTACTTGCAAAAAATCAGCGACAAATCATTTTTCAATTTACTTTAGGAACACTGAATCGGCGTTTCGAATGAATGAGGAACAAGAATCTTTTATAACTTCCCAACTCAAATCTGTAGAAGGGGAACAACATGAGGGCGAGCCACGAGACTGCTCTAAAGAATAATTTTGTAGAGCGTTTCTATTTATATGAGCAGATAGACTTGTGCAATGCAGTCAAGAATAGATGTTCACGTGTTTCGCCTACTTGTAAGTAACTAGAAACCATCTTTTAATTCTGGTCTAGGAAGTGGCATCAATGAACCAAAGGCTCCTTTTTTCCACTCCAGCTTATGTTCTTTAGTCTCTGTAAGGTTACGTTTCTATTGCTTTGAAATTCCAAGTTTTTCCACTAGCATTTCAGAATGATCTACTGGAACTTCTCTCCCTAGCACTTCACAGTGATATATCAAGTACAATAGACAGCCTACAATGTGACATATGTTTTGCTCTATACAGCAGGAACATTCAGCAGTGTGTGGGCAGTTAATATCATAGTGATACAGTGTTGTCTAGTGCAGTGGTTCTCAAATTGTGGTCCACGGACCACCAGTGGTCCGCAAGCTCCATTCAGGTAGTCCATAGATAGTTCCCTCTAAGGTGCATGCCTGGGCAGCCGTACACGGGAGAATGAAGGGCCACCCACCTAATTAGTGGAGCCATGCAGGCGTGGCTCCACTAATTAGGTACCTGGACCCTGGAGAAGATGCACATGTAAGATGAGGTGGTGGCCTTGGGGGGGAATAAGGGGTAGATGGGAGGGGAGCAGTGGGCGTGAGAAAGGGGGCGGGGGGAATTTGGGACGTGCAGGGCTACGGTGGCTAGAGAAACAAGTGACTTTCCCCAGCTCCAGGGCTGTGGCTGCCAGGGAGAGACGGCCCTCCTTCCCAGCCTCAGCTCTGTGGCTGCTGTGGTGTGGGAGAGACCCCCCTCCTTTCCAGCCCCAGCTCGGGGGCTGCTGCGGTGGGAGAGAGAGGAAGAGACCCCCCCCTCCTTCCCAGTCCAAGCTCGGGGGCTGCCGTGGCAGGGAAGAGAGGGCACATCCATCACATTAGAAAGATAAGACTTCTGATATTAAAATATGAGTTGTTTGCTTTTATTTGTAGAACAAAAAAAACATTAATTATTATTATATAGCACTTTTATCCAAAATGCTTTACAATAGTTAGCTAACGGTACAAATAACATCTGGAAAGATCATTAAGCAGTCCGCCGAGACCCTCAACAATTTTCAAGCGGTCTGCAAAAAAAAAGTTTGAGAATCACTAGTCTAATGGGTGGGTAAATTGACTGGACTTCTATGATATTTTGACAGCTGTACTATTGACTCACTTTGTTACCTTGAGCAAGTCACATAATCTCTCTATTGGTGTTTATACACACACACACACACACACACACACACACACACACACACACACTGGGAGGAGGGGGGGGTATTATTTGCCTACCTAGAAGAGTGGTGCAAACTTTTGTTAATTAAACATATAAAGCATTTTGAGTTTCTAAGATGAAAGATGTTCTTAATACAATGTTATTATTATTAGAGCTGTTGATTTTTACCATTGCTTTTGTTCCTAAAAGTCAGTGCATATTTAAAAAAACTCCATGCACTATTTTGTGGCTGGTTTTGTTTGGTTGTTTTAAGTGTGTGAGAGTAACCTTGCATAGTTCACAATATGGTACATGCACTGTGCGTTTGTGAATAACAAATGACAAAGAGTGGATGGGTTTTCATGTGTAGTTTGCAATTTCCCAATTTTGAGCCTATGGCAGATATATAAAGAACATATTAATATTCAGAGCCCAGGCCATGTTTGAAGCTTTTCAGCTTATTGTGGCTTATAAAAGGAGAGCTAACAAAATCACTAGCCCCTCCTGACTGGTACTTGCCGCTGTCTCTGTGCAGTGGGAGAACATCATAAGATTGTCTCAGTTAGAATATCAGCGGCTCAAAGGTGCCACACCAGGTCCACAAGGCAGCCCTGCTTTGCCTTATCCAACTCACACATTCAGCAGCACTGAAGCAGTTAATTTATTACTAAAATTAGGAGTTTCAAAATAGTTGCTGTCACTGTTCTTGTCAATCAGAAAATCTGACTGAACGTCCATGCCAGCTAAGTCTCACCCAGGACTTTGGGAGACCCTGTGTGGTGATTCTAGACAGCATAGGCTGCATTCAGTGCTAGCCTGGCAGTTAAAAAGTGAGAACCACAAGGTCCATATCCAGAGTCCTACATCAAATATCCCCTCCTTTATAGCCATTTCAACAGAGTCCTGAATCTCCTCAGCCACAAAGGATGCTGCACCTTGCCATGGGTGTTATTTGTGTACTTAACATAAACTGGTTATTTAAAGTGGAAACATCAAAGTGGGTGAAATAGCCCATTCTACAATGAACCCTATTACCTGCCATCATAATGAGTTTGCTAGAGTATATTCCACTTGGCATTGGGAATAGGGTTTTAAATGTAAACACTTATACACAAATAGTAAAGTATTGGGTTTCTGGGCCTTGTAAATATCTTAACATGGCATGATGACACTCAAAAAAAAAAAAAAAAAACAGGTCACTCAGTAGTTTGCAGTTATAGTTTCTATTAGCTGCACGTATAATATTTTATCAAAAACTAACTGCTATTGTATCCATTTATTTTATTTTGTGGTTAACTAAATAATCGATCATTATTATTCTTTGTATTGTGGTAGCACCTAGTGTCCCTAGTACTATTGTGCTAGGCACTGTACAAACAAAAAAATAGAAAGACATCCCTAGCCCAAAGTAAGAGCCAACAGACAGATCCAACAAAATGAAGGGGGGGGGGGGAGAGGGGAGTGCAAGATAATAATGAGATAAGTTGAATTGACTGCAGAGAGATGGGAGAGATTTAGACCCACTTATCATCAAAGGATGAGTCTCCCAAAGAAAGCAATCCACAACTTTTATACTTACCTTTGCAAATTATAAAGATAAAGCTTTTGACCAATGCAGCTATGTTTCATGGGCCAAATTCTGCCTTGATCCCTACTGGGCTGCTGGGGTTTTATGTCAGATTTTGGCCTAATCACTTTACACATAAATAGTTACCCTCCTATCACTTTCTGGTATCTTAGCTATAGCAGCAATGATAGTTCAAGGAATGTACAGGAGTTTAACGCTGCAGACGATGCAGTGTGTATATCAGTAACATCCTGAAAGTCACCCCCAGAAGTTACTGGTTTTCACACACAAAGGTCATAATTTGACCTTGCCCCTGCAACACTGCAGATGCAACTTTCAAGCTGATGCTTTAGGCACCTGTTGACATTGTGTAGGTGATGTGTAAGGTGTTGTAAAATAGACATTGTTACATTTGTATAGACTCAATGGGTCAAATTCAGAGGAGGTTGGTGAGAATGTAAATTACAGATTGGTATGTGGGTGAGACACTGAGAAAGCAAGGAAATCGAACAGATTCTAAATTGCTGCAACACACACCCTGAGGGGATCAGAAGAAGATATAATATACACTAGCTTAGACTCATCTCCAAATTTGGTCTCGTGATTGTAGTCACTGTCAGTTTTCTGGGACTTCTCAACGTGAGCAGAACTACAAATGGATGCATCGTCATTTGCAGGAGGCACCACAGATAGTGAGTAAGCACTACTTTCAAACTTTTTCGCATTGCTTTAAAACTTGACTTAAATCAGGCAGCTGGAGTGCTGAGACCACTTCCTATCCTGTTGACTAATACTGTCCCATTGTTTCCTTGTGCACCCCGATCTGTCATATCCACCTGCTGTCTCTTGTCTTATACTTAGACTGTAGAGAAACAAGGTGGGTAAGGTAATATCTTTTATTGGACCAACTTCTGTTGGTGAGAAAGACAAGCTTTTGAGCTTCAACTGACCTGAAGAAGAGCTCTGTGTAACCTCGAAAGCTTGTCATGCTCACCAACAGAAGCTGGTGCAATAAAAGATATTGCCTCACCCACCTTATCTCTCTAATATCCTGGGACCAATACAGCTACAACACCACTGTATACATACTTAGGCCTGGTCCCCACTAAGCCCCCACTTCGGACTAAGGTACGCAAATTCAGCTACGTTAATAACGTAGCTGAATTCGAAGTACCTTAGTCCGAACTTACCGCGGGTCCAGATGTGGCAGGCAGGCTCCCCCGTCGATGCCGCGTACTCCTCTTGCCGAGCTGGAGTACCGGCGTCGACGGCGAGCACTTCCAGGATTGATCCCAGAACATCGATTGCCTGCCGCCGGACCCTCCGGTAAGTGTAGACGTACCCTTAGACTGTAAGCATTTTGGGAGTGATACCACCTTTTTGTTGTGTGTTTGTACAGCGCCTGTCACAATGGGGACTTGATCCATGACTGGGGCTCCCAGGTGCTACCACAATAGAAAGAACACATAATAATAAAAGAGAAAAAGGAAATGCCTCCTGTGATTTGTTTTTCATATAAAAAATCCTTTATTAAGGGGAACATTGGTGAGTAAATTCTAATTAAAGCAATTTGTGGGGTTTTGTTTTGTTTTGTTTTAACTGGAGTTGAGAGAAAAACACGGAGAGAAAATTTAGTGAATGTAGCTGCCTCCGAAGTCAGAGGGAAGTGCGCTCACTTATATCAGGGTTGCATCTTGGTCAAGGAAACAGCAAGAAGATACAAGACGTTTAACTGGATACAAGAGAGTTGAAGGACAAAAATGGGATAAGAGGAAAATATATTCATCTATTAATTCTTTTTTCTTATTTGTCTTAGTCTAATACATGCATTAAAGTCAAATAAAAAATGGGAGCGGTGTGGCTCGCAAGCCATAAATACATTTCAGAGTCTGTCAAAATCATAAACCACTCAATCTTCGCTTGTATAGTTTATTATGATTTTATCAATGAATTTTTAGATTTGTAATTCATAGATACCCATGAGTTATTCTGTATATAAACACAACTCAAGGAGTCTGACCTCTATTTGTGTGAGACTGTTTGTTTTCCACTATAAAACAGAGTTGCTTCCCTCTCCCCCATTTTTCTTTATTGCTGTAGTTTTTCTAGTCTGCAAAAAACCTACATCCACGTCATTAGGTCCATGAATGTAACACAAGGCTCATGCTGGGAAGAAGGCAGTTAGGACACCAGTTATAACCATGTCAATCAGAAAGAACTGCCTTGCTATCAGTAAATATAATCTAAGGGAGGTATTTACCAGCCCCAGGGGTGCAGTGTATTTATCAGTTCATGTTTTCCTATAAGCAAACTATGGGGTCTCTACTTTTCTCATGCAAAAAAAGGGTCATAATCCAGATTACATTGTTCCACTTCAGGAGTTTGGACTGGAGTCAGTGAGTGGTTTGTGTGGGGACTGAGAGTGGAATATGGCCTGAAGTTTGTAATCCTTCTTCGATACCCTTGTATCTGCTCATCCATTTCCTTCAGCTCAGTGATGATGCCTGGAAGGTACAGCGATTGCTTGATACTGTCTGATATGCTTATTTATGTGTTGAGTTTGATTGTGTGTGTGTGTTTTATTTTGTCTAGGGAGTTTCATTTCTAGCTGGTTGTATATCTGAAGAGGTTTATATACACACACTTTTGGTAATTTATGTATGTCCCAAATTTTAGAGCAGGATTTCTTTTTACTAAAGAAGCCACCACTCTTAATACTATGTATGGTTTCTTTGGATGATACATTGTATAGTAGTAAACTGAGAAGGACTTAGATACTACAATGAAAAACCTTAAGAATAAGTATGTGCATAGAAAGTTACTGATGGGACCCATGAATAAAACAAAAAATAAAATAAAAGCTAAGAGCATCTGTATTGTTATTTATATTGCAGTAGTTCCCAGGAATAAAACGTAGCCAAACATTTTCAGCTATTCTCTTTTCTGCTGAAATCAAAAGGTTTATTTGAACTTTTTGTGGGAATGTTTCTCAAGTACAAACTGGAATTTTTGGTCTCAGTCTTGGTCTCTCTCTCATTCATATATGTGCCATAGCCACCCAGCTATTCTGTGTGTCTTTCGCTCATATATATAACACATCTCCTGGGATCTAGAACACCTAGGTTTAAGTCCCTGCTCAGAATCAAGGCAGACCAGGGACTTGAGCCTGGGTCTATTGCATCCCAGAAGACTGCCCTAAAGAAATCTCTTTTTCTCTGTTTTTGTACTGAAACATTTCTGAAGGTCTCTTTCCCCCATCCCCCTTTCCCCCAATCAGAACTCCAAATTCAAAAAGCTCAATTTTATTCACAAAACAGAATTGTTGTTTTCTAGCCAGCTCTGCCTAGGAACCCTCCAAGCATGCTAGAAACTGTACAAACGCATAATAAAATAATAATAAATAATAATAATAATAAAAAGCTTAAAATCTAAGTTGTTTTAGCAATCTAAGAGTTCTTAGGAATAAAGGAAAGAAAATTTTATTCATAGAAATGTAGGGCTGGAAGGGACCTTGAAGTCATCTAGTCCAGCCCACCCAGTGAGGCAGGACCACATATACCTAGATCAGCGGTTCTCAACCTATTTACCATTGTGGGCCTGTCATAACTATAAAGGGAAGGGTGACAGCTCTCCTGTGTACAGTGCTATGGAATCCCTCCTAGCCAGAGACTCCAAATCCTTTTACCTGTAAAGGGTTAAGAAGCTCGGGTAACCTGGCTGACACCTGACCCCAAGGACCAATAAGGGGACAAGATACTTTCAAATCTTGGGGGGGGGGAAAGGCTTTTGTGTGTGTCCTTTGTTTAAGGGGTTGTTCGCTCTTGGGACTGAGAGGGACCAGACATCAATCCAGGTTCTCCCCATCTTTCTAAACAAGTCTCTCTTATTTCAAAATTGTAAGTAAAAGCCAGGCAAGGCGTCTTAGATTTACTTTGTTTTCTCAACTTGTAAATGTACCTTTTACTAGAGTGCTTATCTTGTTTGCTATACTTTGAACCTAAGACAGAGGGGATTCCTCTGAGCTCTTTAAGTTTGATTACCCTGTAAAGTTATTTTCCATACTGATTTTGCAGAGATGATTTTTACCTTTTGCTTTAATTAAAAGCCTTCTTTTTTAAAACCTGATTGATTTCTCCTTGTTTTAAGATCCAAAGGGGGTTTGGATCTGTATTCACCAGGAGTTGGTGAAAGGAAGGAGGGGGGAAGAGTCAATCTCTCCTTGTTTAAGATCCAAGCAGTTTGGATCTGTATTCACCAGGGAATTGGTGAAAGGTTTCTCAAGGCTTCCCAGGGAGGGAATCCATCGAGAATGGTGGCAGCGGGACCAGAGCTAAGCTGGTAGATAAGCTTAGCAGTTTTCATGCAGGCCCCTACATTTGTACCCTAAAGTTCAAAGTAGGGATACAGCCTTGACATGGTGGCACAGCGGTGGGATCGTTTTAAACCCAAAAGCCAGTAAGAGATTTTTTTTTCCTTCTAGCTGCTTGGAGAGCAGAGCTGAAGGTAGATGCATATCTTATCTCTCCTTGCCTGAAGGCAGAGGTGTTAAGTTTTTTTAACAAGGTCCTTTGTTAAGAGAAGGGTTCAATTAATGAGCAAACAACTGGTAAAGATAATTTACAAGCTGAATTGTGTTTTTTTTCTTTTTTACATCCTCGGAAGTAGCTAGTTAGAAACTCTCTGTTAACTCAGCAGCACTCAGCAGGAGCCTGAGCTAAATACATCCCAGTTTCAGTCAACTGCAGAGGGTGAGACCCAGCACAAGAAAACCAGGAAAATGACTACCAGTGAAGCAGCTAGCAAACTAGAACTGGCCAGATTAGAAGCAGAAGAAAATGAGAAAAAACATCAGAGACTACTTCAAATTAAAAAACTCGAGGAAAAAGCCAAACAGGAGGCCCATGAAAGAGAAGAAAAAGCCAAACAGGAGGCCCATGAAAGAGAGGAGAAAGCCAAAGAGGAGGCCCACAAGAGAGAGATGGAGCTGGAAAAAGCCAAAGAGGAGGCGAGAGAAAAAGAAAGGAAGCATGAACTGGAAGCAGCAAGTGCTAAGCAGGATGCATCAGACCATCCTAACAATTCCTCTCCAAGTACCACTTCCCATCCCAGGAAATTCCCCACCTACAAAGCAGGCGATGATACTGAGGCCTTCTTAGAAAATTTTGAAAGGGCCTGCCTTGGATACGACATCCCTCCAACCCAGTACATGGTAGAGCTGAGGCCGCAGCTCAGTGGACCCTTAGCAGAAGTGGCGGCTGAAATGCCTAAGGAACACATGAACAGTTATGAACTTTTAAAAAACAAGGCCAGACTCAGAATGGGGCTAACACCCGAGCATGCCCGTCGGCGGTTCCGAGCCCTAAGGTGGAAACCAGATGTGTCATTTACCCGGCATGCCTATCACATTGACAAAAATTGTGATGCCTGGGTATCAGGAGCAAATGTTAAATCTTTGGAAGATCTGCTTTCCCTAGTAAAAATGGAACAGTTTTTAGAGGGTGTTCCTGAGGAAATAGAAAGGTACATCCTAGATGGGAAGCCCAAAACTGTAACCGAGGCGGGGGAGATTGGAGCCAAATGGGTGGAGGTGACAGAAAAGAAAAAAGCTAGTAGCAGTTGGAGCGAATATCAGAAGGGGCAAGCCGAAACAAAACCTTATCACCGGGGACAACCCAAGACCCCACCCACATCCCAAGGGAAACCCCAGACGCCTTCTCACCCCACCACACCAGTCTCCAGCAACCAACATCGCCCCGGTGATACCTTAGCAGGGCGATGTTTTAAATGTAATGAACTGGGGCACATAAAGGCTCACTGCCCCAAGAACCCCAACCGATTACAGTTCATTACACCCCAATCACACCAAAGAACCCCAGACCCAGATGCCTCTCTCATACCCTCGGAGCGAAGGGAAACCTTGAGAGTGGGCGGAAAGAAGGTTATCGCTTGGAGGGACACTGGGGCACAAGTGTCAACTATCCACCAATCCCTAGTGGACCCCAAACTCATCAACCCGGAGGCTACAGTGACAATTCAACCCTTCGTGTCACAGTCTGTAACCTTGCCTACAGCCAAGTTGCATGTCCAGTACAAGGGCTGGTCAGGAATGTGGACTTTTGCAGTCTATGACAATTATCCCATTCCCATGCTGCTGGGGGAAGACTTGGCCAACCATGTGAAGCTAGCCAAGAGGGTGGGAATAGTCACCCGCAGCCAGGCTAAGCAAGCTTTCACCCCCATCCCTGTTCCTGAGCCGTCCACCAGGGCCCCGTCTGTGTTACCGGAGACCCAAACACAGGTAGTGGAACCGGATCCCCTGCCAACGACTGCAACAGCCGTAGTGGATCCAATCCCAGAGACCCAGCCAAAGCCAGTCCCAGAACCGGATCTGGCAACGCAACCAGCACCAGAACCATTGCCAGCACTGAGTCCAGCGCTTGCAACCCCGTCTACAACTGCAATGCCAGAGGGCACCAGCGAGCCTGAACTGGCGGAAGCAGCAGATAACCCTACCCAAGAGGCTCAGCCAGAGCCTGAAATACCACATAGTGCACCAGCGGACAGCGGTTCACAGTCAATGGAAAAAGCCCCAGCACCTGCATCGCTTCCAGAGGGACCAAGCCCAAGTCCACAGTCCAAGGAGGAACTGATGTCTCCAGCATCAAGGGAACAGTTCCAGGCCGAGCAGGAAGCAGATGACAGCCTTCAAAAAGCTTGGGCGGCGGCGCGGAGCACCTCACCGCCTCTCAGCTCTTCTAACCGATCCCGGTTTGTTGTAGAAAAAGGACTTTTATACAAGGAGACTCTTTCTGGTGGGCACCAGGAAGACTGGCATCCTCAAAGACAGTTGGTAGTTCCCACTAAGTATCGGGTAAAGCTCTTGAGCTTAGCCCATGATCATCCCAGTGGCCATTCTGGGGTGAACAGAACCAAAGACCGGTTGGGGAAGTCCTTCCACTGGGAGGGAATGGGCAAGGACGTTGCTAATTATGTCCGGTCTTGTGAGGTGTGCCAACGAGTGGGAAAGCCCCAAGATCAGGTTAAAGCCCCTCTCCAGCCACTACCCATAATTGAGGTCCCATTTCAGCGAGTAGCTGTGGATATTCTGGGTCCTTTCCCAAAGAAGACACCCAGAGGAAAGCAGTACGTACTGACTTTCATGGATTTTGCTACCCGATGGCCGGAAGCTGTACCCTTAAGCAACACCAAGGCTAAAAGTGTGTGCCAGGCATTAGCAGACATTTTTGCCAGGGTAGGGTGGCCCTCCGACATCCTTACAGATTCGGGAACTAATTTCCTGGCAGGGAACATGAAAAACCTGTGGAAAGCTCATGGGGTGAATCACTTGGTTGCCACCCCTCATCACCATCAAACCAATGGTCTGGTGGAGAGGTTTAATGGAACTTTGGGGACCATGATACGTAAATTCGTAAATGAACACTCCAATGATTGGGACCTAGTGTTGCAGCAGTTGCTTTTTGCCTACAGGGCTGTACCACATCCCAGTTTAGGGTTTTCACCATTTGAACTTGTGTATGGCCGCGAGGTTAAGGGGCCATTACAGTTGGTGAAGCAGCAATGGGAGGGGTTTACGCCTTCTCCAGGAACTAACATTCTAGACTTTGTAAGCAACCTACAGAACATCCTCCAACACTCTTTAGCCCTTGCTAAAGAAAACCTAAAGGATGCTCAGGAAGAGCAAAAGGCCTGGTATGATAAACATTCCAGAGAACGGTCCTTCAAAGTAGGAGACCAAGTCATGGTCTTAAAGGCGCTCCAGGCCCATAAAATGGAAGCGTCGTGGGAAGGACCATTCACGGTCCAGGAGCGCCTAGGAGCTGTTAACTATCTCATAGCCTCCCCCACCTCCAACATAAAGCCTAAGGTATACCATGTTAATTCTCTTAAGCCCTTTTATTCTAGAGAATTAAACGTTTGCCAGTTTACAGCCCAGGAAACTGATGACGCGGAGTGGCCTGCAGGTGTCTACTATGAAGGAAAAAGGAATGGTGGCGTGGAAGAGGTGAACCTCTCCACGACCCTGGGACGTCTGCAGCGACAGCAGATAAAGGAGCTGTGCACAAGCTTTGCACCGATTTTCTCAGCCACTCCAGGACGGACCGAACGGGCATACCACTCCATTGACACAGGTAATGCTCACCCAATTAGAACCCCACCCTACCGGGAGTCACCTCATGCCCAAGCGGCTATACAAAGGGAGATCCAGGACATGCTACAGATGGGTATAATCCGCCCCTCTACCAGTGCATGGGCATCTCCAGTGGTTCTAGTTCCCAAACCAGATGGGGAAATACGCTTTTGCGTGGACTACCGTAAGCTAAATGCTGTAACTCGTCCTGACAACTATCCAATGCCACGCACAGATGAGCTATTGGAAAAATTGGGACATGCCCAATTCATCTCTACTTTAGACTTAACCAAAGGGTACTGGCAAGTACCACTAAATGAACCCGCTAAGGAAAGGTCAGCCTTCGTCACCCAGGCAGGGGTGTATGAATTCAATGTACTCCCTTTCGGGTTGCGAAATGCACCCGCCACCTTCCAAAGACTTGTAGATGGTCTCCTAGCAGGATTAGGAGAATCTGCAGTTGCCTACCTCGATGATGTGGCCATTTTTTCTGCTTCATGGACAGAACACCTGGAGCACCTGAAAAAAGTCTTCGAGCGCATCCGGCAGGCAGGACTAACTGTTAAGGCTAAAAAGTGTCAAATAGGCCAAAACAGAGTGACGTACCTGGGGCACCAGGTGGGTCAAGGAACTATAAATCCCCTACAGGCCAAAGTGGATGCTATCCAAAAGTGGCCGGTTCCAAAGTCAAAGAAACAGGTCCAATCCTTCTTAGGCTTGGCCGGATATTATAGGCGATTTGTACCACACTACAGCCAAATCGCCGCCCCGCTGACAGACCTAACCAGAAAGAAACAGCCAAATGCAGTTCAGTGGACTGATAAGTGTCAAAAGGCCTTTAACCAGCTTAAGGCAACACTCATGTCTGACCCTGTGCTAAGGGCCCCAGACTTTGACGAACCGTTCCTAGTAACCACAGATGCTTCCGAGCGAGGCGTGGGAGCAGTTTTAATGCAGGAAGGACCGGATCAAGAATTCCATCCTGTCGTGTTTCTCAGCAAGAAACTGTCTGAGAGGGAAAGCCACTGGTCAATCAGCGAAAAGGAATGCTATGCCATTGTGTACGCGCTGGAAAAGCTACGCCCATATGTTTGGGGACGGCGGTTCCAACTACAAACAGACCATGCTGCGCTACAGTGGCTTCATACCGCCAAGGGAAATAACAAAAAACTTCTTCGGTGGAGTTTAGCCCTCCAAGATTTTGATTTTGAAATACAACACATTTCGGGAGCTTCTAACAAAGTGGCTGATGCACTCTCCCGGGAAAGTTTCCCAGAGTTAACTGGTTAACAATTGTTCTTGTAATGAAACATATTGTTAGTTTTTATATAATCAGTAGTATGTCTAAAGGTACATGTGTCTTGTTAACTCTGTTTTCTCCTAGAACTCCAGGAAGAAATCACAGCCAGTGTGGAACCGGACGTCCAACACTATCTGTGATTTGGGGGGCGTGTCATAACTATAAAGGGAAGGGTGACAGCTCTCCTGTGTACAGTGCTATGGAATCCCTCCTAGCCAGAGACTCCAAATCCTTTTACCTGTAAAGGGTTAAGAAGCTTGGGTAACCTGGCTGACACCTGACCCCAAGGACCAATAAGGGGACAAGATACTTTCAAATCTTGGGGGGGGGAAAGGCTTTTGTGTGTGTCCTTTGTTTAAGGGGTTGTTCGCTCTTGGGACTGAGAGGGACCAGACATCAATCCAGGTTCTCCCCATCTTTCTAAACAAGTCTCTCTTATTTCAAAATTGTAAGTAAAAGCCAGGCAAGGCGTCTTAGATTTACTTTGTTTTCTCAACTTGTAAATGTACCTTTTACTAGAGTGCTTATCTTGTTTGCTATACTTTGAACCTAAGACAGAGGGGATTCCTCTGAGCTCTTTAAGTTTGATTACCCTGTAAAGTTATTTTCCATACTGATTTTGCAGAGATGATTTTTACCTTTTGCTTTAATTAAAAGCCTTCTTTTTTAAAACCTGATTGATTTCTCCTTGTTTTAAGATCCAAAGGGGGTTTGGATCTGTATTCACCAGGAGTTGGTGAAAGGAAGGAGGGGGGAAGAGTCAATCTCTCCTTGTTTAAGATCCAAGCAGTTTGGATCTGTATTCACCAGGGAATTGGTGAAAGGTTTCTCAAGGCTTCCCAGGGAGGGAATCCATCGAGAATGGTGGCAGCGGGACCAGAGCTAAGCTGGTAGATAAGCTTAGCAGTTTTCATGCAGGCCCCTACATTTGTACCCTAAAGTTCAAAGTAGGGATACAGCCTTGACAGGGCCACATATGCAGCTCTCTATATGTTTTAAACATCTATACTACCTGTATGGCCCTGAGAATATCACATGGACCACAGCTGTGCGCTGATTGGGCCACAATCAGGCTGAGAATCATTGACCTAGATAATCCCTGACAGGTGTTTGTCTAACGTGTTCTTAAAAACCTCCAGTGAAGGGAATTCCACAACCTCCCTTGGAAGCCTATTTCAGCACTTAACTGCCCCTATAGTTGGAAAGCTTTTCCCAATATCTAACCTAAATCTGCCTTGCTGCAGATTAAGCTCATTACTTCATGTCCTACCCTTAGTGGACATGGATAACAATTAATCACCATCCACTTTATAACACATCTTAAAATATTTGAAAACTGTTATCAGGTCCCCCGCTCAGTCTACTTTCCTCAATATTAAACATGCCCAGTTTATTTGTTTTCATTTCCTCATAGGTTGAGTTTTCTATATCTTTTATCGTTTAAAAATTTGTTGCCCTCCTCTGGACTCTCTCCAGTTTGTCCACATGTTTCTTAAAATGTGGCATTCAGTACTCCATCTGAGCCCTAACCAGGGATAATTAGCTCCCCCAGATTGTTTTCAGCAGTACTACTGCCTAGCCAGTTATTCTCCATTTTGTAGCCGTGCATTTGATTTTTCCTTCCTAAGGGGCCTACTTTGCACTTATCTTTACTGAATTTCATCTTGTTTGATTTCAGACCAATTATCCAATTTGTCAAGGTCATTTTAAACTCTACTCCTGTTCTCCAAAGTGCTAGCAACTCCTACCAGGTTGGTGTCATCTGTAAATTTTAAAAGCATACTTTCCACTCCTTTATGCAAACCATTAATTAATATATTGAATAGTGCCCAACCCAGTACAGACCCCTGCAGCACCCTGCTAGATAAGGCTCCCCGGTTTGACAGAGAATCATTGATAACTATTCTTTGAGTATGGTTTTGCACCCACCTTATACTAATTTAATCTAGACCACATTCTCCTAGTTTGTTTATGAGAATGTCACATGGGATTGTGTCAAAGGTCTTACCAAAAATCAAAATATATCATGTCTGCTGCTTCCTCCTATCCACTAGGCCAGTAATCTAAGTAATAAGTCTCTGTTCTTGATGTTGACATTGCAGTTGGCCTTTGCAGAGGGTCAAAGAAAGAATGAAATGGAGTTTAGCCCAGATTTCTGTGCCAATGTCCCCACTAATAATGCTGTGAGGACATTCAGCACAGAAATATGGACCCAAATGTGCAGTTCTGTTTATTTGCTAATAATCTCATTGATGTAAGTGGGGCCAGTTAAATTAATAATCGTTTCAGGATCAGGCCTGTCATCAACTAACTTTTTTAAAACAAATACCGTGGCTTCTCATGCAGATATCTGGTGTATGTAACATCATATGCTACGACATCTAGGTACCAGGGATACCCAAGATATTTTATAGAGAGAAAAGATTTTTTAAATGGTTAGTTTATACGTTTCTATGCTGAGTGCACCTGGCTGTCTTGCTGGTGGGGTCACTCAAAGAAAAAAGCTGTGTTTACTCAATTGTAATGTTTCTTTTGCAGTTCACCACTAAATGTGACACCAAAATTATCACTCTGGATCTAAGAGAACAGTACTGCGGCATCCTCCAAAGAGTTTCTTGAAAGGTCAGTCAAAGATGTGCCTTTCCTGGGGATTCTACTGTGGCTTAGAATGTTGGGTCTCAGTCTGGATACTGATAAATGGGGCTTCCTCCTTAAGGTACACAGGAGGATGCATTTACTACAGAAAATGTCAGAGAATCTCTGTAATGAGTCTGCAAAGGAGTCTTAGAGACTAACTGAGTGCTTGCCAGCAGGAACAGCTACTTTAGAAAGCTGTGTGTTGGGATGACCTCAATATTTCTAGAAATACCTTCTGAGAAACGACAGCTGATCTTACGACAAGAGGACACATTTTTAACTCAGAGAAATGGCAGCTTTTCCTAATGCAAAGTGTCTTCTCTTTGTATGTTTGAATAAAGAATGTGTTCCTACTGACCCAAAAAAGATAACAGCTGTCACCAACTGCCCAACCCCTGTCAACATTGAGACTGGGCAGACTCTCAAGTGCATGTAGTTAAAAGGTGGGCTTGTCATCTCATATATTCAGATCTTTTAAAAACATTTCCCTTGCATTTTTCAGTGTTAATTTGCAAAACGTGTGAATTTTTAAAAAAAGGTACATTTAAGCAAATGCACCACAGTCTAACTGTGTTAGACTGGGGTAAATTCAGAGTACCCACTGGAGTTACTCCATATTTACAATGGTATAACTGAGGGCAGCATTTGAACCCTTTATTTATTCTCTCCTCTGTTTCTTATCTTCTTAAAGTCTGAATAGCTGCTTTGGACCATCTGTACATAACATCATTTGACAGATCAAATATCCCCAGGACACGAGAAGCTATATTGGAGCAATGCAGTGAAATTAAAACATAGGACAAAGGAAAGCAATTGTAAGGAACTGCAGGATTTTTAAATTGCTCTGTAGATATCAACTCTCAAAGTGATCATAACTTCAGCTGGGAGCACACACATCTGACTCTTCTTCCCACTCCTGCCATCTGCATCCATCTCTACTGCTTGCTCCTGACCACATAGCTCTTATTCAACACCATCCACACAACATCTCTTCCATGACTCTCCCGCATTCTACAGCGGCAGCCAGCATTCTACACGGATCTCTTGCAGCAGAATGAGGCCCAGGATCACTTCTGAAATCACTTCAGGATCAGGGCCTGAGGTTATAAAGTGCTTTGAGATGAAAGGTACTACTAAAAAGTTGAGGCATCTTTTCTCCTTGGCTCTGTCCTCAAAACAGGCTAGGTCACCACAAGATAGCCTAATTCAGGGCACCTTGCAAGTAGCTTCCCTAGTCAAGGTTCCTATGGATACCCGACTGGAATTTAAAGCAGTCTTTTAGAGAAAGAATGCTCCTCTCCAGATGAACTCTGTTTGTGGATGAAATTCAATAAGGACGAATGTCCCCTCTCAGTCTTAGAAGGAACAATCAGTTGTACACATACAAAATGGGAAATGACTGCCTAGGAAGCAGTACTGCGGAAAGGGACCTGGGGGTCACAGTGGATCACAAGCTAAATATGAGTCAACAATGTAACACTGTTGCAAAGAAAGCAAAAGTCATTCTGGGATGTCTTAGCAGGAGTGTTGCAAGAAAGACACATTAAGTAATTCTTCCACTTTACTCTGTGCTGATTAGACCTCAACTGGAGTATTGTGACCAGGTCTGGGCACCACATTTCAGGAAGGACGTGGACAAATTGGGGAAAGTCCAGAGAAGAGCAACAAAAATGATTAAAGGTCTAGAAAACATGACCTATGAGGGAAGATTGAAAAAATTGGGTTTGTTTAGTCTGGAGAAGAGAAGAATGAGAGGGGACATGATAACAGTTTTTAAGTACATAGGAGGTTGCCACAAGGAGGAGGGAGAAAAATTGTTCTCTTTAACCTCTGAGGACAGGACACAAAGCAGTAGGCTAAAATTGCAACAAGGCAGTTTAGGTTGGACATTAGGAAAATTTTCCTAACTGTCAGGGAGATTAAGCACTGGAAGAAATGGTCTTGGGAGGTTATGGAATCTCCGCCATTGGAGATTTTTAAGAGCAGGTTGGACAAACAGCTGTCAGGGATGGTCTACATCAGGGGTAGTCAATTATTTTTTGTCAAGGTCTAAATTTCTGGGTCAAGATATAATCAAGGTCCAGGCTCTGAAGAAAATAATAAAAAATACTAACAATAATGATAAGTAAAAAAAACATTTCAGGGTCCATTCAAAAGCATCTGGCAGTCTGGATTTGACCCACATCTGCCTATTGACTACCCCTGGTCTACATAATACTTAGTCCTGCCTGAGTGCAGGGGACTGGACTAGAAAACCTCTTAAGGTTCCTTTCAGTCCTACAATTCTATGATTCTGTGATATCCCTTTTCTATGTGCCTTCAAAGGTCCTAGTTTCAGAGGCATGTATACTTTCCAGTGCTATGCTCCTACTGCTTCAGACTGCTCTATTGCTCCCTATTGCTCAGCAACAATTTAAACATTATGACTGGCCATGGCATATCAAAACTGAGACAGTAAATTCTCAATATATCTCCCATCAGACCAGCCTTGGAAACAATAGTGTCTTAAGAAAAATAATATTGATATTCTACATAAAGCCTTGCACTTCAACCAAGTAAAGATGCTTCTTGTCTTCTTTGATGCTTTTTGATTATTTTCATGCTTCTATAGTTTTCAACATGAAGGTCAGTTAGTGCAGAAATTCACAACAGCAGATCTTCATGGCTCTGAAGAGGAACAGTCTGGAGCCATCAGAAATGAAAATGAAATATCACTGTAGTTATGCATGAAAAGTAGCTGTAGAGGATTTGGAAATATGCCAAGTGGTTAGACTGGGCATGGGTGATCAGGGCATTTTGAGCTTGATCCTCAATTGCAGCTGAGACATGCCTAGTGCAAGTGGGTGCAACGGTTATTTTTAACCAATTAAAGTCTCCAGTTCTGGAGTCAACCAATATTCTAGCATAACTTAGAACAGCCTCTGAGTTTCTCTATGTTGCACCTAACTTTTCATGATCCCAAGAGGTCATTCCAGCAGCCAGGGACCACCAAAGCACCGCTGTGCTTAGCCAACACCTTTTCCCCCTCTTAATGCTTCCTACATTGCTACAGTGCAGGGTGGTGTTGAGTCAGCTATGTCCCAGCTAGTGGAACTCCATAGCTTATCCTCTTCTCTCTCTGATAGATTTGACAAGACAAGAAATTATCATCATTGACCCCTTATTTCCTATGAAAAAAGAGTCCAATTTAATGTCACAGTGACCAGTTCAGAAGTTGCCAACCTTTTCTACTGTCTTCATTATATATTGAAGCAAAAATAATTTTATAGGAGGGATTATTTTCATTGTCTCCATTAAAAAATAAAAATAAAATACCCATATTAATAAAAGTGCCAGGACCACATATAAGTATTAAGGGTATATGCAGGGATCATGCCTAGCCTAGCCTAGCCTAGCTTGGCTGTAAAGCTCTTCAAGGGTAACCAATACCTTAGTAGACTTGAGAATATTTTGTTAATTAAGTCTAGGCTCTGGACTGTGTGTTATGGTTTTGTTTTATACGTAACCATTTGTTTCCAATATTTCTAATTGTTACTACTTGAATCTCTATGCTTTGTTTAATAAATCTGTACTTGATTTCACTATAAACAAATCTAAGTGTGGTGTATCAGCCAAGGTGAACCTGGTACTCTGGGTTATACTGTTTCTTTGGAAGCAGTGAATCTTACTCTTCCCAGGAGTACGCAGGGTTGTGAGGCACCTTGCTACCACATGCTGTTAGTGTGAGGAAACCTTGTCTGGGCCTGCCACAGGTAGGGTGACCAGATAGCAAGTGTGAAAAATCGAGACAGGGGGTGGTGGGTAACAGGTGCCTATATAAGAAAAAGTCCCCAAAATCGGGACTGTCCCTATAAAATGGAGACATCTGGTCACCCCAGCCACAGGTCAGGTCCCCAACTCCTCTGGCCATGGACAACACAAACTTTCCCCTCTAGGCCTCGCTGGCCACGCTTTTTCTCTACAGGTTAGTGATTGCCAAACTCTAACCCTTGAGCCCTCCGAGTGTCTCCCTGGAGCATCCAGCCCTTGATCCACTGGACACTCTCAGTATTCACCGACCTGCTGCTTCCAAAGAAGCAGTATACTGCGGAGTACCAATTTCTCCTCAGATCACTGCTCCATTCAGCTCACAGCATTTAAATTTTACACTCTTGAATATTACATGCAAGATCCTTGTATCACACATGTGTGAAACTTGTACTTCTCCTCCATGGATGTTTACTCTTGGGGGAAAAAGAATTTACAACAAAGTGGTGGGTTTGTGGTATAATTGTATATTGTTTAGAGACCTGAATGCAGATATATTGTTAAAAAATGAGAGATGCTCCTGGTAATGAGTATTAAGAATGGTCATATATTTGCTTAGAGAATAAAAGAAAAACTCTCAGGAGTTATTTTTAAAAACCTAACAAGGAGATAATCTGCATCTCAGAGTAAAAAGTCTGTTGGCTTTAGGGGGTTTGCTACCCTGGCCATGCGGCTAGTAGTAACTCAAACTTTACAGGCCTCCTGGTAATTAGTCTCTAATAACTTTGGTAAGGTTAGTAATCATCTGTTTAAATTACTAGAAGCTCTATCTGGCTATTGCTAGGTTACTGTAACATCAGTATTTCAGTGCCAATGGGACTGTACACATTCTGCTCTTACAGAAAAGACCTGTAAAATTAAATAGGGATGAAGTCAGTTTAATAGGGATGAAACTAATAGGGATATATAGACTTTTAATAGGATCTACAGAGATTACCTTAAAAACCAATCGAATATCCTTTCTGTAGATTTTATGAACCATTGTATAGAATTCTTCAGCACAAATATAATTTTCTGTTAAATTTTAATAGAATGTTTTTTAAATACTATGGAAAATATAACCTCTCAAAGCCTACAGGATTTTTCTATAAGAACTTATAGAACTAATCATAAATGAATTATAAGAGCATTCCCTTCTAATGATCCAAAATATGGTAATACCATTTTAAGCAATAGCATTCTGGATCATTACAGAATAAAGGTGTAAGTTTTGTTGTTGTAATATGGAGAAGCATGGGTGAGGGATTTTGACCCTATATTCTAGGCATACATGCAGTTAAATCTCACAATATGTTACGAAAAATACTGCTTGGCCTAAGTACAGACTTCAATATGATTCTTGAATGAGGATGCCTGTTTGAAGACCACAGCAGCAGGATGTTAATAAATATTCTCTCCATGTAATCTACTCCTAATGGGGAAAATAGGGAGAGAAATCAAAGGTCACAGTTATCTGTCACTTCTTAACAGCCTAAAGATTTTATTTTAGTGCTGCCTTTATGACTTACAATACAGACATCAGTTATTGACCACACACTGTGGATAAATGTGCCTTATTTTTTCACTGTGCACTTTATACCTAACAATGGGCAAATTTTTGCCCTTGGATGCATGAACATGATTCCCATTGAGCTCAATAGCAGCTGAGCATGTGTCAGACACCAATATGTATGGAAGCTTCTAAGGACTGGGATTTAGTTGATTTGTGACTAGAAAATGTAACATGAAAGAAAGATTTAACTTGTAGGAAAAATTACAAGAACAGCGGAATTTTCCCAGGCTTTTTTTTTTTTTTTTTCATATCTTGTCTCTGTACCTGAGGATGGCCAATGACTACAAAAAAGGAAGACAGCCCAAAAGGGACATGAATTTTATACTAATAGAGAATAGCGCAGACATTTGCTCTGCAAGAGCACTGCAGCCATGGCTTTTCAGGTCTTTTAAAGAAAATTTCCGCGCCTTTTCTAAGAGGACTGAAAATAAACACCTACCTCAGATATTTATGCTCTATGCAAGCATAAGCACCCTGGTCCCTGTGGTTTGTCAAAGACCAAGGAGGAACATTTTTGTGGGATTCTCTTGTTAAGACACATGCACATACTCTGTAACACTTTACCCTCATATCCACTAGCACTTTTCACCCAAGTATCTCAAAGCTCCTTGAAGATGTTGAGAGTCACCAAGTAGTTTGCAGATGGGTGAACTAATACACAGAGAGAGTGTAAATGACTTTCTCAAGGTTGGTCTATGAATCTTGTGCTATGAATCAGTGACAATTATAAAACAGCATAATTAATCTGTATCTCTGTGTGGCAGTCCACACTTCTAAGAACCCTGCCCCTCCCTTTCTGGGCATCTGTAGCCAAAGCTGTAGGTTTCTTTTGTGGTGGAGGAGAAGGAGTTATGAAAATCCTTTACTGGACTGTTTGCCCCAGAATATTCACTGTAAAACCAAGTTGTCACTGTGTCTACTACACAGAGCTGCTATTATTTCGCTTACATAATCTCGGACTCTTTTTTCTTTTAAATTGAGGCTCACTGGGTTGAGAGTCCTCCCAAGTCACAGGCTCTTATTATAATCATTAGTTCCCACCAGAGAAAGAAAGTGACCTAGTGACTCTCCTCTCTAGTCAGCTCAATAATTGAGCCAGATCTAGAGTTTTCTGCTCTCCCCAATACTCTGCACTAAGAGAAGAATGTCAACTGGTATTCTCATTTAATGAGAAATTAGAGAGGCTGCAATCAGATGAAAATACTGTACATGTGGGGGGAGGGATGAGAGAGAGAATTTTCCTAACTACCTCTCCCAGTAATACATGTTTTCAGTCTGTTCCTGTCTCTGTAGCAGGCTTTGGTCATTAAAGGGCTTTGTTTGTTCATTATTATACTTATTTTACAACTAGCACCATCACCAGCCTGCTTCTTTGGATGCAAGTCTTGCGCCTGGAAAATGTTCCTACCTTTTGTGACACTGAACGTTTTGCAGAGTAACAGCAGCAATAGAAATTACAGCAGCGTGCCCCTCTAACTCAGGATTTGGTTGATATTGCAGAACGTGGCTGACCAGCCTGTGGGAGTAGAGGCCAACAGGGTAGCTGTGGCTATTAACTTTTTTCATTATATCTGAGAGCTACATAGCCTGTAGCAACAGGTTGGGGGAAGATGAGATTCCAGTGACATATAAAAACACACAAGAAAATAGGTAGTGTGACAAATTGTAATGATAAGGTTGTGTAGGTAGTTTGCGATGTAGTGAAATGAAATTTATTGCCAGTGCTATGTTCTGCTCTATGTGATAGGGCTGTATACATCCCTATTGTGCAAACAGACCTGTATGATTCCATAATTAAGGAGTGGGAGTTGTTTTTAATTTCAATCACAGAAGATGTCTTAAGAAAAATAATAGACAAAGTTCTAAACTCTAGACCCTACCTTAGCTGATTCAGGATTGTTTCTTCAGTAATAGTACTACACATATTTATAAACTAATGGGAGTTGAAGGAACACAGCCCCTCACAGGACTGGGCTATGGGCAACGCGCCCAAGCAGGTGACTTGCCCAATACTACATAGGAGGTCAGGAATAGACTCCACATCTTCTAACTCCAATTCCTTTGCTGTAACCACAAAACCAATGCTTTGTCCAATCTGCTTTTAAAATGTCCAAAACAATGGGGTATCCACTATCCACCTCTTCTCTCATAAGTGTATTCCACAGTGTAACAGACCAAGAAGCTTTTTTTCCTAGTAGTCACCCTACAGTTTCCCTTTCCTAATGTCATTGTGTTAACCCCATGTCACGGGGTGTACCTCCTCTAGCATGTCCTGCTGGCCAAGTGTGGTATTGTAGGTCCTCCCTGCCTCAGCTTACCTTAATGTCATCAATAAGTTTAACAAAGCTTTATATAGGAAACAATGCCCCTTCTGAGGGGTCCAGTTGATTAATCAAAGAACCAATGAAAATGCAAGAAAGGCTTCACCCCGGGATCTTAGCTAGAAAATAGAATAATTCAGTTTCTCCATCCCCACCTGGGTCCACCACTCCCCTGCAGTAGGGTTCTCTCAACTCGGGTCCCTTTCCTGGAATCAGGTCTCTTGCTACAACCTGGAAAGTATCCTTCCAGGGATCCAGGGAGTCTACAGAGATGTGTCAACTGTTGCTCCTGTCTGAGGCAGCAAATAGTCCCTGCCAGGTTGGGCTTCCTGCCACTGTTTGGGAGTTCCCTCTTCCCTCAGAGCAAACCTTCCAGGCTCTGGTGAGCACTCCTGCTCAGCTCTCCTGGGAACTCGGAGACTTTAAGGTCAGAAGTGACCATCATCTAGTTTTACCTCCTGGACATCACAGGCCACAGAGCTCCTCCCCTCAAGAGCTATCAGGAACCACCTCAGCTGAGACTTTATCAGGCTCATTAGCTAATTAGCGGACAATCAGACACTCTAATGGGGTATACAAACCCTACACTGGAGAAGAAAGGGTTAAGGAGCAGATCTGGGCCCAGGTGACCCTGCCCCACTGCACCTACAAAGCCTACACATGCTGGAGGTGGAGCTTAAAAAGAGAAGCAGAGCAGCTCAGAAACAAACACCTAGTGGGAGGGAACATCAATGGAGCTCTGGATGCCTAAAGTTTGGAGATACTGACCTGAGCAAGCTTGCAAAGGAGGGACTGGTGACTTGTGAAGGTCAGGAACTTTAATGTTGTGTTCAGTTCTTTATTTTCCCCTGCAGGAAGAGGGGATCCTGGTAGGAAGTCACCCAGGGAGGCAGCTACTTAGCACCCTAAGATGCAAGACTTAGCTGCCTACCATTGGGCCCTGGATTGGAGCCTGGTGAAGAGGGTGGAGCAGACTCTCCTATCACCCTCTAAGGAGGCGACATTGACAGAAGTCGATCCCTTGGCAGGGAAGCTAACTGGAGTCCAGATTATGACGGTGCAAGGGTCCAGATGCTAAAACCCCAGCCCAAGGGGAGAAGCCCTGAAGTCCTTACTGACTACTGTAGATTTCTGCATCATTGGACTCTTCATGTGTACCCCAAAATAAGTGTCCTTAAACATGTGACTGGGATGCAGGGCTGAGTTACTAAAAGGAGAGACCCCCACACAGCAGATATATAGTGAAAAAGGGGAATGCCAAGGAAGAAGACAACCTGCAACATCCAGCCTTCAGAGATACCTACAAGTGTAATTACTTCCAAATAGGGCTGAGTTGGTCCATTCTCCCTTGCAGGAGCCTGTCACAGGTACGCTGGGCCCTGACTTCCCTTAAAGGTGCAGCCCCCATGACACACAATTATATTCCCTCTTATGGGAGATCAAAGTCACCAATTTAATTTGGGCACCAGAATACTTGCAAAATAATATGTGCATTAAGGCATATATAATGAATGGTTTGTGGGGTGTGTGGAGGAGGTGGGGAGCAGAAACAAAACCCGGAATCCAGTCAAAGCAGCACCATTTGCATTTGCCAAGGAAACGCTGAACGTTGCAGGTTGAGTTTGTATTCTGCCATGCTGAGGTACGGTGACAGTCTGTCACAGTGCAAGAGCAGACCAGAGGGACAGTGCTAAAAAGTTATCATGTACTATTTATATGGCCCAAATCATCATAGTATCTCAGTGCCTAGATGGGCAGAAAAGGAACAGTTGGGTGAATTAAAGAGGCACTATATATAATATTTACTATATCTAACATTTGTGTTTAGTGTCACAGGTGTATATGCTGCTTTACATGGGCCAAATTCTGATACTATTTACTCATGCTAAACACATGAGTAAATAATACCTAACTCTGCAAAAAAGTCCTATTCAAACCAACAGGACTATTGATGGAGGAAGGTACTACCCAACTTGAATAAGGGTGGTTGAAATCTGTCCCATAGAAAGTAAAGTGATGGTCTCTGCCCCACAAAGCTTACAATCCAAGATGAGCGGATCAGAGACAGAACACAGGACAAATAATCAGTGAGGGAGGAGTTAATGGAAACGTAACAATATTTTGTCCCTTTCCCATTATTTACAAAGCTTGGGGGAGTCACGAGGAAGTCCTGACTTCTGAATCATTAACAAAGAGTCTAGATAAAGCACTGGAAAATAACACTGCTCTACAGCCAAAATGCTTCTGAAATAAATGTAGTCAAAATTTACTAATTCTGGGTCACTGAGAATGAAAATGATGCTTAAAATTGTTGATTGGCTCTAGTTTTCAAGATATGCTATTGGGTCAGTATATACGACCCTTGACTTGGGAATGGCGGAGGATAAGTGAGTTAATAAAGGGAAGGGATCTCAATTTAAACCAGAAATGACTAAAATACAGCTTTGACTGGATCTATGAATAAATCTATGACTGGGTTTGGACAGTACTTGCTTTTTAGGCAAAACAATGAACGATGCAATCTGAAGCTGGTATTGCGTCATGCATGATATGAATTGTATCATGTTATTCCTAGAAGTCATGGATGATGCAATCATAACGAAGCTTACATCACTCTGCTGAACAAATTGCCCTATATCAGCTCTAGAAATCATACAGTGTCGTGCTCTCATATTTGTCAGTGTTTGATTTTGCAAAGGGACACATTTCTGTTTAGCCAAAGTGAGCAGAGATGCCTCGTACTTGTGTGAACAGTGCAGATAACTTCTGCTATGTTTGTGGTGAAGTGACTTTTGCATCACAAAAGCGCAGTATAACCACTATGGTTAAGAAAGCCTATCACCTTTATTTTGGCTGCAAAATTGGAGATCAGGACAAGAGGTGGGCCCCACACATATGCTGCAACACTTGTGCAACAAATCTTCGCCAGTGGTTGAACAGGAAAAGGAAATCTATGCCTTTTGCAGTGCCAATGATTTGGAGAGAGCCAACAGATCATACCAGCAATTGTTACTTCTGCATGGTGCCTCCAGTTGGGAAAGGTGTGTCAAAGAAGAAAAAGTGGACTGTGCATTATCCAAACATTCCATCAGCTATACGCCCAGTACCCCACGGAGAAGGACTGCCGGTTCCTGATGCACCAGAATCATTCTCACTTGAGTCGGACGAGGAAGAGGAAGAGGATGAAACTTCTGGTCCTGAACCATCAATGTCACAGGACGCACGTTTTCTCCCATCCTCCTCCTCTGAACCACACCTCATAACACAAGGTGAACTGAATGACCTTGTCAGGGATTTGGAACTACCCAAGAGTAAGGCAGAGCTGTTGGGCTCCAGACTACAGCAGTGGAATCTCCTGGCAGGTGATGTTAGGGTTTCCATGTTCCGTGACCGTCAAAAGGATCTTGTCCCATTCTTCTTCATGGAAGGTGATCTTGTAGCCTGCAACAACATCGATGGTGTGATGGCAGCCCTCAACATCGTTCACGATCCAGATGAGTGGAGACTGTTCATTGATTCATCGAAGACGAGTCTTAAAGCTGTTTTACTGCATAATGGCAATGTTTTGCCATCAATTCCAGTTGGTCATGCAGTCCATATGAAGGAAACCTATGACAACATGAAACAACTTTTGAGGCGCATAAACTATGACCAACATCAGTGGCAGCTTTGTGGCGATTTGAAGGTTGTTGCTCTCCTGCTTGGTCTGCAGACTGGATACACAAAGTACTGCTGTTTTCTCTGCGAATGGGATAGTCGTGCAAGAGATTCCCACTACATCAAGAAAGATTGGCCACTCCGACAGTCATTGGAGCCTGGGAGGAAAAGTGTTCAGCATCCACCACTTGTTGAATCAAGGAAGATTTGTTACCACCCTTACACATCAAGCTGGGTCTGATGAAGAACTTTGTCAAGGCCATTGACAAAACACAAGCAGCTTTCAAGTACCTCCGTGGAAAATTTCCAAGATTAAGTGAAGCTAAGATAAAGGAAGGTGTCTTTGTTGGTCCTCAGATTCGTGAACTTCTTCGAGATGATGCATTTGACCATGCACTGCGTGGCAAGGAAAAGACGGCATGGAAAGCCTTCCAGTTAGTGGCAATCAATTTTCTCGGAAAAGGCAAGGCAGACAACTACAGGTTGTTGGTGGAAAACCTCCTCAAGGCATACAAAAGCCTTGGTTGCAACATGTCACTAAAGATACATTTTTTGCACTCTCATCTAGATTTTTTCCCACCGAACTGCAGAGCAGTGAGCGATGAGTACGGCGAGCGATTTCACCAGGACATTGCAACAATGTAGAAACGCTATCAGGGCAAATGGAGCCTCTACTATCTACACAATAGACATAGACATAAAATGTAAAAACTTAAATATCTTAGAAACAGTAGCCAATCAGTTGTTTTAATTGTCATATTTGAATTCAGCACATCAAAATACATAATAAATAGCACATTTTATCTCTGAAGCAGACGACTTCTCAAAAATTGTAGACCAGTGTAATATACTGTAGGGAAGAGTATAATATAAAGTCTTTTCCAGCTCTAATGTCTATGGCCTGGTCTACACTACGAGTTTAGGTCGAATTTAGCAGCGTTACATGAATTAACCCTGCACCCGTCCACACAACGAAGCCATTTACTTCGACATAAAGGGCTCTTAAAATTGATTTCTGTACTCCTCCCCGACAAGGGGAGTAGCGCTGAAATTGACATTGCCGGTTTGTATTAGGGTTAGTGTGGACGCAATTCGACGGTATTGGCCTCCGGGAGCTATCACACAGTGCACCATTGTGACCGCTCTGGACAGCAATCTGAACTCAGATGCACTGGCGAGGTAGACAGGAAAAGCCCTGCAAACTTTTGAATTTCATTTCCTGTTTGCCCAGCATGGAGAGCTGATCAGCACAGGTGACCATGCAGAGCTCATCAGCACAGTAACCATGCAGTCCGAGAACTGAAAAAGAGCTCCAGCATGGACCGTACGGGAGGTACTGGATCTGATCGCTGTATGGGGAGATGATTCGGTGCTAGCAGAACTACGTTCCAAAAGATGAAATGCCAAAACATTTGAAAAAATCTCCAAGGGCATAATGGAGAGAGGCCACAATAGGAACTCACTACAGTGCCGCGTGAAAGTTAAGGAGCTCAGACAAGCGTACCAGAAAACCAAAGAAGCAAACGGACGGTCCGGGGCAGAGCCGCAGACATGCCGCTTCTACGCTGAGCTTCATGCAATTCTAGGGGGGGCCGCCACCACTACCCCATCCCTGACCGTGGATTCCGATGAGGGGTTACTCTCAGCCATGCCTGAGGATTTTGCGGACGGGGAAGATGAGGAGGAAAAGGAGGAGGAGGAGGAGAACGAGCTTGCGGAGAGCACACAGCACACCGTTCTCCCCAACAGCCAGGATCTTTTTCTCAGCCTGACTGAAGTAGCCTCCCAACCCTCCCAAGGCGGTATCCTGGACCATGAAGCCATAGAAGGGACCGCTGGTGAGTGTACCTTTGTAAATATAAAACATGGTTTAAAAGCAAGCATTTTTTAATGATGAATTTGCTCTGAGGACTTGGGATGCATTCACGGCCAGTACAGCTACTGCAAAAGTCTATTAAAGTGTCTGGGGATGGAGTGGAAATCCTCCAGGGACACCTCCATGAAGCTCTCATGGAGGAACTCAAAAAGCCTTTGCAGAAGGTTTCTGGGCAGGGCAGCCTTATTCCGTCCTCCATGGTAGGACACTTTACCATGCCATGCTAGTAGCAAGTAATCTGGTATCATTGCATGATAAAGCCTGGCAGCGTATGGTCCTGGTGTTTGCTGGCATTCAAGCAACATCTGTTCTTTATCTCGCTGTGTTATCCTCAGGAGAGTGATATCGTTTATGGTAACCTGGTTGAAATATGGGAATTTAATTAAGGGGACAGAGGTGGCCATTCCTACTGGGCTGTTTGCCTGTGGCTAAAAAGAAATCCTTCCCTGCAGTTAGCCAAGCGGTTGGAGGGGGAGCCCATTGGCGCTGAGCTGTTCGTGTTTGGCTAGCAGGGATCTTTCCTGATACCAGCCACGCGGTGGGGGGAGGGGTAAAGGGATCATCCCAGAGAATTGGATGGGGGGGGGGGTAGTTTAGTTTCTGCTGCTGCACGGTAACACGAAAACCGCAGCACTCAACGGGCTTTGCTTGGTATGGGAAAGGAGGGCACTACTTTTATGAAGGTTGCAGAAGCTGAAAGACAATGGCTTACCATGGCTGCATGCAAGCCGAATTCTGTTGCCCGGCCCTGCGTCTGTGATCTCTAACACCAAAGCTGCAGGCACTCAATATTAAGATGCAAAATGCGACCTTGTACCGAAATCACATGTGCTACGTAATGTGAATAGTGTTGTTCACCGCGAAAGAGTATACCCATTGTTCGGTAAAATGTATCTTTTTAAATACTTCTCTCCCTTTTTTCCCTCCTGCAGCTGCAAATTTTTCAAGCCTCCCTCCTCCGTCCTGAAGGCTATCTCAGATAAGGCGGTGAAAAAAACGCACACAAGATGAAATGTTCTCTGAGATCATGCAGTCGACCCGCAGTGAAAGAGCTCATCTGAATGAGTGGAAGGACACAGTATCACAGTACAGGAAAGCGGCCAACAAACGTGAGGACAGGAGGGACCAACATGAGGACACGAGGGGATGAATGTGAGGACAGGAGGGACGCTCGAGATGAGAGGTGGCAGCAGGAAGATCAGAGGAGGCAGGATGCAATTCTGGGGCTAGTGCGGGATCAAACGGACATGCTCTGGCATCTGGTGGAGCTACAGGAATGGCAGCAGGATCACAGAGTGCCGCTGCAGCCCCTGTTTAACCGCCGTCCCACCTCCCCAAGTTCCATAGCCTCCTCACCCAGACGCCCAAGAATGCGGGGGGGGGGGGGGAGGGAGGCTCCATGCACCCTGCCACTCCACCCCAGTGGACAGCCCAAGCAAAAGGCTGTCATTCAGCAAGTTTTGAAGTGGCCTTTTCCTTCCCTCCTCCCCTGCTCCCACACCCCACCCAGGCTACCTTGTCAGTTCTCTCCCTATTTTTATAATCAATTAATAAAGAATACATGGTTTTTAAACAATAGTGACTTTATTTCCTTTGAAAGCAAGCTGTGATCGAAGGGGAGGGTGGGTGCTTACAGGGAATGAGTCAATCAAGGGGGTGGGTTTTCAGCAAGGAGAAACAAACAGAACTCTCACACCATAGCCTGGCCAGTCATGAAACTGGTTTTCAAAGCTTCTCTGATGCGTAGCGCTTCCTGGTGTGCTCTTCTAATCGCCCTGGTGTCTGGCTGCACGTAATCAGCTGCCAGGCGATTTGCCTCAGCCTCCCACTCCGCCATAAATGTCTCCCCCTTACTCTCACAGAGATTGTGGAGCACACAGCAAGCAGCAATAACAATGGAAATATTGGTTTGGCTGAGGTTTGAGCGAGTCAGTAAAGTGCTCCAGGGACTCTTTAAACATCCAAATGCACATTCTACCACCATTCTGCACTTGCTCAGCCTATAGTTGAACAGCTCCTGACTACTGTCCAGGCTGCCTGTGTATGGCTTCATGAGCCATGGCATTAAGAGGTAGGCTGGGTCCCCAAGGATAACTATAGGCATTTCAACATCCCCAATGGTTATTTTCTGGTCTGGGAAGTAAATCCCTTGCTGCAGCCATTTAAACAGATTAGTGTTCCTGAAGACGCGAGCGTCATGAACCCTTCCCGGCCATCCCACGTTGATGTTGGTGAAACGTCCCTTGTGATCCACCAGTGCTTGCAGCACCATTGAAAAGTACCCCTTGTGGTTTATGTACTGACTGCCCTGGTGCTCCGGTGCCAAGATAGGGATATGGGTTCCATCTATCGCCCCACCACAGTTAGGGAATCCCATTGCAGCAAAACCATCTACTATGACCTGCACATTTCCCAGAGTCACTACCTTTGGTAGCAGCATCTCAGTGATTGTTTTGGCTACTTGCATCACAGCAGTCCTCACAGTAGATTTGCCCATGCCAAATTGATTCCCGACTGACCGGTAGCTGTCTGGCGTTGCAAGCTTCCACAGGGCTATCGCCACTCGCTTCTCAACTGTGAGGGCTGCTCTCATCTTGGTATTCTGGTGCTTCAGGGCAGGGGAAAGCAAGTCACAAAGTTCCATGAAAGTGCCCTTACGCATGCGAAAGTTTCGCAGCCACTGGGAATCGTCCCACACCTGTAACACTATGTGGTCCCACCAGTCTGTGCTTGTTTCCCGGGCCCAGAATCGGCGTTCCACAGCATGAACCTGCCCCCATTAACACCATGATCTCCAAAGTGCCAGGGGCCGCAGTTTGAGAGAATTCTGTGTCCATGTCCTCATCACTCTCGTCGCCACGCTGCCATCGCCGCCTCCTCCTCGCCTGGTTTTGCAGGTTCTGGTTCAGCATAAACTGCACGATAATGTGCAAAGTGTTTAAAATGTTCATGACTGCTGCGTTGAACTGAGCAGGCTCCATGCTTGCCATGGTATGGCGTCTGCACAGGTAACCCAGGAAAAAAGGCGCGAAACGGTTGTCTGCCGTTGCTTTCACGGAGGGAGGGAGGCGGAGGATGTACCCAGAGCCACCCGCGACAATGTTTTTTGCCCCATCAGGCATTGGGATCTCAACCCAGAATTCCAATGGGCGGGGGAGACTGCGGGAACTATGGGATAGCTATGGGATAGCTACCCACAGTGCAACACTCCGGAAGTCTACGCTAGCCTCGGTTCTATGGATGCACACCGCCGAATTAATGTGCTTAGTGTGGCCACATGCACTCGACTTTATACAATCTGTTGCCAAAAATCAAATTCTGTAAAATCAGAGTAATCCCGTAGTGCAGACATACCATATGTCTCCCTGCTTCTACACCAGTGCACGTCTCCTTTCAAAATGAACTAATCTTCGTTAGGTGTAGACTGATTTTCAGTTGTGCCCCAGTCAGCAATCAACTTCTGGTCTAACAAAAACCATCTAAAAACTGCAATTGGGTAAAAAATATGTATTATGCTGGCAACTTGTGAAGTAGGGTTTCTTCGGCTAGCAATTCCACCCACTAGCTTGGCCAAGATACAATATGAATAAAATTATGGAAAATGTTAAAAACACTTTCAATGGAGCGAAGGTTGTTGTGGGGGTTTTTTCTTCCCTGTTCTGCCATTCGATGCTCTGGGGACACAATAACCTTTGTTCTCAGAGGGAGTCAAACAGGCCCCTCAGATATGAACAGTCCATTACAATACTATCCTTCTGCTTTGGGTGAGGCAGCTGTATTTTGATCTGATAGAAAGGAATCAACAAACTCTAATTTGATTAGCAAGCAAGAATGTCAACTGCTTTTTAAGTAATCCAAGGTTATTGGGAATAAAAGCGTTTCAGTTTTACATGTGGTGTTCAGTGAAACATAATTTGACAACAGCCAAGTCATTTATTTCAGGAAACTAAGTGTAGCCTTTTGTTCAGGAAATGGACTGTCACACTTTACTGTACCAAAGGGGAAGAGGGACCAAATTGTGATCCCTCCAAGTAACAGAGTGCCTGATCTGTTCCTGGGGAAGTACAACTACACACTGCCTCTTACTGTGGGCAGACAATGGCATTACAATCTAGACCTAAATGACTTGCCCAAGCAAAAGTATCAAGTTAATAGAATGGCAGAGCCAGGGCCGGCGCAACCCATTAGGCGACCTAGGCGGTCGCCTAGGGTGCTACAATTTGGAGGGCGGCGACCACGGCGGTATTTCGGCGGCGGGACCTTCCGCCGCCTAGGGCGGCAGAAAAGCTGGTGGCGCTCCTGGGCGGAGCATAGGAAGAAAGTCCTAAATCCCTGTCTTGTTTCCTCTCGCAGAATAATAAGTGGTATTAAGATGCATATTTAGAGTATGTATTTTAAAAAAAAAATCACTGCCATAAATCACAAAAGAAAGGTCAGATCAATACATGTCTGCCACACAGCCAAACTGCTAAAACAGGAACTGAATAAAATATCATTGGTTTTTACTATACTGCCAATATGTTATTTGTGGCCAAATGAAATGTCATACTTTTTAGGAGTGAAGTCACACGCAATGGTTCAGAAACAGTTTCCAATTATTCTAGTTCCACTGTGCATTTTTTGTTTATTGCCATCTTTTGTATAAAAGATAAAGCAACTCCACAAAAATTTGAAACTACATTGTGGTATCACTACTTTCCTGCCAGTTACCAAGCTACTGGTGCTTTTGTAGGCAACCCTAGGTACCGTACAGCACATAGTTAAATATACATATAAGACATAATAATACATTCAGTCATATAGCTTGAATATCTTTCTATCATACTGTAGCATCTCGACACTGATTGGAAATATGACCACATGCTATCCTTAGATGCAAAATACTTTAAGCCTGTTATTAGAGAGAGAATGTGGGTGAGGTAATATCTTTTAATGAAAGTAATGAATTTAAGTTACACTCTCGAATGAGCTCACACAGGAAAACGATAAAAGACAAGTTATCAGTCCTCATCCTCAAAAGAAACCTGCACAACACTTTCAAAAGACGAGCCTGGGAACTTAAATTCATTACTTTACTAGACACTAAAAATCATGGACTGAACAGAGACACTGGATTTATTGCTTATTACAACAAGCTGTAATCCACTAGCCCCCTCTTTTTGTCCTATGACTGCAGAGGTGTTAACAGGCCACTCTAACTTGAATGGTCCCTTACAATATGTGCTAACTACTTATGCTAAACAATCTGTTCCACCTTGCATTTTGCTGTCACACTGGGAGTATCTTTCCCAGACCTGAAGAGCAATCTGTGTGGCTCAAAAGCTTGTCTTTCTCACCAACAGAAGCTGGTTCAATAAAATATATTACCCTCACACACTTTGTCTCTCTAATATCCTGGGACACACACGGCTACAATTATACTGCAGTAAACCTGTTATTTACTTTATCTTAATAAAACCGTTAGTGGCTCCAGCATGCTACTGCATTGTGAATTAATTAATATTAATTAATTATATTTTATCATTTGCAGGCATGCAATATTTTACTGTAATTCTTAAAGAGCCCAAATCACTGTTTAACTGCTATAATGAGTGCAACATGGCAAACTTGATTTTGTTTCACTGTATAGAACCAGGCCACACTTAAGCCTGCTTATAGGCAGGGCCGGCTCCAGCTTTTTTGCCACCCTAAGCGGCGGGGGAAAAAACAAAAAAACAAAAAAACCAACAACAACAAAAAGCCAATCGGTGACACTTCGGCGGCAGCTGCATCGGTCCACTTCAATCTTCTGCGGCAATTTGGCGGAGGGTCCTTCACTTCTTCTCTTCCTCTTCGGTGGCACTTCAGTGGCAGCTCAAAGAGGAGAAGAGGAACTGAGGGACCCGCCGCCGAATTGCCGCCGAAGACCCGGATGGAGTGCCGCCCCTTTCTATTGGCCGCCCCAAGCACCTGCTTCCTTAGCTGGTGCCTGGAGCCAGCCCTGCTTATAGGGATTAAGGTGATGCAACAATCATTAAGGCTAACGCATGCAAAACTGAACCCCTTTTGTCTAAATACAAACAAACCACATCAGCGCCTTGGACCATGGACTCATCAGAACAGGACTTTGTTGACTTGTGGATGGGAGATCTTCAAGGAAATCCTATAGTGTCCGTCATTCAGGCCCCAATTCAGCAAAACACTTAAACACATATTTAACACTAAACACACACAGTGCAATTGTTACCAATGGGCATGAACTTATTTATTTAAGTGGCACGACTCACAAGGTTAAAGTTAAGTGCATGCCCAAGTGCTTTACTGAACTGGGACCATATTACTGAATTTCAGTCTCCACTCATCAGCAACTCTTCCTTGAAAGTGAGTACTAAATCAATGGCCCATCATGGTATTATGCTGCTGGAGGTGCTGTCTCTTTTAATTAAACTGGAAATTGAAGTCCTCATCACTTACTTGTGGTGACTGAACTGCCTAGAGCGCCTTTTTCACAAGAAAAGGACAGTGTTAACTCTGGTGTGCTGGCCAAATCTCAATGTAAGGGATTACTATCTGCCTATGTTCATTTCCCTTATAGTTTCAAATGGCAAAATAGTTACATACATCCGTTCACTGCACAATGTGTGCACCAGTGATATTATTGTTTATACAACTCCAGTGTTCTAGGCACTTGAAGAACAAACAAAAGTACACCCCCTGACCCTAGGCTCTGAGGCTCAGCTCCACAAAGAGACTTCATTGCCTAAACCCTAGATTTAGAGACTACTGCAATCCACAAAATCCACCCTCAGCTGACACCTAACCGTGTAGGTGCCTAAACTCACTTGGTAACTTAATGTTTGCTGTAAATGTTCCCTACTTGTCTGTGTTTCAGCCTCCGGGCATGGGCACTGGTGCCTCAAGGAGATGTCTGGGTGCCTATCTCATGCCTAAGCACCAGGTAAAGATAGGCAGAGCAACACTTATCTCATCTGCAGGGCCTGATCCTGTAGGCATGCTCAGAGCCCATCTAACTCCACACAAAATGGCAGGGCAGGAGACCTCCCTCATAACCTTTACCCAGGTGTTAGGATACTCATCTAGGATGTGAAAGACCTTGGTTCAATTTCCACTTCTTCCCGAGGCAGAAGAGGGATTTGAACAGGGGTTCTCCACTTCTCAGATGACTGCTCTAACCACTGGACTATGGGATATTCTGATGTAGGTTCCTCTTAATCTTTCATGTTGAAGCCATTCCACTTTGTATTAAATGAGCCACAGAAAGAATGAGAATTACTCTACAGTCCAGTGGTTAGGACATTTACATGAAAGGCGGGACCCCTAATCAAATCCCTTCTCCACATTAGGGACAGGAAGAAAACTAAACTGGTGTCTTCCACATCCCAGGTGAGTACCTTAACACTGGAATAAATGTTATCAGGGAGGTGGCTTTCTCCTCCTCAGTTGTGTGTGCTATTAGAATCATAGAAATGTAGGTCTGGAAGGGATCTCAGTACATCATCTAAAAAATTACTTCAGGTAGGAAGGATGGAAGTACTTATTTCAGGTCATAAGTAAGTACTTCAGGCAGGTAGGAAGAATATAAATGTAAACAAAGAAAGTTACTGGTTGCCGGGGGATAGGGAGAGGTAGACAGTTTCCTATAAGTAATTCAGGGTTTGCAGTACAGTTTGATTCATCCTTTAAAATGGCCAACTCCACTAGAACAGCCAATTTTCTTTTGTTTCCTTGATAGCTTCAACTACTTGCTTATCATGGGCAGATACTTGAAGTATCGCATCTATCGGCACTTGGCAGAAACCCAAGGCTTCACTCTTTTCACGTTAGCCTTGTGCCTGCTAGGAAAATGAACTGTTACTGAAAATGGTTCTTAGCACTGGTTCCCACAAAAAGGTATTGAAAAATGATGTATGTGCTAGTGAAGACCTGACAAAACTATTTTAACACCATTTCAGAAAGCATTACTGAGACTTGGTGGATGCAAGCTTTAGAAATGGCTCAATTCCCTAGTATAGACAAGCCTATTGAGATTGGATTCTCAATCCAGTTTTGTGAAATGGTACTGAAATCTCTTTTGCCTGATCTACCTTAGCACTTAATCAGTTTTCAATATTAATTCAGAGAAATCAATGGTGAAAACCATTTTCAGCAAAAGTTAATTTTTCTGGGTGCAAAAAGGGCCTTCTGGCAACACTCAGAGCATCTCATGACAAAAAGTATTTCTGAATTTGTATCTTCTCAACTCTATAGTAATAAGCGAGGGACCTTTCACATTTGGTAGCAAATCTTGCGGCCCTCTCTTAGGTCCTCACTGCAGAGTTAAATGATAAAGAAACAAGAAGTTGGCACAAAAAATTCTTTTCCTTTTGTTATTTTACCACAGGAATCCGCCTCTAGTTCTGTCTTCATCTCTCTTTCTATCTTTTAAGCTTTAGTTTTCTCTCTTTTGATTAAGGCACAGAGCTCTTTTTAAAGGAGAGATATACAATGAAAAAATAAGTTGAAGGGGAAAAAACCTTGGGGGGGAAAAGCCACGAGAAACCTTTCACTGAAAATTAAAAACAGAGATGAAAGTAAAAGAAAAATGTCTCGCATTACACAAAGCCTGTACATCTGTCAGAGGGAATTTGTTTTTTCTACAGTAAGTGCTAACTCCACATTATAGAAAGAATGGATGAACAAGTTGGGATAAAACACAAGCTGATATGTACTCACAGCCAAAACTCAAGCTGAACTCTGGTGGTTTGAAAAAGTTTGGGAACATTTTAAAATCTTTTTTTATTATATTTGTGTATACTTCCTGATGAAAGTTAGGACCAAGCCATCCTTTTGCTAATTTTGGCTGAACTGTAATCAGGAAAAATATCAAAAATCTTGCAAGAAATGCTGTTCTCACTAAATTTCCCATCCAACAGCTGAAGTCAATGTAAGCATTTCCTCTGAGTTCAGTGGAAGCAGGATTCAGCCAGTCTGGCAAATCTATATATTTCAGATAGTTCATTACTAAACATTTTGGAGTTTATTGAAACCAAGCAGAGTCCCTAAACTAGAGATATGCTTGAGCCACAAAGTTTGAATCTCCCCAAAATTTGGCAGATGTTTTCACTAGAGGAATTAACTTCTAATTCCAAACTTTCAAGGGAAGCCTATTGTTATTTAGCCATCAAAATGTCATTTATTATTGTACAGGCCAGTAGCTCTCAACCTTTCCAGACTACTGTACCCCTTTGAGGAGCCTGACGTGTCTTTGTGGACCCCCAAGTTTCACATCACTTAAAAACTACTTGCTTACAAAATCAGACAAACTTACAAAAGTGTCACAGCATACTATTACTGAAAAATTGCTTACTTTCACTTATACAATAAATCAATTGGAATATAAATACTGTACTTACATTTCAGGGTATAGAGCAGTATAAACAAGAGTTTGTACTGACTACACTAGTGCTTTTTATGTACCCTGCTGTAAAACTAGGCAAATATCTAGATGAATTGATGTAGCCCCCTGGAAGACCTCTGCATACCCCCACGGGTACACGTACCCCTGGTTGATAACCACTGGTACAGACCCCAGTCAGTTAACATTCTGCCTCAGCAGCACCTTGTTTTTGTTTCAGTATACATTAGTTTTAATCTTCAGAAGGGCCTCTGAACCATTTAATCCCACGCTGAGACTGCACAGAGCTGCTCTCAGCAGAGCAAGATGTTCTGAGGTGCCTCTGAACATCCTGCCCCCCACACGCTGGGTCTCCATCCTAACCTCGCTCAGTCCATGACAGAGTATAGTGATGGAGGTGGAGAAGGATGAGGCAACTTGTTGTTTATTAACTCGTATAATAAATCCTGGAATATAGGTGGTCACAAATAGTGTGCAGGCAATCTCCACACCTGCTGAACTCTCAGTCCTTTCATCCCAAACACTCATGCCCAGTTCCAAGGGATCAGTTCTGGCTCAGTTAATTGACTCTAGGTAGAGAAATTAAGGCAGTGAGCAAACACCCTCCTTATTTGCCTCAGCTCCCACAAAAACTGCAACAAAACACAGCATTTCTTTCAAGACTAAAACTTGCTCACATACTAAGACAAAGACTATGTCTAACAGCATCATCTAGTGACCCCAGCCATAATACTCTTTCCTTCCATGCACCATGAAGTCCACTGAACATCAATGAGTTCGATGCAAAGAAATCACTCCATTTCTGCACAACTCTAATGATTTATATTCTCTTCTGCTGCAGATGGATCTCAATAACATCTTTTCTATTTTACTTTATCAAAAAGCTAAGATGATGGCCTCAAGGATTTTCCTATTATAGTCGCATGTATTTCCTAGCTTGGTTCATTGCCTCCAGACCTATATCACATTTGTCTATATCACACAATGTTTTCATTCATTTTGCTGAGTCACCACAAAAACTAAGCCCTTCTAAATCTGGCTGCATTATTCCTCATTAAGGACAAAATTGACATTGATCAGAACGCAAGACCTGAACTAGAATGGAGAGCATAATGTGAAACGGAAGTCCTCAGTATAGATTCAAGGTCACAATTCTGCCATATGTCTTCAAATCTGGTATCATCAGCACATCAGAACTGTACCTCTTTCCATCCACCTTATTTCATATCTCTCTGTTTCCTATATGTTATATATATACACACACGACAAGTAAGTCCCCAACAAATTACCGCTTGGCATTTTCATGTTCTTTCCAGCTAGAAATAATACTTATGTATTGCCAATTTTCTGAAGTTTGCCAATTTTCTGTCCAACATGCAATTTTACCCCCTCTGTAGTACCTAATCTTACCAATAATCTTCAATGTGGAACCTTATTTACATATTAAACCTTAGTAAATGGCTTTGGAAAAATTCGTGTATAACATCCAATATTATTTCTCTCGTCTACCGTTAAAGTAATATCTTCAGAGAAGATCAACAGGTTATTTAAGCAAGACTGTCTTCTCATAAATTCATGTTGGCAGTCTCTATTCAAATTATGTTCTCACAATAAATCCCACAAAATCATTTCTAATATCTTTCTCGCAGCTGATGTTGCCTTCATTTTTCTATAAATACTTACTAAATCTGGCTAAATGTAATATTTTGGTTGTCAATTTCCAGTAATTACATTATCAGTTTGAATATCTTAAATTCTTGCAAAAATACAAAAACAAACAAAACCCACGATCATAATCACATTTGATTTTCAATGAGAACCTCTCTCTAAAGAATGCACTTTATACCAGTGTTCCATGTTCTTATTCGGGGGCTTTATTGAAATTAATGAGCTGAGCATCCTTGGGAACAGCGTTGGATCCCTCTGTGACTATCTACTGTATTTGCAACTATATGACCCATTCCCCATTATTCTCCTAAAAAGAATTTAGGAAGCTCTGAAAAATAAAAAAAGGCTACTGGAAATAATCTCTTGAACTCTACCTCTCTTTTCCTTCTATCAACTTTATGTGATGAATGAGGGCTTATTTTTAAGTTTAAACCCCACAAGTAGGGGCCAATTTCCTGAAGAGTTGAGCAAAACCACTTGTCCGAGTCAGACCCCAACTCCTACTAATGCAACAAGCAAGCCATGGGAACTATTTTACTCCACTATCCCTGTGTTTTAAGGAATTGTTAAAGTCTAATATAAGAGACATGGAAACAGGGCCGGCTCACGCTTTTTTGTTGCCCCAAGTGGCGAAGGGGAAAAAAAAAAAAGCCACAATCAGCGGCACTTCGGCAGCAGCTCATAGAATCATAGAATATTAGGGTTGGAAGGGACCTCAGGAGGTCATCTAGTCCAACCCCCTGCTCAAAGCAGGACCAATCCCCAACTAAATCATCCCAGCCACGGCTTTGTCAAGCCTGACCTTAAAAACCTCTAAGGAAGGAGATTCCACCACCTCCCTATGTAACCCATTCCAGTGCTTCACCACCCTCCTAATGAAAAAGTTTTTCCTAATATCCAACCTAAACCTCCCCTACTGCAACTTGAGACCATTACTCCTTGTTCTGTCATCAGGTACCACTGAGAACAGTCTAGATCCATCCTCTTTGGAACCCCCTTTCAGGTAGTTGAAAGCAGCTATCAAATTCCCCCTCATTCTTCTCTTCTGGAGACTAAACAATCCCAGTTCCCTCAGCCTCTCCTCATAAGTCATGTGTTCCAGCCCCCTAATCATTTTTGTTGCCCTCCGCTGGACTCTTTCCAATTTTTCTACATCCTTCTTGTAGTGTGGGGCCCAAAACTGGACACAGTACTCCAGATGAGGCCTCACCAATGTCGAATAGAGGGGAATGATCACATCCCTCGATCTGCTGGCAATGCCCCTACTTATACAGCCCAAAATGCCATTAGCCTTCTTGGCAACAAGGGCACACTGTCGACTCATATCCAGCTTCTCGTCCACTGTAACCCCTAGGTCCTTTTCTGCAGAACTGCTACCTAGCCATTCGGTCCCTAGTCTGTAACAGTGAATGGGATTCTTCCGTCTTAAGTGCAGGACTCTGCACTTGTCCTTGTTGAACCTCAACCGCGCTTCATTCCTCGGCGGGAATTCAGCAGCGGGTGTTTCACTCCAAGAGGGACTGAGGGACCCACCGAATTGCCGCTGAAGACCCGGACGTGCCGCCCCTTCCCATTGGCCGCCCCAAGCACCTGCTTCCTGTTTCTGAAGTTTTTTTGGAGTACTACTCTGTCCCCATATCTACTCTGGGGACACCATCAGAGGACCCAACCACATCAGCCACACCATCAAGGGCTCATTCACCTGCACATCCACTAATGTTATATATGCCATCATGTGCCAGCAATGCCCCTCTGCCATGTACATTGGCCAAACCGGACAGTCCCTCCGCAAAAGAATAAATGGACACAAATCGGACATCAGGAATGGTAACATACAAAAGCCAGTAAGTGAACACTTCAATCTCCCTGGTCATTCTATTACAAATTTAAAAGTCACTATCACTGAACAAAAAAACTTCAGAAACAGACTTCAAAGAGAAACAGCAGAACTAAAATTCATTTGCAAATTTAACACCATTAATCTGGGCTTGAATAGGGACTGGGAGTGGCTGGCTCATTACAGAAGCAGCTTTTCCTCTCCTGGAATTGACACCTCCTCATCTATTATTGGGAGTGGACCACATCCACCCTGATTGAATTGGCCCTGTCAACACTGGTTCTCCACTTGTGAAGTAACTCCCTGCTCTCCATGTGTCAGTATATAAGGCCTGCATCTGTAACTTTCACTCTATGCATCTGAAGAAGTGAGGTTTTTACCCACGAAAGCTTATGCCCAAATAAATCTGTTAGTCTTTAAGGTGCCACCAGACTCCTCGTTGTTTTCATACAGTAAATGACAGTCTTAAAAGTAAATGCATTGCTATACATCATACCAATAGCAACCAGCATCATTAATTCTCATATCTTACATGTGCGACAGACGTAATACTTTGGAAACATGGAATATTCAAAGACTATTATATGGAGATGTGACAGATGCTAAGGACACATGGAATAATCAACGACTATTATGCCGACTTTATAAATATTATGTGCCTCTTCCTGGGAAGGCTAGCGATTGCATTGCTGGCTCAATGGGTAAGCTAAATGATTCTTCGTACAGCAACTAAAGTCATTGCGGGAAGGGGTAGTTAATGCAAATCCTTAATGCAGATAAAAGTCTGTGAAAGTTCCACCTTGTGGGGAAATAGTATAGACGGGTTTGACCTAGTTCAAGGGGCTTCTCAGACAAAGAACTTAAAACTGTACAAAATGGCTGCCCCTGACCTAGGGAGGGGAATCACTCACACTCGATCCAAGAGAGACAAGACCTGAGCAATGAGCCTGATGTACTTGAATCTTCTCCTGGTCTTCATGTGGAAGTTGGATTATTGCCTAGAAAGCTAGACCAGAGACATTTATTATTTGTACATGTTTTCTCTCTAATGTTTTTTGTTTTGAATCAATAGTACTTTGCTTTTTGAGAGCGGGTTGATCACTGGTTAACCCTGTCATTGCCCCCAGAGAGAACAGGACTGCAGGTGCTGAACTCAAGTTACACCTGCTAAGATCATCTCAGTGAATTGCAGCCTAAGTCACTGGTCTGGAGAGGAAGGATTGTGGGATCCTATCCCGAGATAACTAGAGGCCTGAAATCGAACTGGGAGTGCCCTCAGAGTGATCATGAATGGGTCAGAGGTGCAGTTACCTCAAGAACTGCGACAACATGGATGCACACACACAAACCCCAGCTTTGGCTATATCTTCCTCATGGTAAGGGAAAGAGAAGGTATGTAAGCTTCAGGGGTTTGCTCTGCAGACTTTGTAATTAGCACCAGAGAAAAGAAACTGCAGCAGGTTTATGTGACTCTGGAAGTAATTGTCATCTTGCTACAGATGAAGAGCATGGAACCTTGCTGCAAGTGAATGGAGGAATGTGAAGAAGCATTAATGTGCAAAATCCTTGTTGAGTGGGACACAATAACGTCACTCAGCTAACCTGGTAAGGGATATTTTTACTTATCTGTTGAACACACAACCATTACATATGCTTGTTACCATGTTGCAATATGTTCAGGTTAAATCATATTTTGATTTTTAAGTTTGAGTTTTATGCTCAGGTCTATGTATCTCTTTATCTAGCGAGCTATTACTATGGACCCCATCATCATAGTGCTTGAGTGCATCTTATAACAACAGCTACCCTGACATTTTTAAAGGGTGCTCAGTTGTATATTTCTTTGTTCTCCTCACATAAATATTGCATAACCACTCAACATAATCTCCTGCATATTGGCAGAAACTACAATGGGGAGCCATGTGAATACCATAGATTAGCTATGGCTTTGAGGCTTTCAAGATATAAGAGATGAGCAAACCATTTATGCCATTCTGCTAGCAGGCAAAAGGTTAGAGTTTGGTATTCAATGACCTTTGGAGGTTGGTGTTTTCTTCAAATAAAAACTGTATTTACAGTGACTGTAAGAGTACAGACTACCACGATTCCAATTCACTAATGGTTTGCAAGTTACAAGGAGATGCATAGCTATGACCCGCCAGATTAAAAAACCATGACATGACATTTAACAGCTGGATGGCTGGGATTCATGGACTATGGAGCATCCTTCTTGGCAGATACAACAACAGATCATGAAAATGTTGTGTTTATCTGGAGCTATGGATATTTTGATGGGAGAAAGCTTCAATAAGTTTAGCTCCTGAGTGCAAGGTTTACACCCATTCAATCTTAGGAAGGAAATGCATAATTCACCATCTCTAATGGCCTCTTTTGTTTCCAGGACTGATTTTAATGTTTTATTACTTGTGTTAAAGTATGAGGTCCAGAATCTCAGCTAGCATAAACCGGTGTAGCTCCACTTAAGCCAGTTTGCACTAGCTGACCTGAGCTGAAAGTGTTTGGGCCTCTCTCACGCATTTATGAAAGTAGTAGCTAACGTTAACCACCAAGTCTGTATGCTGCTTTGTTTACCAGTGCTGGCATTGCACCCTCAGGGAACTTAAGCTTTCAGTCACAATGGTCCCATTAGTGAACTCATTGATTAATTTAATCAGGGGTTCAGAAACCAAATTACAGTTTAAATCTTGCCTGTGTCAACCTATTTGTTTCAACAAGCTATTTACAATTACTGGGGCATCCATATTTATGCTCTTTTGAACTCCATTTTTATCAGGCGTATGTTATATTAGTTCCTACTTACTGATTATTTATAAAGTGGCTTGAAAATACATGTCTTAGAAGTGCTATAAAATGAGAGTAGGGTGTTGCTCATGTTAATATCTGCAATCTGTGAAAGCAGGCAGAGCACTAATGGTTTGTAGTTCAAAATCTTGCTTGTGTTAAATACTGTAAGGCTCAGGAGCTTATAAATATTGTAGAATTAAATGTTTCAAACCTCAATAGAACCTAATGTAGTGTATTTTTTTTTTTAAATCATCTTAGTGAGTTCTAGATCTCATTGGGAATTTTCCATCAGAATGATTTGCTGATGGAAAACACAATTGCCACAAAATCAGAATTTTCTGTGGGAAAATATTGATTTTGCTAAACATTTTCAATTTTCCATTGGCGAAATCAAAATGAAATATTTCATTCTAGGTCCTGATTTGGAAGTTTTTTGAACTGATTTGGAAGTTTTTTGAACTGATGCAAAATGTTTTGTTTCAAATCAGTTCCACAAACATTAAACTGCATTTTCCTATCAGTGCGTTGCCTTATGAGATTTGTAGTTTGCTCCATCCACCCACTGTGTCCTAGGGTTGAACTCCTGGAGGACTCCATATCTCATAATGTAATGCAGATTTCCCTCTGGATCAAGCTGTGTAGGAGTCACATGACTCTGGGTGTTTTAAGGGAGATGTAGTCTGGTCAAGAATCCTGGCCTATAGGAGAGAAAGGGGGCATAAGGCTCCCAAATTGCAACTATCATGAGGCAATGTGCCACAATGGGAAAATTGCTTTTAATATTGAACTCACTCAAAATGAAATTTTGAATGTTTTCAAAATGTCTGTGCTGCACAAACATTACCAATTTCAACTTTTTGTCCTGATTTGGGACAAAAACAAATTTTGAACTGTCAGAATTGGTTTGGGATAGAAGTACGAAATTTTGCTCAGCTGTAGTCAGCTCTGATTGTTTTAAAAAATGTCATCTGTTCCCCCAGTTCCTCCCAACATTACAGCAAAATTAAGAAATGAAGTCCGACTTGTCAGCCATGTTCCTTACCAAAATCAGTGCCAAATCTACATGCCACCTAGATACCTGAATTTAAAAGTTATGGACTATGGAGCTTTTTATAACATGATGGTGGGATTTTCAAAAACAAAAGCATTGACCTGACTCTGGCCTCATTGCAGTCAATGGGAGTTTTACCATCGACTTCAACAGACTTAAAACTACTTTTGAAAAGACCACTCCACTAATCTAAATGCCATTCAAGTTGGTAGCTAACAGAACTAATCACCAATGAAAGCTATTTGGTGGTTTACATGAGATAGTATTTTGAAGTGTAAATATTCTTAAGGAATCAGGAAAGGCTAGCAATGAGCATATCTAGGCAGATCTGTAGCTTTTCTTTTCTTTTTTTTCTTTTCCTTCTGTTATTTTTGTATGTCAACAGCCCAACTCAGTTTTAGGTGTTATGGAGAGAATTGGGGCGGGGGGGGGGGAAGGAGGGGGAAATGAGAGCTAAATCTTTATTGGACTTGTGCCAACTAAGGGAATCTGACTCTTTAATTATTTCCTCAATGGCTAATAATATAGCTTGACCCATAGTAACAGTCTGATTATTGTTGGGCCATTTGGAATCTTTTAAATTTAATCAGCTACTTAAAGGGTTTGCTTACGCTTTTGAGTAAGAAAGGAAAAATGCCTACATTCATGCAATATTGTAACTGAAAATTTACACACAGACATCAGGAATTTCCAAAGTAAGCTTCCCAGACATATTTCAAGTGAGTAAATGCTGCTTTGAGAAATTTAGGATTAAAGCTAAAGATTTAAACAAAACAAAAGAGAAAGAAAATTCAGGATTATTGGGGTTTTGTTTTTATGATAAATTTATGTTTAAATATATGTTTTCTAATACACAGATCCATGAGATATGTGGTCTTGAAGACTGAAAACAAAATCTGAATAATTGGCTAGCTTCTACTTTCAGCTACACTGAAATTATTGGATTTACACTGGTATAACTTTATTATATATGTAGCTCTGTAGAGGTGTATGATGCTTCAAAGAACCAGTTAATATGGATTCCCTGATCGTAACACTTTTCATTCTAATTGAGAGCAAATTAAGTCCAAAACTTCTGATCTGCCTTCATGATGGTAGACTTTCCATTACACTCCCACTGTCACAAGAGTTCATTTTACGTCTTGCCTACAAGTTATCTCGTCTCTCTGAAAGAAGAGATCTGAAAGCATCTGAATTTCTGATTTAAATAGCTCGTGTGCTTCTGTAGGCAATTCTGCTATTCATAGGCTTTCCCTCCCCCTCCTCCCTTCCTCGGATAGATTACTTCAGTCTACATAATTCACAAACAAAGAATTCTATATGATTTATAACCATGTACAATTACCTAATCCTTCCACAAGTGCAGGCCCTTTCTCCAGTACCCCATCCACTACTGGTATCTAAATCAATCATCAATGTGTTAACACTACTGCACATCACAGGAAACAAAGGAGGTTACACCCTAAATAATACATATACCTCGAGTTGCTTTTTCAATGTAATTCAGGCTTAGAATAATATATAAAAAGAACAAAAAAATCAAATTATGTTATTTACAGACAGCACAAGCCTCTCAGGACTCTTGGAATACTCACTATCGATCCAGCATCAAACTGCCACAAGAGAGAAGCTTCTATCAGCTCTTTAAACTGGGTTTCATGGATATTGATGTTGAGCCATCAAACAGAATATAAGGTTTTGAAAAGACCACACCCTAAGGCCCTGAATCTCCTCGTACTTACACTTGATGAAGTTGCACTGCCAAAGTTAGGACTATTTACCTTAGGAACTCATATAGCCTCCATATCTAGAGTATCTGAGCAGCTTGCAACATTTAAAGGAGGTATGTACCCTCACAGGATCCGTGAGAGGTAGAGAAGTGGCATTAGCCCTATTTCACGGTGAAGGGAAAGTATCAGTGACTTATCCAAGGTAACAGGAGAAGTCTATGCCAAACCAGGGTACTGAACCTCATAAATCCCAGATTAGTATTTTAACCACGCTGCATTCTTCCTCTTGGTTCTGCCTCTCTACTCACATTGAGTAGTATCCTGCTTAACATGTTGTCTCATTCAATGGGGCTACCTCTGCTGTATGATGTTGTCCAGTTTGACCAAGGGATTTGAAATCTGGCCATTATTTTGTAAGAAGTTTGCACATTAATTTATTCTAATACTACTTTGCACTTATATGGCATTTTCCATTTGTAAATCTCAAAATATTTTACTAAAACTAATCAATTAAATTTTACTATGTTCCTCTGAGATAGGTACTGTATTATTATCCATAGTGTATACAGGAGAAGTGGAACCATGGAGATGTTAAATGAATTAACCGAGGTCCCACAAGAAGAAAGTGACAGAGCTAGGAATGAAAACTAAGTCTCCTGACTCCTTGCCTTATTTTTTTGTTCTATTACAGTGCCTGTTGCAATGGGGTCCTGGTCCATGACTAGCCTCCTAGGTGCTATGGTATTACAAACAAACAAACAAATAAATAAATAGACAAATGCTTCCTCTCAAAGATAATTGAGATACCTTGGAGAGTGAAATGTTTGGAGGTTGATCAATGCAATCCACAATGAAATCATGGGAGTTTCTACCTATTGACCACAGACCTGGACCTACATGGTCAACTTAAACCTTAACTACAGCCATGATTGGCAGGTTTTCATATAAAGCTACGGTAATTTTTAGTACATAACCAGTAGTGGAGGACCACCTGATTTAAATAAAGTATACAAATCAGAACGGACTGAAAACTTTGCCCAAAACGTGAACCAAAGCTTTTCAGTGGTTTGAAAATGAGTATATTTATATATATCTAAACTATGTGCATTGTCTTTGGCAATGAAAAAAACATTATAATGCAATTAAGAAACAAAAACAGGTTACAAAAAAACAAGTTATGTGAGTGCGAAAACTCTCCTCCAGTCAACAAAGTTAGTGCCTGATGCATTGATTCTCTCTCACCTCAACATAAGAAGAAACCGTATTTCCTTTAGTAACTGGGGAAATATCCAGCCAAGAAAATCAAACATACACATTAGGATCATTGACTGGATGTTCTTCAGAGTTAGTATTTGAAGGGTGGGATCAATGGTAATGGGATCTTCTAAAATTGTTAGTTTCAGTGTATCAAATTGACATGGTAATAACCTTGAGCCAAATTCTATTGCCATTACTGAAGCAAAATTCCACGTCAGTTAGAAGTTTTACCTGTATGGCAGTGGCCCACTAATATAGATATGGCCCATTGATTCAGGGTATGGAATAGGCTGAAGACCCTGGCCCTTCAGCATCGACCCCTCTAACTATAACTTCAGAGCATTTACAAAGCATTTAACCACTGGCAAAGTTTCCTATAGACTCATAGACTTTAAGGTCAGAAGGGACCATTATGATCATCTAGTCTGACCTCCTGCACAACGCAGGCCACAGAATCTCACCCACCCACTCCTGTAACAAATCCCTAACCTATTCTTATTTCCAAAACAAACATGTATATTTAACACTGACCATGCATCATCCCATGCGTCATACATGCTTCTTTATTCTGGACAGTAAATGTCAACAGGAGAAATACAGCAAGAAAGTCTGTTCTGATTTTTGCTCTTTCACTCCCCCTTTCAGCCTTACTGGTTAAAAACGTAGAGCTTTTCGCTCATGAGATTCTATGTTCAGCTTTAATACTTGAGAGGGTCAGACAGTTCAGATCAGCATCCAAACTTCTGAAAAAAGCTACTACTTTATCAGAATCAGAATCTCCAAGGTTTTTGAGGCTTACCTATCATTACTAAAAGGCGGCTGCTGCAACACTGGATAGAAACTTGTCACTAACAGATGATGGTTGCTGCAACGCTGATAGAAACAAGAAGCAAAATCCTGGGTCTAATACTGCACTGTTGTCATCCTATGTAATCCAACTGAAATAAAGGGATTATGCAGGGTGAAGTCATCAGATAATTGGGTCCACTGTAATTATAATGCAAAATAAAATAATAAATAATAATAATAATAAAGAGACTACAATGAAGTTTTATAACTCAAGCACTTTGATGACCAATGACACTTAAAAGAAGTAATATGTGGGAATTACTGTAGCTATTGCAAACAGCTCTGTTGAAAATACCATTCTTGTATTATACACCCAATAGGATACAGAGGAACAGTAACTAAAGTTTGTTGCTTCACATATGTGATCCTTTGGACACGTTTGGTCCCCTAAGGCTTTTTAATGGGCTAAAAATGATTACAGTCCACTAGTCCATTTCATGAAGTTACTAGAGCAGCCAGAAATCACTACAAATTTATATTGCCAGAAGTAAATAGCGTACTTTCCACAGCAGAAGAATGGTTAACCTCTAGTCTTTCACCTAGAATATCCCACTCAGCCTATCAGCCTACTTTAATAAAAAAGAGAGCTCCACCCAATTTTTCTAGAATATGGATAACTCTGGAATGAAACCAAGCATACAAAGATATTTCTCCATTTAACTAGAAATGATGCTGAAGCTTCATAATGACAGTGTGCCTTTAAGTCCCTTTACAGCAGGAAGTAGGGAACTCAAACCCTGTTGGTACATGACCTTTTTTTTTTTTTTTTTTTTTTTGGTGCCTTTTTTTTTTTCAATCTCCACGAGACAGTACTTGGAGGAGTAATAAGCCAGAAACCCTCTTGCACTTGAATTTTTTTCTCATCTGATAAATATAGAGATTAGTCTCAATTAGGGCTGTCAAGCAATAAAAAAATTAATTGCGATTAATCGAACAATTAAAAAAATAATTGTGATTAATCGCACCTTTAAATAATAATAGAATACCATTTATTTAAAATATGTTTGGATGTTTTCAACATTTTCAAATACACTGATTTCAATTACAACACAGAATACAAAGTGTACAGTGCTCACTTTATATTTATTTTTGATTACAAGTATTTGCACTGTAAAAAAACCAAAATAAATCGCATTTTTCAATTCACCGAATACAAGTACCATAGTGCAATCTCTTCATCATGAAAGTTGAACTTACAAATATAGAATTATGTACAAAAAAACCTGCATTCAAAAACAAAACAATGTAAAACTGTAGAACCTACAAGTCCACTCAGTCCTACTTCTTGTTCAGCCAATCACTCAGACAAACGAGTGTGTTCACATTTGCAGGAGATAATGCTGCCCACTTCTTGTTTACAATGTCACCTGAAAGTCAGAACAGTCATTCGTATGGCACTGTTGTAGCCAGAATCGCAAGATATTTATGTGCCAGATGCACTAAAGATTCATACATCCCTTCATGCTTCAACCACCATTCCAGAGGACATACATCCATGCTGATGATGGGTTCTGCTCTATAACGATCCAAAACAGTATGGACCTACGCTTGTTCATTTTCATCCTCTCAGACAAATGCCATCAGCAGATGGTTGATTTTCTTTTTTGGTGTGTCGGGTTCTGGAGTTTCCGCATCACAGTATTGCTCTTTTAAGACTTCTGAAAGCATGCTCCACACCTCTTCCCTCTCAGATTTTGGAAGGCACTTCAGATTCTTAAACCTTCTTGGGTCAAGTGCTGTAGCTATCTTTAGAAATCTCACATTGGTACCTTCTTTGCATTTTGTCAAATCTGCGTGAAAGTGTTCTTAAAATGAACAACATGTGCTGGGTCATCATCTGAGATTGCTATAATATGAAATATATGGCAGAAATGTGGATAAAACAGAGCAGGAGATGTACAATTTTCCCCTCAGTCACAAATTTAATTAACACATTTTTTTGAATGAGCATCATCAGCATGGAAGCATGTCCTCTGGAATGGTGGCTGAAGCATGAAGGGACATACAAATGTTTAGTATATCTGGCCCATAAGTACATAAGAACATAAGAACGGCCGTACCGGGTCAGACCAAAGGTCCATCTAGTCCAGTATCCTGTCTACCGACAGTGGCCAATACCAAGTGCCCCAGAAGGAGTGGACCAACAGGCAATGATCAAGTGATCTCTCTCCTGCCATCCATCTCCATCCTCTGACAAACAGAGGCTAGGGACACCATTCCTTACCCATCCTGGCTAATAGCCATTAATGGACTTAGCCACCATGAATTTATCCAGTTCTCTTTTAAATGCTGTTATAGGCCTAGCCTTCACAACATCTTTAGAGAACTATCCACGATGACGCCAAGATCTTTTTCCTGACTTGTTGTAGCTAAATTAGCCCACATCATATTGTATGTATAGTTGGGGTTATTTTTTCCAATGTGCATTACTTTACATTTATCCACATTAAATTTCATTTGCCATTTTGTTGCCCAATCACTTAGTTTTGAGAGATCTTTTTGAAGTTCATCACAGTCTGCTTTGGTCTTAACTATCTTGAGCAGTTTAGTATCATCTGCAAACTTTGCCACCTCACTGTTTACCCCTTTCTCCAGATCATTTATGAATAAGTTGAATAGGATCGGTCCGAGCACTGACCCTTGGGGAACACCACTAGTTACCCCTCTCCATTCTGAGAATTTACCATTAATTCCTACCCTTTGTTCCCGGTCTTTTAACCAGTTCTCAATCCATGAAAGGACCTTCCCTTTTATCCCATGACAACTTAATTTACTTAAGAGCCTTTGGTGAGGGACCTTGTCAAAGGCTTTCTAGAAATCTAAGTACACTATGTCCACTGGATCCCCCTTGTCCACATGTTTGTTGACCCCTTCAAAGAACTCTAATAGATTAGTAAGACACGATTTCCCTTTACAGAAACCATGTTGACTATTGCTCCACAGTTCATGTTTTTCTATGTGTCTGACAATTTAATTCTTTACTATTGTTTCGACTAATTTGCCCGGTACCGATGTTAGACTTACCGGTCTGTAATTGCCGGGATCACCTCTAGAGCCCTTTTTAAATATTGGCGTTACATTAGCTAACTTCCAGTCATTGGGTACAGAAGCCGATTTAAGGGACAGGTTACAAACCTTAGTTAATAGTTCCACAACTTCACATTTGAGTTCTTTCAGAACTCTTGGGTGAATGCCATCTGGTCCCGGTGACTTATTAATGTTAAGTTTATCAATTAATTCCAAAACCTCCTCTAGTGACACTTCAATCTGTGACAGTTCCTCAGATTTGTCACCTACAAAAGCCGGCTCAGGTTTGGGAATCTCCCTAACATCCTCAGCCACGAAGACTGAAGCAAAGAATCCATGTAGTTTCTCCGCAATGACTTTATTGTCTTTAAGCGCTCCTTTTGTACCTCGATCATCAAGGGGCCCCACTGGTTGTTTAGCAGGCTTCCTGCTTCTGATATACTTAAAAAACATTTTGTTATTACCTTTGGAGTTTTTGGCTAGCCGTTCTTCAAACTCCTCTTTGGCTTTTCTTATTACATTCTTGCACTTAATTTGGCAGTGTTTATGCTCCTTTCTATTTGCCTCACTAGGATTTGACTTCCACTTTTTAAAGGAAGTCTTTTTATCTCTCACTGCTTCTTTTACATGGTTGTTAAGCCACGGTGGCTCTTTTTTAGTTCTTTTACTGTGTTTCTTAATTTGGGGTATACACTGAAGTTGGGCCTCTAATATGCTGTCTTTAAAAAGTGCCCATGCAGCTTGCAGGAATTTCACTTTAGCCACTGTACTTTTTAACTTCTGTTTAACTAACCCCCTCATTTTTGCATAGTTACCCCTTTTGAAATTAAATGCCACAGTGTTGGGCTGTTGAGATGTTCTTCCCACCACAGGGATGTTGAATGCTATTGTATTATGGTCGCTATTTCCAAGCGGTCCTGTTATAGTTACCTCTTGGATCAGCTCCTGGGCTCCACTCAGGACTAAATCTAGAGTTGCCTTTTAATGCCAGCTACAAAAGTGCCATGTGAACACCTGTTCTCACTTTCAGGTGACATTGAAAATGAGAAGCAGGCAGCAATATCTCCCATAAATGTAAACAAACTTGTTTGTCTTAGTGATTGGCTGAACAAGAAGTAGGACTGAGTGGACTTGTAGGCTCTTCAGTTTTACATTGTTTTCTTTTGAGTGCAGTACCAAAAAAAATCTACATTTGTAAGCTGCACTTTCATGAGAAAGACAATGCACTACAGTACTTGTATGATGTGAATTGAAAAATAATATTTCTTTTATCATTGTGCAAATATTTGAAATACAAATAATATAAAATGAGCACTGTACACTTTGTATTCTATGTTGAAATTGAAATCAATATATTTGAAAATGTAGAAAAAACATCCAAAAATATTTAATAAATTTCAATTGGTATGCTATTGTTTGACAGTGTGATTAAAGCTACAATTAATCATGTTTAATTATTTTAGTTAATTGTGTGAGTTAACTGCGATTAATCGACAGCTCTAGTCCCAATATTTAAAAGACTTAACATCCAAGTATGAAACTATTTAAGCAACACTTGATGATGCCTACAACATGTGATATATTTAATTTTAAATATACCATTCATTACAAACTTATTTCTACAAATTAGCTTATTAAAAGTACTAATGCCATACAGCTTACAGTAACATGCCAAATGTTTGTACTTCATGGCTCAGTTCTGCTCCCAGTGCAAACTAGGCATATAAATCCACACACGTCAAAAGCAATTTCACAAGTATATAACCTGTGTGAGTACAGAATCAGACCCCATACGCCCACTACTCTTGAGATGTAGAAAGCATCTGCAGTACTCCCATTCATGTCTCCCCTGCCATGTGTTAGGAAAGCAGTGCAAGTTTGTGTGAGCACCTGACTCGTAGGTCATAAGACCAGAGTTCCAATTCCTTGGTCAAGCGACTGAATGAAGGAAGGTAAAATGAAATGTACAACTACAAAATGGGGATTAACTGGCTAGGTGGTAGTACTGCTGAAAAGGACCTAGTGAGGCCATAGCTGGAGTATTGTGTCCAGTTCTGGGCACCGCACTTTAGGAAAGACGTGGGCAAATTGCAAAGAGTCCAGAGGAGGGCAACAAAAAATGATAAAAGGTTAAGGAAACCTGACCAGTGAGGAAAAGGTTTAAAAAACTAGTCATGTTTAGACTTGAAAAAAGATGACTGAGGATGGATCTGATAATAGTCTTAAAGTATGTTGAGGCCTGTCATAAAGAAAACAGTGATCTATTGTTCTCCATGTCCTCTGGAGGTAAAATATGAAATAATGAAGTTAATCTGTAGCAAGAGAGATTTAGGTTAGATATTAGGGAAAGCTTTTTAACTATAAGGGTAATTTAAGCCCTGATATAGGCTTCCAAGAATGCTTGTGGAATCCCATAGCTGGAAGTTCTTAAGAACAGATTGGACAAACACCTGTCAGGGATGGTCTATGTTTACTTGGTCCCGCCTCCGTGCAGGGGTCTGGACATGGTAACTTCTTGAGGTCCCTTCTAGCCCTACCTTTCTATCATTGTAGGACAGGCCTCAGCAATATAGGGGTGATCTGAAGAACAATGTGGAAGAGACCAAAGGCGCCAATTAGGTAGGGCAGGGGAGGGCTGCCGCCCCATCTCCCCCCGGCCCCTCCATCCGCCCAGTTTCATATAGGAGGTGTGTTTGCAGGTGGAGCTCTTAACTGCTCAGCATGAGTGTGGAACGTGAGTTCTGCAGAGAGGCGCTTCTCCCAGCTTGTGTCCCTGCAGTGCGGAGTCAGTGTTTTGTTTACAAACAGAGGCAGGGTGATTAAGATAAGAAAAAGTAATTAAATTAAGGATCTGGAAGTCATTAGATGAACTTATAAAACAGGAACCCTCTGTGGGTGGTGGTGGAGCAGAGGGGGGGAGAATGCAGGGGACTCAGAAGAAATACAGCCAAGCCCTTTGTGCCAAGGTTACATTCAGAAAAGAGGAAGATGTGAGGGGCATAAGTGAAAAGAAGGGGCCAAAACCAAGGGAAGGGATAGCAGTGGTATAAAGAAGTCCCTACTCTACCTGTGGTACTTATGTGGCCCTATCACCATAGTATCTGACTGCCTCACATCACAGCCCCTCAGTGAGGTAGAGCAGTATTTTCAAAGGTATTTAGGCACCTAGAAGGTTAGGTGCTTTGTAAACCACACTAGATGTCTAGCTGAATCTTTGGGTGCCTAAAAACCTTTGAAACTCTGTCCCTAAGACTCTGACCTGAGGTCATATAGGAAGTCCATAGGTGTGAAGGGGGGAAAGTAGAACCCAGGTCTCTCAGCTCCCTATCCACTGTACCAGCTTTCTCTCTGTTGCATGCTGCAAAAAAGAGGCTTCTGATGGATGGGAGCAAAACCAAGAAGGCCAGTTCTCTGAGACTCCAGCAATTGGTCCCAGGTGATTGGGAAGTATGTCATGGTTGACAGTATGAAAAGCAGCACAGAGGTCAGGAAGGATGAAGAAAGAAAGAGAATGAGAGTCAGATGCGAGGAGAGCACTTAACCACCAGCCGGTGGTAGGTTCTGCCCTAGGCTGAGTTGTAAAGCAATGCCTGCTGTGCAATTTTAGATCTTAACGGAAAACCATTTTGTTGTGTCATTTTTTGTTCCGAGTTTGAGAAAACGAAGGAATGAGAAAGTGTCGTATGAGTATCAGATGTGATTATACAACAAATTCTTAGAGCTTCAGTTGTATTCAGGCCAATTCCAGAACAAAGAACAGAAATTGCATCCACAGAGTCCATAAAGTCAACGATTATTATCATGATTTGTGTTACTCACTGGGCATCATCTGTGTGCTCAGCACTGTTCAGAATATGCCAGAAAATGTAGTCCCTGAGCCATGGCATATAAGATCTGTAACTCTGGATAAGATGACTCAGATATTTAAGTATGAAGTGTATAGTTATTGATCACACATGTTATCACTTGTTCACTGCGATGTTTATATCTATGAGTGGCGGCACTGATGGCAATAGAAGTTTTACTTGATTAAGGACTAGAAGACTGAACCCTCCAACTTTCTTGCAAGAGGAAGAGCTGCCCAGAACTCCTGTGCTTGTTTATTTTCCTTTCTTGCCTGCAGTGGCTCTGATATACCTCTGAGGTCTCAATTTTTCCCCCAACTTTAAAATGTGGAATTTTCTTGGTGTTTGATTTAAAATATTCTCCTGTGAAAACTGCAATTCAATCACTGTAGTGTTGTGTTTAAGACCCTTCTGGACCTTTAGGAGCCTTTTAAACAGAAGTGAAAGCAGTGCTGCCAACTCTCATGATTTTGTCATGAGTCTCATTATAATTATTGTTTTCCTTAAAGCCCCAGCTCCTGGAGTCAAGTGATATATGATGATTTCAAACTTCATTCTTAAAGAACTGCAAAAAAAATGATAGAAAGTAATCTAGATTTTTCTACAATTGTTTCAATTATTGTATTCAGGAGTTAGTAACAAATTAAGAATATACATTAAAATTTTAAACCTAACCAGTATCCCTTAAGTGACTTGACACAAGATGTCAGAACATGTTAGTATTAGAGCTGAGTGGGTTTAATATTTAATTTTCTTTTTTGATATAGGAATTAGAAATTATCATCTGACAGGAACACTATATCTAATTTATCTCCAAAACAACAACAACAACAACAAGCGTTTTCAGGTGTCCAAGTAGCCTCTGGAATCACAGTTAAAGTTGCTTCTCCCCCTCCCCCCAAATCTGAAATGGCACCCTGGAAGAGACTCACGGCATGGCATTGGGCACAGAAAGGAGCTAGGAAAAGTTTTAGTCCAGTTTGAAGACTTAATTCAGGTTTGTGTGGCTCTTATTTTATGCATACAAGTTTACAAATCTCTGCACAGTTTAGATTGGAGATAGGGCTCATCTCTGACATCCGGGACCCAGATCTGAAATTCAGCTAAGTTTGGTTGGTTCAAAACAACTCTCTAGCTCTGATTTAAAGTATAAAATCTTTCAGGAGAGATTTGGCAGTTTGCTCTAACTAAACATCAGCCCTCTTTGGAGGACAAGGACAAGGCCTTTGCTACACTTAACCCCTATTTGGAGGACTTAAGTAGTGCATAGACCCTCTGCACAGGAGTGAATTTCATCCTCAGTGAAATATTACATAACTACCAGTGCCTCATGGACAGCTATGCTAGAAAGAAAGTCCATATGTCCCCTACTTCTCATCGTTTGTTCTTCCTAACTAATGACTTCTGTCTAAAAATGGGATTTTGGTTGCTAAAATGTATCTCCAACCCCTGGTGGCTCATTTCCCTGCTTGAAGTGGAAATTCTTGAACTATCAGAACCGACTGCTGTGGAAGCAATTATGTCATTGTGAAGACAGAATTATAACTTCAGGTGAGAAATAAGCTGTAGGAGTAGATAAACATGAAAAAAGATCCTGTTTTCATGCAAATATGTTCAATTATAAAAAAAACTAGAAGAAAAATACAGAAAATATAGGAGATAAAAAAGAGTTGTTTTTAATAGAATGTTTATTGAAGATTTTCATGACACATAAATAGCTCTTTAAGTGGCAAGTTACTGGTTTCCTGCAGATTATATGCTTTACAATCCAATTGAATTATTGAAATGTCTTCCATCCACCAATTTATTTACCTTAAGTACACTGTTTTATTTTCATACTCTGATACCAGCCTTCACATAGAGTGTTTACAAAATGAGTTTAGGGCAATTTATTTATAAAAGTGACATTTTCACCAGCATTTAGTGTATATAATAAAGCCTATGAATTCTGTATTTAGTCTTATTCATTACAATGATTAAACTTTTACTTATTTTATAGCAGTAGAATAAAACCACACCAAAGCAGAAGAAAAAATCCATAAAATGGATCCATAAAATGCATCGATATGCTAATAAACGTCTTCCTTATTCTCAGAGATATCAGCCTGGAAATGTGGTCCTGATACTACAGCTAATTCCCTGTGTGTCCCTCGGCAATGTATGTAGGCCTTATTCTAGTCACTTTATGGCCCCTTCACGCTGCTATGGGTTTTTAAAGTGAGCGTAAATTAAAGTTGATCAAAATGTTGATGAAAACTTCATTTTCAACATGAATTTTTCAACCAAAATTTTTGTCAAGAAGTTTTGGGCTTTTTAGCCAGTGTTGGTATATTATACATTAAGACTCCTTTTTATTGGCAGTGGTATAAAGGGGCCCTAGTGTAAATGAAAAGCTGCCCTTCTGTGCCTCGGTCATGCCATCTGTGAAATGGAAACAATAATGCCCATCTTTATAAACACATTTAGAGCTCCTTGGATGAAGGTTTATATGTAATTACTCAGCATTATATTATGAAAGTGCTCTTATTTTTAACATTAAAGGTACACTGATCAGTTTGAGAAAGGGAATCAAATTTGAAAGAATTATGGTATATATATGCCTGGTATATTATGACTGACATTTATTATATTATATAGAATATTATACTTTCCTGAATCATTAAGAACAAATGAGGAAATGTTATAAGCACCTCATGCCAGGTTTTCAGCTGGTATAACTTGGCATAGCTATATTGAAGTCAGTTTCAGGGCTCCTCACTCATCTCAGTCCAACTTTGTGTCACACAATGTGATTAATTACCCCTTGGGCCCCAAGGAGCTACATTTTTTAAGGCTGCTGATGGAAAAGGCACAGAGCCAGTTTTGTTTCCCTTCATGTGTTTCTTTCCCATCCGCATGCTGTGCAGTGAGGCACATTATCTGAATTATTGGTCAGTCTACATATAGCCTAGCTAAATTCTTGCTGGTTGTATTCCATCAGGACAAGTTCACATTTTTTTGTGTATAATTAAAAGTAAACTATCTTGGGTATCATAGAGTCTCTATCAGTGGGGGCAGAGGCTAGGACAGTTTTGGCCAAGAACCCAATGGGGGGAGGTCATAGATACTCAGATTATAGGTTAGGACAGAGAGAGAGAGACATTGCCAAAAGACGGGGATATCCACTGGTAAAGATTTCAGTGTCTGCCTCCCAGAAGAGTTCTAAGCAATGCCCCTATTTCACCCAACTAACACAGTCAAGGTGAAATGAAAAGGATCATATTCATGTCAGTAATAATTAAACATCAATCTTACATTCACTCTAATGTATGATGCAAGAGTACATTTGCTCGTTTTGCTAGACGTAAGGATTCTGGTTCATCAAAGCCCATATTGCCTAAGTGCTTATGTCCAAGCAGCAATGCATTATGTTTTGTGAAGTGGCCCTATTCCACATTTAGCAAACTATTACAAGAGAAAAAAATGTAACATTAAGAACTGTATTATGACAAACAATCTTCATAATAATTAGATTAAATACATCAGTCTCTAGAGAACATAATTTTATCACTCTATAACAAAACACCATAAACTTGCTGCTATTCCCAATAAGAATAACAGTTCTGATTAGACCGGGGGGAGAGAGGGGAAGGGGAGGCAGAGGCGCTGCACTAGATTTAGACAAACTGATCATGGCATGAAAGCAGCCCAGGGACAAATTAGATTTTTGCTAAGATTAACTGCAACATTAACTAAACAAAACAGAACTGGTATAAGGCAATATCACACAACTGGGCCTAATCACTTTTTAAACAAATTTAAAATGGTAATAACACGATGTATTTGACTTTAAAAAAGCATTTGTCATATTAATTTTAAAGAGATGCTTCTATGGCTTCACTGCGTCTTCTGAGAGGATAAAGTACCAGTCAGGCACAATGTTGACGTGACAACCAATCTCAGTGACACTGACATTTCAAGTTCTTATTCATTAACAATTGGACAGGAAATAAGCTACTTCCCACCAGGAAATTAAAAATAAAATAAAATATCAGTCAGAACAAGGGATCATTTCACAGAACTTTTGATACACTGATATTTTCATTCAGTTTAGGGATCGTTTGCATTTTCTACTTACTATATCAAAACATGACAATATTAAAAAAAAATGTTGTCTTTCCCCTGGTATACAGCTCAATAATTGTGATGGACCAGAATTAGACTGCACTCATCTTCCATCAGATATAGCTATGTTAAAAGAAATATAAGCCACACAGCTGGATGGCCAACTTGTTTTTCTTTTAACTATCTATTCTCTGTATGTAGTGTAGTTGTTGCCATGTCAGTCCATGGCCACTCTATCTTGAATGGTCCCAGAGAATATGTGCTAACTACTTATGCTAAACAATGTGTTCTACCTTGCATTTAGCTGTGACACTTGGAGTACTTCTCCCAGACCAGAAGAAGAGCTCTGTGTGGCTCAAAAGCTTGTCTCTCTCACCAATAGAAGTTGATCCAATAAAACAGGGGTTCTCAATCTTTTTCTTTCTGAGGCCCCCCCAACATGATACAAAAACTCCACGCCCTACCTGTTCCACAACAACTGTGTTTTCTGCATATGAAAGCCATACACAACACCACAGTATGTTTAAATAGAGAGGCAGCAACTTCAATTAAAACAATTACCCAGTTGGGGTAACCACCCCCAAACTACCCAGACCTAGCAGGGCTGTTCCAGTGTGGACTACAATTGGCACCAATGGGGTACTACACCTCTGATGGGGGGAAGGGGAGATGAAGGTCATGCCCCCTCTACACCCACCAGCTGCCCTGGAACATGCCCAAGTTGTGGCAATTGTAATTTATGCCCCCAAAACCAGACTTCCAGGATGCCACATGGCAGTTTGCCAATTTTGTCATAGGGGAAGAAACCCTTCTAAATCCCCAAATTGGTGATGAACCTAGCCCCTGGCACCAAAGAAGATCCAACATACTAGTGTAAGGGTGGGGTTGAAATAGGGAGCCCCAAAAGGCTAGAGGTCTATGCAGCAAACCATAGCAACTTCCTTTGTCACCCCTTCTATATCAAACTCTATGTGTCTTGATAGATTCACTCTTCAAATTCTCAGGTCTTACCAACTAGTAACTCTTGTAACAACTGACAGTTAACAGTAAATGAAATGGTAAACTCTGGTTGGAATGCCATACCTGGCTTCTACATATTCAGTTGACTGACATCCGCTTCTGACATTATTGAAGATTTGCTTTTAGATTTTTTAATGTTCATTTTGGCTATTACACTAGCAATCTTACCATTCTTAATTATTACATCCAAGTCTAGTTCTCCTCCCATACCCCAAATTAAAATACAGTCCAATCACTGCAGATGACCAAGCAAGGTATAAGTAGTTTCCTGGACATCCACGTAACAAGTTGTTACACAATGGCAGAACTAACCTAAAGTCCTGATGTGATGATGTGCTTGCACTGAAGTATCCCATTACAATTAGTAAGTCACACTTATGCACATCATTCCTGGTGATTTGGCACATTGAAGGCTGCTAAATAATTCCTCTGACTCTCCAGGGTCATTATCATTTGTCAGGGCACAGCACAAAACTCCCGAGACCTTGTCATGCCCTGATTGAACTGAACCAGCTGCCACATATTTATTGACAGGGTCCATGACTTAAGCTCTCTTCTCACCAGATCTGACAAGGGCAGAGCAGCTCCTGGGTAATATAATGGAGCTGATCCGAACAGCTACTGTACAAGATGGCTTTGACATCGGTCTTTGTTTCTACACTTCTTTCCACATACTTCATTTAAACTGAAAATATCCATAGTACACCTCTACCCTGATATAACACGACCCAATATAACACGAATTCTGATATAACGCGGTAAAGCAGTGCTGGGGGGGGGGGGCTGCGCACTCCGGCGGATCAAAGCAAGTTCGATATAACGCAGTTTCACCTATAACGCGGTAAGATTTTTTGGCTCCCGAGGACAGCGTTATATCGAGGTAGAGGTGTATATAAGAAACTCCCACTGAAAATTTACTGTCTGTGCTATGAAGATTTGCTTCTTCACTTCATATTCTTCAGTCAATTTTTGTGGTCATGGATTATCATTTGGCAACACCCATTTTTTCATGTCCTCTGTGTATATATATCTTCCTACTTTATTTTCCACTGCACGCATCCGAAGAAGTGGGCTGTAGCCCACGAAAGCTTATGCTCAAATAAATTTGTTAGTCTCTAAGGTGCCACAAGTACTCCTCTGTCTTTGTTGCTACCACTCTGACATCTGTACAGTAGTCTACTAGGTTTGTTTTCCCTTTCTGGTGATTGCACTGCTTCTTTTCCTAGGCCTCTAAAATGCTTTATTTTCCAAGCCTTGCACGGGGCTTTTCCATTCCTGCTAGCTCAGCATCGACAGAGAGAGAATAGATTCATACCACTTTTCTTAAGCTAAGCATTTTGACGCTGAGGAGTAAGCACTGTAATTAAATCAAGCAATATACACCATGCAAAGCGCTAATTCTACACTTTAATCATAACCAAAAATATATTAGACACCTTTTCCAAATATTAATTTAAAGCACCTTGAAGGCTGCTGTTCTGCAGTTTTAACATGGTGTATGTAACCAGTTTGGACATTCATCTATTTGTTTATATGATCAAAAGGATTTGGGTGTTCAAATAATAGCCAAGAGATAACATGGCATAAAAAAGGCCTAGGCAATCATTTTTTTACGAGGGCAGAAGGCAAATGTAAACTGGATATGCTAAAGCTCCAGCAAGAGCTACAGAGATAAGCTCGCCTGGGTGCACTTTCATTGACTTCATCATTGTCTCCCACCAGCAAGCTTGGCTTTCGCTTAATAAATGGCAACCACAGTGGGAGACGCCATGAGAATAGTATTGATTCTTTTTCTTCCTTTCTGACATTTACGGCACGCTGGGCTTTGTTAATGGAAGAAGAAGAACAAAAACCCACATGATTAGTGACCTCAACAGAAAAAGTACTGCATTTCTGCAGGAAACTGACACAAATTAATTCAAATCCAAATCCTTATGGAAAGTGTGAATAGTCTTACCCAGGGTAGTACATTTTATTGGAATTACCTGAGACAGTATAGATTGCTAATTAAGGGCTTGGTCCAGAGAGGGGCACATCACCTGTGATTACATAGGAGTTGTGGGTTTTTAACATACATCAATATAACGGGGAAAGTTAACCATTAAATACATGAAGATTTCACTGTAAAGCTTTAGGCACAGGAAAATTAACTAAAAGAAACAGATTAATCAGTAGTGAATTTTTCTCCCACATCTGCTCTCTTCCCCTTCCCTGAAATCCTTTTCAGCTTGATGGGAGCTCCAACAACATGCTTGGTATTCTTCACTTGATGATACCTATAGGAACAGAAGTTAGAGAAATGGGGAAGCACTACAGAAAAAGCACTGAAAGCAGCAGCTTTGAGACTGAGACACAGAACTTGGTGGGAAATACAGTTTCTGAGAGCCTACACTCAAAATCTTATCACTAGCATATACCACGACTTAAAAAAACATACAAAGGTAAATCAAAAGTTCCTCCTAGTACTCCCAGTGCTTATTACTGAAAGAGAAAAAAGGAATCTTTTGCTTCAGTCAGAAGCATACTGTACACCAGGAAGGAGAAATGAAAACAGCGTGAACAGCAGGGACAGCAGCTGTACCAAAACTGTTTCACCACAATAACTTTTATGTGGTCAATTATAAGGCAGCTAGAAGGCCAGAACAACAGTGTCCACCCTATTAAGCTTATAAAAAGATACTGAGATTGACTGTCTTCTTCATGGAGCAAAAAAGAAAGCTGACTGACCAATGAAGTTAAAACTGTCACAGAGGGCAAGAATCATATTGGATAAAGGATGTCTTGTCTGTTTAGGGCTGTTGCAAAGACAAAAGTCCTTTAGCAACAGTACAAATATAGCATAGGGGCATGTTTTCCCATGTCATTCCTTGAGTGCTTCCTCATTCCTGACCTGGACAGACCATATACAAGCTTAGTGGGGTCCATCAGCACAAATTCTCATTCAAACCTTGGTCTCCTGAGTAAGCTAACACTAGTGCTAATGAGTGCCAATTTAATAGGGGGGCTTAAAAGAGATTAACACATCTCCACTGAATCCACCAAACTCACTTCCATATAAGTATAGTGAATAGCCATGAAGCAACTTTAGGCTGCTACTACTTTGGGCTGGCCTTAGCATATGCTTAAATACTTTGCTGAATCTGGGCCTTAAACAGGGCAGGTTCCATTAGTGCTCCCTCTGGGCATGTAATCAGCTAACAGAACAAGCTTTCCAAATCATACGTGTAGCAGGAATCGGTGTCTGTAGTGCATCATGGTGATAATTTTTCTCACGCTTTTTGAATACTTATTTATCCAATTTGTGATCAGAGCATTACTCAGTCAAAGTAGATCATGGTAGATCATATTCTTTTATTATTATGCTGTCCTATTTGTTCTTGTTTTCTTTTCTGACCATCTCACACTTGCCTGTTGGTAGCAGAGGAGAATAAACACCATATAAGTGTTCTCTAGTAGCTATTTTCCTTTCATTTGTACCGGCATGATGGAAAGATGCATATTTTACAGTTACCCCCTCTAATTATTATTAGTACTACTCTCCAGCATAGCTCTTTCCCTGCAGATTTGCACAAGAAACTACTTAATGGAAGCAGTTAAAAATGCTAGATTTCTCAATTTTAATGACAATGATTATACTTTTTGAATGTTTCTGGAAAATCCAACTTCAACTATCCTGCCTATCTACTTAAGGAATAGTCTCTATTTTTGAGTCTGGATCCCATGCAACTTACAAAGGCAACACTACCCTGGGAGTGAAGAGCAAAGAATTAAGCCTTTTGCCAAATCAAGTACATTTCTTCAAGCCTCTTTCCCACTATTTCCATTCTCAGTTTACCACTGCCTGGTTCCCGGAGAAAGCACATAATAAAACAAACCTCTCTCTTTCAATGTGGTTGGGGCTCAAGCTATCCTGTTCTCTGTATTTTTGGCATTCACATCTTCAGGATCCCCCTACTGGTATATTTAGCCATGGTAACTTGGAAAATCTGCATTTTTCAAAGAGTCCTAGGGTTTCTGATGCATCCTTTTTTTATGCATCTTTAAAAACAAGAACTACCTCCTTCCTTGCTCCAAAATAACCCAAATTTATTGCTATAATGCTATTTATTCTCCGGGGTCTTTGAAAAAGAGAGAGAAAGGTGAAATGGAAAGGGTATTTATTTGTTTATTTTGTTGGCTAGATATACTTTGTGAGGGGGGTTGAAGTGAAATCACTGGCTCAATAATAATTAAAGATTTACCAAAGGCAGTTAAAACTTGGGATAGGCACCCTTTATTATATTTATAGAAATGAAAGTAAATAAATAGAGATGTGCAAACGGGTTTGAATAAAATGGGAACCAATACAAACAGGTTTCTGGGGTCGGTAGTAAGTTAAGCTAACTTTTTGCCTCTTGTTAAAAAAAAAATCAAATGCCCCTGTTTGTCCTGTTTTGGGATTTGTTTTGTGGTGGGGTTTTTTTTTGGGGGGGAGGGGGGGGGAAGGGGGTGAAAAGCACCAAAATACTATAAGAAAGTCTTCTCTTGGTTTGTTTCTGGCCTAGAGGTACTAGAAACTAAATGAAAAATCAAGAACTGCTGGTAATCATCTGGGAAAGCAGCATCTTGTGAGCTTTTTCACTCAATTTCCAGACCAAAGGATTCAGATAAGTGTTCAAGATCCAGTGACTAGAAACTGAAACTAGACCAATTCAGACTATAAATAATGTGCAATTTTTTAACAATGAGGGTTCTTAACCATTCATTGAAACCATTGAACCAATGTACTTAGTGAGGTGTGTGTGGGGGTTCTCCAATACCTGAAGTCTTTGATTTAAAGAATGAATACCTTTCTAATGGATGTATACTAACTCAACCAGCAGCGATGGGCTTGATGCAGGAATCATTTAGGGAAAGTCTACGGCCTGTGTTATGCAAGAGCTCAGACCATCATAATGTTCCCTTCTAGCTTTAATATCTAAGAGGTCTTCGGCTATCCCTTGATGCAAGGCTGATGTCTGCCAAGGGGGTTCATTGATGGGTTTTTAAGTGGCTGAGGATCCCAGTTCGTGCCCTGCAGATTTTCCCACGGAGGTGACAGGGGTAATTTTGGGGGAGACAAAGTTGTTAGCTGGAGTGTTGTGCCCTTTCTTTCCTCCTTTATCGCTTCTCTGTCTCGTTAGCACGTCTGTTCTCCTCAAAGTGGGCTGTGGCTTGGTGTATAGTGTGGCACCGTGTTCTGTTCCGTGCCAAGTCCTCCCAGTTTGTCGGGTTGATGCTTCCCTTTTTAAGGTGTACTTTCAGTAGGTCTTTGAAATGTTTCTGCTGCCCTCCGTGAGCCCGTCTTCCCTGACTTAACTGAGAAGATTATTTGCTTCGGGAGGCGAGTGTCAGGCATACATACACAGAGGCCAGCCCAGAGGAGTTGGTGTTTCATGACCTGCGCGTCTACACTGCTGATGTTGGCTGCAGAGAGCGCACTGATGTTAGTGTGTAAGTCTTCCCAGCTGATCCCGAGAATCCTCCTGAGTTAGCACTGCTGGAACCACTCCAGCCGCTTGAGATGTCGTCTGTAGGTTACCCAGGTCTCACACCCATAGAGAAGGGTGGGGATGACAACTGCCTTGTAAACCAAGATCTTGGTGCCTGTTTGCAGATCCCTATCACTGAAGATTCATTTGAGTAGTCTTCCAAAGGATGTGCTGGCACAGCGGATCCTGTATTTGATTTCTGTGTCAATGCTGGCTGTTTGGGAGAGATGGCTGCCAACATATGAAAAATGGTCCACTTTTTCCAGGGGTTCTCCGCTGATGGTGATTTGTGGAGTATGAAGAGTAGTTTGTGCAGGTGAGGGCTGGTAGAGTACCTTGGTTTTCCCGATGTTGAGAGAGAGACCCAGGCTGTGATAGGAATCTGCAAAAAGATTTAGGATGCTTTGCAGGTTGGCCTCTGTGTGCGCGAGGATGACACAGTCATCTGCATACTGAAGGTCAGTGATGCCAATTCTCCTGATCTTAGATTTTGTTTGGAGATGTCGGAGATTGAGGAGTTGGCCATCCATACGATACTCAATCCTGATTCCGTCAGGAAGGCGGTCGCGGATGAGAATCAGGATCACAGCAAGGTAAATTGAGAAGAGTGTTGGAGTTATGACACAGCCCTGCTTGACACCAGTGCGAAAGAAGAATGGTTCAGTCTCTGACCCGTTGCATAGAATGATGGCAGTCATCCCATCACAGAGTAGTCAGATAATGGAAATGAATTTCTGTGGACAGCTAAACCTGCACAGCATCTTCCATAGAGCATCAAGATTGATAGAGTCAAAGGCCTTGGTTAGTTTGATGAATGCCATGAGCAGTTCCTGATGTTGCTCTCTGCACTTCTTCTGAATCTGTCGTGCCACGAAGATCATGTTGGTTGTGCCTTGGGATGGCCTGAAGCCACACTGTGATTCAGGGAGGAGTTCCTCAGCAAGGGGGAGAAGGTGGTTTAGTAGGATCCGGGCAAGGATCTTCCCTGTGATGGAGAGGAGGGCAATACCTCTGTAGTTCCCACACAAAGATTTTTCCCCTTTCTTGAATATTGTAACAATGTTGGCGTTCTTAAAGTCAGGTGGAATTTCTTCGCAGGTCCAGATTTTGTTGAGGAGTTTGCTAAGTTTGTGTAGGAGGTAAGTGTCAGGACTTGGGCTGCTTATCCAAACTGAACATTTTTTCAGTACTTATCACAAAGGCGATGTGCAATAGAATTCTTTTAAAAACAGAGAGATGTAGAAAGCTGAATTTTAATACTATCTCTCTCCTACAGTAGGTGAAAGTCAATATGGTTTCTATTAGAAAGTATGTCTCCTCCCCCAGTCCTGGACTCACTTTGTGTAAAAGGTGAAAAGGCAAAATGTTAGTAATCTTGTTATCTTTGTAGCCCATGTGTTAGGTATTACATGATGCTACATAATAATGCACAATATAGATCTCTTTGCTTAGAAACTCTTCATTTAAAAACCTTTTCAATCATTTATTGATGGTTTGCTTTCAATAATCCTTTTTTAAAAAAAATATTTTAAAATTTAAGGATTCTTTCCAGCATTTTAAGTACTAAGTAAATGACCATGTAGGATGTCTCAAGTACCCAAAGAACATTTGAGCCGATGGAAAGCAAACATGCTAGGTAAACTTGCTAGGTAGGACTGGGCTTGCTGGAAATATCTTGTGAAAACACTGATTTAGCATTTTCTAGGTAGCTTATAGTGGTTCTAGCTTCAAGATATTACAAATTCATACTGTGCCCTGTTGATTCACATGTGTAGGTTTCCTCATACAGACTCCAACTGCAGCATACACACACTTCCAGAGTAGAGCTCTCACCCTCTCACCAACAGGTAGCCTGACTGTATAGTGACAGTAAAATCAGATTTCTGACTGCCTTAAAGAAGCCCCATGTTGGTAGATTATAGAGTCATGTCAGAGGATCTTGTGACCCCCCTACCCACCCCCACACACATACACAAGCACCACAAACCACAACATGCCTATGCCAACAACATTTCTAAAATAAACAAATAAAAATGGAATTCCTTCTCCTTTGGTGAGTTTGAAGGCTATTTGCCACTTCTTTCTTGGGTTAGATGAAGGTGGCTTAAAAGTGTTAGAGAGAGAGCCCTGTGTAGGAAAGGAACAATGCACGTGCATTGTCAATAAGGGCTCCAGCTTCACTGCTGTACTCTGATAATTCTGTGCAGCAGTGGGCGCTCTAACCCCTCTCTTGCCATGTAGTGAAGGATATTAAAATCATACTGCAGAATAACCACAGGTATTGTAGCATATACACATTGCTGTGAGAAAGATGTTGGCTGTCTTATTGGATCAGCACTTCTGGCTATACAGATTCAGAAAATACTATTAGTCTCATTGTTGAAAGGAACCATATGTCTATCTTCCCAACCAGAGGTAAGGTACCATGACAGCATCAGCTACACAAGCAAAATTGTGCTTCTAAGGTGCAGGGAGGAAGTGCACAGCTTTTTCCTACATATAAGGAGATTAGGCCTAAAGTTACTGAACATGCCAGCCTGGACATCAGGAAAAAGAAAATGACACATCCAGCAAAGGGTTGATATGAGAAAAAACCTGAGATGAGAACACAAATGTGAATTTAGAGTTCCCCTGAAATCACACACTCAGCAAATCAGTATTATTTTTCATAAAAGCAGCTTGATTTTTGTTGTTATTGTTAATGCTAATTGTTGTTAGTAGTTCCCAAAATATGCTTTCAGATACTCAAAACAGGACATTCCCTGCACACAAATGTTCAAAATTTAAGGATGGGCAGACAATTACACAGTATTTAGTGGAGAGGAACAACAAATAAGGAAATTTGAATATCAGAAGCTGTCCTTATCTCATTCTGTGGCATCCTCCCATTGCTTATTTACTCTGGAGGAGAAGTTTCATGCTTGCAGCTAATGTCTGTGTGCTGCTTTTTAACATTTGATATTTCAAGCATAATTAAATAGATCACGAAGAAGAAATACAAGTTGGTTAAAGATACATTCAATGCCTCCAAAGAGTACCAACATGGAGAAAATAGTTTCTCGGGAGATACCTGCCTTCTCTGTTCATGTTATTTAATAGGACCTCTGAATCAAAGGCAACCTTGGTGACCATTCTAAGTCAAGGCCCTTCTGGGCTGAGCATGATACCAAGTTGGGAATCTCTGGCACTGCATTCCTTCACTGCTACACTGCTATCATGCATTGTCACAACAGCTTAACTGATCACTTAATAGGCTATATCCTCTCAACTCCTGTAAAAGTTTAATGGAATACATATTCTAACAAATATGGTCTTTTAACATCAAAGCTTATTATCCTCCTCTTGAGCCACACACTAATGTCAAAAGGAGAGACACATGCAGAACGGAGGGGGGAAATAAATCAAGTCATGTATCCCAAATTCATTATGTAACAGAAACAACATTAATCAAAATAAAGGTCACACGTTATATAATTATGTGTGCGTTCCATTTACAAATACTTTATAAATGGTTAATAAATGATAAATGGATGCCATAAGCATGTTACTGACATGATTTATGTGCGCTATAGATAGTTCTAAGCACAGAAGTAGGTGTCATGGATGATTATACAACATAGTTATAAGCAACATATTGACTTTTAGTCTCAATAACTGATTAACCATTTAATAACATATCTATTAAACAATTATTAACCATTCATAAACTATATATACACTATATCTCAGGTTCCATTTCTATAAAGTGTGACCAAATTGTGTGGTTCACTTGACTCTGTTGTTTACTTGCATCAGTAGCATGCAAGTATTTTATTCAGGCTAGCTTTCAAATTTCACAAGGAATACAAAATCTTTCCGTCATAGTAGACTCTTTGGTATAAACATTCAGAAGTGACTTGTAATTTTATACACACAATATTATGTTATACCCACAACATTATACCTGAAAGTTTGGAACCTACAAGTTTGCACTTACAACAAGCCATGGCCCCAAATGGTAGCAATTAAACATCCAATTAAATGATTTTGGGAACATATAAGTAGTTAAAGTGTCCAGTCACTTTGATTTGTAGCTACAATTTGTTGCTGGCACCAAACACTGGGTGAAAAATCAGAAGCTGGTTTGAAGTTTGGCTGAAAGTTACGTCCTGTTTACTTCTGCTTATCTGTGGAGCAGTTTTCTTGTACGTTCACCTTCTGATCTGACTTCTCGTGCTTTCTTTGCAGCATCTAATTACACTGGTCTACAATTTTTGAGAAGTCATCTGCTTCAGAGATAAAATGTGCTATTTATTATGTATTTTGATGTGCTGGATTCAAATATGACAATTAAAACAACTGATTGGCTACTGTTTCTAAGATATTTAAGTTTTTACATTTTATGTCTATGTCTATTGTGTAGATAGTAGAGTTTTAATAATAAATTGTAAACCTAGGTCTTTTCATGTGTTTATGGTTGCTTTACATGATAATATTTCACCTGTCCTGTTTATGTAACACTTTAAAAACCAGCGAAAGGGTTACATAAATAAAATTTATGATGAAACAAAAGGCAAAAAACTATTATGTACATAGTTTAGTCCTATTCAGTGTCTACTCGGCGCTTCTTGGCTTGTCTCTTGTATTCATTAAATGGAGCATCTCTTGTCACTGTCCAGCAATAGTCTGCAAGCACTGATGGGCTCCATTTGCCCTGATAGCGTTTCTCCATTGTTGCAATGTCCTGGTGAAATCGCTCGCCCTGCTCGTCGCTCACTGCTCCGCAGTTCGGTGGAAAAAAATCTAGATGAGAGTGCAAAAAATGTATCTTTAGTGACATGTTGCAACCAAGGCTTTTGTATGCCTTGAGGAGGTTTTCCACCAACAACCTGTAGTTGTCTGCCTTGCCTTTTCCGAGAAAATTGATTGCCACTAACTGGAAGGCTTTCCATGCCGTCTTTTCCTTGCCACGCAGTGCATGGTCAAATGCATCATCTCGAATCTGAGGACCAACAAAGACACCTTCCTTTATCTTAGCTTCACTTAATCTTGGAAATTTTCCACGGAGGTACTTGAAAGCTGCTTGTGTTTTGTCAATGGCCTTGACAAAGTTCTTCATCAGACCCAGCTTGATGTGTAAGGGTGGTAACAAAATCTTCCTTGATTCAACAAGTGGTGGATGCTGAACACTTTTCCTCCCAGGCTCCAATGACTGTCGGAGTGGCCAATCTTTCTTGATGTAGTGGGAATCTCTTGCACGACTATCCCATTCGCAGAGAAAACAGCAGTACTTTGTGTATCCAGTCTGCAGACCAAGCAAGAGAGCAACAACCTTCAAATCGCCACAAAGCTGCCACTGATGTTGGTCATAGTTTATGCACCGCAAAAGTTGTTTCATGTTGTCATAGGTTTCCTTCATATGGACTGCATGACCAACTGGAACTGATGGCAAAACATTGCCATTATGCAGTAAAACAGCTTTAAGACTCGTCTTCGATGAATCAATGAACAGTCTCCACTCATCTGGATCGTGAACGATGTTGAGGGCTGCCATCACACCATCGATGTTGTTGCAGGCTACAAGATCACCTTCCATGAAGAAGAATGGGACAAGATCCTTTTGACGGTCACGGAACATGGAAACCCTAACATCACCTGCCAGGAGATTCCACTGCTGTAGTCTGGAGCCCAACAGCTCTGCCTTACTCTTGGGTAGTTCCAAATCCCTGACAAGGTCATTCAGTTCACCTTGTGTTAGGAGGTGTGGTTCAGAGGAGGAGGATGGGAGAAAATGTGGGTCCTGTGACATTGATGGTTCAGGACCAGGAGTTTCATCCTCTTCCTCTTCCTCGTCTGACTCAACTGAGAATGATTCTGGTGCATCAGGAACCGGCAGTCCTTCTCCGTGGGGTACTGGGCGTATAGCTGATGGAATGTTTGGATAATGCACAGTCCACTTTTTCTTCTTTGACACACCTTTCCCAACTGGAGGCACCATGCAGAAGCAACAATTGCTGGTATGATCTGTTGGCTCTCTCCAAATCATTGGCACTGCAAAAGGCATAGATTTCCTTTTCCTGTTCAACCACTGGCGAAGATTTGTTGCACAAGTGTTGCAGCATATGTGTGGGGCCCACCTCTTGTCCTGATATCCAATTTTGCAGCCAAAATAAAGGTGATAGGCTTTCTTAATCATAGTGGTTATACTGCGCTTTTGTGATGCAAAAGTCACTTCACCACAAACATAGCAGAAGTTATCTGCACTGTTCACACAAGTACGAGGCATCTCTGCTCACTTTGGCTAAACAGAAATGTGTCCCTTTGCAAAATCAAACACTGACAAATAAGAGAGCACGACACTGTATGATTTCTAGAGCTGATATAGGGCAATTTGTTCAGCAGAGTGATGTAAGCTTCGTTATGATTGCATCATCCATGACTTCTAGGAATAACATGATACAATTCATATCATGTATGACGCAATACCAGCTTCAGATTGCATCATTCATTGTTTTGCCTAAAAAGCAAGTACTGTCCAAACCCAGTCATAGATTTATTCATAGATCCAGTCAAAGATGTATTTTAGTCATTTCTAGTTTAAATTGAGATCCCTTCCCTTTATAACTCACTTATCCTCCGCCATTCCCAAGTCAAGGGTCGTATATACTGACCCAATAGCATATCTTGAAAACTAGAGCCAATCAACAATTTTAAGCATCATTTTCGTTCTCAGTGACCCAGAATTAGTAAAGTTTGACTACATTTATTTCAGAAGCATTTTGGCTGTAGAGCAGTGTTATGTGACTTTAGCACATGAGTCTGGGTTACTTTGGTTTACTAATGTAAATCTACTAAAACAATGGAATTAGCCTCTGAAGCTAGTAGATTTGCTTCGGATTCATGTTAGTATAAATGAAATAAGAATCTAGTCCCTACTCTGGTGGAATTCTCTATCATTTGAAATCATAGTTCAGGTTGCCTTATTTCTTCTATAGTTCAATTTAAACAAATATTTATACCTATTTCACAGAAATGTGGTGGAATAAGGATAATCAATTGGACACAGTAATACCAGGGTACAAAATATATCGGAAGGATAGAACAGGTCGTGCTGGTGAGGGAGTGGCACTATATGTGAAAGAAAGCGTAGGGTAAAATGAAGTAAAAATTTTAAATGAACCAAACTGTACCATAGAATTCCTAAGTGGAGCACAGGATCACGTCCAAGAGGTGATTATAGCTGGACCATTTGGTAATAGTGACCATAATATAATTAAATTTAACATCCCTGTGGCGGGGAAAACACTACAGTGGCCCAACACTGAAACATTTAATTTCAGAAAGGGGAACTATACAAAAATGAGGTTAGTTAAACAGAAATTAAAAGGTACAGCACCAAAAGTAAAATCCCTGCAAGCAACATGGAAACTTGATGAAGTTTTTAATCAGAGTCCCTACACTGACAGAATAAGACTGTCTCCCCTACTCTTCATCATCGAGGAAGACAGAACACTGGCTGTCTTGTCTTACCCAATACTTTCTATGTATCTTAGGGATTTGTACTGCTGCCCACCACTGTAGCATCTGAGCACCTTCCCCATTAATCAGACTGGAATATTAGACCGTTCATTGATTTTACAACTGTGATATATATTAAATAAGTATTTAAAGTTTGTTTGAGGGTACAAATTTTCCTAGCAGCAGTCCTTAGCTTGCTCTCCAGGCACAGTGTGCAATTCTCCCAGCTCTTCACAATCCCCAACGTAAAATAAATTATCTATGTCAAGACTGTGCACCTTCAGTTGAGCCTAAACACTAGCCAGGCCAGCCTCCAGGCTGATTAATGAGCCCAGCTGGGTTGCTGTAGGATCTTCTGATTGGCTAGCCTGCCTGATTGGCTGAACGGAGCCAGCAGGCCTGCTTTTAAGCCCAACAGCAGCACCTGGTCACCGGCTGTTCAATGTTTGACCAGCTGCTCACTGTTTCTGCCTGCAGATGCAATCATTCTTACCTCTGCCTGCTCCTGCCCTGCTCCAGTCCTGCCCTGGTTCTGCCCCTTGCCTTGTTCCAGAGGGATGGGGCTGTGGGGGTGTAGGGCAGAAGGCTGGGTGTGTGTTGGGGTGGGGGGGTTCAGGGCAGAGGGCTGGAGGGTGTGGGGGGTGCAGGGCAGAAGGCTGGGTGTGGGGGGGGTTCAGGGCAGAGGGATGGGGCTGTGGGGGTGCAGGGCAGAAGGCTGGGTGTGTGTTGGGGTGTGGGGGGTTCAGGGCAGAAGGCTGGGGGTATGGGGGTGCAGGGCAGAAGGCTGAGTGTGTGGGGGAGTTCAGGGCAGAGGGATGGGGCTGTGGGGGTGCAGGGCAGAAGGCTGGGTGTGTGTTGGGGGGGATTCAGGGCAGAGGGCTGGGGTGTGTGGGGGATGTAGGGCAGAAGGCTGGGGTGCTCGGCTTGTGGGGGTGCTCCCAGCCCCCTGCCCTGAGCGGCTGAAGGCAGGGGGCTGGAAGGGATATGCCCTGTTCCACCCCCCTTCCCCCAGGCTCCATCCCTACCTCTCTCTGCCTCCTCTATGGAGCTCTGTGCACGCTGCCGCTCAGCCCCATCCCTCTGCCCTGAACTCCCCCACACACTCAGCCTTCTGTTTGCATCATTTGCTTGCCACATGAGGATTTTGGGGAAGTGTGTATTTCTCAAGGGTACCTGGGAAAGTGTGTGAAAACTGACTATATATTTAGCAAATAAGGACTGCATTTCCTATATATTATTGTATCTCATGAATAGCAAACAGCAGAGACTCATGACAAGCTCAACGTCATCCACACTACCTGCTGGAAGTCAGTGAAAATGCTCCTTATGCAAGAAGATAATGTGGTCCCGTGGTTAGAGCCAAGGACTGCATTCAAAACTATTGGACTCTATTCCTGGTTCTTATACTAATGTGTTGTGTAATCTCTCTCTGTGCAGCAATAAAATGTAGATGTTTGGTTCCCACCTCTGAAACCAGTTTGAGATCTACAAATGCAAACTCATTATCTAAGGTTGTCATCAGTGGTGGGGAATTTAAGAGAATTTAATGGGAATTTACATGGGCGTTGGGTACCTAACTTAACTTTGTGCCTTTAAAAATCACCCCCTAAATAGTTAAGTATTATTAGTAAATGAAATGCTTGCTATTTTTTAAAATTATAATGATACAATGTTCATTTTAGCAGCATCATTAAAGTTTATATGTGTTAAAGCAACCCAAAACTGAAGCAGAAAGGTCTAATATGCAGTCACTGAAAGCCAAAATTTCAAATGTAACTCAACTATTAACAGTAAATTTAAATCACTTCCAAAGGAAAAGGAAGAGATGGGAGATAGAAGGCAGCAGCATCTAATGATAGGAAGAGGTGTAAAGAAGAACAACAGTGGTGATTCCCTCTCCCAGTAGACCTTGTCTTTATAAACACACTAAAATCAACTATATTAAAAATAACAGGAGTACTTGTGGCACCTTAGAGACTAACAAATTTATTAGAGCATAAGCTTTCGTGGGCTACAACCCACTTCTTCGGATGGGTTGTAGCCCACGAAAGCTTATGCTCTAATATAAATTTGTTAGTCTCTAAGGTGCCACAAGTACTCCTGTTATTTTTGCGGATACAGACTAACACGGCTGCTACTCTGAAACCTATATTAAAAATACACATACAGCTTGGATCAGCTGCCTTTTATTCCCAAAACAGATAAATAACTGTCAGTTGTGACAAAGCTAGTAATGCATAGCACAGGTTTATAGCATAAAAAAAAACATTCCCTAACGTGGACGCAGTCTGAAATTGAAATGTTTTGATTCACGAGTAGACAAGATAGTAGAGCTGGGCTCATGTTGCTGGCACGTAGTTTGCCAGCAGCATGCAGGGAGGCAAGAGAACTGGGCAGCTGATGTTGGAGTGCAGATTCAAATAAAGTAACAGTAGAAGTTTTTATAGATCATGGATTAGGTGTATGAGGGGGCTCAGGGCACGGGGTTGGGGTGCAGAGAGGGGTGCGGAATGCAGGAGGGGGCTCAGGGCAGGGGGTTGGGGTGCAGGGAGGGGTGCAGCAGGGGACTCAGGGCAGGGAGTTGAGGTGCAGGCTGCAGGAGAGGTTCGGGGTGTGGGCTCTGGCCCGGCACTGCTTACCTGGAACAGCTTCAGGGTGGCAGCAGTGCCACACCGCTAGGCTCCCTGCCTGCCCTGGCCCTGCGCCACTCCCAGAAGCGGCCAGCACCACGTTCCTGCGGCCCCAGGGGAAGGGGGGGCAGAGGTTTCCATGTGCTGCCCTCGCCTGCGGATTCCACACCCGAAGCTCCCATTGGCCGGGAATGGGGAACCGCGGCCAATGGGAGCTTCGGGTGTGGAATCCGCAGGCGAAGGCAGTGCACGGAGCCCTCTGTCCCCCCCTCCCCCAGGGGCCGCAGGGACGTGGTGTCGGCCACTTCTGGGAGCGGTGTGGGGCCCGCAGCACCACGGGGGTAGCAATCCTGCAGGCCGGATCCAAAGCCCTGAGGGGCTGGATCCGGCCCACGGGCCGTAGTTTGCCCACCCCTGGTCTAAACCAACAGTGACAGTTTGGATCACATGTTGTAACTCATCACTGTACCTGTTATAAAACATGAGTTCCACTTAAATTGTCCACGGGCTCAGATTTTCAAAGACAAGAATTCCTCTGTTCCTCCCCCTCCCACCACCTCGAAAATCCTGCATCTCTCTACTCGTTCCTTTGGTACCATCTGCTTACATAAGGAGCAGGGGTTTTCAGACTATGCCTAAGATTTCCCAATGGTCTGTACCTCCATTCAAAATTTTTTAGGGGTCTGCTAATGAAAAAGATCCAAAACCACTGCTCTCGAGACAGTGTCAGACAAGAATAGGGCATGTGTTACCTCATTGAACATGCTACAACACAATGCTTCCAAAATATGAAAGACAGTGAAAATGTTTGCAAGCTTGTGAGTGACCTCCCCTTTCACTCTCAATTGTGTCAATGTCTAGTAGTTAATTAGAGAAAGCAGCCTAATAAATGATGGAGCTAGGTTAAAAGGAAAAGCAATTCCAGTATATAAGAATAGTGAGTCAATGATGCTAAGACTGACACATTGCTGTGTGATAAAATGCAACAGTATGATGTGAATGTTACCTGCAGAAAACCTAACAATGAAGGAGAAAATAAAAAGCAAAACAATGAGAGAAAAATATAATTGGACTATTTGCATTGATAATACCAGGAAACAGAACATATGAACTAGAAGAAAAGACACACTTAGGGAGAAAAAACATGTCTATATTATTTTTTAAATGGCCAAGTGGATTTATTTTCTATCAGGAAAAAAAATCATATTGCATGGAATTAGGCTCCAAACAGCTCAGATATACAATGTTTGGTTATGGGAGCAAATCATATGCCCCAGATCTCAACTCCCTCCAAACTCTGGAGCACTTTGCAGCTAGCTACACACTTTTTAAAAAGCTGAGGGGGGGTGGGGGGAATCAGCTCCAAACAACGCTAAACATTTTTGGAAGTGTGGACCTGATTCTGGTCTTTGCGAGTCAGACCCAATATCTCAGTTTGTAATACCAAATAATGTCCAAAAATAAATATTACATTGAAGTTATAATTCCTTGCTTATAACGATCCAAAATGACTTATAACCCATCTGTTCCTATTACATTCATTCGTAAACCTCCATCTAAGGGGTCAAACCTTCCCATAATCCACAACTACAAAACTAATTTAGATAAGAATTTTTAGGTAGATTATAATTTCAGCAATAGATTCTCAAAGTCCTTGTTTGCATCTATTCCTATTGCATTGCTTCCACCACTTGAGAGCACAGAGGAGTGTATCATAAACAGAATAAAGAGAACAAAACATGTCTTGTTAATGATTAATTTTTTTTCTAAAAACCTCCCATTGATTTTACTATGACTTCTGGAGTGAGGGCAGGGTCTTGGTCCTGAATCAGCAAAAGATTTTCCTCTGATACCTTCAACAAAGCTAGTTAAGCACTGAATACATATAGGCAGAAGTCCAATTTGTGACCGTGAAATAAATCATCTATACGTGGATCACTGAAACTGATGGTGTTCAATATATCGACCATACAAACATGTTGTACTTAGCCACTGGGTGGAGCGCACTGTGTGGGATGCAGGGGCATCTACACAGGAGAGTTTCCTGTGCTTGTGACCCTCTGTGTAGAGCCAGGCACAACTGCAATCGCTTTGTTTGCCTGAAAACAGGGACTACTACCAGTTCCAAAAGACCCAGAGAGGAGACAGGTTCCAAGCCATGTCTCATTCTGCACCAGACCGCAGAGCTTGCCAGATTTGCAGGTTGGGTTCAGTGGATGTGCTTGTGCTTCCGAACACCTATGAATTCCAGGAAAGATTGTACCTGCCTCAGTTCCCATAGGGTGATATGACTCTGCGTGGCCCCCAACAGGGGCCAGCTGCAACCTGAAACTATAGTGATAAGATTCAAGTGGAATCTTCAAATGAAACATACAATGGTCACCATCTCTGATGACATAATGGGGATTGAACAAAGGACCCTCCAGAGCTAAAACATGAATTTCTAAATCTTAAGCTAAAAGGTCAAGGTTTTGTTAGGTAGGACTGTAGCAGACTCATATCCTGTGTGGATTGGGCACAGAGGGGGACTGTAACACTGGGTTCAACATGCACACAGAAAGCACAAGAGAACTACTAAATTCATCCTGGTTATATAGCAAATCCCGAACAACTGACCAAATATAGGGTTTGGTTCATTTTAATCCAGAGACTGAAATTGTGCCCACTCTAATGAGAAAAATCTAGTACTCCAGCACCTTTCAACAAGTGATCTTCTGTGATACAAATCCAATTGAAAAATCTCCCAAAGAAAAAACAAAATCCCTCCAAGAAGAAAAAAATGCATCATATATGCACTATCTTCATAGTTATGTTCTCCATTCAATCTCGTGGTTCTGCTTTCTATTATTTTAAACGTTTATGTTCCCCAGTAGATATCACAAAATAATTGCATTTGTCTCCAGGGGATATTTTTTATTTTATAATCTCTATCTTTACTTAGCCAGCCCAAATGAAAAAAGAAACCCATCACCGAGGAAATAAAAAACATTTTGGTTCATTGTATTAACCAAATTTTACATTGTGCTGAGTTTTGAAAATAACATCTATCATGTAGATGGATGAAAATACCCCATGAAAGACACTATAGTAAAACATCTGAAAAACTCAAAACTGAGCTCCCTTCAAGAAACTCTTCCCTCAGATACTGAGGAGCAGCTCCTATTCATTTAGTGGTAGCTGTATATGAGTATTAAGAGCAGAATCCAGCCAATAGTTTTCATGATACCCGATTCTACTCAATTAGACTATATGCATACAATGGCACCAAAAGGGGAAATATATGCCTCTAGAGAAAAGGGAGAATGAAAGCAGTCCACCTTAACCAAACCAATCAAAGTTGTTTGGGGGATAAATGTTGCTAGTGATACTTACTTTCTTGATAAACATGGTCTGAAAGTCATGTGATTATTATTTATTATGCACCAAAAATGTGTGCTTAGATTCTGATCCAGTGTCCAGTTAAGTCAATAGATAAGATTAGAGAGAGAACTGGACAAGACTCAAATACAGATCCAGGGTCAGATTCACCACGTGGTTAGCCCACTTTTATTCCTAAATATATTGCTGCCTTGAGGACAGCATTTTTAAAACAGAAAGATCAGACAAGAATGCCTATGACTCAGAGGAAGATGATGCATAAATAAAATATCTATTTTATTCAAAAAATGGAATTAGTTATGGCACCACAGGAGATAGCTTTTGTAGGTCTCTCAAGGAAGTGCATTTGCAGAAGGGATTTGAATAAAGGGAGACTAGAATTGTTCTAGAATACCTGTAAAGAAGGTGAAAGTTGGAGGATTGAGAAACAAACCGAGGAGCGTGGAGTCTTTGACAGAGTGAAAAGGAAAATAGGTAGGATGTTTCAAGGAAGATGATCAGAGAGGGAGGCATCATGCAGAGCCTTGGAGGCAAAGAAAATAATCTTGAATTTAATATGGAAGATGAAGGGGAACCACTGGAGTGATTTGAGCATGGGAATGATATGGTCCAAATGATGGGCCAGGAAGATTGTTTTGGTGGCTGCCTTTAGGATGGACTGGAGGGGAAAATCATGCTCTCCTGATTATGTTAATAGGCATCACTCTGCTGGGGCCTGGGTCGTTTCCCAGTAACAACTTCAAAACCCAGCAGGAAGCCAAATTCTGAAATAACATCAAAAATAAATTCTCGTTCGATTAGCTATTTAGATCAAAGATAACGAAGGTCAGAACTCAAGGGATTAAAGAACAAAAATTATTACTTCTTTATCACAGAAAGGCTAATCCCTTCAAGACAAATATGTGGGAGATTTTTTCCCCATATGTTTTTAGAAAAGGAGAAGAAAAATAAACTACAGGGAGGATTACAGAAAAGAATTATCTCTAGGATTGTCAGAGCAAAGATGCTTTTTTAGCACTTCCTCTGATCTGAATGAGTAAGATCTCAGCATTTCTAGGGCGGCCATAAAGATGACACACATGTTGGAACGTATTTGCCAGCTTTCCAGCCCTGTCACTTGATTTCTCTAGTGGCCTAGAAAATGCACATACTGTGTCATGGACATACGTAGTAAAGGACTATTGTTTAACATATTTACAAGTTTAATTCAGAATGACAACACATTTCCATTCACACACTTCCTTTCTCTGCTGGGAAGAAAAAAAGAAAGTCAGTTGAAAATATAGGTTGTGTTTATGTTGGTTCCTCCAGTCTGTTCATGCTATTTTTTTTTCAACCTGACCACCAGGTTTCTGACATTCAATATCTCAGTAAAGTGACTGACACAGCATTTATTGGGTAGTCTACAGGATGTAGCTCTGTGTTTAGGTGCCATGTTCCTCTACAGGACAATAACATATGTACAGGGAATAAGAAACTCTCCAGTTTTACTGAGAGTTAACTCCTAATTCTTGAATTGGTGGGCAGAATTTACCTCCCTTGAAGTGACAAAGAGTTCACCTCCCAAACTTTGGAGGAGCTGCTGAGGCCACAGCTGTGGGTGCAAAGACCTATCTTCCACCTCCTTAGCAGCACAGTACCAACAGAGCTATTACTGATAGGGGATCTTCTATTTCAGAGAGGAAACCAGGAATCCCATCCCCAGAGAAAATGGCATTTAATTAAGCGTCATTCAATGAGAACATTTTTTTGTTCAAATCACAACACCTTAATACTTATTTAGGATACATATCACTCTAAACAGGAAGCATCAAACACACAGTACAGAAATCTTCACCACAGCAGTTGCTACCAGGTGTACACTATACTATTAGAACCCAATACTAAAATAGTATAGTATAGTATAGTACTACTAAAATAGTAGATACTGTATTGACAGCTGGTACTAAAAAGTATCGTTTCAAAGCTGTAAAATACTTATTTTTGAACCATATTCTAAATGTTTTGTTGTTAGAACATAAGAACATAAGAACGGCCGTACTGGGTCAGACCAAAGGTCCATCTATCCCAGTATACTGTCTACTGACACTGGCCAATACCAGGTGCCCCAGAGGGAGTGAACCTAACAGGTAATGATCAAGTGATCTCTCTCCTGCAATCCATCTCAACCCTCTGACAAACAGAGTCTAGGGACACCATTCCTTAACCATCGTGGCTAATAGCCATTAATGGACGTAACCTCCATGAATTTATCCAGTTCTCTTTTAAACACTATTATAGTCCTAGCCTTCACAACCTCCTCAGGTAAGGAGTTCCACAAGTTGACTGTGCACTGTGTGAAGAAGAACTTCCTTTTATTTTGTTTGATATTAAAATGATCCTGATGGATCTTTAAGGTCATTGTTCATAATTAGCAATGGGTGAACCATGGGATAAGTATCCAGAAGTTTAGCTGCTTAAGTGAACTCTCTGTTCTATTATCTGCACGTTTGTACAGCGCTTCGCAAAATGGGGCTTTGATCTTGGTTGGGGTCGTAAGGTGTTGCTGTCATATAAATAATAATAATAAAGGTAATCCAAAATCTGGAAGTTGAAGCTAGGCAAATTGAGACTGGAAATAACATGTACACTTTTAACAGTAAGAGTAATTTACCATTGCAACAATTTACCAAGGACCATGGAGGATTCTCCATCACTGATCATTTTAAAATCATGACTGGATGTTCTTCTAAAAGATCTGCTCTAGGAATGATTTTGGGTAAATTCTATGGCCTGTGTTACACAGGAGGTCAGACTAGATGATCACAATGGTCCCTTCTGGCCTTAGAATCTATGAACACATCCCTCAAAGATTACAATAAAACAACAAAAACACTAAGTCACTCTGGTCATGAGATGAATAATTCTTTTCAATTCAAAGCATCTACTGAGATAAGGCAAGCAGGATTTGACCCTGAGCATGCCAGTCCTTTCCAAAACAATCTGAGCATTATAGACCCTTACTCCATTCCACACTGAATTATTACTTAAAAAATCCTCATTAAAGTTGAAATCCAAAAGTCCTTTCTTGAGCAAAACCCCCATTGAAGTCAGGGTGGCTTTTGGTTGGGTAAGAAGGATTTGGCCCATTATACTTGCAGACAGCTGCCTAGATTGTGTGGGTCTGGACAAGATGCTAGTTCTAAAAATCTGCTTTCAAATATAGCAGTGCATTACACACACACATACACAACTTTTATGTGAGGTCCTTTGTGTTGTTTTTCTAAAAAAAAAACATTTTTATGTGTCTTGAAGCAGATTTTAATTAAACAACCTGCTGAAACACAGTAGCTTTTGGTTGTTGCAATTTGATGGGGAACAAAAAAATTAGCCTAGTACTGCTCATTGCAATGTTAGAAAATAAAGCACAGGAGGCAATGAAAAACGACCAGTCATTTCTTTTCTCCCAGCTGATACATATCTTATTTATTCTTCCTTGTAATGTGTGAATGCTGTGCCATGCCCTATTTTGTCTTCCACCTCAATTAAAATGTAAATTTCTGCGACCCATCTCTAATTCCAAACTGCTCCAGGCTGGGGAATTTAAACGGCTCTTAATAAAACCAACTACAGATGCTGCAATAAGATTCCTTTCAGACTGTTTGAAATCTATATTTTTAATGGTATTCTCTGTGTTACACAGTTATGTCATTGCTATGAACTTTCCCATAAAAACAGTATCTGAAGAACTATGCATTGTAGATAAGCACTGGCAGAACTCCATACAAACATGCACACACCACTCCTTCAACAATTACTTATGGCAATTGCTCCTTTTTATACCTATAAAAGTCATAATGAAATTAACACACTTAGGGTTGTGCTCTGCATCTTCAACGTTCTCAAAACCTTTTCACGAGCCAGGATCTATAACTAATCTTTACCAAATTAAGTGTTCAATCAGTAATTAACAATCCTGCATTGGCAGGGAAATGGACTCTAACTTTATCCTTTTCTTTCCCTTCTTCTCTGAGTTCTATGATGCTGAGCTAATGACTCAGAAGGTAAATGTCACTGTCACATTTAGAAGTATGTTACGTGAAGCAGTCCTGATGGGTGTATTTTTAATTATGGAGGCTTAAAGGAAATCTACTCAGCTAACTCCAGGAAGGGCTGAAATACAAAGTGAGGATTCAGAATTAACTCCTGTCCACCATACTGCTGTCAGTAAATTCTTGTGTGGACAAATCTTGACTCTTCCCCTCCCCCCACTTTTGCTGGCACACAAGAAACAGAGAAAATACCAAGTTCTCCTGTGCAGGGGGAGAAGGCCATGAACAAGAGATGCAGTGGTCTCCAAAACTCCTGCATACCAAAGAATAGGGCACTCTGTAGTAACAGAGTCCCAAGGTGAGGATTAGAATCCACCCATACACAGGATGGGGAACTGACTACATGGATGCACTGCACAAAATTCCACTACAGTCCAAGAAGGCTCTGGTAACTGAACTAATTTACCACACAAACTTACACATAATAATAACCCATGCACCGTGCTCTACATTTCAAAGCTCTGTATAACACATGGCAGTTGTAGTGAGCGTGTAGCACCAACACTGGTATTCCACAACCTGCCAACACTTTGGAGAGGGGGCTTTTCATCCCCACAATCCCTGACCAGTTGCATAAAAATATCTAAATGAGTATTTGTGGGTCTTGACGTACATCGTGAAATGTGAATGTCTCTCCTCTCACTTCCTCTTTCATTCCCCTTTAAAAAAAAACAGATTATTTGTATGACGCTCTGACAGTTCACATCAGCTTTGATATAAAAAGGAGTATACTTTTGCAATCCTTTAACTGAATGTTTGAGTGTCCAACACACTGTGACCATTCGGCACTGTCAACCTTCCCTACTGGCCTAATTCATAGACAGTCTGTGAAACAATCATTACATTTGATCACTCTAATGCCTCTTCAAATGTATATTTGTCATCTTCTTTCCATCCCATTAATACTTTGTATGCATTAGCTCCAGGGGATCTCATGCCACTGAATTCTACCATGGACAGGTCTGAGGGCTTGAGAAGTCTTTGGAAGATCTCTGTAGAGAACAGCTGACCTTACAGCATCTACAGATTTTTGGAAGTTTTAAGAAAAGGGAATGGGAAATGTCTGTGTTACAAATATTTATTCATTTCTGCTTTGAATTTGCTTTCACCTACTGTTCTGAAAATATCTCAGCATGGAGAGAACAAAACCAATCAACCAATTCTGTAAGGCACTATGCACCGTCATCTCCAAGTCAAGAAAATCAGGCCACTTTGATTTAGGTGCCTATTGCCAAAATTTAGACATCCAAGTTTAAATATTAAACTCAATGTCCACAGTGTTACACCACAGTCCATTCATACAGTTTGCTTCCAATGTATTAGTGAGTCACCTAGACCCCAAAGTGAGTTAATGGAAGAGGCTGCATTAGAAGCCAGGAGTTCCCATCTTCTATTCCCATGTTTAGCCCACTAGACCAAAGTAGTTTGCAAAGGTCCAGTATTTATAGCATAACAGATCAAAAGTATATTATACAAATATAAAATTATAAAAAGATTATAAAAATAGCCACTTAAAAACATGATGCATATGGTGTGGCTGACAAAACCCTTGCTGATCTTCCAACCAGAGACACCATGGCAACCGCAGTGGAGATCTTGGTGCCAGTTGGAAACGGAGTGCACAAGTGCAGTGCAGGGTCTGCTGGCTGCTCATTAGAGGGAGAAAGAAACATTAAGTGGACTGGGCTCTTTTCAGAGTTTTCAGGGCTAAAGAAGGAAATGACACTAAGTAGCTGAAAAAAGAAAGAAGAAAAGTCAATGTGAAGGGGCAGGTATAGACAGAAGGCATGTTCCCACCCCCATTGAGTTTGTCATTGAGCATGGGGATGACTGGGATCAAACTAATTAAAATGAAAAACACATGAAGCAATCATGTAAGGAAAGGCAGAGTAAAGAGATTTATAGATTCAAGAAGCACCACACATGCATTGGAAGAGGATCAATGCAACGGTATAGATGGAAAGAATTGTCAGAGGAGCCCATCAACCCACTGCTACTTCCTCTGAAATCACACAACTAGAAAAGTGTCCTATTACTTCATTTGAGCAGACAAGTTTGGAAATCATGGTTGGGATTGTAGTTTTGCTGGACACTAAAGCAGCCACCTTTAAAAAAAAATTGAATTCTCAAGCCGAGGCATATTGATCCCTCTTCTTGACCTGACAAAGCATACCCCGTTCCCACAGTAAAGCCAAAAAATCTGTGTAATTCATTAAATGTTTCAGGAAAGACAATTGTAATAAGGAGCCAGAAGCAAGCAGTTAGATACCACCAAACCGCACCTGCACACAAAAAGAGAAGATCAACAAGGCACCCAAGATGACAACTATGTAATTATACACAGGTTTCAGAGTAGCAGCCGTGTTAGTCTGTATCCTCAAAAATAACAGGAGTACTTGTGGCACCTTAGAGACTAACAAATTTATTAGAGCATAAGCTTTCGTGGGCTACAACCCACTTCTTCGGATGCATATAGAGTGAAACATATATTGAGGAGATATATATACACACATACAGATACAGAGTGAGGAGATATATATACACACATACATAAAACCTCTCCAGCGCATCATCAGAGATCTACAACCTATCCTGAAAGATGATCCTTTACTCTCACAGATCTTGGGAGACAGACCTGTCCTCGCTTACAGACAACCCCCCAACCTAAAGCAAATACTCACCAGCAACCACACATCACTGAACAAAAACACTGACCCAGGAACCTATCCTTGTAACAAAGCCCGATGCCAACTCTGTCCACATATCTATTCAAGTGACACCATCATAGGGCCTAATCACATCAGCTATACCATCAGGGGCTCGTTCACCTGCACATCTACCAATGTGATATATGCCATCATGTGCCAGCAATGCCCCTCTGCCATGTACATTGGCCAAACCGGACAGTCTCTACGCAAAAGAATTAATGGACACAAATCTGACATCAGGAACCATAATACTCAAAAACCAGTGGGAGAACACTTTAACCTGTCTGGCCATTCTTTGACAGACCTGCGGGTGGCTATCTTAAAACAGAAAAACTTCAAAAACAGACTCCAACGAGAGACTGCTGAGCTGGAATTGATATGCAAACTAGACACAATCAACTCAGGGCTAAATAGGGATTGGGAATGGCTGAGCCATTACAAACATTGAATCTATCTCCCCTTGTAAGTATTCTCACACTTGCTTCTTATCAAACTGTCTGTACTGGGCTATCTTGATTATCACTTCAAAAGTTTTTTTTTTTTTTTTTTTTCCTCCTCTCTTACTTAATTGGCCTCTCAGACTTGGTAAGACAACTCCCACCTGTTCATGCTCTCTGTATGTGTGTATATATATCTCCTCAATATATGTTTCACTCTATATGCATCCGAAGAAGTGGGTTGTAGCCCACGAAAGCTTATGCTCTAATAAATTTGTTAGTCTCTAAGGTGCCACAAGTACTCCTGTTATTTTTAATTATACACAGGGCTTCATGGACACTGAGAAACAATGAGATCAAAATGAGGCAGGAACTCCTCATAGAAACATTAATTTATTTAATCACCATACAACAGCCTTCATTCTTGCTCTCTCCCTCCACATACAAACACACACATTTGTGGATCATAGTTGAACATACTCATTGACATGAAATCTATACTATTTATAGGGACTGTAGAAATGTGTTATCTCAAATGACACTGTAAAATCAAACTGAAAAACTCACAAACATTTAAACCTGAAATAATTAAAACCATTTATAAGTTACCACACAGTAGTGCCTGAGATACCAAAGTTTCCCCTATCATTGGAACAGGAGATATCCATTGGTAAGTGTGTAGTAACTGTAGGCCAACATTGAGTTTTTAATAGTAATCAGTGAATTTTATTTTTAAGGAGATGTATGAAAGGGGCTTCATGTACCATCCAAGGGGAACATATAGCAGACAGATTAGCTGAGAATATTTAATGACAGAAGAGGACCGACAACATGGAATTCTAAACATAGAGGGACTGCTTTGCTTCTCTGAAAGTTGAACTAGTCTTACTCAATTCCAAAATATACAGTCCTGAACCTTTCATTGTTAGTGTAACTACTGTTAAGCTCATACACCACATTTAATCAATTCACTCCGACTGAAGTCAAAGACAAGGACTTAAGCAAATGCTTAAACTCTTTGCTGAATCCAGGCCAGGGTTAATTATCACCAGCTTCTATAAAAAGCCATTTAAAACTCCAGTTCCATAGTCCATATGTGTCACCCTATATTTGCAGTCAATCATCATAGGAAAACTGAAATAGAACAAAGGGCAGAGATTTGTGGATCAACATTTTCAGTTATTCTTTTTTAAATGTATACAGCAACATAGTGAGGTGGGTGTTTTGAATGCATTTGTGTTTCCATTGAGTTCATCAATGTGATATCTGAGCATCTGACAAAATTTAATGAATTAATCCTCATAACACCCCTGCGGAGACAAGGAAATTTTACTCTTCCCAATGTGTAGGTGAAGATACAGAAGGCTAGATTCTCAGGTGGTATAAAATCCCAGGGTAGCTTTGCTGTATTAAATCAAGCTGCACTGATTTACAGCAGGCGATAATTTGGCACACAGAAATTAAGTCCCTTCCCAGAAATCTACAGTAGAGCCAGGTATGGGAATTTTGAGTCCCAGTTTTGTGCCTTAACTGCAAGATCATCACTCTTTGAAAATGCATGTTCTTTTTCTCCCAAGACAGTTATGGCAAAGGAGCCATTTGTGCATTTCATGTCAATATGGAACTTTTTAATCATTTTCATAGTTTTTATTTGCATGCCACCTGCTATAAATATAAGTACTGTTGCTACTGTTGCCCTATCACTAGCTCTTTCCTGGGCTAATGCCAAGAAAAACAACAACAAAGAACTATTGCCAGCCCAGTCGTGCCAGCAGCAGGCTACACTGCCAACTGGGAAACCTGATTTCCACTGGGGATTCAGGCTCTGAAATGCCAAACCAGAGAAAATAGAGCTCATAATTGAGGTGGTACTTTCAGCTCCCCTCCATTGGGATAAGGAGCATCTGTAGATCTCCTGGTGCCCCTTCCCAACCATTCCAGAAAGTATTATTAGCAACAAATTTGGAAGGAAATATTCATCTGCATTCTCAGTCAAGGAAAAGGTACATTAGACATCACCAGCATTCTGTATGTATAAATTAAGAGAGGAAATAAAACAAAAGCAATACATAAATCAGGTTCTCAATCAATCTCAGATTGAGAGAGAATTTGTTGAGCATGAATTCACACAATATTTTTCCATGAAAATAATTTCAATAGTCAAGATGGACCTTTTGAACATGGGCATCAAAAATCCCAAGTATTTTATTTAGAAATTAGTTGTGGGGCTGGTGTTAATAGATCCTTCTACTGCTGAATTTCTCTTGAATTTTGTTCAGCCCTTGAATCACAGTTTGACATTTTTAAATAGATACATAAAATGGTCTTGTCAGTAGCTTATCGCTATTGAACAACTGTCTTGGTAGTCAAACCAGAGTTAAACTGCTTCAAAACATGGGGCAATGAAGGAACAGACTGAGTTTATAAAGACACTCCAAAATTTATAAGAGGAACCAAACTTTTAATTGTTTTTGTGGGGGGAGGAGGGGGGAGGGGAGAGCATGGGCATTCGCATTTGCCACTTTGGCCAGTGGTGAAATTTCAACACCGTAATTTGTTTAAAACCAATTATCCTCAAAGGGCAACAAAATGGCAAATATTTCATCCATAAAAACAATTTGTGGTTTCCAGCCTCCTGCCCCTGCACACACTATTGATAAGCAACAATAAAAAAGTTAAACATATTGTGAAAGCAGAAAAAACACAAGCTTTTACCCAAGCGGTGAGGACATTTCTCACAGGTCTATTTGCTTTCCAAGCGTTCATCTTTAATCTGTTTCAGTTTGATTGTGACACCACAAGATTTTGAACTTAAGTTTCTTCAAGTTATTGATTTTCATTCCTGAAATTCAGTGATTTATTCCCAGTCACTACTAGTTAGGTCAATATATTGGGGAACCAAAATCCATATTCTATGGACCTTAAAATGAGAGAAAAATTGATAAACATGACTTCTCAAACGGGTTTTTATTAAGTCTGTTCATGCAACACAGGGTGGATAACTTCTGTAAAATTTAAGAACCAAGACCACATTCCTAAGAACATGCAGCAACTTCAAAAAGATGCCTGTGAGCATACTCTATGTTTGCCTCATAAATGACTAGCGTTTCCAACATATTTGCTCAAGGACAATCTACTGCAATCTTTAGGTCTCTTCTCTTTGTGTCTTTTTGGAAACCTTTAAGCTTCTTTTCAAATCTTTTAATGTTACCAAACCTACTGCATCTTTTGGCTTGTAAACTGTTTGAAGCTCTTTCAGACTTTTTTTGTTGCTGTGTGTTTATACACTAATTAACACAATGGGGTTCTGTCCTAGGAAGTTTTCATCTCAGAAGTTTTCCTATGTCTCTACAATTTAATTAGTTAATTGAGATAATTAGTGAAATTTGTGAACACCTGCAATAGATAAGTTATTATATTGTCTACTGGCTCAGCATAATCCTCATTAAGAATAGCCTTTTGTCACAATTTTCTATGACATGACTAATTTCACAGCCTCGGGAACATTTTCTCATGATGTCGTCCCAACTTCTTGTCACTGTCTCCAGTTTAAAAAAGAAAAGTGCTGCATGGGTCCAGGGAAATAACTTGAGGTGGGACAATCAGAAAACCCTCTCTCTCTGAAGGGGAAAAACAAACAGACCATGATACAACAATACTAGCTGGATGAATGTCATCCACTGTGACAACTTCCACCAAGTAGGTCTTTTCAGTTAAAAACACCTCCCTATGGATCTGAAGAAGGGTATTCCCCTACACACACACACACACACACACACACACACACACACACCCCTCCCTGTTTTGTTTGTCTGGTTAAATTTAATCCTACAAACACCTTTTCAATGCAAGCCCAGTGGTCACTGTCAATCTTATTTGATTATTTACAGGCTGTTGCTTCCCTAAACGGCATGCTGAGATGGGGCAGCCTTCTGAAAATCAATCGTAAAATTCTCTGAGACATCTTCAGACAAGCAATATATGGGACCCAGTCTCTCTCTGAAGTGTGACTGAGAAATGTTTCTGCTCTGCCTTGCACAATCTAGTTTCTCTTTGTTGGGGAACTCATGAAAGAAGAAGTCAGCTCCACTCAACAAGATGTGCAAGAGTTTAATCTGCCTCTCAATGCAATGAGTTGTTGACTTCATCAGTTATATACTGGAGTCATCAGACTTCTCTCTCCTGCCTGGGTTAGGTATCCTTTTACTTCTGACTTACTGAGTACAGTCTCATTTTAGTAAATTATACTTACATCTTTCCACACAGTGAGTTCTGCAAAATCAAAATCTGAAAAGGGAAAGACAAAGTTTCCTTCCTGAATTACTTTGTTCACCTCTTGAAATGTTATTCACAAATATCAATTTCAACAGGCGCTTGTTTTCCATAGCTTTCCATTGTAGCAGGAGCCAGATGACCATACAACCTTCATTCCAAAAGCCATGGGAAGCTTGCTTTCCAGCAATGCATTATTCAGAAAGAGAGACCAATCAACATATAGTCAGGTTTGAGACACCTTGATACCAAACAAGAAAGCACCCCAGGCAGTTTAATACTATTATGAGCGAGGCAGCTGTCTTTTGGCTGTATCTCTCTTCTATATTTCTTTTTTCTTCCTCTCCTTTCCCCCATTTTAGTGTTTTAAGAAATGTAGGTCTGGAAGGAATCTCAAGAGGTCACCTAGTCCACTCCCTTGCACTAAGGCACAATTAAGTATAGCTACACCATCCCCAGCAAACATTTGTTTAATTTATTCTTACAGGTTCACAATGAAGAGGATTACAGTCTTCCTAGGTAACATATTCCAGTGCCTTATCTATCTTTATAGTTAGGAAAAACTTTCTAATATCAAACCTAAATCTCTCTTGCTGCAAACTAAGCCAAACATTTCTTATCCTACCCTCAGTGGCCATGGAGAACAATTGATCATCTTCCTCTTTATAACAACAACTTTTTTACACATTTGAAGACTGTTATGTCCCCTCTCAGCCTTCTCTTCTCAAGATTAAACATACCCAGTTTGTCAACCTTCTTTAGAGGTCATGTTTTCTAAACTTTTTATTTTTGTTGCTCTCCTTTAGACTCTCTTATTTGTCCATATCTTTTTACAGTGTGGTTCCCAAAACTGGATAGAGGACTCCAGCTGAGGCCCCACCAATGCTGAGCAGAACTGACCAAGTGCCTCCGGTCTTGTGTCTTAAATTTAACACACCTGTTAATATACCCCAAAATGATATATGCCTTTTTTGAAACTGCATCACATTATTGACTCATTCAATTTGTAATCCACTATGACCTCCAGGTCATCATCTGCAGTACCACTGCCTAGTCAGGTATTCCCCATTTTTAAATGTGCATTTGATTTTTCCTTCCTAAGTATAGTTCTTTGGACTTATCTTTATTGAATTTAATTTTGTTGATTTCAGGCCAATTTGTCAAGGTCATTTTGAACTCTAATCGTGTTCTTCAAAGTGCTCGCAACCACTCCCAGCCTGGTACCAAGTATCAGAGGGGAGCTGTGTTAGTCTGTATCCACAAATCAACGAGGAGTCCAGTGGCACCTTAAAGACTAACAGGTTTATTTGGACATAAGCTTTTGTGGGTAAAAAACCCACTTCTTCAGATGCATGGATCTGAAGAAGTGGGTTTTTACCCACAAAAGCTTATGCCCAAATAAACCTGCTAGTCTTTAAGGTGCCACTGGACTCCTCCCAGCTTGGTGTCATCTGCAAATTTTATAATTATACTGTCCACTCCAAGTCATTTTGAATATATTGAATAGCACCTGATCCAGGACAAACCCCTGCAGGACCCCACTTGCTAAGTCCTTTTTTGACAGCAAACCAAAAATAACTACTCTACAACATCTCTATACCACATCACATTCAAAGGCAACACTGGCTTTCATATTCAAAGTAGTATTTCTCCTTACTTTATTAAGGCAATGCAGACAGTAGTATACATTCCTGTAGGTCATAAAGTACTTTCAATTACAGAGGAAAAATGTGAAATCTTTCTCTATCTGATATAATCTATAAGGTGCTGATCACTCAGAGCATTTTAAAGATAATTGGCATTCTGCAAGGCCATCTGAGTTCTTTGGTTGTTTGGGGGAAACCGTATAACAACAGGGTAGTAGATAGAGATGAAATGAGGTCCTGGCTTCTACTGTGATTTCTCTGATTTGACTGTGGTTGGATTTTGTTTAAGGTAGGGCTTCTGAGAATAGTATTATTTGTGTGTGTGCTTAAGCAATTACAGGGCTCCCAGAATCTTTGTGTGTGCACCTCCTTTTTATCATTTTACAAATCCAAATACATGAAATGTGGTGCCCATTTACTAGGCCATCTGGAAGCTCAAAATGTCTGTGCAGTTTTGCACCTAATTTGTGCACACAATTAAGATCATATAAGCAATTGTACCTAATTAGCCATCAGTTGTGTTGCACGATCGACCTTTATCTTTATATCTGTTCTCATATAATACATTTTAGATTTCACTCCATGCAGAAGACAAAGAAGATACTCACTTTGATAGATGGATATTCAAAGTCAGCTAGTTAGGGCTTCTGCTTTTTCGGGTTTGTTTTTTGCAATATTTGAGTTCTATGTAGATATTCAAAAATCAGGAGAGGAGGGGGTTGGGGCTCTTTCTTTGTATGAACTGTAATAAGTAATGTATATATTATATATATACACATTACTCTTGAGAGTAGTATATACTGCCCTACACATACCACTTGCAATGGCATTGCATGCTCTAGAATCTCTTACTTATGAATCAAGGGGAAAAAACGATACAACATTAAAAATACAAACACAATGTTTGATAAATATCAACATTCTCCTTCTCATTGAAATACTTCCTGTTTCTCGGGGATGAAAATTTAAGACTTCAGTAAGCCTTTTTTTTTTTTTTTTAGCTACTATAGCACATAGGGACCTACAACATATTTTCCCTCTGCCTTATTATACAAAACAGCTGCCCCGAGTACTAAACAAAGCAATAAAAAAAGAAGCAATAGCACCCGGGCCTCATAAAAGCAGGACAGTCCTATTGGTGTGGTAAGAGTCAAGCAATTCTGCATTGTAGTACTAAATTTTAACATTACGCATCACAATCAGAGATGTGTTGGCTATCACATACCCCATGCAACTGGTACTTCAGAGTCCTTTCCAAGGTATAAGATAGGGTGAAGAAAAAGATCTGTCAAACATTTCTACCCATTAGGCTTCACACAAAAGTGTGATAAAATTCCCCTGAGGAAAGTACAATAACTTTTGTAATTTGTTTTTATTACAAAAGCATTATTTTCTAGTACTGTAATAAACAAACAAATAATTTGCGTGGCACTATAACTTAAGTATGATATTAAAAAAGGTCAATTTTCTTTTTAAAATGTAAAGGTCTTACTGATGAGCTTTAATTTTCTTTTAAAGCCTGGAGAACTTGAACCATCTCAAAAGGCAGAGAACGCAAAATAGTGTGGCGTCTGTATCAATTTTTCAAATTCAGTTTCTGAAAATTCTGACATCATATCTGGTTTCTAAAGATTTTCCTGAGCATTACTAGTGAAAGGGATACATTCTCCCGTCAGTTCTCCTAAAGTAAAAATTTAGTAATTCTATCAGCTTTGCTGGAGTCACTCCAGATTTACTCTGATGGAATCATGAGCAGAATTTGATCCAAAGTGTTCATTTCTTCTTGGGAATGAATTGAAACAACTTTGATTTGTGAATTGTGTAACAATTTTTGTGTGTAATAAACTCTAGGTACAGTGTTCAGAATAGTGCAGAACTACTTAACAGCTCATTCATATAGAGGCATGTGTTCTGCTTAGAAATAAAAATGTTTCAAATAAAATGAGAACTGACTTGCGGAAGTCCTTTCTGTTTGTTTCCTGAGGCAACAAAACCATTTCAGTTAGTAGCAATGAAAAGCTGAGACCAACTGAGTACAGAGTTGTAAAGGCATTCCATAGCTCAATATGCCCTTAATTCAAAATATCAAAATATCTCAGAAACATATCTTCAAATGTAAAATAGGGCTGTCAAGCGATTAAAAAAATTTTTTTAATCGCGCGATTAATCGCACTGTTAAACAATAATAGAATACCATTTATTTAAATATTTGTGGATCTTTTCTACATTTTCAAATATATTGATTTCAATTACAACACAGAATACAAAGTGTACAGAGATCACTTATTTATTTTTGATTACAAGTATTTGCACTATAAAAAAAAACAAAAGAAATAGTATTTTTCAATTCACCTAATACAAGTACTGTAGTGCAATCTCTTTATCATGAAAGTTGAACTTCCAAATGTAGAATTATCTACAAAAAAACCTGCATTCAAAAATAAAACAATTTAAAATTTTAGAGCCTGCAAGTCCACTCAGTCCTACTTCTTGTTCAGCCAATCACTCAGACAAACAAGTTTGTTTGCATTTGCAGACTATAACGCTGACTGCTTCTTGTTTACAAAATCACCTGAAAGTGAGAACAGGCATTCTCATAGCACTGTTGTAGCCGGCGTCAAAATATATGTACTTGCCAGATGTGCTAAAGATTCATATGTCCTTTCATGTTTCAACCACCATTCCAGGGGACATGCATCTATGCTGATGATGGGTTCTGCTCAATAACAGTCAAAAGCAGTGTGGACCGACGCATGCCAAGCAGCCCACCATGTTGAAGGCAAGAGGGAGGAGAAGGGGGAAGCAGAAGGAGCACATGGATCACTTCTGTAGTTGGTCCTGGAGGTGATCTCATCTCCCCCAACCCTGAGGACATCTCCTCTGCTCCCAGCCCCATAGAAGCCACATCCCAGCTGGCAAAGAAAGCATTTGTGTTGCTTTTGGTTTCAGGAACTGACACCCACTATTTCAGTGAGAGAGCACTAGCCAAGTACAGCACCTAGCCTGTAACATTTTAAACCATGTTCCCCCGGTGCTAGATGATTAATATCATGAACTGAAGAAGTATTGAAAATATTGCTGCGAGTGGTAGGATCAGTGTGTATGCACAGGAAAGGTGGACAGCAATTTACCCAAGTGGACAAGTACAATCCAGTGCAGTTAACACTGCCCTGATTGAATATCCTTCTATTCCCTTCTTTCCTTTTTTTTAATTTTTTTTTATTATGAATGCAGATGCAGCACATTCAACAGTCTGCTGCCCCACATAAAGAAGATATATAGCCAAAGAGATGTTCAGAATTGTATTCAATGATGCATTTGAAGATAATGTGGCGCAGCAAAGATACAATGCAGACTTAACTACAAACACTGAATAACTATAGTTTCTGCTCTAAACCAGATCTACCAGCACCAGTGATGTAATATTGTGTATGCTTTAGGAAGAAGGAGAGAGAAAACAGTGATTTAGGAAAAAGGGGCAAAAGGCAACTGAGTGGAAGATTTTGGTCTCCACTGAAGGAGAACTTTATTCTTTTAACCATGATAGCCCTTCCCCAAATGTTATACTATAGTATGTATTTAGGAGTATTAAGAATTTTATATGTGATCTCTTGGATATAAAGGTTCAATTGCTGTCCTTACTCAAGCAAAATGTCCACGGATTTCAATGGGAGGTCTGATTGCATATGGCAAGCAGGATTTGACCCGAAGCGTATGGATGATCTATTGAAGATGTTCTCCTTGGAATACTCTTATTTTCTACAGTCACAAAAGTCAGTCACGCCACTGTTCTGTAGCCATTCTATTCACTAGGAATCACAGGAAATTAGACATCACTTGCTAAACAGGCCACAATTCAAATTGTGCCAAGCCAGCTAAATTCCTAGGTCCAGTTAATAATTCTCAATTGGTAGCATGGGAGCCACAAAACAGTAAGATTTGATAAGATGACTAATCAGTCAGAATGTGAAAGCTCTTAAATGGAGAACTCTGGGTAAATGAAATAGTGCTTATGAAAATGAAAAGGAAGAATGAAAAAAGACTTGAGTCTGCACCAGTAATAATCCACAAGTCTCCTGTTGGAAATTGTTTTTCTAAGTAGAAACCATATTAGCATATTGCAGGAATTTCTTTGGAAAAAAATTAGTGACATGCCACTGACTAAATATAGCATCGATAACATATTAAGGTTCAAACTGAGACGTTTTATATACAGATGCTCAAGTCAAGATCCCCCCACCAAGTGTGAATTTTAGTGTTTCTAAAAGGTGCCAGATGAAGTCTTCTATACACAATATACACAGCAACAGTGACTTCCTCATGGTATCCCACAAACCATCATATAAAGAGACAATCTGAAAGGGTAGTTCAGTCTCCATGTGAATTCAGTTCTTGGCATTTCTGCTTACATTGCTGAAACAAAAGGAGATCAATGCCAATTGTGGTCATGAATTTTTGTAATGCAGACTTCTGTCCTCTGCAAAACCACAAAAATCATTTCACGTATGGGCACCTGACACCATAGTTAGTAATAATGTTTATTTTCCACTAACCCACTTAATTTTTTAACTAAGGGAGATCATAGCTGAAAGTGAAAGATTAAAGATGAATGGTTCTATTTCTAATTGTATGAGCCATTCACTCTCTTCTCTCTATTACTGCTAAAGCCACTTGATTTTTGTTTTAGGAAGACTTCTCATGGATTATACTCTAAAAAAAAATTCCAACTCTCTTGTTGTGAGGATGCTACATCTCTTCATTTTCCAGCTGACATCCACAATTCTTAATATTGTTGATACTAGAGTTGAATAAAAAAATCCCATTTTATCTCTGTGAAGAATTTCACAAAGCAAGTTCGATATAACGCGGTTTCACCTATAATGTGGTAAGATTTTTTGGCTCCCGAGAACAGCGTTATATCAGGGTAGAGGTGTACATGAAACTCTTGTGCACACTGTGCTGTGTTTTGTAGAGTTTGCACGAGCTACAGAAAGTCAAAAGAAGATTTGTATCTTTTCCTCCCCCACAAAAAATACCCCACACTCTTTGCATTGGGTACCATCTTTATGAAGCACAATACTGAATTAGATTTTTCATCCAGCATTCACATTTTAAAAAATTCCCTTTGGTCCTCAGAGGCATGAGGAGAGGACAAGTCCCCCCCTGTTAAACACTTGTTAATGAGTTTCTGGTCAGGGATTGTTTAAACCGTGAATTATCAGGAATATGCTCTTCATTTTAAGAGAAGTTGTATAAAATTGTGCTGGAGTATACTGCAGAAGCTGTAACACACTCACATAGGAAAGAACTGCTGCACTGAAGAATAGACCACATTTGTATGGAACATTTCAGATTTACTCCTCTATCTAAAGGGGTCATTTTTCTTTTCTGTCTCTTTCTACAGACATTATTTATGGGAAATTAGAAAATGACAGAGAAAAATGGTTTGTGATAAACTATCTTTTTTTTTTTTTTGAGTGGTTGGGGGGGAGAGAAGGGGTGAGAAAGCTTTTAAATCTGCAGTTTTTGCTACTGGACTGAATTCAAGAACAACTTCTGGTCTTCACACCCATTTCCATGTGGCGCTTAATGCATATGTGCTGAGATAAGCTACTTGCGATAAGTCTCTATATTGGGAAGAAACATGGGGAGTGAGGTAGATCCAAAAGGCAACCAATCTTAATATTCCTGCTTGGAGATTCCTGCCATTAAAAAAGCAGTTTTCAAAAGATATTTTTATAGCCCACCCAAAATCTGTGAATTGTGCAACATTTCTCGGAAAGCACCAATTTGACAAGAGTTTAATTCCAAGCTTCTATTACACAACCAGAGAGGAATTTCAGCCAGTCACATTACAAGAATCTAACATTAATCCCTCCAGGGCCGGCTCTACCATTTTTGCCGCCCCAAGCAAAAAAAAAAAAAAAAAAAAATGCTGCTCGGACTGTGCTGCCCCAAGAATGGACGGAAGCCACCCCTTAGCATGTGCTGCCCCAGGCACATGCTTCCTCCACTGCTGCCTGGAGCCAGCCCTGAATCCCTCACAAACAGCACTAAAATCCCCAGAGAGAGGTTTCATACCTTGAGCGGATAGATAGCTTAGTGGTTAGGGTGCTAGCCTCACAGAGGTGTTGTAAGCAGGGCTGCCGAGAGCAGGTTTGGGCCCCGGGGGGGGGGGGAATTCAGGCCCCCAAGCAAGGGCGGACCAGTTAAACAGGGCCGACGAGAGGGGGGAAGCCGGGCCCTCTTCTGGACCGCTGGGCCCCGGTAATTTGTCCCGGCTTCCCCTGGTTGTAAGGACAAATTCTTGAATTTCAGGCTGGTAGCAAAAACTGCAGATTTAAAAGCTTTCCCCCCACCATTCCAAAAAAAAAAAAAAAAAAAAAAAGTTTGAAAATGATTAGCTACCCATTCAGTTTAAAGTATATATTTACCAATTGCCAGTGTGCTGGCATAAACAGATGACTGAGAAAAGCTGCCACACTGCAAATTATTGTGAATTAAAGACTCTGGCAGTGAGACAAATAATATATTTGTAAGAGTGTTAAAAATTAACACGGATTGAACAAAGATGAATCCCAGCCCCATGAACCAATAAATTCAAAAGCCATTTGAAAAATATTTTAAACTCTAATTCTAAAGGTACTGTATGCAGTTCAACAACACTTCACAATCTAGTTTAATTACATGTAATACTTTGCTTTGTAAATATCAAAAACGTATGCACTATCAATATACATACTTTTCAAATTCAGTTTTTCTAGATAATGGCCAAAATAGATACTTCAATTCACTCCCATACTAAGTCACTCAAGTAGCAGTCTCAAAGATTGACTATTTTTGAAGTAGATAGATATATATATATATATACCTAAATTAGTAAAATGTTCCCCTGTAACAACTAATGACCTATAGATTTGCGGACTTTAACCACATTCAGGAAACCCTCACCAAAAGAGAAGCTGCATGCTGCAAAAATAATGAGGGATTTGACCACCGAAGTCATTAAAGAACCCAAGCTTATTTTCAGAAAAATTGACTTTTTGCTCCAACTTGACTAACAACATTTATAGTTTTGTGAAACTCATTAGACAACCCCAAATCACACGAGTTTCTTTACAAATTTGATTCCTAGGCCAATCTCATCACAAACTTTGCAAACAAACGTGAGCTAATTTAATTTCACAACAAAACCAGCGAATTGAGACAGTTTTGACAAGTTTGCTTTGAGTTCATTTGAATCCAAAGTTCAAAGTAAACAAATCCACACAAACTGTGAACAAAGAGTTTTTCCTTGCATTGCTGTGCTTAATCTCTTAAATTGCAAATATGAGAAGATATCTAACTTGACTGCTTCTAAAATACAATAATAAATATATGGGATGAAACAAAGGAAATCAACCATTAGCTCTGAAACTATTATGAGAAAAATAAGGGTTACTTTGGTGGCAGTGACATTAGGATCCTTTGGGTTTGGGGGAGGTTGTTTTTGTTTTCATTAAACCGGATGAAAGAAAGTCCAACAAACTTCCTTGTCAAGTTGGCTAATAGGTAGCTATTACAGGCCATGAAAAAATGCTTTTACTAAAATTCATGAGCTCAGTATTGCATTCTCTAGAGTTCAAAGTATGCTGTGCATACTTGGGGTGGGTGGAACTCCCAGAACTCTGAAGCAAACATTAATGTTGGAACAATCAGAGAGGTTCATAGACCTTTTAGGCACATTGTATGGGGGGAAATGCAGGGAGGGAAAAAGAGCAGCAGTGAAAAGAGCAGTGAAAAAGAGAGAGGGTTTGGTCAGATGGAAAACAAGTCAGAGAACAGATCCATTAGTATCCTCTGTCTATGGAAAAATGGAGGGATTGGTTTCGACGCAGCTGGATGACAGGGAGGAGGGGATAGATATGGGGTTAGATAGGGTTAGCAGTTAGAGCAACGAAGTGAACTAAAGTAAAAAGAACAGGTGGACTTTGTGGTTATGGGGAGAGGGCTTTTCAAAACCTGAACCAAGATTCACTCTTGGTTAGAGGGATGGTTGAAGGCGCTGAAAGGTTCTTCTTGTGTACAAGCTTGTATGTCTATCCATAGTTTATAGAGTTTGCAGTGTGATTCTTTAAAAAAAAGCTATCAAACAACCCAACTATGGGAGATGCATACATTATTGCAGGGACACTGATAGTAAATAGGAACATGAAAACCATAAAGTGTATATTGTCAGCACAAAACATACTGCATTTCTGGGACTGTGTACTCTTTTTTCTGGATATTTGAGAATGTTTAGACCTCATAAATATTTGCATAATGTATCTTTTTTTTCCCAAATGGCTCCTTTACAGAAATGTATCTTGTCGCAAAAAATTTAGAAATAATCTTCTGTTACTTCCCACCACTTTATCAAGACTATTTCCTCTCCCACTAAAAAAAAAAATATATATATATATAGTTCATTAAAAATTGCTCCACTCGTTCTTCTCATCCTTTCAACGAAACCATCAGTGTAAAAATGATAATATTGCCAAGGGGGGAACCTTACGGCTGAAGGTTAAGATAACAGGAAGCTGCATGTGACTTTCCCTTCTATAGCCTAGCTAAAGTTCAGCGAGAGTAAGCATGCTGCAGTCTACTGATGCTTTATTCTCTGTTCTAGCTACAGCTTCTGACTAGTCTGCTAGTTTTCTCACTATGCATAAACAGCAGCTCTCTCCTTTATATGAGAAAAAGATACCTCATTTTATGATTTCTTCTTATAAATAAAAGGTGGTTAAAACACTCCTGGTTAAGTCTAATTGGCCGACAGCTATGGTTTAATTAGATAAATTGAAATAAAACGTTGTTCACAAATCCCATGCCAGGCTTAACTAATATGCTTATAATAGACTTAAAAGGAAACCAGAAAGTAAATCCTAATTATATTGGTCTTTCCCAGCTACATACAACTAAAGTTATTTGGAGCATTCTAAAATGCTGCATATTTAAACATTGGTTTCTGACTGATCACACTTGTGCTTTTTTTTTTTTTTTTTTTTTTTTAATTCAGTCAAACTCTCACTTCACTTTGGGATTGTTTTGAGCACTACGTAGATGCTACAGGGTAGAAATCCCATGCCCATGTAATAAAAACCAGTACCATAACTGGCACTAATTTGACAACATTAAAGCATGTACTGCTACTGCTTGTGCCGTGGACTAGAAGATGACCTCCTGAGGTCCCTTCCAACCCTGATATTCTATTATTCTATGAATCTATGATGGAGAATTTCAGGGACTCTAGCAGCTTTCACAGCTTACACAGACCACCCTTGCAAGGAATTTATACTGTAATATGTAATTATGGAAAAAGTCAAAGCAAGGATAGGTTACTGCTGACTGTATAATTATCATATATTTAAATACATTTACTAGGAAGATTTTTAGTTTACTTTCCAGCTTCGACTTTAGGTGGGAGAAAAAAGTAGTGCACCTCATCCAAAAATCCACATTTATTTAGCAATCATTTGAGATTCACGTAGATTTACTTATGCAGTTTATATGAACAATGATGTATCCATCACATTGATACAATTCAGTATTCCCCTCAGGCATATCTGAAATGTGTGCTTGAGTTAATAAATAAATACAGCAACCTTTTAGGAAGCCTTTGCTATTCTCCATACAACATATTTTAGTTAACCTCACCTGAACCATTTGTTCCAACACCTTTGAAAATCTGTCTGTCACAAATGGAATACCCATACTGCACACGGATTGACTGTACACTGAATACAAGTAGTGTCTGACTTCCCCAATGGGCACTAGCAGATCACCACTATGGGAGCTGTAAATGACTTCAGTATCACTCTCTCCCAGCAAGTGGCGACTATGCTCAGTAAAGCTAACATGAGGCATTTCTTCTCAGAATCTAAAAAACAAGGGATTGAAGGCTTCTGTGGGCATCATAATATGGATTGAGATGCAGTAATTGGGACAATTCTGACACTGGAAGTCTTCTATCTAGCCATCCATAGGGTGAATAACTGTTAGACAGCTAGCTACAATATGCAGTTAGAGGATATTATAGACCGGGGTAGGCAACCTATGGCACGTGTGCCAAAGGCAGCACGCGAGCTGATTTTCAGTGGCACTCACACTGCCCGGGTCCTGGCCACTGGTCCAGGGGGGCTCTGCATTTTAATTTAATTTTAAATGAAGCTTCTTAAATATTTTAAAAACCTTATTTACTTTACATATGACAATAGTTTAGTTATATATTATAGACTTATAGAAAGAGACCTTCTATAAATGTTAAAATGTATTACTGGCATGCAAAACCTTAAATTAGAGTGAATACATGAAGACTCGGCACATCACTTCTGAAAGGTTGCTGACCCCTGTTATAGACTATACTCTGGAGCTTTTTTTCCTTCCCTTCTCCTCCGCCTTTTTTTCTTTTCTTTTTTTTTTAATTTGAAGGTTAGCAGCTGCACCGATTTGTGTTAAACGTGCTCATTTTATGTGGACTACTGTATAATCCATATCTGATTGAGTGGAGTTCACCATTCACTTCACTTAGGATCTACTAAAACCATTAATCAAGCTGAGGTTCAATCACTCTTGTCAGAGGTTGAATTAAACTGGAACTTTGAGGCAAAAGGGTAGAGACTGATCCAATGAACATTGTCAGGAATGTCAAGTTATAATAATGGAATATTCAGGCATTCCACAAAATCTTTTAAGTGTCATGTTTCTCGTTTTCCTGTAGTCTATGAAACTGTACACACCAAATGTGGTGCTTTAGATGTTCCATTTCAGGGACAGAATTCCACTTCCTAAAGTTTTCCTCGACCAACAAAAAAAACAACAATCAAACCCGATATATTATCAATTCAATTTTTTCAAATGATAATAATGAAACTAGACAACATTTTACAGATTTATAAATGTACCAGCCTAAGATATTTTTGTCAAGCTCTTTGCTTCCGAAAGTGCTCCTGAGTGCTTCAATAAATGTTCACCCAGAACTGTAGTGCAAAACACTTTGACAGAAACAAGAAACCACTTATCCCATTACGGTATATATTTATGCAGTCTTGAACTTATAGCTTAAAAGTTAAAAGATCATGTTCAGAAGCACTCAGCCACAAGCACTTCTGTCCATTCTGCTAAGTAACAAAACAAGATGGTGAAAATCCAACAGGAAATTTGAACATATTAAGGTCAAGGTATGAATCAGGAAAAAACTCCTACCAGAAAAATGAGACAGCTCATCCACAGGAAAGCTTTGGGCTGAAAGAGGCCTAGTTCTCTTAGGACTTCAGCAGTATAATCACTCCTGGTTTTGTTTGTTTTTTACAAGCTGTTTGGAGTGAGTGTGTGTGTGTGTGTGTGTGTTTGTGTGTGTGTGTGTGTGTGTGATCGGTCACTTTTACTCCACAAAACCAGTCAGCTCTATAGGGACAGTCCCCTTTCATTTTGTGTTTTCCTAGCTTGTCGTCTTCTATCTTTGGAATGTGCCTAGCACACCGGCGATGCTACCGCAAATAAATAAATAATATGTTAACATTCATAATATATTAATGACAAGACAGTACTATGACACGGAGGTTTCTAGCTTTATTATCCAACAGTCACAGGAGAAGATGCTGGGTGATACAAGCCCAGCACATGCAATGCAATATTTAAGAGCCTTTCGCAGTGTACTTTTGAAATTACCCTTAAGGCTAGAACTCTCCGGAAGGTTCAGTACCCATAACTGGGGCCAGGTTTCAAGAAATCTCAGTGTCTGGGTTCTTTTGAAAAGCTAGCCCTTATTCAGGTGCCTCAGGGGGAATGAACTCTTTCTAAAAATTGGCCCTGATGTGGGTATTGAGCACTTGAAAATATGACCCTAAGTGCTTTTGAAAATCTGGTCCCATAACCTCCTGTGGGGGCGCTTGCTGTACTGGGAGGGTGGAATTCACTATAAGCAGAATAAAGATGTTTTCTTTCAAGATTTATTTATTTGTTGGGGGCTTATTTAGGGTTTTTTTTTGTTTTGTTTTGTTTTTGGTTATTCAGTGAATCAGTTTGGCAGCAGTTGATGCCAATATCTCTTAAAAAGCAAAAAACAAAACAAACCAAACATATCCACTCTGCCAGTGTAAAATGAAAAGTAATTTCAATTTTCCTGAATGGGTCATTTTTAGGGGGGAGGGGGGATTACAACTATATTTAATGATTTTGCCTTTATGCAAAAATAAAAAATGTTACTTATTTCAGTTACTAACAGGGAACAGCAGCATAGATTTGGCAAGTACTGACTGGGATGTAGAGAGGTATGTAGGGCACATACCCTGTGATTCTGACGTGTCTTTACTCAACTCACCTAAGTAGTGCTTCACCTTCTACACTGCTATATATATACCTATGCCGGGGTGCATGCAGAATATGTACTCTACACATTACCATAAGATTAGACATAGCCTAAATTCCCACAAATGACACTCCTTTCCTGTGGGTTAGGAGAAATTTTAAAGGGCTAGGAGTTTTCTAAGACACCTGTAGTGATTAATCTTCAGAACAATGAGATAGACAGACATTATTCTTCCTATATTACAGCTGGAGAAAGTTAGGCACTTAGGGTCAGAGTTGTCTTGATTTACATCTGCTGGGAATCTGCCACAGTATTGTTCAGGGACTGATCTCTCAGGCGTGATGAACTGTCCATTCCGCTAATTTGCAGAGTCATTCAGAAAATGTAGTTCTTACCAGTCCACAGCCTTAAACACAAAATTATCCTTCCTCTTTTGAAGGACAATAGGTATTTATAGGTCCACTGATAAGGTCTTGCCAATAGTAATACACCATAAGAAAACAGAATTTGGTAATTTAGGCCCATTTCCTGTAATTTGCTGCACAAGCAGAGTCTGTTTTGCCCACATGCAATGAATTGCAAGATCCAGGCTCAAATCATGAAATTGTTTTCTTTTTTGACCTTTTGAAGAATAAAGAGAAGTGTGTTATAAATACCAGATTAATTACTGGAGGAAGAAAGAAAATTGGGGTGCCATTAAAATTGACGTTTTCTCCTGCACAATGTAGAATAGTGCTGGGAATGCCAAGAAGGCATAGAATCAACATACATAACACAGTGGTAACAATTAGTTTTAATTTATTAGGTAGTTTGCTAACAACTATACTGTGTTCTATTAGAATTTATTACATTTTATTCTCTTTTACCATGGATGTCAACACATGCTTTACATACTCATAACTATTCTGAGTCAGAAGCAGCAACAATAAAACTTACCAAAATCCATCATGCAGTCACAACCGTAAATTGGAGCAATGTAGAAGATCTTGGAGTTTAATTAATTGACATTTTGGCCTGATTTTCAAAAATGTGTGCTCAACTGCAAGCCCTGCATCTGAGAGCAGACAACCATTTGTATGGGCAAATTAGTTATGAAACAGCATACAAACCAGTTTTGAAAATCAGTCTGAGTCAAGATGGTGTAGTTGCTAAGCAACAGCATTAAAAGAATGCATGATTTTTGTTTGTTTGTTTGTACGTTCCTCTCTCCTGTTGCTTATTTCTCAGTGGGGGGAAAAAAGACAAATATTTAAATTGGAATTTAATAACTGTTTTTGCTTTTTAATTACACTACATTGAAAAATTAATGAATAATATTAGTACTTCTGAAGAATAAGAGATTCAATTAAAAGAGAGAATTGTACATCTGCATACATAGTCAGGGACATCAGGGTGGTCAGCATGAGTGGGAGACAGCAAATGAAGCTATGTGCCTGCCGTGTTCATATATGGCCCAATCCTGCCTCTGAAATAGTGGGGAAAGTCCACCTTGACTCCAGTGGTATCAGAATAAGGCCCTAAATTTTGACCCTCATGAGCCAAACATCAATGTAGTACCAAAAAAAAGTACAGTCTACAGCTTAGTTTTCCAGCATGGACATAAGGCATGGCCTTAAATATTAGAAGAAGGTAAAATTTTGAAGAAAGCTTAAGTAACTTAAGAACCTAAGGGGGAGATTTTCAAAGGCACAAGGAGCAGTTAGACTCCTTTCTCTCACAGAAAGTCATGTGGAGTTAGGTAGCCATTCTCCTTTTGTGCCTTTGAAAATCTCCCACTGTACCATTTTCAAAAGTGACTTAGGTGCCTAGGAACCTAACACCCAATGACTTTCAATTAGAATAAGGTTCCTAAGTGCCTAAAAGCCAGATTTAGAGGTATTTAGGTGCCTAAAGATACAAATAGGTGCCTCATGGGATTTCCAGAAGATTAACTTGAATCCTGTGGGAGTTAGGTGCCTAACCTTTTGAAAATCCCAATAGGTACCTATCTGCATCTTTAAGCACCTTTGTACACCCAGGCCTGAGTCCCTTTTGAAAATGGCCCTTAGGCTCCTAAATCACTTAGTCGGTTCAGAAAATTTTCCCCAAAGCCTAAAAAGTGATTATCTTTGACAGTTTCTCGAGCAGAACGCATAGGCAGCTACACAATACAGATGCCATAAGTGGTTGACTAGAGCAGCAAAGCATCCAGTAACTGTTTGTGTGGGTGGCAGCAAGCTGCTGCGGTAGAGCAGTACGAATTGGCATTTGCTGGTTTGCCTATAACAGAAGAATCATTAGTGTTGGCCATAAGGGGGAAGTGTATAGGTGTCACTACAGAATATTGAGATATAAATAAAAACAGAGCATTCTAGTTATCAGTATAGTTGTCATTCTGCAGGTTTGGGGACAGATGTGCAGTAGATCATTCAACTATCCATACAGAACCACAGATTACTACCTGCTATTGTGATAATCTGTCCTTTACGCAGAATAGATCTCACTTGTTATTATGCAGTACAGTTGAATCTTTTTATACGGCTCAATTTGAGCAATTTCCATTCTGATTGTTATAGAGTATCTGACTGATCACTACAGCCAGATCTACAAAATGATGTATTTCCTAAATTAGAGAGTTATGCATAGAAGTAGCAAAGGCATCATGCCAATACTGATCTTCCTGTGCAGATGGATTCGAACAGGTTTTCCCATAGACTGATGCATTTCCATTGCCACAACAAAGATCTGGGGAAATCATCCTCAAATTCAGTATCTCCAACAATTTCCCCTAGGTCATTTGAGAGAGCACCAACAACAAATAGCTCCTTCCTACATACATATTCCGCTGTTGGATTGAACATGAATATGCATATTAGCTGAAACTGGCAACAAGCGGAGTTTTGTTCAAGCCTTTCCCATAAATAAGTAGCACAAGAGAGGTGTGGCCTGTACGTTTGTAAAATGCTAGCCCACAGATGTATTGACAAGGACTACATTTTCAGAAGTGTCTGAATGAGTTAGGGGCTCAGCTCCCATTGAAATTCAATGTAAATTAGGTGCCTATTCTTAGATTACCAAACACCATCCCAGACATTCTTGATCTGGGTTCATTTTCAATTCACTCTTGTGAGAGCCCATTAAAGGCAAGACACTAGCATAATTTTTCCATCATGCTACTGCAGACCTAACTGCTCATATCTGCACCAACAGGTTCAAGAAAGCAAGAAACATAGCAACAAAGGAAATGCTATACTGGATCGAGCAGTGCTCATCTTAGTCCAAGATCCCGTCTCTGACATTGACCAGTTCCAGCAGGTTCAGAGTAAAGCAAAGTAAAGTTATGGAACACCACCTCAAAAGAGAAAGTTTCTTCTGTACCCTTCATTAGTTAGCTGTTGACTAATGCGTGGAAACATACCGGTTTATATCCCTACCAAAACTCTATTTTTAAAATCCTTGTTTATAACAACTCTGGATGTTTTCATTATCCATATAAAATGTCCATTCTTTTTATAATCCTACTAAACTCTTGGTTTCAATGCTACCTTCAATATCTTCTATATTCTAGCAATAAAGTTTTCTTTCCTCGAGGCAAACTTGAACCAGAAACTCTAAGCAGACAAATCTTCATCACACCTCTGATTCCCTCCATTTCTCCCCACATTTCTGCTTTTCTCTCTCTCTTTTTATTTCTGTTTCTCACCAAAAGCAAAATTCACCTGGGATGCAAATCACAAGAAGGAACTCAGATTTCTCCACCCTAGGTGATCTGTTTTGCATGCAGGCACCCAACTTATGAGGTAAGGTAAAACTTCCATCACAGCCTTAATAAAAACAGAGAGTCAACAAATATAACATATTCTGTATGACACAAAGTCTACAATTTTCAATTACTTTAAAAAAATGCTAGCAAAGGACTTCATAAGATTTTAAGGTAAATACAGGGTATATCCCCAAAAGCATTGCTTTTCATAACATTTTTAGTACCTGCATCTGTATCATCATCATCACAATCCTTCCATTTTCTCCATAAGCATGATGCAACAGTGGATGGAGTGATTCCCAAGGAAACATTACAGCCTCTCAATCAATTGCACAAAACACATTCTGAACATTGTCTAAATGGGTGTTTACTGGATAGAAAATAACTGCTCCTGTGAAAATAACTCACTCCAGCAACTTCAATGGAATTATTACAATTTCTACCAGTTGAGGATCTACCCCAGAATGTTTCTGTGTCGGGGATTTAAGAACAGTGAATGATCTTTTACATTGTGGGAACTATTTTACCACTGATGTTAGTAATATGGTATATCCTTGGACATATTTTTCACATCCAAAGTAGACTGAATCCTTCTTATATAAATGGTTCAAGATTTGTGCCCAGCAGGGTAAGTTTAAAAGATGCTTCTATAGCCTTAATATATAATTGTCTGGCTTGTGTTCCTAGGCATGTCAAACGATGTTTTTTCAACATAGGGCTTTTCCCCTAGCATTTACTCTGTTCCTAAATTATTCACACACAGGAACATGCTCCAGGCCTCCATCAGTCAGTATTTTTCATTCATTTGATCTGTGCACACATATTCTGGCAATGGATGTTGTAGAGTGGAAATAAAACCAAACAAGAAAGATTGGATTGACCAATTGGATTGGATTGACCTGTTGGTCTTGGCAAACTAAACTAGACTTGTTGGAAACCTGGCTCATAACACCATGGAGGCTCATCTTTCTTGCTGGAAAATAAAACTGATGCAAAAAACAGTTGATCCTAAAAACTCAATAGTAAAAAGTGCTTGTTTCCCTGGCTGCAGTTTGGAAGCATTTTCTAAGTTGTCTCTTTATAGATTACATATAACTTGCTTTGTAAAAGCTAGGAACAATGTTTTTCTGCCAACACCACCTTTTGGACCCAGTCTTCTGCTTTTGTTGGCAGTCTCTCTCTAGTCAGTGACCTGAAACCACGCAAACCCAGTCTGCTGACCTAGCAGTGCTGTGAAACTATTCACTTCTGTATTGCTCCTCAGGGGACATTTACAGGATCTTTAAATCACAGAAAGAGAGAACAACAATTATGTTATGTACAGTAATCTCAACCAAATTAAAAGTAGCTTTGAGATCCAAGTGCAATTTTATTATGAACCTGAAAATGTGTCATGTTTATTTGCAATTGTTTATTTGATGAAAACTCTTCTTTATCCTCAAAAGGCTATGTACATCTTCTTGGACATGACAGGCACAATTCTAACTCTATGTTATTTGAAATCTGGCAGTCACATTACGTTTGCCATTGGAATTGATAGAATTTAGAGACTGTCAGGGATATGCATTCATTACAATAAATGCTTGCAAAAGTCAGTTTTGCAAAATTAAGCTCCAATCCAGCGACTGGATCTGGAAACCCTGACTCTCGCTCCAGCACAACACTGTGCTGAAATCAATGGGATTCCATGCAGGAGTAAAGATCTTTGCTTGATCAGTGCTATAATCCAGTGCATCTCAGGCCCGATCTTCCATACAGAAATGGCTAAAGAGATTTTGTTCAAACTTTAAATTCACCTCCCAAAGACCAAACAGGAAAAATTCCAACCCCAAAAGATGAATGCTTCTGAAAGCTTAAGAAGATCTAGAAAGAAGGAGTTATAATAGACACTCATTAGCATACCTAACCATAGCAGTCATCTTGCCAGTGATTGTCATCATTAAACATTTGTTTTTACTTAGCCTAGTCCTTTAAAATCATTGCCAAGCATGCAGCTGATTTATAAAGCGAGAAGGTAATATTTATTGGACTTTTAAACTTTCTACTGCACAAGGAGACATGACTAACATCCTGCCAAAAAGGATTTGTACATGAAATACTCGAAGTCAAAAATTTAGCAACAGATATTATTAAGCCTTTCCAGCAACTCCATTCCTCTCCTCATTTTTAGCATTATGGCCAGTACAGGTGAGGGGTTGTTTTAAGATCCACAAAAGAAATGATACATAGGATCTTCCCAGTGAAAGACATTCGTTTTCCTGCCAGATAGTCTTATCTTTTAAATAATGAAGCTATCACCCTATCATGTGATGCAACTAACTTTGATGTAGTATTGGCCCACTCACATAGCCGGCAGGAAAGATTTAATTATTGGAGTGTTTAAGTTTTTAGCTGACACATGTAAAATGCTTTGCCTGCCCTTCTCTCCAGAACATACTCTTACACAAACTGTTTACATGAAAGCAATTATCTTTCTAATAAACAATGGATGCTTTACAACTAAATATGCATTTGCAATTCACAGGATTTGTTTGATAAATAACCCAATTTTTTTTTGAAGAAAATATACGGATTTATACCCTACCAATGGGAAATGAATAAAACCATCAATTAATTATTACATGTCTATAAATTAGGCTAATGGTATGAGTAACTCCAGGAAACATCTCAGAGAGTTTCCTACTTATGGAGATGAATTTAACAAATATATATGTCCAATTTTTATGAAAATAAAGATATATGGGGATTTCTATTGCCCTCCATTAGTAGGTGTGTAGTTTTTGTTGGATCTTTTACATATTCACTATAGCAATACAAACATAATACCTGTTGCTAAGCAATATGATACATGGTGTTAATTTAAATCTGCCACCCTATATGCTTATGAAAATAAATGACCAAACTTTTAAAGGTTATCAAAATTGTACCTCCAAAACTTACACCCATATTTCATTAGCTTATGTGATTAGACACTTATGCACAAAAAAAAAAAAAAAAAAAAAACCACTCTACTTTGTACATACAATTGATTGTTTTGCATGCACAATGTTTGTATTATGCATTTTTATTACGTATTTTGTATGCACTTGCATGTTTCTTTGTCAAATTTAGATTTCATTTTCACTGTGTCAGCCATTGTGCTATCCTTTATGTTGGTACAGCCCCAATCAAACTGGAGCTCAATAAGTAACAAGTGCCACCTTTTGAAACCTCTCTTCTACCATTCATATATGACCATTATCGCTGAAGTATCTGAATCCAAGTTTGTCCCCAAAATTGTATTACACTCTCTGTTACATATTTCTCTCTGTATAAGCATGAAAATAAATACAAACTTAATTTCTATATAAAGCAACAGAGAGTCCTGTGGCACCTTTAAGACTTCATCAGACACTGATGAAGTGGGTATTCACCCACGAAAGCTTATGCTCCAATATATCTGTTAGTCTTAAAGGTGCCACAGGACTCTCTGTTGCTTTTTACAGATCCAGACTAACACCGCTACCCCTCTGATAATTTCTATATAATTCATTTTTAACATAACGTTATTATATATTTATATAGAGTCATAGTCAAGCCATAGTTAAGTGCATTACAGAGAATAAAGATATGGGCTGAGATTTTCAAGTCCCGAAAGGATTTGGATGTGAAATTTCTATTAATTTTCATGGACACTGGATAGCCAAATCCTCTACAGAGCATTGAAATTTCAGCCTTGGCCCATCCCACAGGATCCTATAATCGACTATAGGTGAGAAAAAAAATAAGATTTACATAATCGATAGGTGTTTCTCAATCCACAAATAGCTACAGTTCTGTATAATTTCATTGTTGGTTTCCAATGAGCATCTTTCAGCAAAGCTAAATAAGCATTTTATCCCAGAAGTTATCTTCCATTTCTGCATTTGATTCTTTGCAGATTGGAAACATAGGTTTACAATAAATAGTTAAAGTGAACTTTTGCAATTATAAAGTCATTTTTTAATTTTCAAAATGTAGCCAATAAAACATTGTATTGTATTAATGTTCCTAAAGCAATAGAATTAAAGTTTCCATCATGTGCAATTACTATAACATTGCATTATGACTTGATAAAAGGATATTGTTATACAAGCATTGAATATCCTATAATCCAACTTTGGGCTCTGTTCTCTAATGGAAGTATTTTTATGCATAAGCTTTAAAACCAGAATGCAAAATGAACAACACATTGAAATTATGCTATTGTTTGACAAAGTATTATCTATGTAGTTTCTTAAATCTTATTGAATAATGCTAATGTAGCTTGGTATTATTCTCCGATTAAAAAAAAAACACCTCTCAGAATTTAATATAATTCTGGTTCTATTAAAATTTGACACAATAGGGGAAAAAAGCCTGTTTCAAAATTTCTAAGACATCTTTCCACATGTTTCTCAGACAACATATTTTGTTAGTTAGCCAGTAAACCTATCATCTGAAACAAAGGAGAAAACATTTTTATGTAGAAGGTAACACCAGGGTGACCAGATGTCCTGATTTTATAGGGACAGCCCTGATATTCGGGGGAGGGGGGTTTCTTATATTGACCTATTACGCCCCACTCCCTATCCTGATTTTTCACTTTCTATCTGGTCACCCTAGGTAACACAGGAAATCCTCACTGCATCATTGCTTATTCATGCTTTCCACTAAAAGCAAGAACATAGGCACATAATACCTGATGTGAAAGCAAGGCCGTGGAGTCATAAGATAAAGAGAAAACAGTAAAACAATTTCAGTAAGCAATACTATAGTTATGCACAACTTGCTAAAATAAGATTGCAGATCACCATTGTATCCATTTATGATGCCATAAATAAGAAAAAACAGTTAACTGAATTGAGCAAATTGGGATTTGACATCAACAAATATTCTACTAGCAATTAGATTATAAACCAGAGACATCGTCAGACGTTTTACTCTGCTGTTTGATGTCCTTCCATGAGGTATATTGATTATGTGTATATACCGTTTATCGGTGAGTGAAAATCCTGTTCAAAGTAAGGTGGGAACCCCACCAGTTTACAGATAAGTACATGGAGACCCTCAGAGGAAGGAGTTATATAAGCGCTAATGGTTATCAACATTCTTGGGAAAGCAAAGGACTCCTCTTGCACAGAGTTTGGAAATCTGTACTCACCCATAACTGTGAGCTCTGCAGAGGCACTACTGTTCTCATTCTTGTAGCTGACAATGCAAGTGTATGTCCCAGAATCGTCATCAGTCACATTAAAAATAAGTAAGTTACTGCCAGCCAATAATGAATATTTTTTGGATCTGTAACATTGACCAAAAAAAAAAAAAAAATCCATGTTCACATTCATCTCCAATGAAAAGTACTCAAGATCTAAGGTACTGCATAGAGCCTTCTCAGCTGGCTAGTTCTGATCTTATAATGTTGTTATTAAATGTGATAATTAACTTTTGAATGCTGCTCTACCTGATTTAAATAGCATTTCATAAAAGAAGACATTTATGGCCAAATTCTGCCCTCAGATGTGCATGGCACAGCTGCAAATAAAGAAAACAGGAGTTTCATGTGCACATGCAGTCTTATTATCACTTAAAATGAAAGCCTGATCTCCTCAAAGCTGAACCAAACTGACAAGACTTAACATGGTAGTTAATGTTTTACCCTTACTTCACCCTGGGAAACGAACTTTCATTACATAAGAGACATGTGTATGACATACCTGACAGGAATAATTTCATCTCCTCGCATCCATGTGAAGGTGGGTGTGGGAAACCCAGAAACACAACACTCAAGAACGGCATCTTTTCCCTCAAGGGCTACCACATTTGATGGTCTCTGCAGGAAAAATTGCTGTCTGTGCAAACCTGGATCTATGAAGGAAAAAGAGAGAGTTATCATAAAATGCTGTTTGTGTTCAGAACAGGGAATCAAAACAGCCTATCAATAATGGACCCAAGGAATTCAGGTCTTCAAGTCTTATCTCTGAAGAAGGAAAAAAACCAGGAATAAAGAACTCAAGAAAGGGCTATGGAACGGAGATCTGATGGAGCTGTTTGTGGATGGAAGCCATTGGAGCTATTTGATTCTGGGGCGATGCTATCTTTTTGAATAGCTGTAGAAGCATTCTTTACAGATTGGAGTCAGAGCTGAGTCTTGGGAAGGCCACAGAAAAAGTTGCACTTGAGGCAAAAAGAGACAAAGGCATGTATAAGGATGTCAGAAAAGCTGGGGTCAAGGTAGTCACGGTATTTTGAAAGTGGTGATAAGCAGATTTACAAATATGAGAGGTGAGAGAGAGGAAAAGGGAAGCTCTAGTAAATCAAGGAAGTCATCAATATTATGAACCATGGACAGAAACGGAAAGTCTGAGTTGAGAAGGAAGCTAGGAGAAAGAGTAGTGTCCAAAAAGCTCCTTTGGCTCAAATTTACTGGGGAGATGTTGAGACACAGCTTCAAATTTAGTTGGTAGTAAAGCAGGCAGAAAATAACAGAAAGGGTGTCCAGGAAAGAGTCAAAGTGAAAAGTTTGGACAAAGACAGCCAGACAGCCCTATATTTGTTTACTGTATATATATATACATCGAGAAGTTTAACTAAGTTATCACTTTAGTTTACAGAGCAGATAAAACACTTGAGAACAGAACTGTGGAAATTCCTGATATGCCATGGGGATGAGATGTCTTAAGTCTGTTCCAACCCTATTTAAAATGATTTCTGAACACACACACACACACACACACACACACACACACACACACGCACACACACACACACAGAGTAACTACCATTACATATACTTCCATATCACCTGACAAACACTGACACCTGCAAATCTCACTTAAGTTAGCAGGAAGCCATAGTACTTAGCATCTCTCACGATCAGGTCCAAAGTAATGGCTCTGTTTTACCAAACATATAGCTAGAAATTTTATTTATTTGTATGCACTGGCTGATCTGTTGCTCCATGTCTACCATATACCCAGCCTTCCAAGGTACACAGCACAGGATTTACTTTGTGAAATTCTATGAGCTGCATTATGCTGGAAGTTGGATTAGATGATCAAAATGGCCTATAAGATCACTACCTTAGAAGGCGTAACAAATATACACTGGAGCTCTGGCAGCGGGGCTCGGGTGGGGTTTTAAAGGGCCTGGAGCTCCCCACAGCGGCTGGAGCCTCTGGCCCTTTAAATCACCATCCGAGCCTGGCTGCCAGAGTCCCAGAGGGGATTTAAAGGGCCCGGGGCTCCAGCTGCTGTGGGGAGCCCTGGTCCCTTTAAATCACAATTCTCCCCCAAGGAGTTCAGTCATAAATTTAATTAATGCATTATTTTTTTAACAAGCATAGTCAGCATGGAAACGTCCTCTGGAATGGTGGCCGAAGCATGCAGAGGCATACGAATGTTTAGCACAGGGGTCGGCAACGTTTGGCACGCGGCTCACCAGGGTAAGCACCCTGGCGAGCCGGGCCAGTTTATTTACCTGCTGACGTGGCAGGTTCGGCCGATCGCGGCCCCCACTGGCCGCGGTTCGCCGTCCCGGGCCAATGGGGGTGGCAGGAAGCCGCAGCCAGCACATCCCTCGCCCGGGCCGCTTCTCGCCGCCCCCATTGGCCCGGGACGGCGAACCGCGGTGAGTGGGAGCCGTGATCGGCCGAACCTGCCGCGTCAGCAGGTAAATAAACTGGCCCGGCCCGCCAGGGTGCTTACCCTGGCGAGCCGCGTGCCAAATGTTGCTGACCCCTGGTTTAGCATATCCAGCACATAATGCCGGCTACAAAAGTGCCATGCAAACACCTGTTCTCACTTTCAGGTGACGTAAATAAGAAGCAGGCAGCATTATCTCCTGTAAATGTAAACTAACTTGTTTGTCGAGTGATTGGCTGAACAAGAAGTAGGACTAAGTGGACTTGTAGGCTCTAAAGTTTTACATTATTTTTGTTTTGGATTGCAGTTATGTAACAACAACAAAATCTACATTTGTAAATTGCACTTTCACGATAAAGAGATTTCACTACAGTACCTATATGAGGTAAATTGAAAAATACTATTTCTTTTATCGTTTTTACAATGCAAATATTTGTAATAAAAATAATAATATAAAGTGAGCACTGTACACTTTGTAGTCTGTGTAATTAAATCAAAATATTTGAAAATGTAGGAAATCATCCAAAAATATTTAATACATTTCAATTAGTATTCTATTGTTTAACAGTGTGATTAAAACTGTGATTAATCACAATCAATATTTTTAATCACAATTAATTTTTTTGAGTTAATCGCATTAGTTAACTGCGGTTAATCAACAGCCCTAGTTATTTCACCTGTTTCTCTATTGCTTCAGTTTTGCCTGGCCAAATTTTTGATATAGCTGAAGTGTATCAGATACACATACTTTAATGGAAACCCTAATAAAAATGATACAGCTAGGTTAGTGATTTTTTAAATTTGAAAATGCTTATCTGAATGTGAAATTGCCAAATTTCGTCTAAATCTGAAATGTATTGAGCCTTTCTTTGATAACTTCAAATCATAGCTTAAACTATTTAGATGAAATAATTAAGATAGACATGAAAATCTAAGTTGCAAGGAAACTTATTTATTTTTTCAAATCTTCTTTAGACCAGAATTTTAAAACAGGAGGCTTGATGCTTGAGCACACATGCCCACCTGCATTAGCACATGTAAACAACATAATCGTATGGGCAAATGGCAACCAGCACAGGCAATCACGCAGTTTCTCAGGCTAGGTCTACACTGCAGCGGGGGTCCGACCTAAGATACGCAACTTCAGCTGCGTGAATACCGTAGCTGAAGTTGCGTATTTTAGGTTGGCTTACCTGGCGGTGAGGACGCGGGAAAGTCGACCGCTGCCGCGCTGCCGCCGACTCCGCTGCCGCCTCTTGCCGAGGTAGATTTCCGGAGTCGACGGCAGAGCGATCAGGGATCGATTTTACCGCGGCTTCACTAGACGCGGTAAGTCGATCCCCGAAAAACCGATTGCTACCCGCCGGATCGGCGGGTAGTGAAGACAAAGCCTCAGTACACATATGTATAATACCGTTGCATAATCATGCTTCTGCTTTTTTTTCCTTCAAAATTTGCTCTTTACATTCATCCAAGCCTCATTTGTCTGACTTCCCTCACCCTCTGACCACCTATTTCCTAGCAGGACTGCTTTTTTTAAAATCTCCAGTAGTTTCTAAATTTGTAGTGTGGTGCCTCAGACTCAGCCCAGCTCCCTCTCTTTCTCTCTGTCACTTAGCTGCTTCTACTTATTAATGCACAAATTACCTGGCACAAGGAGGAGGTACTGTGCTGTATGGTAACAAACACCATTTCAATACACTGCCCCATTAAGACCTTACAAGTGCAAGGCCAGACCTCTATCTGAACTTTTCTTTCCTGCTTAGCCACAGAAATGCTAGTTGGAAAGGCAGCATTATCTACACATCCGTATTTCATTTGGAAGTCCACTTCAAAAGCAGATACAAATTATAAATGAGTCATTCTTGAAACATCAGCAGAATTGAATGAAAGCTCTACCTGAGTGAGGGAGTGCAGAGCACGGTCAGAGACTGTAGCAGAATGGTACATTAAGATCTTAATAGAAAATCAGTTACAAAAAGAAGGATGAGGAAATCACCTGCAATTTTCTGAAAAGCAAAGGGAAGAATAGAATCTCTGGTCTACTTAGAAATGGTAGGAACTCCTGCACAAAGTGGGGCAAGACCCTGTAAGGTGCTGAGGACCTCCTGGAAGTTGATGACTGTGCTCTCATCTCCCATATACGTCATTAAGAGTTGAATGTGTTCAATGTTTCCCCAAAGGTGATCAGCACTTCACAGAATCAGGATCTTAGCCCTTCCTTATGCCAGCTGTATAAAGGCTATAATAAATTTTAGGACAAGAGGGATACATTTTGTTAATTGCTGAGCAAATCTGACATTTTGGGTATTGAATGATAGTCCCACCATCAATATTTGGAAACAAGAATTGATCTGCTATCTCAGGGTATCAAACCTGACATATAATCCCAAAAAACAACTGTCAAAACTCACATATGCTGGTTAACTGGAATGTGAAAAAGAATGTCAATTTTAACGTAAAATAATGCAACTACAGGCTTCTGAAAATCACACACATCAGGGTGTTATACAAACTTTTTCTGTGCCGTGAAAGGGAGAACAGCTTTTAACACACACTGATTACTTAACAATTAGCGTATTTATTACTGTTACTTTTTGTTTTTTATGTTTGATTGGGCAGATCCTCAGCTGATTTAAAAGGTCCAATGAAGTCAGAGGAACTACGTCACTTTCACCAGCTGAGATTATGGTCCAATATGATTTTATTAGTGATATTTAGTGAAAAAAATATTGATTATGAAAGTTTACTGGATTATATTTTTGCTTAGCCATAAGAAGGTAAAATCGCAATAAAAATATTACAAATTCATTTCCCGTATTTTTGCCCAAACTGTATGCAATTTGTCACTTGTACTTGTCATATTCACACTCTATACATGAAGAGAGAAGAAAAAAGGTAAGAAAAAGAAAACGTCATAATAAAAGAAATAGAAACTAAATACTGTAATAACACTCAACTATGTCTAAAGGAGAAGGGAAGTGGTCAAAAAATAATTCACCCTGCCCCTTCAGCATCCTTCACAGACATTGTACTCTGACACACAAGGTTCATGAGAACCTAGTACAGACAACCCATAGTCCTGTTCTGCCTCAACCAGTTAGTAGATCTGGGATAGCAAATATTATGGCAGGGAGCAATTAGGCATGTTCTATCAGTGAATCTGGAGGCCCCAGGCTTAAACACCAATAGCTTGATTCTGTCCTTACATAAGAATGGCCATACAGGCCAATGGTCCATCTTGCCCTGTATCCTGTCTTTGACAGAGGTCAATGCCAAATGCTTCAGAGGGAATAAACAGAACAGGGCAATTATTGAGTGATCCATCCTGTCATCCACTCCCAGCTTCTGGCAATTGGAAGTTTAGGTATACCCAAAGGAGAGGGTAGCATCTTGGCTAATAGCCATTGATAGACCTATCCTCCATGGACTTATCCAATTCTTTTTTGAACCCAGTTACACTTTTGGCCTTCACAACATCCCCTGGCAATGAGTTCCACAGGTTGACTGTGTGTTGTGTGAACAAGAACTTCCTTTGGTTTGTTTTAAACCTGCTGCCAATTCATTTAATTGGGTGACCCCCTGGTTCTTGTGTTATGTGAAGGGGTAAATAACACTTCCTTATTCACTTCCCCAGACTCTTCATGATTTTATAGACCTTTATCATATCCCCCCTTAGTGGTCTCTCTATTGCAAGCTGAAAAGTCCCAGTCTTCTTTAATCTCTCCTCAAATGGAAGCTGTTTCAAAACCTTAATCATTTTTGTTGCCCTTCTCTGTACATTTTCCAAATCTAATATATCTTTTTTGAGTTGAGGTGACTAGAATTGCACACAATATTCAATTTGTACTCATACCATGGATTTATATAAAGGCATAATGATATTTACTGTCATACTATCTATCAATTTCCTAACAGTTCCTAACTTTTTGTTAACTTTTTTGACTGGCACTGCACATAGACCAGGTGTTTTCAGAGAACTATCCACAATGACTCCAAGGTCTCTTTCTTGAGTGGTAATGGCTAATTTAGACCCCCATCATTTTGAATGTATAGCTTGGATTATGTATTCAAATGTACATTATTTTGCATTTATCAACATTGAATTTCATCTGCCATTTTGTTGCCCAGTCACTCAGTTTTGTGAGATCCCATTATAACTCCTCACAGTCTGCTTTGGACTTAGTTATTCTGAGTAATTTTGTATCATCTGTAAATTTTGCCATCTCACTGTTGACCCCTTTTTCCAGATCTTTTATGAATATGTTGAATATCACTGGTCCTAGTACAGATCCCTGGGGGACACCACTATTTACTTCTCTCCGTTCTGAAAACTGACCATTTATTCCTATCCTTTGTTTCCTGTCTTTTAACCAGTTACTGATCCATAAGAGGACCTTCCCTCTTATCCCATGACTGCTTACTTTGATTAAGAGCCTTTGGTGAGGGACCTTGTCAAAGGCTTTCTGAAAAGTCCAAGTACACTATATCCACTGGATCATCCTTGTCCACACACTTGTTGATCTCCTCAAAGAATTCTACTAGATTCGTGAGGCATGATTTCCCTTTAGAAAAGCCCTGTGGACTCTCCCCCAACATAGTGTTCATCTATGTGCCTGATAATTCTATTCTTTAATATAGTTTTAACCAATTTGCCTAGTACTGAAGATAGGCTACTGACATGTACTTGCCAGGATCACCTCTGGAGCCTTTTTTAAAAATTTGCATCATATTAGCTACCCTTCAGTCAGCTGGTACAGAAGCTGATTTAAGTGATAAGTTACATACCACAGCTAGTAGTTTGCAATTTCATATTTCAGTTCCTTCAGAACTCTCGGATGAATACCATCTGGTCCTGCTGACTTATTACTGTTTAATTTATCAATTTCTTCCAAAATCTCTACTGACACCTCAGACTGGGACAGTTCCTCAGATCTGTCACCTAAAAAGAATGTCTCATGTATGGGAATCTCCCTCACATCCTCTGCATTGGAGATGGATACAAAGAATTAATTTAGGAAGTACTTTTATCCCCATTTCACAGATGAGGACCTGAGACCCAGAGAGTAAATGACTTATCCAAAGTCAAACAGGAAATCTGGCAGGGAATTAAACTCCGGTCTCCCCATTCTCAGGCTAGTGCCCCTCATCATAATTTATTGTTATTATTCATTATTATTTACTGATTAGTCCTTTAATCAAACCAGGGGTATATATTATGTCTGTATCATATCTTATAAATAAGGGTTGTGATGCATTTAATCTCATATCAATTGTAATTCAGACAAGAATAATTCAAATTCTGTTTAATATCCCACCCCGTGAGCCTCCCCAAGAAGGAATAACTAAGGAAGTTACAGGGAATTTGGCTCATTCAGCATTACAGAAATGGAGAGTGCCTGGCAGGAAATAGAGACTGTCATTACTGCATTTGAGCTATGCTGTACATTACTATGAAAATGGGGACTGGTTCCATACGATGACCTATTTTGCTGGCCTGCAATACACAGTCTCTTATTGTACTCAATTACTTTTGCACTACAGTCCATTAGTAAGAGTTGTTCAGCTGAAAGAAAACTATCATATCATATATATGAATTTTGCTGAACATATTTGCTAATACTGTATATCAGGCCAGTATAATGTTATTTTATTATTGCAGCAGTTTTTCTATTGCAAACTGCAGAACAGATTCCTTTAATATGACATTAATGTCTATAAGTGCTCATAGTCACATTTCTAAATTTGATTAGAAGAGATAAAGATTCATACTTACTAAAACCCAATTTTGCTCTCTCCTGTTACAGAGACAAGGACAAACCAATTCCCTGACCTGATCTTACCATCACGCCTAGAGGCTGCATAGTTAATCCTACCAAAAAAGCAAAGGTTATGTATGAACAACGATAGAGAAATCTGTCATTAAAATGATACTGATCTGTCAATATACAGAATGCATTAAAGTGTATAACCACAATATAGTAATGTGTTTGGGATTTTGCTTCCCCCGAAGGAAATTCAGGCCTGGCTTGGCAGAGCTATAGAACGTCATATGAGCCTATGTGGATAAGCAATAAAGAGGTAAAAAGATCATAACATTTGTACTGACACCCATCAAGGCATTCTTCTTGCTACAATATTTGCAAAATACATTTACAGTTTGCAAGAGAGGCAGTCAACTAATGATTGGAATATGGGATGAGGAGTCAGCTTTGCGGCTGCCTTGCTGTGTGACCTTGAACCTTCAGTTTTCCTGACTTGTGATGGGAATAAAAATATTTACAAGCCTTTGAAATAATGAACATTTTATTATTGGGGTTATTACTTTTAGCTATTTAGGTGGAGGGTTTTTTTAAAATTAAATGTACCAGAATTTTGTCAAGAAAACAGTTGTTTTGGAAAAGCTTCTTCCGCTGCGATTTAATTGTCAGTGGCAAAATGTTACAGAATGAGGAACTGTAATATAGCTAAATTAGCCCATATCCTTAATAAATTATGAATCCACACAGTCAAGAAAATATTAATGTAACCCTACATAATTCCTTTAACCCCACTCAATATTGCTCTGTTTATACATTCAGGGATTGCATTAGCTCTTTTGGCCACAGGGCCACACTGGAAGTTCATGATTACCATTACCCCCAAGTCTTTTTCATAGTCACTGCTTCCAAGGAGTCCCCTCATCCTGTAAGAATAGCCTGCATTCTTTGTTCCTAAATGTATGACTCTACATTTGGCCATTTTGAAATATGTATTGTTTGCTCATACCCACCTTACCAAAAAATCCAGATCACTCTGTATTAGTGACCTGTCCTCTCCATTATGTACCACTTCCCCAGTCTTTGGGTCATCTGGAAGCTTTATCAGTAATGATTTTATGTTTTCTTCCATTAACAAAAAATGTTAAATAGCACAGGGCCAAAACCCATCCCTGCTGGACTCCACTAGAAACACATCTGCTCAGTGATGATTCCCCATTTACAATTACATTTTGAGACCTATCAGTTAGCCAGTTCTTAATCCATTTAATGTGTGCCATATTGATTTTGTATTGTTCTAGTTTCGTAATCCAAATGTCATGTGGTACCAAATCAAACGGTTTGCAGAAGACTAAGTATATTACATCAACACCATTACCTTGATCAAGCAAAGAAATCACATCAAAAAGATAAAGTTAGTTTGACAAGTTCTGTCTTCTATAAATCCATGTTGATTGGCATTAATAACATTACCCTCCTTTAATTCTTGATTGACCCCTGTATCAACTATTCCTTATTTTTCCCAAGTTCAATGTCAGGCTGACGGGTCTATAATTACCTACCTAATCCTCTATCTTTTAAAAATACTGACACAACATTAAGAACAAGGAGTACTTGTGGCACCTTAGAGACTAACAAATTTATTTGGGCATAAGCTTTCATGGGCTAAAGCCCACTTCAGATGCATGCAGTGGAAAATACAGTAGGAAGAGATAGATAGATAGATAGATAGATAGATAGATAGATAGATAGATAGATAGATAGATAGATAGATAGATAGATAGATAGATAGATACAGAGAACATGAAAAAATGGGTGTTGCCATACCACTCTAAGGAGACTAATCGATGAAGGTGGCCTATTATCAGCGGGAGAAAAAAAAAATTTTGTAGTGATAATCAGGATGTCCCATTTCCAACAGTTGACAAGATTGTGAGAGTAACAGTAGGGGGAAAATTAACATGGGGAAATAGTTTTTACTTGGTGTAATGACCCATCCACTCCCAGTCTTTATTCAAGCCTAATTTAATGGTGTCCAGCTTGCAAATTAATTCCAGTTCTGTAGTTTCTCATTGGAGTCTGTTTTGGAAGGCTTTTGTTGCAGAATTGCGATTTTAAGACTATTTTCCCAAATACAGAACAGAAATATTTGTTAAACACTTCTACCTTCTCTGCATTAATATTGACAGTTGTACCATTTTTATGTAGCAATGGAAAAGTACTGTTGTTAGGATCTCTTTTGTTCCTAATATACTTGAAACAATCATTGTCCTTAACTCTGCTGGCCACTGGTTTTGTCTTATGCTTCTCTTATCATTTTTCTGCAATTCCTAGCATCTAATTTATATTAATCACTATAAAATTTCCCTTTTTTGTATTCAATATATATCAAATACACACACACACACACACACACACACACACACACACACACAGAGTTTCTACTTCCCGTCCCAGCCAGACTTGTTTTCTAACCAATGTAATCTCTCTCAATTTTGGCTTTTTGAGCATCTAGTAAAATATATTTAAACTGTTCCCAGTTATCACTTGCATTTTTCTATTTAATTCTTTCATCCAGCTGATCTGGCTCACAATTGTTTTCTGTTGCACCTTTCGTAGCTATAGCTGTGTCCACTATGACTTTGCCCCTCCTATCCCTGGCCCTGCCCCTTACAACAGAACTTGTGTAGGGAGCCTTCTAAAACTGCCTATGGCTGTCTTACTCAATTCCTGCACAGGGAGAATTTGCTCCGAGCTGGACCCTGGGTTTTTCTGGCCCCTTTACACTGCAAAATAAAGAGTCCATAACAGGAGGGAGAGGACATCCTCAGGAACCCTTACACACAGTTCCCTCTTCTAAACATCTGGCAATCCTGCCTAATTCTGGACAATTGTTGGATAGCTACTTGCCCACATTACATATTGCAGGTAAACACTGTGCGCTGCATCCCTAGCCTAGCCCCAGATCTGGCACAAGTGGCTATGAGTCTTGAACAGCTGAAGTAGCAGCTCCTATACCACTCCTCCTCCCTCCACCTTCAGTGGATGTATGACAAACAAAGGTGCATGGGCTTCTTTATACCCAGAAGATCCCATCTGTACAACAGAATCCAGGGTCCAGGATTGGAGAAGGGTGAAGATGAGCTTTATGCAACCTTTTCACACCTCTTTACATGCCTCACCTGTGCACTTCTCAGCATCTAACCTGGTATTTCTGATTTTTTAGCTCTCCTATGACAGAAGAAATATTTTTTATCTTTTAGCACCCAACAATTTTCATTATTAAATCTGTAGTGTCATTGTGGTGTAAAATAGCTTTGCCATTGGAAAGTAAAGGCCACTCCAATACAGCAGGTATTCTTTTTGACTGCTTTCCAAGCATATTGTCCCAACTTGATTTAAAGTGAAAAGAACTAGTCCACTCTTGTCTCTATCCCCAGATTTGTAAACTAATCTATTCCCCACCTACTGACAATCTTCAACCTAGTGAGATCATCCACAATCTAGTTAGATCTCATGAAGTTCATCCTGTACAATGGGTCTTCAAATAACAAATTGCATTTCAAATACATTCAGAGGCAAATTACATGATACTATTATTGCCCTTCTTCTGACCTAAATCTGTGCATCGAATACCTTAAACACAAAAATCAATCCTATCCAAACTGATCACAGGAAACTGAATTTATTTAATAAAGAAGAAAAACCCTAATCTGGCAACAAGCCAAGGAGTTTTGAGCAGACAAGGTAAAATCAGAAGTTTCTTGGTAGCTATTTGTTATTGCACTTACAGCTCTATTACTCCTGTTATTTTACTTATACCAGTTCTATGTGGAAAGTGACACATTGACTAGGTATATATGCCTATATCTGTATTTATTTTCCCATCCATCTGCATATATGCCATACACAGTGATATTGGTATGTTACATGTTGTGTAGCCAATATATTGGCCTACTGAGAACAGCATCCCATTATATTCTCTAAGTATCACAGACTACTTTTCTACCTATAAAATTTTATACCATGTCTGGAAAAATATACATTTATGAGTGGATGGTTATTTACAGCCAGGACTGAAATTCAGGACACTGTTTTGTTAAAGCTTAGCGTAAAGCTAGCTTGGAAATACAAAACCTTTATATAATTAATGGGTATGTCACATAAAAGAGACTTTCATACTGGAAAAAAAATGAAACTACATCATGCTAATAATATGGATTTATCGTTCTGTGTTGTGCTTCCATAAATTTCAGTACACTATGGCTAAATAGCAAGAAAGCCTGTCTCCCCCGGGATAACACACAGCCTCTCCTAAATGATCCTTCTCTAGGAGGAACTCTCTCTTTCCCCAGGGTAAGCCACATGGCCTCGCCACCTTCTGCTTCACACCTTGAGCACCCCTGCTTCAAACCTTGCCCAGCTAGTCCAAATGAGACAGGCTCCTGGTAGAGACTTGTACACTCATCAGAGATTAATGCACCTCACCAAGCCTTTTCAATGACACTCAAATAGCATTGTCAAAATTGTAGGATTTATTAATCAACTGGAACACAGCATAGGAAGTCCTGAGGTTAGCATAGAGAATAGAAGGTTTAAGCACATAAACCATTCTGATTAGTCCAGAGCCCTGCCAAGCTGTAGTGAACCCACATATTCAGGATGTCTGTCTGTCTCTCAGTCTGACCTACTTCATCAAATCCCATGTGAGAGTCCTGACTCTTTCCAGTAGCCAACTCTTATCCTCCCTATCTCACACCTCTGTCCTTTGTTCTCTAGCTGGGGGATGTTGCTCCGCCTTCCTGCTAAGAGAGGTGGGGAAATCCATCTCTCTATGGTTGCTTGGCGTCAGTGTCCTGGTGACTGGATTTGTCATTGTTGTCCCAGATTCTCTGTTGCTATGGGGTCAGCCTCAGCCAGTCTTTTTTCAATAACCCATTCAGGCTCAGACACCAACGTGGCATTCATACCTGTATCTCTTGCCTACCCTGAGAGCATAACAATCTTTTTACCCTCCCCACATCAAAGCCTTGCAAAAATTGAGGGAAACTGAGGCACAAATTGGTGTCAATATATTACAGAAAATTCCCACTTCGTTACAGCGAGGCCCCCAAAATCATGAGATTGAAAAAAATAATCTGATGATTTTAAGCCAAATAATAAAACTTGGGTTCTTTTTATTTGTTGTCTGGTTTCTGAGCCAGTGAGGTGCACTTAGGCTCCTCAACCATGAGGGCTAGAATCTCATCACTTCCTCCAACATAAACTAACAGTTACTTGAATCCAGAAGCTGGGGATTTAAGTAAAACACCAAATATTGCAAACCCGGTAATCAAATTGCAAGACTTGGCTACACTGGAGTGAACATTAAATATTTACACACAGTAAATTTCAAACACATCATTAGTGACAACTAAGTTTAAAAAGTGCAAAATCCCTCATGTGTAGTGAAGAAAAGAGTTTGGCAATTGGACCAGGCCGTAAAAAATAAGATTTTTTGTATTTGCAAACTTCACAAACCCCAACATGCTTGGGAGGCAGGGGAGAGTGGGAAATTGCTTTCTAACATTGTATTGAGATGAAGAGCAATATAGAGACAGTATGCAGATCGAGGGAAGTGATTATTCCCCTCTATTCGGGGAATAATCACACTGGAGTATTGCATCCAGTTTTGGTCCCCCCACTACAGAAAGGATTTGGATAAATTGGAACGAGTCCAGCAAAGGGCAACGAAAATGATTAGGGGGTTGGGGTACATGACTTACAAGGAGAGGCTGAGGGAACTGGGGTTATTTAGTCTGCCGAAGAGAAGAGTGAGGGAGGATTTGATAGCAGCTTTCAATTACCTGAAAGGGGGTTCCAAAGAGGATGGAGCTCAACTGTTCTCAGTGGTGGCAGATGACAGAACAAGGAGCAATGGTCTCAAGTTGCAGTTGGGAAGGTCTAGGTTGGATATTAGGAAACACTATTTCACTAGGAGGATGGTGAAGCACTGGAATGGGAGGTGGTGGAATCTCCTTCCTTGGAGGTGTTTAAGGCCCAGTTTGACAAAAGCCCTGGCTGGGATGATTTAGTTGGGGTTGGTCCTGCTTTGAGCAGGGGATTGGATTAGATGACCTCCTGAGGTCTCTTCCAACCCTAATATTCTATGATTCTATGCTGAGAATAATTCAGCTGAGTTGACCTAACTGTTCCATTACAAAATAAATTAATGTTCCGATGATAGGAATGCAAAATACAGCATTGAAAAAAAGTCTAAAGCAATCATTTCCATATCAGTATGTTGTTTGGGCTGAGGCTGGCATCTCCCCTATCTTCAGTCTTACTCTGAGTCTTTTTTTTTTTTTTTTAAAGTCCCTCATCCTATATCTTGGCTTCTAGTTCTATTTAGCTGTATTAAAATGCATGTTGTTCAAGTGAGCCCAGACCACTCTCCATCATTATTTACCACTCCACCAATTTTTGTGTCATTTGCAAATTTTACCAACAATGATTTTATATTTTCTTCCAGATCATTGATAAACATATTGAATAGAACTAGGCCAAGAACAGATTCCTGTAGCACCCCAGGGGACCAATTTAGCCTAATAGCGATGACTTTTGTTCAACTGGGACAGTAATTCCACTTTTATGAGAATACCTTCTGCCAGTGCTGTGGGGCTAAGTGGTGCTTAAGCAGATGTGAAGTTCCAATCTCTGGTCTTTTAATGCAGAAGTTACTTAACAACCATCAAAGCTTCATGCAATTCAGAGTGTGTCTTATTACTTCAACAGGAACAGCAACTTTAAAAAAAAAATCTCTCTCATATTGCCCTTACATTTATGGTGCATTCACCCTCCTCCCCCACCCCCCACCCCCATAGGTACAAGTGTGCACATGGAGCTGATCACCCAAAGGCAAATTAACACTATTTTTCATTAAATAAGAACAGGTTGCAAGTTTTTTTCATCCTGGGTGCAGCACATTGTGTGTGATTTTGGGGGGGGGGGGGAAGGGGGGGGGGAATTCTGCACTGTAATTCAGCAGAGGTAAGCTGTGTGAGACAAAAGAGAAGACTCCAGAATAGGTAACACTAGACCCATCAATGTCATCTGCCCCAAGAACAATGCAGGGTTATTATTTACAAAAGGAAAATTAATGCTTTCAGACAATTAACTACACAACTTATGCACTGGGGAAAAAAATCATTGCACTTCAGCAGGGTACGGGCTTCTCAAAAAAAACAACTGGACCAATCAATTTACACCAGGGATGAGTTTGGGAATGATTTTGTATCATATGATTCTTTTCTGTGTACAAGAAGCTTCTTTGCTCTATATTGATTAGAGGAGTATATGTGGTGATGTGAGCATCTCTCTTGTTTTCTGCAGTCTTGTAGTGTCTGTCCAAAGTGTCTGGTTGAGGTTATGTTTCTGGAATCTGAAGTAAAGGGGTGCATTTTAATTAAAGGTTAGGTCTGTGCATCGGGAATAAGCATTCTTTGGGGGAAAATGTGTGTTGACTATTCGTAAAACAAAGGAAGAAGTGAGACAATGAAAGGGTGTTAGTTTGGTTAAAAAGCCTTTGCTCAGATAAGCATCCAGTAGTTCCAAAGCTCATCCCAAGTTTAATCCAGTGATGTGTTGGAGTCTGATAGCAGAGGTTAGTGGCTCTCTTTTTGAAATCCTGCCTCCAAGCTGAAGGCAAAGTTGGCTACTACTACACCATCCCATACCTGCCAGAGATGACTTACCCCAGTTGCTCATAATAGTACATTGCAAGAGAAAATGTTTTGCCTTTGGAATAAACCAGATTGCACCAACTGGCAGGTATTGTCAAAAATATTCTCATGGGAGGACACTCCCAGACATCCTTATCTATTTGGTATTATAAATAAGAGTTGAACTTGGTGTCTCTGTCTTTGGTCACAGTAATGACAGCACATTTTGAGTTTAAATGGGAAAATAAATGAATAGATTCTCCAGTCCCTCCGCTCTCCTCTCTGCCATCATAAACACATCAGGTACATGGGATTTACCATAGGCTCAGAGGGATACTTACAGGATTCCCCTTGCTAAACCCTGGGCAACACATCACTGAATTTTATTGATGTTTATCCCAAATTCAGCCATGTTGACCCAGCACTGAAAATACTGAGAACAGGATTTCTTGTGAAATTTCCACTTCTCCTTAGCTTCAGTGAGGTTGGAAATTCCATGAGAATACCCATTCTCCAAGGATTTTGGCACTACTGCTTCTGGTCCCACATGGAATCAGGAAGTGCAAGAGCTCAAAGTAAACTGAATTTTCCAGAAATCAGAAAAAATCTGGCTTCAGTTTGGGTTTTGGATGATGGCCTGAGACAGCTCGCATTTTATCCAAACTATCCATTTCCCATATTGCTAGTGAGGATCAGGAACATTGTTTTAGAAGGTGGAATTCAAAAGTGTGAAGGAATGCTGTCAAGACCTATCTTTCTATGGCCAGATACTGCTCTCCGAGTTGTGCCTGCACTGAAATCAATGAGGGCTGGAAGCACATATCTACAGGCTGAATTTGACCGAGAGTCTCTCTCGCCAAGTTTTTAGTACTCTCTTAGAAGACTAAAGGGAAGACCTTTCCAAAACAAAATGTTTCTTCTTTTGAATTCCCCCCCCCCCCATTCTGATTTTAGAGGAACACACCTTGTTTCTACCTATTTTTTTCAGTAGTGTCTTGTTTATTTAGAGGATTACTGATCATGCCACAAGAATCATTTGAGTTATAGGTTTAATGATCTAAATTAATTTGTGCTCTTTGGTGGATAAATGGATTAAAGGTGTCAAATTCTGTTTTGCTTCCCATCCCCACTTTCAAAGCAAAAGAATAAGAGTATTTATCCATGCTTAACTAAAAATTCCCTTTCTTCAAGCAATGAGGCTTATAGATCCATTACAATGGGAACTTCCACCTGCTTGCAGCTTGGGGCCAGCCAGACCTGTCAGTAACTGGCAGCAGGGGAATGCCCTGCCCCCGATGTATCTTCCAGTTGAGAAAGTTTCTACAATCAGAATAATTCAACTAAAATCTGTAACTTAAGAAAGTGTGTTACATATACTTTGAGGAAAACCACAAAAATTTCTCCTACTGCAGAACATGGTAAATTCCACCAAATGACAACTAACCCTAATCTTTGGATGCCAGTTTTCATCTCTATTCTGCATAATCCACTGGTCTCCAGGGTGGGCCATATCTGTGGACCTTTATTACCTGAAAAAAGGCAATTTTCAGATAAGCATGGATAAGTTTTCCTATTCTTTGAGCCATTAAAATTAATTTTTGTGCCAATGTGCCTCAAGAGTGGGAAGCAAAATCATCCTTTAAATATGGTTACTATGCATGGAGAAAAACTCTGCCAAAAGGGGGCAGGGGGGAATGATGTTGGCTAAGACTGGATGACCAATTTTCAGAATTTGGTGAACAAATGGCCATCTAGCAGATCTCAGAGAAACTACTACTCTGCCGTGAGATTGTCAATGTGCTACTAAAGACTGGACTTCAATGCTGAACAGAAGGAATATTTCTTGCATTTATTTAAGGAATAAATGTTATGAAAGTTGTGAGAACCACCTATCTGAATTAAAAGTCCAATACGGGGCCTCATTAGAGAAAGCTCCCAACTTCAAATAAAAAAAAAACTGAATGAAAATTGTAGCCCTTGAAGGGCCTACTCCAATGGATAGAGAACATAACAGCCCCTGCAGGGGTTCAACCTAGGTAGTGCTGTAAAGAGCAGAATGAGGTTCCAAGGACATGTTCTATTCCCTAGGGCTGGAATAAGGTTGATGACCAAGAAAGCATTTGATGTTGACATTTGTACAAAAAACTTCCTTTTCTTGAACATGCTGAGAACTTTATACTATAAAGGCTTGATCTTTTCATTTGGACACTGTTATATACCCACAACCAAGCCTTCCTGGGCTATGGCCACTCAAGGATATGTTTCACTGGCTTAACCAGCTAATAGAATAAGTTCTATATGTTGATTTCTCTGTTAGGCTCTATGAGAGCAATCACCACTTCACGCAAGTATTCACTGTAAACCTCCCTGCTCCTGGGTGGAAGACTGGTTTTGCAATAGCAAAGCTCTGTAAGACAGAGGCATCTGAAGATCCAAGGCCAAGCTAATCAAGCCTGAGTATCATAGACTCTACATCCAAAAAGGCATATGATGTATCTCATTCCGATGTTTTGTATTGTCCTGTGGAGCATTGGAAAAGATTAGAAGATGTAGCAGGGACTTTGCCCAGCTTTGCAAGATGCCATTCACTGCCTAAGATCCTGAGCCCTGACACACAGAAAGGCCACAGGGCATTTTATTTTCTGTTTCTAGTTGCAAAGAAGTTGATCACCAGCCCACCAAATTACTTATGATGAGTGAGATATTTCTGGGTGCAGAAGCCACCCTGTTAATCCAACCTGTGCCATGTAGATCTTGATGCTGTTTGTCTCCCGCTTGCACAATGGCTGGGGCAGAGGCAGCTGGGCCGGTACTCTTCACTGGGCTGGGGTCAAAGGCAGGAGTCAAGACTAGTTACTAAGCTGAGGCAGGAGATGAATACCAACGTCAATCCAAGCTGGAATCAATGTCAGGAGTCAGAAGCGAGATGGGGCGAAGACAAGATCTTTAGCAAGCCAGAGTCTTCATTCCTGCTTGGACAGCTCTGTGGGACAATGTCCTAATTTAAATAGTTGGTGTGGACTAATCAGGGGGCTGCAGGATTCTGTCTCTCTGGCCTCTTCAGGCAGTATTTCCTGCAGTGCCTAACACTCCAAGAAATTGTTGGGTGCTGCTTCTTTGGTGGCCCAAGAGTATATCTTTTAGATAAACATCCAATTGCCACTGATGGAGAATCCTCTATGATGCTGGATAAGTCGTTACAATGGCTAATTATCCTCACTGTTAAAAATGTAAAACTTATTTCCAGTCCAAATTTGTCTAGCTTTAACTTCCAGCCATTGCATCATGTCCTACCTTTCACGGCTAGACTGAAGAGCCCATTATCCAATATTTTCTCCCTATGTGGATACTGATAGACATGAATCACATCACCCCTTAAACAAAATAGATTGAACAAAAAGAAGGTTACCTCTTTGTGTCTATCACAATAAGCCACGTTTTCTAATCTTTTAACTATTCTTGTGGCTCCTCTCTGAACCTTCTCCAATTTATCAACACCCTTCTTGAACTGTGGGCACCAGAACTGGGAACAGTATTCCAGCAGCAGTCACACCAGTGCCAAACACAGAGATAAAATAACCTCCCTACTCCTACTTGAGATTCCCCTGTTTATGCATCCCAGGATTACATTAGCCCTTTTGGCCCCACTGTTGCACTGGGAGCGCAGGTTCAGCTGCCTATGCACTACCATCTGCAAATCTTTTTCAGACTCTCTGCTTCCCAGGATAGAATTCCCCCATCCTGTAAGTAGGGTCTACTTGCTTTGTAGATCTATACATTTACTATATTAAAATTTATATTGTTTGCTTACACCCCACTTACTACCCACTTCAGATTGCTCTGTATCAGTGACCTGTCCTCTTCATTATTTATCATTGTCCCATATTTTGAGTCATCTGTTAATTTTATTTAGGATAATTTTATGTTTTCTTCCAGACCTTGATAAAAATAGTAAATAGCATAGGGCCAGGAGCACACCCCTGCAGGACCCCACCAGAAACACACCGGATCAATGACAATTCCCTGTTTACAATTATATTTTGAGACCTATCGGTTAGCCAGTTTTAAATCTATTTAAAGTGTGCCATGTTAATTTTATATCATGCTACTTTTTAAATCAAAATATTGTGCAGTATCCAAGTCAAATGCCTTAAAGAGGTCTAAATATATTATATCAACATTATTAACTTTTATCAGCCAAACTGGTAATCTAATAAAAAAAAAAAAGGAAATCAAGTTCGTTTGAGAGGATCTATTTTCCAAAATCCCATATTGATTGGCATTAATTACTACCCCTTTATTCATCAGGTTCCATATCAGCCACTCCATTATCTTGCCTGGGATCTAAGTCAGACTGACAGGTCTATAATTACCCGGTCACTCTGTTTACCCTTTTTAAATATTGGCACAAAATTAGCTGTTGTAGAAGCAGAGAATATATAACTGGAGCTAGATTTCTGCCAACAGATGAAATAGAGTGAGATGTAGATGGGTTATGTGGAATTACTGAATAGGTATCATATAAAATCTGGATCATTGAATCATGCCTGTGTATGAGTTTAGAATTCCCAATAGGCTCCAATATGAACTGGATTTCCATCTCAGTGATACTACTTGTATTACATTATGGCCATCTTCATATTTGTGCACATTCTTCTGAGATAAAACCTTATATCTGATAGTATTCATTCTCAACTCAGGCCTATAATTGACTTCCCAGGCATCATATGTCTGCGTCTGTCCTAAATCCAAGATATTCCAGGAAATATGTAACTTTGTGTGTTTGCTTCAGCTTTCTCTGTAGAGAAACGTGATCAGAAAAATTGTTCAGAAAGAGGTAAGTAAATTTCCTTCTTCCCTAATGCCACTATGTGTAGAATATTTTAGATATATTGTAAATATTTGATTATCTAACGCTGATTTTGACCACTGGCCTTCCTTCCCTAAGGAGGAACAATTCTATTTGTGGTGAGGGGCATGCATGCATGCCTAGAGGAATCAGTATGTTTATGGCCTATTCTTTTCTGTATTGATCCACCAGGAATCAATGAGCCAGGGAACCAGGTGCTGAGGATCAGTTGCCCTGCTGCATTCCAGGGAGGAGAGCAGAGGAAACAGAGCTGATTTTATTATTCAGTTATTTATGGGAGCTTGTCCCCATAATCCTGCTTTAGATGTGGAAATGAAATTGGGTTCAGAGATCGTAAGCCACTTGAAATATTTTCAGAGCCCTCTCCCTGTCCTAAAAGAGGCTGGAACTATTTGTGTCCCTCTCCCAAATAGGCCCTTTCTGGGTCTCAAGTATGGGTCTGGGATTCTGGGTTTCAAGTCCCCAGAATCACAATCCTCTGTTGCATGGGATCCACAAGAGCCAGATAGGTATTTTTCTTTCCTGAAGTTCCTAATCCTGGTATATCAGTAGGGTGCTGAGGTCACAGCAAGGGAAGGGAGCTGGACATGAAGACTCCTTACTGCCATTTGCAGTGTCCGTACTGTGCCCAGTGCCCTCCATTCACAACTCGTGGGGAAGCAGACGGGGAGGAGGTGGCTGTGCTCCATAGTGTGAAGCATGGCTGGGACCCAGGTGCAACCACTCCGGGGTGCTGCCATTTTGGCTTCACTCCCATTGCGGAGATTGTGGGGCTGCTTGCTCTGGAGTCTGTTCTTTTCCAATCCTGCCTGCCCTCTTTCCTGCCAGGGGGAAGGGTATCTAGGTAACCCCATCTGGTCTGAGTTGGGAGAGAGACTGCCCACAGAATTGGCCCAATGTCTCAACAAGACGCTCATGGGGAGGGAGTAGAGGGGAGGGGACACAGTCCCCTCCTTTTGCCTCTTACTTCTCTCAGCCTAGCTCTCTCCCTGAAGCCTTCAGAGCACCAGCGACTGCCCAGGCCTCAGAAGAGGAAGCAGAGCTGAGGATACAATCTCCCCAAAAGGCAAATTATTGAGAAGAATTGTTTGTCTAAGAATTTGAAATGGAGTTTGGAATTTCCCTATGAAAAGCTCAGCAGCTGGGAGGGCTGCAACCACTGAGGAGGCAGTAAAAAACTGCAGGGAACTTCAGGAGGTGGGGTATTACCTTGCTACCAGCAAATGATGGGTTTAGTTCTGCCCCCAAGCTGCAAGCAGTCTGTAATGCATCCAGAGGAGTTGAATTTGGGAGCTATAATCCCAGTCTGTCCCATGGGTTTTGCCCTGGCATCAGAATCTAAAATACAGAGAATGTTTGAATCTCACAAATCCCATTGGCTCTGCCCATCAAATCAATGGTTCCCAGAGCCATCTACCACTCCCCAAAAGGGAGAATAAACAGAACTCTGTGAGCCATGTCCCTATAAGAGATCCCCACATGGACAGATTCATTCTAATAGTTCAGGGGTAAAATCCTGGCTCTGCTGAACTCAGTTGCAATACTCCAAGTGGCTTCAGTGGGGTCTGGATTTCACCCCAGCAGTCCGAGAGACCTGCACTGTGCCCTTTGGCTTAACTAGAAGTCACATATGCTTATGATAGAATCATAGATTCATAGAACTGGAAGGGACCTCGAGCGGTCATCTAGTCCAGTCCCCTGCACTCAAGGCAGGACTAAATATTATCTAGACTATCCATGACAGGTGTTTGTCCAACGTGCTCTTAAAAATCCCCTTCCCTAGGCAATTTATTCCAGCGCTTAACCTCTCTGACAGTTAGGAAGTTTTTCCTAATGTCCAACCTAAACCTCCCTTGCTGCAATTTAAGCCCACTGCTTCTTGTCCTATCCTCAGAGGTTAAGAACAACATTTTTTCTCCCTCCTCCTTGTAACAACCTTTTATTAGTCGAAAACGGTTATCATGTCCCCTCTCAGTCTTCTCTTCTCCAGACTAAACAAACCCAGTTTTTTTCAATCTTCCCTCCTAGGTCATGTTTTCTAGACCTTTAATCATTTTTGTTGCTCTTCTCTGGACTCTCTCCAATTTGTCCACATCTTTCCTGAAATGTGGTGCCTAGAATGGGACAAAATACTCCAGTTGAGGCCTAATCAGCGCGGACTAGAGTGGAAGAAATACTTCTTGTGTCTTACTTACAGAACTCCTACTAATACATCCCAGAATGAGGTTTCCTTTTTTTTTGCAACAGCGTTACACTGTTGACTCATATTTTGCTTGTGATACACTATGACCCCCAGATCCCTTTCCACAGTACTCCTTCCTAGGCAGTCATTTCCCATTTTGTATGTGTGCAACTGATTGTTTCTTCCTAAGTTGAATACTTTGCATTTGTCCTTATTGAATTTCATCCTGTTTACTTCAGACCATTTCTCCAGTTTGTCCAGATCATTTTGAATTTTAATACTATCCTCCAAAGCACTTGCAACCCTTCCCAGCTTGGTATCATCTGCAAACTTTATAACTATACTCTCTATGCCATTATCTAAATCATTTGATGAAGATATTGAACAGAACCAGACCCAGAACCGATCTCTGTGGGACCCCTTCCAGCACGACTGTGACCCACTGATAACTACTCTCTGGGAACGATTTTCCAACCAGTTATGCACCCACCTTATAGAAGCTCCATCTAGGTTGCATTTCCCTAGTTTGTTTATGAGAAGGTCATGCGAGACAGTATCAAAAGCCTTACTAAAGTCAAGATATACCATATCTACCGCTTCCCCCCTATCCACAAGGCTTGTTACCCTGTCAAAGAAAGCTATCAGGTTGGTTTGACATGATTTGTTCTTGACAAATCCATGCTGACTGTTATTTATCACCTTATCATCTTCTAGGTGTTTGCAAATTGATTGCTTAATTATTTGCTCCATTATCTTTCTGGATACAGAAGTTAAGCTGACTGGTCTGTAATTCACCGAGTTGTCCTTATTTCCTTTTTTATAGATGGGCCCTTTTATATTTGCCCTTTTCCAGTCTTCTGGAATGTCTCCCATCTTCCATGACTTTTCAAAGATAATTGCTAATGGCTCAGATATCTCCTCAGTCAGCTCCTTGAGTATTCTAGGATGCATTTCATCAGGCCCTGGTGATTTGAAGACATCTAACTTGTCTAAGTAATTTTTGACTTGTTCTTTCCCTATTTTAGACTCTGATCCTACCTCATTTTCACTGGCATTCACTATGTTAGACGTCCAATCACCACCAACCTTCTTGGTGAAAACCGAAACAAAGAAGTCATTAAGCACCTCTGCCATTTCCACATTTTCTGTTATTGTCTTTCCCCCCTCATTGAGTAATGGGCCCACTCTGTCCTTGGTTGTCTTCTTGCTTCTAATGTATTTGTAGAATGTTTTTTTGTTTCCTTTTATGTTCCTAGCTAGTTTGATCTCGTTTTGTGCCTTGGCTTTTCTAATTTTGTCCCTACATATTTGTGTTATTTGTATATATTCATCCTTTATAATTTGACCGAGTTCCCACTTTTTATAGGACTCTTTTTTGAGTTTTAGATCATTGAAGATCTCCTGGTTAAGCCAGAGTGGTCTCTTGCCATACTTCCTATCTTTCCTACTCAGTAGGATAGTTTGCTCTTGTGCCCTTAATAATGTCTCTTTGAAAAACTGCCAACTGTCTTCAATTGTTTTTCCCCTTAGACTTGATCATCCAGTAGAAGGGCCTTTCCGAGCAGATTCTAAAAATATGATGGCTAATGTCCTTATAGAATTTCCCTGGTGTTTGCCTTTAGACACACAGGACTAGAAGGCAAGGCACGGAATCATGCTACAGAGCAATCTTCTGCTGCTCAATTATATTCATGATAATATTTCTACAAATAAAGAAGCTGGAGCTAGACGGGACTATTGGAGTGGTGGAAAGCCTGGCAGGCCAAAAGGTACATAGAACGAGATGTGGATACAGGAATGATACAGATACAGGAACATAAACCTTTAACTAAAATTGCATCAGCTCTCAAACCAAGGCCTATGGAAATTTGGCTAGTCACACAAGGCCAGCTACTCACCTTCACACCCAGAAGCTTCTAAATGTCTCCAGGCTCTTCAAAATAAAGAACTTGGAAGCCTACAGAAGCAGCTGGAAAGAAAACTTATCTGCCCCCATCAGGAGTGACAAGGTGGGTGAGGTAATATATTTTATTGGCCCAACTTCAGTTGGTGAAAGACAAGCTTTTGAGCCACATATAATTAGGGAAGCATAAGGACAATGTAAAATTATATGGTTCTTACCTGTCAAAACTCTGACTTCTGCTTCATTTCCAGTTCTGGAACTAGCAGGATTTTTTGCAAGGCATCTATAGATCCCACTGTCTCCCGCTTGGATTCTGCTAATCTGTAAAGCTCCAGAGGGCAAGACAGCCACTCGGGTGTCACTGGGGCTCAGGATCAGGTCCTCCAGGTTTTTTTGCCAGTGTACCATCGGCATAGGCTCTCCAACTACTTCACACTTTAACAAAACTGTGTCTCCTGCAAAAGCTGTGACAGATTCTGTCTGGGAAAGAAACCTCAATGGTCCTGCAAGCACAAGGAAAAGAAGCAATTATATAGTCACTGAAAATATAAATTGCATGCTGTTTCTATGTTGATCTGGATTTGGTTAATCATCCAATCTGAAGAATAAGTGATGTTCAGACAAGTACTTTGAGGCTTCCGTGATTGCTGAATGACTATCAGTATGCCACTAATGAGTGTAATTTAAAGAAGAAAATAATAGATGTGTTATTGACATGAGAGAGTACCAAATAGCAACCGGTTACTTACAAACTACTTCAAGAATAACTTTATCAAAGTACAAACACAGTGTTATGCAATACACACTATTCAGAACAGGATGAAATTCAAAGAAAGATGTATTGAAATTAGGTAAGATTAAGAAACTTTGTTATTTTCACATCTTTCCACCTAATGGAATCTTTCTTCCATGCTGCACATCAAACTGTATGACTGACATGTCCTCTGAAAGGATACTATTCATTGTATTGAAACAAGGGAAGTCTATGTCCATGTTATTGCAGGGGGAGGTAGCAACTCCTATATTTAGACTGCCTATCACTTTTCATTATGAAAGATTCTTGCAACCTATTTTTTGAGAGGCTCTAAGACCGCTGTTGTTTGCAGCAGGTCTTCAAAATTCAATAGGGCCCAAGCCTTTGAGCTAGACATGGGTCTTTTACTTGTACCATGAAATTCCACTGAGTTTTGGCTGAGACATAGACTGTTAAAAAAAATCACCATTTCCCGCAAGGAATGCAAATGAAAGATGTAAGTATCTTTCAAAGCAACAGTGGCAATGGCACTGGGAACATATAGGAGCTATCAGATGTGACCCACTCTCTAGACCCGACACATGGCACCAGTAGCTCATTCCACCCCTTCTGGGATAACTGCATTCTCTTGGTAGCAACTAATGTAGTTAGTCCAATATCTGAAGTGGTAGCACTCTCTGGCTCAGGGTTCAAATTCTGCTGATGTATGATGACAGGGTTATTACAGGTGTAGATACTAGAAATTGTTTTTAATCTTTTCCTTAAAAAGAAATTACCTACAAAAATGCATGTTAACAACCAAAACACCCCCCACCCAATGCCTAATCTGGCATTAGGAAATGCCAGATTTATGGTTGCCAATGAAACAGTAATTCTGCCCCCTTGTGCATATGAGCATGATACTGTCTTTAATGATATTATCAAACCATTCCAACCCACCCCACATACACCAGGATACCAAAACTAAAAAGCCAGATCTGTGAAATGTCAAGTAGGTAGAAGCTACAAGAATTGGACCTAGCCTGAGTGAGTCAAAGATAATGCCCAGATTATAGGCCTCTATGTTGAGGTTATCAATGGTAACAGAACACCAATGGAGAAGGGGAGAGGAAATGCTCAGATGCCAAATGATGACCAGATGTTGTCAGAGAAACAGGTTGAAGTTAGGGTTTGGATAAAGGGAGATAGATTTGTAAACCATCGGTATAAAGATGCTATTTGAAGCCACCCTTATGGATAAGATCATTTAGAAATAGGAGGTAGAGAGAGAAGAGCAGGTGGACAAACACAGAGCTTTTTGGAGAGGCCTATCGACAAAGGGAGAGGGTGAAGAAAAGAACCCATCAAAAGAGATTTTGAAAGCAAATTAGAGGAGTAGAAAGAGACCAGTAAGCGGCAAGAGCCTCAAAAGTCAACGGAGTGCAATATTTCAAAAAGTAGGGGAGTGGTCGCTGGTGTCAGAGGCCACCAAGAGTTCAAGGAGAAAGAAAATAAGGCTCTGGCATTTTGGCCAGTAAAAAGTCAGTCAAAATTTCACTGAGTGGGTAGGGCAGAAACTAGTATAGTCTAATAAATGTATTGTTAGAGTGGGATTCAGGAAACCTGAGTTCAATTCCTGGCTCAACCACATTTCCTGTGTGATTGGGGTCAAGTCATGTAATCTACCTGTTGTCTCAGCTCAAAACCTGAGATACTTCACACGAGGGGGGAGGGCAGGGATTTGAGGATAAAATCCATTAACAACTGTAAGGTGCTCAGACAGTATGGATGTAACAGCTTTTCACATGAAGCAAAGCTGATGTAAACTCAAAAAGCAGAAGCATTGAACGCTTTTCATTTTAGCTTTGCTTTAAATAAATAATTAAAAACTTAAAAGCAACATGAGTGTGGACGGAAAGCTGTTAAAAGCCACCGCTACATCCATGTCAGCAGAAAAGAAGGTTCACGAAAGTTTAAGCAAAACAAACAAACAAACAAAAAAACCTGTCCATCAAGATCGCATATGAATGAGGCATATGAACGAGGCTTTTGTCACAAACAGCTGGTTGTCCTCAAGAGTCCATGCAGCAATCCCAAGAATCTCCATGTTAGGCAAATAAAATAAATAAAATAACTGCGGGACCAAGGCTGATTCTCACAATCACTTAAACCTGGCCACCCTAAGTAGTGACTCCAGAACTCCTTAAGAATTTTAGGCATAGTACAAACCACCATCACCCTCCATATGTCACAGATTCATTTATTGTAGGAAAGGGGGAACATGCTTCACTTCACCAGGAACCCTAGTGGCACATGCACCTTTCCCCAGACACTGCACAAACCCCTTCATGGGTTCTGTTGGGGAATCCAGACCCACAAGTTTGGGGTGGGGTTAGAGAGAGAGGCGGGTCGGAGGTCTTCCTTCCAAGCCCATATGCAAAGCAGTGCAAGTGACTGCAGACTTTCCACTCCTGCTGTGGACAGGGCCGGCTCCAGCATTTCTGCCGCCCCAAGCAAAAAAAAAAAAAAAAAAGCCGCGATCGGCGGCGGCAGTTCAGCGGCAGGTCCTTCGCTCCTAGAGGAAGTGAGGGACCTGCCGCCCCCGAATTGCCGCAGGTCGCCCCAAGCACCTGCTTGTTAAGCTGGTGCCTGGAGCCGGCCCTGGCTGTGGAAAAAGCCCTTCTAAACAAGGGTGTACTGGGGACAGTGGTGGTGGTGGCTGAGAGAGATATGCCTATTTCAGTGGTGAATTTGGCACTACTGTATATAACACACACATTGTTACAACACATGGGAAAGATGGAGAAAAACACTACAGTTAGGATTTTCAAGAGTGCCTAAGTGATTTAAAAAGCACAAGACTTTGTGACCCCCAAAGGGACTTATGCTCCTAAGCTACATAGGTGTTTTTGAAATTCTACCCTGTACACGGCTACAGATTGGTGCAGTGTGGTATAAGGATTTTATCAGTCAGTGATTGGATGGCCATGTTACATATGCGAGGCAAAGTCCCAAGTTATGCACTCAGCCCAAAGCACCACCACTCGACACATCCATACACTCTATATATGCCACGTCTGTTACAGAAAAGACATGTTTTAGAGAGTTTAAAAACATGATTGGGACTTTGCATTTTTTCTCCATCTGTAGGGTCAGGTACCTTCATTCTCAGCCCAAGCATTCAGAACACAGAGAGAGCCATAACAACAACAACAACAAAAGTTTAAAAATAACCTACCATAGGCTTTCTGTATATATATATAAATGTCATGGTTTTACATTCTGATCTCCTGGGTTCTTGCAGGGCTAGAAGCATGTACTGTTTCATTGGAAAGCAGGGACCTTCCCTTTTCCAGTGGTTATGTACAATGCTCCTGTTTATAGGTCTCCAGGATCCTACTATAGCAGATCCCAGGGCTGTCACAGGTCCAGGACTATATATTGCCTTGCAAAGGCCTCAAGCCTGTATAGTTTTTATGGTGAAATTCCACAACATTATTAGGCTCTCTTTTTTTTAAGATAGTTCTTTTGAAGCTGCTCAGAAGCCTGGAATGTTGTAAGCTTGTTTCGGGGAAGAGGACTAATGAGTAGATACGGAGACAGTCAAAACATTTCTCACGTGGTCAGCAAGTTATCACAATGTTTTCCCCATCACACCTAAAGTATTTTAAATATTAGTAGCCCCAGACACAATCCTCATTACAGTATTGACATCTGGTTCAATTGGTTTAGTCTAACAGTCTGGCGTTGATTCCCTTGCATAGCTATACTAGTTTTAAGACAACCATAAAAATAAACCACTTCACAGTTCAGGTTCATGCCATCCATGGCTTTTCACGCACTGGGCTGGCTGTCTTTCCCCCACTGTCTCAGAGCATTACACCCAGACCTGCTTTTAAATTCTAATCTGAAAATGGCACACAAGTCTGATTTGCCCTGCAGCCTGGTTGGCAGCCTATCAGGATCCCCATCTTTCCCTACAGAAGGTCTAATTATTAAGTAATTAAAGTTCATTTAATAAAAAGGCTTATCATTTGGGGGACAGACCTTGGGGTCTGGAGCATGATTAGCTATTAAATATTCAGCAATTTAGTAACACTCAGTAAAATCCCCTGAATGAGAGCTGCTTTAAGTGCTTTGTTTGTTTCAAATTAATGTCTGCAAGGTTACATAACATCAAGGCAAGATCTTTTTTTCCCCACTTTCAATGCACACAATAGCTGAAGGGCAGGGAACCAAGTTAATGAAAAGGAGCTATATGCGTCTGTTAGGTTCAGGCAGCACCAAAGAAAGAGCAGCAATGAGTCTGGAAGAGAAAATCTTCCATAAACCTCTTCCTAATTAGCTCTCCCTTATTTTATTTTCATATTGTTTTTTTAATCTTTCCTTTCCCATATTTTTATTCTACTTCATCTTCATTAGAAAAACTCTCCACATTAGCTGAGCCGGGGAGTCAACAGCAAAGAAAGGAGGGGAAAAGTATCAGCATGTATTCAGGTTTCAGAGTGGTAGCCGTGTTAGTCTGCATCAGCAAAAAGAACGAGGAATACTTGTGGCACCTTAGAGACTAACACATTTATTTGAGCATAAGCTTTCATGGGCTAAAACCCACTTCATCAGATGCATGCAGTGGAAAATACAGTAGGAAGATATATATACACAGAGGACATGAATAAATGGGTGTTGCCATACCAACTATAAAGAGAGTAATCAATTAAGGTGGGCTATTATCAGAAGGAGAAAAAAAACTTTTGTAGTGATAATCAGGACGGCCCATTTCCAAAAGTTGACAAGAAGGTGTGAGTAACAGTAGGGGAAAAAAATTAGCATGGGGAAATAGTTTTACTTTGTGTAATGACCCATCATGTATTCAGTATTCATGGCTTGCAGCCAGAGTTGTTTGGGCTGTAATACTATATAAATCTCACACACTAAGCTGGGTCAGATTGGACAGTACTTGTACATGCACCTTAAAGGATCACTCATGATAATTCTTGAATTGGTGATGTCTGCAAGTGGAACTTTTCCTATTGAGATTGTGCTGAATCAGGGTGACAGAGTAGCATTTGGTGGCACTGCATTGCTGGAGATGCTGTCTTTTTAGAAGAGATGTAAAAATGAGGTTTTGGTCACTTATGTTCATCACAGAACCAATGACAGGGTCCCCCCCTCCACGCCCCCCCATCAACAGTGGATGTTTTTGGCTCAGATACTAAAGGTAAGGTCCTAATTCCCCTTAGGGCAATTTCTTTCTATCCAACTAAAATACCCTCTCATCTCTGCAGTTTCAAAGGGCTACAGCAGGGGTAAGCAACCTATGGCACACATGCCAAAGGCAGCACGTGAGCTGATTTTCAGTGGCACTCACACTGCCCAGGTCCTGGCCACCAGTCCAGGGGGCACTGCATTTTAATTTAATTTTAAATGAAGCTTCTTAATCATTTTAAAAACCTTATTTACTTTACATACAACAATAGTTTAGTTATAGAAAGAGACCTTCTAAAAATGTTAAAATGTATTACTGGCACGCAAAACCTTAAATTAACATGAATAAATGAAGACTTGGCACCCCACTTCTGAAAGGTTGTGGACCCCTGGGCTACAGGATTCCTTTTTCCTTCCTCTCCTAAAGGGTTGTGAAGTATTGCTGTGCACCATTAAATAACCGGCGTGTTCTTTGCAAAAAGTTGCTGCATTTTAGCGGTTGGTGAAGAGAAGGGCCCTAAATGCGTTGGTGGAATTCTAGCTTGGGGTGAATGAATGAAAACATTTGCTGGAGTGGCACTTCGGTTTGCTGAGGCAGTATGCAGAAGAAATGTTAGAACAGAACACGCATTTTCTGTTCTGTTAAATATGGTTAAATAAAGGTAATTTTGTGCTAGGGTTAATTTGTAATAATATCATCTAAATGGTTCCTTTCTTGTTACAAATCCCATCTTGGGAAATTGGAGGCAGTAAACCACAGTAGAGGTAATAACATTGATGAAAAGCTTCTGGTAAAGCTATATAATTTAGATTTCTGATTTAGGAGAACCTACTGGGAGAAAATTGAAGTTAATGATATACATTTAAAAATACTTTTATAATGGAAAGCTAACCAGAGAAGATGCCTCAACCTCTACAATAGAGCTATTCTGAGTCCCTTTTGTCAACCTAATTAGAAAGATTCACCAAGCTTTTAAGTTGTTCAACATAATGCATCTTACTAGGATATTTTATGCATATGCAATTACACCTAAAATTTAAACACTTATAGTTTTCAAAAAAGAAAACTTGACCAGACAGTGACAAAGGGCAATGGATGGGAAAAACAGCAGAGGCTGGAAAGTGAGGGTACATCTACACTGCAGATTAAGGTGTAATTGTAGCGCAGATGGGCACACCCAGGAACCCTGGGTACATACTTGGGTTGCTTGTCCATACTGAAACCCATGCCATCATGTCTTCACTGTTATTGTTAAACATGCTAACTAGATTAAAAATAGTGCAGATGTGCCTACCCCTGCTACAATTATACCTTAATTTGTGGTGCAAATGTACCCTGAATGTCTCAGGAGCGGAGCTGGCCAGGGGACAGGGCTAGGAGAAACAAAGGAAGCTGGTGAAACACTCATCTCTGCCCTGTTTAAAACTACACCCCCAGGAGAGGAAAAGTTGAACCAATGCTCAAGCTTTTGCTCAATGACATTCAAAGCCTTTCATTCTGACAGGTTCCTGATGTTTCAAGTAATATGTTTTGAAAGCCCCCTGCAGCAGCCCATAAAGCTTTCTAAACCAGGTGTGCAAATGTAAAGCAGATGAGATACGATTCTTCAACTAGCTCCGCAACCTCACTTCTCAGCTAGCCCCTTTTCTTTCTATCATATTCTATTCAGGTCCTTATATCACCCCCATCACCATGCTATTCAGGGGATCAGGGAGTATCTTTCCAGCTTCTCAGCTAGGCTAGCCCTAAGTCCTCAGCCATATTTATAAAACCAAAGCAAAATAAACACTCTACATTAATAAAGTGTGTGTGGAATTTCCTAGAGTTAAGATTGGTTAAGTATGTTTCCACGTATTAGCACTAAAACACATGGAAATCACAAGGTAAGGTACCTTTTTACACCCAACACAATTCTTCAGACTCAAGTCTTTGCATCTACACCAGTGGTTCTCAAACTTTTGTACTGGTGACCCCTTTCAAATAGCAAGCCTCCAATTGCGACCGCCTTTATGAACTAAAAACACTTGTTTATATATTTAACACCATTATAAATGCTGGAGGCAAAACAGGGTTTGGGGTGAAGGCTGGCAGCTCGCAGCCCCCTGGCGACCCCCTGAGGGCTCCCGACCCCCATTTTGAGAACCTCTGATCTACACCAACAGACTGACACCCTCTCCAACACACATTCTATACGGAGTATAGCATGCTGAATGCGCACATGAAAAATCTTCAAATCACACTGTTATACACAGCCTTAGCTCTCTTGTTAATGTGTTCTATAGCATATTACTATATACATGAAGTGGTGAATATGCATACTTTTCACTACTAATTGACTGGCTTTCCTTAGGAATGTGTGCTGCCTAAAATTCAATTTTTGAAAGTCAGAATGTAAACATAAAGTGGAAGATTGATTGTTTGTGGAAAATGACTTGTTTTCAAAAACAACTTTAAATTCTCTCTCTGGAGGTATGGTATATAGATAAGTTTCCTTGTATTCCCTTTCTGTCTGTATCTACCTATTGTCTCATCTCATACTTAGTTTGTAAGTCCTTTTGTGGCAGGAACCATCATTTTTGTGTGTTTGAACAGTACCTAGCAAACTGGGATCATACTCCATGACTGGGGCAATAATAATAATAATTTATAAGATAAAACTGTAATTTTATAATGATTGCTACCTTATTCATTATGTATCATTGGAAGGTCAAAGCTACTATAGCCCACTGCAGTGTGATTCTTAGATCTTTTCAAGTGTAATAGAATTGCTAAATTGAAAGCGAGTATGTTAGAGAGGGTATCATGACAACAATGGGTTAATACTTGGAGATGAACATTCTGCTGGATGTGAATGTTGACTTGAACATAGAGCTATGCAAATAACTGACTCTTCAGTTTGACAGAGACAGCTGTGAAATATTTTGGTCATTTTCAGTGAAAAATGTACTGGCCAAAAAATTTCTCCCAGCTCTACCTAAGCATGATCCCCTTGCTTTCTGGTGGTGTTGTGTGGAACAACATATAAGCAAACTTAGCTCTAATTTAACAGCATTGTTGGCAAGGGAGCCACAACTTAAGCATGAAGATAAATCAATAGAAGGATCAAAGCCAATAGAATGCCATGGCCAACTAGCCCAACACATGCCTAGCGAGGCTGCAGATGCTTGCTGTACAGCAGGCTGACTTATAGGACCAAATTTTGAAAGTGATCATAAAAACCGCCTCAATGTTTGCATGTGCAATCAAATGTATGTGCCAATTTCAAGCAGTAACCCATCTAGCTACCTGATTTGTGGGCAAAGTCAAGTAATCAGATGTCTAAATCTAGTATTTGCCCTCACAATTAATTGAACCCAAAACTGTGCCTGCAAAAATGAAAACCATTAAAAATTATGCTCAACTAAAATGAAAAATAACAGCTGATGAGAATTGCAGAGATACTAAGAGGGAGGAGGAGAATGCTTGTACAGAAGCTCCTAAAAGCATTATGATTCACCAATCCTTTTTCTCCCTTGTGCTGTATCTGTGCAGCTCACATAAAATTTATTTCCTAGGGCTGGATTAACTCAGTCTTGGTTCTTATTTTCAAGGCATTCAATGGCCTGGACCCAACGTATCTAAAAGATCACCTAAAACACTACGGCAAGGGCTGTGATCAACAGCTTTTCTCCTACGGCACCATGGAACTCTACAATACAGCCCACATCTATGTAGGAGACAGAGTTTTCTCAGGGGATGGTCCCAGACTGTGGAACAAACTCCCATAAGGACCATCACATAAGGACCTCACTTTCTGCCACTCCAAATGCAAGGTACTCTTCTTCAATTGAGTGTTCTTTAACATAAACACATAGCATTTTGTGCATAAAAGAAACAAAAAATACTACATAGGTTGCACACACAATTCTCTCCCTGGGGATAGGATGAGAGAGAGAACAAACTACACATGACAGATATCAGCCACACCATTTAATGTACTATGGAAGGCATCCAGATACTACAATGATGAGCGTGGTACAAGAACCTACATAGTATAGAATTGAAAAGCACTCTCCCCATATATGGCCGCAGTAGATGAAATGAACCAACTGTTGTTTTATGAGGCCCACTTTTAAATGCTTCCTTAGCTGAGACAATGTCAGCCATCCTAGAAAGACCCCACCCGCTGCTTTACAGCATCCAGTGACACACTGGTTTTACCTGAACGTATTTTATCATGAGCTTGATTGTTATTTTTAGCAGTTGGGCTGAGTGGTACCTATGACTCCACTGCTAGGGAAAAGGCAATCTTTGGAATTCCAGAGAGCCTACTAAGTGGCTATCCCCTTATCATAGAAAGAAGCCAGTTGTAGAGGTGGCTAACAGCAGCCACAGATACTACTACAGGTAGATAGGAGCCTAGACTTCTAAACTCAGAAGTCAGACTGTAAGATGGTGGCAGACTCCAAGGCCATATATATATAGGAAATAAGGTTTTTCGAGGCAGTGATTTTAAAATCCTGCATTAGGAATCAAGGTAACTGCTGCTAAAGCCTGCTGGCAGGTGTCTCCATGTAACTCCAGTGAGAATATTGTGATACTGTGTGCCTCAAAGTGACACTCTGCACCTCATATTCACTATGGTGATATAATTATATGTTTTGTACAAAGTTTGTGTAACCCACACACCTTCTGGGTGTGGTGTTGTGTCCCATCTAGTGGCACCGAGACCACTTAGAGAGAGAGAAAGAGAAAATGAGTCTGCTCTACAGCCTTAGCTAACAGGCAGTTGACTTTTAGCTCATGCTGTAGCGGCTCATGCACTAAGCTCCCTGAAGTCCCCTGTTCGATCCTGCCTGCCGACGACCGGGGTCTATCAGCATTACATATGCCTTGTGAGGTAATTTAAAAGTCTTGATCTACTGAACATTAATATCCCGTTGGATTGTATGTGCTATCATTGTATGTGAAGTTATTAAGTTGCTATGTATGTGTTGCTGAAATATGTTGTGAGGCTGGAAACACCCACAAGCGGCCTTTCAGGTACAACAATAAAAAGGCCAAACAATTTTGATGGCTCATTGAGGAGAATACAAACACTCACAAAGGTTACCCCAGAAACTATGAACAATGGAAACCTCTCAGAGATAGCACATACCCAAAGGAGACTGGTTGACTCAGGTCACAGCAAAAGATGTTTCCAGCAAGTTGGAAGAAGATATAAAAGGGGGAAGTGACATCCTCGCTTGGCCTCACTCCCCCTAAAACACAGCACCTGAAAACACCTAAGGAATAAAGATTGAACGGGGAAGAGGGTCCCAGGTGGGAAAGAAGAAAGCTTGCCTGCATATGGAAGCATGGTGGACTGTTTCTACTATCTAACAGGGTGAGAAACTGCTTGATTCAAATCCTATCCAGTTTAGAGAACTTAGATTGTGTTTTTGTTTTATTTCTTATTGTAATCTTCTTTGATCTGCATGCTATTACTTATATTCATTTAAAATCTATCTTTCTGTACTTAATAAATTTGTTTTATATTTTTTACCTAATACAGTGTATTTTCATAGAAGTGCTTAGGGCATCTGCTCAGTATCAACAACTGGTGCAAGGTCCTCTCCACTTTGAGGGAGGGGCAGATTGGGTAATAAATTTATACCAGTCAGGCTTTTGACCAGGACAAGATGGTACAGCTCTGGGGTCCTAGGCTGTGGAGCTGGGGAGAAGCCTTCAGGTAACTGCAGCTGGGTGTGTCCCCGCCTGTGTAAAGGTTTGTGTGAGCACAGGACCGGGAGCGGTCTGCAGCTTGTCACAGAAGCACAGTGTGAGGGGGGAGCCCAGGTTTTCATTTCATTGTCATGGACAGCTCACATAGCAACTGCCCAGCTGAACATGCCAGCTTCACGCAACAAACGTGCTCCGGCCTGGAGTACACAGGAGGTGGTGGATCTCCTGGGTCTGAGGGGAGAGGAAGCTAATGGTCTGTGGGGAGAAATCATTGTAGGGAAGCAGGGGAAGAGAATCACAAGGACCTCCCTACACTCCCCCCATCCCCATTCCATGCATCTTCCGGGGCCACAGCAGTACCCAAGGCACTCCGCCCCCCGGCAAAGTAAACACAATGACAGCTGCACATACACCCAGCTGTGAGAACCTCGTTGGATATGTGCTTGTGAATTCCCTGTTCCCTCCCCTTTAAAGATACTTTTCCCTGCATGTATGAAGTTTACCTCAGCATTACATAGGTATGTTTGCATAGGTCTGGAATAAAAATCTACTTATGGAAATTGAATTTATCTTTGTTATTCTCCATCACATGATGGCTGCTGCAAAAATTCAAGACAATAGTAATAGGTGCATGTGCATAGTTATAGTCAGGCGCACACAGCAATCGTTACAAGATTCATAGCACAGTGCAAACAAACTATGTGAGACAGCACACTACAGCAACACACATTACTGTGGCTCAGTGTTAACATGCTCCTTTAAGGCCTCCATCAGCCCAATAGGTCCCCTCCTCCTCTGATAGCCTTGTGTTCAGAACACACAGCACAGTACAGAAGAGCAGTGCAGGATTCATGCTTTCTGACAAGAGCTGGCCAGCTCGCAGGTTACCAGTGCAGTTGAAAAGCAGCTGGAATGGGACTGAGAAACCTGCATCATGTGATGCTGAACCTGACCCCATAAGGCATTGCAAATCCTTCCCAAGACATCCTGTAGCCAGTAGCTACCCACAGTGCACTGCTCTCTGGGTTGATGCAAGAGCTGCTACCGTGGATGCGCTGTGCCAACACAAGGAGCGTAGTGTGAACATGCAAGAGCAATTTAATTACAGCAGTGGCTGTACATCAATGTAACTTAAGTCAGCTTAACTTTGTACTGTAGACATAGCCTAACATTCAGTGAGACTTAGCCTCCTACATACCTAAGTTTGTTTTAAAAACAGGACTTAGGCTCCTAAGTTATTTAGGTGCTTTTGAAAAATGTATCTTAAATGACTTACCCCAGGTCTCTCAGACAGTTTGTAGCAGAACAGGGAACAAAACTTGGGTTTCCCCAAGACCATCCTTTTTTTTTAGATAAAATAGATGGGAGTGTCTTTTGGGGGCGGAGGGAGGGGTGCAGAAATCCTGACAGAAACTTTACAGGTGGAAAGGAAGCTTCGGCTCATGTGGTGGTGTTAGTTTTCAGCTATAGATAATAAAATGAAAAAAAGAACCCGGAAGGAGATAAATTTGGACTCCAATTCAGGTGTATGCACTCTGCTGAGAATGGGGTGGGCATTTAACTTCACACAGACCATTGTGGGAAGTTACCATTTGGCAACAAACCCTGGATCCATCAGTCTATGGACATCAATTACTTTCAGACACTCAATTTTTCCCCCCATTTAAAAAAAAAAAAATTAAACAGATGCTCTTTATGTTCAATATTCACCCGCCAAAAAGTCTCCTGTTATTATGCTATTCTGATGTTCCCTTAGCTAGTGCCTCTTTGTTTTGCCATCCCAGAGTGAGTAATATCGCTTTCTGCCAAGAGAGCAAAAGAAGCTTAAATGTTTTCAACCAGATTCATCCCAAAAAAACAAAGCATTTGGATTCACTTCAGAGGAATCAAACTGTTTTCAGTCCAGGCATCTGAGGTTAAAGTGAGATGTCATTTCTGCAATTTGCATTTAGCAGTCTGTTACTGAATTAGGAGCCTATTACTTCATCTCTGCTATAGTGCCACTAAATCTTTTTTAGTAGATTCTTTCAGTAGAATTTCACCTTGGAGATTTAGGGGTCAAAATGCCATAAGGTTTGCATATTATATATCATAAGCCCACATGACATCTCTACGGTTATATTTAATGTAAATTATTATAAAAAGATTTTGCATTTTCTTAGCAATGTTAAACTAGCTAAACTACTACTCTACATGCCTGGGGTTGTATTGAAAACATTTTCCTGTATATCATAGTATATTTCTATTAGAATTAGTCTCAATAATATCTGTTATTGTTTTTTATAAAGTGGAAACAACGTGCCAGCTGCTTTACAGACAACTACCCTGTAAAGACCAGAGGGGACATTTTCTAAGTACCTAAGCGAATTAGAAGCCTATATTACCATAACTTTCAGTGAGGTTTAGGCTCCTAAGTCACTTAGGTACTTTCGGAAATTGTATCCCAGGTCCTTTCCCTGGAGAAGTTATAATCTGAGCCCTGGTCTATACTGTGTGTGTGTGTGTGTGGCGGGAGTGAATAACATAGCTAAAGTCGACGTACTTAGATCGACTTACCATGGTGTCTTCACCGCGGTGAATCGACTGCTGCCGCTTCCCCATTGACTCTGCCTACGCCTCTCGCAGCGCTGGAGTACAGGAGTTGACGGGAGAGTGCTCGGGGGTCGATTTATCGCAGCTAGACTAGACGCGATAAATCGATCCCCACTGGATTGATCGCTGCCCGCCGATCCGGCGGGTAGTGAAGACATACCCTCAGACTCCAATCAAATTGTGACTACTCACAGGTGTGAAGTTAAACACCTGCATAAACACTTGCAGGATCTAGGCTAAAAACTGTCAATGCAAAACAAATGGGGAAATCTGTGTGCTCAGACACTACTGTTTAACATCCATTGTAGTCAGTAGCTGATTTACACCAGCTGAGAATCTGGCCTGATGTGTCTAGTTAGTTAAGGTTAGTTTACGGAGAGAGCCAAGGTGAAAAGTTCTCAGGCGGCACAGGATAGAAACAGCATTATAAAAGCTAAATATACTGATTAAGGACGGACTTGGAGAAGAAGAGGGGAAACGTGTGGTTACTAGCATAGGGGGCTGCATAGGAAGAGGCCTGGCACCAAGAGTGTGTGACATGAAGAGAATAGTCAATTGCATAGCTTTGTAAGAGATGAGGGTGAAAGGAAGCTGACAGAGATCATAACAAAAAGATAGTTTTTTTTAAAATGCATAATGATGAAAAAAGTGTTAGCCCTCCTGCCCCAATCTGAAGAATTAAGACAATTCTCACAGAAATATTCCCTGCAAAGAAAGTTTTATTGTGATCCATTAAGTCATCTGTAGTCAATGCTCAACAATTATGGTGGGTTTACCCCTCTGCCCCCAGTTCCCATTTTCAAATTTGCCTGAAGTGTTATTTTTAAAACCTAGTCATGCAGAAAGTGTATGTACTAGAGATTTTTCAGCCATCACAAAGTCTTATATGACCTATATATGACCTAAACAAATAGGTCTCGAAGGGACTGTCCAGGTTTGAGGCCAGATTCACAGGCTGGTTAATGGTCCCTTTGTGACACACTCAAGTGGCACAATGCTAGCCATAACCCAAGTGCAAATGCCCAGCAGAAAGACATCCTGCTGGCACATCCTCATCCCTTTCCAGCACAGGGACAACGCAAAGTTCCACTTCAGCACAACAATCCTCCACTGGCTTAGTCCCATTAAGGAGTCTAAACCAGTCATGCAATTTAAAGCTGCCTGGCAGCAATCAGGTTGAGTCACAGCCGGTACTACTCAGGGAGCCAAAACCAGCCTCCTGACTTGTCCCACCTGCCATGGGAAACAATCTAGCCCATTATTTCCAAAATGGCTTTCCCCAAACCAGTTACTGACATTAAGCTCAGCTCACATTATCAAAATAAAGAATTAAAAAATCTAATTTCCTTGCCACCCTTTACGCTGATGATTTACTTCTTGAACTTTACTCAGCGAGACCAGTGAAGATTGATTCTATTTTCCCATCTAGATACTAATACTGCAGGAAAATGTTCTGTGAGAGTCAGATGTCTTTATGGTCAGTTTCACTTTGCCTTAGTGAGTTTTGCTTTCTGATTCAATGCACTAGCACAGTGTTTCTCAAATGCAGCCACGGTGGCCGCATGTGGCCACTAGGGGCTTTTCTTGCGGCCACAGTCTCCTGGGCTGGAGGGGGAGCAAAGTAGCAGCCACTCCCCCTCCCTATTGCTCCTGGATGTCCCGCCTTGGTGTTGGTTGCTGGGGCTGCCAGCAGGGGTTGGGCCATGCCCCTCTGGAGACAGCTGGGTCACAACGCTGGAGGAGCAGGCAGCCGGTGAGTTCCTCACCTTCCCTGGGGTGGCAGGCTCTGACTGCGTGGCAGTAGGCCCCAGGCTCTGGAGGCGGGGCTTCAGGCTCTAGTCCCCCACTGCCTCCCCTGGCCTGCCGTCCAGGGCTTAATTTGTCCCTAGGATTGGCAGGGCTGAGTAAGTCTGCTGTGAAAAGTGATACTCGTATGTTTGTTAATATAACTTTTCACAACGGACTTACTAGCTAGCGATAAATAAATTACAATGATTGGGACGTGTATCTGTGCGTATTTGTTTTTCCTAAAACTAATTACGTATTTTAGGAAAAAGTGTCAGTGCGGCCAACAGCAAGAGTTGGTGGGCGCACTCTAAGGCCACCAAAAAAATTGTCCTGAGAACCCCTGCACTAGCATAAAGCTGTTGTATCTGAGTTGCCAACACTCTGGGGAGATATTCAAAATAAAACACAGGAACACAAAAACACAAAAGCAGTTTTGATTTAACTATTTAAAACCTGACTGTGTTTGTTTATATAATAGATTTCTGAGAGGTCCAAAGTCCATAACCAGGTTTAAATTTCATCTACCTTAAAAAAAAAGTCAGAGTTTGCTCAGATCCAGGGCTTTGTTCTTGCCCAGTAGAAATAGATGCATTACATGAAGTTCTGATTCAGATGTCAACTCCCCTGAAGTTTGTTCAGGTCTGTGGGGTTTGACCTCATTCCATCTCTAATTCACAGTAAATTTATATATATTCTTTGGGCTTAACATGTCTTAGCAATGTCTCTAAATGGAGAAAAAAAACACTGAATGTGCAAAGTGATGTAGCTTTTAATATTTACTAAGAGTTCCACTTGGGTTTGAATCACTGTGAGCGTAGCTATCTGTCATTCACACCAGCTGAACTGTTAATTTTCAGTGACAATACACCTGTGGGGAAACAGGAAATACTACCCTTATTTTTTTTTAAATCCACTGACAAACCCACATACTGCTTTGTCTCTGCTCAGACAGAAATCAGAGGGTACAAATCTCTTCATCTTCCTTTCAGCACTTCTTGCCAAGGTGCTAGTGGCTTGCAGCCAGTAAATGGAGTAGGCTTCCTGCCAATCACCAATGAAACCATTTCATCTGCTTCTCAAAACAGGAAGTCAGCAAGAAAAAGTAAAAGGCCTTTCACTGCTGTAGGAGCTAGAACGAGCCATATTTCAAAATCCCTAATTGAAAAACAAAAAAAATTGAGCTTTTGTCATCCACATGCCATGCATTGGTAGTACACTGGTCATAAACAATATAGTTTATTAATTTCAAAACTCAGCTGTTTGGAGCAGGGACCTTGTTTTTATAAGTGTTTGTACAGTGACCAGCACAATGGAGTGGGATCTCTCAGTGCTATTACAAAAGAAATCATTAATAATGCATATATTTATTCTTCCCCATATTCAAACTATTTAGTTTCTCAATCACTTGGAAGAGACCTTTGGAGAAATTAAAATTCCTTTGGCAAAACCATAAAAGCTTTTTTCTAGATCACCGACATCTTGACCTCCGCTTGAGTTGAATGGCTCACAATTGTCTGCCATTAGGATGCCTGAGAGATTCCTTGAGCAATGCTGAAGGAAATCCCTAATGCTCTGTTATGGAAACAGAGTGATATCATGCTCTGGGTAAAGAGATGGTGTATAACATGGCATGTCTTGTCCTCTGAGGATGAGCAATTGCTCCTAGACCCTCATAACTGTATTCTGCTGCACAGGAGACCTACAGCATTTCCATGGGGCACAGACAAAACCCTGTTGAATCAAGGGCTCAAAGCTCGGGCAACCCACTACCCAAACGGATTCTTCATTGTGAGACAGTGATAGTGAGCCCAGCAAATGTAACAAAGGTCAATGTGATTTGTGTAAAACTAACACATCTGTATCAGCAAATCCTGTTCATCAAGGCTTATGAATCCAGCTCTGTATTTTGGAGCTGAAGCTTTTAGAAATCTCAACAGCTGTCTAATGTGACATGACCAGTGGGTTTATTCCTAAGTGATGATATGAGGTATCCTCAATATGACAGACCAGTTCTGACATGCTGAAGGTCAAACTGTTCAGTCAGAGGATTGACTGCTGTCATAACTAACATGTTGCGCCTGGACTAGACTACAGGGCAGAAAATGCTTATGTACGGTCCCTTTCCAACCTCTAGCGTGAAGCAGGGACCATCCATCTTTAGTGTCTGGAAAATGCTTAGATTCAGAACACACTAAAAATAAAAAAATTATAGCATGCCGCATATCCTCCACTCTCTACAGTGGCTTTCTATTGAATATTGAGTCAAATTCAAGGCCTCCGCCCTTATTTCAAGCCACATAGGGTTTGTCTAGGCGGCAATTAAACACCCGCAGCCGGCACGAGTCATCTGGGCTTGCAGGGCTCGGGATACAGGGATGTTTAATTGTAGTGTAGACTTTCAGGCTGCAGCTGGAGCCCAGGCCCTGGAACCTTCAGGATATAGAACTTTCTTAGGGGCTTCTCCCGGATTGTGGAATAAAATTCCACAAGAATTAAGGACCGTCTCAAATCTCACCACCTTCCTCTCCAAGTGCAAGATGCACTTCTTTGATCTGCCTTCTCTAACAAACGCAGAGCTGCGGGTACATATTAAAACAAAACCAAAAAACACACAACAGCAACAAGAGACCCTTCCAAAACACTCTACACTACAAGCATGATTCTTCTCATGGGGAGAGGATAAGAGAGAAAACAAACCACATGCGACAGTTGTCAGCAATGTTGCTTCAACTGCTGGAAGGGTGCTCAGATGCTACAGTGATGAGGGTGGCATAAGCAACTATATAAATTAGAAAACACTTTTCCACCAAACTGAGCTGAATTTGAACAAGCGGTGACCGTCATAATTATGATGTTAGTTTAACCAATTATTACTACCTTCATTTTAAGCACAATTCTGTGCTGAGCACCCTTACTTACTTCAATGGGCTCTCACTTACTTCATTGGGCACTAACTTCAGTAGACATTAAGGATGGCAATACTTTGCAGTTTTGGACCCATTGTTTGTTTATTTACAGCAGGGTACAAAGCTCAGTACTTTCCAAACATTCAAGATGAATAGCTCAGAGCTCACAGTCTAAGCAGACAGACAAGCTGGCAGATATCAGGGTAAGGGGAACAGCCATGGGCAATTTATATCGGTCTCCTTGCTTCACGGTAAGCAGCATGACAGAAATGGGTCTTTAAGAGGGACTTTAAGATGGACAGGGTAAAAGTCATGTGGATGAGATCAGGGAGGTGACACCAAGCACAGGGGGCCATGTGGAAGAAGGTGCAGAGATGATTGTGCATGAAGCTGACAAACAAGTAAATAAGGCTGGGAACACTGATGGAGCAGAGGGGAAAGGAGATAATACAAATCTTGACAAGTGAGAATTCCTGCCAAGTAATGCCGATTATAATTGAATTACTATCAGGTAATGCTTTTAGCACTTTGGTTCAGCATAGTTCCACTGTTCACATCTGCTGCCTGAGGAAACTTTGCAGGCCACTAAGCCTGTAAATGCTAATTGTGATTCTTCAAGGGTGATGGAATGGCGGTAGGGTCTTGGAGGACAAACCTTCACAGCTCCTTGCCTGGGGCAGGATGTTGTAGAACCCTGACGCCTCCCAACAGGGGCCTTAAAGGGCCTGGCACTCTGCATCACATTCATCTACTAGTAAAAACTAGAGGGAAGTATTGAAGAAGCAAATTAGTTGAAAGGTTCATTCCGAGGAACTACACATCCAAGAATTCAAAAATCACAATTCAGGCCCCCAAAATCATGATATTGTCTTAAAATCATGAGGTTTTTTTTAAAAAAATAATTGTTTTGGGTTCTGTTTAGTTGTGCTTTGCTTATAGCCTTTAGGGGGATTCAAGTTTATGCTTTTCTCTCCAACCATCAGGGCTAGAGAATTCTTTTATTTTTTTTCTATGTAAACTGAGATTTTCACATAATCACATGTATCCAAGAGCTAGGACTTTAAGGAAAACACCAAATATCAGGAGATTTGTCATAAAGACTCAAGAGTTGGCGACACTGTACACTTATTAACTTGTACTGTGAAGGAATAATGTAACATCACATAATCCACATTATGAACAATGCCAAGTACTATAGCGGCATGAACATATAAGAAACTTAGTATACTAAGCATTGTATCATTATAGACAGAAATATTTTTATAATACAATGAAATTCCTCTTATGCCCACAACATGTATATATTTCTTTATAAAGATACAGTTAAATGTACTTGCTACACATGGGAAGATTTGGTCAGGAATTTGTTGCCCTTTTTTTTTTTTTTGGTAAGTCATTCACTAATAAAATTATCCTCCCACTCAAAAGAAGTTATTGTCTTGCTCATGGAAGCAGGTGGAGAGTGATACGGATTTGGGTCTGGCAGGTTGTGAGGGACCAGGGCATAGGTGGTCTGGCCAAGCTCTAATACTTGGTTGGCCCTCTTCATCTGCCCACCTGTCTGGGGATGATACACAAAGGAAGTAAAAGTGCAAACATCCATTAGTCAGAGTGCTTCATGCCAAAAGTGTGAGACAAACTGTGGGCCTAAGTCTGAGGTGATATGGTCTGGAACATACAAGGCAGCTGGCCTTTGCCCTTGCTGGAGTCTTTGTAAGGAAGCTTCTGCTGAGTGAGCGCAATGAAGGTCAATAAAATGTGGAAAATGCTCACAGGCAGGGGTGCTGTAACCATTTATATAGTGGGTGTGCTGAGAGACATTGGACCAAACTGTTAACCCTGTATATGATGGAAACCACTTCAAGCCTGGGGGTGCAACACCCCTAGTTCCAGGATCTATGCTCAAAAGAAGGCATTCCGGTCTGTTAACACCCGGCCATCCTGCTCCAGCAACGGGGGGTGGTCCCAAACCAGCACTTCTCTAGCAAACAAACTGATCACTAGTCTCACCTTGGGCTGTGGTTGGTGGGATGCACTCGAGGGCAGAGCAGGAAAATCAGATGGCATTACTTCTGGCGGTTCCCATCAAATGTTCAAGGGTAGCGGTGCTGCAGGGTCCTGTTCAGAGGACAGTGGTCCAACCCAAGTCTGGAGATCAGAATTCTTTCCCTGGGTCTGTGCTACCTACTTACAGAGTGTCTGATTTTCTGTTAGGAGCTGTGCCATTTGGGACCACTACAAATAATTCTTGGTTTGGAGTTGTACAATCTGCTCCTGCAGATCTGGTACCCCATGGATCCAGTGGGTGATGGTAGACCCACCCCTTCCATATTCCTGTTAAGGGGCTCCTGCAGATTGGAAGTGGCTCTTGCAAACTATAAGGGATGAGGGTATAGATGGTCTTGCCTAGTGGGTACATCAGGGATGGTAGTCAGTGAGCAGGAATTGGAGGAATTGCTAGAGCCAGGTTCAAAAAGCAAGAGTTGGGGTCAAAGCCAGGCCAGGATTGGAGACTGGCAATCAGAGGTAGTACCAGGCTGGAATCAGGAGACAAGAGTCAGGCTGGGTTTGGACACCAGAGATCAGGAGACGAGGTGAGGTCTGGAGTTACAGCAGGCCCGAAGTCTGTGTGGTTGCCCGACAACTTCCTTGACTTGAGGGTTAAAGAGGGTGCTTGGCCAATGAGTGTATTGCGACTCTGGGTCTTTTGGGCAGTACTTCCTGCAGCGCCTAATCTCTGCTCTGCTCCTTAGTTGTGACTCTGTAGGAATATCAGCTTTATCAGGCTCAGAAGACCTGAGTTGTAGTTCCTGGATTCTTACACAGATTTACTTACATATCTGTAGGCCCCTGGAGTGATCAGATCACGTAACTTACCTTTTTATAAGACAAATTTGGTAAAAGCATCTCTAAATTCTGCCCTGAAATATAGCACAACGAAATGAGTGCTCTTTATATGGCCCCTCCACAGGAAGAAACACAGGCAGAGTCAAATGCCAATTTGAGAAACAGATAGGTATTTTATTGAATATTAGCTGGCAAAACTAAATCATTGGATGTGCATAAGAAACCATTTACCACTACTATTGTTTGTACTGCAGTATCTCCCAGAGGCTCTGATCACTATCATAGCTGTTGTGCTAGGTGCTGTACACACACTCGCAGGTTTGGAGTGTTGTTGTATGTTAAAGATCCTATTTAAGTCCATGTCTCTTCAGATTTGACCGTTACCTTTCCACACTCCCCCATTTTACTCTGTTCTATGAGTAAGGCAGTGGGCTGACAAGGGTCTTGAAATACTCTGCATCTAGGCAAAACATCTGCTTGAAACTACCCTGTGTAAATCCAGAGGAAACCCGCTAACTCCAAAGCACAGAGTGAGGAGATTCAGAGCACAATCTGGCTCCAGTTCTTCACCTTACTTTCACCCATGTTTACCCTAAACTGGCACTTTTGCTAAAGCACACCTTTGCTGTCCTCGCTGGATACCATGCAATGTCTTGCAGGGTAGGTTAAAACTTCACTGTATATGCCATTTTACTTTAGTGAACAACAGAAATCACAGATACTGGCCAGGAGGCGATATTTTCTAAACTTTCCCTCTCCAGAGTGTAGGGACAAAGGAATTGGGTCCTGACAAAAAGGAATGAGTCATGTATGTCCATTGGTTCAGTAAATCCATTTGTCTGCCTAAAAGGACAGAAGCATGTTTAGCATACAGAAAAATCCATTTGGCTACTGATAAATAAAGTACACATGGAGGGTCGAACCCTGCTTTACTCATTAACAAATTCCCATTGACTTGAATGGGACATTCCTTTCTGCCATAGCACCAAAGTGGAGAGGGAAAGCTTCTGAAGATACAACAGTCTCTTCTGCCGGGGCTTAGCTCGTCTTCTTTAAAATAAGAACCACAATAATAAAGGCATTCCATTTATTATTCCATAAGAATGGAAGCCAAATGCAGCAACCTGCTAGGGTTATTTGGGTTGAGTACTGTAGCATGGTTACACTTTACCACAAATCCAAAGTAAATCAGCACTAGCCTTCAGCACCAATAAGTAACATGAATATTTTATGCTGTATCATATCTGACCTCAGCTTTATTTTTTATCCATAGCTGAGGACGGGTTACATGAAACTGAATAGCCCCAGTGAATTCTTCAGTATTATGTTTTCCGTATGCTTACTGCCCCTCCCCCTTCCCCCTCACACACTGGTTTATGACTGCACAGAGGATATTATGCTCAATGTTTGCATTTCACTGCTCTGTATATCAGGGTTAGATGGGGATATATTGTAGCAGTACTACATTTGTTCAGTGAAAAATAAAGAAGTTACATTACGGTGCATCTTAGGTGGCCTTGACACTTCATGAAAGCAGAAAATAATCCAATTTTATGATGCACCTCTCTCCTTCCACCCAGGCACCTTCCCCTGCCCTCCATCCCATGCCAGGAGTCTCAATGGGTTTGGAAGCAGCTGCTCATCTCACCCTTTCAGCAGACAGAAGGATAGTAGGCAGCAGTAATCAAGAGCAACAGGAAAGTAGGATGAGAGCAGATAAAAGTTGGGGTCATCTATTAGCCTCTAATAATCACACAGTAATAGAATTTGCACTTACATAATGCTGTTTAACCAGTGAGCTCAAAATGAGGTATAAATGTTCATCCATTCACAAAGCCTTTCAGTTCTTTTGTCAGGTAAGCAAGCATCATTTTGTCAGAGACACATTTTACTGATGGAAAAACCTATAGAAAGGTAAAGTCACTTCCCAAGGCTATACAGGGAGCCAATGGAAAAGCTGGAAGTAGAACACAGGAATGGCATCTCCCAGGCCTCTGCTCTAGCCACAACACAACATTTTAAAGGAAAAGGATGCTGGGGAGGCCATTCCTCTAGTGGTGAGAGCCTTAAGGCCAGAGTTCTATTCCCAGCTCTGCCTCTGGGTGGCCTTGGGCAAACCATTTCACCTTTCTGTCACTTAGTTTCCCCAACTGTAAAATGGGGATCATGACACTTATCTCCTTTATAAACCACTTTGAGATTTAGTGATGAAATCACTATATAAGAGCTAAAAGAACAAGGAGTACTTGTGGCACTTTAGAGACTAATAAATTTATTTGGACATAAGCTTTCATGGGCTAAACATGCAGTGGAAAATACAATAGGAAGAGATATATATATATACACACACAGAGATCATGAAAAAAATGGGGGTTGCCATGCCAACTCTAACGAGACTAATCAATTAAGGTGGGCTATAATCAGCAGGAGAAAAAAAATGTAGTAATAATCAGGATGGCCCATTTCAAACAGTTGACAAGAAGATGTGAGTAACAGTAGGGGAAAAATTAGCATGGGGAAATAGTTTTTAGTTTGTGTAATGACCCATCCACTCCCAGTCTTTATTCCAGCCTAATTTAATGGTGTCCAGTTTGCAAATTAATTCCAATTCTGCAGTTTCTCGTTGGAGTCTGTTTTTGAAGTTTTTTTGTGGGAGAATTGCGACTTTTAGTTCTGTAATTGTTGGTCTCTAAGGTGCCACAAGTATTCCTCATTCTTTTTGCTGATACAGACTAACACAGCTACCACTCTGAAACCTGTCACTATATAAGAGCTAGGTGTTATTATTTCTACTCAGTATAGGCTCTTATACTGCCATAATCACCATAGGAGCTGAGTGCCCTCCAGTAAAGTGTTAACTGACATGACTAAAATCTGCCATGTGAGGTTTGTTTGCTTTACTATGTTCCATTATTGTAACAAAACTGTAGCCACATAGCACTTTATGGTAGTTCCTGAGCTGCTCACCACAATCATTTGGAACAGCTGAGATAACTTCTAAAAACCAGGAAGGCCATGCAATCTTAACTCTGCCCTCCTGGAGCTGGCTTAGAATTATCTGCACGCACTTGAGCTGCTGAGAATTATCTGCCCGCACTCAGGTTGTTGTCAGTGTTTTAGGTGTAGTTGTACTGAATGGTGGAGCCAGTAAGTTGTTAGAGGTTTGTGATCTGAGGAGATCAGAGGATTAATTTGAGGAGTGTCACTGAGCTGTGATTGTGAAATGAGTAGTTTTGGGTCTGCGTCCCCCCCAAGAGTGATCAAAGGAAAGAGATGAATATGTACTTTGAGGTTCCAGACTGCACCCTTTCACTACAGAATTGTGTAGGTTGGGTCAGTAGCACAAGAACTGTGGTCTTTTTGCTATTGATATGGTCAGTAATGAGGTGGGATAGGAGAGCTATCTGTGGATTTAATGGTAGCCAGGGGAAAGCATAGGTTAAAGTGGTATCCTGTGTGCAAGTGTAAAGGGTTGCAAAAGGTTATGAAGTGCTCGTTAAATTTCACGATTGCGGTATTCTTTGGAGGAATAAGTTCATTGTTTGAATGTAGGGAAAGTGCAGGTAACGCCTGTCCATTAAAGTGAAAAAGCACAGCTCCTACCCCCGCAGAACCCAGCTTACATGGATGGAGAAGGAGAGGGTCTCAAACCCCCCCCCCCCCCCCCAAGAGGAGCAGGATCTCCCATACACAGCAGACAGGTTGGGGACTCAGATCCCTGCTGTGGGGTAGACTCCCCCAGATCCCAGCACATACACTGAGGGGGAGAATCCATAACTTCATCTGCTATCTTGAGACCCTCCCACTCCTCCTAATTCCCCACCCTCTTTACTTGAGCCCCAAGCCCACTTCCTTTTCCCCAATCCTATAATACCCCATCCCTCACTACAGACACAAACCCCTCTCCCTCATTCCCACCTCCTCTTGCACCCCTAATCATCCCTTCCCAGTGAGCATTCACATATCTCATTTATTTTCTTTTCAAAAACAATTTGAGCACCTTCTTATTTATCGGCTGTACTCAGATTACATTTCTCCAATATAAAATAAAATATAAAATAACCTTGACAGAGGCAGATTTTTCCCAAAATGTTTACAGCTCGTTCTCAGTTCTGCCAGGAGTGGATTTCAAACTTCAAAGTCGCAAAAATCTGTGAAGGTAATGAAAATGCTGATTCCCCACTACCCCGAGGCTGTACCTTGGGAACTCCTTGCTCAAAGGACCCCACCCTACCCTACACGCTCCTGAAGCATAACAAATTTCACAACAATCGGTTTAAACATGTGGATTTTAGAGCACTTAAAAGAGTCATCCTTTAACAGAAAGGGCTTCCTAACCTCAGCTAAATCAGAGCTAGCACTGCACTACAAAATTAGAGGGGAAATGGAGGGGCGGGGCTGTACACATCCATCAGAAACATAGCAGGCTCACAGAGGTGGGGGCTGGGCAAGGTAAAACCCTGGCTGATTGGGGGAAGTGGCTGCAGCTGGGCCACACCCTAATCAGAGACCAGATGGCCTGTATAAAGAGGCTGGGAGCTAGAGGCTCAAGAGTCTCTCTCTGCCTTCAGATAGAGAAGGGCCTGGCTGCAGGGAGCTAGACACAGGGTACCTGGGTGGAGCAGGGCTGGGGAAAGGCTGAGGAGCTGGGGAGTTCCAGCCTGGAAAGCCCCAGGCTGTGGCCTAGGAGAAGGCTAAGGGGTACTGGGGGTTGCAGAGGGCAGCCCAGGACTAGGCTAAGGCAGCAGGTCCAAACCCAACCTTGCCGATGATGAGTGGCCTATACTGCAATCTGCCCCAGAGAGTGGGGGCTAGATGGGGACAGGCAGTGGCCTTATCCTGAGGTGAGGTGGGGTTAGTGGGTGGGGGTTCCCCTGGGAGGGGAGATCTAGTGTGTGTGTGTGGGTATTGCCAGGGGGCAGCACCCAGGGCAAGGGGCACCGGGGTCCTGGGAGGGACACGGAGGCCAGAGAAGAGGACAAGGTGGCTCACCGGCCTGCAGAGGGCGCTCCAGAGGCTGGCGAGCTAATTCCCTGGACGCCCAGCAGGAGGCGCTGCAGGGGTGAGTCCGGACCCTCTTACAACACCCTACCCGCTATTGTAATAATCTTTGAATAAAATATGCCATGTGAAGTATCATTTGAAAACTAATAACTCACTATCATGGTGAAACGTAAGTAGTAGTAATATGTGTAAAGTTAGGACACCCCCCTCCCCACCCCTGATGATGTTAAAGGCACCTGTTCAAACTCATATAGCCCCAATTAGGTAGAATTGGTCAAGCAGGCCTGTCTTAAACAAGGGCATGTATGTTTATCTCAATTTATGAATAAGCTGTAAACAGAGTCCTCAGACAGCAAGAGGGGGAAGAAAGAAGACAAAAAGAATCTGCATTTCAGCATACGCAGGTGAAAAGAAACATCATGAATCCTCCTACATCCACCGGACTATGTCTTCTTACTCTCAGCTGGAAAGCACTTTAACTACGGCGTTACACTGAGGAAAATGTTTGTCAAAGGATGACTGAACTATAAAAATAAGGGCAAAAACTCCCCAATCTTTCTCCCTATCCATCTCTCTTTTTCTATCTAACAAGACAAAAGAAACAGCCTATAAACTTCAGGAGCAGATCCAGGCCTGAGAGTTTGGTCAGTAAGGTACTGAAAACATGGTAAGAATGTCACCTTGAACCAAAGCTAGTTTTTTAAGTTTAGACAGCATTTTATCTGTATTTGTCTTGTAACCATTTCTGACTTTAATGCCTCATTACTTGTACTCACTTAAAATCTCTCTCTTTGTAGTTAAAAAAAACTTGGTTTATTCTTTAATTAAATCTAAGCCAGTGTTGTGGATTGTTTGGGTAACTCCATTTAACATAGCAGACTGTTGAATATTGATGTCCTTATGGGGCAATGGACCTAATACATCTGGATTGTCTAGGAGAGGGTTGGACAGTGCAACGCACACATTTCTGGGGGAAAATCCAGGACTGGGAGTGTGTTGGGGTCATCCTGTAAGGCTGCTGGAAGCCAGTGTGTGGCTGGTGTTTGCTGATAGGCTGCTGGGGTTACACCTGCTGGACCAGAGCTGTGCCTATACACAGACACTCAGGGGGTGACCTGCATACTGTTTGGATGTTTATGAGGAGCCCAGGTTGCCAGCTATAAGGGCAAGTGGTGGCACAGCCTCTCATTGGTCTGGATTACAGCCCAGAATGTCATACCCTTTTCCCTCAATGGAGCCCCAACCCCCTACTACTCCCCACTCCTCCACCCCATAAAATGCCCTTCCCCTGCCAGCATTTCCCTGTCTAGTTTTTTAAAAAATTCCCACACCACACAGACAGATTTTAGCAATATGCTTTGATCTTTCCCAGATTTCTGCCCCAAGGGAACTCAAACTATCCCTGGACGAGGAGGGCTCAGGATCAAGGGCTTAGCCTCTTGAGTTACCTGCCTCTGTCCCATAAAGTGTTCCACCTACAGATCCTCCTACCTACGCCTCTCTACACGCACTCAGTGTAATCTGCTAGGTTCTTGAGTAAAGGTCAAGCACCAAACTGGAAAACTAAGCTCTTGCTAATAATTTTCTAAACTTTGCTCAGCCAAAGGGCTAGTGGGTGCCATGCACTCTCTGAGGATAACCCTCAAGTCATTGAGACCCTTGTACTGAGATCAGATCCTTGGTTTGATCTCTAGGGGTGGGGGGGGGGCAAAACATTGCAAGAATATGCCAACCTTTAGAAAAGCTGTTCATTTTGGGGGGCTGTATTTCAGGAACCTCTTGCTCAAATGACTCCACATTTGGTTCACTAACCACACCCCACACCTACATGAAGCACGCCAAATTTCAAGGCAATCTGAGGGTAGGTCTACACTTACCCGGTAGTTCGGCGGCTGGCGATCGAACTTCTGGGTTCGACTTATCGCGTCTTGTCTGGACGCGATAAGTCGAACCCGGAAGTGCTCGCCGTCGACTGCGGTACTCCTGCTTGGCGAGAGGAGTACCGCGGAGTCGACGGGGGAGCCTGCCTGCCACGTGTGGACCGAGGTAAGTTCGAACTAAGGTACTTCGAACTTCAGCTACGTTATTCACGTAGCTGAAGTTGCGTACCTTAGTTCGAATTGGGGGGTTAGTGTAGACCTGGCCTAAGTAACTGTGCAAATTTTACAGCACTTAGAAAAGTAGAACTTTAAATGGAATGGCATTTTTCAAACAACTATAGGGGAGCTGGTGCTACCCTTTATTATTAATATTTTAATAATAAAATTACTATTATTAATAACCATCCTAAAAGCAAGTTGCTTTAGACCATCACCGTGTTTCTGGTATCAGCAGAGATGCAGAATTCCCCATCTTCCAAGAAAACACTAGCAATGGGCATAGAGAAACAAAAAAGAGGTCTATTTCCAATTTGCTATTAGCAAGAATCTTTTAGTGGAAAGCAGCAGTAGCAAAAGATGGTTCATCTGACCAGCAATGCTTAGGTCTGCTGTTTACTAAAGTCTCCCTATCAAACCCGTGCGTAAGTCTTAAAGTCTCAAAGACATGCTAGGTCTGTATTGTCCAATGATGACCCTTCACTGGTTTGTACCAAAACCGAGGGCTTGCTTCAAATATGTTACTATTTTACATGTCCTGTCTCCAGTAACCAACCTTCCTCTGTCCCATGACCTATCTTCAAATTTTGCTTTTTTTTTTTTTTTTTTTTTTTTTTTTAAACTATGTCTGTCATCCCATGCAACCTAGGCCCCTTTAAGCCTTGTTCCGGAGGCAGGCATAGCTCCAACAGAGCAGATCCATTCTTGGAATGGATATGGATTCTCCTTAGACCTATCTGCAGTGGATTCTGAAATATGAAGACTTTCCCTGTTGAACTCTGGGAAGGATTCGCCCTCCTCCTGAGAGCCATGCACCACTTCAGTTTTACTTGAGCCTGAGGATTTAAGTGGAGCATCTTCAAGGCCTCTTCACAAGGGCCTTGATTTACACAGTTTAACACAGCTGATGACTTGACAGGACAGAACAGCTGAATTTATTTTGCATTAGCCTTCAGGTAATCAAAAATAAATGCACACAACTCTACTTCTGTTAATCACTAGGAACGTGTTTGCTGTCTCCAGCAATAAAAATCTGCAGTTGATTGGCTTTATCCTCACCTTGCAGGAGCTGTGTTTTATGCCTCTGGGCCACACACCAGGCAATCCTTATCTTAAGTATTCCACCAAGGAACTTCTAAGGTTCTCTTTTTAGAAGGATTCATGCAAAAAAGTAGTACTCTTCCTAGACCTAGCTAATATGCAACCTAAAAACCTAGTTTGGGCAAACAGAACAAATGGAACACAATACTATATCGTCCTGATATCTTTATTTGAGTTGTTGTTCTCACCCCATAATTTTTCTTGAGCCAGACTTCTTACTTAATCCTTCTCATAAGCAGCAGTAGATATGACAACTGTCTGTCTTCGCCTTGGAGGACACAGAGAGAAAGTGATTCAATCCCTTCAGTGACTTCTCCTGGCCTTCTGCACCATTTTCAAGCTCTTGATTTTCAGGGCTCGGCCCAACTGCCCTCTTGCCTATATCTAATCAGACACCTTCCTAAATCCTTTCCTGCATGATTCATTTTGCCAAAGCCTCCACTTGACTGCTTCCTTCAACTCATTCTCCCATTTGTGCCTTCTCCCCTTATATCTGGAAAGTTCTTCCTTGATCTTGTGCACCAAACAACCAGCATTCCACTACTGAAGCCTCTCCTGAAAACCTGTGTTTTCCTCAAAACCACCAAGTCCATCGGAAAATTAATTTATGTACCCATGCAAATATTTATAGAATAATACAAAGTAGTAACTGACGTTGCACTCCATATGTTTTATGGAAATATGCTAATGTGTGTGAATATAATGTAACTGGAATATGCTTCATGCAAAAGATCTCTTGTAAGGTATCATTACAAAGGTTATAATCTACTGAGTGTTCGTCCTATTTGTATGTATGTATCATTCTTGTATCTGAAGCTAGAAATATAAAGTATAACTCTGAGGTACTATTGTAATATGCAAAGTGTGGGTCATTGATGATGGTTTAGAATCTTGATGGCTCCCATTGACTAGGACAATTGGTTGTAAATGGCTCTGTTTATCTGCAAGCCTTCCTGTTTTCCTGTAAGCCAGCCCAGGGAGAATGGAGGCTGGGGGGTCTCACAGGACATGTGACCATGTCACATGATGCTGAAATCCATCTTAAATCTGATACTTTTCCATTTAGAAGGAGGGGTGGGGACCAAGAGAGTCAAAAGATTCCCGCCTTGGGCCAAACTTATAAAAGGGGGTGGAACAGAACAAAGGGTGGCCAGTCATGAGAAATCCCCTAGTTACCACCTGAGCTGGAACTAACAAGGACTGTACCAGGGGAAAGGATTGGGCCCAGACTAGGAAGGAGTTTAGTCTGAGAAAGAAGTTTATAGGAACATCTCTGAGGGTGAGATTTTACCTGTAAACAGATTCTTAATGTATTAGGCTTAGACTTGCATGTTTTTGCTTTATTTTGCTTGGTGACTTACTTTGTTCTGTCTGTTATTACTTGAAACCACTTAAATTCTACTTTTTATACTTAATAAAATCACTTTTGTTTATTAATTAACCCAGAACAAGTGATTAATACCAGGGGGAGCAAACAGCTGTGCATATCTCTCTATCAGTGTCTACTATCAGAGGGTGGACAATTTATGAGTTTACTCTGTATAAGCTTTATACAGAGTAAAACGGATTTATTTGGGGTTTGGATACCATTGGGAACTGGGTGTCTGGTGCTGCAGATAAGAAACCTGCTGAGCAGTTTTTGGTTAAAGTATGCAGCTTTGGGGGTGTGGACCAGACCTGGGTCTGTGTTGCAGCAGGCTAGCATGTCTGGCTCAACAAGGCAGGGTTCTGGAGTCCCAAGCTGGCAGGGAAAATGGGCTCAGAGTTAAAGTCAGCACGTCAGGTGACAGTCCCAAGGGGGTCTCTGTGACCGAACCTATAACAGTGACTACTGGGAAAGTTCACAATGCAACTAGCTTTTACTACCTCTCAATCTTTGTGATGATGTCTCACCTTTTCAGGAAAGAGAAGGTTGGGGTGGAGGTTGACAACATAGTAGTGCTAATAGTAGTTAACTAACAGGGAAGGAGCAGGAAGGTGTAAAACAGGACTACAGCTGCTTCTGCCTCTTTAATGTAAGGGCTTGTCTACTCTACAAAGTTTTTGTCAGCAAAAGTTATGCCACTTTAATTAAAGAACTTTAATTAAACTGCTGTTACATGTCCACACTAGCTCCTTGTGTCGGCAGAGCGCATCCACACTAACAGCTCTTGCATCGACACACAGAGCAGTGCACTGTGGTAGCTATCCCACTGTGCAACTGGCCGCTTTGGGTGCTTTGGGAAGGGTTTGCAATGCCTCAGAGGGAAGATACAGCATCGCATGATGCAGATTTCTCAATCCCATCATTCCAGGGGCATCCTAGTAGATTGTCAGCTGCTTTTCAGCTGAAATGTGTCAGAGGGGAGAGGAGAGTGGTGGGGGGGGGGGGGTGAGAGGAAGTCAGCAGACTGACTGATCTATCCTGAGGCAGGGGGAAGAGGACACCCCTCCCCACATCAGCCCCCGGCTGTGCTCCGTACAGCAGTCTTCCCCCCCCCCCGCTCCCCTTCCTGGCAGAAGCAGCCCTCTCTGCTTGCCTGCCTATGGTTCTGTGATTCCATCCGAGTTCTCTCACATCCTCTCAGATGCCGGGAGCCACATCCTGAGCAGCTCTGTGAGCTCTCCCTGCTGAGGAATGTTAAAGCAGCATAGCAATTCCTCCCCCATCCGCCCCCCACTCTCCGCAACGGCAGTCTGCCTGTTTCTGTGCTCCTAGTGCAGGGGAGAACAGCAGCATTCCACGTTAATGATTTGCTCTATGTTCCCCAAAGGGAGCAGCAGGCTCAGCTGTCAGATACTTCCTGGAGCTTTGAAAGAGGAGAGGCGCATGCCTGCCGGGCAGCAGAGATCAAAACAGTGAGCAGAGCAGTCACGGCAGGCATAGGCGCTGACTTCCCCTCTGCCAGGTGGGCGCTCGACCCCGCCCCCCCCCGCCCTTGGCCCCGCCCCTGCTGTGCTGCTTCCCACCCTTGCACCGTCCTGGCCCCACCCCAATTCCACCCCTTCCCCAAAATCCCCATGCCACCCTGCCTTTTCTCACCCCAGGCCCGTCCCCTTCCCGCCCCCATTGCCCCCCCTTCCCCCAAGTCCCCGCCCCTGCCCTGCCTTTTCTCCGCCTCCTCCCCTGAGCGTGCCGCATCCAGACTTCTCCCCATCCCTCCTGGAAAGTCCTAAGCACCGCCAAACAGCTGTTAGGCGGCGGGGGAGGAAGCGTTGGGAGAGAGGGGGAGGAGCGGGGACGCGGTGCACTTGGGGGGGAGAAGGAGGTGGGGAGGGGGGAGCTTGGCTACTGGTGGGTGCGGAGCACCCGCAAATTTTTCCCCGGAGCACCCACAGAGTAGGCACCTATGATGGCAGGCATTGTGGGATACTGGGGGAAGCCAGTTATGTCGACCTAACAAACAGCAATGTCTATATTCTGATCTTTGTCTCTTTAACTTTGCTGCAAAAAGCGTTATGCATCTCATTGAGGTGGTTTTATTGTGTCAGCAAAACAGCAGAGCTTTGCCGCCAAAAGTGTGTGTGTGTGCATCTCCTCTGTTTTATCAGCCAAAGGCAACTTTAGCCAACAAAACTTTGTAGTGTACACGAGGCCTAAAGGACTAGCTTCCAGAAAAGCATGATGAGAAAGGTGTCTATAAAAGAGTGAATCTAAGGCCTTGTGTACACTAGAAAATTAGGTTGACATAAATATCTCACTCAAGGGTGTGAAAAATCCACACTCTCGAGTGGTGTAGATAAGCTGACCTAAGTCTCCATGTAGACAGCACCGGGTCAAAGGAAGAATTCTTCCATCAATCTAGTTATACCACCTCTCGAGGAGGTGGATTACCTACACAAACAGGAGAATCCCTCCCATCAGGGTAGGTAGTGTCTACACTACAGTGCAACAGCAGCACAGCTGCAGGGGCATAGCTGTGCCGCTGTAGTGTTTTAAATTTAGACAAGCTCTCGAAAGGCAATCTGAGAGGGAATAGTTTTTAGGGAAGGAGTTGCATTTCCCCCTTCCTGAGTGACAGGGATCTGTGCAAAAGTCACCCCGACAAAACACTTATATGGTTTTTGGTTTCCTTTGCTACTATAAAGCTTTATTGAAAAAAAACCAAAAACAACCTAGGTGAGTTGTGGATATCAGCTCTTTTCTGTGCTTAAAGTTTACTAACATTGCACCATAATTCCCTTCCCCATTTAACATCGCCTCCCATCACCCTCAGTGTCTCTAGTCCTTTTGTTTTAACCTAATTATAAACTAACCCTTCCAAGAATAGCTCTTCCACCATGCATCTCTCTGTAAAGCACAATGTATGTCTCTAGTACTATAAAAACAATAATTCACATTGCTAGAGAGAATTCTCCAAATCCTGTGGTAAATCCTTGAACAGTGACAGAATCAGAGAGGTCTGAAGGCTCTCTCAATTGGCTTTGAATGCTGACTTAGAAAGAGCAGTAGAACCTTTTCTGTCCAGTGGTTTCAATACAGCTCTCATCCAGAGTATGTCTATGTGAAGTTTTAGCTCTGAAGTTACCAGGACGACCGCAAATGAAAAATGAATAACATACGCAGTTCAATAATCACCAAGACTGGTCAATGAATAGTATCATGGATCCCAACCCTACAGACATATCAGATGCAGTCCTTTTGACTTCAGCAGCACTACAATAAGTTTACAGGACCAGACCCAAGGTTGATATCTGCATCCTGAATTGCACTAGAAGAAAACTATAGTGCATTAGCTTTTCCTTTTTGGTTAAAGAAACTAATTCTGAAAATCAGACTCTGAAGACTTTTTTAAAAATTAGTTCCTCCAAACAGCTATGTCAGGGGATATTTAATTAGGAATCATTTTTAAACAATTACTGAAAAACGATTTCGTTATTTATGGTCAATGTTTAGACTAAAAGAGGATGCTTTAATTACAAGATTATTATTTTCTCATTGGTAATGATTTGGCTCATTAGAATTCTAATCCCTTTCCTTCATTTTACAGACTGCTGTAACCTTTCTGGTGACTTTGATAGTAAAATTACCCACTTAGGACCTGATCCTGTGAGCTGCTGAGCGTTTCCTGGGGGGTTCACAGCACCTTAAACATCTGTGGACTACTAACAACGTCCAGGGCACTCAGCACCTCCTACAATCAGGTCTTTCTAGAGAATATAACTGCACAGTGAGGCAATGACTAGTGTAACATTCAGCCAAATAAAAACAGTGAGCTAGCAACAAATTGTTCCTCATATTAGGTGCATGTTTAATGCTTGGTGATCACTCAAGACACTTGCACTGTTTCATCTTTGTGGCCTCTTAAGGATGAGATGTTTGATTCTAATTACACAGTATATCACAGAAGTGTCTAGCAAGCAGAATTCAAATAACAACAAGCTCATATTTTCCTAATATTTCCAACCATTTAACCACTGGGACATTTATAAAACTCTGTCTTCATAGTTTGACATTTTAAAAAGGCACATGAATCATGCACAGAAGTCTTAGCAAGATCAGACACTAATGGAACAACTACTTTTCTTTAAAAAAAATAGATATGGAGACATAACTACTGAAACAGAGTTACTCTGCAGTGTTATCACTTGAATAGCGTAGAAAGAAATAACTAAGATTCTAACCCCCTCCCTACAATACAGCTTCAAATTACCACCTCAGTTTACCAATTTTCTGGCCAAAAACTATGCTTATATTTACCCGATAGTCCCAGAGCTATTTTCAGCAGAACGTACTTTTCTCATCTTTTCTACCAGTCTACAGCAATTAGAATTCACTCTCTAAGCTCAATATACACTATATAATCAAATCAATGTTCTTTGCAAGATGACATTTTAAGAATGTAATACATTTCAAAACTCTAAACTCTTTAAGGGTTCAGATTTGGGCACCCTTAATAACAATGTATCTTACATCTATGAGTAGCTCTGTTGAAACCTATGAGATTATTCACAGAGCATCAGATTTTGATAGCCTTGTCTTACTCTGAATAGTACCTTACTCCCCAAGTAGCCCCACTGATGAGTAAAGGAGGTAGAATCTGGCCCTAAATATGTGTAAAAAAACCCCCCATAAGTAGCAGTTCTAGAGATGATGGGAAGTGGATGTTAATTTTCTGTTTATTTTCCATAAACCAATACAAACTATTTTCAACAATAGAGTACTTGCAGTTTTAAGTATTAGCATAGTACAGATCTATAGATTTGCTTTAAAGTAATAGCTTTATGCCTAGTAGAATATTTGTTTGAAAGGAATGTATGTTGTATAAGTCCCATGGGCCCATTTAATGACCATTGATCAAGGAAGCTTGATTTATAATATGTATCCCATCAAATAATGAAAACAGGTTTATTGCGTATTGAGAGAGGCTATCTTTTATTTGTCTTATAATGCATTAGTAAATCATAACATATAAGACATCTCTAGAGTGTGGAAAAATATAGGCATTAAAAAACCTTGTTAACCGTGTCTTGCTAGCAACTATAATTTGCTTTTATCAGCTGGAGAAAAAATACACAATAGAATAAAAGAAATTTCAAAAACATTTAACATCCTTCCATCAGAAGAAACACTCTGAAGAGTTACAAAGATTGTAATAGTCACCTACAGGAAGCAAGACTGGTCACCACTTTGATTGCTAGGCAGTTTTATAGGATAATTACGTACCGCACCAATGTTGTTAGAGGATATTACAAGACAATTGTTTGCTCTTGCCAACTCACAATCAGTTTTGTCAAAGAAGTGGGGTGTGCCCCTCTAAAGGAGCATAGAGGGACTTTCTTGGGAAGGGACGAGTGGCGATGCGAGGCTAGGGTGACCAGATGTCCCAATTTTATAAGGACAGTCCCAATATTTGGGGCTTTTTCTTATATAGGCACCTATTACCCCCCACCCTCCATCCCCGTCCCGATTTTTCACACTTGCTATCTGGTCACCCTATGCAAGGCGCTAGGTGGCAGGATTCAGGTGGCCAGCTCCTGGGCAGTACAGGGCTCAGGTGCCAGCTCCAGCCCTGGGTGGCAATGCCAAGTGGCTCAAGCCAGTCCTGCATGGGGGAGGGGCAGCTCAGCCCAGTCCTACATGGGGAGGGGCAGGTGCGGGGGGCTCAGGCCAGTGGCAACGCCAAGTGGTTCAGGCCAGCCCTGCGCAGTGTCCTGTTTTTACTCTGGGAAATATGGTCACCCTATCACTAGCTACCATCATTGTCCCCAACGGGCTTTGGGGGCATCATCCACCTCCCTTTGAAGACACTGAGAGTCTTGCAACTGACTTCAATTTAAATAGAAGCAGACCCTTTATTCTGAAATATTTTAAAGGTTTTAAAAGTAACACTTCAGAAAAGATGAAAATAACCTATAATTTTTACAGGTATGAAGACTATTTACTTAAGGAAATAAGATGTTGTTGTTGTTGTTGTTTCCCTCCCTACTCTGTATAAGAGAATTTCACAGTATCTTCATATTCGGTTATTCAAACAAAGCAAATATAGGTAAAAGTGCTCTTATTCCATCTCATAAATGGGGCATATTTACCTCTTTTTATTTCATAGTTTAATATATTTAGTACAAAGGAATTATCTTAAATTAGTCCTGAGACTAATAGTCCACTTGCAGCTTTTACATTTTTTCCTTATCATGGAATTTAACCAACTATGATTATTTCAGAAAAAGTGACTGCAGTATTCGCACCAATAACTCTTCCAAACTAATTAACATGGAAACTCCCTTGCTATCTCCCAAATAATCAAACTGCCAGCCAGTGTCCTTTCAAACTAATCTGCACTATCTCAATGAAGGCAGAGACAAGAGTTTTATCCAAGACAGGCAAAGCTCAATGGAATTTATGTGGAAGGTCCTGGGCAGTGATGAAAGAGAGAGAGAGGTCTAAAATGATTCTGTGTTAAATTTACATTATGTACGAACATCTGACATTTGTGGCCAGATTCTCAGCTGTGAACTGGCCTCTTTGTACCACTAGAGACATACAAAGGGACCAAAAAGTAGGCAGATAATTGGCCCCTGTGGGGTAATGCACACCTGGTGCAGCCATGTCTTCCCTACCCTGTGTATTTCAGAGGTAGGAGTAGATGTGGCTAGATTGTGGGGGACAGAGATTGTGAGTTTAGTTCCAGCAGCCCTAAGGCTGCTCTAAACTGCCAGGACCACTTTTGAACCAGCCCCAGAATCAGGGAGCCATAACTCTGTTCCTCCGTAGCTTGCTCAAACACCCACTCCAAACTGTGGCTAGTGGACATGGGCCTTTTAACTGTAACTGTTATTCTGAAAACTTAATGCTTGACCCAGAACCTTTCCTTGTTTTGTTTATATGCTCATCCACTAAGGGTTTGTCTACACTGGCAATTTACAGCGCTGCAACTTTCTCGCTCAGGGGGGTGAAAAACACACACCCTTGAGCGCTGCAAGTTTCAGTGCTGTAATGCACCAGTGTAGACAGTGCACCAGCACTGGGAGTTATGCCCCTTGTGGAGGTGGGTTTTTTAGAGACGCTCTCCTAGCGCTGTGCTGCGACCACGCAAGCCACGTTAAAGCACTGCCGCTGCAGCGCTTTAGTGTTGCCAGTGTAGACTAGCCCTAAGCCTCTGACCCAGTAAAATGCCTATGCTGGTTGCATGATGTTCTCCAACCGTGATTTCTCATTGTACTTTATTTTACTCCACATTGTCACATTCCACATATACATTTCTTAAAGCAATGATATTAGTTTTGCTTTCCTCGTTTTCTTACATAGGCAATACCAACTATTTTCTCTTAATCCTTTAATGCCAATCCAGACCAACACCAAATTAGAAAGATATTCTGGCATCAAAAATACATGAATGAAATCATTGTGCAAATCAAGGCACTATTTTCTACCTCTAAATAGGTTTATAACCTCATTAAGCCTGGAAGCAAATCTATCTTCTAAAAACACTGCAAGAACATTCTGTTGGTCAATACTTTGACTTCTCTGAGAATAGACAGGTACTGGAATTTCTGGCTGACAGTTTTAGATATCTTCCTACAGTATATGTGGAAAAATCACACTGAATCCTCCAATAAAAAGGATTCTCTTGAAATTAGTCCTTTGGAAGCCCACAAAGAGAGAAGGGGGGGAAAAATCAATATGAACAATAGCCTTCATCTTGATTTACTTTAGTTGAAATTTCAACTGCTAATAAAAAAAATAGATATGTTCCATGCAATTTAGAGGCATTGTACCCCTGTCACTGGACCTCCATATTTCAGGATATATTAGATTGACTTGCTGTATACGTTAGTGAATTAAAATAAATATTACAGGCTGTTTAATATTTTCTTGAGCCCCTTCAGAAAGCAAGAGTAGAGAATTCATTATCATCATCAATTATTTTACTAGAGCTGACCTGAGGATGACAACTCTATTTTGAAGCAACTTTCAAAGGTTTCAAAAATTGTTTTCATTCTGTATTGGAACAGAAACAAAACCACATGCACGTGAGCATATGTAGCCTGGTGGGAGACCCATCTTAAGGTTCCTGCTCTTCCTGATTCAGAGCAGAGTTTTTCATCCCAGGTCACTCTAAATCAGGCCACCAGGCTATATAAAGTCTCTCTTTATCTCTCTCCCTCCCCAATGAAAACATCGCTGAAACTGACAAGTCTCTGAAAAACATTTTGGCTTCAATGAAACAGCATATATAATTAAATTTAATTTTGCCAAAAATGTTCTGACCAGCTCTCACTTTTATTCAGAAGAGTGCTAAGTTCTTTACAGAAGAATCATCTTCTTATAGGAGGATATTTTCAGGTTGCTCAATATTATACAGAGATGCATGACAGTGAAGGGATAATTAAACTTGGTCTTCTCAGGAGAAACTCTTGATAACTACTTGATAGCTACTCTGAATCTTGATAACCAAGAGTCTAGTATTAAAAACACATTTAGCTAAGGGCCCAATCCAATGCTTATTGAAGTCAGAGAGAGTCTTTCCACAGACTTTAAAAGACATTGGATCAGGCCCTATGTTTATGTACACATCAACTGGTGCTATCAAGTTTTGGAGCTGTATATGTTTTTGAGAGGTTTGCCGTCATTTTCGTGTGGGGTATTTGTTTGTTTTCTGGAGTATGGCAAAGTACACATCATTAGTGTAAGCAGAGTCTGAATGAGCTCTCCCCTGACATCCAGTGATGAGTGGGGAGAAAAAGACTTTAGGAACAGTCCATATTTGTATAAGCAGCAAAGAGTCCTGTGGCACCTTATAGACTAACAGATGTATTGGAGCATGAGCTTTCATGGGTGAATACCCACTTCGCTGGATGCATGAAGTGGGTATTCACCCACGAAAGCTCATGCTCCAATCCGTCTGTTAGTCTGTAAGGTGCCACAGGACTCTTTGCTGCTTTTACAGATCCAGACTAACACGGCTACCCCTCTGATACTTGACATATTTGTATAAACATACCTACTCTACCTAGGTATTCAGCAGGAGGACTGCTTTGCCAAAATGATCGATATTAGCTGGTGTTGGGTTAAATAAAATAAAAATATCTAGCCCTTTTCTGAAATCTTGCTAGTGGACTTAAGATTTTTCATGAAAAGAGAAGAGGAAAATAAGGGTTTTTCCACCAACGTACTATTAAAATCAGAGATTTTTTGTTGAATCGTTTAATTGTAAATAACCAGCTATAGTATTTTTAGAAATATGTTTTAAAAACCAATTTTTAAAGTTAAAGACTGATTATAGTTCTCTGAAATTTCTTTACAGGAATGGCATGCACCCAGATTAATTAACTTTACTTCCTAAGAACTGGGAGTACTTCCAAATTTCGACTAGTATGATTACTATACTTCCATGCAAAATGTTACCTAAAACCCTGCCTTGGTTAAATGATGTCAGAAATGCCCTTATGTAATTTAAATTTAAACACAGAAATAAATCTCCAGTATGGATTCATAGAATCCAACACCATGTATCTGTCTGACTAGGGCTCGCCAATTAAATGCTATTGGGACTAACCTAACTGGAGTAAAAACACATTGTTAGTAAGATAGTAGTGTTTAGAGGCCACACTCAGCATTAGGGCCCCATTGAGCTAAGCACTGTACAAACACATAGTAAGAGTCCCTGTGATAAACAGCTTATATTCTATATAGACAAGGCAGTCAAAGGTGGAAGGGAACAAGACATAACCTACCAGAAGAGCATTGGGAATTCGGGCACAGAGAGATTAAGTGACTTGCCCAAGGTCTCAAAGTAAGGCTGGGACAGAGCTGGGAACTGAACTTTGATGTCCTGAGTAGAGCTGGGAGAAATTTTTCACCCCAAACTCTTTTTTGCTCAAAAATGCAGATTCGGGTGGGCCAAAAATGTCATGAATTCATATTGAATTTGTCCAATTGTTTTAGTTGAAACTCCCCGCTTCCGCCCACCGCCCACGCTCTGAAAAAAATCCATAAAAATCAAAATATTTGTTTTGGCATTTTCAAAATGAAAATTGTTTCAAATTGAAACATTTCATTTTGAAATTTGCTTCAACTTTCTTTAAAATTTAAACTCAAAAATAAAAATGTCTTCTTTCAGGTCTAACAAAATGTTTTGGGTTGACCCAAAATGATTTTTTTTTTTTTTTTTTGGCCAACAAACTGAAAAATCAGTTACTCATGCTCTACCCCGATTCCCTGTCTAGGGCCTAAATCACAAGACGAACCTTCTGCTTGTCTTCGTCTGATTTTAGACACGATCATATTCTGTTTTCTGTGATGTTTATTGTCCATGAGTATTCCACAATAGTTCCACAGGTTTTAAGAAAAGATCAGACAAATGAAGCGCCCATGTTATCCTTTTGCTTAACTTGAAACAGCTGTTCTACTGTCAGGCATACACCGTGTAGTCCACCTTCAGATATAAAATTCTGTAATGAAAGTATTATGCTAGAAATGGGACAGAGAACTTTCCAATAAATAATCAAATTATAATAGGAACACTTATGAGTCAATCCACAAAGGAACACATTGTATTGCCTGTACTGTTTTTGATATTTTGAATGCCATTCACAGCATTCACCTCATTTATACCTCAGCGTATGTTTTCTTTGATCATTAGGAAATGTTTTGTGCATGCTGCTTGATGCTCGTGGTTATTGGATTTAGCATCTGTATCTCAGCTAGCAGCAATGATTAGTTATAATGTTTTCCCTGTAGAGGTAAAGAGAAGGAAGGCAGAACTGGACAATTCAGTAAGACACTAGAATGATTGTGAAAACAAAACTGGCAAGAGCTATATTTGTAATCTGAAGAGTAGGTAGGGAATGTATATGCATAACTGACCTAAAGAGACATGACCTGGGTCAGATGCCAATGGCTGCATGATCAGGAAATATTGCCTAGAATAAATAAGGCTCCCCTGATGAAGGAGAGCAACAGACTATATATTTCAAAATAACAGAAAAGCTGAAAATAAGGTTTTAAAATATATGGGAATGAAACCACCTGATTATGATTGTGGAGTCTACTACATAGATTCCAACATGTACAATTGCCTCCTGGGAGAAAGTGTGGCCTAGTGAAAACCTCTGCCATCTCCCAAAGACAGTCAATGAATGACCGCTGTGGACTTTTTCTTAGGAGTGAGTTCCACAACCAAAGATCCTAAACTTAAGAAAAAGAAAAAGAAAAAAAGAAAAGACAGACAGATCTGCTCTTGGCTTAATCCAGGTTGAACCAAGAGCAAATTAGCCCCAGCTAACCATAACTGCCAGACAAGGAAACAGAACACTACAACCTGATTTAGAAACTTGGCCAGTAAGATTTTTCCTTCACTCCTGCCCATTTTATAAAAAAAAAATATTAGTCCCATTTCTGTGCATTATTTGTGCTGTTGCATCCAAGTTCCCAAACACCTGTCCACAACATTAAAAAAAACCAAAAACCACTTCTTGTCCATCTCAGAGGAGAGTCCAGGAACTAAATGGGAGTGGAGCTTGAACTATCGTCTAGAGTGGGTTATTCCCAGTCAAGAATAAAGCACATGGAAGGAGCAGTGGGAAAAAGCTTACCTGTACTGTTTTTATTTTATAGGTACAGAAAGGATGTCAGCCTCCCAGGCTAATAATATGATACTTTGTACCTGACCTAAACATCACACATTCTTTAAAAATAGAAATAAAATTTACCATAAAATTTCTGAGACTGAAGATTCTCTATAGTTATTATTTACAGTATGTATTCATCAAGGAAGCCTGGAATTCACTAACAAGGTCAGATAAAATAAGAACCCCCTAAAGATATGTCCAAAACTCCAACGCAAGCCAAGCATTTTAAGGTGAACTTGAATAAATTTAGTGAATTTGTGTTTCTCCTTGTCCCATTTAATTTTCATTTTAGAATTCCTCTCTGCATTGACGGGTACATTTTGAATCAGAATCAGTAACGTTCCATGACTGTTCTCATGGCATTTCTCATGGGTAACATGTAAGGATAATCTATTTACAATAGAACCTCAAAGTTGCAAACACCTGAGGAATGGAGGTTGTTCGTAACTGAAATTTCGTAATTCTGATGTTATGGTTGTTATGGTTGTTCTTTCAAAAGTTTACAACTGAACATTAACTTAATACAGCTTTGAAACTTTACTCTGCAGAAGAAAAATGCTGCTTTTAACCATGTTAATTTAAATTAGGGCTGTTGATTAGTCATAGTTAACTCAGGCGATTAACTCCAAAAACTTAATCACGATTAAAAAATGATAAAAAAATAGTATTTTCAATTCACCTCATGCAAGTACTGGAGTGCAATTTCTTTATTGTGAAAATGTAACTTACAAATGTAGATTTATTTATTTTTTTGGTTACATAAAGGCACTCAAAAACAAAATAATCTAAAACTTTAGAGCCGACAAGTCCACTCACTCCTACTTTCTATTCAGCCAATCGCTAAGACAAACAAGTTTGTTTACATTTACAGGAGATAATGCTGCCTGCTTCTTATTTACAACATTACCTGAAAGTGAGAACAGGTGTTTGCATGGCACTTTTGTAGCCTGCGTTGCAAGGTATTTACGTGCCAGATATGCTAAACATTTGTATGCCCCTTCATGTTTCGGCCACCATTTTAGAGGACATGCTTCCATGCTGATGATGCTCATTAAAAAAATAGTACATTAATTAAATTTGTGACTGAACTCCTTGGGGGAGAATTGTATGTCTCCTGTTCTGTTTTACCCGCATTCTGCCATATATTTCATGTTATAGCAGTCTCGGATGATGACCCAGCACATGTTCATTTTAAGAACACTTTCACTGCAGATTTGACAAAATGCAAAGAAGGTACCAATGTGAGATTTCTAAAAATAGCTACAGCACTCAACCCAAGGTTTAAGAAGCTGAAGTGCCTTCCAAAATCTGATCGGGATGGGGTGGGGAGCATGCTTTCAGAAGTCTTAAAAGAGCAACACTCCGATGAGGAAACTACAGAACCCGAACCACCAAAAAAAGAAAATCAACATGCTGGTGGCATCTGACTCAGATGATGAAAATGAACATTCGTCGGTCCGCTCTGCTTTGGATCGTTATTGGGCAAAACCCATCATCAGCATGGACACATGTCCTCTGGAATGGTGGTTGAAGCATGAAGGGACATATGAATCTTTAGCGCATCTGGCACATAAATATTTTGTGACACCGGCTACAACACTGCCATGTGAACTCCAGTTCTCACTTTCAGGTGACATTGTAAATAAGAAGCGGGCAACATTATCTCCTGCAAATTGTAACCAAACTTGTTTGCCTGAGCAATTGGCTGAAGTAGGACTGAGTGGACTTGTAGGCGCAAAAGTTTTACATTGTTTTATTTTTGAATGTTTTTTTTTAACATAATTCTACATTTGTAAGTTCAACTTTCACGATAAAGAGATTGCACTACAGTACTTCTATTTCTTTTTTACTGTGAACATATTTGTAATAAAAAAATATAAAGTGAGCACTGTACACTTTGTATTCTGTGTTGTAACTGAAATCAATATATTTGAAAATGTAGAAAACATCCAAAAATATTTAAATAAACGGTATTCTATTATTAAGAGCCCGATTAATTGCAATTATTTTTTTAATCGCTCGACAGCCCTAATTTAAATGAAACAGGCACAGAAACAGTTTCCTTACCTTGTCAACTCTTTTTTTAAAAATTTCCCTTTATTTTTAGCAATTTACGTTTAACGCAACACAAAAGCCTACCGATTTAAATGTTCATTCAAATAGCACAAAGAAAATGCTGCACCAAAACGTACTGGCACTAGTCTTTATAATGACATTAAAAAAGAAAAAGTATCCAAACTTCACTTTCCTGCTTAAGTACTACAGGATAAACTATGTAAACTAGAAAAAAAAATCTATGATACTCTGCTTGAGATTGCTAACATGCTTTTTTGCTGCCAAGATGCATAACTCTTGAAGCATCATTATGTTCATTGGAGTGCTTCAGGCTATTGTTCAAGCCACTGAAGACAGGCATCGGAAGTGCTCTTCTGCTTGCATGTGTGGGATCTTCTTGACATTCTCTCCTGCCTCACTGGCTCTCTCCCTCCACCTGGAGTGGCACCTGGGCTGCCAGTGCTGGTGGGGGGCATGGGCCAGCTTAATGGGGGAGCCCCAGCTGCTGCCGAGGGGATGCCACATGCTGAGCTCCCGCTCCCCCCCATCTCCCTTCCCCATCCCATCCCCCTTCCTTTCCCCACAGTTCCCTGCCCCTATCCTCCTCCACCCACTCCCACATCCCTCTCCTCCTGCCCCATTCCCATATCCCCTTCGCTTCCCCCACCCTATCCTATCCCCCTTCCTTCCCCACGGCCTCTTCTTCCACCTCATCCTCCTACCTCCATTTCTCCTACCACACCCTGAGCCCTTGCCCAGCCTCACCGTGGGCACTCACAGTTCTACAGGACACCGGATGGTGGCCAGCAGGTCACTCAACACACATCAGAAGGGGAAAACAACTAGCACTAGGACCCAGGAAGTCGCGTCCAGCTGCAGAGCTGTCCCACCCCCTCCTGGGCCTGGCTTGCAGGGAGAGGGGTCGAGGGAGCTGGAAACATGCATGGGTGGGGGTATATCAGAGTTTATAATAAGGTTCCATTTATAAATGGTTTATTAAAGGTAATAAAAGATTAAAAGACATTTTAAGCATATTACAAATATGAAAATCAGATGTTACAGCAGATTCTAAGATCATCATAATAAATAATACCGCCTAGCACTTATATAGCACTTTTCATGAATAGATCTCAAAGCACTTTACAAAGTATGTCAGTATCATCAGTCAAAGATGTTATAGAAGACAATAAGCAACCAACTGACCTCTTTAATAATCAATAACAATTGATGAGCTGTTTGTTAAACTGTTAACCAGTTATTAATCTTATATGAACTATTTATAAATGAAACCTAAATATAAAATGGCACCTGATTTTTTTCCTTAGTTAGTTACTTTATAGTATGGAACAATTAATGAATTGTATTCTAGGGGTTTTATGCCTTTCTATGATACATGCACCACTGCTGGAATTAGTATCAGAGGGGTAGCCATGTTAGTCTGGATCTGTAAAAAGCGACAAAGAGTCCTGTGGCACCTTATAGACTAACAGACGTATTGGAGCACAAGCTTTTGTGGGTGAATACCCACTTCGTCGGAGATAGGATACCTATCTAGATGGACTATTAGTCTGTTCTGGCATGACAGTTCTATTGTACCTATGGTTTACCTGATTTGCTGCACAGAGATAATTACATAGACATCTATTCCACCCTTGGTGTCAGATGCCAATAACTTGGATTTTCTCATACTTCAAACAAAAAGGAGTGGCAATACAAGAGACTGTTTCCAAGTAAATGACAAATGTTTATCTCCCCTGGATTTCTGCACACATTCTGGGAAACAGGTCAACAGCAAATGTGTAAAGGCAAATGGAAAGATGGGATGGGTGTGTGGAGAATAAATACAGCCCAAATGGACAATTGATATTTATTGACAATTATTTTGGGGTACTGTCATTGGCACATGGGGAATTAACTTGAACAAGTACCATTAGATGCTACCATTAAGAGCCCACTTTTCGCTCAACATTTTTGCCCCTGAGGAGCTTAAAACTTTCATCACCAGCACTTAGCATCATGCTAGGTCTCACTGACCTTGGCAGCATTAAAGAGGTCACACCGATGAACAGGTTTTGAACTATTTTTCCAATGTATTAAGCACACAAGGCTTCCCTCCACCATCCTGCCTATTTTTCTTTTCTCTGCATCTAGCTTTACTTCAAAACCCGTGATCAGTGCAGGGCAGATTCATACATTCTACCTTCATACTTAAACCCCACCTTTCTCATCTGGGGTGAAAAAAGACACAGGATCAACTGTGCTTCTAGATGTCAATATCACAGAGTTTCCTACAGACATTTTACTTTTTAGGAAGAAGCAGGGGGTTGGACAGAATTACACCCTATTTTGACAGGCAACGATGAAGGACCAAATTCTGCTCTCAGCCTCATTGACTTCAGTATTTCAGGTTTGTGATGGGGAACTCTACTAAAATATCCTGTATCCCTGCTCACAAAGTATCAGGCCTACAAAGGAAAAAGTCTTTGTTTTACACTGTAACATTCATTTCAAATACTAATGTTACTATTGTTTATATTAGAGCAGCTCCTCCAGACCCCAGGCAGGGAGCTGTCACCTTGTTGTGGTAAGTATTGTACACAGTCTCTGCTACAAAGAGATTACAATACAAGTATATGAAAAGGCACAACAGGTGGCATCAACAAACAGACCAGGAAGCATCAGGTGCCATTGAGGTGATTATAAGCAGCAGGATAAGTAGCAGTCACAGCTTACCAATTGCCTGGCCATTGTTAAGTGTTGGGTAGGCATAACAGAGGTGAGTCTTAAGGAGGACAACGCAGTGGCTTTTTCAGGGGATCCTCCCAAATATAAGGGGCAGCATGGGAAAAAGCAGGAAGGTGTTTGGGGGGAAATTGGACTGACGAGTGATAAAAGCTGGCCTCTTTGCCAGAGCAGAGATGGGGATTTACAGCTCAGTATTTAAACAGATATTGTAGAGGTTGGTAATTCCAAAATTTAATTTACCTTTCCCTCCCTGCCAACCCCCCGACCCCTAAGAACTGCACAAATAATGCAATTCGCTGGCAATTCAAAAAAAAAATTAGTTTTGGGTTGAACCAGAAATGAAATTCTTCAGTGAATCCTTTTGACCTGACAAATTTCATTTACATTTTGGTCATTTTGACAGAGATGGCCAAGGAGGACTAGATCCACAAAATACCCAGAGACAGCAGGGGAAGACAACCTCCTTTATAACCTTTAGCCCAATGACTAGGGTGCTTTCTTGGGATGTGGGGATACCCAAGTTCAATTCCCACCACGGGCTAATGTGGAAAAAGGATGTGAACTTGGGTCTTATACATTGCAGGAAAGTGCCCTAAGCCATTGGGCTATTGGGGGAGTTCTCAACCTCTCTTGTGGAAGCTGTTCCACTTTTTCTAAATAATTAAAAATAGTCCTTGGAGCAATTTGGATCTCCCTACACTCACTAGGTGAGTGCCCTAACCCCCAGGTTATGGGGTTCTCAGGACAAATTTTTTGGTGGCCTCAGAATGCGGCCACCAACTCTTGCTGGTGGCCACTCTCACACTTCTTCCAAAAATACATAATTAGCTTTAGGAAAAAAACAAATAAAAATGCACACAGACATGTCCAAATCATTGTAATTTATTTATTGCTAGCTAGTAAGTCTGTTGTGAAAAGTGATATTAACAAACATACAAATATCACTTTTCACAGCAGACTTACTCAGCCCTGGCAAACCTGGGGATAAATTAAGTCCTGGATGGGAGATTGGGGGGAGACAGCAGAAGCCAGGAGCGATTGGGGTGCGGTTCTGGGGGGGCAGAGTCTGATGCCTCGTAGCCAGAGCCAAAGCCCCATGGTTTGGGGAAGGAGCCCGAAGCTGCATGGCCAGAGACTGGGGCCTGCCACCATGCAGCCAGAGCCCATGTCTGGAGCCTGCCATGCCACCACCCCAGGGGTGAAGCCCAAAGCCTGAGCCCCCCTGCCCCTGGGAAGTTGGGGAACTCACTGGCTGCCTGCTCCTCCAGCGTTGTGCCCCAGCTGTCTCCAGGGGGAGCAGGGCCTGACCCCTGCTTGCAGCCCTAGCAGCCAACATCAAGGCGGAGCATCCAGGAGCAACACGGGGGGGGGGGGCACTGCTCCCCCCATGACAGCCCAGGAGGCTGTGGCCACAAGAAAAGTCCCTGGTGGCCGCATTTGAGAAACGCTGATTTAGAATCATTCTCCCCGTTTTCTCCCAGCATAATGACTGTTCATAGTCATTTTGATTTTTTTTTCGGTTCACTTGCAATCAGTTGGCAAACTTGGTCCAAATTGGCAAACAGCTTTGGTATATATATGTAGTGTAGCTGTAACCGTGTCCGTCCCATCCACCTTGTCTCTGTAAATAGTTTTGGTGTCGACTGAAACTGCATTTTTCAAGGAATAAACCATACTACTCACACTTTTCTATCTGTGTCAACCCCGGAAACCCATGTTATTCTTTTCTTCCAAATGAGTATTTCAATGCTGTCTTATGACAGTACAAAGTCACCACCTCAGTACTTGCAAATAGAGGGTTAACTCCCCTGCTGTACTCGTCTGCAAATTTCATTTCAGTTTTGGGGGATTTTGACAGAGGCCAAGGAGGACTAGAATCACAAGCTATCCAGAGACACAGGGGGTAGGGTAATCAGGCAGAGCTGAAGGCCCACTAGGGAGCTTAGCACTAACCCACCAAGGCTCACTAAAACCAGTTCCCTGTTAGCTAGAAAGAAGAAAGCCAGAGGGAACTAAGAAGGGAGGTGGAGTTCTGGTACCATCAGCTGAAGTGCTGGAATACTGTCCTTTTAGCTCCTGAGGAGCCTTTTCATTTTGCCTTTTGTTTTTGTTATTAAAAAGTGCTTCCTTGTTACAACCCAGGAACCTTAAAACCTGTGAATAAAAGGGAAGAAACTCTCTTGGCAAAGAGCTGTTTTCTTGCTATTGAAACAACTTGGGCCACTCCACTAGCTTATGTTATCTTTCCCCCCCCCCCCCCCCCGCATACAAATGAAGAAAATGATGCTAGTAGCAGCCCAGCATGCATGAGCAACCCTACAATAATACACCACAGTGTGAGAAATGGAACAAAACAATTTTAGGAAGCAAACGTATTTCAGTTTCATGCATCCAAAGATATATGTATAAACAGCAGAAAGGGAAAAAATGTTTTAAAAACCATCAGAAAAGGCTTTCTTGGCATCAGCTAATGGTTGTGTATAAATCTAACTATTTAGAATAAATCTTTAAACAATCATGAACCAAATGAGAAGCCATGCTTGAGCTACTTGAAATATGTATTTCATAATATCAGCTATGTTTTCAGAAGGCAGCGGGGCAGGGAGGAGCCAAGTCCTTCACCAAACATCAATCAGCTAATCATTCTGCCTAGTTGCACAATCATTTCCTCTAATGAGAGGTTTGTAATTGTCACTCATGATGACTTTACACATCCTTGCTGATTAGTACTGGAGAGAAACATCTCTGTAACCTGCTGCTCCCAAAGTTCATCTTCCCTTGTTGTTGTGAAAAGTCTTTTGCCTTTCACATGTTCTAACTGATTGTGAAGCTCTTAGGTTTGCTATTTATTGCTGGTAAAGTCTAGCACACGCTCACAAAAAAAAAATCACTCCCAATTAGGGGATTATTTCTGCTTCAATAAAAAAAGCTCACTCTGCAGAAATCTGTTTTATCTTTCCACATGTACAATGACTGTACATATGTGTATCCACAAAGTAAGCACAGTGACTTCATAATGTGGCCTAAAATTAATCTCTTTATCTGATTTGTTTTGACTTAATCTGGAAAAATTTAAAATGAGAATTTTAATATAAAGCATGATTTTCTTCTAAAAAGAAGATATAATCACAGAATGCAGGTCATTCCTCAGACGCAATGGCACTAGTTTGAGAAAACAGCTAATGCTTTTGGATGAATGCTGGATGGATTTTTATCTTTCCTTGCCTACATATCCTCCAAACAATCTATATTGTTGTTTTCAGTTAAAAACAGTCTATGGCTATTTCCAGGTAAAAATATATGTCCTACTCCATTCAACTACAGGCATAAAGACAGAAAAAATAGACTGTTCACTCTTATACTGTAATATATTACTTGGAGCTCTTTACAATTAGCGTCTGTGTAAGATTTCTTTCTTAAATATATAGTTTCAATTTTTTTAAAGAGACAAAAATCACACTGATGTCTGAAAATTCTGAATTTACAGTAATTTTAGGGATTATTTGTAACTAAAAAAGTGTTTTCTTTTTCAGCTTGTTCACTTTTGCATTTGACAGAGCTTTTGTTACAGTCATTTTCATTATTTTCTTTTTATAGGGCAGTTAGGCTCTGATCCTCTGAACACTTACACACATGCTTAACTGTACTTACCTGTGTAAAGTTAAGCATGTGCATTAGTCTTTGCAGGACTGAAATGTTAATTTCTCGTTTTATAAAAAGACCATGATAACCAGCGGAGCAGAAAAGCATTAGAAAATCTTTGTTTTTCTAACAAGGACTTTCTTTTTTTAGATTCAAGACATTATTTAAAGGACATGATTCAAGACGTTATTTTATTTCACACATTATCAAAAATCTGTAATTGATTATAATTAGTTCATTTTAAAAAATCAGATTGATAGACTCCCTTTAAATGGTCAGTTCCAAAGCCAGAATTACAGAAGCAAGATGGGATTTTCAAAAAGGTGCCAGCAATTTAAGAGCACAGGTCTTATTGACTTTCAAAGTCACTAAGGCCCACCCATAAAAATAAATCCACCATTTTACATTCAAAGTGGTTAGTGAACTGTATTTTTAAGTTGCAGCATTAGAGCTAACCAATGGACAGATGCAACTTTATAAGCTACCTAGTTTGTGAATGAGACAAAAATGTGAGAGACACCAATATGACAGCATATTGAGAGAAACCTAGCTGTAGGCCAAAATGCTTAGTCCTATACAGCTATTCCTCAGTCCTCCTTGATTTAAATGTGAATTTGCCTGCGGAAGGGCTACGTTAAAAAAAAAAAAATAAGGCTCTGATGCTGCAAGTTATTCCACACAGATTGACCCTCAATATCTGTTCAGAGACACACTGACATGCAGAGCCATTTGTAGGATCCGCGATTGCATAAGCCTAAAAAAAAAAATTCATTTTTTTTAAATTACTTTGAATTGCAGATTACTCAAATATGGTTTTAAAGTGTTCTGTATACCATTTCTTAATGCTTCAAATCAGATTTGGGTTTTGTTTGTTTGTTTTGTAGTGATTTGAATAAGAATATTTTCATCATATTATATTATATTATATTTTCCCCTCAATGCTTTCCCTGGAATTGATTAGAAAAGGACAGTTCTACTCAGATCATTAGTATAGTGATATTGTACAAAGCACTGCTCCAATTTTATTATATAGATAAACAACTTCAACATTTTAAAACATTTAAATAAGTCATGTTTACTTGGGAGCCACATGCTCAGAATCAAAATACAATTGGTTCAGGAAGTGGGGAACTCTTTGTCCCTGTTCAGTTATTAGAATGACCATTATCCTGCCCTAAGCACTGTGGCCCACACCATGCCATGCATTAAAGCAGACAGTTGACTTTAAGCATGTGAGCCGTCCCACTGAAGTCAGTGGGAGGGCTAATGTGCTTAAATTGTAGCAAGCGTTCAAGTGCTTTTCAGGATAAGGGCCTTATAGAGGATGTTCTAAACATTCCTTGCAAGCCATATGACTGTGACAGAAAATATGGCATAACTTGTGAAATCATCAAAGAAGAACATTGAGTTAATTATGTATTAAATTATACTAAGAAGCAGCCAGTTATATAATTGATGTTTTCCAGTGTAGCCGTTTTCAAGTTCTGCAGGTCTTGAAAGCCCTTGTGATGTTAGGAAAAAGCTTTGGATTATCACAAGTCAGTATCTTAACTAACCATATGGAGGGCCTCATTGCTACAGGCTTCAGGGGTAAACAAAAAATATTACTCAGATTTTTTTTTTTAAATTTCTCAGATGTCTACTCCTATTCTGTATTCTTCTGGAAGTGTTGAATAGGACCATCTAAATTGCCTTTAACAGTTTTTCATTATATAAAATGCATAATGATGGTGCTTCAAATAAAAATAGTTGTCTCTGTCATCTTTACTGTGGCACATTTGCTGGAGTAGCAAGACATTTGTACATACTCATATTTACTAGATTATGAGCCTCAAGCAAAATCTCAAATACAAACTTTAGATATCTAAATCTATATTTTGCCACCGGCACCTATATTTATAACATATTGAACCAAACCCCACCAGACGTGAATCTCCCCATAATGACAAAGTGTTCAAAATCTGTGTCTAAATTACTCTGATATAGGGTCATCTCTAGTCTTAACCTTCATATTGAAAATGTACAAAAGGCAGCAGTGTTAAAAAAAAAGTATGAGTGTATTCAGCTACAAACAAGCAGAAAAACCTTCTACAGTGTGCTGTCACAGAGCGCAAGTCATCCATCAAAGGGTCCCTTAAAATGGGAATGTAGTTTCTACATAAAATCATGACATAAATTAAACTACTGTCCCAATCCTGCATATGCTTAACTTTATGTACACGAGTAGTCCCATTTAAGCCAATAGAACTACTCACATATGTAAAGTTAAGGATGTGTGAAAGTCTTTCAAGGATCAGGGCCTTAAAAATGGCAGTTTGCAGTCTGACTACAGCAAAGGAGCTTACAATAGTGACATGAATATCCACCGACAGGTCTACTGTTGTTATTCATTATTTGTATTGCATTATATCATACTTATGTGGTACCCGCTCTATGCTAGGCACTGACTTATGAACCATGGCCTTGTCATTCATTTTGATCATGGTTGAAAGTGAACCTCATAGCAGGAATACTCTAAAAATCAATGTTTGGAATATTATCACATCTTGCAAAATTCTATCTACCCATTCATCTGGGGCAACTAAATTCTTTTGGGCAGACAAGTAAAATATTCTTTAGCTTTTTTTCCATTCTCATCAATCATCATGGCAAAAAGCAGACAAGTAGATTCTGTGGCTGTGACAGATACAGCAATTTCCTGCAATGTCCTTGGAAAACCTTATTGAATTAAGTTTAAATAGCTTTGGAGTCCAATGTATTAGAAATACAAAGTTTATGTATTATTATGGAATTGTATGCAACTTCTATAGCAGGAAGCCATGACCAGTGTAAACCGTGGGAAGTTATAATTTTCAAAGGACTATTTGAAACAATGCGCCAGAAAAGAATAAACCTTTGGGACAAAATTAAATGGATTTCCTAGGTAACCTCTTGGAGGAAATGAATGTGAATGTACCATCTCCAGTTATGCAAAAACTCAGCCTTTTGAAGTTACAGCCTGAGAAGGGGACTTTTTGTCTGCGGATCACCTGTTATATGAGGTCCAGACCAAAGGCCTAAGCTGTATAAAGGAAAGAATGAACTATTCACAGTTGTTCTTGTTCTGAGCAAAAGCTGTTATGAACTTGTAACCACAGAAAAATCTGTGTGTGGAGTTTGAAGGACTGACACCTGAAGCCTGAGGTTTGATTTAGGGGTGATCTCTGGTAAGCTTAGTAGCATGCATATAGGTTATTTTATTTGTTTTTAAATGTGCTTTCTCTATAATGCTTTCATCTTACGAATAAATGTTTGCTTTGAAAGGGCCGTGTGATACCTTATAACTTTGCACAGTTATGCTGTTTATAGCCTCCAGAGAGGAAGCAAAGTGCAGATGCTGACGCTTTGGGCAGTCTGGCTTTCAGGGAATAATACAGAAGAGTCAGGGAACTGTGCAGCCTGGAAAAATCCTGATCAGGAGGGAGAGAGACGCAGATCTCAGTCAAGGGAGGTGATGGCTGAGGGGACAGAAGCCTAAAAATGGGTGCCCTTGCTTGACCACAGAAAGGTAATACAGGTGCATTTGCCCTGAACTGTGACAGTGACTGGGCTCTTAAATGTTCATGCCAACTTTGCAATGCTAAATCAGCAAGATTCATCAAGTTACCAATCTTCTGTGATATTGTTATCTAGGTTTTCAAGAGAACACACCATGAAATATTCATATCCATATACCTTTCAGATCGCCATTGCTAGGGCTTACATTCTATAGCAGTAATAGCAAGAATGGGAAAATCACCACAACAATACAACTTTTATCTTAGATTTATATAGGGAAACTACTCATGCTTACTTGATTTCATTCTCATCAAGGACTGTAAATATAAGAGGAGGAGCATATGCCTCTCTTTGTGAGTTAATTCATACACACAGTCCATGCAGGCTCATAGGCTCTGGCAACTAGAGTATAAAGAATTGTAGTCTGTACATGCTCTCCCTTGGAATACCATGATGCCCTTGTACCCAGCTGTGCTGTCATATGTCAAGTATGGAACTTGAAAGTGTCTAATCGTGGCCATTGCATATATTATATACACTGCTGCCTTACATTGACAAGAATAGCAAGACATATTGATCCAATAGTTAAATATTGATCAAGGGAAAGATGAGGTCAGTTTCTTACCTGAAAGGACAATAAATCTTGATGTCCACCAAAATATTGAGCCATCATATGAATAGTGTGACACACACCTCTTTCATCACATCAGGGTTCAGCACTTCTCAGCATTGGGGGAGAGGGAGCTGGGGTAAATCAGTCCCAATCCAGAGGTTTCATTCTTCACTGGGTAATTTACAATATTTACACGGTAGATCTCAGGGTTGACCCAAGGAAACAAAAAAGTACATTTCCTAACCCCCACTGGAGTACTGCCTCTTCTTATGCTGGCTGGGAGCTTCTGGGGCAGCTGGGCTCCCAGCAGGGAGCTGCCAGCAGAGTAGAGAGACCGGGCTCTCACCTACCCACACTGTCCTGGTGAGGACGCACATCACCGATGCAAGCAGGGCAGTGTGGACATGCACCACTGCAGTAATTACTGAGGTGACTGGAAGTTGACCTAATATATTGCCTAGGGAGGTGGTGGAATCTCCATCATTGGAGATTTTTAAGAGCAGGTTAGACAAACACCTGTCAGGGATGGTCTAGATAATATGTAGTCCTGCCATGAGTGCAGGGGACTGGACTAGATGACCTATCGAGGTCCCTTACAGTCCTATGATTCTATGACGGGGTGGGCAAACTATGGCCCGTGGGCCACAACTGGCCCTTCAGACCTTTTAATCTGGCCCTTGAGCTTCCACCGGGAGAGGTGGTCGGGGGCTTGCCCTGTTCCAGCGCTCCAGCTGGGGAGTGGGGTTGGGTGCTTTCCTGGCTCTGCGTGGCTCCCAGAAGCAGCAACATTTCCCCCCTCCAGCTCCTACGCGGAGGTGCAGTGCTGGCTAAAAGGGCTGATCCCCCTCCCACCTGTCGATCCCCTCTGTCCCAGCTTGGAGCACCCTCCTGCACACCAAACCCCTCATCCCTAGCCCCACCCCAGAGCCCGCATCCCCAGCTGGAGCCCTCAACCCCCTCCGCACCCCAACCCTCTGCCCCAGCCCGGAACCCCCTCCCGCACCCTCAACTCCTCATTTCTGGCCCAACCCAGAGCCCACACCCCCAGCCGGAGCCCTCACCCCCTCCCACACCCCAACCCCCAGTTTCGTGAGCATTCATGGCCCACCATACAATTTCCATATAGAGATGTGGCCCTCAAGCCAAAAAGTTTGCCCACCCCTGTTCTATGACGTACATTTCTAGTGTAGACATATCCTCAGACTAGGTTTAGGATGAGGGTTTGGATTTTGAAGCTGAAGTGTGTTAAGTTTTCAGTTGAATGCTGATATCTCATGAGCTGTTTTCATGATATTTTGATCCCAAAGGGTGCACATTTCACAAAAAGTGCTTGTCTTACCATATTTAAGATATCTTGAATTAGGGAAATAGCTACATCAAGTTGTTCTTGTGAGGTTTCTGACATGTTAGACTGTACTGAACCAGATCAGTAAAATAGCTTCCTTTAAAAAATATGATTAGGAATCAACACTATGGGTTTCATCCAGCTGTACTGAGGTTGGAAACTAAACACCAAATCTTTAGGGTAAAGAGATTGGATTTGAGATTTTACTTTAGACCCACTTCTACTTTCCTTTAACTGAACTGTAGCTAATTAGTATGCACTTACATACATAAATTATCTGATTGATTCACATTTTTCCAGATGTCAGCATTATTCACTTCTTTTGCAGTAAATAGAAACATACGGACTTACATATGACTGTGGTCAACCAATCGTGGGCCAGGATTTTTCTCTTGTCTGTAACAATAGAATATTGGACACTCTGGTTACCTTCCTCCAGACCTGAGGAAGAGCTCTGTGAAGCTGGAAAGCTTGTCGCTTCCACCAACAGAAGTTGGCCGAATAAAAAGATTTTACCTTACCTAACTTGACTCTCTCATTTTTATTTTGAAACATTTAGGATTTTGTAAACCAAACACCATTAGGATTAATGGAAGTTGTGTTTAACTTTAAACCATTTTGGCGAGAAAATACATCATAATTTCTTTGGGGGTATTAAGGATCTTCTAATCTAAACAATATCCTGTAGAAAATAGAGAACATTAATCTTCTAATTTGACCTGGATGAGAATAATGAACATTTTAAAACTTATTGAACATGAGAGCACGAGAGCACATGCTGCAGTGAGAAAGGAACATTTATCAATGTAAAGGTTTTAAAACATCTTCGACCACTGTGAAATTATTTCTGAAATCATGATTATATTGATGAGTTTAGTAGAAGATCCACTGTAAATAATTAGAATGAAGAAAAGTTGATATAGTATATCTCTCATATCATAATAATTCTGCTTGTTTTCATTAGATGAGAACACTATACCATTATTTCCTTATGATTTTTCTGTTTAGAGGATTTTTTGTGATCAAGATCCCCCCATCCCCTTCCCATTTTCGTAGGTAGAATGATAACTTCTAATTGCTCTGAAGGTAAAACATTTTTATCAACTAGAACTTGCTCATAGAGTCTGAAAACTACACTATTAGTTATGCCTATATGGCAACTATATTAAGTAGAAAAAGCTCCACATTTTTACTTTGAGAAGAAATGGGAGAAAAATTAGTATTCTCAAAGTATCACACTTATTCACACCCCAAGACTGTGATCTATCTCCTGCCCACAGGTTGGGTTTCCTTTTATCTTTAACATTTCTCTCCAACAGAGCATTAAAATGAAACCTCACAGCTTTCACCATATGTATTGTTTCAGAGTGGTAGCTGTGTTAGTCTGTATCAGCAAAAAGAACAAGGAGTACTTGTGGCACCTTAGAGACTAACACATTTACTTGGGTATAAGCTTTCGTGGGCTAAAACCCACTTTCCTCTCACTCCAGCAAACAGGGCCGGCTCTGGCTTTTTTGCCGCCCCAAGCAAAAAAAAAAACCTCTGGCGCGGCCGGAGCGGCAAAGCAGGAAACAAAAAAAAAAACCTGCGGGGTGGCCGGAGCCAGGGTGCAGGGGGACTCCCTGCACTGCAGACGTGCCCCGGCTAGCGGGGGGGAGGTGGAGGGAGTGGGGGGAGAGAGAGAAGAGGGGCAGCCAGGGCTTCAGTGGGGCGCTCGCCACACGGCCCTGACTGCTGCGCCGCCTGCCGGGAAGGCTCCGCGCCGCTCCGGTCAGCGGGGAGGGAAGGACACGGGCTGCCCTGCCGGGCTTGCTACAGACCTGGCACTGGCTTGGGCAGACGGAGCGTGCAGATGGATTGGTGAACAAAAAAAACAAAAAAAAGCGGCCGTGCCGCCCTAGGATTGGGTGGAATGCCGCCCTGTAGAATCTGCCGCCCCAAGCACAAGCTTGCTCGGCTGGTACCTGGAGCCGGCCCTGCCAGCAAAGCAGCACGGCTTTGTATTTATACTTTCATCACTCAGTGAAATCATGGGTGATTGATGATGTCATTTCTCCTTTCTCAAAACTGTTAATCAGGGGGAAAATAAGGATTGCACAGGGCAAATGAAGAAACCAAGTTTTCAGAGATGTTAAACTTATCATGTAAAACAAGTGTCCCTCCCAGACATCAACCATATGTGACCATGTCAGTACAATTAATCTCTTTTTAGTTTTTAATATTTTCTTAGTAACAACACACTGTCCACTTTCAATGGTGCATAAAATTTAAGGGAAAACAATATCTTTTTGGAAGTGTTAAGAATAACTAGGTTTCAACAAAAGTTTTCCATCCAAGCTGCCTTTTGATGGAAAATTGGATTTTGACTAAAAATTTTCATGAAAAGTGCCTCCTTTCCACAAAAAAAGTTTTAAATTGTGTACTTATGTATTTAGGTTGAAAAGCCAAACACCTGAAAATTGAAATACTTTATCCAAAACCCAAAATATTTCAGCTAAAAATCAGAATATGTTTATTTAAATATCCCACCACGGTACATGATGGGAGTTACATTTCACTTTCTGCACATACACATTCTCCTCAGTTGGCTGGGCTTCCTCGACAGACTACATCTCCCATGATGCGCAATGACCAGATACTTTCATGACACTGCCCTCAACATAATGGGAGACTGTTCATGGGAACCCAGGCTGTGGAGGGAAATGGACGTATGAGCCACCCAAAGTATAACTCGAGGCACCATGGCAGCATTTCCAAATCCAAATATTTGCGTTGTCGGCTGAAATATTTTGGTTTTTCGTTTTTTCATTGAAAATGTTTGTTGTGGAAAATGTCAAAGAGAATGATTTCTTTCTCTCCCTTAAATTTTCCACTGAAAAAAAGCTGATTGTCCAACCAGCTCTAACTGTATCCAGTGTACAAAGCTGTGTGTTGATGTGAGGGAGGCATACATGCAGTCACAGGCTCAAGTTGAGCTGAGAAGCGAAGCACAAGTAGTATATGGGAATGAGCAACTGCGGAATATGACTGTTCATGTTGCCTCATCACTTTGTTTCTTTCTCCCCTTTCAGATTCTTTTTTCTTTATAGCCTTCTCGTTCATTGCTTCAGTCTTGAAAAATACATATGAAATAGGCCTCACTTATGAGCAAGAATAGGTTTGGTTGTCACAATCAGGGCTATTTAGGGGTAAAGGGGAAGGTGGGAAAATACAGCCAAAAACTTTGTGTTTGGAGAATTCTCTTTATTTATAAGAAATGAATCAGTGTCTAGGCACCACATTTATTACTAAGTCTTGCAGGAGAAGATTTTAAAGGAATTTGGATTCCCAGGTCCCATAAAAATAGATGGGAACTGAACATCCAAATCCTCTTCTCAGTTTTGAAGATTTCAGCAGTAATTTCCATGTTAAAATAAATGGCAGTTATACCTTGCTTAGGCCATAGGTGAATTTAATCCCAGGTGTTTTGGGGGCAAGGAAGGAAGTAGACTTAGGCTAGGTCTACACTACGGGGGTGGGGGGTCGACCTAAGATACGCAACTTCAGCTACGTGAATAGCGTAGCTGAAGTTGCGTATTTTAGGTCGACTTACCTGGCTGTGAAGACGGTGGCGAGTCGACCGCTGCCGTGCCGCCGTCGACTCCGCTTCCGCCTCTTGCCGCGGTGGATTTCCGGAGTCGACGACAGAGCCATCGGGGATCGATTTTATCGCGTCTTCACTAGACGCGATAAGTCGATCCCCAATAGATCGATTGCTACCCGCCGATCCGGCGGGTAGTGAAGACGTGCCCTTGTAAGTGCTATTAACTACTGTCACAGAACCCTCAGAGTTGTGCTGAGCTCGGTACTCCCTCTAAGCTGGTAACCAGGTAATCAAAGTAAAAGAGAACTCCATGGTTAAACGAACTTTTAGTTCAAAGTGACTTAGATTGCTCCACTTACATTTTATTATGGGAACTTTAGTTCAAAAGATCAGTGTTTCCAACTATAAGGAAAGAAGAAGTTTATAGCCCTAACTTCATCTGATCTTAAAAATGTACATGCACACAAATACTCTGCATTAAAAAAATACATTATGGTTACAAAGTCAAGCACTTATACCATTCATGATTTATCCCCAGAGCAGGTCCATGCTGTGCATTGAATGAGGGAGGTGTCCTGTGGGGAAAAAAGACTATGTGATCATGTAATTAATTACTATCCGAATGCATGTGCACAAACAGAATTAAGGTTGCACAGGTAACCTGAATTCTGGAATTTCCCAAATGTTGAGTGCTTGACTTTGTAATCCTAATAATGTGTAATTCCAGAGGTTTTTAAGCAAGCGAACTCTGTCATGTAGTATCGTATTGATACCCACGTGAGTCATCAGGGTTAGAACCCTTGGATCTATCACACCGAATTCTGCCTTTTGAGGTAACAGAGTAGTAAATAGCAGTAGTAGGTTGTTCTCCTCACTTGTGGACCAGCATTAATGGGGCATAGGACATTTTGCCAGTGGGTTTCACAGATATTTGCTGACAGCAGAGGAATAGTGAAATACAGGAATCTTGGGTTCCATTCCAGGCTTTGGAGGGGCATGCATTCTATCTTCCTGCTCCATGCGACCTGGGACCAGTGGGGGGGGGGGGGGCATTGACAACATAGGAGATACAGTCTCCTTGTTGTCAGTTCAGGTGCTTGAACCTGGACCTGGCATGACCCACAGCATCCCAGAGTGACAGTTGCAGGGAAAGACCTGCTCAGTTCTGGGCTAGCACATGCCCAGTGTGGATGGAATCTTCAGAGAGTTTAGCTGCTAAAATATAATCTACAATTTTGTGATTTTTCAAAAGCTTATAATTTGGTCAATTTTTGATAGATTTTCATGGCAAAAGCAAAAGGCATATCCCTTACACAAAGGTCATTCTCTAGCAAATGCCAAGTCCCTGCTCCAAACCATGGGGTACTTGAGCTTTTCAAAGAAAAGGTTGTCCGAATTTTTTAAACATAAGCAAAACCATGCATTTTTTCCGTAGTCTCATCCTTGGAAATGGTGGAACAATTTGGGCTAGAAAAAATAAATCAGCCTGGTAAGGAAAATTTCAGCCTCAATGGATAGACTTTAGCAATTTCACAAGCAACTCAAAACAGGATTTTGTAATGGGAAATATCAGCAACCTTAATAATAAGAGCCCCACTTAAAGTAAGTTCTCTAGCAAGGTGCCTGAAAGTCTAAATGAAGAGATCGTTGAAACACGGTGTTGCCTGCTGGTCTCTTCTTAATCTTTCAATCTTTGCACAACTTTTTTCCCTGTTCAAGTGAAACAACAATCTTTTTCCACCCCCATCCCCACCCCTATTCTCCTAGAAGCTCCTTACTCATAATGAGCTTTGATTCTGCATCCAATCCAATTTCCCATAGGCTTTGGGTCCAAGGTTTGTGCCTCTGTGAAGACCTTCCTGCCTACCTGCATGCAGCCACAGTTTGTTACAATATTATCCCAAAGCAACTTCAAATGTGGGGTGAGTTTCAAACATCATGTTATACAGAGCCAGAGCAGGGATTTGACCTTCGGTCTCCTACATTCCAGCAGGGGGGTGGAGGGGTGTCATGCCATAGCCACTGAACTAGTAGCTAGTTCCTTTTCTCACTCTCCCACTCCTGCCTGCCCCCGAGTTTCAAAAAGTCTCGGTTTCATTCTCATGCAGAACAAAAACAAATTTCAAAACTTCAATTTTTTCCCCCACAGAATTGAATTCTTGTTTTTCAGCTAGCTACGTATAGCAGACAGTCCATTTAGAACCACACATTCATCAAACTGATTCCTCTAAAGGTCACAGAAATGAGTGAGACATTAAAAAGTCATAATGGAGGCTCTGATTTCTTCCTGTCACCCACCAGATCTCTCTCACCCTGTCACTGGTCTTTGAAGGAATAGCACACCATCTCCCTTCCCAAACCCCAGGGGTTTAGAGGCTGATCCACAGCCAACTGAAGTCAGTGGGAGTCTTCCTATTAATATCAATGGTTTAGCTCAGGCCCTTGGATAGTGCTCCTCAGGAAGCAAAAGACTGGGACCTGGAATAAATTCCTAATAGAATTTTCCTACTCGTACCAGATGGAACTATAACCGAGCAATATAATAAAGTGCTGTCCATGTGCAAAGGTTTAATTATAGACCACCCTGACTATACAACCCTAAACAATTCAGGTAATGAAAAGCTTTTGTCTGTATATCACACCTTTTCATTAGAGCATCTCTAAAACGTTTTATAAACATTAATTATGCCTCAGTGTGTTCCTGTGAACCAGGCAAACATTATTACAGGTATCTCATAGGTGAGTAAACTAAGTGCAAGGTGGTTAAATAACATTTTCAAGGTCTTAAGCAAGAAAAAATTTGGGATTGCATCCTGATTTTCATTCCTCATGTGCTAACCCCTAGACCGCACACTCTAAACAAAAACAACTTAACAGATGTTCCACTTTATAGCCATGTATATTCTGTCAGGTTGGAGGTCTCAGAGACTAAGATACCACTGCCTAAAACACACAAATACAGTCATTTTTTGCTTCTCAATGGCCACAGGCTTGTGCACTGTGACAGATGCATGATCATATCTTTAGCCAAAGATGTTTTTCCCCCTCAGTTGTTGTAGTCTTTTGAATTTTAATGAACATTGTCCTACGGTCATGCATGCAGCAGAAGATCAGTGCTACAGGGCATAGACTAGTGACATAAATTATTCTATCCATTTAATTAAATTTTCATTTGGGGCACTCTCTAAAATACGAAGTTTAAATGTAGAGACTTATTCCATTCAGTTTACTAAAATGAACTGTTTTGTTTTTGTAATTAAAACAGTATAAACTACATTTTAAAAATAGAGAAAAGATGAGCATTTAGATCATCTGCTTACCATTGTAGTCTCCAATTAAGATTTTCTGCAAAGTCTACAGTGAGGTTCACTACATAGACCTCCATACGGAATTGCACTCTAAAACCCCAACCCTGCAAACACTGATGCATGTACTTTACTTCACTCATGATGATAATAGTCTCATGGACTTCAGTGTGACTACTTACATGAGTAAATTTAAGCACTTGCATGTTTGTAGTGTCCAGGACATAGTTGGTTTTACAGTTCACCACTCTGCTATAATTGTAATTAACTTAGTTGTTCAACAACAACTGCACAAGACATATAATTCTGGTGGAGACTCAGACAGCACTAGAAATGAAATGTTAGAAGGCTGTGGGACCGGACAGTCTAGGAGTGTGGCATTTCAAGCATTAGGCCATGGGGGAATGGTGACGATAATGAAATTCAACTGCATTCTCCATACTGGAAAAATGCCAGACAAGTGACAAAGATAGGACCAATGTGCTATTCAAGTGTAAAGGGGATGTGCTGGAATGTAGTAATTAATGACCCATCAAGTTAGTGAGTCACAGGATGAAATGGCTGGAAAGAATTATCAAAAAAGACTTTGTAAGGAACTAAAACATCAAGCAAGGAAGATCAACAGTGGTTTCAGCTCAAATATTACAGGAGAAGCAGAGAGAGAAATGCAAAGAATTGCATTTAGTGTTTGTTCACTTTGAGAAGGTTTAGAGTTCCTAGAGAACTGATATGGTGGTGCCTCCACTCATTTTCTCCCTAAGCCCCAAACTGGAGCTCCACCTTCTTCAGTACTATTGGCCACTCACTTTCCCAAAGCAAAGAGGAAATTTGCCACTTTCTTACACATCCCCCACACACTCACTCTCTCTCTCTCCTTGATTCCAAATGACAGAACACTGTTAAGAAGGAGCAGGTTGACCCAGAGGCAGATTTGAGTACGGGCTTCTTTATTGCAATATTTGTTCCCCTCAACCCAATTGTCAAGTAAGCATGGATTAGTTACAGCACACTCTTTTTATTTAAGTTAGTATGTAAACGCCTACATCCAATACAACACTCCAAAAACCCTTATTAAGTAATAGAAACACCCATACAATTAGTATACCCACCCCTCTCTATTGTTCACAACATTACGCATGTTATACAGGCATTTTTACCTTGAAAATACATTTCTTTGCAATAATTTGTTGCTACAAGTTTCCTTAATCAGCAGTTCTCAGGGGAGGGAGGAAGGGGCCATGACCCAGGGCTCGCTTATGTAGCTGGGAAAGAAGGGAGGAGGAGATAACACTTTTTTTTTTTTTTTTTTTTTACACAAAGGGTATTCTTTAGACAACTACATTTTTTATGCAGCTGCAAGGCTTATTAGTTTCTGAACAAGTAACAGGGAAGGGAAAAATATGGCAACTTATTTATTAAGCAAAGAAATACTGCCTGTCTGTGCCTTTCTTCCCTAATGCCATGTCAGCATACCAGCAGCTTCCCAGGTATTTACTTAACCCTAACATCTCCCAACAAACACCTGTTCCTACCACCAACAGGCTAAGAGACATATGATCTATCTGTCATGCAGACTGTGGGTTCCATCTACATTCTGCTCCCCATTGCTAACATTATGTCTCTTCTTTCCCTGATGCTCAACCTAACCGGTCTACTTCACTACTCCGCTAGTTCCTAGAATGAGAAACAGGTAGACAACAGGCAAAAAAGGACAGGCGGGTCATATTGGGATTGCAAGCTGAGGCAGAGAGAACTTCCCAGGAAGTGAGAGTGGGGTTGGAAGAAACTAGTTTCTCCCAAGAGTCTTGACCTGGCCCTGCTTTCAGGCAGCCAGAAAACTCTCCTCTTTCCTGATGCCCCTTGGGAGAACCTAGTGGCATCCATCAGGCTATAGTTAAGTTCCTACGGGTTAACCAGATGCTAGGGTAAAGAACCATTTAGTACCCAGTATTTTCTCTCTGTGAAGGTACTTATTCACTGTAATCAAGTTATCTCAAATTTTCTTTTGGATAAGCTAAACAGATTGAGCTCACTAAGTCTCTCGCTGTAAGACATTTTCTCCAGCCCTCAAGTAATTTGTATGGCTCTCTTCTGCACTCTCTGCAATTTTTCAACTTCTTTTTAAAATGTGGACACCAGAACGGGACACAGCATTCCATTGCTGGTCTCACCAAAGCTACATATAAAGGTAAAATCACCTTCCTACTCTCTTGTTTACACATCCAAGGATTGCATTAGCCCTTTTTGTCACAGCATCCTACTGGGAGTTCAGTTGCTTGCCCCCTATGACCCCTACTGTCCTTTTCAGAATCACTGCTTTCCAGGACACAGTCCCCCATTCTATAGGAATGGGCTGAATTCCTTGTTTCTAGACATACAACTTTGCACTTGGCTGTATTAGAACACATTTGTTGGAACTGACCCACTGAAAAGCGGAGAGTATCATGTTTATTCTACTACTTTTATTCAGTAGAACAATTTACACTATTCTGTGTGTTCTCAGGCTTTTCTTTTGATGAAATATCCTCTTTGCCCATTCACAATGAGGGACACACCAGTGGACTAGCTCAGTGAACAGGATTCTGTTGAATTAGATTAATACTGGACGGCACGTGTTTTTGTTCTGTAGCAGGTTTCACTTCAAGTCTGTTTCCAGGTATCATATGTTAACCTGAGTAATACTCCAACTTTTCAATCTTCAGATCCTTTTACAGGGTATTATGTTATCAAATCATCTGTGTAACAATTACAATTCTGGACTACTCCCCTTGTAATTAAGTGGTATCATGTGTCCTAATTTCTGTTTATATACTGAACTTCCCCAGCATAACAAAGGAAAGCATGTCACAGTCTAGCAACAATCCAAAGTGTAGGACAGAGTTTTAGCAACACAAAGCATTAGTGGCCATAGCAACCATAATGCAGTGACCTTCTGGCCATTTTATTATGGCATCAATCAATATTACTGCATCAAAGAAAAACTGGGACAGTCCCACAATGACCTAGAAGAATAATCTAAGAGTATAATATTTTTTCATACTGTCTTAAGGAAGATTAGAAATAGTTCTTATACAACAGGATGAGCCCTGAGCTACTAATGGAAAAAATACAAAATCATATTAAAATCTTAAACTTGCACCTATGTTAAAACTGGCAGCGTCTAGCAAGGATGGGGCTAAGCACTTGTTTGTGTCAGAGTTTGTAAAATTACACAGTGTTCCAGGATTATTATGGACCTTGTCAAAACTACTCCAGAGGCAGAAGGGGAGGATTATGGTGGAATTGACTTCCTCTGACTGATTTTAATGAAAAGTCAGATTTCTGAGACAACGTTATAATAACGTTTCCACTTCTCTCCACAGCCTGAAGCACTTTTTTTTTTTTTTCTGCCGCTTGTCTGTTACTAAGCTGGTATCACACTTTGATGTTCTTTTTTTTGCCAAAGCATGTTCTCCCTGCACATCCCTTTCTGGAAAACATATGGTTTCCAACACACCAATATAACTCTATTGTGTCAGACACAGATCAAAGCACCATGCTGTCACATCTGTCTGAGAAAAAGAAGCAGTTTGTACTTGATCCATTACATCCTGTAGGACACAGACTCTTATTGTAAAATTAGCAGTGTTGAACACTGTAACCACTAGGTATGTTCTCTGTAGATATCCAGTTAATATAGATGTATTAGATGTCCAGATGAGGAACAAATGTCTATTTTTATGACTCGGTGTAGTTTACACTGCTATACTGAGCAACCTAACCACTAGTAATTGAAACAAACTAAATTCTTTTGTAAAGAAATGAGCTTGTGTTCCTAAAAAATATTGACTTTAATGGAGTTACACCATCATAAAACCTGTTTACGGGAGTGGAGAATCAGGACCAACATGTAAGAATTAGTGAGATTATGCTATATTTATCATTTGCTTTAAAAAAAACAACCTTTAACTTTGCTACTTGTCAAAGTTGTTTATAAACTGGGCCATATAGAGGCTGACTTCTTCAAATTAAACGCAGGGTGTCAGTTGCAGAAGCTGATTAGAACCCAGAAGTCCTGGGGTGAAATCTTGGCTCCACTGAAATCAAGTCCCAGTCACTCAAAAGGAGCCAAGATTTCATTCCTTGTGTTTCCAATCCAATCCCTTGATCTAACCATTAAACCACAAACTCCTTTTTTATTTACCTTCTCACTTTAATCAAAGAAGCAATAGGTGCTGCAAACCCTGCCTACTTTCATAATATTCTGTCTGCATGGAGATCTGCTATGAATTAGGAAACAGACTTGGTCAGAACTCTGAAACCTATATCTCAATTTATTATTAACTATTTTCCTTATAATTTTTAGTTTGTTTCTAGGATGGTGCAAGAAGAGAGGATACCTCTCCTGTATTTATCATTTGTAAATGGTCCTGAACTAAAGTTAAAAAATCATTATCTAGGGTACATGTACCCTATATGGCAAATGTTCAAATCCTGTGGGGATTGAGTTTTTTATGAGAAATTCTTCACATCTTTTCTTCTCTCACTACAAGATGGATCACTACTCTTCCTACTCAATTATCTATAAAAATAAAAAATACTCTGAATTTAATGATACTATTTTAACAACTTTTTGTTTGAGAAACAACACATAATATACTGTTCAGTATTAAGTTTAATTTTCCTGAAATTAAATGTTGTATGCATGTAGATCTCAGCATGTACCAAGGGACACCTTAGAATGTATTGGCTCTACATTCAATTTTCCTGTTTGAGGTGTTTTTTTTTAAATGTACTATTACTCTTATTTATTAATTGTAGCACATAGGAAACCCAATCATAGACCATGGCCACATTGTGCTAGGTGTTGTACAAACACAGACCAAAAAGATGGTCCTTGTCACAATGAGCAAACGATAATCTATAAACAGAACAAGAGCCACCGGGTGGATACAGAGAGACAGAAAGCGGAGTACAAGGAAATAATATTGTAAATGTAAATGCATAAATGTAAACCATTTTTCTTTGTCCTTTCACTGGAGTTAATCACAGGATCACTGTCAGACTTCTGTAGACCCAAAATTTGAGCTCATTTCAAAGGTACTAACTAACAAGCTCTTTGTTTCTGGAGTGTGACTGTCCATCTATTTGTTTTAAACTGACGGGTGTTTTACATGCTACGGGTCACGTCTTAAGACAGGGATCCTCCCATGAGCCCATCACTTCCTAATTTTGATTCAGTTTTGTCAACCATACTGTTTAGTTATTAGCAAAAATAATATCAGGACAAAATTAAACAGATAAGGAAGTGAACTTGCTTTAATGTTATAGGTACAGCTGGTTAGGTTCATCCATTCTGTATCCATTCTCTTTATTTCATTTTCCTGACTTTATATTTATGAGGGACAAATCTCCCTTGATTGCTTCCAACTCTAATCTCTCCAGGTCACTCTGGAGTTTGGTTCTGTTTTCTTGTGTTAGAACAAAACACCCAACAAAGAAGATTATGAAGCAGCCACACAGGGTGTTTGGTTGTTTTCAATTTACTGGGCAAAAGCCTCTGGAAACCCTAAAAAGAGAATGGTTACAATTAGCAGGAAACACTGCTTGAAGTCTGCTCACTGTGACAGAAGTAGTTCCATTGACCACCGTTGGTGCACTTACCAGGTCAAGAGAAAGTGTATTATTGCTATCACGGGGAAATGTTGCAAAAAGAAAAAAAAGAGAATGGCACCAACGGAGACTCTCAGAGTAAACGCAGTTCCTCTGTTGTTGATATCCTTGCTTACAGTGGTGCTCCAGAGCCTGTGATCTCCTAAAGCAAGCAAAGTATTGGATTTCATATCGCACATTTAGCTTTACAGCAGGTGAAAGTTGTACTCACCTGTTTCATGCTGCTATAATGTTACAGCTCATTCAAAAGGTAAAAAGTTAGATACTTCAAAAGAGTCCAGAAGTTTTTAAGACATTGCCAAGGTTGAGCAGCACTTCAACCAATAAGTGGTCACGTTTGGCATTTCACAAGTTTGCACTTAAGCATGGTCTTACATATTCAACTACAAATCAAATTCAATTTCCTAATTTTCAGTTTTGTAACTGTGAGTGAATGACTTGCCCAGTAATGCTCTGGTTACTTATTTAAAAAAAGAAAAAGAGAGAGAGGGTCTCTTGGTTGGGTCTCAGGCTGGAAAGTCCAGTCTGCTCTAGCCCAAAGATGTTTTACAATGGTGCTCTTCTCTCCCTATCCTTGCATTAAACACCCATGTGCAAGGCCAAATATACCATTTTGTTGGTGCTTTTGAGGTGCATCCTCATTGCTTTGGTTCAAGACCATACATGGTTCAAGACCATAGCTATCCTCCTTTCACACCCTGTGCATACAGAATATGGTTGTCAGCTCTGTTCTGTGTGTAAGGTAAAGTATCCCCCAATCTTTAGATAGTCTGTCCTCCTGTCCTGTGCTGTATCCACAATCTCCTCCCTCGCATAAAAGTTTGCACACCTTTTCATACCTTCACTTTTGTAAAGGGACCTCTCACGGGGTGCCTGGCTCAGTGTGTCACTGCAACCCAGCTCTCTGTCTCAGTTTCCCTATTCCAGTGGTAGCAGTAACTCCACACAAGCTCTCTAAAATACAGATAGCCCTTTGAGGGGTTAATTTATTAGAAAAATCCCACAACTATAATCCAGATTTCCCTCTGATACATTCCTCTTTCAAGTCCCACTAGTCATGAATTCCCAAGTACAACTATGGCCATGCCCCAGCTCTCAGGTACAGCTCTGGCATCTGATCTCTATTTCGTTAGCAACATATCATGCAGAAATCAGGCAGAATTCTAGCAAAGAGATCTTTATTGTGCATACAGAGAGGCCATGCTAAGAGAGCTGTGTTTGTCCACCACCAGCCTGGCCCAGCTTGCACCATTCTGCTGAAGGTACCACATCAAACTAGGTCTCCTCTTAGAATCTGACCCTCTTTCTCCAGTTCCACTCATGCCACAATCTTCAACAATAAAAATTCTCTAGGCCCTATTGAATCCTCACTTACACTTGCGACATCCTACTGTATCCAAATCCTGTCCCTAATGATTCTTGTGTAACCTCGTTGCCTTCAGCAGTTCACACGGGTGTAACTGATAGGGACTTAGTAAAATTCTGTTAAAAGATGCACATGAAGGAAATAAAACCCAGCTCCCTCTCTCTTAGCTCTACACTTTTAACAAGAGTAAAACGCAGCAAACGCTTATCTTTCTCACCAAAGTCAGAAGATATGACTCTGGATATATATAAAGAATGGAGCTGTTTAGCAAGGAATTGGTGTTCTTAGAATAAAACCGCACTTTAAGCAGTCTATTCTCTTAACAAGTATTCATAGGAGAAGGTCCCCTTTGTTGACAAAATATGTTTTTGGTTGGTGCACAGAAAATGCAATAAATGAACAAATCTCTTCCCTTGACAGCTCTCTTTTGCATTGCATTTTGTCTTTTGGAACTGGAAACTTATCCATACATCAGATTTATTCCTTTATCAGGTCTTCATCAGAAAGGTTTTCATTATGAGGTGATTTCTGTGTCTGAGTCAGAATAAAGAAAATGCTTCTTTTAGCAGGTTGGTTCTTATCAGGGATTATTTCATTGGGTCTCTGGCTAGTCTGAAAGAAAGGAAAATTACTCCCTGGTAATTCCTTTCATCAGTTTCCTCTTCTCCCATTTTAGGAATGAACGTTTCAAACATCTAGGCTCCAGTCCTAGGCAGTGCTCCACTGGAACAAAGCAGTCCTGAACTCAAAGGACTTCTCTTGCATAGGGGGCTCCTCAGGTGGCCTAAAACCCCTGGAGTAGCTCCTACCCTGTCTACCGTCTCTACAGCACGCACAAGAGTCTGACTGAGGAGAACGGGGCATGAGAGCATATATCCTTTGCCATTTCACTGGAAAACTCATCTAAAAAAAATGGCAAAAAAACAATGGTAGGAACGACAGTAATACTTGACCTCAGAAATGGTAACAAGTGATTAACTTGCAGGGATTCTTGTTAAAGCAGGTGGTCCCCTGGGAGGGAAGGAAGGAAGGAAGGGAGAAGTATACACTACTAGGACTTAACCCCAAAGACATGAATCAGACCAAAGAATTGGAGAAGTTTCAGGGTAGTTTGGCTGCCAGAGTGGTTTTTCTGCAGTGTGTTTGAGAACAAATTCTCTGGTATGAATCATATTCATCTAATCCTGAGATGGAACGGCTTCCATTCGCCCTTACTAGAGTATTCTCATTAGACACTACACCTGACTGGTTATCTTTGATTGTTAACCCACACATCATCTATTCAGCCTAAAGAGATATTTTGCTGATCCATATTCCAGAAAACAAATTTTACACTATAAGCCTATTAAACTGCAACACCAATCATTGTGTCATTTCTACCATAAAGTTAAGCAGTCCACTGAGATGGCTTTAATCAGGTTCTCTCAGAAATCAATTGCTCCTCACAATGTACTCTCAGACCTGCTGTTATTATCCTCCTGATATTCATGGTTTACTGGTTGTTTTTAATCATGGTACAATGAAACCCTGTTGAAAGAATAACCATGAACATGAAAATGCTAAGCTATGAAGCGTTCAGTACTGCTAGACGTAATTATTTGCCTAAAATTTCTTCACTGTAATATCTCCTCAATAAATACAGGATATCTAATAGCTTGCAAGGGAAACTCAGTAATTGATGAGGACTAAAAAAGTTTATTGAAAAATTCCCATGGGTGCTATTGATTCCAGAAGATGCTGCTTGAACCATCCATGTATGCTGAAAGCTGCAGAAATATAAAAGGGTTAATAAAGTAGATGCTAAATGTTCAGAGGATTAGAGGGGGCATTTCAGCTAGAGAGAGGAGAAAAGGAGAACCAGATAATACCTAATTACTTAATATATATATATATATATATATATATATATATATATATATATATATATATATATATATGGCCAGATTCTCAGCTGGTGTGAATAAGCATAGTGATATTGACTCTGCAGAATGCAGGAATCTTGCAGTAGAATTTATGGACTTCAGTGAACCTCTGTTGAATTATATCAGCTGAGAATTTTGCCTGTTTTACATGTTTTAGAACATGTAAATAGCTACGTTTTCAATAACTCTAGCAATATGCAAACCAACTGTATGCCCAAACAAAAGACCAAAACCAACCGTGTGTTCAATTCTTGGAATTGTACTTTAAGTATCATGATTTTGCTATAGTTCTTAATAATGTAACTTCTGAAATCAAGAGCTTAAATCAGAATCTCAGCTGTAATTAAAAAGAAAAGAAAAATAAGTTTCTAGCCCTTATGGTGTAGACAAAAGCTTGAAAATGTGAAGCCACTGTATCCCTGCAGCTCCTCAGCCCATTTCTTTATTTTTGGGTCTGAGTCATGATTTTTGAAAGCCTGAGGTTGGCAATACTGAAGGCCAATGCAATCCGCAGTGAGCTAGACCTAAATTCTCTGGCAAGATTCCTGCATTCTGTAGCGCTCTTATGTGGCAGGTTGGAAATTCTGTGGGGGCTTCATTTAAATTTTAATAATGTGTTTGTTCAGTGAATTCAATGGAGTACTGAATAACACAATCAGTGCCTTAGGTCCTGCGTTATTTTAAAGTATTTTAAATTAAAAGTATTTTCCATCATCCCTACATTTTCAGTTTTCAAAATGCCAATGTTTTTTGTATTGACAATGCAGAACCACATTGTAAAAATTGCTAAGGGCATGTCTACACTAAAAACTTAAGTCGATCTATCTATTAGGCCAACTTACAGCCACCGCAGTAATTCGCGGTGGTTCATGTCCACACTACCCTCCTTCAGTTGGTGGTGTGCATCCTCAGCAGGAGGGCTTTCTCTGACCTCGGAGGGGCAGTGTGGGAAGCTGAAAGCCCGGGGTCTCGCCTCCCCACCAGGAGCAGGGCAGCCATCCGAGCTCCCAGCAGGGAGCGGGGAGCCAGGAGTACTGGAGACAGCCTGGCTTGGGAGCGGGGAGCCCGGGCAGCAGCCCTGCTGGGAGTGGAGAGGACGTTCATGTCAATTTCATGGCTGCAGTGTCATGAAATTGACAAAAAAGATAGCCAACAGCCGATGTAAGTAACATAAGCTGCCTTACCTCGACATAACTGAGTAGTGTAGACCAGGGCTAAGAGTGAATATGGAGTTTTTGGCAACTGAATAAGGGGTGGCTAAAGCTTTTTGCACCTGAAGAGGATTGGAAGTCAGTCAGAGATTGTGTGATAACCACATTCGTTTACACATACGGACCCATTTTCTCTGTCTCAAATTTCTGCTTCTTTCACACCAGATTTCAGGGCCCTGCTTTTCCTACTGTTGTGTCTTTCGCTCTTAACATAACAAATCACGAGTCCCAAATTACTGTGTTCACTAAATACACACAAACATGCAAGGTCTACTATATGTGCAAGAAGAGAGTTCATAAACTATTTACATGAATACTACCCTATTCCTATGCACTACACTTAGCATGAATCAAAGGTCATAGGAAGGATCGTAGCTTGGTTTTATCACAATGGTACCAAATGGTGGCATACTAGCAATATAAGAAAATAAGAACGGCCATAGTGGGTCAGACCAATGTTCCATCTAGCCCAGTACCCTGTCTTCCGACAGAGGCCAATGCCAGGTGCTTCAGAGTGAATGAACAGACCAGGCAATAATCAAGTGATCCATCCCCTGTTGTCTACTCCCAGCTTCTGGCAAACAGATGCTAGGGACACTCAGAGGATGATGTTTCATCTCTGCCCATCCTGGCTAACAGCCATTGATGGACCTATCCTTGATGAACTTATCTAGTTCTTTTTTGAACCCTATTATAGTTTTGGCCTTCACAACATCCCCTGGCAAAGAGTTCCACAGGTTAACTGTGTGTTATGTGAAGACATACTTCCTTTGGTTTGTTTTAAACCTGCTGCCTATTAATTTCATTGGGTGACACCTAGTTCTTGTGCTATATGAAGGAGTAAATAACATTTCCTTATTCACTTTCTCCACATCAGTCAAGATTTTATACAGCTCTATCATATCCTCACTTAGTTGTCTCTTTTCCAAGCTGAAAAGTCCCAGTCTTTTAAATCTCTTTTCATATGGAAGCTATTCCATGCCCCTAATAACTTTTGTTGCCCTTCTCTGTACCGTTTTGAATTCCAATATATCTTTTTGAGAGATGGGTGCGACCAGATCTGTGTACAGTATTCAAGATGTGGGCATACCAAAGATTTATATAGAGGCATTATGATCTTTTCTGTCTTGTTATCTATCCCTTTCCTAACAGTTCCTAACATTCTGTTAGCTTTTTTGACTGCTGTTGCACACTGAGCGAATGTTTTCAGAAAGCTATCCACAATGACTCCAAGATCTCTTTCTTGAGTGATAACAGCTAATTTAGACCCTAGCATTTTGTATGTATAGTTTGGGTTAGGTTTTCCAATGTACATTACTTTGCATTTATCAACATTGAATTTCATCTGCCATTTTGTTGCCCTGTAACCCAGTTTTGTGAGATCCCTTTGTAACTCTTTGCAGCTGCTTTGGACTTAACTATCTTGAGTAATTTTGCATTTTCTTCAAATTTTATCACCTCACTGTTTACCTATTTTTTCAAGTCATTTATGAATATGTCGAATAAGACTGGTCCCAGTACTAATCACTGGGGGACACCACTATTTACCTCTCTCTATTCTGAAAACTGACCATTTATTTCTACCCTTTGTTTCCAGTCTTTAACTAGTTACTGATCCATGACAAGCCCTTTCCTCTTATCTCATGACTGTTTGTTTATTTTACTTAAGAGCCTTTGGTGAGGGACCTTGTCAAAAGCTTTCTGAAAGTCTAAGCACACTATATCCACTGGATCACCCTTGTCTACATGTTTGTTGACTCCCCTCAAAGAATTCTAATAGATTGGTGAGGCATGATTTCCCTTTACAAATGCCATGTTGACTCGTCCCCAACAAATCGTGTTCATCTAGGTGTCTGATCATTCTGTTCTTTACTATATTTTCAACCAATTTGCCTGGTACTGAAGTTAGGCTTACCGGCCTGTAATTGCCAGGATCACCTCTGGATAGGCATCACATTAGCTATCCTCCAGTCATCTGGTATGGATGCTGATTTAAATGATAGTTTACATACCACAAAATAGTATTTTTATTTGCAAGTCCTGGGAGCAGTAGCATGGCAATGGTAATGTAGGATTACAGCACCAGCATCACTATATATTCCTGGCAGAAAAATTGAAATAGTGGTAGAAGATGCAATGTTCTCCTCTTCCTCCCTGCCACCACTGACCATATGCCATCAGAATGGAAAGCAGGATAGTAACATGGAATTTTGCTGTCAGAGATAAAAACCATACTCCCCATCACCAGGAAATCATGATGGCATGCCAATGACAGAGCCCTGGTAAGACAATGGTATCTGTTAAAAAAAATTATTTAAGATAAATGTCCTCCCTCCCCGTTTGAAGACCCATCTTTCTGCTACAAGACACTCTGCTCTCAGGCTTCCCTTTCTTCTCTCCAAACTCCTCAGTCTCCTTCTCTCTACATTCATCCTCCTCTGACTCTACTCCAAATCTCCTTTCTTTGCTCTTCAAACCTCTCTGCTCCAGTCACTTACAAGTCTCTAGCTGGGGATGTCAAACCAAGTCACAAACTTGAGATACAATGTGGTGTAGAAGACAAGCACCAGATTAGGAACTGAGGTACCTCAACTCTATCCTTTGCTTTGCTACTGACTTCCTGTGTAACCTTAGCCAAGTAATTTAACCTCTCTGTGCTTGGGTTTCCCCTTCAGTAAAAAGGGGAGAATATTGATACTTATTAACATCACAAAAGAGATTTGTGATCTCTGGATGAAAAGTTCTACATAAGTACTCTAGCATTGTCATTATTTAGTAACCAAGGTCATGTTCATTTTCAGGGCCCTGTTTAATTTAGCTATGGCCAAACACATTATTTTCAAAACGTGTGAACTATTTACTCCTGAGCTAAAATCTTATATGCCAGACTTCAGCCTAGGTGAGTTCTGAGAGCGGAGTAATAAACACATAAAAATAGAGTTTATAATGGAATGCTGACAGATTTAACTATAGCTACCCTAATGGGGATCACTGTAATAAAATGAATGCAATCACTCATCTCATTTTACCAGATTTGATTGCTATGGAGAAGATTAAGAAACTTAACATCTTGCACTCCACTAAATTGCATTTTTCCCCCAGACTTTTTGGTGTGTCCTTTGTGATACCACTTACTTGTAAACATCGTCATTTTTGTCTCCATATTCAAACAAATGCATTTAACAGCTTGCATTAGCATTCTCTTCTCTATAGCACTTAATTTCATATCAGGCCAATTTTACTCTGAATCTTACTCAAATTAAAGCAGGGTTATTATGGAAGGTGCAAAGGTTCAATTTAAGTAAAATCAAGACCATTTTCTTTTGTCTGACTGTTTGTTTTGCATTGAAACAACAGCCTAATAAATTTTAATCATTTCAATCTTTTCAAATTGAAAGCTTTTCAAGAGCATTTTTGCACTTAAGAATATAAGACATGCTTTCTATTTCCATTCTTAAGGCTTGCATGGAATCATAGACATTAGAACTGGAAGAGACCTTTGCGTCATCCAGTCAATCTCCTGTCAATGAAGAATTGTCTCATCTAGAGGTGAATAGGGAATGAGAGGGTTTAAGAATTATACATTTCCCCCTGTAAATCGGTGATCATCCAACATCAATTATGGCATGCAGTGAAATCTGGAGACATAAGTTTCCCCACACCTAGCTTGTCAATCAAATCCCCAAACTGTAAAGTGCACACTAAATAATTCTATTGTTCAAATGCAGGCAGCAGCTGGGAGTAGAGAAAGCTGCCATGCTTTAATTAATATGCTTTGATATTGTGCTTTCTGAAACTTGGAGATTGACTGAGCTCATTTAAACGTCTCCTTCCTGCAGTGACATTCTGTGGCATCTAAAATGACCTGCTTCTCATTTGCCCACCTGAGGTCACTAAGGACAACTAGAAGGGTTGTAAACAGCTCCCCTCATCTTATTAAACACCACCTTTGAAATGTGTATAGATTTCAAGTATGGGAGGTCATGATACCATTAGAGAGGTTAAACTGGAAACAAGAAAGCATGCAAGGTGGTCACAAGATCATTTCAAGCTACACAATTAAATTAACCTATACAAATCTGTGCAGGTGGCTACATTTATATTACTTATCTGGGACAGGAGAGTGAAATCCAGAAATGGGGGGAGGAATTGTCAAAAAGGAAACTGACTTCTAGAGATGAGCAAATTCCACAAAGCATTGTCTACAAATATTCCTATTTTAAAAAATCAAATTTACTTTAGCTGGGATCGTTCAACCTTTGGTACTCACTTTATGTGAACATTTAGTTTATTGACTTTTACTAGCATGAATGCATGTGGAAAGCAAATCTCAAAGCTATGTGGAAACTAAATTTTAAATCCATGCTTCACAAGGTATTTATTCCAAATGGCCTGCATGGTCATCCAATTAGGGATCTGAAAAAATGTAGCGTGAATTATCTGACTAACCAAAACAAAACAACACCGCTCAAATGTCAAATATAAGTATAAAATTATTGTACTGAACTGTTCACAATTTTGAAAAAGAATATCACATGCTTCAGCAAATATAATTAAACAAATATATCCAAAGAAACTGTGATCTGCTCTTGATAATTTTTATGCTAGTTTTGTCTAATAAATTATTCATTGTGAATTATTTGCTCAGCTATACGTATTTCGTAAGGAAAGCCTTATTATCTACTCTATGTCACAAATAAGGACTTAAGATTTCAGTATTTTTGCCTCTCTCTGTGCTATAAATTGCAATGCAGATTACAAAATGAATGGGTGAGGAATAATCCCAAAAGGTTTGTTATTAATATTTCACATGTGTATGGAATCCTTCACCCCAAAGGATCTCACCATGCTATGGAAACCATATTAATAAAGTACCTCTGAAATGCAGACACATCCTCTGTGAAGGGTGTCAAGCAACCAACACATATAGTGTTCCACATCTGTAGAAAGATGGAAATGTTTTCCCAAAAATATCAGTGAAAATCCCTACTCCCATGAAAACTCCTTGAGATCTTTATTAGAAATGGAGAGCAGATAGGCCTTTAATATCTGGCCTGAAAGACCTGCACACAAAGTGGTAATCAGTTTATCTACCTCAGAAGGATGATGTGTTGAGTTGAATCATGGGATTTGAACCTGAGATTCTAGAGGTTTCAGAACAAAAACTTAGATCACTAACCTAGTATCATAGAGTGACACTGGCCCTCTAAGAGGGATCAGAGTAAATGAAGCTGTGACTCATCAACTGCCTCCTAATTGGGCTTAAAAGAGGGCATCTGGGCTATAGAGGGGGAGAGACCTGGTGAGTAAAGGTTGCCTTAGACCAGTCAGGGAGAGTGAGAGCTGCTCTTTTGGAATGATAATTTCTGAGCAGAGAGACTGGGGGAGTTCCCACTGAAAAGAGTGGGGATATACTCCTGCTGGAAGGGCTGGGGTGGCTGTCCTGCCAGAGGGATGGAAAAGGACAGACACCATCCAGGTGTGATGGAAGATGCTGTAATGTGTTATGTCAATGGATATGCTGTCTGGGGATTTTAAGGACTATTTGTACTGGGGTGATAAATGGACTATGTTTGGGGATTTAGAATTTGGACTATTCACACAATGATTTTGTAATAAACTAGCCTCAGGCAAGGGTATTATTGAGGTAAGAAAGCATGGCATAGACTTATGGGGGACTCTGAAGGAGGGAAACTGAGGTAGGTGTGGATGTTGTGCCACAAGAGGATGCTCCAGGCAGGGCTATCCTATGACATCTATCCTAGCTGACACTTTAACATGAACCGGGGGAAAGAATATAAATAGGTTTCTATTTGATCTGGGCAAATAACTGATTTTGCAATTCACTGGCAGTTCTTAAAAAAAAAACAAAAAAAACAGTTTGACCCAAACTGAATCTGAAAAATTTCAGTAAATTGGAAAAAAAATAGTCAAATGAAAGTTTATTTGCTACCCAAATATAAGAATGGCCATACTCGGTCAGACCAATGGTCCATCTAACTCACTATCCTGTCTCTGACAGTGGCCAGTGTCAGATACTTCAGAGGGAATGAACAGAACAGTGCAATTTTGAGTTGCCCTGTCCCAACTTCTCGTAGCTGGAGGTTTAGGGACACCTGGAGCATGGGGTTGCATCCATGATCATCTTGGCTAATAGCCATTGATGGACCTATCCTCCATAAACTAATCTAATTATTTTCTGAACCCAGTTATTCTTTTGGCCTTCATAATATCCCCTGGTAATGAGTTTCATGTGTTGACTGTGCATGGTGTGAAGAAGTACTTCCTTTTGTTTGTTTTAGCCCTACTGCCCATTAATTTCCTTGGGTGATCCCTGGTTCTGGTACTGTGAAGAGGTAAATAACACTTCCTTATTCACTTTCTCCACACCATTCATGATTTTATAGACCTCTACCATACCGCCCCCCTTAGTGATCTCTTTTCTAAGATGAACAGTCCCAATCTTTTAAATCTCTCCTGATATGGAAGCTGTTCGATACCCCTAATCCCTTTTGTTGCCATTCTTTGCATCTCTTCCAATTTTAATATACCTTTTTTGAGATGGGGTGACCTCAGCTGCACTCCGTACTCAAGGTTTGGGCATACTATGGATTTATGTAGGCATTATGCTATTTCTGTTTTATTATCAATCCATTTTCTAATGGTTCCTAACATTCTGTTAACATTTTTGACTACTGCTTCACATTGAGCGGATGTTTTCAGAGAACTATCCACAATGACTCCAAGATCTCTTTCTTGAGTGATAACAGCTAATTTAGACCCCAGAATTTAGTATGTATAGTTGGGATTATGTATTCCAAAGTGCATTACTTTGCACTTATCAACATTGAATTTCATCTGCCATTTTGTTGCCTAGTCACCCATTTTAGTGAGATCCCTTTGTAACAATTTTCATTCAGCTTTGGACTTAACTATCTGGAATTATTTTGTATAGTCTTCAATTTTTCCCACCTCACAGTTTACCCTTTTTTCCAGATCATTTATGAATATTATACACACTACAGGTCCCAGGGCAGAGACCTCAAGAGGTCATCAAGTCCAACCCCCTGCACTGAAGCATGACCAAGTAAACCTAAACCATCCCTGATTGGTGTTTGTCTAACCCCTTCTTAAAAATCTCCAATGCTGGGGATTCCACAATGTCCTTTGGAAACCAATTCCAGAATTCAATTACCCTTAAAGTTAGAAAGGTTTTTCTAATATCTAATCTAAATCTCCCTTGCTGCAGATTAAGCCCATTACTTCTTGTCCTAACTCCAATGGACATGGAGAACAATTGATCACGGTCCTCTTTGTAACCGCCCTTAATATATTAGAAGACTTATGGCCCCCTGTCTTCTTTTCCCAAGACTAAACCATTTATTTTAACCTTTCCTTAGAGGTCAGGTTTTCTAAACCTTTTATCATTTTTGTTGGTCTCCTCTGGACTCCAATTTGTCATCTTTCCAAAAATGAGGTGCCCAGAACTGAACACAGTACTCTAGATGAGGCCTCACCAGTGCCTCATCTCAAGTACTAGTACTAGCATCACATATCAACACTGAATGACGATCCAACAAATAGCAGGGCTTACTTTGATACTCCTACTTTTTAATTGTCTGTTACATCACTATTAGGCCCAGAGGGGAAAAAGTCACGGCAAGACTGAAAGCAAGATTAAGAGAAATTATAGACTGCAGAAGAAAGAAAGAACAAATTTATCTGGGTTGCAAAACAAATAATTCTAAAGCTGTTGGGGACTTAGATTACATAACTAGGGTCAAGGACAGCCTTAGGCAAAAGCAACACAAGTGACCGGTTGGCCCCTGTAGTCGTACAGTAACTCAGCAACTCACAGTCTGGCCTCCCATCTGGAAGATTATAGCTGAACAAGTATAAGACTGACTCTGAGCAGTGGATTTGTTCAGATGAACAGCAAAGGAAAGCAAAAAGGGACCAAGCTATGAGCAAGAGAAAATGTTCCAAATGGAAAAGCCCCTACAACAAACTGCATGTGAAGCATGACATGCTAGGAACTAAGAGCAGGACCAGGCCTGGTCTTTCCTCGGTGCCTGAATGACTGGTCAATCTGGAAATAGGGAGGAGATAGGATGGGAAGAACAAAAAAACCCATAATGATTCAAATAGTTTGCTGATAACCATAGGTTTAGGGAAGTTGCCTGAGTCATAATGGATGTTTCTCACCAAGATAGGTGCATACTAATAGATTCCTTGCTTATTCTACCATGGGAGCACTTGCGGAGATACCCAATTTAGGAAAATGAGACCATCAATTCTAAGCATCATTCACAAATGTTAATTTATGCTTTAAAAGAAAACAGAAGGGTGACATCAGTAATGATCAGTACACCCATTTATTTTCAAGCTTAAAAGCAGTATGACCATAGCACTTATTTAATTTGGTGCAATAAAGGACAAGTGGGATGAAATTAATAAAGGGAAAATTGAGGCTTAATATCCAGGAAAACTTCCCAAGAGATTTGTACAACAGACTCCCTAGGAAATCACACCACTTGGGACTTTTAAAACCAAAGTGGACATAGCATGAGAAAATGCACTGTAGGGAACACTTCTTCCCTGGTAGGTTGACGGGCTGGCTGATCTAATAACTAGTAGATTATGATTCACCAAATCTGCTAGTTCTCTGGAAACCAATTGGTACCTGGAGGCAACACTAAATGTAAGTGAGGTATAGAAAATCATCATCAAAGCCTGATTCACGTGCTCACGCCTGTTGCTTCACTGAAATGGATCTATATTTTTACACTCAAATTATCAACTAAGGATATAAATTGTACAAGTGAGGAGCATCTTCCCTCATATTTTAGAAGTCACACACTAAAAAATTAAGTGTCCTTATTATATGCCATTATTCCATTCTGGGTTAAGATCTTCTCAGATCTCATAAATTGAGCAAGATCAGGGTAGGCCAGTTTGGGATGCAAAACTGGTGAGGAAGTCAGAGTTTCACAGGTGTAGAATTGGGGTAAATGAGAGAAGAATTGGGACCATGGTTCATAAAGTGCTTTATGATTATTCAAGATCAAAGGTGTCATGAACAAAAGGCATTTCAGTTTCCCACCTTGGGTAGTCAAATAAATAACAATGGTGCAAATTAAGTGCAAGGAGCATATAAAACACTACCACATTAGAATGGTAGTGGTTTTTTACACTTTGCACAGTTGTAAACACCGAGCACAAGACTGTGGAGAATCAGGCCCCACGTCAGGGTGCAAGTGAACAGTCAGGCATATTATTTAATTTCCTAATATGTCCTTCTAATTTTCAGATCACGGCATAATTAATTTTTCAGTTTTATTAGAACGGTGCTTAATCTGCTTTAACAGTGTGATAGAATGGACATTTGTATGTGTATGCACACGTACATGTAAATCTTACAGTGATAACAATAGGACAGTAAACAGTAATAGCACAAAGTGTACACTCAGGAACAGTCCATGTCATTAAGCAAAAACACAATTAAGTAGTATTGGTCATCAAGTGATATAGGAAGCACTCCCGCATGCACACACTATTGAGCCGTGTAGCTTTAAAAAAGAGGGGGCGAGGGGAGAGAAAAAGAAGAAAAACTAAACTTCAAGATCATCCTTCAGCACAACAAAATTAACCAATTCCCGAATGATTTCTAAGTGGTCCTACATACCGGTACTCAGTGTGCTGCCTAGGTACAGTGCGCTGCCTAAGTTTATCCTTAAATTATTCACAAACTCAATACATAATAGAACCACATCAACTCGCAGGCCTTGATAACATAAGAATCATGCCTTGAATATAAAAAGAAAAATAGGGAAACATCACTGATAAAGAGTTCATAAAAGTCCAATCACACTACTGGATTTACTATCAGATGGTCATATTTTTATCAGAGTTTTCCAGCAGAGTTGTCTCTTTTACTGAGTTACTAAGATTTAGACCTTTGTAATTTTAGCATTTATCAAGAAACTCAATTTTTAGAGATCCACAGGGGATTTTTGGAAAGAAATTGGTTTTAGTTTTCTTCAACAAAATTATTTTAAAAAGTTACTGCCTAGATTTTATTGTGGCTTATTAATTCCTCTGCAGTATGGCTCACTTAAATAACATTTTTTACGACAAAAGTGAACTCAGGGTATGGGACTGGCTGCAAGCAAAAAGATTACTTTGTTGGGGACACTATACCAGACAAATAGGATGCCAAAGAAAATAACAACAACAGAGTCAAGGTCAGGCAGGTCTAGAGGCCTACCACTGACTAGTTGGCTAGGCATTTTATGCAGAGACATGACCAGTCTGAGATTAAGATAGGAACAGCCATGGACTCCTCCGGACGGTCGAAACAACAGACTGGATTTCTACATAGATTGCTTCCATCAACGTGCAAAGGCTGAAATTGTGGATAAGCAACCTCACTTGCCCCATAACCTCAGCCATGCTGAACACAACGCCATCTACAGCCTCAGAAACAACCCTGACATCATTATCAAAAAGGCTGACAAAGGAGGTGCTGTCGTCATCATGAATAAATTGGAATATGACCAAGAGGCTGCTAGACAGCTCTCTAACACCACATTCTACAGGCCATTATCCTCTGATCCCACTGAGGATTACCTAAAGAAACTACACCATCTGCTAAAAAAACTCCCTGACAAAGCACAGGAACAAATCTGTACAGACACATGCCTAGAACCCCGACCAGGGACATTCTATTTGCTACCCAAGATCCATAAACCTGGAAATCCTGGACGCCCCATCATCTCAGGCATTGGCACCCTAACATCAGGCTTGTCTGGTTATGTGGACTCTCTCCTCAGACCCTACGCTACCAGCACTCCTAGCTATCTTCGAGATACTACTGACTTCCTGAGGAAACTAGAATCCATCGGTGATCTTCCAGAAAACACCATCCTGGCCACCATGGACGTAGAAGCCCTCTACACCAATATTCCACACACAGATGGACTACAAGCTATCAGGAACAGTATCCCCGATAATGTCACAGCTAACCTGGTGGCTGAACTCTGTGACTTTGTCCTCACCCACAACTATTTCACATTTGGGGACAATATATACCTTCAAGTCAGCGGCACTGCTATGGGTACCCGCATGGCCCCACAGTATGCCAACATTTTTATGGCTGACTTAGAACAACGCTTCCTTAGCTCTCGTCCCCTAACGCCCCTACTCTACTTGCGCTACATTGATGACATCTTCATCATCTGGACCCATGGAAAAGAAGCCCTTGAGGAATTCCACCATGATTTCAATAATTTCCATCCCACCATCAACCTCAGCCTAGATCAATCCACACAAGCGGTCCATTTCCTGGACACTACTGTGCTAATAAGCGATGGTCACATAAATACCACCCTGTACCGGAAACCTACTGATCGCTACACTTACCTACATGCCTCCAGCTTCCATCCAGGACACACCACACGATCCATTGTCTACAGCCAAGCTCTAAGATATAACCGCATTTGCTCCAATCCCTCAGATAGAGACAAGCACCTACAAGATCTCTATCAAGCATTCTTAAAACTACAATACCCACCTGCTGAAGTGAAAAAACAGATTGACAGAGCCAGACGAGTACCCAGAAGTCACCTCCTACAAGACAGGGCCAACAAAGAAAATAACAGAACACCACTAGCTGTCACCTTCAGCCCCCAACTAAAACCTCTCCAGCGCATCATCAGAGATCTACAACCTATCCTGAAAGATGATCCTTTACTCTCACAGATCTTGGGAGACAGACCTGTCCTCGCTTACAGACAACCCCCCAACCTAAAGCAAATACTCACCAGCAACCACACATCACTGAACAAAAACACTGACCCAGGAACCTATCCTTGTAACAAAGCCCGATGCCAACTCTGTCCACATATCTATTCAAGTGACACCATCATAGGGCCTAATCACATCAGCCATACCATCAGGGGCTCGTTCACCTGCACATCTACCAATGTGATATATGCCATCGTGTGCCAGCAATGCCCCTCTGCCATGTACATTGGCCAAACCGGACAGTCTCTACGCAAAAGAATTAATGGACACAAATCTGACATCAGGAATCATAATACTCAAAAACCAGTGGGAGAACACTTTAACCTGTCTGGCCATTCTTTGACAGACCTGCAGGTGGCTATCTTAAAACAGAAAAACTTCAAAAACAGACTCCAACGAGAGACTGCTGAGCTGGAATTGATATGCAAACTAGACACAATCAACACAGGATTAAATAAAGACTGGGAATGGCTGAGCCATTACAAACATTGAATCTATCTCCCCTTGTAAGTATTCTCACACTTGCTTCTTATCAAACTGTCTGTACTGGGCTATCTTGATTATCACTTCAAAAGTTTTTTTTCTCTTACTTAATTGGCCTCTCAGACTTGGTAAGACAACTCCCACCTGTTCATGCTCTCTGTATGTGTGTATATATATCTCCTCAATATATGTTTCACTCTATATGCATCCGAAGAAGTGGGTTGTAGCCCACGAAAGCTTATGCTCTAATAAATTTGTTAGTCTCTAAGGTGCCACAAGTACTCCTGTTATTCATGGGCAGGAGTGAATGGCAATGCTGCATTTTACCTATAAAGATGCTTTGGGATGAGAGGAAGAATGAATAAAATTAATATTTGACAGCTTAGGAGGTGGACATATGATAAAGGATGCTGGCCTCTTCTATAAAAGTGAGTATCCTAGAATCATAGAAATTCAAAAAGTAACAGCCTAGTGCTCTCTGTTACATTTTCTAGTGCTGTCTCCAGTCTAGCATTTGCTAATATTCAGTTGACATTTACTTTATTTCATCCCATTACCCCCTGGGTAATGGATAGCCCTTGTGACCCTCTAAATAATTCATTTTTAACCTTAGTTTATTAACGCCCTAAAATACTTGTAAATAGTAATGCCCCTTAGTCTTCTTAGTTGTTAATTAAACATGCCATGCCACACATAAATAGTTCTTTTAAAATTATTAGAGGGTTTAAAAGTTTTAAAATTTAGCAAAATTTCTCTCCCTGTTGGACAGCTTTGAACTGGGATTCAGATTTCTCTTTCTTCACATCTATAAGATTTTCATCTCAGGTTCAGCCATGATCCTATTCACCAGCTTTGTATTATTCTGAATTTGGCAATACTGTTAGAGAAATTACAATGTGGAACAGTTCCCAGGAACGTATGCCCCATAACCACGGACTCTGGGGAGCACTGGGGTCCCAGCTGCCCACCATGAATCCAGGCAGGATTCCCTGGGAACCCTGTCTTGGATTTGCTAAAGTTCATTGAACCAGCAATGTTTTAGGCAAAACACTTTGGACTGCACGAGTAGCCCAACCGATTGCAATTGGGACTGAATGAACAGGAATACAGTAAGATATTACTCAGGGTGAGCGAGGTGGCAGAATGTGTTCAGAAATGATTTTCAACAGTTATCGCTTTAGTCATAATTTGCCACAACCAACAACGTAATCAATTTTTTTGGCATGACAAACATGCAGACTGCTCGAGAAACAGGAAGCTGAAGTGCAGGAATTCTGTACAATCTAATCTTTTGGCTTGTCTTTTAATAAAATACGGATACTGGGTCCAACTAGTTCAGAAACTGTCTAGTTCGGAACCCTAGTTTGACCCTCAAATTCCTGCCCTTCCTTCTTCAGTCTAATTAACAAATCTGTATAAATCTGAATCCTACCTTATTTTTCACCATTACAAGAAAAAAGCATGCCCCATTGTGAGAGGGTGTACCCGGCCTTTGTGGACACTGCTGGAAGTCCCGGCATCCTAGTACATCCCATTCCGGCAAAGTGATAGGAAAGGAGCAATGAAGGTGGATCCTCCAGGTCTGCCTAGAGAGGCCTCAGGGAAGCAGCCCATCAGAGCCCAGAAGGCTCAGCTAAAAAGAGCTGCAGGGCCTTAGCAGGTCAGTTCCTTGCTGGGACCAGAGGAGCAAGGAAGGATGCTCCTGTCTGGCCAAAGGAGTTTGAGAGATAATAAGAGGTTTTGTTTGTTTGGTTTTTTCCCCGATTGAATTTTGAATTGCGGAGTTTGGGAGAGAGAGATAGCCGAAGAACCTTAACCCTGAGGTAAGGGTGATGCTAAAGGGGCTAGAATGGAAGAGGCCCAGAGAAGCAGCAGCAACTAATTGAATCAAGCAGGAGATGGGTGCTGTTTATAGGGTTCTTGGGTTTAACCCGAAGTAGTGGGCTGGCCTGGGTTCCTCTGCTACTGCAGGTAAAGTGGCATAAACCCAAGAAGGTGGCAGAGCTTATTTGGAAGCCAGAACAAAGGGCTGAATTTAAAGGGCCCAGAGTTGGGCTGAAGACCCTATCAAGGACAAAGAGACTTTTATTTGCTAGTCTTTAATACCCTGGAAGGGGTTCATTCTGACTTTATAATTTGACCAGAGGCCCAAGCTGCTGAAGACCCATCAAGGTCAGTTAGCAGCCCACAGGTGGCACCAGGGATGTGTAAAGGGCTGTGGTCCACATCCAGCAGCTTGGAGGTGCTCAGGAGGTGAATGTCCCATTACACCTAAATGGAAAAGTTTACCCCTCTCAGATTAATCTATTTGGTAGCCTCATTCAAAAGCCAATTGCTGCATTAAGACCAATAGGCTCTTCCCTCAACCACCCTCAATAAAAGAGCAATGTTTTGGGTTGGTTAGGCTAGTGTTAAAGCCAGAGACTTTGGATCACTGACCCAAGAATGGTATATGAATAGAAATCAAATTGCTCAATGTAATGTCTATATCTGAAGACCTACCCATTACTAGAAATACCAATAATCAGTAGCCTGTTAAATTGGGACTTTTAATAAGATGTTAGACTTGGAGGCAGCTCTTAGTTTCTCTTCGCTGCTCTCATTCCCACTTCAGCCAAGAACACTTTTACGATTGGTGAGTGTCAAGGCCTCAAGAGCCCTTGAGAAGTTCCTGGAAAATATGATTTGTGGTACATGGCAGGTTCCATGCATAAAATTTCTTGACTGATTACAGACAGCTTTCATTTGACACATTTTCTTCATCAAATAGCACTTTAAGAAGTGAAAATAGAAGGGGGGAGGGCTTTAAAAGGGCAATATACTTTCAATACTCTTGAGCAGTTTGTTCTAAGCAAAGTTGACTGTTACCTTTTAGTGATGACTGGTTTACTGATTGTTAATGCTTTAAAAATAAAATGAAATCAGGTGTATAGTCTTTACTGCAAGAAAGATATATGCCTCCGTGCATAGCAGTGGTTTGGCAATCTTAATCTCCAAAGACATAACGTTGATGTATGTTATGTTGCCAAACAGCACAGTGAGTGTTTAAAATGCTGTGAACAGCCCTATTGCCTCCACATGATACAATCTAAGATTAGATTGTAACTCAGTGACTGAATCCTTTCCCAAATCCTGCATAGAATATTAAAGCTCAGGCCATTTACTCTAATATCTTGAAGGAAGGAATTTTTTTTCTTTTTGCCATAGAAACAAGAAAGCACAGAGTGGGGATATGCACTGTCGGCAACATGAAAGCATGTCACCCACATCAGGCAATTCCACTGTAATACAACGTCATCGTTTCTATTTTGATGAAAGCTTGAGGCTGTGCAAAAGGATCTGTTTAGCAACCATGTCTATGGTATCATAACTGTTCAAATCTCAACTGATATATTAACCTAAGATCTATCCAGCGCTTCTCCTGCATCCTTGATGTCTGCCGTATTAATTTTGATGGAATTAAATGCACGTAGAGGTCAAGGAGTTAATTCAGACTGTCACCCTTCTGTACTTTTTTCCAAATAATTTTATATAACAATCTGAGTTGATCTTCTGTTACTTTAGACAGCTTAAAGTACCTTGCACAACACAGCCCTGCAAAAGCAGCTTCATGCAGTGATTAGTGCAACATACTGTAGTGTTAGACCTTTATTTCTCCTCTTACCCTTCTTCCCTATCCTGTCGTATCTTCCATTTGCCTGTGTCTTAAGTCAGCGCTGTGCTGCTAAAATTTTAACAAGGACTTCTTCAAATATTTTCCAGCTCCCTCACGAATACATCTGACCTTCCGTCACCAAAATACTCTTCCCACACCTCAAATTTATCCTCTATCCCACAAAATGTAGCAATTCTACACTCTTCCCCCACCAAACAGCTGCATCAGTGCTTTCACTCTCACCCACATCAATCAGTCCCTTTAACATGCCATGCTTCCCTCTCCCCTGCATTTTTCTTTCTTTCTTTCTTTCTTTCTTTTATAATAGCATCTAGGGACCCCAAACAGGGCTTTGGCCTCATCATTGTACAAACACCGCAAGGACAATCCCTGCCCCAGAGATCTCACAGTCAGGGATTTAGGCAACACACAACCCATGAATAAGTTGACAGGGAACAGTAGAGACAGGTTCATTTACTTAAATTAGTAATCAGCAAAAGTCCAACCAAAGCCAAACAGCATCTCAGAGGCTCCCCTATTAGGCAGCCGTTCCTCAAAACAGAGGTGATTGTAGCAGGCAGCGGTCCTGAAGCCTTTGGCTTGCAGGTGGTTGGTCAGGTAGAGAGTGGGTCCCCTCTGATGGTGGAATGGGTGTTTGCTGGTAGGTTGGGGATGTACGCCCTTGGTTCTTGAGGTGGGAAGTTTTGTCTGATTGTGAGGAGTCTACCCCACCTGGTATGGGGATAAGTAGGGGAAGTAGGTCTCGCATTGCTATTAAGGATATTAGGTTGGGGGGTAGCTCTCCCAGGATGATGTGGAGGGCCCAGTAAACAAACAGGCCACTGCTGGCTGGTATGAGGAGTCACCAGGAAAGTGGGTTTCTCCAGCTGGTGTGGGCAAGTGAGTCTACACTGACTAGTATAGTGGTCAGGTTGGGGAGTGGGTGTCCCCTAGACCAGTGGCTCTCAATCTTTCCAGACTACTGTACCTTTTCAGGAATCTGATTTGTCTTGGGTACACCCAAGTTCCACCTAATTTAAAAACGACTTGCTTACAAAATCAGACATAAAATTGCATTATTACTGAAAAATTGCTGACTTTCTCATTTTTACTGTATAATTATAACATAAATCAATTGGAATATAAATATTGTACTCACATTTCAGTGTATAGTATATAGAGCAGTATAAACAAGTCATTGTCTGTTCGAAATTTTAGTTAGTACTGACTTCACTAGTGCTTTTTATGTAGCTTGTTGTAAAACTAGGCAAATATCTAGATGAATTGATGTACCCCGTGGCAGACCTCTGCATACCCACTGATGTGCACGTACCCCTGGTTGAGAACCACTGCCCTAGATGGTAGAAGGGGTCATAGGAGTTAAAAGATGAGGAGCAGGTCTCCTATTGCTGGTGGTATTGAAGTGGGTCTTGAAGTGGGTCTCTGCTAACTGGTGGAGAGGGGAAGCAGGCTCCTTTCCATAAGTTGAGAAAAGACTTGAACTTTTCTTGGGCATTGGAGGGACTGGCTGAGGATAGTAGGGTTCCAGGCTCCATCCCACTATTTATTCTTCAGACTCTGGGCTGTCACTGGGTAAGCAGACAAATGGTGAGGAGAGAGACAGGCTCAAAAGCTCCTGGATTCTCACTCATGGGTGTAATAGCTTGGCCCTGCTCCTCTTGAGCAAAGATCTGTGAAACCCATAGAACTGAGCCAGGCAAGATCTGTGGACCATTTGTGACCTACTAAATCTTTTATTCATAGGATTATATATACCCAGAGATCTTAACACAGCCCTGGAGTCTTTCAGTGTGTGAAGAGACACGTCCATAGTTTCTGCAAACAGCTTTCAACCATCAAAAGGGAGGTGTTCAATGGTGTTCTGAACCTCTCTCAGGAACCCTGAGAGTTGGAGCCATGATGCCCTGCACACAACTACTGCTGCAGAGATGTCTGTGGCATCCAAGGATGCTTAAAGAGACATCCTGATTAATATTTGACCCTCCATGATGGCCTGAAGCTGTTCCCTCTGTTCATGTGGAAGAAGATCAATAAAGATTGTCAAATTATATTTGGCCATGATTGCCTGAGAGTTTGCCATCTAAAATTACAGGATTGCAAAAGCATAAGTTTTTCATCCAAAGAGGTCTAGATGCTTTTGGTCCTTATCATACAGGGTAGACTTGGATTAGTGTTGTTTCCCTACTCATTCACTTCATCCGCCACCAGAATTAGGTAGGGCAGAAGGAGAATAAAATTGTGGATTTCTTGGATGGGATGTAATAATTTATCTTTCCATTTGCAAGTTGGGGGAATGGTATCAGGTGTTTGGCAAACTATATTTTATTGGGTCCAGGACTGCCTGCTTAATGGGTAGCACAACTCTAGTGGGTGTTGCTGATTGACTGCAAAATGTCAAGCAGTTTGTGATGTGAATCCTTGACCTCTTAAAGTGGTATTTGAAGAGCATCAGCTACCTGCTTTATAAGGTCCTGAGGTTTTTGAAAAGCATCAGTCATGACTAGAGATGGTGAAGAAATAGCAGTTTGAGGGGTGGCTTATTCCTCAAACATCTCCTTGTGTTGGGGAGCCAGTTAGGGAGGAGAGACTTGAACATTTCTAATTCCTTGGAACTAGTGGTCTGGCAAATTGCTGTTAGTACACAGCCCAAGGATCCCAGTATGGCCATTGCAGGGGCTCCATACGGGAGAGAGGGTGGCATCTGTGGTGTTGAGCATGAGGGTTTTCCCTATGGGACTCAAAGAACAGGCTCCTGTATGGATGTGTAGGAGAACCCTGCACTGAGATGGATGAGACTGAAGGAAGATCTTCCTCCTCCTTGGCATCTTCCAACGAGAGGGGCACCAGCAGAAAAAGGGTGGAGAGTCCAGTGGTACTGGAGCATGGGGTCTCAGTACTGAGAGGTATGTGGTAGCCATGAGTAGTGGAGATTCCAGTTCATCTGCCACTGATAAAAGTCTTTTGAGATTCTGAATTCCTGTGGTATCGAGTGGAGGATTGGTTCTGACATAACAGCGTGTTTGGCAGTTGAAGCAGACGTACTGTAGATTTTGAGCATACCAAAGTAGGCGCCAATGGTGTCTGACACTTTGGTTTGCATGGTTGTACTGAGGATCCTGTCTGGGGAGGTACCAATGATGGAGCTGTGTTCAGTGGTATTGGTTTGAGGAGTGCTTATCCTCCTTGTCCCTTGTAGACAGGGCTCTGTTGGAAATGTGTTTCTCTTAAGAGTTCTGGGATTTTCCAGACCCACCAGTACTGGAGGAGGAGTCTTTTGCCTCTACACTGCTGAGCTGATAGGTTGAGGCTTCTGATACCATGGACTCAGCAGGGGATGGGGGTCTCTTGGGAGCAGGTTCCTTATGATAACAGTCAGCACTTCTCTTTTGGGACCCTTCATTGAGGCCTCAAGAGTTTTGCCCCTCTTAGGGGAGATCTGTGCTGAGGTCAAAGGGGAACTTGATCTGCCCAGAGACAGATGCCTGTGGGAAGGTCTTCTGACCTGACTCTGAAGTGGGTCAAAGGGAGCACTCCAGCAGCAGCTTGACCTCACAGTTCTTCCTTGCTTTGGATTTAAAAGCCAGGCAAAAGTTACACTTCTGGGAGACATATGACTCTCCCAGGCAGCTGACACACTTAGAGTGGCCATCATTGACTGGGATAGGCTCCCGACAAGAGAGGCAATGTTTGAATCCTGGAGAGTTGGGCATGCCCTGCCAGGAGAGAAAGGCTCCCTGAAGTGAGGGAGAGGACCAAAGTTAATCCTCACACTACTTATCTACTAACTATATAACAACTATCTAAAACCAACTAACACTAAACTATAAAGAAAAAGTTAGCTCAGGCATGCTCAAGGCAGACACGCTAGGGCTCTGTCTTAGGCCAAGGTGGCTGAGAGGGAACTGAGGGCAAATCGACCGTGGCAGCCCTATGTAGCCTCAGTGCATGGCACAAGGATGTATAGGACATATAGGCAGGTCAAACGGACACTGCAAACAGGAAATCTCTGATCAAGGACTCAAGATGCGCTGGTACACCTGAAGTGGATCACCCATAGGGACATTACTCAATGAAGAATTTTTAGCCCACCTCCCCCAATCTGCTGCTGAAGGAATGGATCCCATCTGCGTTCAAGTCTAGCAATCAAGTTGCATTTTCTAGGTCTATCTTTGGAACAAGAGTGGCTACAAATTTATTTTTCTTCAAGAAAAGATTCCTTTCACATGGCCCAAAGAATAGCTCCGTTAACAAGGGAGCTCTCCAGCTCTTCTGTGCTTCAAGTACCATCAACTCTGATTCTTAGCATAACTGTAAAAAATACTTATCTAGACTCTCTTTCCTCCAAGGAGATTTAGTCTGTCTGATTAGAGACTTGGCTGCTTTCAACCATCGTAAGACCAAAGATCCTGTGCCTGCAAGTCTCCCATAGAAAATAAAGTGAGATAGGGGAATATAGTCCAGCTCTGGATATCTACTTGCAGGAAGTCCAGTTCAAGTTCTGACCATTCTAGGCAGCCAAAACATTATTTCAGTCAGAGCCAGATCTAGTAACACACTGCTCCAGATCAAAAGAAAACCTACTGCCCTGTGAAATATTTTAATAACGGTTTACAATGATCCTACAGAAATAGGCTGAAAGCTAGATACCATGGGATACTAAATATAACAACACTTCATTCTTTAACCGTTCATTCAAGGATCTCAAAGCAGTTTGCAATGGTTAGCTGATTCAGGCCTCACGCCACCCTGTAAAGCAGAGTACAGTTATTCCCATTATACAAATGGGGAAACAGACCTGGAGAGGCCATTGCCTATCCTTTTAAATGCCCACTGACTTGAGGTGATGACATTTTTGACACACATGAAGCATTTACAAAGGCTGAGCACCTACCAATCCCTTGTGTCTTCAGTTGGCATTGTGGATGCTCAGCACGTCTGAAAATCATATCTAGGAGCACTAGCTCAGGCCCTCAAACAGTGAGCCACCCAAAATTATTGACCACCTGTGATAATTTAGGCCTAAATGGCTATCATATAGAAACTCAGTGGTAGAGCCATAACCAAATCCAGGTCTCTTGATGACCAATATCCTGTTCTCATCACCATAGTATACTTCCTCCCAGGTATTTCAAAAAAGAGCTACAGAAATTAAGGCTACAAATGCCAATAAGTTGTATAATGGATTCTTGTCAGTGGGGAAAAAAAAGACCTAAACTGAAAAACAAATTATGCACATTTTACATCCCACAGAGGTTCCGGATTTTATTTTTTCTAAGGCTGAATTAACTCAGAAAGCAGTTAATTTCCAACTTCAAAGATTTTTTTCTTGTTTTGAAGACAATAAATATGCAGCAAATATCTCACAGCAACAACGAGCTGATTAGACATATTTAAACAAGAATAGTCGCTTGTCAGAAATAAATTACTGTAGCAGAATGTCATGTCTGGCTTTATTTTATTTATTTTTGGGGGGGCGGGAACCAGACCACACATTTCTGCCAGAAGAATATCTCCCTGTATTTTAATGCTTCTTTAAAATTGTTCTCACAAGACAATGTTTCCAGCAGTTCAAAGGACAGAAGAGTTATTCCTACCTGCTACAGTGACTTTAGCTGTCCGACTGATGATAGCCCCAATGCCTTCTAAAGAGGCCTCACACTGGTAGAGACCCTCATCTGGCTTATGGTGCCTGGAATGGACTATACTTTGTATCAAGAGGGAACCATTGGCCATCTGCTGTCTCCTTTCATCCACTGCCAGGTTTAAGAAGACTGCATCTTTCTTCCACTTGATGACAGGAATTCCTTGATCAGACTCCACTGTGCAATTCAGCAGCACATTACTTCCGCGCATGGTGACAGCATCTGAAGGCTCAGTCAGGAACCGCAATGATGTAAAACCCTTAACTTGTGAACCTAGAATAAGAAAAGCTTGGTTATTCATTCACGTACAGGAAGATAGATGCCAGTTCTGGTGCATTAACTCATTGAAGAGCACGAACACAAAATCCCAGAAGACACTTTGGGTGCCCGGTGAACATTCTGAGAATTAATTTAATTAAAAATAGCATGTCTCAGCAAATTGACTGAAGGAAAACCAAGATGAATATTTTGGTGCCATCAATTCAAATACAATATTTACAAAAGGGAGACAAATATGTAAACAAAGCAAAATACCTCTAACTGCGCCCCCCTCCCCTCATTACTTCAAGAAATAAGCCCCAATGTGTTCAATTTTCTCTAGTGCAGTGGATCAGTACAAAGCCTATGCATTGTTTCAGTACCATTTTGAGGGTATAAATGGAATTTACTCTAATTGGCTCATAGGGCTTGTGCTGGACCCCTGCACAGAGCTGAATTTCACCATGAGAAGTTTGCAAATAGCACTTGGGTGGCTTTGTATTTATGAGCAACTTTCAGAGGAGATTAGCCAAATCCAGAGTCTAGCCATCTATTGGAAGTGCTGCCAAATCTTTGTATATGATGAAGCTTTTCTCCCTGAACCAGAATGACACTCACATCTGTAGTAGGAAGAGAGCCTGAGACATAAGCCCTTATATCAGAGGCCTGGTTTGAGGCCGGACCTGCTCACAGAATTTGGCAAGAGCAGGGCTGATATTGCAGAAAAAACACATTCCTAACAAGTGCTCGTCACAGAGTGCTCATGCAAACACATGCCAATATCCAGTGGTACCAGAACATCCCAATATTAAGGATGGTACACAAACATTACCCAAGGATAACAGGAACACACTGACCCATCCTAAAAGATAAGGTCAGGATGATAGTACGTAATAGAGATGTTTTGATCAAACCAACATGTACAAGATGGGTGATAACTAGCGACGTAAGGGGGCAGTAACTAACTAGGTCAAAGGGGCAGTACTAACTTGTTTGTATCGGGGTATAAAGATGCATCTCAGAGGGAGTGTCTTTGTCTGGCCATAGGGAGGAACGGAAAGTCCCGCCGTTCACAGAGCTGGTCCATTGTTATGGGCATACGTGTATTAGTGGTCTGGTAGAGACTGCGGGATACTAGTACCATGCTTTGTCAACAATACACCTGGCTGGGTGCCCTCGTCCCTTAATGGATCTTGTGGTCATTGGGTGGTTCGCTCGAGGTCTGCAATGCCAGCTGTCTGTGCAGGGCTGGGGCGGCACACAGAGGGAACACACACACACACACACACACAGAGCCAAACAGCTATCAACATCTAACCACAACATTCTCAAAAGCACCTCCTCTTAACTTCTTTTCCATTCCTCTGCAATACAGAGAGAAATGGATGAGATACTGAAGTCCCTTGGGTGCCAACTGAGCAGGTGTCACAGCAGCAGCCATGAATGACAGGGCTGCAAAATGCAGAGTCTAGGCCCCTTTGCAGCCCTGCACAGTTAGGAGGCAATGGAGAAGAAGATGGAGTGAGAGACTTCCATGGAGGGCCCATGATATGAATATAAACCTTCACTGCTAAAGACTAGAAAACTGTTAAGATGCTTAAGAACTAGTGGATTTTATTACATACTCTAATAGCACAATAAAAGGAAAGGAAATGGGCCCGATTCTGATTTTCTATTGGATTGCCCCTTTTCCAGTCATTTACACCTGTACAAAGTGCATGCAAATTGGATTCTGATTTGGTAGCATTTTATATGCACTTTCCACAAATGTAAATTACTAGACTATGGTCCAGGCTGTGGAGAATCAGACCCTATAACTTCCATTGATTGCTAAATGATATCAGAGAGTCAAAACGTACAGGACCTTGTATGTCTTTAAAGCTGCTGTCTGTGAATGGAAAGGAGGCCGATATTTTCTGTTAAGCAAACCTTGTCCTCAACCTTTCTTCCATGGATATGCTATATATAGCACTCCTAGCTGTTAAGGGCTGGGTTGACAGCATCACCTTAAACAGCTTGCCTCCAGCATATGATATTTCCAGCCCCTTCCCAGCTACCATCCTCCTCTCCACATTACTTTCTCTCTGGCCACGTTCTAAAGGAAGAACAAAATTAATTGACTGGCAAAAGATGTATCCAAGGCCTGATCCTGATCTCACTCACATTGGTTTAATCCCACCTGAAGTCAATGGAGCGACACTGGTTTCAGTAACCTAAGGTTGCATACTGGTGGAAGATAGACTTTTGTCATGAAACTGCTGTTAGTAGCAAACAGGCCCATTTACAATTTAGGCAAGTATTGTTATCTTAAAAACATTTATTGCTTTTTATTCTTCCATAGGCCTCTGGTGTTTTGTTTTTAAAACACAGCTTCTTGTTGGACATTTTTATTTATGCCACCAAAACACAACACATTTTAACACCCAGCTGTTTATGACAGTATGTTAATGAATTTATGTGACTATTATCAGAAGTAAATAATCCACTTCTTCTGAAACAGTGGGGTTATGACAGATTTCAATTCAGGGAGTTCATAAATTACAGAAGTTAAACAAAGATTAACTTTCTTTTCATGCAATTACCCTTGCAGTTCAGTCACAATTTCAGCTATTCATATCCTTTGCAGAAGCCATAGTTATCTTAAATTGCTTTAGTACATGGTACCTAACAGCTTGAATAACCTGTAATGCTTTTGAAATGTGAATACAGTTCAAACCCTTCTCTGAAATATTGCTCCTGGAGGCTGAAGTGGTGAGAGGTTGAAGAAATGATCATATGCTTTCAAAGATTTCTTGGAAGTTCAGGAAGGAGGAGGGTTAAGAGACAGGTTTTTAAAGGTATTTAGGTGCCTAATGATACAGATAGCCACCTACTGGGATTTTCAGAACTGCCAAAGTGCCTAATCCCTATTGAAATCAATGGCAGTTAAGTGCCTAGATGCTTTTGAAAATCCCACTAGGCTTCTATCTGGCTAGATACCTAGGAATTAGCTCAAGCAGCCCTCAACCAAAATATTAGATCTTGAATGCCAACCAATCTTTGGGAACATTCCAAATCATGTATCGTCATTATTTTAACAAGGGACTTCCACAAACCTTTTCCTCCCTAACCTGTAGTAAACCCCAGGTACCAGAGTGCATGCACCTGCTGACGGGAAGGCTGAGGGACTGAAGATTGTTCAAAATTTTTATGAAATGTCCAAAGATTACACAGATTTAGTTTTTGTTAGATTAACAGGGAACCAGATTCCAGACAGACCAGAGCTGGAAATACAACTATAGAGCCTGTCAACTGGAACACCTTGGTACTCAGAAGCCCAATCATGGAAAGTTTTAAGGTGTAAACTCACAATGTAAATTGCACTGAGAAACCAATATGAGGGCAGTGCAGTTTATGAAGCACATATTAAACAAATTCTAAGTAACCAGGCAGCGATATTTTGCACTGTTAAAGTGTTCAAGCAGTCAACATGTGTGGCCCTATTTCCAGTGGATTGCAGTAATCCAGTTTTCTTTTTCTTCACACACACTTTGTATAGGTTTCAGAGTGGTAGCCATGTTAGTCTGTATCAGCAAAAAGAATGAGGAGTGGCACCTTAGAGACTAACAAATTTATTTGGGCATAAGCTTTTGTGGGCTAGAACCCACTTCATCAGTTGCATGTAGTGGAAAATACAGTAGGAAGATAATGGGGGTTGCCATACCAACTCTAACGAGACTAATCAATGAAGGTGGGCTATTATCAGCAGGAGAAAAAAAACTTTTGTAGTGATAATCAGGATGGCCCATTTCCAACAGTTGACAAAAAGGTGCAAGTAACAGTAGGGGAAAAATTAGCCTGGGGAAATAGTTTTTAGTTTGTGTAATGACCCATCCACTCCCAGTCTTTATTCCAGCCTAATTTAATGGTGTCCAGTTTGCAAATTAATTCCAGTTCTGCAGTTTCTCGCTGGAGTCTGTTTTTGAAGTTTTTTTGGTTGAAGAATTGCGACTTTTAGGTCCCTGAGTGACCAGGGAGGTTGAAGTGTTCTCCGACTGGTTTTTGAATGTTATAATTCTTGACATCTGATTTGTGTCCATTTATTCTTTTGTGTAGAGATTGTCCAGTTTGCCAATGTACATGGCAGAGGGACATTGCTGGCACAGGATGGCATATATCACATTGGTAGATGTGCAGGTGAACGAACCCCTGATGGTGTGGCTGATGTCTGTAAGCGAGCACAGGCCTGTCTCCCAAGCTGTCTGTAAGCGAGCACAGGCCTGTCTCCCAAGATCTGTGAGAGTGAGGGATCGTCCTTCAGGATAGGTTGTAGATCCTTGATGATGCGCTGGAGAGGATTTAGTTGGGGGCTGAAGGTGATGGCTAGTGGCGTTCTGATACTTTCTTTGTTGGGCCTGTCCTGTAGTAGGTGACTTCTGGGTACTCTTCTGGCTCTGTCAATCTGTTTCTTCACTTCAGCAGGTGGGAACTGTAGTTTTAAGAACGCTCGATAAAGATTTTATAGGTGTTTGTCTCTGTCTGAGGGATTGGAGCAAATGCGGTTGTATAGTTGGACTCCAGGTCCTCTGGGAGAGAATATAATTTCTTGATGGAGAATAATATTTTTTCCCTAGTGAGTGATTAATTAGTGCATCAAGAGTTGAAATCAAAACAGGGAGAAAAGATGAATTTATGAATATATTTTAGAAATTCCAAAATTGAGTTTAGCTTCCCAAATTATGATCTTCAAACCGATTTTTTGTTGAGGCCTAAATAAATTCCACTTAGAAATCATTGTTCTGCACCACTTTCTCACAGTATTGCAACTCATGGTGACCTTCCCTCCAGTGAGCAGAACTGGAAATAGCTACTTAAGGGCACAAGAAGGGGCAGGGAACCTCCCACAGTGTTTTCCCTTATTCTGCCAAAAGCTGAAATGCCACTTCTGAAACGTTCCTAATGCCCAGCACAAGGACATCTATTGAAGCCAATGGCAAAACGCCTGCTGGCATCAATGGAAGGAAGAGTGGGCTGTTGGGAACTAGATCTGAAGTCAAATCCTTGCCTGGCAAAGCACTGTCCCGGATGCTTATCTCTTCAGCTACAGCCAGTGGAGGTTTTTAATCTTGTGCTATTGGAAGACGTGAAAATGCTGTAAAACTTCTTTCGTATTTGTCCTAGTCCTTGAGCAGCCTCTTCCCCGCTGTGCTTTACCTTAAATATCTCATGAAATCTAAGATGAGTTAACAATGCAATGGAGGCACCTAAATACAGCACAGTTTACAACAGGCCATTAAGCTCTTCACCCCTAGCATTGGGGGGGGGGGTTGTTTTTCCATCAGAGATGGACAATGGGTTCATTTTATTTCTAAGAACCAGACTGATATTTTCCAACTATTTTTAAACCTCTAGACTACTAAAACTTATGCCAATAGCTCAAATTAAGGGGTGGGGAGCAGGGCTAAGCTAAGAAGGTATCTGTAGAGGAAATATGGGAGCTCTTTTAAAGTATACTGCAATACAAAATGTCTCTTCTACAGGTTCAGTGCTTTGTGGTGAGAGAACCCCACTGTCTTTATCTGGCACCTTTGATCACCTCCTTATTCCCCCCCCCCCCCCATCTTTAATGATATTTCCCTTGCAATTCCTCAGAGTTGCAAAAAGCTAAACACTAAAAAAAAAAGTTTGAGTATTAATACTCCCAAGCATTCAACATCAAACCCAATGAAACTGAGTCTTGGGTTTGATGTTCATCAGTGTGTTTGGAAACCCTATGCTTATGAAAGTTTGGTGAATATAGACTGAGGTTACTTGCAGAAAGCCTTAATTACTTCTATGGGATTGTCTGCATAGGTAAATGCTAACCAACATGAGTAAAATTTGCACAATTGAGTCCATGCCTGGAAAGATGCTGCACTTCTGTCACAAAAGTTTATCACCCTTGTGACTTTTCCCCAGCAAGTTGTTTCAGGTTCTATGCCCCTCAAAGACATCTACAATCAGAGCACTAGATATGTGTGCTTTTCTAATTGTTTTAAGTGTTATAACATAGCAAATGCCTGTTCCACCATTAACATGCGCACACACATCTACTGTCTCAGTTTCAGTACTAAGAGGCTGAGATTTCCAGGGGATTGAGATCTACAACACAGACTGAAATTGATCAATCCAAACCACATTTTTTTTTCTCATTAGAACATTCACAGAGAGACTATGAATACAGATTTATTAGATCCGTGGCTCAATTACAAACCTGAACTTGAACAGAAGTGTTGTAAAGATTAAATAGCTCCAGCCCCCCCAAAAAGGCCCATTTCAGCTATTCTGAGCACACGCCTTGTCATAAACAAAAAACTATGGCACTACTTCTGTCAAGATCTGAATCTCTGAGGTGAAGGAGAGAATGCTCCAGGCAACAGCCCAAGAGTCATCTAGACAAATAAAGGAACAACTAAAGGCTGAAAAACCCAGTCCTTGGTCCCTTGATGCTTCAGCAACCAAACCATTAACCTGTATGATGGCCTGCTATGTGATACAGGTTTGGAAACCCATTAGCTTTCTCCCTGACAGGTAACATCAGAGTGACTTAAGAGTTATCATTCTCCAAGCCACATATGAAATTAACATTTAAAAAATAAACTTTGATGTGCTCTTAAATCAGACCCCATCTCTGAATCCTTCGACTTCCTGGTCTGGCATTGTAAAACATAATCCGCTCTTTCTGAATGTTCTGCATCAGCTACTTCCATTGCAGAGACAGAAGAGATTTCACAGTTGCAACAGTATTTGACCAGACCACCCTGGGAGCTTTTTTATTTTTCAAACACATATTAAGAAACAAAAAGTTTTGCACACAAATTATTTGAAATCTGCAAATGTAAGGGTACCTCCATCTATCTGAAATGTGGTAGCATAGTATACTAGCTGAACTAAATCTATTATAATAAAATGTATTTATGGAAGCCCTGAGTATTTTTCTCAGAGGCCATTTTGACTTCGTCTACAGATCCTGTGTTAAATTAGCGTAGTGCTCAGACTAGTAAACACTTATTTACAATTTCAGGTAGCATACAATACAGCAAAACTTGTCACAATTTTCTATTTGCTCCAAATCAACTAAAACGGAAATAGATTAAAATGAGGTCGTTCATTTTAATAATTTTATTATAACTCATGTAGCGCTGATTGTTGGTGCTGAGCACTTTAAATTCTAGCCCCGCGCACTTTTGAATATCTGGCCGAACATGTGCATTAATATTACATGTTACATGTAGAAAGACAAATCTGCTACCCCCAAGGAATTTACAATCTGATTCAAAGGAGTACGGTATATAGAACAACTCTTCAGGCATTACATACAATTCTGCAGTACTCTATAGTGATGCATCAACTCATTACATTTTAAAATAGTTCTATTGTAGTGTTTTGGACTGATACTGCAGTAATTTTTATTAGGAAAATTGTGTCACTAACTCCCAAGAATCCTGGTGGTTACTGAGCACATATAAAGAGTAGGTTTTCAGTTTAAACATTTAGTTTTGAGGTTCGTAATTCAGATTTTTCATTTATGTATTTAGTTGACCTTAGAGCTGGTCGGGAATTTTTTGATGAAATTTTGTTTAATTGGAAAATGACGATTTGTTTAAACCAAAATTTCTCATAGGAACATATTGGTTTTAACAAAACGTACCCAGGTTCAGTTCCTGCTCTGCCTGATCCTACCATGAGAAGACAGTTTATCCATGCAGGAAACAGAGCTCTGTAGTGCCAGTCCAAGACTGTGGAGTGAACTCCGACAGAAACCAAGAACCATCACAAATTTCACAAGCCACAGTTCCCTGTGAAAGCAGCACTTTTTTTACCTTGATTTCACTAATAAATACATAGCAGCATGTACGTAAACTAAAAGAAAAACCCTACCAAACTAAAACACCCCACTACAGACACAATTCTCCCCTGGGGAGGGAATGAGAGAAGAATAGGCCTCATGCAACTGATGTTAGTCACATCATGGAAGGGGCCCAGATACTATACTGATGAAGGTGGTACAAGAACCTATACCTAGTGGGAAAGGTTGGAGGCAGCAGCCTTTGCACCCCAGCAGGAGTCACTCGGAAAACTGGCTAGCTGCTCTTGCGGAAGACAGAGATGCCACACTGGCCAGCCTGTTTGAGACTATTTGAGTTGATGCCATCGATGATATCAGGTGTAGACTGTTTCCCCTAATATGCACTACTATCTACTTCAAAGAGCAATAGCGCAAATCTAATTCTTGTCACTTGACTAATATTAAGCCAATCTGGTTAACAGAATCCAAGGACTGCTTGCCTATTAAATATTGCATGACACCTTGCTTTTCAAAGGGAACTGCAAAGTCAACAATGTGCAAATTCAGAAGAACAAATCTGTAAGTCAGCACTGAAGCTCAGCTGCTCTTATGACAAAATATGGCCACTCTTTAGCAGTCTACAGAAACACCACATGACACATCAGGGCAGAATTTGCCACTTGGAAATTCCGAGTAGCAAAGAGTTGGAATCTACTGTGACCAACACACTAGTGTGAACTACTTTGATAAAAAAAATGCCCCTGGACCTTTAGTGACCCACCACTAGTTAGGATGTTGGTGTTATATTTCATCCAAAAGACATTAACTGTAACAGCACATGATCCCCTGGCACCATAAGGGGGCATTGCTTCCGCACTGACTCAGAAGGTGCCTCATCACTTCATCCAGGGCCTACATTTTTCTTACGTTTCTCCCATCTTAAAACTGCCCCATCCTGACCCTGCTTATACGTGGCCTAGTGAGGAAGATATAGATTCAATCATAAAGAGTGTTGCCATTTCAAAAAGTATCAGAAGCAGAACAACTCCTCTCACCCTTAACAGAGACAGGCTGTCTTATCTTTTCATTAAAAAAATATTAGATTACACACTGTCGAGGTCATGCCACAGACTTGACCAATTTTGTAGGGCTGCTTAATATAGTTCACGAGAAATTAAGTGTTCATCTTTTTGGGGATTCAGAAGGAAAACATCAAGGATTAATTCTGTAATAATTTGACAGGTTTGTTGCAAAATCTAGACAAAGAGGTAAAATGTACAGAGCCAGATTAATTGCAGAGAAGAATTTGCTGCTAGTTCCTTCACTGCTGGATATTTTTTTTAGACTTTTTATGGACACTGAATTAAAAAAACCCGACAGTCCTATAACTGGAACACACACTGCATAATCCTGTCTTAGATTTGTTTTTAATGTTTTGCTCATTGTAGGAGTACAAAAGTCAGCTCTTCTCTTATAGACAGTTGTTAAAGTCAGCCACTTCTTTCTATCTTCTGCAGAAAGCTCAAAGTCAGATCAAGAATAAAGTACTCTCTACTTAAAAGAAACTCTCTCATTAAAGGAACACTATGTCCTGCAATCACTACTAGCAGCTACAGAATCTCAGTCTCCTCACAAACAATGACTGTCCTGTAAGATTCTGTCTGTGGCTGATTTCCTATTCCCTATAGGCTCCCAGCCCTCTCATCCACTGGCCCGCTGCCTTTCTTCAGGGCCAGCTCCAGGCACCAGTGAAGGAAGCAGGTGCTTGGGGCAGCCAATACAAAAGGGTGGCACTCCGTCCGGTATCAGGGCGGCACCTCCGGGTCTTTGGCGGGAATTCGGCAGCGGGTCCCTCAGTCCCTCTCTTCCTCTTTGAGCTACCGCCGAAGTGCCGCCGAAGAGGAAGAGAGGGAGTGAAGGACCCGCCGCCAAATTGCCGCCGAAGAATGGAGAGGTGCTATTGAGCTGCTGCCAAAGTGCCGCCGTTCAGCTTTTTTTTTTTTTTTTTTTTTTTGCCGCTTGGGGCGGCAGAAAAGCTGGAGCCGGCCCTGCCTTTCTTGACCCATCTGTGGAGTCCAGCAATTGTATCTGGCTCTCTGCTGGGCCTCTGGGGCCTCTGCATTAAAATTTTGTGCAGTGTAGGGTTCCAGCTGTGAAAGGGACCCCAAAATACTTTATACACAGGAGGTGAGTGATTTCCAGATAGAGTGGTCCCCAGAGACCAGCAAAGGAGCTACCACAACTTCGGGCCCAGCCCTACAACTTTAACATAAAAGTTACCCTACCAACTATTTCGAAATTTAATAAATTTTGAGTTAGTCTTAGATGCAGTTAAGTTCAGGCCAGTTCTTATTTCAACTCATCCACTGGCGGCTGCTGAATGTGATTTGTTGGTGCGATTTTGTGTTATCACCTATTCTCAGGTTGTTGTCAGACTTTTTATGGCATGAGCCAAAAGGATGATGTTGTTGTTGTTTTTACGATCATATTTAATGCTGTGCACAATAGCTAGCTCATCCAAGCCCCAAGCAATTGCAGGTATCTATGTGAAGTTGGAATATACCAGTTTCCTAATCCCACCTATGTACCATGCATGCTAATTTGCACATAAAAGTTCTGTGAGAAAAAATCCTGCTTTAGGTCTTGTAAAAGTACCGCAACATTTTTGGTCTTCTCCTTTTCAAGGGTCTAGATGTGCTAATTTAGTTTGCTTCTCAAGGTTAAAGGGAGTTAGCAGTATAGGCAAAATACTCAAGCCTGGTGAACAGCCGTGCTTTAAGGCATTTAAAAGCTACACTTCCAATTAAAGAGACACCATCAACATGAAAAAATAAAACACCATTTCTGTCTGAAAATGTTGTACCTACTATAATTACAGGTACCATCTAAGATGACTGTCGCAGAAAGAAGGTAGGAGAAAGATTTTTCCCCACTGTGCTTACTCTATTTGACAGCACTCAGCATGCAGTCTCTTTCATTGTTCTCCTGTATAGCCATCTCATTTTCACCACCAACAGGAAAGCAGAAAATCCCTTATCAAAATGTTTTAAAGCATTTTTTAAAAAAAGCTCAGGACATGCTATTTAAGGCGTTCTCTGTCAGAAACTGCTCTCTTTTCTTTCTCTCTTTTTAGTTAGTAATTAAAAAAAAACAAGCTGAGTGTCTCTCTTTTAAGGAGCACTGCTGTGTGGTCAATCCAATCCAGTCTGCTGCATCCAAAAATGTACTGACCATGGCTTGAAACCTCTAGAACAGTGTGATGTCACTGGTGGTAAATGTGAATGAGGAGAATCCGCAAAGAGGGGAAGCACCAATGTATGAAATGGCTCAGAGGGGAAACCTGGCCTGTAGTATAAGAGAAGAAAGGGGGAATGAAGGGGGAATTTGGGGGGATGGGAGAGATGAACTGCTTGTTTGCTAACTATGAAATAATCTAATGATTCTATTTTCAGAGGATGGGTGGGAGAGGATGAGCCAACAGGATTTGTCCACAGTGTGTTGTGGGGGGTACAAGGACCCAGTTCACCAGGCATCCAGCCAGTCTGTGATACTTACTGAACCAGAAAAGGATCCACTGGGATCAAGCTCAGAGGGAAAGACAAAGCGGGCTGGAGAGAGCAGCCTGGGAGCTGGGTGCAAAGACAAGGAGATTGGTTTAATTGCCTCTGACTGGGCTAGACTCTGGCATGTTCGGTTGCTTGGGATTTACAGCAGAACTGCTCACTCCTGCATTGCAGGATCAGATTGAGTTTTTCCACCCTCTTATCCTCCTATCAGGGCAAGGCACAAGGACAGATTCAGACTAACAATACCTGTGGGACAAGCTACCCTCAAATTGGCAGGACGAGTGCAGGACCTAGCCCCGTTATCCTCCCACATTGGCCAGAGGAGCACTCAGCACAGCTGGCACTTTTTCAAAAAGTGGCAGAATTGCCACTCCAAAACCCCTGGAGGAATTCTAGCTGCGTCGGAATCTGAGGTTCCCACTGCAGCAAGGTCACCAGGAACTCATGGCTTACAGCAACCAAGACTACCCACCCCCATGTCCCTATCTTCACACTGCAATCTACTCAGCTATTATACCATGTACTTTTCCTAAAATAGCTCAAAGGTTTAGAAACACAACAAATATTAATCTGCTTATCTCTACCACATGCTTACATGCACACTTCCTGTATGTCCTGGTGCCTCCAGGTAAAAAAGTAGCACAGTTCAAAGCTTTAATGAATTATTACCCATTTAAAAGACTCTTAAGACAATAAACTACACCCAACTCTACAATGTAAGGCTACATTTTTATTGACAACAACATAAACCATCAGATCAATACTCAAGTGGTATGAACATGTCAACAGAAAGAAACCAAGGCCAGAAATACAGCTTTATATTGTGTACAGTTGGCTGTCCTTTGTTGTAAATGATACACAGAGAAACCAAACCGAAACAAAGTCATTTTTCTGTATCAGTCTGCCTGTTCTTTCCTGATGGAGCCACACAGTGGAGCTTGTTGCTGGCTTTATGAAGACATCCTCAATGTACAAAAACCTGAATGTTTATGATATTATCTTATTTTGCAATGAGTATTTTGTATGTTGTTGAAGTTTCTGCTACTACGGTTTCTTGGTAACTTCCTTTTGGAGTCAGGTAAACAATAGGGTTGTCTCCACTGACTCCACTGAGGCATGTGATGACACCATGAGCGATTCACTCTTCTACTTTACATAGAACATCGAGATAAAATTCTAGTACAGCCAATTTGTAATTGTAGTTTTGTATTTTTAATGTAATATGATACAGTACATTTATTTGAATACCCCAGTACCCTGCCCCACCCCACTCCCCACCCCCAAGTTCATGGCCTGCATGTGTTGCTACTTCCCTCAAGCTCCTAGTGCTGCAACATGGATGTGATTGCAGAGCCATTGGCCATTATCTTTGAAAACTCATGGCAATTGGGGGAGGTCCCAGATGACTGGAAAAAGGCTAATTTAGTGCCCATCTTTAAAAAAGGGAAGGAGGAGGATCCGGGGAACTACAGGCCAGTCAGCCTCACCTCAGTCCCTGGAAAAATCATGGAGCAGGTCCTCAAGGAATCAATTCTGATGCACTTAGAGGAGAGGAAAGTGATCAGGAACAGTCAGCATGGATTCGCCAAGGGCAAGTCATGCCTGACTAACCTAATTGCCTTCTATGAATAGAAAACTGGCTCTGTGGATGAGGGGAAAGCAGTGGATGTGTTATTCCTTGACTTAAGCAAAGCTTTTGATACTGTCTCCCACAGTATTCTTACCGGCAAGTTAAGGAAGTATGGGCTGGATGAATGGACTATAAGGTGGATAGAAAGCTGGCTAGATCATCGGGCTCAACGGGTAGTGATCAATGGCTCCATGTCTAGTTGGCAGCCGGTATCAAGCGGAGTGCCCCAAGGGTCGGTCCTGGGGCCAGTTTTGTTCGACATCTTCATTAATAATCTGGAGGATGGCGTGGACTGCACCCTCAGCAAGTTTGCAGATGACACTAAACTGGGAGGAGAGGTAGATAAGCTGGAGGGTAGGGATAGGATACAGAGGGACCTAGACAAATTAGAGGATTGGGCCAAAAGAAATCTGATGAGGTTCAACAAGGACAAGTGCAGAGTCCTGCACTTAGGGCGGAAGAATCCCATGTTACAGACTAGGGACCGAATGGCCAGGCAGCAGTTCTGCAGAGAAGGACCTAGGGGTTACAGTGGACGAGAAGCTGGATATGAGTCAACAGTGTGCCCTTGTTGCCAAGAAGACTAATGGCATTTTGGGTTCTATAAGTAGAGGCATTGCCAGCAGATCGAGTAGGATGACCAGATGTCCCGATTTTATAGGGACAGTCCCGATTTTGGGGGCTTTTTCTTATATAGGCACCTATTACCCTCCACCCCCATCCCAATTTTTTATACTTGCTATCTGGTCACCCTAAGATCAAGGGATGTGATCATTCCCCTCTATTCAGCATTGGTGAAGCGTCATCTGCAGTACTGTGTCCAGTTTTGGGCCCCACACTACAAGGAGGATACGGAAAAATTGGAAAAAATCCAGTGGAGGGCAACAAAAATGATTAGAGGGCTGGAACACATGACTTATGAGGAGAGGCTGAGGGAACTGGGATTGTTTAGTCTGCAAAAGAGAAGAATGAGGGGGGATTTGACAGCTGCTTTCAACTACTTGAAAGAGGGTTCCAAAGAGGATGGATCTAGACTGTTCTCAGTGGTACCACATGACAAAACAAGGAGTAATGATCTCAAGTTGCAGTGGGGGAGGTTTAGGTTGGATATTAGGACAAACTTTTTCACTAGGAGGGTGGTGAAGCACTGGAATGGGTTACCTAGGGAGGTGGTGGAATCTCCTTCCTTAGAGGTTTTTATGGTCAGGCTTGACAAAGCCCTGGCTGGGATGATTTAGTTGGGGATTGGTCCTGCTTTGAGCAGGGAGTTGGACTAGATGACCTCCTGAGGTCCCTTCCAACCCTGATATTCTATGGGGAAAAAACCATATAATTGATGTATGAAAAGTCCAGCCCTCTGCCTTCCGAGAACCCTGGCTTGCTCGACAGCGGGTAGGAAATCCCATCCCTAATTCCTGCTGCTCGCTTTTGTTTGGTTGGAGGATGGGGATGCCATTTGAGAAGAGACCTTGCAAATGGTGCTTCTGCTGCAGGGACATAGCAGGCCGAGTGTGAGCCCAGGGATGGGGGACAGGGCCAGGGAGCATCCTGAGCACATGGCCTCTACCATAAGCCTGCACTGCACGGCGGGTGAGAGCCAGTCTGAGTGCAAAGAGAAAGAGGTGCAGTGAGCAGGGACGCAGGGATCAATGTTAGAGGGCACTTTGAGCATTTGCTGATAAAGGTGGTGGAGTGATTTCTGGCCAAATGCTGAAGGAGGGTTCTCCGCTGTGAGGCAAGAGATGGGAGTTTGGAACAGATGGAAGCCCTCGCCACAAGAGTCTGCTGTAACTTCCCCCTCACCTCCATCTATCTAATCTGCCTGGAGTATTTCTAAGGCACCTATAAACTGATATCTGAGAATCATTGTAGCTCCCCCATTCTTGCTACTAGGGCTTAATTCAAATCCCAGTGAAGATTCCCACCGACTTCAATGACCTTTACATCTGGGTCTTACTGCTCTTGCTCCTCCCCCTCGGATAGCTGCATCTGATGCTCAGCCCCTGGGGTCTTGATCTGATCTTTGTCTACTGGGAGAACAAGCAGCCTTCCTTCTTCCTCCGAAGGGTCTTCACTTTTGCCCTAGGAATGGCAAAGCTTGAGGTTAAAGTAAGGGGCAGCAGAGTTGCACCTCTCATGCAAAAGGCAATGGGAAAGCCTCCTATCCTTCCCCTTTCTTTGGCCTTCAAGAGTGCTGCCGCTGAACTCTTTCATTTGGTAAAACAGTATGAAAAAGAAAGCTACCTCCTACAGGTCACTTCCCTATCCAACCCAGATGCCCCTCACCTCTTGCTCTCAGAACAGATCATCCTGTGGAACCGCAAAAATGAGTTTTTGTGGATAGCTGATGGTTCATAGACTGTAATTTGAGAATTTCTCTATTATTTGAAACTGTTTTGGATGTTGGGAGGGATATAGAACTGGTTTAGATAAAAATTTTCCCCCAGAACTTTCAGTAGAACTTAGACTGAAGCATTTTCTGGGATTTGTAAATGAGCCTTACTGTATTGTATCATTATATTCCTCTGTCTGCACATCTCTAATTGTCTGGTTTACACATGGAATGGGAAGGCAAAGAGAAAGCCCACAATGCCATGCAAGAATTTGTTCCCCTGTTAAATGCAGATGCCTCCTTGGGACCCTGGAGATATAAATTTGGTCTCCTGGGTCAATCCCACCCATTCCTTAACTACATTGGATGGCTCCATGGCAAAGTAGGGGTTTGGGGAGCTAACTCCATTGCACCCCCCACTCAAGGCAAACTTTCCATTACCCGGTGCCATGTCATCATTTGCACGTGTTGTGCCAGCAGAACCCAAGGAGAGGTCAGGCCTGTTTTCACTGTGTTCATTTTGGGCAGGCAGTAGGGCATCCAGAAGAGATATCTGCGAGGTAGTCATAGAGGTGGGACTAAACAGAGCTGGGGAGAGGGAGGATGACAGAGATATTTAGGGTTTCATCATTGTAGGAGGTGGTAATTGAAGCAAAGAGAAAAGATGAAGTCACCCAGAGATAGATTGTACAAGGAGAGGAGGAGGGGGGACAAGGGCAGAGCAAAAAGGGACACCAGTGTTGAATAGAACAGGGAGCGGGGAGCCACTGAGGGAAATGTTGAAAGAGTATTCAAAAAGTAGGAAGAAAGCTAATGCAGGACAGAATCAAGGCCAAGGAGGAAAGCGATTCAAGGAGGAGAATTATTGTGAATGTGTCAAAGGGAACAGATGGAGCAAAAAGGATGAGGATAGAAAAGAGGTCCTCACTCCTGGCCAGAAACAGATCATTGGTGAACTCACTGAGAGTGGTCTCAACGAAAGGGAAAAGACAAAAGTCAGATTGCAAGAGAGAGAGTGAGGAGGCAATGGGAACAGACAGAGGCATTGCTGGTGAAAGGGGTGAGGGAAAGCTAGGGATTTTTAGGATTAGAGACCCGGTATCTTGCTTGAAAACAGAGGGAAAGGTGCCAAATGAGGAAGTGGGATGGAAGGATGGGTAAGAGTGAGAGGTGTCAGGAGGGTACAGGGTTAAGAGAACATATGAATGGGTTGAAAAAGGAGAGCCCGAGGGAGAACTTGGAGCTGAGAATAGCGTTGAAGGGTGACTCGGAGCATGGAATGTTGGGGTGCACACGTGTGCAGACAAAGAGACAGAGAATTGTTGTAAAAACCATCTCCACCAATGAGAAGATGTGTGTAGTAAGAACCAAATCCAATTTAATATAGAAACACCATAGCTCCTATGCAATACTGCAGCATAACACCATGCGAACCCACACTAAACTTCCACAGTGAAACCACTTCTCAGAGAGACAATATATTTAGGCAGTATTTTTTCTTGTTTCCATTTTTGTTCATTCTCTAAATGTGTTCCCTCCTTCCTCTAAGGCCATTTAGTAATGCAATAAATTAATTTGTACTTTAGAGTGAACTCTTTAATCCTTTTTGTTCTCTCCCCTCCCAATCAAATGCACACTCATAAATTTGCATACATTAGCATAATGAAACATTAATTACATAGTATTCCGGATAGGACAAGCACAGCGCTTCAATCAATCTCAATAACTTGCATCAGGAAGGTGAAACTGGCCAGTCTTATCAGGACAACATAATAGACACAAACACATCCACAGTGGCTGTTGTGGGTGTGATTTATATGCACCATTGGAAAACAAAAAGCAGAAAATTACAAAGAGGCTAATAAATATCAATTATCTTAATGATACACAGACAAATTGTATTCTGTTGTTTATGTTAGATTCTAGGGCTGTGTTTGCGTTGGGGGATGACAAGGGATGAGCTGGCACATCCCCAACAGCATAGGGTTTACCTACTTCCCAACATACCACCTGCTTCAGCCACTAGCAATAGCTTGTGTAGTGCCTCCAAAATAAACCTTGATGAGTTCAACTGGAAATGATTCAGGTCGGAAGGGACCATTATGATTATCTAGTCTGACCGTCTGCATAACACAAGCCACAGAATTTTCTGCATTAAGTCCAATAATTTGGGCAGGGAAGAATAATGGCGTCCATCTTCCCCTTGCAGCGGAGAGGATCCAGGTCATACAGAATCCCCTGGCTCTCCTGCCCACCCATGACAAAGTCCCACTCATCGCAGGCACACTAGAAGCATCCATGGAAGTTAGTGCCCACCTATTTTACGGCTTCATATACATACCCAGCCCACTACAAAGTAGAACTGGATTTACCTCGGACAGTAGAATTACAAATAAAAATAGCTGTTCCCTCTTTGTGTCTGCGTGTACATTGTCTCCATTCTCCCACTTTATCCGCTCTACATTTATAAATGGAGAGGGACAGAGCGGCGCTCACTTTCATCCCTGAAATTAAAGTGCTCCCATTTTTAGTAAACGGCTTCTGGGAGAATAGCAAAATGGTCTTCATTAACAAAACAAACTGCACTGCTACAATAATGAATGGGAGTGCTAAGGAAATAAATGGTGTATTCTCTGCATATGCAGAGCCTTTCCCTCTTGACACAATGAAAATGCACACTATAAAGCCATGAATGAATGGTTACAGCTTTTGAAAAAACCTCAAAGAAGTTTTCTTTTTTTAAAAAAAAGAGCATAACCTGAACATAATCCAAATTGTAAGACATCCAACAGCAAAAGAGACTGCTGGATTGGGGGATAACCAAGTGAATATCAGCAAGCCACTACCTTCACGCTCCTCAGTGCCTCGGCCCTTCCAAAAGGGAAAGATTTGGTTTCATAATCAATCACAGCTTCCATGTCTCGCTTTCCTTTTAACTCAATTAATCCCACAATTTCAATTTTAAAAAATTATTATAGCCTAGGGAAATATAGCCTAGATGAACCTACTATAAAGCGAATCACACAGCTGGTTTGAAAAGTATACTCAGTAGTTGTCAGTGGTTCACAATTAAATGGAAGGGCATATTGATTGGGGTGCCACAAGGATATGTCCTGGGTCCAGTTCTATTCACTATTTCCATAAATGATTTGGATAAAGGCATAGAGAGTACACTACCAAGCTGGGAGGGGTTGAGAGCACTTTGAAGGACAGGATTAGAATTCAAAATTATGTTGACAAACTGGAGAAATGGTCTGAAATAAATAGGATTATATCAAATAAGGACAAATGCAAAGTACTCCACTTATGAAGGAATAATCAGTTGCAGAAGCACAAAATGGGAAATGACTGCCTAGGAAGAAGTACTGCAGAAAAGGATCTGGGGGTTATAGTGGATCACAAACTAAATATGAGTCAATGTAATACTGTTGCAAAAAAAGCAAACATCATTCTGGGATGTATCAGCAGGAGTGTTGTAAGCAAGACATGAGAAGTAATTCTTCTGCTCTACTGCACACTGATAAGGTCTCAACTGGAGTACTGTGTCCAATTCTGGGCACTATGCTTTGGGAAAGATATGGCCAAATTGGAGAAAGTCCAAAAGAGAGCAACAAAAACGATTAAAGGTCTAGAAAACATGACCAATGAGGAAAGATTGAAAAAACTGGGTTTGTTTTGTCCAGAGAAGAGGAAACTGAGAGGGGACACGATAACAGTGTGCAAGTAGGTAAAAGGGTTATTATAAAGTGGAGGGTGATAAATTGTTCTCCTTAGAACTGAGGACAGGACAAGAAATAACGGCTTTAAATTGCAGCAAGGGAGATTTAGGTTAGGCATCAGGAAAAACTTCCTAACTGTAAGTGTAGTTAAGCACTGGAACAAATTACTGGGGCAGGTTGTGGAATCACTGTCATTGGAGGTTTATAAGAATAGCGTAGACAAACACCCGTCAGGGATGTTCTAGGTAACTTAGTCCTGCCTCAGTGTAAGGGAGTGGACTAGATACCTATCAAGGTCCCTTCCAGTCCTACATTTCTACAATTAGAAATATATAAGGAAAACCTGCAATACACAAATTGGGGTAAACCACAATATTAGCAATATTAGCATCTTCAGGATTAGGTGATATTACAGAAATAGATTATTTGCTACCCTGAAACATAACAGCACCTTTATTATGTGAATTACTGTAGCACCTAGGAGACCAGGGATGGAGCAAGACCCCATTGAGCTGTAGAAACAGATTGTAAACTCTTTGGATCAGAAACCAGCTTTTTGTTAGAACATAAGAACGGCCGTACTGGGTCAGACCAAACGTCCATCTAGCCCAGTATCCTGTCTACCGACAGTGGCCAATGCCAAGTGCCCCAGAGGGAGTGAACCTAACAGGTAATGATCAAGTGATCTCTCTCCTGCCATCCATCTCCACCCTCTGACAAACAGAGTCTAGGGACACCATTCCTTACCCATCGTGGCTAATAGCCATTAATGGACTTAACCTCCATGAATTTATCCAGTTCTCTTTTAAACGCTGTTATAGTCCTAGCCTTCACAACCTCCTCAGGTAAGGAGTTCCACAAGTTGACTGTGTGCTGTGTGAAGAAGAACTTCCTTTTATTTGTTTTAAACCTGCTGCCTGTTCTAAGTAGATATACTATATTCTTTGCACCAAAACGAAGGGGCTGATTCTTTCCCCATAGGATCTGTGTAACTCTCATGAATTTCAGTGGGAGTTATTCATGTCTTGCATGGGGAAACCCTTCCTGACCCCCCTCCCTCTCTCTCTCACACACACACACACACACACACACGACCAAAACCTAAACCAGGGTCAGAATCAACAACTTTTTCAACTCAAAAAATGTCAGGGAAAAAGTTTCGAAATTGTTAAAAGTAAATGTTTTGACATTTTCAAAACAAAAACTGTCTGGTTTTCCAGGTGAAAATGACTTTTCATTTCAAAATGTAAGCTAATTGGACTGAATTAAAAGTTTTAAAGAGGAGGAGGACGTGCCTCATAACTTTTAACCCGGTGCCCACTTGGGATGTGAGAGACCTCTGAGTTCAAGTCCTTCCTCAGCCGGAGGGGGAGAAGGGATTTGAACTGGGCACTGACACCTCTCAGGCAAGTGCTCTAATAACTGGGCTCTGGGATATCCTGAGGTGGAGAACCCCATCAATCTCTCCTGCTGAAGCTGTTTCACTTTGACTAAATAATGAAAGAGCCATTGGTACAAGGCAACTAAAACCTGAGTCTCCCACATTCTGGGAGGGTATACTAACTACCAAGTGGGCACCGTCGGTCAATCTGAGTCATTTTATGCAAGTTCGCCTCAGGTGAGTTAGACAATTGATCACTTCCCCTGGTTTGTGAATCACTATGAGACTTAGATGGGAGATAGGCGTCCAGACACCCATGGGGGAGCAGAAGTGCGCATTGTCAGAGGCAGAAACATAGGCACCTAAGGAACTTTTACTGCAAAAACTCAGGTGCTGAGTAAGTTTAGGTGCCTACAGGGTTCCATGGGAATTCTGTTCATTGCAGTGGTCCTAAAACTGTGACTTAGGCACTGTTGTATTATTTTAGATGTAATATAGGAGCCCACAGATTTTAATATAACTCAGTTACTGTCTAAAATTAAACAGGGTTAAACAAGGTTCAGGGTTTTGTTTGCACAGCTCTTAGTCTGCTTAGTACCATGGCAAATAAAATAATTTTTAATAGTGTACCCTTTTATTAAAAATAAAGGAAAGAAGGAAAAAGAGTTAAAGCATTTAAAATGTAAAGTATTAACTTTAATTTTAACCATAGCCCTCATTCCCTTTCCTTTTACCAGGAGGGAGTTTTTAGAAGGAAAAACCTTTTGTTTCACAGTCACTTAGATGGTATCAAAGATAGCTCTGGTTGGGGGTGCTGGCTACGGGATGGGGCAAGAAATGAGGAGTTGAGGGTGCGGGAGGGAGCTCCGGGCTGAGGCAGTAGGATGGGATGTGTGAGGGGGTGAGGGCTCTGAAGTGGGGCTCCAGGCTGGGGCAGGGGGCTGGGGGTGGGGGAGGTGAGGGCTCCGGCTGGGGGTGCAGACTCTGGAGGGGGGCTAGGAGTGAAGGGTTTTGGGTGCAGGAGGGTGTTCCAAGCTGGGACCGAGGGTTTGGAGGCATATCAGGGCTGGGGCAGGAGGTTGGGGCATGGGGGGGGTGGGGGTAAGGGCTCTGGCTAGGAGTGTCGGCTCTGGGGTGGGGCTGGGGATAAGGGGTTTGGGGTGCAGGAGGATGCTCTGGGCTCGGATTGAGGGGTTTGGAGGATGGGAGTGGGACTCAGAGCTGGGGCGCAGGAGGGGGTCAAGGGTGCAGGCTCCAGGTGGTGCTTGCCTCAAGCAGCTTCCGGAAGCAGCAGCATGTCCCTGCTCCGGCTCCTATACAGAGGCATGGCCAGGCAGCTCTGCGTACTGACCCATCCACAGGTGCCACCCCCGCAGCTCCCATTGGCTGTGGTTCCTGGCCAATGGGAGTTGCAGAGCCAGCACTTGAGGCGGGGGCAGTGTGCGAAGCCCCCTGGCTGCCCCTACATGTAGGAGCCAGAGGGGGGACATGCCACTGCTTCCGGGAGCCGCGCAGAGCCATGGCAGGCAGGGAGCCTGCCTTAGCCCCGCTGCGCCAATGACCAGACTTTTAACGGTCCGGTCAGTAAGAGGTGCCAGGGTCCCTTTTCGACCGGGTGTTTCGGTCGAAAACCGGATACCTGGCAACCCTATTGTTAAAGTCTGATTCCATTTCATCTCCGGTGGCATTTGGAATTCCTCTGGAGCTGGTAGGGGTGGTGCTATCATCTGGATCCCTCTCTCTGGCCTGGTCTGGTCAGGATATCTCTCAGGACCAGGATGATGAAGGCCTGGGGTCCCAGGAAATGGCGGGCATGGTAGCCATGACAGTGAAACTTGCTCCAGCAGTCTCCATCTGTTCATCCATATTTTCCCCCTAAGTCTCTTTTTTTTTTTTAAGGACCCTAAAAGGGCCTGATGGATGGAATAGCCCACCCCCTCGTTATTTTGTCCAACAGTTAGGCTTAATATCCAGTACACCAATTTTGGTTCATTAACTTCCAGACCTACATTTCCTTGTTTACCAAGCATGATCTTAACACAGTCCTTGAGTTATAACAGTAGGCCTTTTCTTTTGGACTAATTCAGTCTGTTTCCCTTTCATACTTTTTCCCATCAACATTAGTTATTATAGGTTATTGTGACATCGTATGAACTTTCACATACTTTCTATAATTGAGCTCACAATTAAGGTAAATATGTAGGTCCAATTACCACACCAGCACCTATACAGAGGTTTAGGCACCTAACTCCTTTTGTGCATTCAGGAGTTAACTTCTTTGTGCCTCAGTTTACCTACCCATAAAATTAAGACCGTAATGACTACACCTACCTCCCACAGGTATAGTGGACAGTTCATTAATGAATGCTTTGAGCTTTTTGAGATCCTTAGATACAAAGGCCATGTATGCCTTATATATTATATGCTGTGGAGTTTTTACTTCTTACTCTGACAAAGCTCCCTACAAAAATAAACAAGTAAATAACACAGCAGTGGCATATGCAGGAAAAAAAGAGTCTGCAGTCCATATAAAGAGATGAGGCTAAGCAATGTGAAAAGCTCAGTTGTTAAATGTGCCCTTTGAGATTAGACTGTAGAGAAACCTCAGAGGTCAGTTCAAACAATTTAGTCACTCATATTAAAACATTATGCCACAACAATAACTCGCGGTCAATTTTATGTTTGGAGCAAATAAATCTGAAACCCTGCACAGTGCTATTATGAACTGTATAAGTTTGCTCATAATAAAATTATTTTTAGAAGTTTGCCAGCTTAAAGGGAAAACAGAAGGAACAGTCCTACATTAAATTATCCGCTTGAATGAGTTTCCAAATTGAAATCACCAAGATTGCAAGTACAGAGTTGTAACTACACGGGAATCCATTTGAAATAATTTCAGATCTGAATATCGCCATACGGTCCTGTTGATTTCAATAGAGAAAACCTACTCATGTGGATAATACTATGCAGATGGGACAGTGGCTTTGGGGCCTTTTGCCAAGGCCTTGTATGCTCCTGGCCACCCCTGCAGCCAAATGCTTTTTGATTAAAATCCGTATGGATCACAAGTCTTATGAAAGAAAAACTGTATAGCAAAATATTTATTATCCCTCAGTTAGGACTAATACTGCTGTTGTAGCCATATGGCTGACCTGCTTCATGCAGTACTCCACACTACAATGCTCTAGACTCAATGCTAGTTGAAAGCGAAACTTCTGGAAAATGTGAAAGCCTAATGGTTGTACAGGTATGAACAGAAGAGGGGGGAAAACCCACAACCTTGCAGAAATATTCAGCATTCCCCTTGATTCACACAGTGCATGAAATGTATGCGTAAACTTTTCCCCCCTCTCCCAAATATACCTTGAATATTATAGATTGTAACCAGTTTGTACATTTGAGCCACATTTTCAAAGGGGCCAATAACTTGACCTCCATTTGTTTGCAAACCATTTTGCTTGTGCGGTTACTTGCATATATAGTGTTTGATCAATCAAATAATAGAATTTGCAGCTGCAAATGCAGTTAGCAAATGAGTTTTGTGCATATAAATTCTATACTCTGTGTGAATAACTCCAATGGTTGAGCACAAGACTAGGAGTCAGAAAACCTGAGTTCTCTTCCCAAATCTGCCACTGACCTGTTGTATGGCTCTGGGCAAGTCATTTAATCACTTTGTACTTCCATTTCTCCTCTCATAAAATAGCCCCAGCTCTGCCTATTGAGCACTTAGAAGATCAGGACCCTAAATATAATCCAGTATGAAATGGAGAGCAAGGAAAGGCATTAGTGAATCAAAAGATGTGTTGATATCATTCTGGGCTGCTGAGTAGGTGGGCTACTACATGCTGAACCAGCAGAAGCTTTTTCTAATGCCTGTGTTATCATTCCTTAAGTATGTACTTTCCAATAATCCAACCTGGAGGTCATGGAGGCCTGGATCACCATGCCAAAGTTTGCATTATTTTGGCTGAGGAACACTCTGGCTACTATGGGAAATTAATTAGCAGCCTTTTAAACTCAGAATGGCTTAGGTAAAACACTGAAATGAGTTTGATGGTCATAACAGATGACCGTCTAAAGAACAAAACACCATACAGTTTTTCCCGGTATCAGCAGTCTGCAGAAGGTAGGCAGTGCCTGCCCACACAATGCTTGGCTCGAACCACAGCTATCATTGCTTTTCCTTTCACAACTACTGAAATTTCTCAAAATATACCCCAAAGCTAAAAAAATATAATATTGCTTCAAAGAGTACTACAGATGACAAACCTGGCTTTCCATCTTAGTAAGCAGTCCATTTAAAATGTTATATCATAGAATGGTTTCATGCTTGAAATAGAACTATAATTATTTACAGCTACCAAAAGTGTGTCAGGTGTTTCACAGAAGACTGTCAAACAGTCTCTGCCTCACCACCCATTTCGTTTAGTTACATAAAAACTTACACAGACCCCTCTGCCCTTGAGGCTATGTAATAGGTTTCTGCACCCTGCTTGTCTGTGCAGACAAATCTTGGCCCGATGACAGACACTCATTTTGGCTCATTCTACAGAAAACTCCCAGAGTGAGCCAAAAAGAGCCAGACTTTATTTAATGCTTCTCTCCACTGCCCCTCAGCATCCCACCTGATTCAGACTGGGCAAAAGCCCGATGCAGACAATTTCAGAAAATAGTCAGAACCTAATCGGTCTCTGAGCCAGATGAGGGGCAGAAAATGAGAGAAGGCAAGCACCTATGGTAGCAGCTTCCGAGACAGAAGGCAGGTAAGAGCTTAGAGACAGTTAAATAAAAGGAAACTACCAAGACTCCCAGTTCTGTACCCACTGGTAACAAGGCAGGGCTTATCACATGACCCACTGCCATAGCCTGTCATTTGTAGGCAGTTTGATTGTCCCAAACGTCAACATAACACAAACACACACAGTTCTTCAGCACACCCTAGGCAGCTGGGCTATAACTCCTAGGGGATTTCCCCCCCCCTTTGCCTCTCGGGCTCTCACAGCCTCCTCCTCTCCCAGGGGACTCTGGCAGTCCTGCTATTTCTGCTCCTGATTCCTGCAGCTTCCTAGCTCCAATCCGCCAGGTTGGTTACAGACCCACTCACTCACTCCCACTCCTCCCGTGGCCCGGGTACCCTCTTTTAAAACCTAATCTGTGTCAGCTGATAAAGCACAGGTGCTCTGGCCCTGCTCCCTCTTACAGGGCCAGCGTCACCCTGAGACACCATAAAAATGTCTAATGGTTTCTTTTAAATGCAGATTATAAAATCACGGTGCCTATTATTATTTTTCTGTATTACAGTCATACCAGCTGATACCGGGGCCCCACTAGGCACTATACTAACTCACAATGAGAGACAGCCCCTACCCTAAAGATCTTACAATCTACACAAAATAGGCCAAGGGCACCAAACAGAAGCACAGAGACTGGGCCACTGTCACACGGCAGATGACAGAGCCAAGACTAGAAGCCAGGTTGCCTAACTCTCTGCTCAGTGCCCAGGACATGAAAACACACTGCACCATCAGCACAGTGTGTTGAAACAGTTTTGAGCACAAATCACTATTGGAGCCACCTGTTGTGAACCCAAGCTAGCTTCAATTTTTTTTTCAGCTCAGAACCCACATGATCACTTTGGCATTAAAGCTCTTACTGAGAACCTGCCAATCTGGTTCCTTGTGTCACCACATATGCATATAATACAACCACCTGCCACGTAGAACAGCCTTTCACTTTGCCATTGTGAAGACTGTAAACCCATGACTCATATGACATCCATGGTAAAAACATATCCTTAGAGATGGGACATTGGAACCTCTAGCTATGGATTCATCAGCCTGGGCAATGATTACAATCATTTTAGATGGGAGTCTGTGCACATCTGATTCACATATGTAATCACATGCCTATTCCAGCTCATGCTAATCTGTTAAAATATAATTACACCCCTACCTCAATATAACGCGACCCGATATAACACAAATTCGGATATAACGCGGTAAAGCCGTGCTCCTGGGGGGCGGGGGGACGCACTCCGGTGGATCAAAGCAAGTTCAATATAACGCGGTTTCACCTATAACGCAGTAAGATTCTTTGGCTCCCGAGGACAGCGTTATATCGAGGTAGAGGTGTAGTACTTTATATGATCAAAGGACTATACAGACATCTAGTTAATCCTCAACACCAGAGAGGAAATAGCCCCATTTAGCAGATGGAGAGAAAGAGTCACATGTAAGTTAAGGCACTTGGCCCAAATTCACACACTGGATCAGAGGCAAAGCCAGGATTAGAACCCAACAGTTCCTTGCTCCTCATTCTATTTTACTCACTAGACTCACTCTCTAGATGTTACTTCCTCTTAATGGTAGCATATTCTTTCCTGAGAAGTTGTTTTGACCTTGGTTCGTTGTCTAGCTGCTAGGCAACGAGAGGTTTAGATTGATACTTTTTGGAGTCATGCCATTAACAAATTTTCATACCCCATCATCCTTTTCCTTTGCTGAATTATTAGTGCTTCCTTCCTCCATGTGGTTGTTCCCTTATAGTGATACATATGTCAAAAGAAGAATCACCGAACAGTGGGAGGAAAAGAAAGCACAGAGTTCATACAAAGGCATTTCTGGATGCCAGCATGACAGATTGCATACCACATATTCACAAAGAAGCCCATTAAGATCACTTGGGGTGTCAAAATTAAGTAACATGAGACATACAGCCTGCAGGCACTCTACAGGCTAACGGATGTCTGGAAAATTCACCTGGGAAGAAACTGAACCACAAAGGAATGACTCCAGCAGACTGCATATCCTGGATTCTGTGTTAATGTGTGACCATCTGAATAGTCATAAGCCTGACTGGTCAACCACAGGGTGTACAGTATGTGCATTTGTTCAGTGGGCCTGTAGAAAAGAGGAGATTTTGCTCACACTGCGACAGACACCTCTGATTGCGCAGACAGCATGGACATGCATAAGATCAGAAAGCATAGAAAATATAAATGTGTTCCTGCTTACAAGACACTAGCTAGGAGAGCATTCGAAGTTTATGTGGGCTCCAAAGGAACCTCTTACAGCATATTAACACTAAAGGGAACCATAGGATTCTTCTTTATGCATGTCTGCTTCTCTCTTGCTAACAGGCATCTGGATTAAGGTGGTTGCAGAAACACACTGGGTTAGTCTAATTCTGTCATTGTGCTATCCACGCACACCTACGTGACTCAGGCTGATATTGTTAACACATGGGCATGTAAAGAGATGCAACTTAAGTAGGACAGGTCTGGAATGATCAGGGAGATATTGCCCAAGTTGTGAGTCTGAGTGCCACAGTGATTCCTGGCTCCTGAATCAGGGTCAGGCAGCATGATGGGAGATGATCATGGAAAATTATAAGGGGTTGCAGCGACCATCAAAATTGGAGTGATAGAATGGAGAACTTTGTGAGATGGCAAATTATGGTGCAATAAGGGGTTGGTGCAAAGGGGATTCTATGGAGGCTTCAGGGGAGAAAGTCTTCTGCACAGACTGACTTGATTCTCCTTATTCTCTCATGTGGAAGAATAAAGTGCATTAAAAACATGTTGGAAACTAGAATCTCCACCTTTTTCCTCATCTGTGAACCAAGAGACAAGTCAATCCCTTCAATGTGAAAGAGCTTGGTGATTTCATTCCACTCTTTCATTCTGTGATATAGCTTCTCGGTCTCCCAACATACAGCTTGTTTCTAGACTTGAAAATTCTGTTCTTGGTTATATCGGATTAAATCTGCAGTAATTCTATTGCATATAGTGGATTTACATCAGACTAGCTGAGTGCTCAGTTCAGTCATACAACAATCCCATTGAAAGAAGACACACCGTAGGCCAAATTCTCCTCTCAATCCACTGAAGTGTCTCCAGATATACACCAATGTATCTGAGAGCCTGCATTAATCCAGATTCTAGAAAATGGCTTGTCTCATTCAGGGCCGGCTCTAACTTTTTTGCTGCCCCAAGCAGCAAAAGAAAGCGCCGCCCCCCGAGCCCCCCCCGCCGAGCGCCGCGCTGGAGCCTGCCCCCCCCCCCCCGCCGAGCGCCGCGCCGCCGGAACCCCCCCTGAGCGCCGTGCCCTGCGCCGCCCCCCTGCCAAGCGCCGCGCCGCCGGATCCCCCCCCCCCGCGGAATGCTGCGCCGCGCTGTGCTGCCCCCCGCCACCCCAAGATTGGCCGCCCCTTATCAGGTGCCGCCCCAAGCATGTGCTTGGTTGCCTGGTGCCTGGAGCCGGCCCTGGTCTCATTGGCAGCAATTATGCTATAAATGTAAACAATTTATTGAGTCAGTCACTCTCCAACTGTTGACTTTTTCCTGGAGAAAAAGCAGCAGTTGTACTGGTGTCGGGTAAGGCTGTGTCAGCCTTTTCTTTAAAATCCCCATTTTTCAAAGGTTTGCAACTCAGCCATAAAAGTTGGCTCCATGTGGGAACTTGGTGGCTACATAAAGTCCCAGCTTTAAAAGCAGATGTTTATGATGGCTGTTATTTGTCCACCAAAGGATGATGGGTGTTACAAGAGAGAGCCAACAGACTCTTAAATACACACAGTTAACCTCTTCACTGCTGGTATCCACGGTAGTTTCTGTGCAATGGAACAGACTCCACACCACAAGTTATTAGTAGGATTTGAATCCGAAACTTTCACTCCCAAAGGAACTGACTTCTGCTACTTGAGCTAAAATGGTTGCTCCCTTAGCTAGCAGAAGTAGTTAACCCCTAGACTAGCCACCAGATTGTGGAGGCATGGTGCATGCGTTACAAGGGTGTTACACTATGTTTCCCATACACAAGTAGCAAGACAGGCACTTTCAGTCTAGATGGTTTTTATTTAGGATTAAGGAAAAGAAAGAACGAACAAATATAAAATCCCCAAAGCAGAGAAAGTAGAACATATTTCTCACTCTGTAAAATCCTTTTGTCTTGAAATGCCTCCTAGCACTGCCCTTTAGCAGACTTGTTGGCAAACACTTGACCTATAAAAGGTACAACACATAGCTGCATGCATAACATTGTGCTCAGGTCTTAGAGTAAACTCTTCAGGACAGAGACCATGTGTAAGGGGACTGTTGCCCCCTTACTAACATTCAGGGGGGGTGTTTTGGTTGGCTAGCTCCCAGCACTAAAAGGGGAAGGGTCGATGGCAAATCAGGAGCCTGAGACTGACAGTCCCCAGGAACAATGGGGAGAGGCCAATGCTCCAGATCAGCCTGATTGACAGGGCGGGCAGGCTAATCAGAGGGTCAGGAGGCCAGGGAGGTCCCGTCCTCCGTGTGAGTTGGAATTGCCTGGGTCAGACTGAGTGGGGCCGAGCTAAGGAGAAAGCAGGGGCCCAAGCTGAGCTGGGAGCAGAGCTGCAGCCCCAAAGCCAGAGCACAGCCAGGAGAGAGAGGGGGCCTGAGCTAAGTTGCTGGGAGCAGAGCTGCAGCCCCAAAGCCAGAGCACAGCCAGGAGAGAGCAGGGGCCTGAGCTAAGTTGCTGGGAGCAGAGCTGCAGCCCCAAAGCAGAGTTACAGAAGCAGCCTGCAGAGCAGACCTGCCCTGGGAGGAGAGCTGCAGCAACCAGAGCCAGAGGGGCCAGAGAAGCAGCCCAGGGAGCTGGAGGCAGAGCAGCAGCAGCAGCCGTGCTGAGGCAGAGTGGAGCTGGAGCTGGGGCTGGAGCAGTCCAGAGCTGGGTGCGGTGAGCAGCTGGGGAGAGTGAGGGGGACCCTGGCAGTGGGCCCAGCGCAGGGAGATACCTCAGCCAAGAGGCCTTGCAGGCCAGACTTGGAGGGGGATCGTAACCCTGACAGGGCGGGGGCGACGCTGGGAAGAAGGGTCCTGCCACCTAGAGCCTGAGAGCGTGTGGCCACCGCCAGAGCAAGTGTCCAACCCGCAGCGTCTCTGCAGCACAGCCAGGGCCTGAGAAGGAGGCCCGGGACCTATAAGGAACAGACTGTGAACTGCCCTGACGTTCCAGAGACACTGCTTGTGATATTCCCTGCCTCAGAGCAGGGTGATGTGTTTCCTTTAACCTTTTCCATTTTTCCTTATTCTTTTTTAAAAGTAATTGTTAATTAAATAACTTGTATTTGCTTTAAATTGTATAAAATGATCAGTGGGTCAGGGAGGTGCCCAGTGCAAAGAGAGTACCCCGGAGTGGGGACACCCTAGCCCCTGTCCTAGGTGACCACAGCAGGGTTGGGGGTCAAGCCCCCCAGGAATCCTGGGCCCAGCCTTGTCGGGGTTTACGAGGACTCTGCCAGACAGGAGAGTGGAAGGGGAGTCCTCAAGGGCAGGGAGGCCTCTGGGTAAAGGAAGTGGGAGCGAGGACTCGGATCCTTTCGTTAGCCCACTTCACCAGGGTAGTGCAGAAGCCAGGACAGTTCCCCACAATAGCGGGACCATTCCCCCGCTTACACATGTCTTCATAGACAGTGCTTTGCATAATAGGGCCCCTAAATACTACCGTAATGCAAATATTATTTTACATGATGTACTTACAATTTAACATATGATTGTTTTTCCTTTGGAAAGGGAGCAGTTATCTTTAGTCTACATGGTTCTCTAACAACTTCCTGATATTGCAGTATATTTTGTTAATCTTTCACTGTTCTTGGAGACTCTGGGATTCCATTGTGTCTTGTAAACCAGTAATAAGCAATAAATAAGTCATATGCATGTGTAAACAATGAGGGTGCTTGGTTTGCTTGGATCTGTCTTTTTCTGTATCTAATGCAATAAGTAAAGGAGACTATATTGGAGAGTAAATAGGAATAAAACACTCAGTGTGAAAAGACTAAAGGTTAGGATTCAAGCATTTTCCTTTAAATTACTGACACTTCTGCAAATAAACAGCATTCGGTAATTTCAGTTAGGTGCTAAAGAGGTTTTAGCTCCCAAATGGCCCATTTCTACCAATTATGCCAATTAATTAGCAAAAAAAAGATGGAATAGTGGTGCTTTGGTTTCTGTAGAAACAAAAATAGGAAGAATGGAAAACCATTTAGATTAATAAGTAGTCATCAAAATACTCTGACAATCAACGTAATGGTGCATTTACGGCACATATGGTTTATAACTGGTTGCTCATTGTATCTGTTCTGCACACTCTAAAGAAACATGTCTGTAAACAGCTCCTCTAAAACATGAAATAATTGTCATTTTCATGTTAAAAAAATAGAACGTACAAAGTTGTAGATGTGACTTTTCAAATAGAACATCTATAACTGTTTCCAATTCTGACATTGCCTCCACTGTAAAAACAGTATTCACTTCCAAGCCAGGAGATACTGTCTCTCATATTTTAACACATTTAATGGTAACATCAGGAAAAAACATCTCTTATGAACAGATGTTTCTTACTGTATTTAAGGAGAAATCTCCCCTTAAAATAGCTTTGTGAGTAAATTTAAGATCAGAATTTCTTTTGTGCCATTCCTTAACAATACAATGAACATGCTACCACCAAAAACAATATTTTATCTTTCCCCAGAAGTAGTTCACAAATTATACACATTCAGTAACACCAAATGTAGCCATCTTTGGAGTGGATGACAGCATGCAGGAAGAACCCAAACATAGCTCTCAGCCTAACAGGGTGGGGAATGGAACTTTTGCCCAGGGGTTAAGGGGCAAACTCCTAGGACAAGATTTTCAGACTGTTTTGTGGCACAAAGAGAAGGGCCTAGCAGAGAATTTGCCTTTCATAGCGTAATGTCTTGTTGGTGCGTTTACACTGCAACTGGACTCTGTACCTTCATTTCCCTCTGCATGGTCTAGGTGGCATGTTGGGGAAGGGGGAGGGCATAATGGAGTTCTGCTCCACTTTTTCTATCCTCAGTGGTTTAGTGTCCATTAAGGACCTGATATCAACGGTGCAAGTTAATGCTGTTCAGAGCAGCAATAAGTCCCATTGGGGTCAGGCCTTGGGAATCAAAAGCTATAATTGTCTCTTTTAAACAGAGCTCTGGCATAGAAGAAAATCTGCCTCTACTCTTATGAAAAGTATCATGAGAACTATAGAGCTGAGTTTTTAAAATCAGGCTCATGTAATTATATGGCTTATTTGTCCATGCACTTACGGCAATTTCCATGTGCAAAAACTGGCAGTTGCCTGCAAAAAATCAGGCATACATGTTTTATAGTCAATTGGGCATCCTTTTTTTAAAAAAAGACGACCTTCAGGGTGCAGAGAAAAGAATTTTTTTTCAGGTGTCATTTGAAACACCCCCATGGAATAAACCACTAATAATTTATAATCTACTTTGCATAGCTAAAAGGGCTGAGACAAGTTTGTTAGAATTTCAGCATGTAATTCTATACCATAGTTTTGGGCTTTTAATACAGTACATAAATAAAATATATCAGAATATTTCATTTTATAGTTTCCATCAACTTGGAAAGTAGACTTTGCCGTGATTATATGGAACTGATTTTTGGCCATGCCTCAGCCTGTTATTGACTCCAGTTTTTAATATATAAATAATAGTGTGAGTGCATATCCTAGTGGAATAAGGCTTGACTTTGCATTTCTGTCTGCCAAATGTTTTTATTAAAACAATTAAACAATTATTCCCCCTACTCATTCAATATCAGGTTTTCCTTCAGCAAAAACTTAACCACTGCTGTGGACGCATCAAATGCCAAAGTATTTTTTGTAAAGTCATACTAATATAAAAATAAACTACCCATTTATTATCCAATTTTGCTGTATCTTAAAAAATGAAAAGGTTTGCAACTGTTCTTACTTTTATTATTGTGATTTTAGTTCTCATAAAAGATGCCAGATGGAAAATGCTGAAAACTGAACATATAAATTTACATTTTTGTACTGATTTATTTTTGCCATCCTCCCAAACATCACATGGGGCTGCTTTTGGAGGTAGGGTACTAAACTAAAAGGTCCAGATAGTATGTCCGTTTCTATGTAGCTAATTGTGTTCCTAGCCAGTCCAGCTCTCCCATCTCCCTAGTCTAACCAAAACCCAGAAATCATAAATTTCAGCCCCTCCCCTTTTAATACAGGTGATTACAATAAGTCGGATACTTCTACCAGTGAAATCAATAGGAATTTTGCCATTGACCTCAATAGGTGCCAGAGGTGGCTCAATGTAGCTATATCTGATTCTCTGGTCCTGGAGACTGATGACTGGATCCTGTTCCGTTGGCAGGCTGACCGAGGGAAATCCTCGGATGGTACAAAGCCAGCAGACCTAGCTTTATGGCACCAGTTCTTCACATCCACCATATGTTGGGGGTGGGGGAGAGAAATGCAGTGCACAGCACACATCATTTTGCCACCTGGCTGCAGCTGGCGTGAGTTAGAGCAGCCCTCAGGGTGCTCTAAGAGCTTGTCTACAAGGGTCATTACTGCACAGCAAGCTAAGGTGTGAAGCTACCGCACACTAGCTTGCTGGACAGTAACATCCAGTGTGGAACCTGCTACAGTGCACTAAAAGTTCCATAGTGTGCTTTGATGTACTCCAATTTCAAAGAACTCCAGAACTTTCAGTGCACTGTTCACGTGGGACATTACTGAGCCGCAAGCTAGTGCGCTGTAGAATCACACCCTGGCTTGCACACAGTAATGTTTCATGCTGATGTGCCCTTGCACCTGGGACTATTTTGGCCACTTGCTGATTTAGGATCAGAAGATCAAAAATGTGGCTGAACGTTAGCTTTCTCCCCTGCCCCATCATCTACTCCAAGTGATTCAGTCCTCAATACACCTCTACCCCGATATAACGCGACCCGATATAACACGGTAAAGCAGTGATCCAAGGCTGCGCACTCCGGCAGATCAAAGCAAGTTCAATATAACGCGGTTTCACCTATAACGCAGTAAGATTTTTTGGCTCCCGAGGACAGCGTTATATCAGGGTAGAGGTGTATTCTCAAAATTTAAAATGTTTATCACAGCTACTGTTAGCATGATGAAGCTGAATTTCTTAGCACAGAAAACACAGTTTCAACTAGAGCAATGAAATTGATGGCAATAAAACCCATAATGAGATTTTTGTAATTCAATTGTAAAAACAACATTTTAAAATAGCCAACCATCTATCCTATTAGGTAATTTGTTATTATTAGAAATCACCATGTTTTATTTACCCAAAATATCTCAGAAACTCAATTAGCCTTTGATCAGATCTTATTACAGCTATAATATGCTGCCAGTGATGACATTAACTATTAGTATGTGTTTGTTGCAAAGAGTCCTATATACATTTAATTATTTAACTTCTATTGGATACCAATATGCAATTACATATGTTTAATACAGTTCAATCAGTGGCACATTCCTTTTGCTGCTTTGACATCTGCATCTTTAAAAATGACCCACTGCCAATACAATATAATTACACTATATTTCACAAAGAGAGACGACATATTTTGAAGACTTTTCTTTTACCAAATCCACTGCAATTTTGGGTGGGAGGAATACTCTAATAATAATTCTAACAATACAGTGCTCTCAAATATCCTAGACACTGCATTACAATTAATTAATTAATACAAGGGTATATTCTACCAGTCATTTAGGATTTTAGGTAGAATCTTACCTCCACGTATTCCAATACTCTCATTGATTTTGTGGTTCTACTCAACGTGATTAACAGGGGGCAGAATATGGCACATCCAAGTACTGAAAGAGTTTTATAACTCACCATTGTAACTGATTTTCTTTGCCCATTAATCTGACTATGGTCCCCATCTCTCATGTGTACTTCAGTTGACTCCCTCTCGCACATATCATGAAGTGTAAAAATCTTGTGCTCACCTTCTCAGACCTAAACAACTCACTCTGGCCTACATCTCACACTTTTCTCCTATCATATTTCTCTTCAAAAATTCTGCTGGTGATGCCATCCTTGATGACTTATTTGACTATTTCAGTCACCCCTATCTTCGTACCTTTTCCCAGGCCACCTGCTATGTCTGCTGTACCTTTGAACAACAAGTCATCAGTGTCTCCTCTCCTTCATAGCCCTCCTACAATCCTCCTCCTTTTATGATAATCCAAAGTTATAAATTTATAATTATGGAAAGGATCAAAAACAAATCTGTTACCCCACCTCTTTAGATTTCTCAGTGTATTTTGTCTTCTATCTATTGGCCTGTAAGCTCATTGAGGCAGGCAGTGGCTATTTGTGCTCACTTTACAATGCTTAGCACACTATTTTTGATCTAAAAACGGATAGCAGTAATATCAGCAGACACCGTAGCTCAGTTCAGCAGGCTTACACACTTGAGTCAAAGAAAACATTCAAATCAGGTATAGTAAGGCCACGAAATCAAAGCCCTTGATACCAGTCCTGATCACACCATTGTTACAATCACTGATTGACATGCTTCTTACCCACCCAACCTTAGATGAATAGCATGTAGGTATCAGCTTGTCCATACCATCTCATTGCAGGGCACTGGAATAGTACAAATATCAACTTCTTATGACTCAGTAGGCCCAATTATGATCTCACACCATTTTTTCACTGGTGTAACTCCAACGACTTCACTGAACTTTCTCCTGAATTAAAAGTGTTGTATGTGATATAAGAAAAAGGACACTTGTGTTTCCCTATATACATTTTGAACCTACACATATTGAGATGGTTCAAAATGGACTCAAACTCTTTCTTCCCATCTTGATTGCAAATTAAGTCTCTTTTAAATATGTAGTTAGTTGGCAGTAATTGCAATTGTGTGATCAAACAAAACCAGCCCTGTCCAAAGCACAGCCAGGGGATTTGCACCTTTGAATTAAATGTTTCAATGTGCTGTCATTGAAAAACGGTATAAATAAGTATTGTTCTCTGGTCATTGCTAGCCATTTTCCCAAGTCAACTCTTAGACACTCTTTTAGCACAACATTGTATTGTTCAAAAGGAATCATCATAGTTGGTTGGGTCAAAGAGTCTAGTGCTCTAACTTAAATAAAGTTGAACTGTAAGATTCTTCACTGCTTTGCCACTAACATAGTCAAATATTTCAGAACAAGCAATTTCAAAATGAGTGTAAAATGTTACCAAATCAGAATGGTAACATGGTCATATATTTATGAAAATGACATTTCCGAACAGTTTATTTAGGATTCAGAAATGATTAATAGGTGTTATAACCATGTTACAGACATGTAATATACTTTACAGATGGCTATACATATATCGATAGGGGTATTATAAGTATTATAGGTCATTATAAGCCATTCTTATATGAAAATATTGACTTGCTGGACTGTATAACAATTGATTAACATTTAAGTAAGATATCTATTATTCAGTTTATTAACACTTCATAAACTATTTAGAAATGTACCTTTCATTTAACATATGACCAGTAATGTTTTATATGCACTTTGCACTTTTATAAATGACTACAAAAGATCTATTTACAATGGTAATTTTGTCTCAGTGATGGCAAAATTCTACCATCTGGCAGTGCTTTACGGCCATCTTACACAGGTGGAATTGATTACGCAAGGGATGAGAGAGTGGAGAATCACGCTTGATATGTCAGCTACTATTTAGTGAAGCAAACTGTAGAACAATGGTAAAGGAGAATTTATGGCAGAGTTTGAAAAATGGATGGATCTTAAAAACCAGCTGGCGAAAAGCACATTCAGCAATAGTCTTCAGCACTCAACAAAGAAAGGCCAATCTACTGTGTTTAAAACCACTCAGATATTACTCAATGTAGGTATTATGCTCTGAGACACACACGCTCATAAAATATAGAGATCGAAGTCTGCCACTAGCTATAGAAATAGATTATGAGTGCTGTTTCTACAGTAAGGAAAGAAACAAAGGCTTTTCAAGATAACGCAATCACTCATTGACAGAGATGATATGATATGAATCTGCTTTTGAGACAAGCTCCAGACGTCACAATCAACTAAGTACTCTGTCAGGTGTGTTGACAAGTGAGCTTCTTGATCTCTCTGATGCTGATATTTTGCTTAAGGAAGAGAGAGGAGAGAAGCTTGAACCCATAAGCCCAGTACATTCAGGAAATGACAGATGAAAGAAATCTTTAGAGAAGGAATAGAAAATTCAATGCCACAAAAGTTCACTTGACAAATCAGAAGTTGTCAGGTAAAACAATTCTTCAAGATCTTTTAAAGTGAAATATTTTTAAATGAATGATTTGATATTATCATAAAACGGCACCTTATGAACACTAGCGACATTTGTAGGCTCACTCACTAGGTTCTTGCATAATCAGTTTGCCAAATTTGGCAGGTCTAATTAAAGAGGCCTGCTGAAAAATATCAGATATTAGTCCCATTCCGTCAGACAAATACTAACACAGTTAACCACTTCCTGCTACCTGAGTTTCAGGATTTTTCTTTTCCCTTGTAAGCAAATAACAGCAGATAAAATGGAATAACAGATGAAAGATCATGACCATTATTTGATGAATCGGGTTTGTTCGGTAACTCACAGAGGAAAGAAGAGACTCTGAAAGTTTGGAAAGATAAGATAATATTTTTATTCTACTTTTTCCTTTATGCTGCTTTTCTTGGTGAGGGTCATGGCGGCAGCATGAAGAGTAGGGAGGACCAGGCCTTCTTTTCCTCTGCAACAGGTTCCAGCTCTTCCTGGGGGATCCCCCAGTGTTCCCAGGCCAGCCGGGAGATATAATCCCTCCAGTGTGTCCTGGGTCGGCCTCAGGGCCTCCGCTCAATGGGACATGCCTAGTATAGTTCCAACGGAAGCCCCCCAGGGGGCATCCTTATCAGGTGCCCGAACCACCTCAACTGGCTCCTCTCGATCGGGAAGAATAGCAGCTCTATCCCGAGGCCTTCCTGAATAGCTAAGCCCTTCACCCTATCTCATAGAGTAAGCCCAGCCACCCTGCGGAGAAACCTCATTTCCACCACTTGTACCCGCGATCTTGTTCTTTCGATCATTTAGCAAAGTTCAGGACCATAAGTGAGGATGGGGACGTAGAGCAACCTGTAAATTGAGAGCTTCGTCTGAGAACTCAGCTCCCACTTCACCACCACGGATGAGTACAGCACCTGCATCACTGCTGCCACCACACCAGAACAAGACCCCTAGATATTTGAACTCTTCCACTAAGGGCAGCTGCTCCCACCTCACCGCGAGAGAGCAATCCACTTTCTTCCAGGAGAGGACCTCTGATTTGGAGGTGCGAATTCTCATCGCAGCCACTTCACACTCTGCAGTGAAAGGTTTGAGTGGACATCGGAGATTGTAGTCTAAAGAAGCAAGGAGGACAACATCATCTGCAAACAGCAGAGATGCCACTTCCGAGTCCCCACATCGGATGCACTCAACAGCTCGTCTGCGCCTTGATATCCTGTCCATGATAATCACGAACAGGAGTGGGGACAAGATGCACCCTTGGTGGAGTCCAACACCCACCTTGAATGAACTCGACTTAATGCCAAGAATCCGAACACAACTCTCACTCTGCGAATAGAGGGACCAGATAGCATGCAAAAGTGGCCCCGGCATCTCATACTCCCACAGCACTTCCCACAAGACATCTCGGGGAACACCCTCATATGCCTTCTCCAGGTCTACAAAACAAAGTTAGACTGGATTAGCAAACTACCACGACTCCTCGAGTATCTGCGAGAAAGCAAAAAACTGGTCCATTGTTCCATGGCCAGAATCTGCATTGTTCCTCCTGGATCCGAGGTTCAACTAATGGGTGTAACCTCCTCTCCAGCAACCCTGGCATAGGGCCTTGTAATCTAGAGAGAGAGACACTCAAAAATCAATGCAACAAAATTATAGGCCACTTATGAACAATTTAAGTTGTGGGTGTGCATAAATTATAAAAACAGAAATAGTCCACTATTCCACGGTAATGGCCCAAACATTATAACTCTTACTACACTATTTGAGGCTCATTACTATACAAGACCATGACTACAGAACAATATAATTGTGAGGTTTTTATTTATTTATTTATTTATTTATTATTTATTTATTTTTTAAAAGAAGAGGTACTTGAAGACCCCTTATTGAACTGTAAGGTGGGAAACTGAGGCACAAGTCGACCCAATTTAGGCTTAATCGATTTGAGCCATTATTTATAATTCTTTAGACACAATCATTGTCACTTATAATTTCTGATCATACATTTGTGACAGAGAACAAACAAATAAGATGGAACAGGTAGGGCCCCAAGTTATCATGGTTCTGGGGAATTGGGAAACTCTCCTTCTCATGATGGTTGTCTCAGTCTCTTGTCCAGAACTCTCCGACTTGGGCCCTTGTTCATTTGTTTTTTGTATGTTAATTTGTGCATCTATGTCTACATCATGAATCATCTCACATTACATATGCATTAGTTCTCTTCCAATCAATGTTAAGATTGTGTTTTACATAACACATACAATACACATGCACAAGGTTCAATTTACATAATTTTTGCTGTCTACACTAATTTTCCTGTCATCGTGTCTTCATGTCACCTTACTCCTTTTTTTCCCAATGAAGGGACTTTTTACCATTGCGTTTTGTGTATTTTATTGTAATGATTAATTTAGTCTTATTGATGCTCTCCAACAGAATACATTCCACTAACAAAACATCACCTTTATCCTGTCAGCTGTGAGCATTACTTAAGCACACCTAGGTAAGAGAGAAATTGTCAAGACAACACTCATGTCAAGCAAAGCTATGCCAAAGCCTTGGCATAAGTACTATCTTGGCTTATCCAAACTCATTCACTGTACAAAAGCATAAACTATTAAAATTAAATTAAAATTGTAACCCTTCCTTTTACCATTCAGAAATTCTTCATCTTTGAATATTATAATTCAAAACACATGTATCATCCTAAATTATTCATTAACCTTTATTTTTTTATTTGAGTAGGAGAGTTACGGAGAACAAGATGACCTTAATGTCAGCATTTACTTATCTTTTCCAGACATGGGTTTTCAGAAGGTTTTTTCCTTTAAGTCTAGCACCATGTTTGTAAATCACGAAAACGCCTTGTCAGTAATTTTGCCTGTTGCACACTTTGAAGTGCTTTATTCAGTTTTAAGGCCTAGGTATTTAATTGTCCCCAACAGAACCTAAGCAAAATATAAAGAAAAAGTATAGTATACAATAAACGGAGGCAATAACAATATGCCAGAATAAGTCCCCAAACAAGAGCAATGCCTCCAGGAGAACTATAGGTGTGCAGTATCGATAGCAGACACTAAAATGCTACCTATTTTTAGAGGGCAAGTATCTTGGAATACTATCCCTTCCCACCTTCTTAACTCCCGTATTTGAGTGAGACATTAAAAGTTATTGCACACTGCTGATTGACAAACACAGCCATATCACAAACACAGCCACAGTTCAACACTCACCTCCAAAAGATTCCAGCTATAAAGAGCTTTTGAGGTACCAAAGTGCCTCATGTTCTCACAATGATTTGGGTCTGCACTATAAATGTTCACACCTGAGTCCAATGGTAGGAGAGTGGGTGAGTGTTTGGGCACATGCTAAAACATTAAGCATTTAAATGATGTTACTATACCCCCTCCTGAGCTGCAGCCAGCAGCCTTGTTTTAAAGCAATGATCCTATCTATCAGAAACAGCAATATGGCAAAAAATATGTGGCAGGGAAAGGATAAATTAAAGGCCCTCACCATCTGGCTTTCAGGGTTTTTCCAGATGTTGAAAGCTCCTTTTCAAAAGAGTGGTTAGCATTCTAAGAGTTCAGACTAGCAACCATTTTCTTACTAGCATGACTAAAACTTTAGCAGATGAGCTCCAATTCGATACACAGACAGCAGCCTTGGAAACCTCAGCATACTCACTGCACAACAGACAGAGAACCAAATTCATCTTTCCATTCCATGGATGTAAACCCATAAGTGGGTTTGTATCCTTGTGTGACAGAGAAAAATTGAGCCCAAAGCTTTCATTCGGAATATTATATCATAATCTAATCTCCCAGCAGGTGTCACTGTGGCACGAGGAAGCACATCACCATGAAACTGCAGTGACTCACTACTAGCCAAGATATTCTTGGTGGTGGTTCCTCACATACAGCAAGCCCCATTTGTTCCTCCCAATCACTTACCCACCTGATTACTGTAATCACACTTCATAGCCTCAGGGAGCAAAGTCATCCTTCCTTACATTAACTTAAGCAGTAAGCCCATTAAAAAGGTGCATACAAAGAGTGTGTGAGATGGGGAAACAAATCTCATCTGGTATTGTACTTATTCCTACTTCCACCTCCTAAGAAGGAAGCCATATATGTTTTCTGCAGCATCCCTAATGTAAATAAAACTCTTTCAAACCTAGGCATAAAATAAATGAATTGCAAAAGAGGCAACAGTAGTAGTCCATTTGCTACAAAGCCTACAAAATAAATACATGTGGATTTGTAATGTTGCACAACTGGAAAAGTCCTTTAGTGGATAGGAAACCCTGACCTTTCTGTACATTTTTAGTCATTTCTATGAGAATCACTAGAAAATTATATCCCTACTAGAGAATTTTATAGGATTACAAAAAAAAAAAAAATCTATAAAAAGGTTAGCATTTTCTGTTCAATTCTATAGGGTTTGAGAATATTTTTTATAGAAACTTGTTACAAAATCCTATTGGGTTCCATCCTTAGTAAATTCTCTAAGATCTTTAGAATCATGTCGGTTAGACACTAATTTTAAAGTGATAGGAATCTATTTTATATTCTGTAATCAGCATTTTAGCTTTTTGCCATTCAGGAAAGCAACAGGAGGCCTCACTTCTGTCAGAGCTCATGGTGCATGCAAAAGGAACAGGATGCAGCATTACTTCAGAAAGGCTAATTACTGCATAGTGTAATGAAAGGATTTAGTTCCTTCTGCTAACACTTCAGATGATCATGGCACTGAATTAAACTATAGCTGATCTTTACCAGCGGGAGGAGAACACAGGACTCAGTTGCTGTGCAAAGGAAATTCCATGTTAGAGGTGGGAATGGAGGGATAGCTCAGTGGTTTGAGCATTGGTCTGCTAAACCCAGGGTTGTGAGTTCAATCATTAAGGGGGCCATTTAAGGATCTGGGGCAAAAAATCTGTACTTGGTCCTGCTAGTGAAGGCAGGGAGCTGGACTTGACTTTTCAGGGTCTCTTCCAACTCTATGAGATAGGTATATCTCCATATATATATATATATATAGTTAATGCCTCAACTACCTGATGGTTAAAAACACTCAAGCAGCACTTACCAAATTACTCACTAACAGATAGCAAATTCCAAAGGTGGGGGTTCATCTGGGAATGCCCAGTTCAGACTTTGTGAAGTACAGTAGATGGCTGTGATAGAATTTTGGCAGGAATCTGAAGGCTGCAGCTAATCTCCATACAAATGTCCATCTTTTTTTAATAAACAAATGCAGAAAGTCATAATGGATGCTTGTACAGTGCTTGTCCTGTCCTTGACGCATAGAAATTGCTTACTGTATGAGTTCACCAGGAATAAAAAAAATTACAACTGATCGCCACGCCCAGATGGAAACGTCCTACAGAATTTTATAGGTGTGAAAACTAATAAGGTGCTATAGAAATTATTCTGACAATCTATAGAATTCAATGGAAACTGAGGTCTTTCCTATAGGCTTGGGTTGGGGGTGTTTTGTTTTGTGCTCTTGTTTTTGAGCCATCCTATAAAAGGTCTATAATAATAACATTTTATGGGATGATTAATTGAGAATGAGATCCTTTCTATACATATTTAGATTCTGTAAGATTTTTACCACAAGAATATAATTACAAGGAAAGCTGTGGGCTTGTGTTGCATTTAGTCATTGGGCTACTCTTTGGGCACTCCTGGGCTAGCGCTTGCTCTCTTGCTCAGATAAGTAACCACTTTGGCCTGGTCTATACCGGGGGGGATCGAGCTAAGTTACACAACTTTTGCTACGTGAATAACATAGCTGAAGTCGACGTACTTAGACCTACTTACCGCAGTATCTTCACTGCGGTAGGTCGACTGCTGATGCTCCCCCGTCGACTCCGCCTACGCTTCTCACTCCAGTGGAGTACCGGAGTCCACGGGCGAGCACTCAGCAGTCAATTTATCGCATCTTCACTAGTCACGATAAATCGACCTCCGCTGGATCGATGGCTCCAGAGGTAAGTGTAAACATGCCCTTTGTTACCTAATTTTTTTAATGACCTACAAAGAGAACAGCCTCCCTGAGTCTCTCTGTGCATAACACTACTTAGGTTTTAAACTCCCTTGCTCTCTCTAACCTCCCAACAGGCTCTCTCTCACCCTACTAAACCTGATATGAAGAATCAGCATTGATCAGCTGGCAAGTGTGAACAAGAAAACTCAATGACAAAACATGTTCAAAAAACTTCTTTATAAAACAAAGATCTAAGTACCTTTGAAAAGATTCAAGCCAGAGCTGTCCAGCCCATGGGTTGAGGCAGGTAGCAGATAATTTAGTTCTGGCACATCTGTACTTCACAAGGGACTTCAGTGAAGTATATAACAGCCTTATATCAAAGGATAACTTTTCAAGGAGCAAACTTTATAGGAAGAATGCACTAAATCTAATGATCAAAGACACCTGAGGACACAGGGAAAGAAAAGGGTGGATTTTATGGTTTCCTCCACTCCTGTAGTGCTGGAAATCATTATTGCCTTACTTGTCAGACAGGGGCTAGGATTCCCCAGTGTTCTGAAGCGCTTGTGTATTGCTAAAACTGTCACTTTATCAGGGTCTCAGAATGCTGGGTGACTCCTGATTCCCACATTCCTTCAGAAGTTCAAGGCAATTGTTTGTTTACTACCTTCCATTTAGCAATACCCTGACCTCATTGTTAGTCCAACCAATATTATATATGCACTGTTAGAACCCATGAGAGGGAAATCTGTTCTCACTTACACACATGCCACACCAATGACTTCAGGCTGTTGTTCTCATGTAAACAAAGGCAAATGTGGGGACTTCAATGGGACTTCTTTTGGTTAAGGACTATTCACATGAGTAAAGTTTTGCAGAATGAAGTTCTTGGTCTGTACTGAGTAAAAAGCAGATGAAAGCCTGTTTGTCTTGTCCACCCAACCAAGTAGCCCCACTGACTTAAATGAGACTATTCATGCAAGTAAGGGGAGTAGAGTTTGGCCCAAAAATAGTAAAGAGATAGGAAACAAAATAAGGACCCAATCCTTACTCCCTGCGCGTCTGAATAAGGCCAGCAGGACTGAGCTTTCAGTTAGCAGTAAAATAAAAAATGTTTTTGATTTGTCTGATAAATATTCAGTTTCTATTTTCAAAAATCATACCGGAGGGGAACGCACATGATTTTTTTTCATTTGCACTTTAAACAGATACACCCCCTGCATATTTAAGAGACTTCTTTCAAAACAAGTTCTTATCTTAAATTAATATTTTAACCATTGCATTCAACAGGAAAAGTTGGCTCATCCCTTTTTCTCAGAGCTTTAAATCAACATCGACAAGATGGAGGAGCTCCTGGAACAACTGTCAGGGACCCTTGCTTTACTAGTCTTGACTCATGTCAGACAAAACGTCAGAGACTCCAGAACTGCTCTTGGCAATACACAGGATGGAAACAATCCAAATTCAAGCAGCTGAAGGGGCTGCACAATCACTACACAAAGGAACTGATGTGTTGCATATTGAATTCTGACAATGATTACATATAATTGTATCATTACCTAGAGTGAAATTAATGGACGGAACTATTCAGGAAAATATGAAAGAAATTAGCTTTGAAGTAGCATAATGGAAGATTTTAATTATGGAAGAAATCAGTCATTTTTTTTAAATTACTGGTTATGGTGCCATCAAACATACGCTATCCAAATATCTTTGTCACTTGGACTTCCATACCTTTTTTTGTCTTAAATCACAGCATTATTTTACAATGGTCAAATGTTTGTAAGAAGCATCTTCGTTTTGATGTCTAAAAAGTGCATCAAAATTCTTAGTTTGAATTCATAGTTGCGGGTGATGGAGAAACTGCATGTTGCCAGATCAATAAGTGAAAGCCAATTTTTACTGATTGTTTCAAAATGCATACATCAGAGCAAGTTCCAGTCAAGCAAGACTCAAACTGCAGAATTTCAAAAGGAATCACATAGCTGCAAAGGATTTGGTCTCTCTCTCTCAAACAGAACAAAAAACACCCAATAATTGGTTGAATAGCAGTTTGCAGCCCGGTGCTGAAAGGGAGCATTTCTATTCCCAAGGAAAATAAATAAGATTTATCGTCTGCAACTTGTTACCCTAACTAGCATAGAATAAGGCACAGAAGCTTTTGCAGGGAAGATGTGGCACCAATTATGGGACTCCGAGATGCTCTGACAGTTTTAAACAAATGAACTATTTTTTTTTCTTTTTAACAAATTAAACTCAATTGCACCATTTACTATTGAGAAGTTCATATTCAAGGTACTGTAATAGACAAAACTCAGGCAGTCAATAAGACATGGAATATGTAGCCCCATTAGTGGCAAGTTGGTCTTTCTGCTTATATACCGTATTTACTAACTGCAAGTATGGTAGTGTTCCTACAAAGCTAAATGTTTCCAGTACAAATTGAGTTACAATTTGCACCAAAGCCTCCAACACAAAACAAGTTGACAGCATGCTTAATGAATTCCAATCACTAACTGAGAGCAAATGGGGCTGGATGTAGTTTAACTTCCTATATAATTATGTGGGTTTCTAAGAAGGGGAAGGTTCCTAATTAGAAGCACTGAGAAGAGAGTTGTATTGGTGATACAAAGACAGTACTTTACCCTCCTTGCCGTTGTGAATGGAGCACTAAGTCTCCCTTGCATGTTGGCTAATCACATTACAGAATGAGCTGGCTCAAAGAACTGTAACTTCATTCCAAATCAGCAAAGTAGGTTTGCTTGCAGTTGGCCTCTCTGCAGCAGGAAAGCTGGATCAGCAGTAGTACCATAACCGACATAATTGGATTTAAACATAATAAAACAAGGGAAACTGATCTGAAGGGCTTTCCAAAGCACTTCATAGTGGGTCAGTGGGAAATTTCCCTGAGTAAAAACTGTGTACAGCCTTCAAGATCTGGCCCATAATTTATAGGAAAAAAACAACAACAGTGTGAACATATTCATTTCTTTATTCTTGATGACAGCCCGCTGCACTAATGCAACTCCCACAGCCTCAAAGTTGGGGGGCTTTGTCTGGACTGGAGGGGGAAAAAAGAGTAGTGTCTTCCTTAAGGGTCCCCCCTCCCCAGTTTGGGAGTAATGAGGGAGGTTGGGACATGGGGATGGGGTGGGGAGAGGAAGGCAACATGATTAAGGCTAAGATTTAGTCACAGGTATTTTTAGTAAAAGTCATGGAGAGGTCATGGGCAATAAACAAAAATTCACAGCCCATGACCTGCCCATGACTTTTACTATATAAATACCCCTGACTAAAACCTAGCAACTCCTGGGGTCTCTGGGTGCTGCTCCTCTAATGGGTTCCGGGGGGGCAATGGCTAGCCTCTGCACTGGCCACGGGGGGCTGACTGACCCCAACCACCCGCTGTTCCGAGGTCCCGGGGACTGCTGCTCGGGCACTCCCTGGGGCCACCCCTGGGACTGCTGCTTGGGCGCTCCCCTGGGATGGGTTTTTCACTTTCCCCACAGCAGCTCAGAGACCAAGTTGGGCAGGTCAGGTTCAAGTTGTTACAACTTAGCAGGTGGGAGGTGCCCAGTGAAGTTACTCCATATTCCACAGGAGGTCCAGTTCTGATAAGCCAGACGTGGAAGAGGACTTAGGGGCAGGCATCTCCTAAAGAAGTCGGGGAGTGGGGTTGGAGCTCTTAATGTCTGGTACAGTGAGGAGACAACTCCTTTCCCCCAGCTCCTTAACATTTACATGAGAGGAGGGCAATGGTGGCCCAGCAACAGGCTGGAGAACAGCTGTGGAGGGGTGGAGTGCCTGAGAGCAGCCCGCTACTGGAGAAGATTAAAGAGGGAATCATGACGTGCACTGTACCAATTATTGCCTGGTACTTCTCAGATGAGTTAAATTAATAAAATTGCCACCTAATTAAACCACATCCCTTGCATCTTGTCCTTTTTTTCCCCTCATGAGTCCAGGACAATGCTAAAGCTGCAATGCATCCAACATAGTGCAAAGCCAGAGACAGTGAATTACACAACAACTTCCTACTATGATATTACAAGGAAAGGTGACAACTTCTTCTAGGACAGTATTTACAAGCCGTGTGTAACTTTACCCTGGTTCCATTATATGGGTTGCGATCCTCTTGTGCTTTGGACTGCAGCAAACCAAAAAATTTAGGCAAAACTGCAACTTTCACCTGATTTTGATATGAAACCATTAATCAACCCACCTTTGTGACTCTTACTAAACCTGGTCATCCTGAGATGAATTTAGGGCTGAGCTAACTTGAGTTTCCAGCTGAGCTGAGTTTTCAGGTGAGCAGATTATTGTTGGTTAAACTGAACTGACTCTTGTAATTATTATTTTATTATTATTTGTATTGTGGTAGCACTGACAAGCCCAAGTCATAGACCAGGACCCCCTTGTGCTAGGTGCTGTACAAACACAGAAAAAAAGGACGGTCATTCCTAATGAGTTTACAATATAAGTAATAAAACCCCTGAACTACCCAAATTTTGCCTGGCTTCATGTTTCATGGGGAATCCAGCTTTGATATCCAAACGTTTACATGTTATATTAGAACATCAATCAGATCCATTTGAAGTTCTTTAGTATAGAAATCAGTCTGTAAGTCTCACAAGACCTCTGGTGCTTCCTAATTCCTATCAGGTTGGAAAGACCATGGCAATCGCCATCTTCATGGTTTCTCAGCACTTCTGTTTCCAGTGCCAGATACAGAAAGGGCAGAGGCAAGTAAAAATGGTAGGAGAAAATAAACTGAATATTGTTTCAGTCCTAAAAAGTTTTTGGTTTGGGTTGAATTTGAGGTTTGAATAAATAGTGATCCTAATAGTGATGCTTTGGCCCATCCCAGTAATTTGAGGATGTACCCACTGTCTAGCTTGCTCAGATCGACTTGATAGGTTTTTGTACCTCCTTTAAACCTATAAACAGACTTATGCTTAAGGTAAGAAGGTAACCAAATCCTCAAAGGTAAAAACAGAGCATCTGATCATACTTCCAAAACACGGCTCCATTCACTTACGTGCAGTCTGTCTAACACAGCTGCTCTCGTCTCAGAATCCCATAAATAATATTCTTTCAAAGGAAATGATGAAGCCCTGAGGTAAAACTAATATTTTAAAGCTCTATCCCTTGTAGGCTACAAAACTTCCCTGCTGACCCTGCCCCCATGGGTCCATATTGATTTTTCAATTAAAAATTTATCAGGACTTGAGAAAGTAATAAAGCAGCCAAGATCAGTGAGAGAGGTCCGAGGGATTGGGGGAGGTGGGCCGGTAGGGAAAGATGGTTGCTTTGAGGGACTGAAAAGGACCCAAGCTTCAAAGAGCAGCTGATGCATGCAATATCCAAATGTAAGGCTAACATGGGTCCATTACAAAGGGAGCGAGAAAGACTGAACAGGGAGGAGGAAAATGGAGACGATCAATGGAATTACATTCTAGTGAAAAGGTTAATTAAATCTTTTCCTGGCTTGTACTTTGGGACTCACTTTTCCTAATGTAAATATATAAAGTGCCCTTTTCCGAGCCTCCATTTACACAAATAGTTGGTGCATAGAAAAAAAAGCCCACAATAAATCACTTTACTTTCTGAAAGGTAGAGTGGTGCAAATGTATAGCTGTTGACCTGCAAATAAATCTTACTAGCCAGACATGTCTATTGTTGCCTGGTGCATTAACTACCAGCAGGCTTTTTTTTTTTTTTTCTTTAAACAACAACTACCAGCAGCTCATAGCATAGGAATACACTATTACAATAGACCCGTGCAGACCAGTATGTGCAGACCAGCATGCATAAATCTGTTTGGCTAGGTCAGTCAAGTCGCTTCTCCAAAGCTCAAGGAACAGAGTATTTTATAAGCAGAAGAAATTGTCACTGAACCTTCACTGTATTTTCATTGAAGGTCACTGGTAACACCACAACAGCAATATTTTTCTCTCACTCTCAACCTCGCTTTGTCACCCTGACTATCATTATAGCTGATGAAAAAAGTTCAAGTTGCATGAGAATTGTTTAATGCAAGCGCTGGGATGCAGTTAATATCAAGAATCGATAGAAATAACAGCAGCACCCATAGAAGGCAGCAAACTAATTATTTTTAAGTTTCCCCCAGCAGAGAAGCTGGACAATTTTTTTTTTTTTAAACTTAATCTGGCCTCCAGTTCATTTTGACGCTACATTCGGTAACACAGACCAATTTACAAAGCTCTTCTTGATTTGTGTGTTTTGAAAATTATAGAGTATCCATGTTACCAAAATAATTGCATTTGATAGAGCTGGAGGTGGGAGGGGGGAGGAATTATTGCCATACTTTCTTACCAACATGCCAACATTCATAGATTCTCATATGCTTGAATAGAAACCTCTCATGTGTAAAATCAAAAACTGAGGGATGCAGTTTCTTCTGGGAGCTGATAGTTTTTCTCTTTTTGCCAGAATGCATCTTATAATACTCTCTACTACAGTGTCATAGGGTATTCACACAGACTGCAAGATGATCTACAATGTAACAGTGGTTTCTAAAGAGAGGCTTTGTCTTACCCTTACAGAGAGAAGTCATTTAGTAGCTACAGAGGATTGACCAGAGAAAATTTATTCAAATTAGCAAAGACAACACAAGGCCAAATTTGGGCATTTAGCCACTGTCCTCTGTTGGGATTGAAGTGGCAATGCCCCCCACCTATGGGAAACTCAGGAAGGTGCAATACCTTCTCAAGCAGACCACTGTGAAAGAGGACTGCATCGGCTGCACCAAGACTGGTGCTGATGCAGCCAAGGTCCCCCTCTCTGTAACACCATGCAGCCAGAGCCTGCAGCATCAGGGGTTCCTGAATGTAATGACAGGCTTTCGTGCAGTCTGCACAGAGATGGACTGATAGGCTCCTTGTTAATTCCCCTCCCCATGTGTCTGCCTAAAGGTATTCCACAATACAGCCCCAAATGTACTTATTCTGCTTTATAAAACCTGCTCCTATGCAAGGCTCTAGACCTGTCTGCAACTCAGTCCTTAAACATGTCGGGCTGACCATATGCCACCATTACAACCTTCTCAGAATGCCTAGGCAGTACTTTCATCCCAGCCCCTCGGGAACAGCCTGGGAAAATAGGCTTTGCAGCCTGCTCTGAAGGTTACCAAATCTGGGCTTTGTTGGGCCAAGGAAAGGAAAAACCTCTAGATGCTATGAGCTCCTAATGAGGACCACCTACTCCTATCCCCCAGACAAAAATATCCAGAAACTAAGCTCAAGTGTCCCACTGTATCTCAACTATCAGGGTGGGGGGGGGGGGGGAAGGAGAAAGGCGTGTTTTCCACAGAAAGGAAAATGACAGCCATGAAATATGTGATTATGCAATATCAAGGTCCAGAATCTGTTGTCTTTATGTTCAGGGTAAGAATAGGTAAAGTTTCCCAAAGGGCCCCAGACTCAACCAACTGCTTTCTTTATGCATAAAACATCCTATAATTGCAGCTGGTCTAAGTCACCTTTTGGTGTGTCCAGATCAGACCCCAAAATTACAAACACCCTCAATTTTTAGGGTATTCAAATCTAGCCTTTAACCAGGATAAGACTTTGCTGATAACAGGCATAACCCAAACACCAAAATTTGATGAAGGAGGCAAATTGGTTGAACCTATAATCAAGAACAGCTTTATCAGACACACAGATGAACACAATATGTTGAGGAAGAGACAACATGGCTTTTGTAGAGAGAAATCATGCCTCACCGATATATTAGAATTTCTTGAGGGGGCCAACAGACATGTGGACAAGGGTGATCCAGTGGATATAGAATACTTGGACTTTCAGACAGACTTTGCCAAGGTCCCTCACCAAAGGCTTTTAAGCAAATTAGGCAGCTATGGGATAAGAGGGAAAGTCCTTTCAAGCATCAGTAACTGTTTAAAAGATAGAAAACAAAGTGTATCAATAAATGGTCAGTTTTCACAGTGGAGAGAGATAAATAGCAGGGTCCCCCCAAGGATATGTACTGGGATCAGTGCTGTTCAACATACTCATAAATGACTTGGAAAAGGGGGTAAATAGTGAGGTGGCAAAGTTTGCAGATGACACAAAATTAATCAAGATTGCAGTCTGCTTTGGACTTAACTAAGAGTTACAAAAGGATCTCACAAATTTAGGATATGGAGCAACAAAATGGCAGATGAAATTCAATGTTGATAAATGCAAAGTAATGCACATTGGAAAATATAATCCCAACTATACATACAAAATGATGGGGCCTGAATTAGCTGTTTAAACTCAAGAAAGAGATGTTGAAGTCATTGTGGATGAAAAACATCTGGTCAATGTGCAGCAGCAGTCAAAAAAAACTAACAGAATGTTAGGAACCATTAGGAAAGGGATATATGATAAGACAAAACTATTATAATGCCACTATATAAATCCATGGTACACCCACACTCTGACTGCGTGTGCAGCTCTGATCACCCCATATCAAAAAAGAGATTTTAGAATTAGAAAAAGTGCAGAGAAAGGCAACGATTTTCCATATGAGGAGAGATTAAAAAGACTGGGACTGCTCATTTTAGAAAAGAGACAACTGAGGGGGATACAATAGAGATCTATAAAATCATGAATGGTCTGAGGAAAGTGAATAAGGAAGGATTATTTATCCCTTCACATAACACAAGAACCAGGGGTCACCCCATGAAATTAATAGGCAGCAGGTTTAAAACAAACAAACAAAAGTAACTACTTCTTCACACAATGCACAACCTGTGGAACTTGTCAGGGAATGTTGTGAAGGCCATAAGTATAACTGGGTTAAAAAAAGATTTATGGAGTTTAGGTCTATGAGAGGCTATTAGCCAAGATGGTAAGGGATGCAACCCCACACTCTGGGTGTCCCTAAACCTCTGACTGCCAGAAGCTGGGACTGGACAACAGCTTCACTTAATAAATGTCTCTGTTCTGTTCATTTCCTCTGAAGCATCTGGCACCGGCCACTGTCAGATGACAGTGTCCTGGGCTAGATGAACCATTGGTTTTACCCAGTATGTCTATTCTTATGTTCTTATGAGAGGATGAAAAATTGAGATCATGAGCTGGGATCCACCTCACACTGATCTCTTGTTCATCTGTAGTTCCTTTAATGTTGTTGGCTGTTATATGAACACACTGAACAGAGAAGAGACCCTAAAAGATTATAGATTGTTATTTTAATTGATATCTGCACCCACTGCACAAGCAAAACCTATATAAAGCAGCAGAAAACAAAACAGCCAATTGTACATGTGGTCTGTCAATCATGCAGGCCACTGGCTGTTTTGTTTGTTCAAATATCTGTTTGCTGACAGGTGCATGGTCAAATGTTGAGGGTCTAATACAAGAAGCCAGTTTGATGCAGAGAATGTCTTTATTGTACCTTTTGGGGGGGGGGGGAGAAATGCAGGAGAGGAATCGCAGAGCACCTAAGAAGAAAAGTTTAATAAAAAAATATATTTAGCAATTTAAATAGTTATGAAAATGAGCTAAAAATATCCAATCATTGGGGTTGTTCATGCCATTATCACAAATTTTAATTCCAGAAACTCAATGGTAAAAAGAGAAAACATGCTGGCACATGGAACCAAACAATGCCATTGTGATGGTAAATCAGATTGAGAGGGAAAATGGCATCATCTGGTCCCTTTGATGTTATAAAAACCATATTGGAAGAAGATCAAAAAGCAGAACTTTGCTTTTCATATGAAACAAGATCACTAATGTAACAGAAGGAACTGAGAGGAACAAGCAAAAGGCAACGTTTATGATAAACGTCTTATTTTTAAATTGTTCACAGTTTTAATCACTCATTTCAATCACTCATTCTCCCCAAAGATTAGTGATCAGCTGCCTATGATCAGATTGATAAAAAAAATAAACAGTCAGTGTCTGTCCAATTCACCTTGCTTTTCAGAAGTATATAATGCAGCCTGGAGAAGTTTGTTTCTCATAAAAACAAACTGCAGAGATACCTGAATCTGATCATCTTAATCCTTCCCAGCAGGGGTCACTAAATTAATAATAAATATAATATAGGCTCTACAAATGGAAATATATATTTTGCCAACAAAAAAATGCAGCAGGACTTCTGTCTGCAGAGGTTTATTTTGATATCTAAAAACTCTTTCTCTATAAAGCGGTTACGAAAAAAGAAAACTGATGATTCAGTTTTATGAGGCTCAGTAATAAACAAAGTTAGTATAGCTGCAAATATATCTCTCATCTTCAGCCTGTGGGCTTCTACTATTATATACTAAATCTATCTTTGACCTTCAGAACAATCTTTCTTAATATTTTATATCTTTAGGATGATACTTAAAAACCCTTGGGCAGAACTTCAGTTGGCGTAAACCATTTCAACTGCAGAATCCGGCCTACTCAATTCTGATTTCCAACAGCCAAGGTTCTGGCCCCTCCTCTAGATGATTAATTGCAAAGTTCTTGCATCATTTTTGTCTATAGCACTAAGTATAACTTTAAATATTCCCAGACTTCAGGAAAATTTCTGGTAAATAACGACATTCTAATAAGATGTGTTCCCTTAACTTTCAAAGAAACACAGACAAGATTAGAAAAACAACAGCTTTTCTTCCCCCTTACTATCACCATCTTTGCACAAATTGTACTTTCTTTAATCTTCATTCTGTCTCCTCTTTCCACATACTTCAGTTCACTGACTGGATTAAATTCCTCATTTACTGATCTTTATAAAAAATAAAGTATGGAAGTGTTTGTTTTCCCCTCATTGGAGCTTCTTTGTTTCTTATGTATAAATGAAAGTGAAAAATCTTGAAAAAATATGTTGCTCGATGAATATGTTTAAGTGTTGACATGTCTATTTCTCTTTTTAATTTTTTTAAGCTGGCACATTCTCAAAGTTGCATTGTTCACTTTGAAGTAGTTTCCCATTGTTTCCCCAGCAGCCTTATCAAGGACTTCTGACAGATGACCTGTCAAAGGCTTGTTCCTTTGTCTTCCATCCTCCTTATCACCCTTAATTTTTACTGAAAAGGGACAATCTGCTTGGCCTACTGCCTCTTCCTCTAGGAGTAGCAGTTGGTAAGCCAGGAGTCTCCATGTACCTATTGGCTTTTATGCAGAGCATGTCTGCATCCCAATTATCCCAGGAGAAGTTCTGCATAAATTAGCAGATATTGTTACTAAAGCTGTCAGGAATAAATTGTTCTTATTTGCCACAACTGTCAAATGGAGGGAGGGGGTTCCCAGATGAGCTTTGACACAGCACTGTTGCTCAAAGGCAGAGATGCAAATGCTACCTCCTGCCAGGGTGTTGTCCTGACGACTCCAGCCATGCTTGGGAGATTTTTTTTTATTATTATTATTATTTTTAAAGCAACAGCCATATTAAAAATATCAGGTTTCTGTATGGTTTCAGAGTAGCAGCCGTGTTAGTCTGTATCTTCAAAAAGAACAGGAGTACTTGTGGCACCTTAGAGACTAACAAATTTATTTGAGCATAAGCTTTCGTGGGCTACAGCCCACTTCATCAGATGCATAGAATGGAACATATAGTAAGAAGGTATTTATACATACAGAGAACATGAAAAAGTGGAAGTAGCCATACCAACTGTTAGAGGCTAATTAATTAAGATGAGCTATTATCAGCAGGAGAAAAAAAAAACTGTTGTAGTGATAATCAAGATGGCCCATTTTAGACAGTTGACAAGAAGGTGTGAGGATACTTAACGTGGCAAAATAGATTCAATATGTGTAATGACCCAGCCACTCCCAGTCGCTATTCAAACCCAAGTTAATGGTATCTAGTATGCATAATAATTCAAGCTCAGCAGTTTCTCGTTGGAGTCTGTTTTTTAAGCTTTTCTGTTGCAAAATTGCCACCTGTATATATGCCAAAGAGTCATTGCCTTCTTGAGTAGGGAAAAGCAACAACAGAACAGGACAGCGCATACCATTACCATTTTCATTCCCAAATTTTGCAGGCATGTCTAAGAGTAGGCCTATAATGGAAACTTATATCGGCATAGCTACATCTCTCAGGCATGTGAAAAAAACAGTGTAGACAGAACTAGGTCAACCTAGCTACTGCCTCTCAGGAAGGTGGATTAACTACAGTGAAGAGAGAACTCCTGTCACTGTAGTGAGTGTCGACACTGAAGCACTACAGCTGAAGCTGTGCTGCTGTAGCATTCTAAGTGTAGCCTTAGGCCATGTCTATACTGCAGGCCTATAGCAATGCTGCAGTGCTGTATGTGAAGACAAGCCCATAGCCTAAAAGGCAGAATTTAGGAAGAGAGGGCCCAATCCTACTCCCATGACAGTCAATGAGAATTTTGCTATTGACGTAGATGGGAGCAGTATTTTGCCTTTATGGTAATTTACAAAGTGGGAGCAAAAACGTATCTAATGTTGTTTTTACTCCACCTGAGAGTATTCATTCATTCATTCTGAAAGACTTTGGACCCAATTCTCTATGGCCTCATACTTTGTCTCATTGTTCACACCAGTGAAAAGTGAATGCAAAATGGGTGTAAAACACCCACCAATTCAAATACGTCTCTCACTTATGCTGGTGGTAGTGGTTTGCACCTACTTTTCACTGGTGTCAATAACTACACAGGAGCACCAGAGGATAAGGAACTTGGACTGTGCACTCTTCTCACAGATGTGAGACACTGGGCCTGCCTATCCTTTCACTTACACCGGTGTAAACCAGAAGTAACTCCTCTACAGTCAATGGATTTATATAAACGAAAAACTGCTTTCTCTACCTTCATCCAAATAAACCGAAGAAGGCTTTGTTCTCAGTATATAATGTTTTATGTCTGGTAATACTAGTTGCTTGTGTGGAGTTACTTCTGATTCAGACAAGTGCAAGCAAGGGGTAAAGCAGCTCCAAGGACTTTCATCTTGTATTATTTTGTGATTTGTGGCAGAACCTAGAGGCCCCATTCAGGGATCTGGTTTCTATTTTGCTAGGTGCTGCACAGACATCCAATAAAAAAAGACAGTCCCTGTACCAAATAATTTATATTAGCTTTAAATCAGAGACAACAGGTGATGCAACAGATAGACAGGAAGAGAACAAAGTAACAGAACATCAAATAAAGCCAATGTTGGTCACAGGAAATTTTGAAAGCCATTTATTTTTTCTAGAAGTTTCTTGGAAATCTATTTCTACATAAAACCAACCTACCCAACTTCTTCAGGTTTCAAAACCCAACAATAGTTTCAGTTTTTATTCCCCCCTTTTTCTTCCTCCTCCACACCCATTTCCAGCAGCAAGCTCAGCATATTACCACCTTCCTAGCCATTGTCATTATATCTTCCAAACATAGTGAAAGGAACATCTTCCAGTAAAAAAAACAAAACAAAACAAAACAAAAAACATATAGATATATGTTGGTGTAGGTTTTCAGCCAGATACAAAACTAATAACCAGACAGAAAGGTTGTTAATTCTCTGCTTCTTGCCTACAGCACAAAAAATAAACAATACCTTATATTACTTTGCTATTAAGTACATTGCAACTGCTTTGAATCAAGAACAAGATGCAAACTGATCCACAGATTGTCTCTGGTTGTATATTCTTATGCAACATTTTAAGTACAAGTGATCACATTCTGGATCTTTCTGATGTGATGGGGTGTCCACCCAATACAAGGCCTGAAGGGGTTAAGAAGGTAGCGAGGCGGGCCAATTAACCGCCTAGGCCACCCCTGGAGGAGAAGACAGTGAGCAAGGATTAGTTAGAGAGGAAGCTCAGCTGGACAGGAACAGGAGATGCCTGTATAAAGCCCAGTAGCTGAGAGTAGAAGGGGGCTGCAGAGAGAGAAGCTGCAGTCACTGTTAGGATGAGAGATGGCAAGATAGAACGTAGCCCAGGGATACAGCAGTAAGGGACAGGACTGTGCAGACCTTGACTGCTTGTTGTAGGGTCCCTGGGCCGGAACCCAGTGTAGAGGGCGGGCCTGGGTTCCCCTACCAGCCACAGGGGAAGTGGCACCGTAAAGGGCATTGAAAGAGAAGACTGCCTGGAACAGTGGGTCCAGAGAGACTTGGGAGAACTACAGTGACCTGGCCAAAGGGCCAAGCCACAAAGCAGGAGTAACTAAGTCCTGAGAGAGCTAGACTGCAAGAGCGATGGAATGAATAACAGCAGGAAGGGGCATTGGACTGGCAGAGCTAATCCCCAGATGTGGCCAGAAGGAGGCACTCCGGTGGTGAATAGAGCACCCCATGACAGTGATAATTTATTACACTTAAGTACCAGGGCTGATAGGAATGAAGGTGTAATTCCAATAAGGTTAATCTGCTTCATACTACTAGGTATACTAGTACTGTTTACTCCTTCCAACTACTGTACACGCTGGCTATGCATCAAATCTATTGTTTCTAGCAGCCAAGCCATTTCAGAGAAACATTTTCAGAGACATTTCAACAGAACCCTATTTCCTTTGGAATATGTGAGTTCCATCAAAATTAAAATGCTTCATGGAAATGTGTTTCAGAAGAAAACATGGGGGGGGGGGAGTTCAAACAATGTCAAAACGTCCCATTTCCAAATTTTTGGAACAAAATGTTTTGTTGTGGAATAACTTTTCATTTAGAATTTTTTTTAAATTGTCCTAGAATATAATATAAAATCTACAAAATCAGAACAAAAGATCAACCCCAAACTTTAAAAAAAAAATGTCCATCATAAACAACTTTGAAATTTTTGATTTTTCAGTTCGAATTAAGAATAAAGCTAAAATTTGAAAATTCAAAATTCTTTATACAATTGAATTTCCATTCTCTACACAGATCTACTCAGGAGTTCAATCCTTTTCCCACTTACATCAAAGGGAGTTTTGCCATTAATTCAAAGGAAACAATATTAGACCCTGCTCCATCTTTTTTAAGCAAAGGGTGGGATTTTCAATCAAAAGCACAGCTCAGGTGGGAGAAAATATATTTTCTAAGTTAACCCTCCCCCCCCCCAACAACTTTTTCTTCCTATGTCACATAGAACTATGACTTCCAGGACATAGTTACTCATTCTAACTGTCAAGAAGCTTTGGTTGACTTCAATACAGTGACAACATCCTAAATATAGTCCTAAACGAAAATAAATGTGTTTTTGTAAGAGAAGCAGCCCAGATTTCAGATTGTCCACTGTTTCTGGTGAGTAATGACTCAGTTTATGAGTGCATCGTAGTAACAATTCAGATACAGAAACATACTGTTTTACTGACACTCAATTGTTGATTTATTATTCATTCTCTGTATCTATTTGGCCTATATATCTAAATAATTTCAAAGCATTTTGACATAATTGAATTCTGCAGGAAATTAATTTTTGGTTTAAAATGAAAGCTTAGCAATTTTCCTGGGGGTTCAACTTTGAGATTTATTATCAGAATGTAGCTACAATGTCCTTCCTAGAGTTGTTAAAATATTCATTATGAATCATATTCATTGCAAATTTTAAGAATTTTTTATAAAATTAGTTGAACTTATCTTCTCCAGAAGAAAGCATTAGGAGTGGGGCATTACAAGAACTTGTGTTTTTAATACTGAACCAGCTCTACAGATAGCAAATAAACTACTGCAAATAGTCATGGAATAATTATTTGTTTATACCTTTCTCCATTATTTGACCAGCTGTAGAGAAAGGGATAATTAAAGCTTAGACCTCAAACCTTCAAAATCATCTTGAAGTCAATGGGACTATGTGGAAGTAAGGGTCCAGGCTTTGTAGGATATGAAAGAAGGAAAAGATCTATTATGGCTTGTCTACTGCAACATTTAGCTCACAGCAAGCTGGGATGTAAATCTACTCTGCATTAGCCTGAAATGGGACTAGATCAAAGCATTCTAAGGGACTGTTAGTGCTTGTCACCAGTGTCCACAAAGACAGGGTACAGCAGGCTAGCACACCCCAGCTTGCTGTGAACTAAATGTTCCTGTAAACAAGCCATTAGACTGAGTCAATTTCCTTGCTAAATAAGGGTATATTCTCCTGATAAGAAGAGGCATTCTGTCTTTTTGCAGTGGGGGAAGGATGTTTGGTTGGACTGGCAGGAGAATGACCAATCCTTCGGGTCCTGGTTGGAGCTGACAAGCCGTCTGGACCAGGTCTCCTTCCTTTCCTCTCTCCCTACCCAGATGGCTTGTGGGTGGATGGAAGCTGAAGGTGGAAAGAGTGCAGCAGTGGACCACAGCAATCCTGGAAACCCAGATATAACTATCAAAGCTGGGCTTCCAGGATTGCTGTGGGTCTAAACCAATCTCTTTTGGGGTCAGGAAGGAATTTCCCTTCTGGGCAAGACTGGCAAAGTGAGATTTTTCATGGTCTCCACAGCATCCCAGAGGCCTGGTAAGTAGAGATAATAAATATGAGAGAGTACCCAAAAAAAAAAAAAAAAAGGCAAGAAAAGAGTAATAAATATTGGCACAACTTGTGGCCAGTGGCCAGGCAGTTAGAGACATCAAGGGGCCAGGTTTTGGGGTAAATCTGAGCACAGAACTAAGAGGGATTGATGCCCCCTGTTAGCCTGTGTGGAGAGAAGAGGTCTTAAATCTCAGCTCTCTGCTGTCTGTCCCCTCATTTCCCCTTGTAAGTGGAAGGTGGTGGGACTCAGGTTTGGGTTGAATCAGGAATTGAAGATTGGGGCTTTGGTTAAGGGAGCCAACGTTCATTCTTCGGTCATATGACAAGGAGCCATTCAACCCTTCACTGGACCCAATTATTGCCTGGTAATTTGGTGGAGGATGCAGGGGGTGGGAGATCACCTCTCCTCCCTGCTGTCTCCTCCTTCCCCTATCCCCTTAGACATATTTCATAAACTTGTGTCCTGCCACTTTAAATCCATTCATCCATCTCTTGTCATTCGCCTGCATGTCCTGATCAAGACTTACTGTTTATTAACTGGCAGCATAGCTAATCTATCTGTATTAGAAGGCTGGCCTGTAGTTAAGGTACTAGAATTTGGGCAATCTGGATTCAGTTCCTGGGCCACTGTAGTGTGAGGCCTTGACGAAGGAGCTAGGAGAAAAGTAGTCCTAGTCCTCCTTATATATCTGCATGTGGACTTAGACTCTGATGATAATTACAGAAACACTGTCTAACAATTAAACATCATTATGCACAACACTGTTGAATCTCCTATATAGATATATATGTTTTCCAGCATTATTGTAAATCAAGAACAGATTATCTAGTTGCAAATTGGCAACTTCTGGATGACTTCCAATCTCTTTCATGCACATCTGCTCTATACACCAACAAAATGTACAGCACCCAGTGCTGCAAAATTCAACATAACAATTTAAATATTTTGTATAATTAATTATATGTAATTAAACGTAATGCAATTACATTTGCGTTGTCTGAGGTAACTACTTTATAATTAGTGTGTCATCAACAAATGACTTTTTTCTTTCAGTTTGAAAAGCATCTCAGAGAATGGAGACATCCCATACATTGGTGATATTTGTGAAATAACCACAACCAAAAAAGAACCAACCAAAACAGAAAGATTCCAACTCATCAACCTCCATTTTCTGATTATGCTCCTTAGTAACACAGGCCCGTCACAAGCTCAGTGGCATATCACCACAAATATTAATAACTTTCCATGCAGCCCTGGCTTCGAGTTCAGAGGTCAGACACTCTCCTCCTCTGCTTTCTTTCTGCAAGAATGGACAGCTTGCCAGGAGAGCAACAGAGACAGCAAGCATACCATCCTCACTCTAGGATGTGTCAGCCTGGCCAATAAAGCTATGTCTGTCTACCTGTCACACTTTCATGGGTCAGGAATTTAATTAGACTATGGAGTGTGGAGAAAAGCATCTGTTTAATTGTTCTCTTCAAATTTATTTATAGTGGCAATTTTGTGGGGGCATTTTAAACTAGATTTCCATGATGTGGACGTGGACAGCGTAACATCACCAGGGCCATTTCAGAAGTCTTACAGTACTTAAAACTAATGGTCCATGTCATATACCAACTAATATAGCAATGAAGAGGTTCTATGCCGAACTCTGCATCTGGCCTTCTGGGTGACCTTGGGCAAGTCTCTTCATCTCTCTCTATGTTCCCACCCTTTGTCTTGTCTATTAAGATTAGAAACTTCAGGGCAGGAGCTGTCTCACACTATGTGTATATACACTGCCTAGCACAATGGGACCCCAGTCTCAGCTGGGGTCTTTAAGTGCTATGGTAATACAAGTAATAACCATCAATTCCGTATTATAGCCCAGACCATTTCCTTTCAGAGTAAGCCCTGGGATTTCATGCTAATATGCATCTTTATTTAGAGCAGCCACCACTTAAAAAATAAAACAAACAAATCAGTATTTATGACATCATCAGATCTGATTCACTGCAGCCTTTCCCTGTACAGTGGAGTGACATCATAGACGCATTTAACTTACGCGATTTTAACTATACGCACTCGGCAAAACAAAACAAAAAAGAGAAAAATAATTTAAATACTGTACCTGTAGTGCGGGCGATTCTGCCCGCCATTCCACTCAATGAGCGCTTGACTATACGCGATTTTCGCCTTACGCACTGACTTCAGAACCTAACCCCCGCGTAAGATACAACTCCCCTGTACATAGAATGGGAGATAACTCTGGCATCTCAGATACTGTGACATAAATGTTGTTTTTTCATAGCAATCCCAATACATTGATATGTTGATACAGACACCTGTTCTCAGTTCACCCAAGCAACTCCACTGATTTCAGTGAGATTGGTCAGGTGAAACAAGAGCAGAATTCAGTTCATAATGTGTTTTTTAAGGAAAAATTACTGGCAATGCTGGAGTCTTCTCTTTACCTAGATAATTGCAATATTTTTCCAGACTACCCTGAAGGATGACCTGTTGGTTTCTCTGAGACACATTTGCAGTCAGTTTTAAAATGATGCATACACTTAGACTGCAGCACTGGGTACTTGCACAGTTTGATAAATGTCAAGGAGAGTTTCTTTTGCTAGCTCTGGATTTTGGACTATGATTTGCCTCATTCTATGACATGAAATTGGTTGATGTTCTTGCTTGGTCTTTCATTCTGAGTAATTTTTAACTGGAATTCATTTACTAATGTAGTGCATCTTGAATCCTTCTTTCCAACAGAATTTAACTTTAGAAAGGAAACCTTACCGCAAAAGTCACACTAGTTTAGTTTTTAGTCCAATTTTGTCCATAACATTGTGTCTATTATCGTACTGTTTTTTTTCTTGCTACCACAGCACCCAAATTTGGCCCTATCCCATACAAAGGTCTTAAACCTGATTCCGATCTCACTCTGTTTACTTCAACAGGGTTATTACAGGTTTTACATCAGTTAAAAATCAGATCAGAATCTATCCCTTTGTCAGCTTTCCTTTATAAAATCTATCACATAGGGGTTATGATTTCAGTGTTTCCAAGCACATCATGCTGAAACACACACACACCCCGCCCCCCCAGAAAAAAAACAAAAAACAAAAACAAAACAAAAAACAACAGAATATCAGCATTTTGGGGGTTGATCAGTGAATGCTCAGAATTTTGCACAGGTGCTCAGAAGCTTTTAGGAACAAAATCATAGACCCTTTTTTGGGTGCCAACCCTAATATTCCTAGATTCTATGATTATAGGCAAAGCTGGTAGTGCAGTCTATAATTAAGATTGCCTGACATTTCCCATTAAAAGACCCTAGGAATATTAGGGTTGGAAGAGACCTCAGGAGATCATCTAGTCCAATCCCCTACTCAAAGCAGGACCAAGACCAACTAAATCATCCCAGCCAGGGCTTTGTCACGCCAGGCCTTAAAAACCTCTAAGGATGGAGATTCCACCACCTCCCTAGGTAACCCATTCCAGTGCTTCACCACCCTCCTAGTGAAATAGTGTTTCCTAATATCCAACCTAGACCTCCCCCACTGCAACTTGAGACCATTACTCCTTGTTCTGTCATCTGCCACCACTGAGAACAGCCTAGCTCCATCCTCTTTGGAACCCCACTTCAGGTAGTTGAAAGCTGCTATCAAATCCCCCCTCACTCTTTTGCAGATTAAATAACCCCAGTTCCGTCAGCCTCTCCTCGTAAATCATGTGCCCCAGCCCCCTAATCATTTTTGTTGCCTTCCACTGGACTCTCTCTAATTTGTCCACATCCCTGCTGTAGTGGGGGGGACCGAAACTGGACACAATACTCCAGGTGTGGCCTAACCAGTGCCGAATAGAGGGGAATAATCACTTCCTTCGATCTGCTGGCAATGCTCCTACTAATACAGCCCAATATGCAGTTGGCCTTCTTGGCAACAAGGGCACACTGCTGACTCATATCCAGCTTCTTGTCCACTGTAATCCCCAGGTCCTTTTCTGCAGAACTGCTGCTTAGCCAGTTGGTCCCCAGCCTGTAGCAGTGCATGGGATTCTTCCTTCCTAAGTGCAGTACTCTGCACTTGTCTTTGTTGGAGCTCATCAGATTTCTTTTGGCCCAATCCTCCAATTTGTCTAGCCCCTCTGTATCCGATCCCTACCCTCCAGCGTATCTACCTCTCCCCCCATTTTAGTGTCATCTGCGGGTGCAATTCATCCCATCATCAAGATCATTAATAAAGATGTTGAACAAAACCAGCCAAAACAAAACAATCTCTGGTACAACAGACAGAGCTATTTTCTGTGCTCTACAGAAGACTAGTTTTCCAACTCAAACAACTACCTTGTTAACCACAAACCCCTGTTGTCTTTCTGAAGCAGTACCTTCCCTTTCTGGGATCTCATTTACATTAAAATATAGAATGACGGTTTAATGTGACCATGTTTTAACTTTATCTTTCTAAGAAACTGAGGAAATAGCACATACCTTTTGCACAGGCAATCAAATTTAATCAATATTTTCTTGATAGAAGTTTGAGAAACTATCTTGAGAATAAAGATTATTTAAATCATTCTGAACAAAAACTTTCCAATTTAGCAAGGGTCATTTGTTGCCAGGAGATCATAGCATCAGGAAGGTATTCCCCCCCCCCCCCCCATTTTAAATAAGAAATGTTCTGCAATTAACATGCTTAACTGATAATGAACAAAGATATCAATGTTGTATCAGATACTGAATTCAATATTCAGGGCCAGATCTTCTGGTGATGTAAAACCTAAATCCTAAATCAATAAATTCTAAATTATCTAGCTCAATGTTCAGTAAGTTACATGTTCCTCTCTGCACCTGATCCAGAGAATACAGCTGTACTACAGCTTCCCCTAGCGCAGTGGTGCTCAAACTTTTTCAGTCGTGCTCCCTGTGATGCTGCATGATTGAAACATGACCATTTATATCATTATATTGCCACTGTCAGAAAATTGCAACAAATCTTATACAAAGTATGTCATGTAAGGTATCAATGGAAAAGTCACAATCTATCAAATATGATTATCCTGTTTGGATGCATGTATCGTTTTTGTATCTGAAGTAATAGATATTGACTATGTACTGGCATCCTACATATGTGCTGTGTTCCTGATTAACACCCGTGAGGTAAAATCTACATTGAAGCCAGACTGCACATTATGAATGGACTATTCATGTTGATGGACCAATCAAAGAATACTTACCTCACAATGGGCCACAATGGCCGCCTTCCTGTGGACGCCTTAGCCAAAGTATGGGTAATGGCTGCTCCTCTAAGTCATCAAATCATGCAGGCACATGCTTATGTGATCCTGGACTGCATCTTGTGCCTGTAACTTTTCTCAAACTAAGACTAAGAATATCCCCGCCACATGGGTGAAGATATAAAAGATCCTGGAGGCATCTCCATTTTGCCTCTTTCCTGCTCTGATCTCTGGACTATGGACTTACCCTAAAAGGAGCATTATAACCAATGGACCGAGGACCTTCCAATCTTTTAGAAGTCACCAGAGACTTCACAAGGCAGCAGTCTGTAACATCACTGCTAAAAACCTGATACATACACTGATTGCAAAGTTCTTGTATTTGATTTCCTTAACTATTTTAACTCGCTCCTTCCTTTTTTTCCCTCTTCTAAATAAACCCTTAGATATTAGATACTAATAGATTGGCAACAGCATGATTATTGGGTAAGATCTGAGTTATATATTGACCTGGCTATGTGGCTGATCTCTTGGGATTAGAAGGATCCTTTGATGAAATTGGTTTTAAATAATCACTCATCATAAAGTCCAGTATCTGGATGGTGAAACAAGGGCTGGGATACCTAAGGAGATTGCAGTTTGGACTTCTTGTTAACCAGGGTGGTGAGACAGAAGTTTACTTTTGTTACTGTCTTGGTATATTTTATGGAAGAATAACCACCAGTGTAGGGTGGGACTGCCCTATTTCTCAGAGGTTTGTCCTGAATCTGGTATCCTCAGCCACTGAGGCACAGTGACACCTCACCTGGACCAATAATGGAATCTGTCCGCGCCCACCTCCATTACTGTACAGCCAAGGCTTCCTCAGCAGCAGAGTTTAGGCTGAAGGCAGAGCTGGGGTGGAACAGGGGATGAGCGCAGAGCTGGGGTAAGAGGCCGACCTGGTCTGGGAGCGGAGCAGAGGGAGAAGTTGAGCTGCAGCTTGGGTCAGAGCTGGTCTAGGGGCAGAGAGAGAGAGAGAGAGAGGGTGGATCTGGGCCTGGATGCAGAGCAGGACTGGGGACTGAATGGAGTTGAGGGAGGAGTGAGGCTGGGGGCAGAGCTGGTCTGGGGAGGGAGCAGTGCTGGAAGCATGGTGCTCCCTTCCCGCCCATTGTGAGAACTGGCCCTGGCCCTACACACCCAATCATTCCTCCATGCCCCCCTAGGTGGGGGGTATGCCCCACAGTTTGGGGACCACTGAGCTGAAGGAATTACTCTTTAATGGTAGAAGGTAATGCTTTGATTCTGGAGGTCCCAGGTTCAACTTCAGATGATGGCTAATCTGATAATTTTTCTAACTGCAGTATGTTTTTATAAGGGCAGTAGTTGTGTGGCTGATGGAGTTTGCATTGCGACGATAGTTCTTTTTATATACCTGTACGAGTACTCATGGTGGAGATGTTGCCATGCTGAACAACTTCTGATTCGTGCTTTTTTAATTTAAACTGAGACATGATAAACCATTGGTTCTCAAACTTTTTTACAGGTGGCCCCTTTCACATAGCAAGCCTCTGAGTGTGACCCAGCTTATAAATTAAAAACATGTTTTTATATATTTAACACCATTATAAATGCTGGAGGCAAAGCGGGGTTTGGAGTGGAGGCTGACAGCTTGTGACCCCCCATGTAATAGCCTTGTGACCCCCTGAGGGGTCCCGACCCCCAGTTTGAGAACCCCTGTGCTAAACAGTAGAGAACTCTCTTTTTTGCTACATACCTTAACAGTTTATAATAACATCTGAATCTCACTGAGTCATTTTATGTCTAAAAGCTTCTTTCCAGTAAGGGGAGAAAAACATTCATATTTTCACCACTTATAACTCTACTGAATGAGCTCTTTAATTTATAGTGCAGAATACACAGTCCTTCCTCCATACCTAGAGAAAATACCAAGGTACTTGTTGAAAGGCAAAGGAAGTACATGGGTTAATGAAAAAAAGGCAAAGGTTCAGCTGCTCAACATGATGTATTCACCCTTTATGAATGCTTCAATTCCACTACACAGCACAGAGAAATTTATTCCTGCAGTCATGCATGGAGGATTTAAGGGTGGCTGGCTTGTATTTATGGCATGTTGCAGATAAACAATACAAGCATTTTCCTGACACAGATGGTGAGAGTGCTTTGTTGGGAAATACAGGGTGTCATAAGGAGAGCTGGTCAGGAGCTGGAAATTCCAATTCAGAATGAAAAGCCACCATTTGTAAAATTTCCCAGGAATTCTGAAAAATTTCAGTTTGGGACCTGCAAGCATTTATTTGTCAATTTATTTTGACTCAGCTGGAAACCCCGAGTGAAATCCTGACCCACTGAAATCAATGGCAAAATCCCAGTGACTTCAATGAGACAAGAATTTTACTCCAAGTGTCCAGCATGCTCTTCTCTTCCCATTTTCAGCTACATTAGGAATGAACACTGAGAAATACCTAGCAAAAGTCCAGGTACGTTGGTTTATTGAGCTATAGAGGAGAAGGTGGCTTCTTATATTTTTATAAGAAAAGCTGATTAACAGCAGTGAAACATTCATAGATTTTAAGGTCATTTAATCATCTCTAGCCTGACCTCCTGTACAGCTGAATTTCATTCAGCTACTCTTGTACTGAATCTAATAACTTGTGTTTGGCAAGCCCATATCTTACAGAAGGGCATCTAGACTTGATTTCAAGACATTAAGAGATGAATAATCCACCAGCTCCCTTGGTAGTTTGGTCCAACATTTAATCACCTTCACTGTCAAAAGTGTATACCTTATTTCTAATTTGAATTTGTTTGGCTTCAGCTTCCAGCCATTGGTTCATGTTTGTGATGGCCGGATATAGTAGTTGGAGCCAGAGTCTGCAGTCATGGGACAGAAGTCAAGAGTCAGCTGGATCAGGATAGTGAGAGGTCAAAGGCAGAACCATGAGTCAGGCACCAGAGTCAGGCCAGATCAGGATACCAGAGGCAGGAGACAAAATGGAAATCAGGAACCACAGGTCAGAAGCCAGGAGTCCAACTGGGTCAGGATGCCATGAAATCAAGCTAGGGGAACAAAGGCACACAGGCCAGAGCAAGGTGTAGCCCAATTGTTCAGATAGCTTCCTGTTAGTGCTGCTGGCTTAAATAGGGCCAGTGGACAGATCAGCCACACTGGGACTCTGCCAATCAGACCTCAGGAGCAGAGCCTCGCACTCAGGCTGAGCTTCAAGGGTCCCAGGTAAGTCCTTGGCAGCAGACAGCTGGATGGAGGGTCTGAGCTTGGCTGCTCCTGTGAACCCTGCAAGCCTGGGTTCAAGATCCTTTTAGCTGCAAAATCTAGTTACAGAGACATCTGGTGTCTTTACTAACCATCTGCTTTCAGTTTTGAAGCATCAGGGCCTAGATGACTGAGCTCAGGAATTCCTGGGTTCTGTCACTGACTTATTGTGTGATTACAGCCAAGTCACTCAACCTCTGAGTGTCAATTCCATCATCACTGAAATGGAAAGAATCACTAATAACCCCCTGCAACACTTCTGTGCTTTGAAGATGTAAATGCCTCTATGAAGTGCTATGTGTTATCATCTAGGGCCCTTTTCCATCATTGTTACCTGCTACCAGGGTCTTTAGTACAGTTTCTGAGCTGGATCCAGGCCCTGTCTCCATCTCCTTCGCACCACTCTGATGACACAAAGGGGACAGAGAGTAGGACAAATCCTGAGTGGCATGGAGTCTAGAGCTGGGCAAATAACGGATTCTTTGGCAATTTAGAAAATCTGGAAAACATAGTCGGAGGTCAGAGCAGAACTCAGAATGTTTTAAATTGCTGATGAATTGAAAAGTTGGAAACAGTTTATTTTGGCTCAAATGAAATGCTTTGTTTGACCTAAACTGAAATGTTTTGTTTTGATTATAGTTTTTTTTTAATGATTTTGAATTTTTAAAAAAATGATATTAAAGGAAATTTCTAAACAAAAAGTCATTTTCAATGGAAAAATCAGAGCATTTCACTTTGAAAATATCAAAATGAACATTTAGATTTTTTTTTCAGAATAAACAATTCAGCTAAACCAACACACAATTGGAAAAACATTTTGGTGTCACCAAATATTCATTTCTCCCCCCGCCCCCAAATTGATCAAAATATTTCACCCAGCTCTAGCCAGCTCTACACTACATGCTCCTATGCAAGCACACGGGGCATTCCTAGATGGACCAGTGATGAACCCTGATGATCCTAGGCTGGCAAAAGTGGCCCCAAGTGTGTACCAGTTAAGCTGCTCTAAGTTACACCAAAAGTCAGTTCAGTCCCTGGTCAGTCACAAAATCAAGGGAGCACAGAGGTGGCTCAGGGCCAAACTTTCTTTCCCCTGACCCTGCATTGAACCCAGTTTGGCCAGACTTGAGCATCTGTCCCTATATTCAAGTCCCACATTGAACTGTTTCACTTCCAGTTGTTGCTATCAGAATGTTACACTAGGAAAGGCCCTTAGAGAAAAAACATGATGCTACCTTTCCTGTTTGTTTGTTTTTTTCCTTTTGTCTTTGTCTGCTCTCGTCAGGGGGTGGATTCTTGGCCTTTCTAAAGAGACTATTACACCGTTTGCCAATCATATCAAAGAGCCGCAATTGCTCAGTATCTTTCTGCTATGATTCCACAATGTCAGTGCCTATTGAGACGAAGAAGAAAAGGAAGAGCATGATAGTAATTTGTTTCCCCTGGCAGAAGTTGGCTGTGTTGGGCATGGATTTCAATGCACTGCTACAGCTCAAGCTGCAGTGACAGCAACGAAGTCACATATTCATAACTCAAAGTACAGATGGCATATTTGTTGTTTTTGTTAAAGTCCTGTCTAGTCACATTGAGTACTTGTTTCATTTCACTAGCACATCACAGGCTGAACTGGGAGCCAAAAAGCATATAGTCCCTTAAACAAAGTAAACAGGAATAAATAGATTAAATATAAATTTGTTATTGTTTTTTGAAAGTTCTGTCTAGCTACATTGGACACAAATTTCATTTTCCTCCCAAAGCACAAGCCACACTGACAGCACATAAGTCAAATATCCTTATCTGTCTAAGCACAACGCAGGCATATTTCATTTGCTGGCATCATGACACAGCGAGCTGCTTCAACCATCTCAACAACAAACTATCAATGCATCCTTGTCATTGTAATATTTCACACATTCCCTCTATAGCATGGGTGCTCAATATCTCTCAAAGAAACCTATTCTCCTTAATTGACTCCCATTGGCTTTTAATATGGAAGGAAAACTGGGCCCCCGTAATGTCAAATATAAGGAAAGAGAAACAAGATCACAGGAGGGGAAGAATTTTCCAAAGCCAGTCCTATACGTTCGTCTCTCAAAGTCTCTGGATTTTTTCCCCTCGATGCAGCAAGCAAATTTGTTAGAAAAGATTTTCAGCATGCATCTTGCTACCACTACTTTCACTTATTCTTTATATGGGTGAAGAGTGGTATAAGTTCCATCACTTGAGATGTTTCATACCAAACAACACATTTCAAAGAACAAAGCACTTGATAACGTACCGTAAGGAACAATCCTGCTGTGGCCCACAGATGACAGTTTTCCTTCACTAACTTCTATAATTCTATGACACAGCCCAGCTATTGAGATAATACTAGAATTCCTTCGCCATTCTTCTCTACCCCCAATCTCAGGGGAAAAACAGAGCAAAATCTATTGCTAACATAACTAGAACCTGCAGGTCTCCCTTTTCCTCTTTCCACAATCTCAACAAAAAATTCTTCAGAAAGAAAAGATGGTGGTAATCAAATCTCATGCCTCATGGTGCAACATTATCATCCCCAAAGTCAGTAAGGAACCCTCTTATCCTTCCATAGAACAATTGTCCAGGTCCACTGTTCAAAAATGTTTTTGCCATCCTCTGAAGTTTGGACCACTTGCTAGAGCCAGGCTGCTGATGCAATAGTGGTCTAATCCTGTGAAAAAGTAACAAGCCAGTGGCATAATCACACTGCTCTACAGCCAAAATGCTTCTGAAATAAATGTAGTCAAACTTTACTAATTCTGGGTCACTGAGAACAAAAATGATGCTTAAAATTGTTGATTGGCTCTAGTTTTCAAGATATGCTATTGGGTCAGTATATACGACCCTTGACTTGGGAATGGCGGAGGATAAGTGAGTTATAAAGGGAAGGGATCTCAATTTAAACCAGAAAAGACTAAAATACATCTTTGACTGGATCTATGAATAAATCTATGACTGGGTTTGGACAGTACTTGCTTTTTAGGCAAAACAATGAATGATGCAATCTGAAGCTGGTATTGTGTCATACATGATATGAATTGCATCACGTTATTCCTAGAAGTCATGGATGATGCAATCATAACCAAGCTTACATCACTCTGCTGAACAAATTGCCCTATATCAGCCCTAGAAATCATACAGTGTCGTGCTCTCTTATTTGTCAGTGTTTGATTTTGCAAAGGGACACATTTCTGTTTAGCCAAAGTGAGCAGAGATGTCTCGTACTTGTGTGAACAGTGCAGATAACTTCTGCTATGTTTGTGGTGAAGTGACTTTTGCATCACAAAAGCGCAGTATAACCACTATGGTTAAGAAAGCCTATCACCTTTATTTTGGCTGCAAAATTGGAGATCAGGACAAGAGGTGGGCCCCACACATATGCTGCAACACTTGTGCAACAAATCTTCACCAGTGGTTGAACAGGAAAAGGAAATCTATGCCTTTTGCAGTGCCAATGATTTGGAGAGAGCCAACAGATCATACCAGCAATTGTTACTTCTGCATGGTGCCTCCAGTTGGGAAAGGTGTGTCAAAGAAGAAAAAGTGGACTGTGCATTATCCAAACATTCCATCAGCTATACGCCCAGTACCCCACGGAGAAGGACTGCCGGTTCCTGATGCACCAGAATCATTCTCACTTGAGTCAGACGAGGAAGAGGAAGAGGATGAAACTTCTGGTCCTGAACCATCAATGTCACAGGACCCACATTTTCTCCCATCCTCCTCCTCTGAACCACACCTCATAACACAAGGTGAACTGAAGGACCTTGTCAGGGATTTGGAACTACCCAAGAGTAAGGCAGAGCTGTTGGGCTCCAGACTACAGCAGTGGAATCTCCTGGCAGGTGATGTTAGGGTTTCCATGTTCCGTGACCGTCAAAAGGATCTTGTCCCATTCTTCTTCATGGAAGGTGATCTTGTAGCCTGCAACAACATCGATGGTGTGATGGCAGCCCTCAACATCGTTCACGATCCAGAGGAGTGGAGACTGTTCATTGATTCATCGAAGACGAGTCTTAAAGCTGTTTTACTGCATAATGACAATGTTTTGCCTTCAAATCCAGTTGGTCATGCAGTCCATATGAAGGAAACCTATAACAACATGAAACAACTTTTGAGGTGCATAAACTATGACCAACATCAGTGGCAGCTTTGTGGCGATTTGAAGGTTGTTGCTCTCTTGCTTGGTCTGCAGACTGGATACACAAAGTACTGCTGTTTTCTCTGCGAATGGGATAGTCGTGCAAGAGATTCCCACTACATCAAGAAAGATTGGCCACTCCGACAGTCATTGGAGCCTGGGAGGAAAAGTGTTCAGCATCCACCACTTGTTGAATCAAGGAAGATTTTGTTACCACCCTTACACATCAAGCTGGGTCTGATGAAGAACTTTGTCAAGGCCATTAACAAAACACAAGCAGCTTTCAAGTACCTCCGTGGAAAATTTCCAAGGTTAAGTGAAGCTAAGATAAAGGAAGGTGTCTTTGTTGGTCCTCAGATTCGTGAACTTCTTCGAGATGATGCATTTGACCATGCACTGCGTGGCAAGGAAAAGACGGCATGGAAAGCCTTCCAGTTAGCGGCAATAAATTTTCTCGGAAACAACAAGGCAGACAACTACAGGTTGTTGGTGGAAAACCTCCTCAAGGCATACAAAAGCCTTGGTTGCAACATGTCACTAAAGATACATTTTTTGCACTCTCATCTAGATTTTTTTCCACCGAACTGCGGAGCAGTGAGCGACGAGCACGGCGAGCGATTTCACCAGGACATTGCAACAATGGAGAAATGCTATCAGGGCAAATGGAGCCCATCAATGCTTGCAGACTATTGCTGGACAGTGACAAGAGATGCTCCATTTAATGAATACAAGAGACAAGCCAAGAAGCGCCGAGTAGACACTGAATAGGACTAAACTATGTACAGAATAGTTTTTTGCCTTTTGTTTCATAATAAATTTTATTTATATAACCCTTTTGCTGATTTTTAAAGTGTTACATAAACAGGACAGGTGAAATATTATCATTTAAAGCAACCATAAACAGATGAAAAGACCTAGGTTTACAATTTATGATTAAAACTCTACTATCTACACAATATACATAGACATAAAATGTAAAAACTTAAATATCTTAGAAACAGTAGCCAATCAGTTGTTTTAATTGTCATATTTGAATTCAGCACATCAAAATACATAATAAATAGCACATTTTATCTCTGAAGCAGACGACTTCTCAAAAATTGTAGACCAGTGTCATTAGCAGTAGCTGAAAAATTCTGTTACACCTATGCTTTGTCCTAACAATAGAGAGCAAGTGGCTAGTTTGGAGTTTTTCTTATGTGCATGACAAACTCAACCTTCCTCTTTGTTGGAGGTAGAATATTTTCCCACTAGAGCGTTATACAAATTGTTTATGTTAAACTGTGGCTTTTACTGCAATTCCCCACTGTAACATACATTCAACTGTGATAATGCTGATAGCATTGCAACAGACAATAGCGGCACCAAGCTTGGAGCAATAGGCAACGGGCACCTAACTTTTTAAAGGATGAATGTGTTTATATGTCTTTCCTTTTAATGTAGCATGAATTAGATGAAACTGCATAGTGAGAGGAACTGTAGCAAGAGGAATAAATGTATATGTAAAGACTCATGAGTAGATTTCTCTGTCTTTCTCCCAGTCCCTGAAAAAAAATCTGTGAGTAACTCCCACCTCTGAAAACAATGTCTGATTGCAAATTCAGGATGAAACACCTGGAAGCTGGATATGCACAGCTGTCAAAGGCTGATTCCTCTGCGGAGTAAGTCACATTGTTGTTTGATTTATTGTGGGTTGAGAAGTGGTTCTACTAGAATGAGAATAAATCTATAGCACCATTCCAGTGACTCATTTTCTTTCCATTTCTTCCTCATTCTCTCTTTCCACTATGCTTCTTTTATTTCTAGTCCATACTATAGCAATGGCATGAAACACGTTATCGGATACAACATAATGGCATTTCAGACAGTCATTTGAATGGTATTGAACACAATCCACATCTTTTGAGGTACCAGATAAGCCCTTTGATATGAGAACATTCAGATATTAATGGGCAGGATTAGCTCAATGTGCTACCATTCTCTGGTCAACAAGCTATAGTCAATGGACAAAATCTAATAACAGGTGTGCCCTTAAAATTCAACAAAAATGAAGTTACCCATTCTTATGTTAATAAAAATGATCATATGTGTAGGATTTTTCCAGTCATGCACCAAATTACATTACTGGCATATTATTTCTGTTGCGTTTCTTACATTAAATAGATTTTAAATGTTTAATAAAATGTTTGTAGACAATAGTTAGAGGAGAGTATAAAACTTATACTGAAAAATCTCTTTAAATATAATTTCTTTCTAAGGTATCCTAGTTCAAGACAATGGATTTCTGGTTTCCTATGAGTTATGTTAAAAGGCAGACATGTTTCATAGTTAAATTTCTGAATTGTTTTTCCAAGCTTTCAAAAGCTAGTACTATACTTAGTGGTAATTTAAAAAAAATCTGGCTAGCAGCATCTACAGAGGAAACTAAAAAGTTATGTTAAAAAACTATTGCTGTTAATGTAAACTTAACTGTATGTATATGCATTAAAATAAGGTTTCTTTGTGCCTTATGTTTTCAGAAATAAGCTACTAGACAAAAATTTGATAATATTCAAATTCCGTGATTTTCAGTAAACATGGTCACTTATCTTCTTAAGTGCATCTGATTGTACGATGGCAACTTTTGGAATTGACATTATTTAGCCTACGGCTATATAGTATCCTGTATGTCTTTCTGCTCTTTCCACTTCAGAGAACCCAGCAGGGACACCTGTAGAAAGAGGTTGCCACTGGCATTTGCCAAAGAGTATTTAGCATGGGATTTGGCATTCAGATGGACACCTCGGTTACTTGTATGCAGTGTTGTGGAAGCCATGTTGGTCCCAGGATATTAGAGAGAGAGAGAATGTGGGTTAGCTAATAATACTGTTACCTCACCCAACTCAGTTACTTGGTAGTTTGTTTAATGTTGAGTTGGTCTTATTTTCCAGTGCAAAAGACAAGAGATTGATAACAGGTCTAAGAATAATGAAGCAAAATAAGATGGAATAAAGAAAATGCGGTAGGTAATGGGAAGTAGAGTAGCATTTCATATAAAATTAGATAGTGTTCTATAGGAAGGAGCAAAAAGAACAGGAATACTTGTGGCACCTTAGAGACTAACAAATTTATTAGAGCATAAGCTTTCGTGGGCTACAACCCACTTCTTCGGAAGGAAGGAGCAGACACTCTTTTCTTTACCTTCATCATTACCTTTACCCTATAGATTAAGACCAAAGCAATCTAAATGTGTCAAGTCTCCAATACTGGCTGGATACATTGATTTTCTTCTTCTTTTGAGTGATTTTCAATGTCTCTGAACAAAAGAGAAAATCCTTCATTGCTCAGAGACTGGCAGCTTTCTTGTATCCTTTTTTAGGCTATTAGAAAACACTCTGATTTGAGAGGTTTGAAGGGATTTGTTGTCTTTTGCTCTTTGAGCTCTCTATTCTGAAGCACATCTCTCTTTTCTGGGTATTTTGGACAAACGTAATAAGAGTCATGCTTGAAATACGGATTTATTTAAAAATAACTTTGAATAAAGAAACACAAAGATGATACTGAAAAATACTGCTTAGTTTGAATAATTATAGAATTTCCATAAACAGATACAACAGCTACATATATAGATAAATAGGACAAATCTACCGCCACACATTTATGAAGTGTCCATTCCCTAAAAGTATGACTAGAAATATTTTATTTTTATTTCTAATCACTATCAAGCCATAAATAATGAAAATGTCATTATTCCTTTGGAGTAACATTTACCCTAATGTCATTTAAGCCCCAATTAAGCCCTCAGGGTGGGATTTTTGACAAGTACTCAGCTCTGGCCAAAGCCAGCTCCCACTGAAGTCAGTGGGAGTCCTACCTCTGACTTCAGTGGGAGTAATGTTAGGCTAACACTGAGTGCTTTTGAAAACCCTACACTTAACATGGAGTCAGCTGGTACATAAGGCTTTGCAGCAGTTAGCTGCATCATGGTGCATTTCACCCTTTGAAAACCTGAATTGGATTTTTGCCAGACTTGAGCAGTCTACTGGTCCATCTTCCTCCAGCAGTGCACAATGACTGATATTTCGAGGGATGGGGAAAACAAAAAAATAATCCCCACCACCACCACCACAAATCTAGCCCAGTGTTGTAGAAAACTATACTTCCTGACCCTTGCAGATAATCATCTTGGATTTTGCAAAGGATGGTATCTGAATACATGTAACTTGCAAAATGTCAAAGGTTCCCAGTGATGAAAAAGTCAAGTCTGCCACCTCGGGGTGCTGCAGAATTCCTGGCTGCTGCAGAGTACGCAGAGCCTGCCTATTGAAATTCCAATTGCTGCCTTATCCCTCCTGATCCTTCACAACAAAAGCCAGTGGTTTACTTATTATTTACACTTCAATAGCAGTTTATCTTTCGAGGTGCCCAACATCACTCAAATAAATTGCTGTATCATGTGATCGATATAACCACAGTTGGCCAAAGCAAAATACGTACAAAAGAAATTAAGCCAATGTGCACTTTAGAAGACTTTTGTCCTTCCAGTTTAACTGCTGAGGCATAAAGGCAGAATGACCCAAATTGAGTTCTGCAGCTTGCCCCAAAACACAGACTATACCTTTTCGCATTGCTCACAACAAGTCACTCACAACAAGTCACTTTGGGTGTCTTTCCCAAAGTCACACAGAAAATGAGTATCAGACCAAGCTCTTTAAGACTCTTAGCGCCGGCCACCATTCAACTGACCAGTAGTGCACCCCCACATCTCAAATTTCCCTGTATCTCCATTTTCCCATTTAGGGGGACAGGGACACTTAGTTTGCTACATGACAGTGATATTAGGGGTGATGGGCTAGCCAGGCACAACAACTGCTTTCTCCATATTGATGCAGAAGAGTCTCACATCAGTTCTAAAGCATTTTATCCCAGAAAATACTAAAAATGTGGCCATTTCTGAACTCCCAAAACAGGGGAAATTGGTCAAAAAACAATATTTTCAACAAATATTTGTCCCTACTCTGATGGAAGTCCTCTCTTGAGTCTTTCCAAACCAAGCTGAACATCACTAGAGAATAGATCATAGGGATAATCCTGCATTGACTGAGAGGGATGGACGACGTGACCTAACAGCAGAAATCATTCATTGCTTCACTCAGAAAAACAGAGAAAATAAAATACAGTCATTTTGCCTTCCTTGCTACACTGTCTCTTTGGAGAAATAGGTGTTTGAAAGAAGTAGAAAGCCATTGTTATAGAAGTGCTCCATATATGTAAATAGCTAGTTAGTGGATAACGGGCCCGTAGATGGCACTCCAGAATATATAGTATAAGTCCTGGGTTTTGTAGTACCAATAAAACTTCTTGTTGAGTACTACCAACAGCATCCTCTTGTAGCTCTTTACATCACCATTCACACTTCGAGCATCGGAGCAGCAACTTTATTGTTCATAAGCTAATACTACATGGAAAATAGACTCAGTTCTCACTGGGTGACAGCAATAATGTGGATGCATCACCTACCAGAATATTTTAATACAGGACACTTTCTTATTATGTTGAAACAAATAATACAATGCTATTGCCCTGTGCCGTTTGCTGAATTAGTAACATAGATCTTCCATTCTTCGGCGGCAGTTTGGTGGCGGGTCCTTCACTCCCTCTCTTCCTCTTCAGCGGCACTTCGGCGGCAGCTCAAAGAGGAAAAGAGGGACTGAGGGACCCGCCGCCGAATTCCGCCGAAGACCCAGACAGGCCGCCGCAATAGTGGACGGAGTGCCGCTCCTTTGTATTGGCCGTCCCTTTGTATTGGCCGCCCCAAGCACCTGCTTCCTTAGCTGGTGCCTGGAGCCGGCCCTGTTCACAGTGCAAGACCAGAAGGGACCATTAGATCATCTAGTCTGACCTCCTGAATATCACAAGCCATTAAATTTCACCCAGATACCCCTTCCCTATATTGAGCCTAGTAACTTGTGTTTGACTAAAGGATTTAGTCCGCAGGAGATTAAACTGTTATGTGCCACACACAGAGAACAGGAGAGACTCAGAGGCTACCAAAAAGCAGCAAGGATCCTGGAAAAGCACTTGCACTTCAGTGAACAGTGTAGCAGCCACAGCATAGGGCTGAAGAGTGCTTTTAAAAGAGCCCCTTATCAAGGAGCACACATGCAGCTATGAAGCTGTACAGCCTTCCCTTAAACATTTCTCAAGTCACCAGCCATGCAGCAGGATTTTCAGAGAGGTAAAATCATGGATTGTAACCACTTGGATTCAGCATTAAATCACACAAGGAGTAACACTATCAAAGGCAATGGAGATACACCCTTGCAGAGTGAGAGGAGAATCAGACCCAGAGACACTCAGTTGCAATAGTTTCTTAAGTCAATGGAATGATGTGAAATTACAGTGGTGTAACAGGCAAGAGAACATGACCCTCTCTATGTGAAATTAGAATCTCTCCCATGTTGCTTTTGAAGAATGTGCGAAACAAAAAGGAAACATCCTCAAAAGTATCAGTTGATCTACAGTGATGACTGGTCCCAGGATTCTGAAAATTAACATCAATTCTTCAAGGAGCCAGGACGTAGAATATCATGAATTTTTCATGCCTGCAATATACTTCCTTAATAATTGTCCCTTCTAATACAGTTGCTAATATTGTTTGAAATTCACATTCTGAAATAGGCTATTACCATTTCCCCTACCACAAGACATAAGCCATGTGTGATATTAATATTCATATTTCCCCTCCCCCACACACTAATACTTTTCTTACCAAATCCATTAATATGATAATACTTTGGTAATGAATTTGCAAAATGTCCACACAAATACTACATAGGCTAATACAATGAAAAACTGTGGAAACATTATACATAATTCATTAGCTTTTGTGACAAAAGGCTTCCAGAAGCAGTGTTTGGCAAACAGTAATAAATGTGAAAAGCAGCTATCTGATTAAAATTTATAGCTGGCGATAGAGCCACTGCAAACACTAAACAATCTATGCTATTCATGCACTGAAAGACATACCAGTTCACTGACTATGCAGAGTATCTTTCTAGGCTTCAGGAAATCTTTACAACTAAGGATTTAAAAAGAAATTATTTGTGCTGTCTATAACTTTTCATGGGAAAAGTTACTTGTCTAAAAGAACCCAAGAGGAAAATGGGGCTGGGAGGCGTTTGTCTTGTTAGCATGGCCTGTAAATGGTCAAAATGTTGACAGGGAAACTGTAAGTAGTCATAAATAGACAGGGTATCACACCCAAAGTGGGGGGGGGGGGCGCATTTACGAAGGACAAGCAGGATTTCTTCTGCAGTATTTTCTCAATAGCTCATATGGTCAACGTTTATTCTGGTCTTATAGCTGTGGTAGGAAGTCATACAAACATGAATATTATTGAAATATTACTTGTATTACAGCAGAGGCCCCAGCTAAGATTGGGTACCGCTGTGCTAGTCGTTGTACGTAAACATAGTAATAGAATCCTTGACCTAAAGAGTTTTCAATGGAAATAGACAAGAAAAACAAGGATGGAAGGAATGAATATTACTATCCTCGGTTTACAGATGAATCACTGAGGTACAGCGAGATTAACTGCTCACAGAGGAAGTCTATAGCAAAGCCAAGAATTGAATGTAGGTTTCCCAAGTCCCAGTCTAGTGCCTTACCTGAAAGACTATTTTTCCTCCATAAGGAGGAGTGATAAACATGAAGGGAAAACTAACTATATGGAGGTAAATCAAATTATCAAGAGATGAAATATTATGGGAATCAGCACATTTTTGACTTGAGGGATGTTACTTTTAAGAAAATAAAAGACTGATACAGTGTAGGAATGGACATGAATGGCGGGATAAAAAAAACCTGTTTACTGCTTCCCAAACCTTTGCACATTTTGAGAACAAAGCCATTTTTGAGGTTTTGAGAAAGATCTATTTAAATTACACCCACCCACACCCCTTTTCCCTTCATTTTCACATGACATTTCTGGAAAGGCTATTCCCATAGTATCGACATCTGGAAATCTCACAAGAATGATTTCCAACCCAATTTTGCATACTTAATGGGATAAATTCTGCTCGAAAACACCCCAGTGTAAATCTAAAGTAACTCCACTGACTTCACATAAACTTTGGATAAGCACTCATATCTTATGGATGTTTATATGGAACTCAAATTCCAAATATATGATTGTTTGGACATCTCTGCTGTGAGGGATTGATTGTATGGAAAATCTATGGCTTGAAAGTGGAAAATGCTGTATTTAAGAAATCCTTTTGACAAGCACAATGAAAATTCATTGTAGTTAAGTCCAGGAAATGAAGAGGGCAACAGAGACCAGTGTGGTTAAGCAGGGCTGTAAAGATTAGTATAATCAATCAGAAGGCTTTTAAAAAAATATTAACAAGCTTGGCTGGGGGCGGGGGGCACGGAATGGGAGACCTATCATACAATAAGTAGAAACAAGCTAAAGGATCATTAGCAGAACAAAAAGACACTGACCATAGAACTGCATTGTGAAAAAGACAAACAATTTTGAAATATTTATTGTAGCAGACATGCATCATCATCATCATCATCAAATATATGCAGTGTACTGAGGACTGTTGTGCCACCCAGAGTGACCATGGTATCGTACCAGGCATTGTAGAGTGAAGTTCCCAGATCTGGCTCAGTCCTGTGAATACATGAATCTTTGGGGAGCCCTGCAGGTGACGGCATGCACCCCTTGATATGTCGAAGGAGAGTCTGAGAGGACTCTGTGCTGGGGTGTTTTTGTCCATCCTGGCGAAATGGCCAAAGAGCATGTAACGCCACTTTTGAATGTGGTGAGTGAATGGAAGAAGGCTAGATCTCTGTAAGATTATGGCATTTCACACAAAGTCAAACCACTCTATGCTTAGGATTTGGCACTGACAGCACATATGGAATGCCTCTAGCCACTCCAAGTCTGCCAGTAAGAGGGTTCAGGTTTGTTAGATTCTGAACTTCATCTCAGCATAGAGATGTTTTCATGTTGTTAAAGGGCGCACTCCACTCCTGTTCTCTTGCCCTGCGGAAACGGTGAAGACTCCCTTAGCTGTGCATTCACAGTGCCATTTATTTTGCGGTCCCTCCACCAATACCACTACAGTTCTGATGCAACAATCTATTTACAATATCTTCTGTGCTTTGGCCCTCTCATCAGGACTTGCTGGGGGGAACAGAAGTGTCCCTTCCCTGAGGCCTCTGTGGGTAAGTTTGTTCTGCAACGTAAGCCCATGCAATTGCACTAGCCCAGGGTACCAGGACCCTGCAGGCCTGGAGGATCTGAGCTCGAGTTAAGCTGGTACCCATGGTCTGAGCCCTATTATTTTGCAGTGTAGACGCAACCTGTAGCAGGGCGCAGCTGGTCCTCCTGGCTCTTACCTCTGCTAGGCTCAAATGAAGTCACTCAGAGACCCTCGGGTTCTGAAACCACTGGTGCTTTTATTAACAAGTTCGTGCTCCCACCACCTTTTCACCATACACAGCTCTGGGTTCCTTGTGTCTGAACCCAGGAGGGAAGGGCTTTCTCCCTGCCTGCACTCCCTCACTCTCCTCCATCCCACCACCCCCGCTTCCTTCTTCCTAGCCTCTTATATAGCCCTGGGCTAATTGGGTTGGCAGCTGGCTCTCATTCCCCAATTAGGGCAGGTTCTGTCCAGCCAGCTCCACTTTATTCACTTAAATGTGGCTGGCGTGGCAGGGGGCTGATTCTGCAGTCCTTCTGCTCAGCACCCTGTCACACAGCCCCTCTTGACATGGGTCCTGGAACACAACTGGAGGCATCCCACAATTCCATAGGACAACTTCCTCAGTTCTCTCTATCCTCACAATCTGCAATCCGCTCTATTGAAAATGGAAGCCCTCTCTTCTTTGTGAACGGCACCAGCTGAGGTCAGCGTTAACCCATTCTCTTCTGATCACCTGTCTGCATGCATACTATCAAAGAGCCTCCTAGGTTTGCAATGGAGAGTGAACTAATCAAGCCTTTTGCAGAAGCCAGAGGGGAAGGACAGTGTCCATTGTCAACCTCCCATCCTTGAAACCCAATTGCTGTGGATGATGTCGTCTGTTAAGCAGCGGCTGCATTCTACTAAGCAGAACATGAGCTAAAACTTTTCCAGGGACCAATAGCAATGAGACTGGCCTGTAGTTGCCACACTCAGTGTGAAATCCTTTACACTTGTACAGAGAACCTATGATGCCAATCTGCTGATACTCTCCCTGATGCCCAGGGAGAGCTGGCCAATGCTCACTGGTTCCAAAGAACTGTTGAGCAGCCAGGGTGGAATACCATCAGGTCCAGAAGCACATCCATTGCATTACTTTAGGATGTGTGACAGACCCAGACCAGTGGGGTACAGGAGTCTGGTAGAGGGCAAATATACTGGTCACTGGATGAGTAGTTTTCTGTTCCCTGAGTGACCAGAGCAGGGGCTGCACTAGAGTAATCAGGAACCTGCTAGAACCAGTTAAGGCAGGCAGGCTAATTAGGACACCTGGAGCCAATTTAGAAGAAGCTGCTAGAATCAACTAAGGCAGGCTAATCAGGGCACCTGGGTTTTAAAAAGGAGCTCACTTCCGTTTGTGGTGCGAGTGTGAGGAGCCGGGAGCAAGAGGCGCAAGGAGCTGAGAGTGAGAGGGTATGGTGCTGGAGGACTGAGGAGCACAAGTGCTATCAGACACCAGGAGGAAGGTCCTGTGGTGAGAATAAGGAAGGTGTTTGGAGGAGGCCATGGGGAAGTAGCCCAGGGAGTTGTAGCTGCCATGCAGCTGTTACAGGAGGCACTATAGACAGCTGCAGTCCACAGGGCCCTGGGCTGGAACCCGGAGTAGAGGGCGGGCCCGGGTTCCCCCCAAACCTTCCAATTGACCTGGACTGTGGGTTCTTCCAGAGGGGAAGGTCTCTGGGCTGTTCCCTAACCCACATGGTGAATCTCTGAGGCAAGAAAATCCGCCAATAAGCGCAGGACCCACCAAGATAGAGGAGGAACTTTGTCACAGATGGTACAGTAGAAACTCAGAGTTAGGAATACCTTGGAAATAGAGGTTATTTGTAACTCTGAACAAAACGTTATCATAGAATCATAGACTTTAAGGTCAGAAGGGACCATTATGATCGTCTAGTCTGACCTCCTGCACAACGCAGGCCACAGAATCTCACCCACCCACTCCTGTAACAAACCCCTAACCTATGTCTGAGCCTTTGAAGTCCTCAAATCGTGGTTTAAAGACTTCAAGGTGCAGAGAATCCTCCAGCAAGTGACCCGAGCTCCACGCTGCAGAGGAAGGTGAAAAACCCCCAGGGCCTCTGCTAATCTCTCCTGGAGGAAAATTCCTTCCCGACCCCAAATATGGCCATCAGCTAAACCCTGAGCATGTGGGCAAGACTCACCAGCCAGACACCCAAGAAAGAATTCTCTGTAGTAACTCAGATCCCACCCCATCTAACATCCCATCACAGATCATTGGGCATATTTTCCGCTAATAGTCAAAGATCAATTAATTGCCAAAATTAGGCTATCCCATCATACCATCCCCTCCATAAACTTATCAAGCCCCCAGTGCTCCCCTGGGAAGGCTGTTCCAGAACTTCACTCCTCTGATGGTTAGAAACCTTCGTCTAATTTCAAGTCTAAACTTCCTGATGGCCAATTTATATCCATTTGTTCATGTGTCCACATTGGTACTGAGCTTAAATTCCTCCTCTCCCGCCCTGGTATTTATCCCTCTAATATATTTATAGAGAGCAATCATATCTCCCCTCAGCCTTTTTTTGGTTAGGCTAAACAAGCCAAGCTCTTTGAGTCTCCTTTCATAAGACAGGTTTTCCATTCCTCGGATCATCCTAGTAGCCCTTCTCTGTACCTGTTCCAGTTTGAATTCATCCTTCTTAAACATGGGACACCAGAACTGCACACAGTATTCCAGATGAGGTCTCACCAATGCCTTGTATAACGGTACAAACACCTCCTTATCTCTCCTGGAAATACCTCGCCTGATGCATCCCAAGACCGCATTAGCTTTTTTCACGGCCATATCACATTGGCGGCTCATAGTCATCCTGTGATCAACCAATACTCCAAGGTTCTTTTCCTCCTCTGTTGCTTCCAACTGATGCGTCCCCAGCTTATAACAAAAATTCTTGTTATTAATCCCTAAATGCATGACCTTGCATTTTTCACTATTAAATTTCATCCTATTACTATTACTCCAGTTTACAAGGTCATCCAGATCTTCCTGTATGATATCCCGGTCCTTCTCTGTATTGGAAATACCTCCCAGCTTTGTGTCATCTGCAAACTTTATTAGCACATTCCCACTTTTTGTGCGAACTTCAGAAATAAAAAGATTAAATAAAGGATTGGTCCCCAAACCGATCCCTGAGGAACTCCACTAGTAACCTCCCTCCAGCCTGACAGTTCATCTTTCAGTATGACCCTTTATAGTCTTCCCTTTAACAAGTTCCTTATCCACCTTTCAATTTTCATATTGATCCCCATCTTTTCCAATTTAGCTAATAATCCCCCATGTGATACCATATCAAATGCCTTACTGAAATCGAGGTAAATTAGATCCACTGTGTTTCCTTTGTCTAAAAGATCTGTTATCTTCTCAAAGAAGGAGATCAGGTTGGTTTGGCACGATCTACCTTTTGTAAAACCATGTTGAATTTTGTCCCAATTACCATTGACCTCAATGTCCTTAACTACTTTCTCCTTCAAAATTTTTTCCAACACCTTGCATACTACGGATGTCAAACTAACAGGCCTGTAGTTACCCGGATCACATTTTTTTCCCCTTTCTTAAAAATAAGAACTATGTTAGCAATTCTCCAGTCATACAGTACAACCCCTGAGTTTACAGATTCATTAAAAATTTTTGCTAATGGGCTTGCAATTTAATTTATGGTTGTTCTTTCAAAAGTTTACATTGAACATTGTCTTAATACAGCTTTGAAACTTTACTACGCAGAAGAAAAATGCTGCTTTTAACCATCTTAAATTAAATGAAACAAGCCCAGAAACAGTTTCTTTATCTTGTTAAATCTTTTTTAAAGCTTTCCCTTTTTTAGTAGTTTATGTTTAACATAGTACTGTACCATACAATATTTCCTTTTTTTTTTTATTTGTCTCTGCTGCCTGATTGCATACTTCCAGTTCCAAATGAGGTGTGTGGTTGGCCAGTCAGTTCATAACTCTGGTGTTCATAACTCTGAAGTTCTCCTGTACTTTCTTAAGTGACAGAGGATCAATGTTCATCATTGGGTCTGCTGTATGGTTTGCTAGGTCACACAGCTCTGGACAATCAGCAGCACATGCATTATTCAGCATTGCTTTAATAATGTGTTTTTCATCTATCCAGGACCTTGTCCATTGATGAGCAGGGAAAGCCATTTGGTTTCGTGATGGGAATGTTAGAAAGCTAATTATGACTGCCAGACATGTATGTAAAAGCCCCGTAGGCAGGATACATTGTTGTGCTTTAGACTGTCCTCTGTTTAAGTCAACCAGAGAGCTGGTGTAGATCTCATGGTTATGTTTTGCCGTAGCCCAGAAAATGCCTTTCAACCCTTTATGTTCTTGGCCATCTCCCTGCTTGTGCGCATCTGCCTTTTTTACTAATATATCAAAGGACTCTAGAAAAGCCAAGGTTTCTTGTGAGACTATTGTGCATATGATTTCAGCACCGTGATATAGCATTATATATACACACCAAGCCAGGTTATATCCATATCATCTGAGAAGGTACCAGTATCTTCAATGGCCTATGTGTATTTCACAGCTTCTAAAGGATCCTTGGAAAGACACTGGACATTTTGCTGTTGATGGACATGTGGCTTGAGAGGAGTTGGAAGATGTAGTGAGAGCTGAGCAACAACTAGTCTTGGGTCTGAGTTTGCTGGTGCTTCTGCACTGCTGAAGACCTGGTGACATTTCACTATGGAGTGATTTCTGAGAGGATGCAGTCAGTTTCTTTCATGGCATATCAACTGTTTGAATTCCAGGTCCATCTTGTTATTGAGGTGCCTATACCAGGATCTCATGAAAGACAAACCTCGGCGGCACACAATTTAGAAGCCAAATGGTGTCATTTGGAGATCCCAAACCAAAAGGGACCTATCGTGGTTTCACATCCAGTTTTATCAGAGCCAGTCATAGCACTGAAATCTCCGTGCACTAACAGTATGCCACATGGCTGAGCTGATGGGATTGTTGCTGCTGTAGCTGTGGTCATAGAATGCATCCTTTTCTGCAGCTGATGCATCTTTCATTAGTGCATAGGACACAATGACACATAAGTGTCCATGATGGTGTTGAAGACAAGAATAAAGTAAGTGTGGGGAGAACGGGTTCCATGTGGTTAAGGTCTGTGCTAGAGGTTGCCTAATAGCCAGTGCCACTCCTTGATTATGGTGTGGATCATTGGAGTGGAGGAAGGCTGCTCCTTCCATAGTGACTTGAGAGCTTTGTGGCAGGAGACCCTCTGATGCCAGTGATTACAATCTTGTAGCAGGTGAGTTCTTTGACAAGGACTCTCTAACACCTCCTACTGTTCAATGTTAACACATTCCATACAGCAACACCAATACACCTCTGAGGTCTGGTTTGGACATCTGTGGAGTTGGGGCCATCGGTCCTGCACCTTCTCTGAGCACAGTTTGAGTTGTACCTTTTATATATGTGTGAAACAGACCCCTCCTCCTGGAGTCACTAATAACAGGGGTTTTAACCCTGGGGCTGTTGTTGCAGTCTCTCATCGCTGGCTGTCCCTTCATTTTGCTCTACCTCCTTGGGACCAGGGAGATACAGAGGTAGGCTTTTTGGAGGTATGTGGGGGGGAGAGATTGTTCCTTTTCCTAGGAACTCTTCAGCCAGATGCTGTTGGCTCCCAAGGGCATGGATGACAATTTTAAAGATCTAGCTCCTCTTCTTCCCCTGGGTGGTCCATGTACCCATGGCCATAGCTTATCCACCATCACCACCATTGAGGAAATTGGTCATTGGCCTTCGCTCGTTACCCTGAGCAGGGGTCTTGTCGGGTGCTACCAACTAGAGTCACTTGGAGCTGAGGCTCGCATGGACAGGGAAGACCACACCCTGAAGTAGGACATGCAATAAAATGGGGGCGGGGGAATTAAAGGGTAGAGGGTGAATTACAGTAAATTCAAAAATTACCAATTTGTTCAATAGTTCTTTTGCTTTCATCTTCAGGTGATTTTCCCAGAAGGACACGCACAGAGGGTTGGGCTGGTAAGGGTAGCATGAGATTGTGGTGGGAATTGTGTAGTGAAGGAGTGAAGGGAGAAGGTTATAATTATTCCTGAATGTTAAAGGCCTTCTTTAAAGGTTTCTTTTTAAAGTGCTCACATTACAGTTTAGGCTCCCTGAGAATTATAAACCTCCTCCCATCATCAAAAGATGCCACCCAAAGAAAGTGAAACATAGTGGTTTTGGCAGATTTTGCTTTGATTTTTTTAGATTCCTTTCTGCTTGAAACTCAAAGAGAAACACAGAAGGAAAAGATTTACCTGAAGTGAACTCCAGGGTTCACTGATCCACATATGGACAAAAGCATCTGAATTTTGCACAGCTCTGATAACATAAGCGTGTGGTTAAAGTACAAGATTTAGAATTAAGAGCTGGATTCTTTTCCCATTTCTGCCTTGGACTTCCTGTGTGATCAGGGCAACTAATAGGGCCAGATTTTGCAAGAAGTGGCCAATATGTGCACACACAAAAACAGCTGTAAGTGCAAGAGAGTGAGTTTATCAAATGCATGCACTAGACGACACACCTACATACATCCTGCATTTATAAAACTGGGATTACAAAACTCATTCACCTTTATAGAGCACTATGAGATTTTGGGGTGAAAGTGTAAAGTACATTGCACTTATGGGCACCCATAGCTTTAATACTGTATGGTGATGCTTAGCATACAAGTAGGTAGTTAGGTAGAACAGTAGTAAAAAATGCCAATACAATTAGAGCGATAGCTGGGTTGTTTTTGTGAAAGTTCTAAAATATAGAACATGCTATTCAGTTAAATATAATAATGCCTCAAAAATCAACACTAAGAGAGAGCATTTTTAAATGGAGCAGTTTTATAAAGTCCATTCCTGGTCACTGTTTTAAGAGTTATTGTCAATAAGCTATTTGATATCATCAATCTAGCACTTGATTAAAAAAGCTCCAAAGATACCAGGGTGACCAGTTACAAAATACTAGCGAAATAATGATGTGATGCAATTATCGTGCAAGGGGCTTCTTTGGTTTGATTTGAATCACTCCCATTTATTCAGTTTTGGTCACTTTCCTTCCCTGGGAAGGTTTTTTTATGGCCCTGAGGAAGATTCAATGAAGGATAAGCAGAAAGTTTTGGAGGTTGTTTTTTTTTTTTTTTTTTTTTTTGCTGTTGTTTTAGATATTTGTTTGTGAGTGAAAAATCAAAAGAGGTTGTGTATTTTCCCTGAAGAAGCAAAGATACAGAGGTCACCTCAGAGAAGTAGTTAAAATTAAGAAGAAGTCTTCTAAAGTGGGGAATGAGAAATTGTTCATGTGGCCAAAGGCGGGACTCAGAATCCTGGGGAATTATCATTTAAGAAGTAGGAAATTAAAAGAGAGGAAGGAACTCAAGCTAAATCATATGGGATTAACTTGTCAAGGATGATTATAAAAGCATATTAACAAAAGATGAGGAGAAAAGGCGACCCCGATTCAGCAAAACACTTAAGCACATGCTTAAGTTAAAGTCAACAGGATTTGAGCATGTGCTTAAACTAAGCATGTGCTCGAGCAGTTTGCTGAAGAGCGACAGTTTGCTGAATTGGTTGAGAGAGAGGTGGGGCGGGGAAAAGTGGATTACAAAAGATTTAGTTCCAATTGAAAAATCTGAATTTTATCTAGATCTGCTGTTTAATTGTTTAGATGCTTAAGCAGAAAAAGGTTTAAAGCTCTAAAGAAAGGGGAATGAGGGCATAAGTTAAACTCAGAATTATTGGTCTTCCAGTTAGGATCAGGACAGGTTGTATGGGAGACTTAATATGGTGATTGACTTCTATGACCAAACATACCCCTATATTCACACCCAACACACTACTGTAATACTCTTTGTACAAAATATACCTTGTGAGCTATCATTTAAAAACTAACAACTTGCTGGGAAATAATATCATAGTAAAATGTACGAAGCAATATTGTATGTAAAGTTATGAAATCCCCGTGTGACGATGATAGCACATGTTCAAAACCACTCAGCCCTGCTGAGGCAAAAGTTGTTAAACAGGCCTATCCTAAACAAAGGAACGTGTGTTTACCTCAATTTACATATAAGTAGTAAGGTGGGTCCTTGAGACAGCAGAGAAGGAGATGGCAAGAGACAGAACAATTGGATTTCAGCAAAGACACATAGCGGAAGAAAGAGCATGGAGCCTCCTTCACCACCAGACTTCATGTTGCCTTATTTACTGCTTGAATAAACTTTACTTTGAAGGATAACCCGCAGAAAAATCCACTTCAGACATTCACTGGATAATAAAAGGGCAAAGAACCCCAAGTTCTCTCTCTTCTACTTAAAATGACAAGAGCACCAGCAGCTTTGGCCTCTGTGAGAGATCCTGACCAAGGCAAGGATCAGTCATCATTTTGTTGGAAGACTGTGGGTAAGAAAGGCCATCTTAAACAAGGCCTTGAACCAAAACTTGCTAGATTAATTTCTAGACCTTTAGATGCATGTTTTCTCTTTCATTTGCTTGTAATCCTTTCTAACTTTCTATCTTATACTTGAATTAATTTAAAATCCTATTTTCTTTTCATAGATTCTAGGATTCATAGATTCTAGGACTGGAAGGGACCTCGAGAGGTCATCAAGTCCAGTCCCCTGCCCTCATGGCAGGACCAAATACTGTCTAGACCATCCCTGATAGACATTTATCTAACCCACTCTTAAATATCTCCAGAGATGGAGATTCCACAACCTCCCTAGGCAGTTTATTCCAGTGTTTAACCACCCTGACAGTTAGGAACTTTTCCCTAATGTCCAACCTAAACCTCCCTTGCTGCAGTTTAAGCCCATTGCTTCTTGTTCTATCCTTAGAGGCTAAGGTGAACAAGTCTTCTCCCTCCTCCTTATGACACCCTTTTAGATACCTGAAAACTGCTATCATGTCCCCTCTCAGTCTTCTCTTTTCCAAACTAAACAAACCCAATTCTTTCAGCCTTCCTTCATAGGTCATGTTCTCAAGACCTTTAATCATTCTTGTTGCTCTTCTCTGGACCCTCTCCAATTTCTCCACATCTTTCTTGAAATGCGGTGCCCAGAACTGGACACAATACTCCAGTTGAGGCCTAACCAGCGCAGAGTAGAGCGGAAGAATGACTTCTCGTGTCTTGCTCACAACACACCTGTTAATACATCCCAGAATCATGTTTGCTTTTTTTGCAACAGCATCACACTGTTGACTCATATTTAGCTTGTGGTCAACTATAACCCCTAGATCCCTTTCTGCCGTACTCCTTCCTAGACAGTCTCTTCCCATTCTGTATGTGAGAAACTGATTGTTCCTTCCTAAGTGGAGCACTTTGCATTTGTCTTTGTTAAACTTCATCCTGTTTACCTCAGACCATTTCTCCAATTTGTCCAGATCATTTTGAATTATGACCCTGTCCTCCAAACCAGTTGCAATCCCTCCCAGTTTGGTATCATCTGCAAACTTAATAAGCGTACTTTCTATACCAATATCTAAGTCGTTAATGAAGATATTGAACAGAGCCGGTCCCAAAACAGACCCCTGCGGAACCCCACTTGTTATGCCTTTCCAGCAGGATTGGGAACCATTAACAACAACTCTCTGAATATGGTTATCCAGCCAGTTATGCACCCACCTTATAGTAGTCCCATCTAAATTGTATTTGCCTAGTTTATCAATAAGGATATCATGCGAGACCGTATCAAATGCCTTACTAAAGTCTAGGTATACCAAATCCACAGCTTCTCCCTTATCCACAAGGCTCGTTATCCTATCAAAGAAAGCTATCAGATTGGTTTGACACGAATTGTTCTTTACAAATCCATGCAGGCTATTCACTATCACCTTACCACCTTCCAAGTGTTTGCAGATGATTTCCTTAATTACTTGCTCCATTATCTTCCCTGGCACAGAAGTTAAACTAACTGGTCTGTAGTTTCCTGGGTTGTTTTTATTTCCCTTTTTATAGATGGGCACTATATTTGCCCTTTTCCAGTCTTCTGGAATCTCTCCTGTCTCCCATGATTTTCCAATAGATAATACCTCCTCTATTAGCTCCTTGAGTATTCTAGGATGCATTTCATCAGGCCCTGGTGACTTGCAGGCATCTAACTTTTCTAAGTGATTTTTAACTTGTTCTTTTTTTATTTTATCTGCTAAACCTAAAGTTGTTAATAAAACTTTTTTTTTAATCTAAACCAATCCAGTGCTAGGTTTAAATTGAACTGGTTGGTAACGCCAGTTAAAGTAGCAAAGTGTGCAATATTGACTCCATATAGGGGCAATGGATCTTAATATCTATACTGCTCAGAAGAGGGCTTGACAGCGCAGAACACACGTTTTTGGGAAAATTGGGGAGACTGGGAGTGTCTTGAGGTCACCCTGCAACTAATAACCAAAACTTTTGGAAGCCAGAGTGTGATTGGTGTGTTGCTGACAGGCTGTTGGGATCAGAGCTTCTCGACCAGGGCTGCAGCTATACACAGACAACCAGGGTGTGACTTACACGCTGGTAGGTTGTTTGAGAGTGGTCCAGGTTGGAAGCTACAAGAGAAAAGCATTGTGAAGCACCTAAGGTTGTGGGGCAAGTGGTGATATAACCTCACACTGGTTTGGACTGCACCCCAGAGTGAGACAACTTCCCAGTAGGAAGGCATATTCATGCTCTCTGAAGATGCATAAGTTACTTTCTCATCTCCCACAAAAAGAATCTTTGAAGAATCTATTGACAAAGCAAGAAGCTGGGATCAGTTTAAAGAGAGTAAAATGAATTAGGAAACTGGTAACAGGATAGAGAGACCCTTGCACCTTTAAGCTGCTAGGTAGAATGTGTCTGAGGCTGACATAAGAACTTTTTTCAACCCTAATGGCTGTTTGGTAGCCTGTGCAACAGAAGTTAGTGATCAATCTTACTCCTGTTCTTGACGGACATCATAAAAACCCAACCTCTACTGACTGGCATTCTTATGGAAGTTCCAGCAGAAGAGTCAAGGACACAATGTGTATGGAGAGAGAGATACCCTTTCACCCTGTGCTTCCCTACAGATCAAGAATGAGACACTCACTTGGCAGCATGGAGACAGCTGATTGAAATCACCTCTTTCCCCAGTATCCAGCCAGTCTCTACGGCTAATAATCCATTCAGAAAAAGATACCAAGTTTGTTCCACTAGGTGGATTTTCAGTGGGTTCCTATTGGCTCTACTTGACACCCTGGCTTTGAATAAGAACAATGGATGAGGTGGACTACTTATTTTAGGGCTACTAATCTGCCTGTAGAATCCCACTTTCTGCCCAGCAACCTGTTACCATACAACCATATTCCTTTATGGGCCTGATCCAAAGAGCATTGAAGTCAGCGGAAAGACTCCCATGGACTTCAGTGGGCTGCAGATTAGGCCCTATCTGGAGCAGTGAATTTCAGGGTCTCTTTAAAGAGCTGAGGTTCCACTTTCCTTAGAGATTTTCATGTTCATACTTCAACCATATCCTTTGTTATAAAAACTATTTACATCTCAAGTCACTGCTATCAGGACTGCAAGGTAATAAAGATCTTTGTGTGCCCTCATTCAGAACACATGAAACAAAGCGAGCCTTCCTCCCCCTCCCCCGAACACACACTTGCATTTTTCATCTTTAAAAATATGAGCACATAAAAAGGGAAATATAAATGTTAATTTATATTTAGGTCTAGAGGAACCTGCACAGTTTTAATTACAGGATGCAAGTCTCAATTGAGAGTCATTTAATTTTTGCCGAGATTTATGAGGAAGCACTCGCTTAACAGAGTTTGCACTGGAGCATTTAAAAATGCTTTATTGAGAGAATTTCATCTTCATCATTTACTGCACAGATTTAGACTTCTTACTCCCCCCCCCTCCTCCAGCCCCCACCACTTTCATTGTGGAAGAAATGAATCCTTGCCCTTGAAGTGGAATTCATGGTTGGGGGCTCTGGGAGGATCCAATGCACTTGCCACCCAATCTGAATGAAAAACAGGAAATTCAACTGCAACGACAGAAAACAGGGTTACTGGAGCAAAGCTGCCTTTTTGTTTATTAGTTTGTTTATTTATTAGTCAGGGGAAAAAAACTCTCTCGATGTGCCTAGCACACACTTGTGCATCACTGAGTTATTCCACTGTCCTTGCTGACATTATGATAAGCCTGAAAGCGGTCTTGCCATGAAGAGGTGCTGCTTCTTACTGCCAGCAAGCTAAAAAAGAAAAATGTGAAGGTTGGGGAGGTGAGGGAAACAAGAGAGACAGAAACTTGAAAGTGTGAAAGTGAAAGCTTGACTATGGAGGAAGATAAATGTCACCAGAAAAAAAATTATACAAAGTAGGGTATCCTTGAATAACCTTGTTTAGAAAATTGCATACAATAAGTCAATCTATGTAATCCAGTTACAAACTGTTATCTTATGGGCTTTATGCACAGAGAAACTGTGTAATGAGATTAAGTCACACAAGTAAACATGCCTGGCAGTAGCTTACTGGATCAGAAGACAAAAATCCAAAATAAAGAAAGCACTAAGAGGACAAATATAATGTGGTCTTTTTTAAAGCAAAACAATTAGGAAGGAAGCTTGTGAGGTAATAAGAATGCAGCCTCACTCCACTGCACATCCCTGCAGAGAATAATTGTACTGGCTTCATTATATCAACATTCATTTCTCAATGTCTTTTATTATATGTAAAAGTGACTTGGTTTTCAAAGAGAGACGGCTTATTGTGCCTGATGAATCTTCATGTTTCCTCTGCTGTCAGAGAAGGTTTGAAGCTAAAATACTTTCAGCCTCACTTTTATTGTTTTTGAGCAGAAATGCATTTCCAAATGATTGTTTAAAAATAAAATTGTAGATTTTCCCTTGTTTTCTAGTTGAACAATTGGTATCGGTATATGTCACACCTCTCCCATGTCCCTTAATTGGAGGGATGTTACTCCTTTTAGTACTATAACTATCTATGTTCTACACAAGTGTTGTGTTCTTCTGTCTTGTAAAGGAATCAAGAGCGTGCAATTTAACACATTATTAGTCAGACTACAGAAACCAGAGCCTGCTGGATGCTGGAGTGTGCCATTGTCAGCAATGCCTTTTGCAGTCTAGAGCCCCACCTTCCAAAATGGGGGCTGATCGTTGCTCTGCACAACCACACATCCTTATCTGAGGACACCTGCACCACACAAATGTGGTGTCCCTCGCCTTTATTGTTAAACATTATTTACATCAGAAATAAATAATCATGAAATTAAAAATATAGAAAGAGAAACTTGTTCCAAAGGAAGGAATCCCACAGCATGTTAAGTGTTGGGCAGGAATAGTGTTTAGGTGTACTTCATTCTGGGTCATTCCCAACGCTGGGCCTTGGCAGATTCAGAGATACAGTGTGGCTAGACGGGGAGTCTGATACTCATATGCAATCAAAGAGAGGGTTATGAATGGGACATATCCAAGAGGGCAGAGAATTCCCCCTAATAACTTGATCTTTTGGATCACTGTTTTATGCATTGAGGTGACCTGCAAAGGTGTATGTGTGAAATTACACTCAATCTGTTCCTTCCACAATAGTTCGTGTTTCACTCTTCTTACTTGTGAACTCATAACAATTATGGCCTCTTTAGCCATCCACGGAGTCTTCCTGAAATAACAGGGCTTGAATAACTTGAATTTCTAATTTAAAAGCGGGAGGAGCAAGGAGCCTTGCTTAAGGGGCTAGACAATTGCAGTTGCTACAATGTCCCATTCCCAAAGAGTCAGAGAGGAGGCAGCAGCTGCCTCCCTTCTCACCACAGGAGAATGAGGAGGCAGAGCCTTGGAGCTCCTATTCAGCACAATGTGGCCCAACGGAAAGGAAAAGGGTAGAAATGTTTCCCCCCCTTTTGCACATCACTTTCAATGTCTTTGTCCCATACATTACATACCTCTTACCATGACTAGTTCACAGGCACTGTAGGTGCCTGAACCTACTCCCACTGAAGTCAAGGGTAAAACTCCTATAGGATCAAACCCTAGGAGCATCTCTGCTGAATTTCCCCCACACATAGTTCTACTGCTCCCAGGAGACCCAGTCCTGCTGTCATACTAGTCAATGGCAAACACTCCCTCTGACCTCAGTAGGAATGGTGGAAGCTTATCAGTCCTTGAAAATCAGAACACTTATTCAAGTATCTGAATATGGATTTAGCTGACCAAGGTGAAATGTCTTTAGCCTTAGAGCTGGGTGACTACATGAAAAACCTCCTTTGGTGGGAAAGAAATCCCTTCCGTCCAAGATGCATCCAAACAGATTGAGAGGCAGCTGAAAACTCTCCCTTCAATTCATTCAAGGTCATACCTCAAGCATTTCACCCCACCCCCTGGGGTGACCAGATGTCCCGATTTTATAGGGACAGTCTCAATTTGGGGGGGATTTTTCTTATATAGGCACTTATTACCCTCCACCCCCTGTCCTGATTTTTTACACTTGCTATCTGGTCACCCTACCACCCCCACACCTGACCTACTGCCCGCAGAGGGAAGCAATGCATGCAAAACAAAGTTAGAAAATGATTTATGTTGCAGTTCTCTACTCTGCTGCCATATGTAATCAGCATTTTGCTTTGGGAGTACAACAGCAACCTCTGTCCCTGAGCTAACAGATAGTGTTCTAGGCAACTTCCAGTAGCAGATATGATCAGACAGAAGGGATTGTCCCACATGTCCCTTTTGTAATTTCCCTTAGAACTGTGCTTCAGACAGACCTACTCCTAAGTGACTATGCGTCCACATCACACTGCTGTTCTTCCTGTCCTAAGGGACATATAAAAGAAAACATACTTTCTGGGGGAGAGGGGGACATTGAGACAAGTAGAACCTGGAGAAATTTTATCTTGGAGTGGAGTTCAAAGAAACCTCATATTGAGATTTCTCAAACTTCAATAGAAGCCTTAAAACAGCATAATTTATAGTTCTTTTCTTGGACTTCTGTTCTTGGAACAGTGGGATTTAAACAATGCCATAAGACATTTTATTAAGGAAATCACAAACTAGAGGCTTGGAGATTGGTTGCTAACTTGAAGCTTGGCTCATATTCATTAAAAGGTTCACCAAGCTTGTGGTGAACCTGAATTTTGTAGAACATGATTCAAGTTATATATTTTTTTACTGGAAACCATAAGAAATCAGGTGGATTTGCATGGCTTTGAACCTCAAACCAGGAATAATTTGGTTCTTTGGGATGAGTTTTGAGGTTTGTTGATTACCCATTCAAGATGAATTCAAGCATGAACAATACACATACAACATGGGAAATGACTGCCTAGGAAGGAGTACTGAGGAAAGGGATCTGGGGGTTATAGTGGACCACAAGTTAAATATGAGTCAACAGTGTAACACTTGCAAAAAAAAAGCGAACATCATTCTGGGATGTATTAGTAGGAGTGTTATAAGCAAGACATGAGAAGTAATTCTTCTGCTCTACTCTGCTCTGATTAGGCCTCAACTGGAGTATTGTGTCCAATTCTGGGTGCCACATTTCAGGAAGGATGTGGACAAATTGGAGAAAGTCCAGAGAAGAGCAACAAAAATTATTAAAGGTCTAGAAAACATGACCTATGAGGAAAGTTTGAAAAAATTGGGTTTGTTTAGTCTGGAAAAGAGAAGACAGAGGGGACATGATAACAGTTTTCAAGTATGTAAAAAGCTGTTACAAGGAGGGAGAAAAATTGTTGTTCTTAATCTCTGAGGATAGGACAAGAAGCAATGGACTTAAATTGCAGCAAGGGAGGCTTAGGTTGGACATTAGGAAAAACTTCCTAACTGTCAGGGTGGTTAAGCACTGGAATAAATTGCCTAGGGAGGTTGTGGAATCCCCATTGTCTAACCTGCTCTTAAAAATCTCCAACAAACACCTGTCAGGAATGGTCTAGATCAGTGGTTCCCAAACTTGTTCCGCCGCTTGTGCAGGGAAAGCCCCTGGTGGGCCGGGCTGATTTATTTACCTGACGTGTCCACAGGCTTGGCCGATCACGGCTCCCAGTGGCCGCGGTTCGCTGCTCCAGGCCAATGGGAACTGCTGGAAGTGGCGCGGGCTGAGGGACGTATCGGCCCGGCCCACCAGGGGCTTTCCCTGCACAAGCGGCAGAACAAGTTTGGGAACCACTGGTCTAGATAATACTTAGCTCAGCCATGAGTGCAGGGGACTGGACTAGATGACCTCTGAAGGTCCCTTCCAATCCTATGCTATGATTTTATGAAAAATCAGAAAAAAGGATTCACTGAAAAGTTCAGCACCCGTGAATCAACCTTGCTGATTTTCACACAGTGCTATTGACTTCCAAAACAAGTGGTTTCTTTTGAGATCGTCTTCTCACACAAGTACTAAATAAAAGTTTCACAGTTTAAGAAAACTATGAGTTGTCCATCCTCAAAAGTAGCAAATTTGAGTACATAACAGATCCCAACTGTTTGAAGTTTAGAACTGGAACTATGAATAGTGTCTCTTGAATTCCTACACAAAGAAACTATTAGTTTATAAGGGCTATTGTCTTAATAATATTTATGCTTTGTTTATCTCAAACTTTGTGCCCTTGTGAAAGATCATCATTAATCTTTCTGTAGCATACATTTGTGTAAAGAAGAACATGTTTGAAGGGAACATAGATTATAAATTCTGTCTCTTTAAAGGTCGAATCAGCTAGATACAGTTTTACACCTGCAGCCAGGGACAAATGACTTGCACACCAGGATCCAATCACCTCGGCTATTTAGGTTGACTAAAGTGGTATCTGAAATGCCACCATTTTAGAGAGGAGATTGGAGGAAATACCCTTAGAACTAAATGGTGTTGCTGCTAGTAGGTACTGAAGACAATAGCCATATCACAGAGGCAATTCCATTCCCCCCAGATAGCGCATGTGATCAGATGTTCCATTGTTGAGAGGCTGATGTTGACCTAGTATGCCTGGTATGTTGATGCACTTCATCTCACCTTCAATATAAAAAATGGTCACATGCTACTGGGATCCCAAGGTGCAGAGGAGAAGGGAGGAGGAGGACAGCAAGAGACACCTGAGGCTACAGGCCATATCCCAGGTATGCAGCAGAGCAAAAGGATCAATGATTAGAGGACAAGCTAGGAAGCAAGGGTTGTTTATTTTCCTGTAATTAACCGAAAAGAGGACCTCGATCTATGAATAGCTAGATACCTTAGGCATTCTTTTCTTTTACCAGAATTTTGACTTTGTGTTCTTGAGAAATCTTATTTTACAACTCCAGTGATTGTAGATGATTTGGAAATGTCACTCAAACCTCCATGAAGAGGTGAAACAACCTCTAAGGAGAGAGAGAGAGTGAAGAAACAGTGTCTGGAAACTACCACATTCAGAATTCTCCATCTAAAGGCCACAGGCCTTCAATAAATCCCTCCTAGAATGTAGGTTGCTTGCAGCATTGTAATCTTCCAGCTATATAGAAAATGTTTCATGACTCCAGATAAGAACACACTTTTAAAAGCCTAGAGTAACAGTGATGTCAGATTTCTCCTTCATATAGAATTGTTAATGCCACAGGGCAGTAATACCTAGAAGCTCTGACTGAATCAGTGCCTCACTGTGCTAGGCACTGTAAAAATACATAGGAAGAGAGATTCTCTACCATGAACAGCTGACAGTCGTAGAATCACAGAATCATAGAATATCAGGGTTGGAAGCAACCTCAGGAGGTCATCTAGTCCAACCCACTACTCAAAGCAGGACCAATCCCCAACTAAATCATCCCAGCCAAGGCTTTGTCATGCCAGGCCTTAAAAACCTCTAAGGATGGAGATTCCACCACCTCCCTAGGTAACCCATTCCAGTGCTTCACCACCCTCCTAGTGAAATAATGTTTCCTAATATCCAACCTAGACCTTCCCCACTGCAATTGGAGACCATTGCTCCTTGTTCTGTCATCTGCCACCACTGACTACAGCCTAGCTCCATTCTCTTTGGAACCCGCATAAGAACATAAGAAAGGCCGTACCGGGTCAGACCAAAGGTCCATCTAGCCCAGTATCCTGTCTACCGACAGTGGCCAATGCCAGGTGCCCCAGAGGGAGTGAACCTAACAGGCAATGATCAAGTGATCTCTCTCCTGCCATCCATCTCCACCCTCTGACAGACAGAGGCTAGGGACACCATTCCTTACCCGCCCTGGCTAATAGCCATTAATGGACTTAACCACCATGAATTTATCCAGTTCTCTTTTAAACTCTGTTATAGTCCTAGCCTTCACAACCTCCTGAGGTAAGGAGTTCCACAAGTTGACTGTGCGCTGCGTGAAGAAGAACTTCCTTTTATTGTTTTAAACCTGCTGCCTATTAATTTCATTTGATGACCCCTAGTTCTTGTATTATGGGAATAAGTAAATCACTTTTCCTTATCCACTTTCTCCACATCACTCATGATTTTATATACCTCTATCATATCCCCCCTTAGTCTCCTCTTTTCCAAGCTGAAGAGTCCTAGTCTCTTTAATCTCTCCTCATATGGGACCCGTTCCAAACCCTTAATCATTTTAGTTGCCCTTTTCTGAACCTTTTCTAGTGCCAGTATATCTTTTTTGAGATGAGGAGACCACATCTGTACGCAGTATTCGAGATGAGGGCGTACCATCGATTTATATAAGGGCAATAATATATTCTCAGTCTTATTCTCTATCCCCTTTTTAATGATTCCTAACATCCTGTTTGCTTTTTTGACCGCCTCTGCACACTGCGCGGACATCTTCAGAGAACTATCCATGATGACTCCAAGATCTTTTTCCTCACTTGTTGTAGCTAAATTAGCCCCCATCATATTGTATGTATAGTTGGGGTTATTTTTTCCAATGTGCATTACTTTACATTTATCGACATTACATTTCATTTGCCATTTTGTTGCCCAATCACTTAGTTTTGTGAGATCTTTTTGAAGTTCTTCACAGTCTGCTTTGGTCTTAACTATCTTTAGCAGTTTAGTATCATCTGCAAACTTTGCCACCCCACTGTTTACCCCTTTCTCCAGATCATTTATGAATAAGTTGAATAGGATCGGTCCGAGGACTGACCCTTGGGGAACACCACTAGTTACCCCTCTCCATTCTGAGGATTTACCATTAATTCCTACCCTTTGTTCCCTGTCTTTTAACCAGTTCTCAATCCATAAAAGGACCTTCCCTTTTATCCCATGGCAGCTTAATTTACATAAGAGCCTTTGGTGAAGGACCTTGTCAAAGGCTTTCTGGAAATCTAAGTACACTACGTCCACTGGATCCCCCTTGTCCACATGTTTGTTGACCCCTTCAAAGAATTCTAATAGATTAGTAAGACACGATTTCCCTTTACAGAAACCATGTTGACTATTGCTCAACAGTTTATGTTTTTCTATGTGTCGGACAATTTTATTCTTAACTATTGTTTTGACTAATTTGCCTGGTACAGACGTTAGACTTACCAGTCTGTAATTGCCGGGATCACCTCTAGAGCCCTTTTTAAATATTGGCATTACATTAGCTAACTTCCAGTCATTGGGTACAGAAGCCGATTTAAAGGACAGGTTACAAACCTTAGTTAACAGTTCCGCAACTTCACATTTGAGTTCTTTCAGAACTCTTGGGTGAGTGCCATCTGGTCCCGGTGACTTGTTAATGTTAAGTTTATCAATTAATTCCAAAACCTCCTCTCGTGACACTTCAATCTGTGACAGTTCCTCAGATTTGTCACCTACAAAAGCCAGCTCAGGTTTGGGAATCTCCCTAACATCCTCAGCCGTGAAGACTGAAGCAAAGAATCCATTTAGTTTCTCCGCAATGACTTTATCGTCTTTAAGCGCTCCTTTTGTATCTCGATCATCAAGGGGCCCCACTGGTTGTTTAGCAGGCTTCCTGCTTCTGATGTACTTAAAAAACATTTTGTTATTACCTTTGGAGTTTTTGGCTAGCCGTTCTTCAAACTCCTCTTGGCTTTTCTTATTACATTCTTGCACTTAATTTGGCAGTGTTTATGCTCCTTTCTATTTGCCTCACTAGGATTTGACTTCCACTTTTTAAAGGAAGCCTTTTTATCTCTCACTGCTTCTTTTACATGGCTGTTAAGCCACGGTGGCTCTTTTTTAGTTCTTTTACTGTGTTTCTTAATTTGGGGTATACAGCTTTCAACTACCTTCAGGTAGTTGAAAGCTGCTATCAAATCCCCCCTCACTCTTCTCTTCTGAAGACTAAACAAACCCGGTTCCCTCTGCCTTTCCCCATAAGTCTTGTGCCCTAGCCCCCTAATCATTTTCATTGCCCTCCTCTGGACTCTCTCCAATTTGCCCACATCCTTTTGGTAGTGGGGGGAAAGGGAGGGCCCAAAACTGGACGCAATACTCCAGATGTGGTCTCACCAGTGCCGAATAGAGGGGAATAATCACTTCCTTCGATCTGCTGGCAATGTTCCTACTAATGCAGCCCAATATGCCATTAGCCTTCTTGGCAACAAGGGCACACTGCTGACTCATATCCAGCTTCTTGTTCACTGTAATCCCCAGGTCCTTTTATGCAGAGCTGCCGCTTAGCCAGTCAGTCCCCAGCCTGTAGCGGTGCATGGGATTCTTCCGTCCTAAGTGCAGGACTCTGCACTTGTCCTTGTTGAACCTCATCAGATTTCTTTTGGCCCAATCCTCTAATTGTTTAGGCAGGGCCGGCTCTACCATTTTTGCCGCCCCAAGCAAAAAAAAAAAAAAAAAAGGCCGCCCAGACTGCCACCCCAAGAATGGATGGAATGCCGCCCCTTAACATGTGCTTCCTCCGCTGGTGTCTGCAGCCGGCCCTGTGTCTAGGTCACTCTGGACCCTAGCCTTACCCTCCAGCGTATCTACCTTCCCCCCAGCTTAGTGTAATCCACGAACTTGCTGAGGGTGAAATCCATCCCATCATCCACATCATTAATGAAGATGTTGAACAAAACAATCTGTATACAGCAAACAGACAAAAGGTGGGAGGGGATGTAGAGGCACAGAGAGGAAATGACTGGTCTAAGGTCATGCACTAGTCAGCCGCTGATCCTGGAATAGGATCCAGCCTCCTCTGAAGTCAATTGGAATCTTTCCTTTGACTTCAATGGGCATTGGATCAGGTTCCAGGTCTCTGGACTCTAGGTTCAGCATCCTATTCCCTTAGGTTATGCAACCTTCCACATTAGCTCAAACTTTTATTCCTATACGCCCTTGCTGACATTCTTGTTTCCTTCTTTTACTACTGAAAATGGTATGGCTCTACACTAGTCTAGAAGGCACGGCTCAATGCTTGTCTACAAGGCTAAAATAGTCCAGAGCCAATTCCTAGGGTAGAAATATATGAATTGGGGTTAATTTCTGTTTTCCAAGTGAATTTCCTGCCCCAAAAATCTGCTCCCAATGTACAACTACTTTGACCATAAAGGCTTGAAACTAAATGAGTGAAGCGGAGGTGAAGGACTGATTTACCTTATTAAGACCTTCCAAAGAGCTGAAGGCTACCAGGAGACTGGGATAGTCCCCTTACAATGGGAAGTGTTCACACCAAATATACACTAGGTTCTCCCCACCCAGCCTTGAAACTGCTACTTGATGTTTCAAAGATGTTTGGGCTACCTTACATTTCCATGAAAGCTGTTGTCATGCAGGTGGAGATCTCTGGCACAGTCACTTTATAAAGAGTGATGAGATGGGATATTATCCACAAAAGAAGTTTCACAGTCCATGGCAATACTAAATAGGTAACACTTTCCTCAACACCACAAAGCTGCATCTTTCATGTATTTGTGATATGCCAATAACAAAGTGCTATATCAGGGATGCCACCCCAAATTTTTCTCATGGGTCGCACAATGCATAATAGCTCCAGGGGTGCTGGTCTTCTCCAACAAAATTCCTATCGGGAACAAGGAAATAAAATTGAGCCACCCACCGAATCCCATCAGTGGGCCTTTGGTAAAACCCTCTCATGTCCACCCTCCATAGGGCTCTCCAGCATCCCACCTCCCATGCAGGTGCTTACCACAGTGCCTATACTTGTTGCAGGTCCTGAAGCTGAGCAGAGGGAACACTGGTTGCTGAAAGAGGGGTGAGACTGGGCAGGTCCCCAGGGGGAAGCCCTGGGGCATGAGCTGTCCCAGTGCAGCCACAAAAAGGAACAGTGCTGGCCCCTCAGGTTTGGCCCTATGGACCTCTATCATGACAGGAAGTCATCAGGACCAAAACTTAGTGAATAGCATTGCAACCTGTGAACAGGAGTCACAGGGCATCTCTAGTTTGGCCTCTCATGCTGGGGGGAGTGCGGGGCCAAACTTGAATGACATTGCAGGGGTTTGCAGTCACTCAGATTAGGCCCTGTGGCCCCTCCGTCATGACCTGAATGGTGAAGCGACCCCCATATACCAGATCACAATGCTACTCGTTCACTTTTAGCTCTGCCACCCTCTGTGATGATGAAGGGCCACAGGGCCACACCTGAGTGGGCAGTGGGGCAGCCAGTGCTGCTGCTCCTTGCCACTGCCATGGGGCCAGCTCTGCCCCGGCCAGTGGTACGCACAATATGTAACATACGTACTGCTCTAGGTATCACTGCTATATATATATATTTGTATATGTATGTTGTTGTTATAAGAAGTATATTTTTAACCAACCCATGCCCTAGCCTCCTTGTTTTAAGGTGAAATTTACATCTGGCACAAATCTGAACAATTCCAGCTATAAAATTTTCTGATTTGCTCTAGCAATCTGGTCGTTAGTGGTGCAACTAAGAGCTGCTTCCATTTTTAAAATGTGTGCACATATTCTGAGGCCCCAAATTGCCCATCCTTGCTGAAAATAAATCCTTAATTGTATGACTGTTTTGCTGATTTTCCTACTTTGTTTGAATGCACATTCTAGAACTGTAACGTCTCATTAGAAAGACAAGACATTGGCTAGTAATTAATGAATAAAAGTAATTATATTTATATCACTCTGGAAGACAGATCACAGTAAAAGGCTACCATTTATACAGTAAAAACAGACAGTTGGTAGAGGTGGGGAATATAATTGCTAAGGCATCCATATTTCCTTGCCTAGAAGAATAACCATGAGGTTCAGTTTGAATTTATCTTTGTTCTATGATAGACACTGTGTTGTATTTTTTCCTCTCCCCTTCCAAGGAACCGGAGAATTTTTGATCTTGTCATTGTTCATTTTTCAAGTGTAAATACTTTAGATTTCTTTAAAAATGTATCTTATAAAAGACACAAACCATTCCTACAGCTGTTACAGTTTTTCCTGATGAAGAACAAAGTTACTGTTATTTTAAGCACAAGAAAGAAGGGATGCGTCAAGGGTCTCGAAGGGAAGGAACAAATGAGACCGGAATGAAGAATTTATTAAACTGGCAGCAGTCCATTCTATCTTGAATAGAGTTGGTCAAATAATAAGATATAAAAATAATAATTAAAAAAGCCAAAATTCACAAATTACTCAAGCAGCTTAGATCTTAGGTTACAATAGGGAGGGCTGGTAGTGGCCCCTATATTTGCATTACCTAATTATTTCCCTTAGTAAATATTCTTGTGACTATTTTTGAAAAGATCTAACACCTTTATTGTTTGCAGCAGACGTTTGAATTTCACCAAGGAGAAAGCCCTATGGATAGAGAAGTGCCTTGTCTTTGTCCCATACAATTCCACCTCAGGTTTGGCTGGGATATAAACTGCTAAAAATTGCCAATTCCCTTCTTTCACTTGGGTGGTGCACATTTTGGCAGGCAGCCAAAATAAATGAACATTCGCATACTAAGGCTGGCCCTGTGCTGCTGGGAAAGTGGCAGCAACAGTACATGCTGTACTGGGAATGCCTGAGAACTGCATGTGCATTATGATTCAGCCTGTAATTATACAGTATAATCATTCACTATTTTTCCACAAGACCCTTGCATCATTCAGTGCAGAGACTAGATGCACAAAGGGGCAGAATGTTGCTTGCACGGGCAACTCTAAATCTGACATTTCTGAACTTTTGAGTGCTTAACTCTGCAACAAGCATTCTTCTTTTAATATAGCTTTTGTAAGTAATATTAAAATAACTGTTATTAATACAACTTGTCATGGTTACAGGGTTAGCTGCATCTCTGTCCCCTTTCTGGGCTCTGAGTCTCTCTCTTCAGGTGTCTGGTCTCATGCCTTTACCTATCTTGGGGTAGAATTTTGTAATTCTCCCACTCTTAGACAGGCCCTGGGCTACAGCAACCTGTGCATTATCCATCCTTCATCTATCAGATGTAATTAATAGATTCCAAGGCCAGAGGAATCATTGTGATCATCTAGTCTGACCACATGTAGAACATCGGCCATCTGACCTTCCCTCATCTTAATTTAAAAATTGCTAGTGATGGAGAATCCTCCACCAATCTTGGTACATTGTTCCAATGGTTAATTACTGTTAAAAATGTATTTCCCTATTTATCTAGCTTCAACTTCCAGCCATTGGGTTATGTTTCTCTGCTAGATTGAAGAGCCCATTATCAAATATTTGTTCCCCAAGTAGGTAATTTTAGACTGTAATCAAGTCACCTTAAACCTCTCTTTGTTAAGATAAATAGGTTGAGCTCCTTGAGTTTATTGCGATAAAGGCACATTTTTAAATCCTTTAATCATTCTGGTGGCTCTTCTGTGAACCCTCTTCAATTTATGAACATCCTTCTTGCATTGTGGGCATGAGAGCTGGACACAATATTCCAGCAGTGGTTGCACCAGTGCCAGATATAGAGGTAAAATAACCTCTCGACTCAAGATTCCCATGTTTATGCATCCAAGGTTTGCATTAGCCCTTTTGGTCACACTGGGAGCTCATGTTCAGCTGATTATCAATTGGGCTTGAGCACCTGTTTGGGAGCCTGTGACCAGTGGTGTGCAGTGACCAGACAGCCTTCTTAAAATGAAAGTACTATTTATTTTAACAGGGAAACAAAGCATTTTGAGAAAAAAAGGATATTAAAAACAACTGTCTACATTAATACCATTATACCTAGTGGCTTACTATCCCTGACGGCAACCTAGAGCGGTCTAACTTCTTCAGATACCCCAGTTGGTGTCTATTTTTCAGTCTGGTTCCCCTGAACAACTAGCTGCCTCTTGAGAGAGAGTCCCTTTTAAAGTTGCTATATTCTTTTGTTCTTCTACATTCCCAGGCTTTGGCTCCTCTTGTCAAAAGCAGTTTTGTAGGTTGGCTGGAGTCAACAGTAAAATCATCAAAGTGAACAGATCTGGCATTATCCCTGAACAACTCTTGATGTTTGCTGATTATCTTCAGCCAGTCTTTTTCCTTCCTCCTTGTTTATCCTGACAACCAACATATTCCTACAGTAAATATCAAACACCAACAGACAATATTAATACACCTCTACCTCGATATAACGCTGTCCTTGGGAGCCAAAAAATCTTACCGCGTTATAGGTGAAACCGTGTTATATCGAACTTGCTTTGATCCACCGGAGTACGCAGCCCCGCCCCCCCAGAGCACTGCTTTACCGTGTTATATCCGAATTCGTGTTATATCGGGTCAAGTTATATCGAGGTAGAAGTGTACAATTACAGAGCAACTCCAAATCCATTACAACAACCATGTTTGAAATCTAAGAATCTGGTAGGAATGGAAACTGAAGTTTTCTAACTCCAGTGAACACTGGATTGGGCCCTTAAATTTCCCAGTGCTTGCTTCATTCTCAATTACCCTCATTAGCTTGAACTTTAGTGAATAGTCATGTAGTGGATAATTTAATCTCTGTATCATTTTAGTCCTGGATCCTCCCTGATACAGGTTTTCTATCATATCCCCCCTTGGTCGTCTCTTTTCCAAGCTGAAAAGTCCCAGTCTCATTAATTTCTCCTCATACGGCAGCCATTCCATACCCCCTAATCATTTTTGTTGCCCTTTTCTGAACCTTTTCCAAGTCCAATATATGTTTTTTGAGATGTGATGACCACATCTGCACACAGTATTCACAATGTGGGCATACCATGGATTTATATAGAGGCACTATGATATTTTTTGTCTTATTATCTATCCCTTTCTATCCCTTTCTTAATCATTCCCAACATTCTGTTCACTTTTTTGACTGCTGCTGCACATTGAGTGGAAGTTTTCAAAGAACTATCCACAGTGACTCCCAAGATCTCTTTCTTGAGTGGTAACAGCAAATTTAGACCCCATCATTTTATATGTGTAGTTGGGATTATGTTTTCCAATGTGCATTACTTTGCATTTATCAACATTGAATTTCATCTGAAATTTTGTTGCCCAGTCACCCAGTTTTGAAAGAGCCTTTTGTAGCTCTTTGCGTCTGCCTGGGACTTAACTATCTTGAGTAGTTTTGTAGCATCTGCAAATTTTGCCACCTCACTGTTTACCCCTTTTTCCAGATCATGAATGCATATGTTGAATAGGACTGGGCCCAGTACAGACCCCAGGGGGACACCACTGTTTACCTCTCTCCATTCTGAAAACTGACCATTTATTCCTACCCTTTGTTTCCCATCTTTTAACCAATTACCAATCCATGAGAGAACCTTCCCATGACTGCTTACTTTGCTTAAGAACCTTTGTTGAGGGACCTTGTCAAAGGCTCTCTGAAAATCTAAATACACTATATCCACTGGATCTCCTTTGTCCACATGCTTGTTGACCCCCTCAAAGAATCCTAGTAGATTGGTGAGGCATGATTTCCCTTTACAAAAAACATGTTGACTATTCCCCAACAAATTATGTTCATCTATGTGTCTGACAATTTTGTTCTTTCCTATAGTTTCAACCAGTTTGCCTGGTACTGAAGTCAGGCTTACTGGCCTGTAATTGCCGGGGTCACCTCTGGAGCCCTTTTTAAAAATTGGCATCACATTAGCTATCCTCCAGTCATTTGCTACAGAAGCATCAATGATGCAATAGTGCATCATTCTCACCTAAGCAAAGTAGCCTTTAACCAACTCAATAAAAATTACTTCAACAGTAGTTTAGCAACATTACTTGGAACAATGTTTTGTAAAGAGCTATGGTTTCAGAAAGTCAAGTTGTATGGGCACATCTCGTCTGCCCTGCCTTAGCCCCTTATTCATAGCAGCACAATCGTTTTGCCAACAGTCGCTGGAAAGCTACAATGCTGTGCTGCATCAGACTGATAATTCAGTATTGTGTGAATACTTCTTCACCTGCTGAGTGTTGCCCTCCAACTGCCCTCGCCGTCTCTTTGGAAATTATATGCAAAATACTCTAAAATATATCATTTTGTAGTTAATAAAATACCAGCAGAAAATGTATTCTAGCCAAGCATCCTCAGATTACTTTATTTTTGTGAGGGTAAGAAGTTGGATGGCATAAGCCAGTCTCTGTTTTATTACAGCACAGGTTAATTTTCCAACAATACTGACAGTGGCTCACTTCCATCTACCAACCTTGAAATAGCAAGGAAAGCCAAGTAACTGAGCAAACTAAGTACACACTGCTTGAGGGCCTCTTGTTCAGCTGCCTTCCTCCCACCGTCCTCCATACCAAGGCTAACCACAATCTGGAGCCATGCCAAATTGTCATAATGAAACCCCAGACAAGTCTCTGTTAATTTCAGAGCCAAGTCTTGGGTCAGGTTTACTGAAGCTGTAACCCTTTCACTGAACATCAGTTCACTACAAGGGAACCTGAGCTGGTTTCTGGTTTTGTGTGGAACACATGTCAAACTCAGTGAGGAACCCATGTGCTCTCCAATCTGAAACACTTAGGAAAAGACAGTGGTTATGGGGCCACCAGAACCTAAAATTCAAACAAAACTCAGAATGGGGGGAGGATAGCACTTCTTATGACCCAGAACGACAAGCAAAAACACACACCAAATGTGATCCAACTCTGATCTCATACTATACTGGTGTAAAAACAACTTTCATATGAAACTCTACCAAATGAAACAGTCTAGTAACTTATGGGCCAGATTCAGGTGTAAATCCACAGTCATTCCAACAAGGAAATGGTGCATTGGCAGCATAAAATGCTTATTTGGAGCATAGACGCATCCTGCTGATCAACATTTCTTCATTGCAGCCAAAATAATCCTTCACTGGAGCTGCTTATCTGAAATCCACCCTGCTGTTTGGATAGGAAGATGTAGCTTTTAAAGGACTATCCTTCAAGACACTGAGCCTTTCTGCCAGGTGCTCAGTGTCCTCAACTCCCAGTTAAGTCAACTGGAAAGGAAGCCACTCAGAACCTTCCACAAACTGGTCAGGATTGCACAGGATCAGGCACTTTAGAACACTAAGACAGGATCCCAGTTGCCTTGAGTTCCTTGGAAGATTAAAAGAATAAAAGTCTCTTAATTTAGCTGAAGCTCCCCAAAGGGAATACTGTTTTGTTCTGAAAATGTTTAAAAAGAGTCTTCCCAACATTATTAAAAACAAATTGTCTGTAATGAAGAATATGGAGTTATTCCAGGTTTACACCCGTGTAAATAAAATCAGAGTCCAACTTTGTATCTTACTGGTAATGCTGAGCTTTGAATTCTTTGCCCTTATAGCTCTCTCTTTTTCTGGCCAATTTGATGTTTTCTGCCAAGTCCTGATAAACAGTTTCAGCATAAAATCAGTATTTCCTTTCAGGAACTTCAGGTAAATTCAGTTGCTCTCAAGTCTTTTACCCTGGGATTTTCCATTGAACCTAAGGGAGTTAGGCACCCACTGGTTTATAGTTTGACTGCTCACATGAATAGGTGCTTAATGTGAGGAAAAGTTGCACAAATGGCCCCATAATGTTTGTAAATTGCTTTGAGATACTCAGGTGACACGAGCTTTAAGTTAGGAGTATTAGTATAGTTGCCTACAATAGTAAAAGATTAGGAAAAATATGAAGCCCATAAATCAAAAAGATTTCACGTATATGTGATATTGTAGAATTAACTATATAGTTATGTTTTATATGTAATCTGTTTGATTTATGGGCTTAATGTTGTATTAAAAACTCATGCCTACAAAATATTTCTGTTTAGTAGAAACTCGCTTATTTGCACCAAGGACCAAGTCCCATTGCAAATTGCCGAATTTTGCCAGACAGTAAGCGAACAAGCAAACAAGAAAATGGGGCATATATTACAAAATTGACTTTGTTTGCTAAGGCTGCGATTTGCAAAGGGCCTAAAAGGAGTTAGGCACGTGGGGGGGTTGGGTGCCTAGCCCCAGCCTGAAGGCCTAACCCTGCAAGGCGTCTCCAGTGGGAGCTGAGGCTGCTCAGCCGCCTACAGGATTAGGGCGAGATGCTGAATGTTGATTAACTTCAAAGGGGGTTGCAGATGCTCAGCAACTCTCTGGATGAGGCCCATATTTTTTTGGATGTAGTTTGGTTGTGATTATTTGATAATATTTCATCATGGACTTATAAGGCTACAACACAGTGGACACCATTAAACACCCTCCATATTCTTGCCCCGGGTAGTTCCTGTAACCTCAGTAATTAGAACAGGTCTGACTACCAGAAGGAGGCTGCCAGACAACTCTCCAATACCAAATTCTACAGGCCACTTTCCTCAGATCCCACTGAGGAATACACTAAGAAACTGCACCATCTACTCAGGACACTCCCTACACAAACACAGGAACAAATCAACATACCCTTAGAGCCCCGACCGGGGTTATTTTATCTACTACCCAAGATCCACAAACCTGGAAATCCTGGACGCCCCATCATCTCGGGCATTGGTACTCTCACTGAAGGACTGTCTGTATATGTGGACTCCCTACTCAGACCCTACGCCACCAGCACTCCCAGCTATCTCCATGACACCACAGATTTCCTGAGAAAACTACAATGCATTGGTGACCTCCCAGAAAACACCATCCTAGCCACCATGGATGTAGAGGCTCTCTACACAAACATCCCACACACAGATGGAATACAAGCTGTCAGGAACAGTATCCCTGATGATGACACAGCACAACTTATTGCTGAGCTCTGTGACTTTATCCTCACGCACAATTATTTCAAATTTGGTGATAATATATACCTCCAGACCAGTGGCACCGCTATGGGCACCCGCATGGCCCCACAATATGCCAACATTTTTATGGCTGACCTGGAACAACGCTTCCTCAGCTCTCGTCCACTCACGCCCCTTCTCTACCTATGCTACATTGATGACATCTTCATCATCTGGACCCATGGGAAGGAGACCCTGGAAGAATTCCACCATGATTTCAACAGCTTCCACCCCACCATCAACCTCAGCCTGGACCAATCTACACGGGAGGTCCACTTCCTAGACACCACCGTACAAATAAGCGATGGCCATGTTAACACCACCCTATACCGAAAACCCACCGACCGCTACGCCTACCTTCATGCCTCCAGCTTCCACCCCGGACACACCACACGATCCATCATCTACAGCCAAGCACTGTGGTACAATCGCATCTGCTCCAACCCCTCAGACAGAGACCAACACCTACAAGATCTTCACCAAGCATTCTCAAAACTACGATACCCACACAAGGAAATAAAGAAACAAATCAACAGAGCCAGACGTGTACCCAGAAGCCTCCTGCTACAAGACAGGCCCAAAAAAGAAACCAACAGAAATCCACTGGCCATCACCTACAGTCCTCAGCTTAAACCTCTCCAATGCATCATCAGTGATCTACAACCCATCCTGGACAATGATCCCTCACTTTCACAGACCTTGGGAGGCAAGCCAGTCCTCGCCCACAGACAACCCGCCAACCTTAAGCATATTCTCACCAGCAACCACGCACCGCACCATAACAACTCTAACTCAGGAACCAACCCATGCAACAAATCTCGATGCCAACTCTGCCCACATATCCACACCAGCAACACCATCACAGGACCTAACCAGATCAGCTACAACATCACCGGCTCATTCACCTGCACGTCCACCAATGTTATATATGCCATCATGTGCCAGCAATGCCCCTCTGCTATGTACATTGGCCAAACTGGACAGTCACTACGCAAAAGGATAAATGGACACAAGTCAGATATCAGGAATGGCAATATACAAAAACCTGTAGGAGAACACTTCAACCTCCCTGGACACACAATAGCAGATGTAAAGGTAGCCATCTTACAGCAAAAAAACTTCAGGACCAGACTCCAAAGAGAAACTGCTGAGCTCCAGTTCATTTGCAAATTTGACACCATCAGATCAGGATTAAACAAAGACTGTGAATGGCTATCCAACTACAGAAGCAGTTTCTCCTCCCTTGGTGTTCACACCTCAACTGCTAGCAGAGCACCTCACCCTCCCTGACTGAACTAACCTCGTTATCTCCATACTGATTTATACCGGCCTCTGGAGATTTCCATTACTTGCATCTAAAGAAGTGAGGTTCTTACCCACAAAAGCTTATGCTCCCAATACTTCTGTTAGTCTTAAAGGTGCCACAGGACCCTCTGTTGCTTTTTTCAGTAATTAGAAACTCTTTTGGGCAGGGGCTATCATTCATGTTATGTGGGTTAGCCTAAGGGAGAGAGCACTAGACCAGGACTCAGGAGATGTGGGTTCTATTCCTGCCTCTGGTCTGCTGTGTGACCTTGGGCAAGTTATTTCACCTCTTTGTGCCTCAGTTTCCCAATCTGTAAAACAGAGATACCGATACTCACCTCCTTTGTAAAGCCCTTTGAGCCTGTTGATGAAAAGCGCTATAAGCTTTTGCTTTGAATACTTTGTCAGTGTTTAACAAATGATAAACTAAAACAAACACACTGGACCAACTTTTTAGAGGCAAACTTAACGATACACAGGTAAAAATGTGTGCGCCCTCACAGTGACTGCAAAATTCCACATTTATTCATGTAAAATAGCCACCTGCATATGGTAACTGGCATTCATTGGTGTACATGTAGAATTGCGACAGGTGAAGCATTCTATTGAAGTGTACACAATTTGTGCTCTACTTTGAGAATATGTCCAAAGGGATATTCAGCCATGCATATCTAGGTTGCTGGTTCAAATCCACCCCAGTGCAGTAGTGACCTAAATTCACTCATTTGTCCTAATGGACAGCCTGAGAACCACCACCACAATTAATGTTTTCATTGGTGGCAATAGAAAAGGGGCCAAGGACTGAATAATCATAAAAACTGAAATGCCATCTCCTTACTAAAGGTGATCTCTTCTGACCAGTTCAGAGGATCACTGGAGGAATAGCATGGAGAGGCTTACACTGCTGCTGTCCATCCTGTACCCAGTCGGCGAATAAACAGAGGAGTAAAGTTTCCAAGGGCTGTCAATCTGGCACTTTTCCTAAGGGATTCCAAAGAAAGGAGGAGAAAATTTGGCTCAGTGTGTCAAACTATATTTCTGAAATGATGGAAATTGGCCAATTCAGTATTTGAAATCTGTTTAGCTAGAAGGATTTGAAATATGCAAGTGACGTGAATACAATGTGTGCGCTGTGCATTGCCATAATTAAATGTTTCAAGAGCCGGTAACACTCAGACTGTCAACAGCATTAAGCAGGTTTGGAAAAAAGGCTACAGAAAACAAGCTACTGTAAAGAGAACTTATGACACCTTTATAAACATAGCTGAATTGATAAAAAACAAGACAACAAATTCCCCAGTGGTGGGAAAAATTACGTGAAAAGAAATAGTGGTGGCTGAATTAGTGTCCTGTCAAAGGATGCCATATATTGTTTTCTTTTGGCAGGGATGGGGAGAATGTGGTTGACATGAAAGCAGGGAAAATATGATTTTAAAGGAGATAAATTGAATATCACTTTTATCTCTCCACTTCCGTTCCCAGTCACGGACACACACACACTCCTCTCTTTGCTCTGGACTTCTGTAAGTGAAACAACTGCCAGACAGCTTTGCTATTACTTAAAATAGATATAAACCACTTGGGGCTTTTTAACATTGTGCCTGAAAACCATGCAACACAGATAAAAGCTGCTGAGGAGACTCATAATAATCAATATAAAATACATTTCAGAGGTCATTTTAATTAATTTCCTTCAAACATGACTCATTTATTTTTCCAGTATTAAAAACTGTGACAAACTCTGCTGTATGACTCCCAGATAGCTTGCCTTTCTTTAATTGCTACAAGACAGTAACCCTGACCCCAGCCAGCAACCTATAGCATTACCACAGAGAAGACCTGACCGAATGTATTGATTGGATTTCAGAAGCAGGATGGACTGCTGGATCCAAATTTAACTACTCCCATTATCCTTAATCAGTTATGTCTTTGCTCATGTAATAGTCACTGTATGACATTCAAAATCAAGTCCAGACACAATGATGAAAAAGTTGCAGTGAGGCTACAAACTAGAATCTGACAAAGTACAGTCAGATGGCATTTAGGAACAAGTATAGGAATTATGAATAAAGTGTATATTGCAGAAATGCCAATACATCACTTCAGGCTGCTGGCTCCAGACAATTTTGAATTTGCGGTATGGCATTTTATCCATTCTCTATTGAGTTTGGATTATGATTACCCGAAATTTACTTGTGTTCTACATTTATTATACAGTACCATTTTTTACGCTGCTCACAGCGGCAATACCTGAACAAGTAGCAGGTTCATCTTAGTAGCTGCATAGAGGCAGATGTAAGAGCCTAACTAATGGAGTACAATAGCGTATTAGTTATAATTGCTGTTTTTCTCCTAGTTTCAGTTGTTCCACATTAAATTAGTGTCGTAAATTTAAGATGAAATCTACCATTGCTTTTACAAATCTGTCATTAATACTAGTTTCACCTCAATGACAATCGGAGATGATGTACTAAGCAGCTTAAATTCTGAAACCGATTTTTTTTATCAAATAAATTAAACTCATTATTTTGTGGCGAAGAGGGTTTCCATCAGCCTGGTCAGCTGCATTTGATCATACAAACAGAGCTTTAAACACCACTATATTTCCCTCTTGAGCAGTGACAGGTTAGGCTTCAGTTTAGCTTAGCTACAAACAGTGGCTGAATTAAAAATTCAACAGAAAACAAGCTTTTCATTCCAGAGAAGATATTCATACCCTGATGGGTAAACACGAAGAATGAGACAAGCTTGTTGTGTAAATCTTACATAGAAAAAATTACTCTGCTTCATGCAAGAAGGTTTAGCTGCTTTATTTTGTATCTTTGCAGTGTTGTTCAATTCAAAGAGAGGTTCTGTGCACACAGATGTTCCTGTCTTTCCGATGCCATATCAAGATGTAGCCCTGTAGTTCTCATGATTTTTAACTGTTTTTTAATCAATATGTAATTAACTATTCTACTTCAAGATCTCGAATACGCTGCTGGCATTGTCTTATTGGCTCAGTTTGGTGAACTGCTGCAGCTGATGGCTGACCTGGTTGGGCAAGAAGCAGAGTGCATGGTCAGGTTATGAATCCAGATAAAACTAAATCTATGTCAATTACCATCAAGCAGCCTCTAGCTCAGTATTAACCTGTCCAGATGGGACACTGACAGTTGCCACCTGCTCAGATACTTGGGGCAGTGCTGGAGTTTGGTTGATAGATGTGGACACTTATATAGCAGCAGCTGCTGCCATGTTTTGGGCCCTTCAGAAGCCTCTGTGGGGACGTTGTGACATCAAGTTTGCTACAAAGCTGTGGATCTATAGAACTATTGTTATACCAATGCTACTGTATGGCCATGATACATGGGCACTGAGGAAAGCTGAAGAGTAGTGAATTGGTGTTCTGGAATTTAGGGTAGGTCTACACGTACCCGGTAGTTCGGCGGCGAGCGATCGAACTTCTGGGTTCGACTTATCGCGTCTTGTCTGGACGCGATAAGTCGAACCAGGAAGTGCTCGCCGTCGACTGCGGTACTCCTGCTCGGCGAGAGGAGTACCGCGGAGTCGACGGGGGAGCCTGCCTGCCGCGTGTGGACCGAGGTAAGTTCGAACTAAGGTACTTCGAACTTCAGCTACGTTATTCACGTAGCTGAAGTTGCGTACCTTAGTTCGACTTGGGGGGTTAGTGTAGACCTGCCCTTAGTCATCTTTAACAGTTATTCCATATTAAGTGGCAGGACAAGATAAAAAATGAGGATATTTGTAGCCAAACCCAGTAATTACCTTCATCAGCACTGGTTCAGTTTCGGCAAATTTCTTGGTAGATATATTATTGGGCTGGAAGACCAATGGATTATGAAACATGCTTACCAACGAATGCTGCTACAAGGCCAGTGATAACATGGTGGCCAAAAGCTTTGGTGTCATGATAGTGGATCACCAGTGACACACAAACTGAGTAGCCAGACTGATTATGTTAAGGATCTAGGTAGAGAATGATCTGGGTGGCACTCAATTTGCAAGGAGGCTAATGCCTTGTCTACACTACAAAATTAAGTTGACTTAAGTAACGTTGATGTATAGGCACCATAGTAATTAAATTGCAGTTGCATGTCCACACTACATTCCTTGTGTCACCAGTGTGCATCCACAATAGCAGTGTTTGTATCAACACACAGAACAGTGCACCATAGGTAGCTACCCCACTGTGCAACTTGCCACCAACTAGCGCAGGGTTTTTTTGAGAATGGTTTGCAATGCCTCATAGGCACAAACGAGTCCCGCAGGAGTGGCTGGGAACATGAGTTCAGCATCCTATGGTGCAGTTTTCTCGATCCCCCTTTCAAAAACCCCATTAATCTGTGCATTTGCCATCTCTGTGAGAAGCATGGATCCTTGTACTGCTCTTTGGTATTGCGCTGAGCGTTATGAACACAACACACCTGATCCTGCAGTATTTCCTGAGCTGAGAGTCTGATGATGCCTTGGTGGATGTGCCATGGAAACAAACAATTCAAGATTGGTGTTGGCATTCATGAGCAGCTGCACACAGTGGACCACTGGTTCTGGGCCCAAGAACAAGCACGGACTGGTGGATCACATCATTATGCAGGTATGGGATGATGAGCAGGGGCTGCAGAACTTTCAGCTGCGCAAGGCCACATTCCTGGAGGAGCTCTCCCCAGCCCTCCAGCACAGCGACAACAATAGGAGAGCTGCATGCATGATGGACAAGCAAGTGGTGATCGCTGGGTGGAAGCTTGCAATGCTAGACTGCTACCAATCAGTCAGGAATCAATTTGGAGTTGGTAAATCCACCGTGTGGGTTGCTGTGATGCAAGTGTGCAGGGCCATTAATTGCGTCCTGTTACGAAGGACTGTGACTCTGGGCAATGTGCAAGAAACTGTAGATGGTTTTGCAGCTATTGGGTTCCTGAATTGCAGTGGGTCGACAGAGGGCACACATATCCCTATTTTGGCAGTAGATCACCTTGCAACAGAGTACATCAATGGAAAGGGCTACTTTAAAATTTAATATCCCTGTGGCGTGGAAAACACCACAGCAGCCCAACATCATAGAACTTAATTTCAGAAAAAGGGACTAGATAAAAATGAGGAAGTTAGAGAAACAGAAATTAAAAGGTACATGACCAAAAGTGAAATCCCTGCAAGCTGCATGGAAACTTTTTAAAGACATCATAATAGAGGCTCAACTTAAACGTATACCCCCAAATTAAAAAACATAGTAAGAGAACCAAAAAAGTGCAGATGTGGCTAAACAACGAAGTAAAAGAAGCAGTGAGAGACAAAAAGGTATCCTTTAAGAAAGTGGAAGTTAAATCCTAAAGAGGAAAATAGAAAGGAGCAAAAACTCTGGCAAATGAAGTGTAAAAATATATTTAGGAAGGCCAAAAAAGAATTTGAAGAACTAGTGTACTTAGATTTTCAGAAAGCCTTTGACTAGGTCCCTCACCAAAGGCTCTTAAGCAAAGTAAGCAGTCATGGGATAAGAGGGAAGGTCCTCCTCTTATGGATTGGTAACTGGTTAAAAGATAGGAAACAAAGGGTAGGTATAAATGGTCAGTTTTCAAAATGGAGAGAGATAAATAGTGGTGTCCCCCAGGGGTCTGTAATGGGACCAGTCCTATTCAACATATTCATAAATGATCTGGAAAAGGGTAAACAGTGAGGTGGCAAAATTTGCAGATGATACAAAACTACTCAAGATAGTTAAGTCCAAAGCAGATTGCGAAGAGCTACAAAAGGATCTCACAAAACTGGGTGACTGGCCAACAAACATCTCAAAAAAGATATATTGGAATTGGAAAAGGTTCAGAAAAAGGCAACAAAAAATTATTAGGGGTATGGAATGGCTGCCATATGAGGAGAGATTAATAAGACTGGGACTTTTCAGCTTGGAAAAGAGACGACTAAGGGGGGGGAATATGATAGAGGTCTATAAAATCATGACTGGTGTGGAGAAAGTAAATAAGGAAGTGTTATTTACTCCTCATAACACAAGAGCTAGGAGTCACCAAATGAAATTAATAGGCAGCAGGTTTAAAAACAAACAAAAGGAAGCATTTTTCACACAATGCACAGTCAACCTGTGGAACTCCTTGCCAGAGGATGTTGTGAAGGCCAAGACTATAACAGGGTTAAAAAAAAGAACTAAATAAGTTCAGGGAGGATAGGTCCATCAATGGCTATTAGCCAGGATGGGCAGGGATGGTGTCCCTAGCCTCTGTTTGCCAGAATCTGGGAATGGACAACAGGGGATGGATCACTTGATGATTCCTTGTTCTGTCCCTTTGGGGCACCTGGCACTGGCCACTGTCAGAAGACAGGATACTGGGCTAGAAGGACCTTTGGTCTGACCCAGTATGGCCGTTTTGATGTTTTCTATAGCGTTGCAAGCTCTGGTGGCTCACCATGGTTATTTCACTGACCTCAACACTGGCTGATCAAGGAAAGTGCATGACACACACATCTTTAGGAACACAGGCCTGTACAGAAAGCTGCAAGCAGGGACTTTCTTTCCAGATCAGAGGATTACCATTGTGGATGTTGAAATGCCAGTAGGGATCCTGGGAGATTCTGCTTACCCCTTATTCTCGTGGCTCATGAAGCCATATACCGGCCACCAACAGCACTAAGGAATGCTTTAACAACAGGCTCAGCAGGTGCAGAATGATTGTTGAATGTGCCTTTGGCCATTTGAAGGGCTGCTGGCACGGTCTGCTCATGAGATTAGACCTCAGTAAAGAAAATGCCCCTATGGCATTGATGCCTGCTGTGCACTTCATAATATCTGTGAAGCAAAGGGGGAGATGTTTCTGCAGGGGCGGATTGGCTGTCTGCTGATTTTGAGCAGCCAGATACCAGGGCTATAAGAAGAGTTCAACGTGGAGCTATTCAGCTCAGGGAGGCTTTGAAGGAGCATTTTAATAGTGAGCCACAGTAATGCGAGTTGCTGAAGTGTGCTATGCTTGGATTTTGGTTGTTTTTTTTTTGCACCGTGCTATCAACCTTGTAATGAGTGATGCGTGTGCTAATATAACAATGCAAAAACAATTATTGCTGTTATCTTTGAATGGTGGCCACAGCCACCATATGTTTGAATTCATCTTTATTAATATCTGTTTCCCAAGATAGATTTTTATTCCACACCCTTGCAAACATACCTACTTCAAGCTGAAATGAACTTCTTACATACAGGTAAAAGTATCTTTAAAGGGGAAGGAACAGGAAATTCACAAACATATACACCAACCTAGTCTGTCACAGCTAGGGGTATGTGCAGCTATCATTGTGTGCAGTGTCCTGCAGGGCGGAATGGTTGGCGTACTACGGTGGCCCCAGAAGAAATGTGGACTGTGGGGTGAGGGGAGTGTAGGGAGGTCCTGCAGTGCAGTTCTCAATGGGATGCAGGGGGAGGTGAGCACAGAAGTTCAATTAGGGACTGCACCATGTCTGTTTGCTCCCTGAGCAGCAGTGTCATCTTTTGCTGCCCATTTCTCCTGTACTCGCTATCTCTCTGCATTTTGTCATTGATTGTCACCCTCTGTTGCACCAGGCTTGCCAGTACTGGACTGCAGGCAGTGGCTTGACTGCTCGGGAGTCAAAAACAGATCCTGGCTCGCCATGCCACTGAATCCCCTGGTCGCCTGTCCCCCATACTCCTCCTCCTCTTCATCCAGCACCTCATTCTGAGGTTTTACTGTGGTGCCTTGTGATTCCAGCTCCCCCAAAGTATCCACAGGGTGCTTGGTGGTCAAGGTGGGGTCACCGCCAAGGATGGCATGCAGCTCTGCCCCACAACGACTGTTTGCCTCCCTTGCCTTCTAGTACGCCTGCCACAGCTCCTTGATTTTCATGCAGCACTTCTGCGTGTACCTGTCCTAACCCTTCTCCACCATGCCCCAAGCGATCAGCCATAGATGTCTAAGTTCCTATGGCTGAATTGGAACTGTGACTGCACAGTCTTCTCTTCCCCCAGACTCAGGAGAGCCACCGCCTCAAGTGAACTCCATGCAGGAGCATGTTTGCTGCATGGATCCAGCATGGTCAACTGCTATGTTAGCACTCCACGCTGAGCAAACAGGAAATGGAACTTCAAAAATTCCTGGGGCTTTAAAAGGGGAGGAGCATATAGCAGTGTACTTGGCTTTCAGGCAGTGGAGTCCAAAACGGTGATCAGAGTGGTCACAGTGAGGCTTTGTTGACGTAAGCGACGCAATGTCTACACTGACACTGTCGCCCTAACTACATCGACCTGTGCGCTATGCCTCTCACCAAGATAGATTTATTAGGTCGGCATAGCGGGCGAGTTAAAGTAGGGTGACCAGACATCCCGATAAAATCGGGACTGTCCCGATTTTTAGGCGTTTGCCCCGTGTCCCGACCAATGTTTGGTCGGGATGCAATTTGTCCCGATATTTCGCATTCCTGGTTTTGTTTTGTTTTGTTTTGATACACCAGCGGGACTCCGCTTTTTTGTTTTTTTCTTCCCCCCCCCCCCCCTTTGCTCTGCTGGCGGGACTCCGCTTTTTTTTTGTTTTTGTTTTCCTTGCTCCGCCGGCAGGACCCCCACGTGTCCTGATATTTTCTTCATCCCATCTGGTCACCTAAGTTAAAGCAGCATGACGAACACTGTAGACACTTACACAATTAGGACAACATTAGGCAGCTTACGTCAACCTAACTCTGTAGTGTAGACCAGGCCTACATCCCTCTAGAATTTGCCATGACAGTGATGGCAACGAAAAGCATATTACTTTTAAAGGCACCGTAAGTGTCTGGGCTGCTTTGAAGATGACAAAAAATATCAGGGTCTCACCCAAAGGGCTTACAATCAAACAATTACATTTCACAAAACTTTTCAGGAGCTAAAAAGTGCAGAGATCTTGTTGGAATATATATCCGGTGTGTAGATACTGTGGTGATGGATACTTTACAAAAGCCATTTGATGATAGTGATAGAGCTTTGCAAAAGAATTGGGGCTTAAGGAAGCATTGGCAATGAAGGCAGTCCTCATGTTGAAAGTGAGTCTGCTGCAAGCCGAAGGAGTGGGATGTAAAAGATAAAGTCAATAGTGGATAAAGGAGAGAAAGGGAGTCACAAGGGAAGAGGTTCTGATAATAAAACAAGTGTTAGGACAGCAAGAGCTCACATAGCACGTATCCCTATGTCTTATGTCAAGAACAGGACCATTTCCCTAACAATGGAAAAGCATTCCATCGGGATCACAAAAGTGGGCTTAATCCCAGGCAATGTCCCTTTTCTACACTGATACCAATGTATGTCTTAAACAAAACTTATGGGTGAAATACCATCAGCATAAGTGGGTACACCTGCAGTCAAACAGTAAACCTGGCCCTCTATCTTGCACAGTTACTAGTCAATAAAAGTCAGTGTGCTGAAATTTTAAGGCAAAAATGAAAGACAGTGACACGCTCTCTTACAGGATCTTTCCAGTTACTATTTTTGAGTAGAGTCTAAAGCGGGTTGAAATTTCACCCTTTTTGGGGGGGGAGGGTAAAGAAAACCATTTTCGGAAAAAAGTGTGGAAAAAAATTACCAAAAAGTATCAGTTTTTTTCTAAATGTTATTTTTATTGGTAACTTATTGAAATATGTTTATGACAATGATTTTACAATTTTCAGTTGCCACAAACTACGTTTTTATGATGATTTCAGTATAAATTTAGAGGAAACTTCTATTAAAAGAAAAGTCACAAAAAGTATTAGTACAAAATGAAAGATGGGTCTGTTCTGAATTCTGCAAAATTGAAACCGCTTTTTTTTCATGAAATTGTTTTCCAAATTTTAACTAGCTTTATTAAAAATCAGACATGTCAATTTAATTAACTAGATATATTGTCATCAGCTGTAATTCAGCATACTGCCATTGACTTTAGTCTGCACCTATATCCTTAAAAAAATATTATATTGAATAGCAGGGAAAGATCCTGTTTTATAGTTAAGTAGCTCAAATTTGGCTCTGAGCTACATCATTGTAGATCTGCAGTAATTCCAAATCAATGGGCCAAATTCTATCCTTTTACTTAAATCACGTGCAGCTCCATTCAAATGGGTAGTAAATGGTGTAAGTGAGGGGGAAAATGTAACCAAATATACAACATACAATGGTGTAACAGAGCAGAATTTGGTCACGTTATAGTTTTACACTTCACAAAAGCTTTCAATGCTATTGCCATGACCGTTATTTCAGCGGGTCCAGCTTTTTTCCTTATTTTCTCTGTTTTAAAATCTTTGGCCAGGTTTGCCAGCTAGAAGAAAGACTGCAGAGAAAAGATTGAGTAAACATCCTAATTGGTGTGATCGCATATTTTCTGCGTTGTGAAGAGTGGCAGAAGTAATATTGACCAATCACTGCCAGCTGACGGCGAAATGTCAAGACAGGGTTGCAACAATATACTTTGTAATGAACCAGTTCTGAATACAAAGTCGAGCACGGAGAGCAGAAATTAAGTGAGAATGAAAAAGTATAAACACTTCTGATTAACAGCCAATAGCACCAGCTGGAACAGACAATACAACAGACCTCCTAGAGCAAAAGGGTCAGCTACTCTGGTGACAGGCTTGGCAATGCAACCTTGTTAATAGCAAGATGAAACCTCATTTGCTCACAATTTCATAGGCTGTTTCGTGGACATCTACTGCAAATTGATGTTAGTAGATGGAATTGTATTTTGCTCTGATTCTCTGGCAAAAAGAAGGATTAAAAAAAGAGTATTTTATCAAGATGATCTTTGACCAGCAAAGCAGATGTGAGTTACAGCTGCCCAAACACCTTCAAAACAACAGTACCAAAAACCCCATACAAGTCTGTATATCTGGTTCCTGAATGAGTGGCCATGTGTGCTTTTATTAGGCTCTCATCAGAGTGCCATGAAAGCTGATAAAGATCTTCCACTACAACAAGAAAACAATGTAATTGTTGAATGCTGCATGACATTGTAGCTCCATTCAAAAATAGTTAGACAACAAAAGGTATTTTCAAACAGGATCTTCAGTAACAAGTAGAGGCTAGTTAAAGAACATTAAAAGGCATTTAGGCTTCATTTCTAACCTCAGAACTATTACACCTATTTGCATGGCACTTTGAAATTGCTTTATCAAGATTTCATTTTAAGCCACAATATTAAGCTCTGGTTTCTCTTCAACATTCTAGCGCTATAGTTCTGTTTAGTTTCACCACTCTGGAGATAACTCAAAGATTTTGTATATTTATAAATAAATCAAAATACATTTAAGAAAGAATGCATGTTTCTTTGTAAAGCGGTTATGAAAAATGTGGGAACTAAACACCTACCTCCTAGTGCAGGACCAATATAATATTAAATCAGGCTCTACTGAAGGGCAACAGAAGTATAGCCACTGACTTCAATTAATTCAAAATTTCACTCAAATTGAAATGTCCTGTGTGTTAGCCAAAGGCTACAACATTTACATATTTTCCTATACAAATATTTTAGATCTGATTCTGAGATGCTGACTACCTCTTACCACAGCTTATCATGCTGACCAATGTTGTCTCATAGTTTCATTGTACTCCTTATCTCTCTCTCTCTAACCATCTTTTTTTTCTTGCCTTAGACTGTATGGTCTTTTTATTCTGTTTGTACTGCACCAAATACAAATGGTCCTGTCCATGACTACAGCTCTTAGTCATGGACCAAAATACCACCACCAATTACAAAGTTCTGATTACCTTGAACTAACTTTAATAGAGGTTGAGGGTGTTCAGCATGTCACAAGACCAGTTCCAAGGTCCTGATCCTGGAAACACACACGATAATATTATATATTTAATTACTCCAACTAAACTCACTGAGCCAGATCTTCAGCTGGTGTAAATTAACATGGCTCCATTGATTTCAAGTAATCTATGCTGATTTACACCAGCGGGCGATCTGGCCCAAAAGCGGTACATGTGACTACAGAATCAGGGCCCTAGCTCCAAACACTTGCACTTTACCTTAGACTAGCACACGGGCAATAAGGTTTCTCAGCCTCTGTGAAAGATAGCTTACATTAGTTGTCTAAGGCAGTGGTTTTCACATTTTTCTGGGGACCTAGTTAATAAAATTGTTGATGCCCATGACCCAACGGAGCTGGGGGATGAGGGGTTTGGGAGGGGCTCAGGGCTGGGGCAGAGGGTTGGGGTGCAGGGGTGAGGGTGCAGGCTCTGGGGTGGGGACGGAGATAAGGGGTTTGGGTTGCAGGAGGGGGTTCCAGGTTTGGGGAGGCTCAGGGCTGGAGCAGGAGCGTGGACTTACCTCCGGCGGCTCCCGGTCAGCGGTGCAGCTGGGGTGCAGAGGCAGGCTTCCCGCCTGTCCTGGCGCCGCGGGCCACACTGTGCCCTGGAAGCGGCCAGCAACAGGTCTGGCTCCTAGGCAGAGGCGTGCGCAAGTAGCTTCACGCGAATTTCACCCGCAGGCACCGCCACCACCACCCAGCTCCCATTGGTCGGTTTCTGGCCAATGGGAGTACAGAGCTAGTGCTCGGGGCGGGGGCAGCGTGCGGAGCCCGGTGGCCCCCCTGCCTTGAAGCCAGACCCACTGCTGGCTGCTTCCGGGGCACAGTGCGGTGTCGGAACAGGTATGCACTAGCATGCCTTAGCTGGGCAGCACTGCTGACGGGACTTTTAATGTCCTGGTCAGCAGTGCTGACCAGAGCAAGGCGATCCAGTGCATACTGGTCGTGACCCACGGTTTGAAAAACACTGGTCTAACATATGCCTACTTGGAGTTGTACTGTCCCCATCTAGTGGTGACTAGGCCACATAGCTATTGAGGAGTCTACTACAGTCTTGGATAAGAGAGGTGGGTCTTTCAGTTCAGACAGTAGAAGCTCTTGTATTAAGATCTAGAGGAGTGGTTCTCAACTAGGGGTATGTGTACTCCTGGGAGTACACAGAGGTCTTCCAGGGGGTACATCAACTAGTACATCAACTAGTTTTACAACAGGCTACATAAAAAGTACTAGTGAAGTCAGTACAAACTAAAATTTCAAACGATGACTTGTTTATACTGCTCTATATACTATACACTGAAATGTAAGTACAATATTTATATTCCAATTGCTTCATTTTATAATTATATGGTAAAAATCAGAAACTAAGCAATTTTTCAGCAATAGTGTGCAGTGACACTTTTGTATTTTTAGATCTGATTTTGTAAGCAAGTCGTTTTTAAGTGAGGTGAAACTTGGGGGTACGCAAGACAAATCAGACTCCTGAAAGGGGTACAATAGTCTGGAAAGGTTAAGAGCCATTCCCTAGAGGTCCCAGGTTCAATCTCCACTAATAGCCCATGAAGTGGCTATTACTTACATTTTGCAGTTTCTTCTCCTCCGTAAACACACTGATGCTGCAGGAGAGAGAATTATTGTTTATTCTCTCTAAGACCTTGTCTATACTGGCACTTTACAGCACTGCAACTTTCTCACTCAGGGGTGGGAAAAAACACCCCCCTGAGCGCTGCAAGTTTCAGCGCTGTGAAGTAGCAGTGTCGACAGTGCACCAGCACTGCGAGCCGCGCCCCCAGCACTAATAGCTACTCCCCTCATGGAGGTGGGTTTTTTATAGTGCCGTGACTACACATCCACGTTAAAGTGCTGCTTAACGTTGCTAGTGAAGACATGTACAATATGTCTTTTTCTAAAGTATTGGATCATTCAGGGGTGAGGATTACCAAAATTCAGAATATATGAAAGACAATGATAGCTCCAGGGGTGCCATGATCACAGATTATATGTTATCTTTAAGGTAATATATCTTAAGAAAGAAGAACAAAGAACAATGGCCTGGAACTAAGAGTTCAATACCTGAGATCAGAGAAGTTCTTAAAGGCAAAAACAATTACTGGAAAGGACTCCCAAGGAAGATGGATGAAGCTACTCTGGCCACTGAGTAGGGGGAGTTTGGAGCCAAGACTCCATCTATTCCCTACTCGTCTGCACAGGGGAGGTAGGTAGGTAGGTAGGTAGGTAGGTAGGTAGGTAGGTGAGTAAGTAGCCTTATTTATGACCACATATCTGAGCCTAAGGTCCAAGTGGCACACATATGCATACACTTTCTCTTACCCACTTGCATGCGTTCTCTAGTCCGAGCTACAATCTAGCCAAATGCATTTACCACAAGGGGTAGTTCAATTTCCAGGTCCATTCAGGCACTGTCCTGTCTAGTGAAGATGCCAAGAAGGTCGCCAGTTATTGCCAATTGGGTTGCTGATTTCTGTGAAGTTTGAACAATCAGGATGGGCCTGATTCTCCACTGCCTTGCACCTTGTATGGTCATGTACATCTGCAGAGTGAAGCATTTTTATACCCAACTTTCCCTTCACTTTGCAAACGTATGGATGATTATACAAGGTGCAAAGAAATAGATAGTTGGAGACTTTTCTATCCCAGGTCACATATTCGCCACCTATGCTCTATTGTAGAAAATACAAAAAACAAACCCATTCTGCCAGCTAACAAACAAACAAAAGTGAAACTTCCCATAAAATGTATGTTTTCTCATTAGGCTCTAATGCAGGGGTTCTCAAACTGGGAGTCATGACCCCTCAAGGGGTTACAAGGTGGTTACATGGGAATCATAACTCCCCCTCCCATTTTTAATTTATAAGGGGAGGGGACACACTCAGAGGCCTGCTGTGTGAAAGGGGCCACCAATAGAAAAAGTTTGAAAACCACTGCTCTAATGTGTCTGCCAACCAGAAAGCATTGTGCCGGGGCTGAGTTAGGTCTTGGAATGGATAATGAAGAAGTAGAAGAGGAGAGAGAGAGAGAGAAAGCGCACATGCTGGCTTTTCAGTAGGTGAAACAAAAGTCCAGTAATGCATTTTGAGGATTATGGTAAATAACTTTCAGAGATGACCGGCCTAGACAACTGGGTATCCTCTACTTATTACAACATATAATAAACAGCACAATGCACCAGCAACAATAAAGAGTAACCAGCACAGGTGTCAATAAGAAAACATACAGTTCCAGATGTAATAGTAATAGACAGTGACTCTAGTGTCCTCCTGAGAGATATGTATCCTGATGTTAGTTTCTGCATAACTATAGTTCTTAATAAAAAAACAGACATGCAGCTGCACAAAAACTCTTTAGGAATAAAGCCTGTAGCTCTGTAAAGAAATACATCTCTTGAGAGCAACAGCTTAGATCCCAAAGCTGATTTTTACATCCAAATGCTGGCAACTATAAAACTAGAAGCTTGTTTGCTCTTATGAGCCTGTCAAGAGTATCTGAGAAGGGTAGGAAGATATTCATTTTGTTGTAACAGTTGCAGGGAAAAAACATCTGATCAGAGAACAACTTGTAAATGACTCCTTATATAAAATGGTTTCTCTGATTTATCAGAACAACAACTCCTCATATACTACCTTCCATCAGGAAGAATTCTGCTCTGCAGATTTCAGGTTTGATTTAAATTATATGGATGTAAATTGGGAGTAGCTATTCTGCAGTCAGTAGAGTGACACTGATGTAAAACCTGTGTAAATGCATCAGGCCCACTGTAGGTATGCTAGGATCAATTCACCCACCACTGGAATGCAGTTATAAGGAAGAATGGTTTCAGAGTGGTATCCGTGTTAGTCTGTATCAGCAAAAAGAACGAGGAGTACTTGTGGCACCTTAGAGACTAACAAATGTATTTGAGCATAAGCTTTCATGGGCTAAAACCCACTTCATTGGATGCATGCAGTGGAAAATACAGTAGGAAGATATATATACACATGGAGAACATGAAAAAATGGGTGTTGCCATACCAACTGTAACAAGAGTAATCAATGAAGGTGGGATATTATCAACAGGAGAAAAAAAAACTTTTGTAGTGATAATCAGGATGGCCTATTTCCAACAGTTGACAAGAAGGTGTGAGTAACAGTAGGGGGGGAAATTAGCATGGGGAAATAGTTTTTACTTTGTGTAATGACCCATCCACTCCCAGTCTTTATTCAAGCCTAATTTAATGGTGTCCAGTTTGCAAATTAATTCCAATTCTGCAGTTTCTCGTTGGAGTCTGTTTTTGAAGTTTTTTTGTTGGAGTATTGAGACTTTGAGCTCTGTAATTGAGTGACCAGGGAGGTTGAAGTGTTCTCCGACTGGTTTTTGAATGTTATAATTCTTGATGTCTGATTTGTGTCCATTTATTCTTTTGCGTAGAGACTGTCTGGTTTGGCCAATGTACATGGCAGAGGGGCATTGCTGGCACATGATGGCATATATCACACCTTGGTAGATGTGCAGGTGAACGAGCCCCTGATGGCGTGGCTAATGCGATTAGGTCCTATGATGGTGTCCCCTGAATAGATATGTGGACAGAATTGGCAACGGGCTTTGTTGCAAGGATAGGTTCCTGGGTTAGTGTTTTTGCTGATAAGAAGTGAAAAATAACTGGCCTGATTCTGATTGTATCAGAATGAAGAATCAGACTCAACCTGCCCAACTGAATTATTGGAGAAATACTGGGTCCACCAGAATAAAATTAATTGATAAGTACTTTGGTCAAGACACCAGGATTAACTAATTGGTAGTAAGGATTAGGGAAGAAAAATGTTCACTTAATTTATTAACAATAGGATGATCTAACGGTTAAGGCACTGGAAAGGGTTTGATTCTCTTCCCACTTGAGTAAAAACCATATTTATTCATGACTGAATATAGGTGACATCACAAAATAATTTTGGAAGCCTTCTTGATCCATTGCTAGCTTTGAATATTCATCAGATAACCTCCCAGATATTTGCTGCTCACCATTTATCCACCTCCTCACGGGTCATCCCCTGTTACAAAGACCTGACATCATTCCTTTCATGTGTCAAGTGCTTCAAAATGGTTTCCTTGGGACTACAGACCTGGTATTTCTGTGAGTGTTCAGTGGAGAAGGGGCTGGACACTACAGGGGAATGCTTTGAAGAGAACCAGGGACTGGGGTACACAAATTGTTAGCTTGCAAAGCAAAATAAGGGCTGGCATAGCCCAGAGACGAGTGATTACATGTCTAACAGGCAGATGGCATCAGGGAGCTGATACCCACAAGCATAAATAAGTCTCCCTCATGCTGGAGGCAGGGGGGTAACAAGATGACTCTCAGTCCTGGGTACCCCAAGAACCATCACACCTCCCCCCTCTCTGAAACCAGTTTGCTGTGGTGGTAGTTCTGCTTCTAAACATTCGCTGCATGAGATCCTGGATTACACAGAGCAGAACTTTGCTTGTGTGCAATATCAGGGAGATAATATGATCGTTACTACACTCGTGTCTCCTTTCTTTGATAAAGACAGAAAGATTCCTTTCATCCAGTCATCCGGCCAATTTCTAGTCATCCATCCATCACTACAAATTTTCCACATGTGATCTATACCACAGTCACCAATCACTTTCAGCAGTTCTGCCAGTATGTTATCTGCTCCTGGTGCTTTCCTAGGCTCCATTTTCATAATAGTTCACACCACTTCCTCTCACAAGATTGATGGCTCCAACTCCATACTGTATTCACCTTTCTATTGTCCAGTATAGTAAGTGGCTCTGATGAGGCATATAGATTTCGGTATCAATTTCTCTATTACTATTTGATATTGTCACCTTGAGTGAGAACTCTGACATCATGATCTTTTATTATGCTTGATCATGGGGAAAACTTTTTGTAAGAGGCCAGACCACTGTGAACGTATGTTTTGTATTAGGACTCTCGACTCTTTATAATTCTCAAGTTCCTCTCCTTATGTCCCGATGCATTCACTCTTGCCTCTCTTGTCTGCCTTTGAGTCTGTCTGCTCAGTTCAGTGTACTCTCAGTGTACTATAGTCTTCCATCTCCAAGCCATTTTGCATCTTTTTTTGCCAGTTCAAACACTTTCTTGGCTAACCATGGTGCAGTCCCATGCAGACCTTTCACAATGTGTGCTTTTGAAGTTTAAGCATGATAGTTCAATTTTCATGTTATTCCAAAGTTCATTCAGGCTGTTCTCCTCTTTCACCTGTGACAAATGTCTCAAACATATTCTGGATGGAAATCATGACAAATTACACTGGAAAGGAGGTTCTAGCCATTAAGAGTGTTGATTGAAGTTATGATGGTGCTATACCAAATCTTATGGGAAGTACAGTACATGTTTGCACCAAGGAAAAGAATGACTTGAACCTTCATAAACAAATCATTAGAGTAGGAACGTGGAATGTGAAGAGTATATAAGAAAGGAAGTGTGCCATTGTGACCAAAGAATTGGAAATGTGTAGGAGAGAAATATGTGGAATCTCAGAGCTGTGATGGAATGATAAGGGGTCATTTCATGATGCTGGATGGACATGCAGTGTACTACTCATGATCCAAGAAAATGAGAAAATATGGGGGGGTCTAATTTATCTTATCCAAGGAAACATCAAAATGCGTGCTTGGATATAACCCAATCAGCAATGGAACCATAACTATTTGCCTTTCAGCAAAGCCAGTTGATATGTCCATCGTCAGGTTTAAGCTCTGTGAAAGTAGAATGAATTATATTGTAAAAATAGAATGGATTAAAGAAATGCAGTATGTACCTTTAAGCAGAAATAAGGAATGCTGAAATACAGGTGTCAGGAAAAGGAACATTAAGGCATAAACAATGAGTCCGCTTAAGCTAATGGTGGAACATCAGCCGGAGATCTGTAAAAGTTAGTAAAAAAAAATTGAATATGTATGTCTAGCCTCGGGTAAACTTGTCAGTTCTGCTTTCTTTGTCCTCTTGTTAAGTTCGCACCCTTTTTATCTGTATAAAATAAGGTAGTGTGGGTCTTGGATGGTGCTCACCTTATCTGAATGTATTAGCAGAGCGCTGTGCTAATAAAACAGAGTGGTCTGACAAACTGTGAGTCCTGAGTCTAACTTTGACAGCTCCTACAAACAGCGGATAGTGATGTGATTGATAAGAAAAAAAAGAATGTGCATACTGGGTCAAATCAATGGTCCATCTAACCCACTACAGTAGAACCTCAGAGTTACGAACACCTCAGGAATGGAGGTTGTTCATAACTCTGAACAAAATATTTTGGTTGTTCTTTCAAAAGTTTTCAATTGAACATTGACTTAATACAGCTTTGAAACTTTACTAGGCAGAAGAAAAATGCTGCTTTTAACCATCTTAATTTAAATGAAGCAAGCACAGAAACAGTTTCCTTACCTTGTCAAAAAAATTTTTTTAAACGTTCCCTTTTTTTAGTAGTTTATGTTTAACACAGTACTGTATTTGCCTTTTGGGGGGAGGGGATCTCTGCTGCTGCTTGATTGAATACTTCCAGTTCCAAATGAGGTATGTGGTTCATTGGTCAGTTCATAATTCTGGTGTTCATAACTCTGAGGTTCTACTGTACCCTGTCTTGTGACAGTGGCCAATGCCAGGTGCTTCAGAGGGAATGAAAAGGATGGGCAACTATTGAGTGAGCCATTCCATCGTCCACTCCTAGTTTCTGGCAGTCAGAGACTAGGGTTCCCCTAAGTATGGGGTTGCATCCCTGACCATCATGGCTAAGAGCCATTGGTGGATCTATCCTGCATGAACTTATTTCATTTTTTTAAACCCTGTTATAGTTTTGGCCTCCACAATATCCCCTGGCAATGAGTTCCACAGGTTGACTGTGCATTGTGTGAAGAGTTCTACAAATGGCTTGAAGAGACACTCATTAACTATCGAGCAAAGATATCACCTTTGTAATTGGGGACTTGAATGTGAAATTGGATGTGTACGCTCGTATAAAGAAGTAATCAGAAACAGTGGTTTGGGTTCACATAGTGAGAGAGTCACCTGGTCATTACCAACAGCTCTTTCACCGACGTCCTATGTTTATATACATAGCGGTCACACAATGGCATAACAAAGAAAGAAATAGACTATGTAATAATACAGCAAAAAACTGGAGCTTGAGCGTCCAATGAACAAAGACTTTCCCAACTAAAGACTGCACATTAGACCATTAACTGTTAGCCTCAAACATAAAATTAAAACAAACAGTTAAGACATTCAATAGGCCCACTCTGTCTTCGCTTGTCCAGAATCAATTAAACTGTCTGACTTCTTCCCACTTTAATCAAGGGTAAATCCTGAATAGATCCATTGTAGCCATTGGAGTTTCTCTGATGTAAAAATGGAGATCTGGGTTTGAGTCTCAGCTTTGCCACAGACTCACTGAGTAACACACTTAACTGGTCTATGCCTGAGTTTCCTATCGTTATCTATTTAGATTGTAAACTCTTCATAGGAGGGAGTGTCTCTTATAGTGTGTTGTATTGCACCTAGCATAATGGACTCTCGATCTCAATTTAAGTCTCTAGGTACTATCATAATACAAGTAATAATTACTATTAATTATACTATAATAATACACTTCCTTATTTTACAAGGCTATTGTGAGGATTTAACTTTTAGTGTTTGTAAAGAGCTTTGAGATCCTCAGAGGGAAGGACCAAAAGGACTGCAAACTATTATTAATATTGTCATTACATTCTGTGATTTCAGTACAGCAGGGTTAAAGCAAAAACAGAGCAGCACTGAGGTGCAGCCTTATGATTAATTTGGGGTGCAAAATGCACTTAGCCACCAAAGAATGAACCTATTATTAGTGACATGAAGCAATTAAATTAAGAAGATGATTGTTGAGACACACAGACTTTATGAGTTTTATTATACTACAATCAATGTAAGCAATACATCAGACTTAGGAGGGGGGGGGGGGGAAAGAAGAAGCAGAGTCTACATCACATATACTCATGAATCATGGGACTCTGGGTTCACCTTAAGGTGAGATTAAGCATTCAGATAGTCACCATTCTGCTTTCCCAAGATCCTGCCGAGGGTTGGGTTTGAGTCAGTTTTAATGCGCCCCTTCCTTATACCTATGTATTTCCAAGACCATATATGGTTAAGTCTTGGCCTCTGGTTCACGTGTCTCATTCCTGCTACCCATTTTGGGGGTTCTGACACAGCTGGGAGGTTCTCTGTACAATGTGGTTAAGGAAGTCTGGCTAAATAAAGCCTCTGCAGTCTATACAGTTTCTCACAAGATATATATTCCTAAATCTTCTAACCCAAGGTTACTCACTAACACTAACCTTAAGTAGGCCTAATGTGGCCTTGTGCTATTACCACACCAATAGGCCTTGAACTAAAGACCAGCCTTCAGGCTAACTGCAAAGCTCATTTTAAACAAAATGGTTAAGCGTCTTTGTTTATTCCTATTTGCATTATAGTTTTAGTTTCATTTGCACTAACTTTACAAGTATCTTCTTAACTCTAAGATAGAAATGATTGTTTACCTGATCACCTGAGCTCAGGTCACGGGTCAAAGGTCAGAGTTTTGCAAGAGAAACTGAGATGAAATGGCTGAATTTCACCTGAGTTCAGTTTTGAAACCTTTTAAAGACAAGCAGTGTGTGTGACTTTTGAGCAAAACACCACATCAACTGGGGCTGGTTTGAAGCATGGCACAGGTTTGTCCAAAAGGTTTGTGAGCTTTAAAGAATCTTTTGATTAACTCAGTCTTCACTACCAGTTTGTAACAAAACTAGAGACTGAATCAAGATCATGGAATCAAACCTGTTCATAATTGGGGGGGGGGGGGGGGGAAGGGGGTTGAAACCTGGACCAAGTCTCAGAACGAATACGTAATGTCACTGGGTGATTTTGGTACGTGGCCCTTCTCATTATAAATGAATCATATCACATGCACTAGTCTAGATCTGAATATCCCTGAACCATGGACTAGTCAAACTCTAGATCTAAATTTTGAACCCATCTGGAAATGGGGAGATGAAAGCAGGGAAGTTCAATATCAAAACTGGGCATACTTTTTGCACAGCTCAACTTGACACCCCCCGCCTCTCCAATGCTGCTTTATATGACACACACAAGGAATGAGAACCGGGAAAAGGACTCCAATTTTGGTAACTGAATTGCACTGCCAGGGCTCCAATTCCCCCACTAAAAGATTCACGAGTCTTCTATTTGTTCTTCCATATATGTCGCTATGCAAATATTATGAGAGAGTTTAACTCAACATGTGAGCTCCTAATGCTTTCTCTGTCTTCTCTAAGATAGTCTTTAATTAGTCAATAATTGCTTGAAGGCTCCAATTGATTGGCATTATAAACACAGGAAAATGAAAATGGTCCTTTTATTTCAGAGCTGTATTTAAGGTTTAGTAAAATGTTAGCAGCATATCATTAAGCAGAACAGAGCAAAGCAGCCTATAAAGCACATTTAAGAAGCATGACTAAACACCACACTATCCTGCTTTACTTTTCAGATTAGGCTAGTGACAAGAAATAAAATGAGGATTATGCATGTGCAGTTCTAGAAGACATCAAAATACTATATTCTGCATTGTCTTGCTTAGAAATACCCTCACACATCAGGGGAATTTGACAAACAGCTGTAAAAGCTCAGCAGGTTTTTGATGTCATTTCTGGTGAGATTTATGCTTTCTTTAGCTCCAGAATGCTATGTGTTCATTTTATAAAGGCAGAAATAGGTTTAATCTGTGCTTCTGTGGATTTCATTCATCTGTTGTCAGGGTCTAATGAAATACATTGTAGGCTGGTATTTTTTGAGATGTCAGCCCACATCCATTTCCCAAACCTACACTCTTTTTTTTTGCCTACTTTTGAGAAACTGTATGTAGTGTCTGAAAAATCTTAACGCTAGTCATTGACAACAAATGTAGCACAACCCCTTCAAACACTAAGATCATGCTGAACACCAACACAAATTATATATTCATGAGGTGGGTGATTCACTGTAAGCAGAAGGAAAGATTTGGATATTTATTTCCCACACATCTGCATAAAAATATTTGTACTTGGGTCAATTTTAGATTTGAACCAAGTAAATAGCTAAGACCAAACCCTGCAGTCTTTGGATCCTATTCAGGCAAAATTCTTTTGAAATCAGCTCCTGCTGCTCCGCTAGGCAGCTCTTCACTGGCCCAGCCCTCCGGCCAACTCACACAGTCAATCTGCATGAATGAACCCCTTCTGGGATAACAGAGGTCCAACAAGGACTATCACTGTGACCTTGTTAGTGTCTTCAGCCCTGTCTCCGGGCTCAGTTCTCAAACACTTCTGGGCTACCTTAGTCCTGCCCTGTTCTAGAGCATTGGAGTTGAAGTTATTAGTGGGAAGAAAAAGTGGCAAAACAGGGAAGTGCATGTTTCAAGGTACAGTAACTCCTCACTTAAAGTCATCCCACTTAACGTTGTTTCATTGTTACGTTGTTGATCAATCAGGGAACATGCTTGTTTAAAGTTGTGCAATGCTCCCTTCTAACATCGTTAGGCAGACTCCTGCTTTGTCCACTGCTTGCAGGAAGAGCAGCCTGTTGGAGCTAGCTGGTGGGGGCTTGTAACCAGGGTGGACCAGCAGCCCCCCATCAGCTCCCCGCTCCCCTAAATTCCTTGTGCAGCAGCTGCCCAGCAGGCTATCAATTGCCGGGCAGTTCAGCTGTCCCTCCCACCACTGCCATGTGCTGCTACTGCCCTCTGCCATGGAGCTGCTCCCTGAGCCTCCTGCTTGCTGTGCGGGGAGGGGGGTAAGGGGTTAATGTCAGGGTGTCCCCCTCCCTCCTGCTCCTACACCCCGTTTACTCCTTCTCCATATAGAGCAGAGTGGGGACAGAGACAGAGAGAGCTTGGGGCAGCAGCTGCTGTCTCAACTTCCTGATCCACTTAAAAAGACAATGCACTTAAGAGTGGGTCAGCTTACTTAAAGGGGCAGTGTGCATTTCTCTCTCTCCCCCACACACAAGGTGTGTGTCTGTCTCTGTCTGCTATGCTTCTACCCTCCCCTCCCCTCCCTTCCTGCTGCCTTGTAGAGTGTGAGAGGCTACATTAACAACAATGGGTTAACCCTTGAGGGCTCAGCAGAGTGCTAGTTCATCATTTAGCAGCAAGGCATTCCCTGGGAAATATCCCACCCTTTTACTTCACCACCTCAACCAAGCTTCACAATCATCATAGCTGTGAACAGTATTAAATTGTTTAAAATGTATACTCTGTGTGTGTGTGTGTGTGTGTGTGTGTGTGTGTGTGTGTGTGTGTGTGTGTGTGTGTAGTTTTTTGTCTGGTGAAAAAAAATTCCCTGGAACCTAACCCCCCTCCCCCAATTTACATTAATTCTTATGGGGAAATTGGATTCGCTTAACGTCGTTTCACTTAAAGTCGCATTTTTCAGGAACATCACTACAACATTAAGTGAGGAGTTACTTTATAGGTAATGGGAAAAATGTCTTTTATGGCTATCAATTCAAGTCCAGACCAGGGCAATAGTGACCAAAAGACATTTTCACATGATGGCTACTTGGTAGCCTGTTTGAAATGAGTTGGTGCTTGGTGGCACCACAGTTCCTAATGGATGGGCATTCCTATAATGAAACCATAAGCCCCCCAGATGGCAATTTGTCAGCAGGCAGATCATAGAAAGAATGGGCATGGACACTAATTTACTCTTTCAGTGGTGGTCTCTTCTCCAGGCACAGTGAGGATAAAACTTGTGTTTGCTGCTACCCAGATTGTAGCAGGTCTGTGAATAAGTATAGCACTTTAGTTTCCAAGGCTGTCAGTTGGGACACTTTTCACAAACACTGAAATTCACTCCAAACTAATGATTAGCAATACAATAAAATGCCCACTGTTGCTCTGTTTATGTTAGTATTTCAAAAGTACTACGGACAGAGGAGTAGCTAGACATTTTTAGAGTAAATCAGAAACCCCACTTTGATATTTTCCTGTGAACGTCCCAGCTGATAAGTGTTTTCTAATTAAATTATTCAAAGCAAACTGGCTCGTAATAACTAAGGTTTTGCTCTCTAACATGCCTCATCTGACAGAACCCTAAATAAACTGAAGATTACATTTTTTTGGCCAGACCAGCTGGATTCTAAAGTCTTCCCTGACTAAAACAACCATAATCAACCCATTTTTTTTGACCATCAGAATGCACCCGGGCTCTTATCTGAACAAAGGAAAACAGCTAGGTAGGTGGGAGTTTTAGCGCCCTAGATCTGCTCACCAGATATTCTCAAAACATTTAAAAAGCACCTGGAACTGGAACTGGAAAACTGGAAAGTCTCAAAAAACTGCAGCGACATCTATATTTCTGGTGCACGCCCATGAATCCTGGATCAGAATCCCACTGATAGCATTTCTGATACACAGCATATTTCCTGCAAAGGAGAACTGCTACAATCTTAGTGTCTACACTGGAATAGAATACCCGTGGAATGGCCATGGCTGGCCTGCGTCAGCTGATGTGGGCTCACGCTGCGGGGCTAAAAATTGCTGTGTAGATGTTAGGACTCGGGCTGAAGGCTGGACTCTGGAACACTCCCCACTCATGGCGCTCCCAGAGCTTCAGCTCCAGCTCACACTCAAATGTCTATGCAGTAATTTAAAGTGTTTAATTGCTATGTAGATGTACCCTATGTCTTAATTCCCCATAGCCACACCAGCTAAGATAAATTCAAGTTCACTGTTTTAAAGGCATCAATCTTGCATCTGCTGTTAGTCCAGCTCTTCAGCCTAGCACTGAACCAACACTTGCAGGAAGTTTACTTTGCTCAAGTACTGATTAGCAAGTAATTAAGCTTCAAACCCATTTATGAATAAGAATGAGTCAAAGAAGAGCTAAATTGTTAAAACCGGCTCCTGGTAGTCACAATGACATATACGGTCACTTTATAGATAGATTAGATACAATATTCTTGATACATGTATAACCATTTCTAATAGTTCATTTTATGTGTTTGCTAATGGAACCAAGTAAGACCCATGGTTTGCTTTAGCTCAACCCAGAAATGTTCTATTTCTCCCAAGTTTATTATTATACAGTGATCACCATTAAAAGGAGAAACATTTACTAACAGTTCCCACTTTGTGGTGCATTAGAAGCCACAACAACATTGTATTGTAATTGAAGGAAAATACCGTTATGTCTCATACAAAGCCATATACTAACTGGTCATGAATGCATCTTTAAAATGGAAACCACAGCTAAAATGAGACTTTTTGGAGCAGCTAATTAAAAAAAAAAATCTTGGCAGCAGTGAGAAGCGTAAAGTATATTAATAAATGTAGACACATTGGGCTAGATCAATAATTAGTGTAAATTGGCATGACTACACTGAATTCAGTGGCTCTACATCACTTAATACTAGCTGAGTGTCTTGCTCAACTGATGTTTCTGTGCAGGTTGATCTAATCTATTGAGTTACAGTAGGCATTTTTGGAGCATGCTTTACTAAAGTAATGAGGAGTAAACTGTACTGAAGAAACCAGAAAATGAAATTCACTAGCTTTCAGATGGCTCTCTCTCTCTCTCTCTCTCTATATATATATAGTACACATTCTCTCTCTCTCTCTCTCACACACACACACACACACACACACACACACAGCCAGATTTTCAGAGGATGGAAATCAGCATAGCTCCATTGACTTCACTGACTTCAATAGAGCTACACCCAATTTACAGGAGCAGAGGATCTGACTCGATATTTGTTTAGTTCTACATTTATTTATTACACATATTCCTAATGGCCCCATCGCTATACAACATGGGCATGCCTCATGTGTTCCACTGTGGTAGATAGAGGAACTAAACCTAGATGGACCTTTTAGATTTTTTGTCTTCAGAAAACAATTGTCCCACTTATTTACTGGCTAATCTCTTTTTCACAGATGCTGGTTAGACAGGAAAAGCATTCCTGTTTTAAGAACTTCATATGCTATCATGTGCTATTTTGATATGTGGACAGCATCACTGAAGGTAACGGCTGGTCCCGGGTCATTGTTTATCCAGATAATCTCACATAGCATTTATGTTATATTTATACAGTAAAAATGCAAACGAGAACCATCTCAGATATGAAGAAAAGCCTCTTACACTGATTTGAAGCCATGCATGGGAAGGCTGGCTCGTGCCAGACATCTAGATGACATGTCAATAATAAATATGGATGCATTAACTCATTGGTTTTTCAGATATGAATCAGGCTGCTGTAAAATTTTGATGGAATATTTGATAGAAAACCGCCTTGCAAAATTGCAGGAGTAATTGTGTCCGGAGATTAAATTGTGAATGTCGTTAAACACAACAAGCTGCGGGTTACTGTGGTTTCCTTAAGCAAGTTAAGTCCAGCCCTCGACTGAGAGATAAGTCCACATTACAGAGAAGCCCCAGAGGGCCTTTTTCAAGGAAATTTCCCTTAATTAGAGGTTTTCTTGTATCGTATGAAAACACAAACAGTATTAATTGGCTAGCATTAAAAATCATTGTTTATTAATCATCTATCTTTGGAGTTTTTCTCTGAGTCATGGTACAGCATGGCATTAGGGAAATTAGGCTGTGGAATTTTAATTACATTTAAAATATTTAGGAAACAATGACCATGATTGGGTTGTGGTTCTTTAAAATGGTAAGTTAACAGAACAGGCTAAATTTTGGAGACGGATCAATCAAATGAATTCTCCTGATGTAGAGACAAAATGACATTATGCTTTACTCTTAAGAGGCAAGTTTGATTTCCTAAATACATTTTCATAATTTCTTCCACCTCTTGTACCCAAGGAACCATTTTCCCAATATGACAGACACTTTCAGATAATGGCAAGCATCTAGATATACCCCCTGTAATGAAGTCATCCCCCAGATAGTTGTAATGATAATGGAGATAAAAAAAAGAATGGAAGGTCAATTTGATAAATACAAAAGGAGGAAAGTGGTGTCACTTCAACTCAAGCTGAAACAGGGCTATTATAGCTAATTGCTTGAAGGCTTTATGATAAAATACGGTCCTGTGGTTAAAGCGCAGGACTGGGACTTGGGAGATCTGGATTCTCTTCACAGCTCTGCCTCAGAATTCCTGTCTAACTCTAGTTAAGTCACTTAGCCGTTCTTTGCCTCAGTTTCCCCATCTGTAAAATAAGAATACTATTTAATATTTACCTTACAGTGGTGGTGTGATGCTCAGTTAAAGCTAGATCATGGAATTTTACGACAGGCCTGAATATGCTGTGATAGTAACACCCCCCGTGTGCCTCCTGGGCTACAGGAATTGATATAGAAGTGGTTGGAGGTCACAGCACTGCATTCTTCCTGCCATTTTTGGAAGCTACGTGCAGGGCCGGCTCCAGGCACCAGACGAGAAAGCACGTGCCTGGGGCGGCACATTGTAAGGGGCAGCATTTCGGCCAATCTTGGGGCGGCACATTCCTGCCGCGGTTCTTTTGTTTGTTTGGTTTTTTTGTTTTGGCAGCCCGGTCTGCAGCTCTGGAGCCCCCGGCCGGCTCCCCGCACTCTGCCAGTCCCAGCCCTGCAGGGGCACGGACCCCGGCCCGGGGGGGGGGGGGCAGGAACTAGCGATCGCTGCCCCTCACCCTGCTGCCGGGCTCCCCAGGACGCACCACTCCCCGCCGCCTGCACCGGCCTCCCCCTCCCACGCTGCTCTGAGCCTGGCCCGGCCGAGCCACCTTTAAAGGAGCGGCTGAGCCAGCACCTCCTGCAGCCCCCGGAGAGACACCCCAAGGCCGGAGGGGGGAGCCCCTCTCGCCCAACTGCAAGCGGGCTGCAGCGCCTGGCTGCCCATGGGTGGAGGGAGCGGGCGGGCACCGCCCTTCACCACCCTGCAAGCCACCTTGACTGCCCTCCACGCGCTCCCTGCGGTTGCGGTTTTTTTTTTTGCTTCGGCAGTCTGGCTGCCTTTTTTTTTTTTTTTTCCCTTGGGGCAGCAAAAAAAGCTAGAGCCGGCCCTGGCTATGTGTCATTCCCAAGGGGCACAAAGCAATCAGTCCTAGTGCCCCCCTGTCATAACTATAAAGGGAAGGGTAACAGCCCTCCTGTGTATAAAATCCTTCCTGGCCAGAGACTCCAAAATCCTTTTACCTGTAAAGGGTTAAGAAGCTCAGGTAACCTGGCTGACACCTGACCCAAAGGACCAATAAGGGGACAAGATACTTTCAAATCTTGGGGGCGGGGGGGAAGGCTTTTGTTTGTGCTCTTTGTTTTGGGGGTTGTTCGCTCTTGGGACTAAGAGGGACCAGACATCAATCTATGCTCTCCAAGTCTTCTGAACAAGTCTCTCATATTTCAGACTTGTAAGTAACAGCCAGGCAAGGTATGTTAGGTTTATCTTTGTTTTCTAAACTTGTAAATGTTCCTTTTGCTAGAGGGTTTACCTCTGTTTGCTGTAACTTTGAACTTAAGGCTAGAGGGGGTTCCTCTGGGCTCTTTGAATCTGATTACCCTGTAAAGTTATTTTCCATCCTGATTTTACAGAGATGATTTTTACCTTTCTTTCTTTAATTAAAAGCCTTCTTTTTAAGAACCTGATTGATTTTTCCTTGTTTTAAGATCCAAGGGGGTTGGATCTGGACTCACCAGGAATTGGTGAGGGAAAGGAGGGGGAATGGTTAATTTCTCCTTGTTTTAAGATCCAAGGGTTTGGATCGGTGTTCACCAGGAAATTGGTGGAGAAGTCTCTCAAGGCTTCCCAGGGAAGGAAGTTAGTACTTGGGAGTGGTGGCAACAAAACCAGATCTAAGCTGGTAATTCAGTTTAGGGGTTCACATGCAGGTCCCCATATCAGTACTCTAAAGTTCAGAGTGGGAAAGGAACCCTGACAACCCCTCACCTCAGGGACTGCGATTGTCCCTGGCTCTTGCACAGATACACAAGGGGATGAGGCTCTTTGTGACCTATAGCCTATGGGGAAAAAGAACTTCAGTATAATAATATTTTCCATTTTTGCCTTTCAAGCCAGGTATCAAAATATTTTACAAACATTAACTCATTACACTTCAAAAGACCCCCCCATTATAGCACAAGGTAATTATGGCTCTCTTTATTGAAGTATCTGAGCACCTCACAATCTATCTTTAGTGTATGTATCTTCACAATGCTCTGCTAACTAGGGAAGTAATGATTATCCCCATTTTACAGATGGGAAACTGAGGCACAGAGAGAATAAGGGACTTATCCAAGGTCACGCATGAAGCCTGTTACAGAACAAGGAATTGCACTCTGGCTCAGTGGGCAGGGCACTAGCTGGAAACCTTTCTACCTTCTTTTATCAATAACATATGTATAAAATATTGTTAAAGCATTTATCCATAGATTTTAAATTGTTCTTCTTTGTCCAGATTTCCGTAAGTGGCCATTTTACCTTTCCTATGTGTCTTTTTAACCAGGAGACCTCTTTACTGATTCTTCACTTTGTTTTTAGCCCATTGTGTTTTACATCTGTATCCCAAGTCTTGTTCTGATTTCACATACAGGGAGCACAATGTATTGTTTTTCAAAAGATGATTTCTAGATTATGGAAAACTACAAAAAATATAAAGTCTATGAAAGAGCACAAAGTGTGACTCTTTTGTTGCAAACCGGAAGCACCTCTGAAAACAAAAATGGCTGCTTAGCTTTGTGCAAAGGAAGAATGTGAATGCTTAGAAACATAAAGGTGCAGAGAACACACACAAAAAACAGACATACTAGTTTAATAGCTATAAACACCACACCTGCAACGTATGTAAATATTATATCCACATCCACTTGAAAGATGAGAACATTGAAACAGAGAGATACTAACTGACTTATGCAATGCCATATGAGGTGTAAGCAGGATAGCCAGGAGCAAAATGTCTTCACTATCAATCCTTATGTTCAGCCGACTAGACCACATTCCTTTTCAAACTTTTACAGCTCTTGAAGGGTCTATATTATCCACACTATATTATTAATTTATTGAGACTAGGAGAGTTTGGTAGACACACTCTGGTAAGTGATCATTCTCATTTTTATTTTTCAAGGATTTGGTCTTCTGTTTTTACCTGTGCAGGGATAGTCTAAAAATATTATTCCAAGTCACAAACTGTCCCCTGGGAAAACAGCTAGAAGGCAGGCTTATTGTAAGATTCAGGCCTTTTTCCTGGAAGAGAATTTGCACCTGAGGGCAGAGTGAAATTGGCAATATTGTAAAGCTGCAGGAGGAGCCCACAGGTTTCCATTTACATGACAGTTGTGTTCCAACCATCAGGTCAACTGCTGCTCATTACTATAAGGTTGACTGCCTCCCCATTACGATGGTTAGCAACACTGTTAGTCTCTGCAGATGCTCCGATACTCATTTCTCTTTGTAAAGGAAGTTCCTAATGTAATGCCTGCTGGTAACTTTCCCACAACTGACAGCAAAATTTGTTACAGAGCTAGGCAACCTTCCAATACTGAGGGGGGGAAAGAAAAAGAAAAAAAAAATCCTGTTCCTTTCTGTGCTGAGCCACAGTTCGGCATTCTTGTTTCATTGTTCATACCATAAATGAAATCTGAGCCACAATTACTCATTTGTTTGTACATCAGTAACGACTCTGATAAGTTGTAATTGACTGTCCATACCTGCTTTTGATAGCACAGAACCTGTCCACCACAAAGAAGACTACTGCTGCTGTGTAGTCCTCTTTGAACTGAAGACTACAGGCTGCTTTAAAGGGCTACAAACAGGTTTAGTTTAGACAGTGAACACTAAATAAAAGACAGGTCTTTGTCTTTACAAAGACAATGCACGTAAAAGGCAGGAAAACAGACAATCCAACTACCTATGGAAAATGTGAAGCTGGGAAGCCTTACTATAATGTTACCTTGTCAAAGCAGTATCTGTGCCACTGAACAGATTGTCATTTTTTCTGTCCTTTGTTTTCTCACTGCTTTGAAGATAGAAAGCACTGTGTGAGGAGAATGTCTTCTGGCTAAGGCACAGGACTGGGAACCTGGATGCCTGAGTTCTATTTCTGATTCTACCACAGACTTCCTGTGTGATCTTGGGCAAGTCACTAAGTTACCTCACTAAATGGGTCACTTTTTCCTTACTAATAAAATGGGGATATTTCTCTACATCAGTGTTCATAAATTAGGTTCGCGGGTTCATTCATTAATGCATATAAAGTACTCTGTGATGTTAAGAGAAAAAAATGCTACAAAAGTACTAAATATATGCCAGGGATTTAAAATAATTCTCTCAGCTAACCTTTGGCTCAGATTGTCTTTTTAAAAAAAATAAATTAATATGTGAATGAATATGAAAAAGAAAAATCACATAAGAAGGATTTTCCCTAACATACTTAGGGTCATGCTACTGAAACACATCCTTCTATTTTGCACCTTTAAAGCTGTGCATCCTAATTTGAGTGCCAACTTCTGTGCAATACACTTTTTGTTTGTCCTAAAAGTCAGTTAGAACACCTGATTAGCATGAATAAAAATCATGGAATTTGCAAATACTGGATAAGCCAAAATTGTCTCAAATGTGGGTGTCAGGTTTCAAAGTGGTAGCCGTGTTAGTCTGTATCAGCAAAAAGAATGAGGAGTCCTTGTGGCACCTTAGAGACTAACAAATTTATTTGGGCATAAGCTTTTGTGCTATTTCGTGCTATGTGGGTATGCTATTTTGGCCATGCAAATGTAGAGGAAGGTTTTGAAGCTGCTTGCACCCGCACTCTAAAATTGCCCCTGAAAAATACATGCCTGTAAGTACAAATTATAACTGCATATGTATAGAGTAACATCTGCTGCAGAAGGATGGACCAAAGCCCTCTGCAACACTAAGTCCTGTAGCATGGCTGGGAGGCAGACTAGCCACGAAGGCAGTCCTCTGCAATCCCTGTACATCACATAGATGGACTCTGCAACAACATCCAGTAGGCTAAAGCAGAGAACGGATAGAACAATGGATGTTCGTCCAGGGATCAGTTCTGGGTCCACTTCTGTTCAATATCTTCATCAATGATTTAGATAATGGCATAGAGTGTACACTTATATAAAGTTTGCGGGCGATACCAAGCTGGGAGGGGTTGCCTCATGAAGATAGGATTAAAATTTAAAATGCTCTGGAGAAACTGGAGAAATGGTCTGAAGTAAATAGGATGAAATTCAATAAAGACAAATGCAAAGTACTCCACTTAGGAAGGAACAATCAGTTGTACGCATACAAAATGGGAAATGACTGCCTAGGAAGGAGTACTGCAGAAAGGGATCTGGGGGTCATAGTGGATCACAAGCAAAATATGAGTCACCAGTGTAACACTGTTTCAAAAAAAGTGAACATCATTCTGGGATGTATTAGCAGGAGTGTTGTAAGCAAGACATGAGAAGTAATTCTTCTGTTCTACTCCGTGCTGATTAGGCCTTAACTGGAGTATTGTGTCCAATTCTGGGTGCCACATTTCAGGAAAGATGTGGACAAATTGGAGAAAGTCCAGAGAAGAGCAACAAAAAGGATTAAAGGTCTAGAAAACATGACCTATGAGGGAAGATTGAAAAAATTGGGTTTGTTTAGTCTGGAAAAGAGAAGACTGAGAGGGGACATGATAACAGTTTTCAAGTACGTAAAAGGTTGTTACAAGGATGAGGGAGAAAAATTGTTGTTCTTAACCTCTGAGGATAGGACAAGAAACAATGGGCTTAAATTGCAGCAAGGGAGGTTCAGGTTGGACATTAGGAAAAACTTCCTAATTGTCAAGGTGGTTAAGCACTATAATAAATTGCCTAGGGAGGTTGTGGAATCTCCATCATTGGAGATTTTTAAGAGCAGGTTAGACAAACGCCTGTCAGGGATGGTCTAGATCAGTGGTGGGCAACCTGCGGCCCACGAGACAGTTTGTTTACATTGACCATCCGCACGGCCACCCACAGCTCCCATTGGCTAGGAATGGCAAACCACGGCCACTGGGAGCAGCGGGCGGCCGTGCCTGCAGACAGTCACTGAAAACAAACTGTCTCACGGCTCACCAGTGGATTACGCTGAGGGGCCGCAGGTTGCCTACCTCTGGTCTAGCTAATACTTAGTCCAGCCATGAGTGCCGGGGACTGGACTAGATGACCTCTTGAAGTCCCTTCCAGTCCTAGATTCTATGTACAGCTATATACATCCTGTAGCTGAGAACACCCTAAGGAGGGCTACAGCTACTATTGTAGCCTATGGACTGGAGTAGTTCTTCTCAAGTTGCCTGTTCCCAAAGCTGGGAGGTGGATTTCATCCTCCCTGCAGTCTCAGTGCAGAATTGTTGAAAAAAAAAGACCAAATACTTGTTTTATTTGGCACTCACAAATTTCACTCATATGTTGTGAGCACAATCACAAACAGACAGGTCTTTGTAAAGAGGAGGTATCTCTTCCAAGCTGTCCAACACCTATGGAAACTCTGAAGCGCTGCTTTAATGTTATCTTGTTGAATGGTACCTTTAATGTTACCCTAGGCAGCAGCTATGTTGGAAAATGTATTCCTTATTGTACAGTACATTATATATAAAGCTGTAGGGGAAAAAAAGTTGCTAATACAATATTGACAGTAACTCTCCAGATCTAGAAGCCACTTGTCTTTTACTGTATCGGAAGATAATGCGAGAAAAATCATGGAAGTCCTAGCCTTGGTTCAGTGATGCTAATGGGTAATTATTGAGGGCAAAATTACTCACTTAAAATACGTATTGGCATTTCTAAACCACTTTAGAATATTGAAATGGAAAATGAAAAGGAAAACTGGGAGGGGAAATCTAATTTGCTTCTCACCACTTTTGTCACCCTCAAACTGGTCAGTAAAATCCTTCATTGTTAGCGTAAGTTTCATCTTCTGATTCTTATGAAAGGTGATTAGTTATTATTGGCTAAGCACCACCAGCATGCTCAGTTCTCCACAAGATAGATAAATAAAGAGAGTGTGAGGGCAGGGAGGACCTAATGCACAAATGGGAATGGAACACCTAACTGCCACGGACGTTCAAAGGGAGCTGAATGTGAAAATGGTCTTTGTGCCTTTGAAATTGTATCCCCAGAGAGCTTATAATAAAGGGGTAAAATGGAGAAATGGGCACCAACTGAGGAGCCCAGGGAAAGGATTAACTTCTGACACTTTTATTGATCTATTTTAATTTTGTATGGCATCGCTATTAACATCTATACATTTCCCATAGATGTATTAACACATCTTAGTCACAGCCTGTATTTCTTACCTTTAAAAGATCCATTTGTGTTCAGCCAACTTCTTATTGCTATCTGTGTATTTATTTTGTTCATTTCCGCAAAATGGTAACCGTACAGTATGAGCTCCACCTGATCCTAGTATAAAGCTGGCAGGATTTTTTCTATTGAAAGAATTTCCCAAACTTTATTTCTACTCACAACTAATGTTGGGGGAACTGTCCTTTTCCAAAAACAAAACTAATACATATCTGGTTGCTAGGAGTAATTCAATTTTCAATGGGTCCTTCCTTGCATCAATAACTTCCTTTGGACTGTAACTCAATAGAATTACTATGGGTCCCGTATTTTTAAAGAGAGTCTCACTGAGCATCCCAGAAGGAGCAAGTCTTTAGGAGGAACTTTATGAAGCATTATGAGGTGCTCATACCATGCACCGAGAACTGGTTAGTGATGAACAATGGAACCTCAAGATTGGCGGTGGGTAAGATACAGTAAGAGCCAAGTTGAAAGAGGCAGGCCAGGGCAGAGCTGTGAGGAGCCTTGAAGTTTAACTATAATGCAAGGGAGAGCATTGGATAGATTCAAAAGAGGGCGGGTGACAAGGTTTTATCCAATACAAATTACTGGGCTGAATGCAGGGGAAACTGAATTACTCCCGAGGGCATTCTGTACAAAAATTTACAATTCTCTGCACAATATTTTAAAATTCTGCAAATTTTATTTGTCAAATAAACGTAGAGGTTCCAGCATGACATTGGGGAGCATAGGCCACTGGCTGCACAGAGGTGGGAGATCACTGTGCAGCTCCCCGCAAGGACACAGACTGAGCGGTGAGGCTACACCCAACCCTGACACAGTGCAAGGACCGGCCCTGCCCCAGAAACACCCCAGTGCCTTGTCCCTCCATGCCAGGTGCGGGCCGGCAGGATCCAAGTGTGGAGGGGCTTAGTGTGGGGGGGATCCAGGTATGGGTTGAGAGGGTTCTGTGTGGGGCAATGTGTGTGTAGGTGGCTCAGTGGGGGATCCGGATGCACAGGGAGTTGTTGGGGGGGGGGTTCTGGGTGCAACAGTAATGGGACTCTGCAGGAGAGTCCAGGTGAAGGTGTTTGGGGCTCAGTGTGTGGGGGATAGAGTTCAGCAGGGGATGTGGGGGGGGACTTAGTGGGAGGTCCAGATGCTGGGGGAGAGGGGCTCAGTGGGGTGGGGATCCAGATGCAGCTTGTTGGGGATTGGTGGGGTAGGAATCCAGGTGTGGGTGACTCACCAGGGTAGTCCAAGTGCAGGGGGAGTGGGGCTCATCGGGGGGGGGGGGGAGCTTGGTGGGAGGATCTGGGTATGAGAGTGTCTGGATGCACAGCGGTTGGGAGGATGGGGGAGCAGCTCCCTGTACAGGGAACCTTCCCCCTGCAGCTGAGGAGCGATGGGTGCAGGAAATGGGGGGGGGGGCGAGGAGTTTTCAGAGCTTCCTGCAGCTAGGGGAGAAATCTGGGGGTGGGTCTGACCCGGACCCAGATGCCGTGCAGGGGAAGAGGAAGTCCTATCCTCTGCAGCCCAGTCAGGATTAGCAGCTGAGCCCAGTGCAAGGAGGAGCCACCAGCAGGGTCCTCCTCATTCCCGCTTCCTGCCCCACAGTGATTTACTTCTCTGTCAGCTGCCCTGGGCTCCCAAAACATACTGCTGGGGATGGCTGCATGACCGCTCGTGTGTCTCCCTTTGCTTCCCCATCAGAAAGTCATTTTTCTGCAGGGAAGCAAAGACATCTGCAGGGGACATAAATTCCATGCATGCACAGTGGTGCAGAATTCCCCCAGGAGTAACTGAACGAAATTTTCCAGCCTTTGTTATGCCTGAGATCAGACTAGATGATCTAACAGTCCTCTGAATCTATGGCCTGACAGACAGATCAGGAAAATCATTTTCATCTCACACAGGCTCAAACGCTGTTCGCCTTTCTAAGCAGTGTGCTAGTGGCCCTAGCTCCCAACAGCAGAAGCTTGGTAGCCTTCCCACAGACAGAATTTGATGGTGGTGGTAGAACCAAAATTACATGCAAGTCTTTTTCCATGGGCTTCATGGACCCCAAGGCCCTGCTGATGGTGGATTTTTTGACATACGGACTTGTCAGCATGAAACTGGACTGGAGTTGTGAATTTATGCCATGTAAGCTACTGATATGGATTATATCTGAAATAGTGTCTTAGCAGTAAAAGTCTCCATCATCTATTCCTGTATCTCTCTGCTTCACTGACTGTCCACCTTCTATAAATTACATCTGAAATATATCATTCACTATTTTTGTTAGAGCTTTTAATTTATTTTTCTATTATTTATTGCTTAACTGTGTATGTATATTATTAAACTCTAAAGCATTTGGGGACAGTCTGTGTGAATCACAAAACCATGGAAGCGAGAGATAGGGGAAGACCTAACAGGGCATCTAGTTCATTTCCTTGCAACTGCAGAATTATTGCTACTTCTCTCTATATTCTAGGTTTCTTTTTTTCCCTCCACACCATAGTTCTAAGTGTCTCATAAAAACGAAGCTTCATCACTTTCTAGAGAGAGGAATAGATCTTACTGTCAAAGACACTACAAAGAGCAAAATTGCATTGTATATTATTAGTAATTTGCTGATCCATCCCATCCTGCAATGTAAACAAGGCAAAGAAAAGCATGGGCTACATCGTCAGCAGATATAACTCTAGGTCAGGTATTTATAAGTAAGGCCAGGATTTAATCAAGGGTATTTTAAGTAAACGTCATGGGCAGGAAACAAAAAATAACAGCCGTGACCTGTCCACAACTTATACCATAAATACCCCTGATTGAATCTCGGGGGAGGGGGAGCAGTGTGGGGGGGAGCCAGTGGCATCAGCTGTTGGGGATGGGGAGCCCCAGGGGCCCAGGCACCAGGTGTGTGTGTGGGAGCCCTGAGAGGCCCACAGCTCTGTCCCCTGCTGGAGGGGGAGCCCCAGGGGACCAGCGGCTGCTCCAGCCACCACCAAAGTGGGGGGAGGTCTTCCTGGGGGGGGGGGGGTAGTGGCTGGGGGAGGGAGCCCTGGGCCAGCAGCTGCTCCGCCCGCCCCCGGGACCCTGCTCAGGCGATCCCCAGAGCCAGCTGCCTGAGGCCACCAGAGCAGCAGGCTCTGGGGCCAGCTGCTTGGGTGGTCCTGGGGTCAGCCACACGGGCCGCTGCAGAAGTCACGGCAGTCGTAGGAAGTCACGGAATCCGTTACTTCTGCGACCTCTGTGACAAACACGGAACCCTATCTTATAAGGTACCCCCCAATACCATAGTATCTGTGTAGTTCACAAACTTTCCAATGTATTTTTCCTCCCAAACACCTTTGTGAGGTAGAGGAGTACTGGTATCTTCACTTTGCAAATGGAGAACTGAGGCACTCAGAGATTAAGTGACTCATCCAAGGTCACTGAGAAGTCTCTGGTGGAATAGGGAGTTCGCCTAGGATGTGGGAGACTGGAATTCATCACTTTCATCACTGGACCAGCACCCTAGCCACCAAACCAACGAGTGAATTCAGTGCAGCTACATTGGTTTACACCATTTGATATTCTAGCCCTATTTGTGTAACTGCAGTTTCTTATTTTTTTCCACAGTGTCTTCATCCTCCTCTCAAACAAATGTTTAAGTCCTGAATAAAAATGTCTGAAGAAAATATGAAAAAGACAGACATTAAAAAGCAAAGCACATGATTTTCCACAACCAACACTGATAGCATCAGATTAATAGAATAGATTGTGTTGATAAAGAATTGTGATAGTGGAAAACTCAAATTTAAATAAAATAAATTTTTAAATTAATGGAGATATCCTATCTCCTAGAACTGGAAGGGACCTTGAAAGGTCATCAAGTCCAGCCCCCTGCCTTCACTAGCAGGACCAAGTACTGATTTTGCCCCAGATCCCTAAGTGGCCCCCTCAAGGATTGAACTCACAACCCTGGGTTTAGCAGGCCCATGCTCAAACCACTGAGCTATCCCTCCCCCCACTGAGCTATCCCTCCCCCCACTGAGCTATCCCTCCCCCCAGAGATAGTGACAGAGAACGTACTGTATCAACACAACTATTTGCTGTTACCAAAGTAAGCCCATTACTAGAGTAGAGGGGTTCACCTTGATTTACTCATTGAAAAGTTGGCATATTTGCTAGTAATGCTATTCAAATATGGGAGGTACAGTGTCAGGAGATAACAGCCCTTCAATGATGTATTGTCTATCCTATTATGAGCTGCACCGTGGAGGAAAAAACGTTAGTCTACCTCCTCGACAGCAAAGGACAAGGTGACTAACTATCGGTTTGTATATTTAAACACCGTGAATCATAACAGAAAAAAAAGCTATAGAGTTGTTTAGGTGAATTCATCCCCTACTCTCAAGCCTTTAGAGTTTTGAAAGTTTTATAGCGTTGAAATATTCTAAATCTGAGAAAGCATTGACTTGGTGGACTGAATTTATTTCCAGGAGCTTTCTTGTAATACCTAAATCTGTCCAGTTTTATAATTCACTCCCAGAAATTCTTGAACTCTCCTACATTTTGAATCTTAGTAACCACAGACCTGCCTAACAATTTATGAACAAGGTTATAGTATTATGTTCAAATGATGTTAAGGGAAAGGAAGTGTAGCTGAAAAGAATTACTAGCTAAAAAAACGAAGTGACTTGGAAACGTTACAGATGTTATGAATTCTATTGCAGCCAACATGGTTTCATTTGAAGGGCTTGATTTTCATCTATGCCTCAATTCAGCCTTGCTTGGTTTTGTGGACACAATTTTGTCCCCACAAATAACTAGACCACATTTAAATGCCTGCAGTTAACTATGGACAAAAAGTGCAGTAGTTACATTTGTAGGGACAAATGGATAATTAACATTATCCTCACAATAGAAATCGCAGGCACTAAAATGTGCAGGTAGATGTGGGCATGAAATTACACCTGACACACACACACACAAATAAGCCTGTAGTGAAAATGAGTCCTTAAATGCCCCAAATTAAATACACATTTCTATTTAATATTATATCACACACACACACACAGAGCTATGGTCTTAACTAGACTGTAGCTTGTGATGGGGTACTGGCAACAGACTAAGTACATTTTAAAGGCTTCTAATCAGGAACATGTTTTCCTATGGATTTATTAACAGAAGGGGTAGACAATGTACTGGCCAAAAACATGCAAGCATTAAGTGAATCAGTGACATACATTATTAAATTATACCCTGGGGGAAAAGGATTAATCTTTAGATTATGGTATGCCGCGTTCTCCCTATGGGAGCATGACCCTTCACATGCCTTCCTGGAAGAGATCGTACTCCTTCAATTGATCTTCCCTAACTATCTGCTAATTGATAATGCATGCTGTATATATTTAGCCTTTCTGTCATAACCTATAAAAGTATAAATAGAGTCATTCCCGCTGAAATAGTCCTGCATTGTTGTAATGCCATTTTAACCTATCGTCTTTTCCTACATTTGTATAATGATCGCCAGTACCAGGCTAACCAACTTTTGCAGATAATTTATACATTTGAATAACACTTTGCACCTCTACATAACCTTGCATCTTGTATTAACGGCAATGAATTTTGTCTAAACTCACCCCTGTGAGTTAGGAAACTATTAACTCCATTATTGCACATTAGAAAATTCAACTGCAGAAAGTTTGAGGTCCAGAAGTTACACAGGAAGTCTGTTGTACAACCAGAACAGAACACAGATTTTGCTTTTGGTCCTCTGCTTTAACCACAGGACTACACTCATGTGTATTTATAAGCTCACCCAAGAGGCAGACAATTATTTCTGGACTACTATGCATATAATTGTGATTTCTGATTGGCAACAACATTAACAGCCTCCAGGCACCAAATTCACTTTGATTAATCCCAAATTTTGAAATGTAGCAAAGTTTTCAGGTCCCCAACTGCCAAAAGCTCAGCAACCAGGGTAGGGAAGGGCAGCGCAGCAGGCATCTGTAGCCCAGTTATTGCGAACATCCCTTGGAAGAGATGTTTACTGCCCACCTTCCCCACAAGCAGAAGGATGTCTCCAAAAAAACTTCTCCTAAGCTTGAAAGGAAGTTTTATACTGTGAAAAGCAACACAGGGTAAAGATGAACTTAGAGGGCTACCTTCATCCCTGGAGTAGCACCACTGACTTCAAAACAGCTACCGCAGATATGAATTTGGCCCAGTGTGCCATCTATTTAAAAATAGAGGAGTAAAATGTAGGTCCAGGTCTTTGATAACATCTTTAATGAGCATTTAAAGATCCACATGAAAAATATCATGAGATCTAGCCAGATGGCAGCTAAATTGGCATTCTGAAAGTAACTTCTGCATCATCGTACTGCAAAGAAGCAGTGTATTCAAGGGATATTTTACTCAGAAATACCAAGCTTATTTAACATTAGAATTTCATGCAGACGTAACAACCTACGATAACATTTGAAATCAATTTGACACTAAGGCTACGTCCTCACTACGGGGGGGGGGGCGATTTAAGATACGCAAATTCAGCTACGCGAATAGCATAGCTGAATTCGACGTATCGGAGCCGACTTACCCCGCTGTGAGGACAGCGGCAAATCGACTTCCGCGGCTCCCCCGTCGACGGTGCTTACTCCTACCTCCACTGGTGGAGTAGAAGCGTCGATTCGGGGATCGATTGTCGCATGCCGACGAGACGCGATAATTTGATCCCCGAGAGATCGATTTCTACCCGCCGATTCAGGCGGGTAGTGTAGACCTGCCCTTAGTGTTGCACTTCTCTTTACCTTTGGTACAATAACATTCCTATTTTATACACAAATGGTACTCAGTGCCACCCAACATACTACAGAGTATGTAAGTACCTTTTGCAGGTCATCAGGACAGGCCATCAGAAAAGAACAGTTAATCTAATAGTTAGGATATATATAAATTATGACTCCCTTGAATTACCCAGTATGCTGTTGGAAGCTCAATGCTAGCCAAGAATATTTTATGGACTCAATTATTTAAATAAATGTGCTTGTCCCAAGGTAGTCCACCGGACTGAGTTTATTTAAAAAACAAAACAAAACAAAACCACTCACTGCTCAAACTGGCTTAATTGGGAACAACTTTTGAAAGTCATAACTGGAATTAATTTACAAACTGGACATCATCAGATTAGGCCTGAATAAAGACTGGGAGTGGTTGGGTCATTACAAAACCTAAACTTAATTTCCCCAATACTAATTTCCCCCTACTGTTACTCACACCTTCTTGTCTACGGTCTGAAATGGGCCACTCTCATTACCACTTCAAAAATTATTTTTCCTCCCTTGGTATCCTGCTGTCAATTGAATTGTCTCGTTAGACTGACCTCACACTTGGTAAGGAATATTACATGAAAAGATGTATTTATACCTGCTCCTGTATTTTCCACTCCATGCATCTAATGAAGTGGGTTCTAGCCCACGAAAGCTTATGCCCAAATAAATTTGTTAGTTTCTAAGGTGCCACAAGGACTCCTTGTTGTTTTTGCTGATACAGACTAACATGGCTACCACTCTGAAACCCATAACATTGTCTGATTTTCGCTTGCACCAAGCTATGGCTATTGATAATTGCATGCACACTTCAGTTTTCTTCAACTTCTCAATACATTTTGTAAGATGTGGATATTGGGATCTGTTAAGAGATTCTAGCGCACTGTAAACAGCAAGAGGACAACAACACATCACACATACATAAGTGTAGAGAGGGACTAAATCCAGAACCATTTATATTACTCTCAAACTTCAGTCTACATGGTATTTCAGGACTCAGATTAAATTAGATCTGAACCATCCTTGTTTTTTGTTCGAAAAACTGAAACCTAACCAACATTTTGCAAAGTAAGGAGTGGGCCACCCTTCATTTTGCCCAACTTTACGGAAAGTATTTGTGTTATAAAAATGCAACTCCATATCAATGAGTCCCACGAACATCCTGCCGAAGTGCATGGGACTGAACCTGTATTGAAGCGTCAGGAAAGAACAGCACATTGATAGGGAGCTTCACGAGCCTTCACCTCCTCATTGAGCATCGGTCAGGATCAACTGATACAATAAGAACTTTGGGTGTGAGAAATTCTCACACTATTGGTTTCTGATTAATATTATTAGTAGTAATAATAATCATTTGTGTCTGATGGTGCCCAATGTGCCATTGGGGGAGGAGGGGTGGCAGGTGGGGCTCCTTAAGAAACACAGGACACACAGAAAAATGGACGATTTCAGACGCATAAATGGTCCTTCTGTTTCTATGTTTCTGAGAAATGAATAACCAATGGGTCATCCTCATTTTGGACCACTACCTCTGGAATTACATTAGATGCTATATTTTGCTTTTATTTGTTTATCATCATAGGTGGTCTTGGGCGGTAGCTGTTTGGGATGAGTGAGCAGAGAATTGGGGGGGGGGGGAATCAAAGAACGGAAAGTCCACTAAGTGGAAAGGTGTATAGGAAAGAATACAAACTCATTACTTATAAAAACAACAAGGAGTCGAGTGGCACCTTGAAGACTAACAGATTCATTTGGGCATAAGCTTTTGTGGGTAAAAAACCCACTTCTTCAGATGCATTACTTATAATAATCCTGAATTAAATATTCAAACTGAACCTGATAGAGTTTGACTTGATCTGTTTAATGATGACCATCCCTCTTAACTAACTGTGCTAGGAGGCTGTCCATTTGGAAATCATCAGGAGGCACTCCTAGTATTTCTATAAGAATTCAGTGATCTGAACCAGTAGAAGCTGTGACGCTGGCATATCAGGTGACAGCTCTTACCTCAGCCAAGCCATGACAAATTCATTGCTGGAAACCAATCTCTTTCACCTGTGTGTTAGTATGGTTATTGGACTTATAACAATGTGTTTAATGTTTGGACTTTATGAAATGCTTGTAAGTTGCTGCATGCTTTGAGGTCACTTTTTCTTGATCGCATGCTATAAAGGTAATATATACTTTTTCTCTTTGTAAGTGTAAAAAACATGGTTGCTCCGAAACTGTGAGCCAAGTCAGGAGGAATCAGCTCCTTTTCATGAAAGAAGGACTGTCCAAACTCAATGGGCCATTGTGGGATACCACAATACAAAGACTTTGTTAATTGCCCCGTACACTCAGGAAAAGGCTATGTGCAAAAGGGCTCATCCCATCAGCTTGAATTGGAAGAAGAAAATAAAAGTAACTGATGAGAAAATGTGTCGTCTTTTGCTGTTTTGACTCTCACAGGGCTGGAGCTACAAAACAGAAGCAGAGATTCCCCAAGGTTATCCTGGCTTAGCTCTAAAAGACTTTCAGACATGACAGATTACTACAACTCTGTCACCTTTTGAAACCATAGACTAACTCATTTTATGTCTATTTGTTTGCCTGCTTTAACTTCGCAATCACTCTAATAACTTTTCTTAGTTAATAAATCCTTAACAGTTGAATATAGGATTGGCTATAAGCGTCGTCTTTGGTGTGAGATCTAAGGTACAAATTCACCTGCAATAAGTGACTGGTCTCTTGGAACTGGGAGCAACCTGAGTATTTTGTGATATTTGGTGTGTAGCAACCATCTATCACTAAGTCCAGCTTGCCTGGATGGCTAGATAGACTGGAATGTCCCAGGGATTCCATGGTAATACCGTTAGTGCTTTAGGAGTTCACATTTGTTCTTGGTTGGTGAAATCTAATAACAGAACATGTAACAGTTTGGGGTCTCTGCCCTGCTTTTCAACAGTCTGCACTGAAGTTGGCAGTCATGGTCGAAAGCCATTCTAGACAGCGTAACAGAAGGGTTTGTCAAATTTACCAATAGACATTCAGCTTGGAATTATTTCTTTAGCAATCAGTCAAAGCTAAAATGTTGTATTTGTTCGATGGCTTTCACGGGTACATGGTAGTGATATTCCAGCACAATCTGTCTTCAGATTTGAATGAAACATGAGCAGCAGGAACATTGCACCTCTATCTTCATTGTCAGCTAATTTTTACAGACAGAAAACAAGTTTCCTCATTTATTGATTCTGACAACTTGAAGGTTTAGGAAGGTTTGCTGCCTTATGATTTCAGCATTAGTGTAGGGAGAAAAATTTGAATGACATGACTATATTGGTGGCCAATATTTTTACTTCAATTAACATTCACTATAATCTGGAAATTAGAAATAACAAAAGACAAATATACATATTTCCATCTTCTTTTGTCCTTCAACGATCCTCTTAGTTCAAGCTGACTGCGTTGAGGGAAAATAGTGGAAGCCACACATCTGAATTTGTGCACAATGCAACAGTCCATTTCAATAGCAGGAAAATTATATTTTATTCTAATGCTCATGTCTTAACAGGAATGTATTCTATATTCTTTCTGGGAATACATTTTAATTCTTTCTTTGCATTTGTAGAAATTGTCATTTGGGATTCTACTCCACAGGAGACAACCTCCAATTTTAGCCAATCATCTTGCATAATACGATAAACTAAAACACAGAGAACAAATACTTCCTGGAGGAGTAAAATTATTCTCAGTGAAAGAGTAATCTTGCTTGCTAAATTTAATTGAGCTCATTATCTTCCCTGCCGATCATCTATAAGAATCCAAGGCATTTATTTTCACCACCATCTCCCAGAACGGAATGCCCTGGAATTTCTTGCTTCATTTTGGAACTGTTCTATCTTAAATAAGATTGAATGACCACTTCCAAAATACATCGGAACCTCCTATACAAATCTATTCAAATTATTACCTATTTTTAACACTGACCTCAGAATGAACCATTCTTCACATTCTGAAATGTTTGGCTTTGTATTGCATCCTTCCAATCTCTTCTTGGAACAAGACTTGGAAGGGCGACAATGTGAAAGAGCCTGTACTCACAGCATTTCCAGCTGGGACCGGAAGCAGAGTGCCAGATATTTCATCACAAAACTTGAGTTTGTGAGATTTCCAATCCAGTTTTGCAGATCCTTAAACGTTTCAGATAGGATTTCACAGATTCAAGGCCAGAAGGGACCATTGTGATCATCTGGTCTGATCTCCTGTATCACACAGGCCAGAGAACTTCCCCAAAATAATTCCTAGAGCAGATCTTTCAGAACAATCTAAAGCCTTGTCTACACTTGCAAGTTAGAGCTCATTAAATCAGCCCCGGGAGCCATAACTCCTGAAGTGTCCACACTAGCAAGGCACTTAGAGTGCCCGGACCCCACGGCAGGAGTGCGCCTGGTAATCCACCTCCACAAGAAGCACAGAGCTTTCTGTGCCCGGGCTGAAATGCTGGGGTGTCAGTGTGGATGATGTGTTCCATTACTGCACTGTGATTGGCCTCCAGAAGCCTCCCATAATCCCCTGAAGTCAAGTGGCCACTCTGGTCATGGTTTTGAACTCAGCTGCAGGCATGCGGATATCCCCTTTCAAAGCTCCGTTTCTGACAGCACACATGCTTATCTGCTCCGGGATACAAAGCAAACCATTACTGTGGAATGCTCCTGCTGCAGAGGTGTGTGTGTGAGAGTGTGAGTGTGAGTGAGAGAGAGAGTGAGAGGTGGGCGGGGCCATGGGAGCTGATGTCAGGTTTCCCCCTGCCACTGTCTGAACTTACAAGATAGCATGCTGACACACTCTGCCCCCCAAAACACACTGTCTCTCCCCACACATACACAGAACACACTCCCTGTCACACTCCCCACCCCCTCATTTGAAAAGCAGGTGGCAATCTAGTAGGATGCCCATGGAACAATGGGATTGGGAAACCTGCATCACGTGATGCTGTACCCCGCCCCATTAGGCATTGCAAACCCTTTCCAAAGCTCGCTGCAGCCACTTGCACACTGAGATAGCTACCACAATGCACTACTCCCTGTGGCATTGCAAGAGCTACTAATATGGACATGCTCCACAGTCACAAGAGAGCCAGCATCAGACCATTCTGGCATGAGGATACCTAACAAGCCCGGACTTGAAGGGATGAACCTACAAGGAGTACCTTGGAGTGACCATCTGCAGCAACCACTGTCACTGCAATGCATCATCAATTAGCATATGCAACGTCCTAAAGCAGCATATTTGGATGGCCACAAGTTCATGAGTTAGCATAACTTATATGGTCGTGGGGTACAACATTGCTCCACAAAAGCATTATAGCATATGTAAATTACATTTATGAAAAAAAAGCAAATGTGATTAGTGAGGGAGATGTAGTTATCACTATTACAATACAAGTTACTCTCCCTATAAGAAAACGTGTATATAGAACTGCTAAAAATACAAGGTAACAGTGCAACATGTTTGGAGCACATTTGTAGCCCACATACTTTTTGAAACAGAAAAAAAATGTTTTTTTATTCAACATATTTTTTGAGCTCATTGTGTACATGTGGCCAGGTGACAATGTCCTAAAACAGCACAACTAGAAGGCCACTAGTTCATGAGTTATCCTGTGAGCATATAGGTTACGATACATTACCACCTCACAAACATGGGTAAGTTAAACAGACTGAGATCCTGGAGTCCATAACTATATGTTTTCTAATCCTTTAATCGTTGTCGCGGCTCTTCTCTGAGCCCTCTCCAATTTATCAACATCCTTCTTGAATTATGGACACCAGAACTGGATGCAGTATTCCAGCAGTTGTCGCACCAGGGCCATATACAGAATACGAAGGGGACTTCTTAGATATTGAAGTAGATCAAACTCGAAATCGATCTCTTTTGAGGTTTACTGTGAATAACCACTTGCCAAAACCATGCAAAAAAATTGAAAAGGGTGATGCTACAACCATGCACAGTTTGGTGACTTGATTTTGCAGGGGTTTGTGCATTTTGGTTAGCAGCCATCCACTTGGCTTCTTATACCCTAAGGCTAGTCTATACTGGCAAGGCTAAAGCGCTGCTGTGGCAGTGCTTTAACGTGCCTTGTGTGGCCGTGGTGCAGCGCTCTTTAAAAAAAAAAAAAAAAACACACCTCCACGAGGGATGTAGCTCCCAGCGCTGGTGCACTGTCTACACTGGCACTTTACGGCACTGAAAGTTGCTGCACTCAGAAAGTTGCAGCGCTATAAATTGCCAGTGTAGACAAGCCCTACGTTTTTATTTCAGATTAGCATTCAAATGATTTCAAAATCTAAGAGAGAGACTCCCTGAAACCTAAGATGAGCTCAGGCAACATTTTGGATTTGATTTTGGATTTTTGAATGCCCAGAAGTTGAAAGATGTTAATCTCCAGAGGTTTCATGTGGGCTCACCTCCAGTTGAAACCACTGAGTGTCACCTAGCTTCACAATGACAATATAAAAGCATGATTCTGACACAAACTGTAGTGGTCTCAAATGATCCTAGGTCTTTTATTTCTTTGAAATGTTCACAAACCTCTGTAAGCTTTGTCCGAGTTTTGAGTTTGTGATGAACCTCAAAGACATGGGTGAGATTTCCATGTTTTCGGGACTTCAGTGCAAACATTTCATGACGCCTGTGGAATACAAAATCTCCACCAGTATCCTAATATTCACTCTGCGTAGTGGGTTTTCTAATTATTACAGTGCTGCATAAAAAAAATTGCACCTACTGCAAAACTACTGAATCTGCCTTTTGTATTTCTGGGTAGGTGGATTCTTTACTTTGCTGGTTTCTTCCTAAGGGAAATCCTCCTGTAGGAAAAATAAAAACTAGCATATTTTTGGTTTAAATGAAATTCTGAGAGTAGAAAGAGGAGAAGTGTCAGAGCTGAAACAGATCTTATCACAATGTGTGTGTGTGTGGGGGGGGGGGATTACGTGTGTGGAGGTAAACATCTTAGAATGAAAGAGAAAAAAGGAAGAAAAACGCTAGAAAAATGAATTGGAAGTGGATGAAAACTTGTTAGAGCTTCTTTCTTGCTTCACGCATCGAGAAGAACTCAGATTAACTGTCAGAAAGCTTTCTCTTCTGAGAGAACCTAGGTGGTCACAAGAGACTCATGGGACAGTAAGTGACAGAAAAAAAGCCAAGGATGCAAATGAGGACAGAAGCAGGAAAAGAAAGGGCTGAGCCATATGGGTGATAGGCAGTGAATGGTGAAAGCGGTCTCCAAAACAAAATGAAAAGAAGAAAAAGAAGGGGTAGAAGAGGAAATATACTACACACCTAGAGACCACAGTCATTGGCACCATACAAAGAGCACAGACAGCATCTCCTTCCTTTGCTGAGAGCCCATCCCATGCCAGCCTCATCAGAGTGCTAAATGTCCTCCAGATGTTTGGTTACATTTGTGGTACAACAGTTCACGTTCATTCTCAGCTGTATCTTCTTAGATGCCACCAAACTACAATGATGTCTGCACACCATGATCTCAAACTACAGCATAGCAGATTTAGATTAAATCTCAGGAAAAACTTCCTAACTGAAAGAACAGTAGGGCCACAGAACAGACTGTTAGAGGACCCTCGCAGTCCATTCTGACCATATGATTCTATGTCTGGAAAAAGAGATTTGTGCCCCTCCTCCAGGCTCTGACATCCTAAAAATGCCTGTAGTTTGGGTGTTAGTTGTAAACAAAAGGGGAGTACTGTAGCCATCACGTGCTCCTAACTTACACAGCAAAAACTATGACCATGAAACAGGTTACTGTTTGTAACTCTAGAGAAGTAACCTAACACTTCTCATCTGTAGGTCTCAAAGCACTTAGCAAAGGGAAATCGGTATCATTATCCCAATTGTACAGATAGGGAAACTGAGGCAGAGAGCTGAAATGACTTGCCCAAGGTCATCCAGCAACCCAGTGGCAGGGCCAGGAATGTAACTCAGGTCTTCTGAGTCCCAGTGCAGTGCTCTAGCCACCAGGTTACGCTGCCTCCTAGCAATATCAATGTTTTTCATAGCAAATTCGCTTGAGTTGAAGTGAAATGGAATTCACACACTTCAATGACCCAGATCAATTTGAGACTTACTTTCTGTTTGATAATGAATGGGATTTTTCTAGACTGTAATATGGATGAAATTCAGTTTGGGATTTTAGTGCTGCAGAAAGCCCCGAGAACCACACAATGTTTCCACCTTGTGGAAAGATCTCATGGTTAAGGAAGCAGACTAGGACTTAGGAGATCTAGGTTTAATTTCTGACTCTGGGACCTTGTGCTAATCACTTGATGTCTCTGTGCCCTGGGTTCCCCCGCTGTAAAATGGGTATAATAATTTCTTTGTCTGTTTAGATTGCAAACTTTTCAGGACAGGGGCTGTCTCTTACCATGTGCATATACAACATCTAGGAGAATGGGGCCCCAATCTGAATTAAAGCCTCTAATTGCTACAAAATAGAAATAGTTAACACTAATAATACAGTGTGCTGGGGGACAGCGGATGCAAAGTAGGCTCCAGGGTAACTCTCCACTCCCTCTGTGCTATGGAGCTGGGATTTACTCCTACTCCGGATGGCTTAGTATGCAGGAGGTGGGAGTTTCAGCAGACCAAGGGAGAGGCTGTACCTGGTAACTGGATCTGTGATTATGTGGATCCAGTAATTTCCACTGATTCCCAAGCTCCATTAATTTTCATTTCTCCTTGTGGCAGATTCAGCTACAGAACCTATTGTTCTGTAATCAATCAACCCCCAAGAGATTTTATTCTAAAGTTGAGGGGCCAGGGAAAGAAACTTGCAAAGTTTGGATTAGTTTTGTCCCTCTGTGGGTTTTAAAATCTGGCCCTTTATTTAGATTTTCCAGACCATTCCCCTTTCAGGATTGTTGGCTAGAATATATTTTCTAGCACTTTGTACATTCTAGTTCTAAATTACGTTAATGATGGTGTTTTGACCTCACTGGAACATTATTCCAGTTTTATAGATCCCTATGATAATACCCCTCCCCTGATGCTATCACTAGGCCTATTGCTTTGATCTACATTTGGCTTTCTGATCTGCCTGTTCTGCTGTGTGTATCCTTCTGGAGAGGAGACAGACTCAGGAAAGCTGTAAGAGGATGGAGCCATTGGAGGAGCATTACCAACCAAAAGCACAGCTTGTATCACACAGAAATGAAGGGCAGGGGTGAATGACACACTACCTAATTCAAAGCACTCCTAAATGATTCATGATGGGAGGCCTTTTTCTATTTGCTTGCTTTAGGAGGAGTGAGAGGCACTGCGTAGGATGGATGGATGAGTTAAGGAATCCCTGAGCTTACTAATAGGCCCAGAAATTTTTGTGGAGGTCCTGCTACTATCCTTTCCCCTGCTGCTTTAATTTCGCTCCCCTGGTGCACAGTAGCCAGCAATAAACCACACATGCTCTATCTCTGAGCTCTGCTTCAGTGCCCAATTCCATGAACTTTCACATATTGCTCAGTGGGATCACAGTAATGAAATTTCCATACAGTACTGTCATTTTTGCAAACCTGGCCTCTGTTAACATGTGCAAAATGAAACTTCTCCTCTAACCCCCAGCTGTTACTTCATCCTTAGGGACCTGCCCATGGTCACTCACTTATTACCCAAAGTACTGTAAAAAGGAAGGGGTTTTTAAACTGCTGCACTCAGACAAAACATTAGTTGAAAGGTAGGGATTGTTTACAGTCTCCTGTTAAATATAGCAAATGTGGCCCAAAGCTTCTTTACAAAGAAGTCTGTAAATCAAATAGGTTGCAGGACTAACCCTTATAAATAGTTAGAAGTAATAAAAGTAACCTCATATTTGCCGAGTGATAAGAAGGGCATATAGAATTTTTGAAAAAAATAAATGTGGTCTAGTTGGACTAGCAATTAGGACACCTGGTTCATCTGTCCCCAGTTTGGCCACTGACTCCTGCTTTGACATTGAGCAAATCGATAAGGGCTGGTCTACATGGGCAAATTATTCCCAAGTAAAATAGGGTGTGAATGTAAAGCACTATGACAATTGGGGAATAATTCCCTGTCTGGTCACTAGAATTATTCTGGAATACCTAGAGGAAAATGTCCTTCTCAGTGCAGGAATATTGTGAGGCTAAATTCTTTAATGTTTGGAAAGCGCTCGGAACCCTTTGGATGGAAGTTGCTAGAGAACTGCAAAATATTCTTATTTTTCTAAAAATGCCTTGTTTATTTACCAATATAGGTGAGGTAGGGAAACAAAACACTTTCATGTCAAGTCCCAAGACAGAAGATCAATGAATTATTTTAAACACCAATGAAAGTTTCCTTGACAACCAGGTGGTGGGGAGAAGGGACAGGCCAGCTAAAAATTCCATGGAGACTTGTGATTGATTGCAGAAATGCAATACTGATTTGATTTCCTTTAAATAGTGATCTGATAGTTTTAATCAAGATCGAATCAAATGACAAATAATAAATCACAGAGAAGAGTTCACACCTGAATAAATAAACAACAGCTGCTAAGGGTGGAAGGGAGAATAAAAAAAGGAAATGTTTAAGAAATCTGAAAAGGATTGATGATCAAGGTAAACGCCTCAATTTCTTTCCTATGGCATTTTGGTGATAATAAGGAGATAGTGATGCAGGATGTTAACATATCATAGCCAGGTGCATAGCTTAAATGAATACTGTATACCTCAGGCCAGCTGAGATTCTGCTGCTAATGGTCTCAAGACGTTATAAATCTTGAATGTGGGATAAAGGATTTCAATGTATAAAGGGGGTGGGGGGAAACCAGACTCCGTTGTCAGTGCATATATTCCTATTGCTGTTAGGATACTGGTGATAAACATCAATGATTCTGTCAATGATTCTCCCTCATTATTACTAAAGTGTGACTAGTGTCTCACTGGTTTATGAAAACCTGTGCGGCTGTAAAGCCATCGCTGCTATCTCAAAAATAGAAGCTAAAGAATCTTTATAAAAAGTTCTGATGCCAGCAATCATTCTTGCATGTAAGCCAAGAGGACGGGGCGGAGGCTGGCAAATTGCTGCGTGTGGTGCCTTTCACCCAAGGATCTCAATGTGCATTACGAATATTAATTAATTAAAACCACACATTGCTCCGGGGGCAGGTAAGTGTTACGAGGCCAGTTGACAAATGAGCACATTGGGGCACAGAAAGATTCAGGCCAAAGAGCCACATTTTTTTATTTGCATGCAGATTTAGTCTCTCTAGAGCACTTCTCTGGCCCCCCCACAGGTAGTAGCTGAGCAACTCACAATCTTTGATACACTTCGGCTCAGAACTGCCCTGTGAGGCAGGAAGGTGCTGTGGTACCCAAAGCACTTAGGTGAAGAACTCCTATTGATTTAAATGAGAATTAGGTGGGTAGGCCCTTCTGGAAACCCCAGTAGGCACCTATCTGCTTCTTCAGGCACCTAATTCAGTGTTTCTCAAATGCAGCCACTGTGGCTGCAGCCACAGCCTCCTGGGCTGTGATTGGAGGAGGGGAGGCAAAGCAGCGGCCCCTCCCCATCCCTGTTGCTCCTGGATGCACCGCCTTGGTGTTGGTTGCTGGGACCCCCAGCAGGGGTTGCCCCCCCTCTGGAGCCCCCCAGGGCACAATGCTGGAGGAGAATGCTACTGAGGAGTTCCCCACCTTCCCAGAGGCGTTGGGGCTCAGGCTTTGGGGCTCCAGCCCTGGAGTGGCAGGCTCTGGCTGAGGGGCTTCGGGCTCCAGCCCTGGGCTCTGGCTTCACAGCAGCAGGCTCCAGACTCTTGTCACAGGGCTTCAGGGTCCAGCCCCCTGCTGACTCCTTCACTCCCATCTCCCCCAGCCCCCCACTGCCTCCCCTGACCCTCCATCCAGGGCTTAATTTGTCCCCAGGCTTGCCAGGGCTGAGTAAGTCTGCTGTGAAAAGTGATACTTGTATGTTTGTTAATAAGACTTACTCACTAGCAGTAAATAAATTACAATGATTTGGATGTGTAAAGCTAATTAAGTATTTTAGGAAAAAACGTGAGAGGGCACCAATAAGAGTTGGTGGCCACACTATGAGGCCACCAAAAAAAAAAAAAAATTGTCCTGAGAACCCCAATTCTAAATACTTTTACAATTCTGGCCCTAAGTGACATTCCAAGAGTCACATAGGGAGTTTATGGTGGAGCAGGAACTTGAACTTGTGTTTTCCCCGAGACCCAAACTAAAGTCCTAACTAGGGTTGCCAGGTCTCTGGTTTTCGACCGGAATGCCTGGTAGAAAAGGGACCCTAGCCATTAAAAGTCCTGTGGGCAGCGCAGCAGGGCTAACACAGGCTCCCTGCTTGCCATGGCTCCCAGAAGCAACGGCATGTCCCCCCTCCAGTTCCTATGCATAGGAAGGCTCCGTGCGCTGTCCCCACCCCAAGCACCAGTGGAGCTAGGGGGCGGGGACTCTAGCGCATAGGAGCTAGAGCGGGGACATGCTGTTGCTTCCGGGAGCTGCCCGAGGTAAACGCCGCCCGGAGCCTGACTCCCTCCCGTGCCCCAACCCCCTGCCCCAGCCCTGATCCCCCTCCTGTTCTCCAAATCTGGAGCACCCCCCTACACCCTCCCTGTACTCCAAACCCCTCATCCCCAGCTCCACCCCAGAGCCCACACCCCCAGCCAGAGCTCTCACCCCTTCTCACATCCCAACCCACTGCCTCAGTCCGGAGCCCCCTCCCACATCCTGAAATCCTCATTTCTGGCCCCACCCCAGAGCTCGCACCCCAACCCCCGACCCAGCCGGTGAAAATGAGCGAGTGAGTGAGGGTGGGTAAAACGAGCAACAGAGGGAGGGGGAGGATAGAGTAAGCAAGGGGCAGGGCCTCGGAGAAGGGGCAGGGCAAGGGTGTTCAGTTTTGTGCAAGTAGAAAGTTGGCAACCCTAGTCCTAACCAGTGGATCATCCTCTCTCAGCTTCTGGCCTCCTTGGTTTTATTTCCTGGTTCTGCCACTGATTTGCTGCACAGCTTCAGGCAAATTGCTTTTTAGTTTTTAAATGTCAAAGTCCTCTACATATAGATATAAGATGCTTCAAGTTAGTCACGCACAAGTCAGTTGGAAAGCCAGGAATGGAACCCAGGAGGTCCTGACTGCTCCAAACACCACACACACTTCCCGGATAAAAGGTAGTTTCCTCAGGCTATGTATTGTACAGCTAGTTGTAATTTACAATGACTGCAAGAATCTACCCTAGTTTTAATCACTGGTCAGTGGCATTGTATCTATCAAACTAGCATCAGCCATATTGCTAGAGGCAACATCTCTCTCTCTCTCTCTCACAGGACACAGAACTTCTAATAATTTACAAATAAAAATAAAGTATTAGAAGCACACAGCCAGGTAGATATATTGGGTCAAACTATTGGGACTCGCACCCTATGGCTTCGTAAATCAGTACAAAATGCAGTCCCTCAACCGTTTTACCCTTTCATTAGACAGTTATCCAATGTGTAGACCTAGTTTATCATAAACTACTCATTTTCTTAGTCCTTCCTTCCTTCTCCCCTGTCTTTTTCATTGTTTGTTTTTGGGATGGGACTCTGCAGAAGAGAAACACAGAGAAAGACACAGCAAGAAAACAAGAATGCTTTAGTCTCAAGCATTGCATTATTAGAAGCCCCGGAGCTGCAACTCTCAGCAGAAAAGATTTCTTCTAATCATGCATTTGCCCATAGGCAGCAGACACTACAAACAGCCCTGTTTACCTTATTATAAAATCAGGGAAAGTTCATGTTGAAAAGACTAATTGCAATATATCAGAATCTAGCATAGACTCTAATGACCTTAATACAGCAATTCCATGCATATATATACACACCATAAATGGGACCTATATACTGTGAAAAAAAGATTCTCGGAACAAAAGTCTGCTGCTTCAGAATGGAGAGCTCAAGAAGATGGTCTTGTTTATTCTAAGTACTTTAGCATCAAGTTGTTTTCTCTAATGTGCTGAACATAGTCTAGCTTTACTATGAAGGACCTCTGACAGATGAAGACCAGGACTGGAGAATGACTGAACAGTACAGAGAACCAACACCATAAAGAGAAAACTCTCTGTTGTACTGGCAATTATGTAGACTGATAGTGCTTGTGCTGACTGAGTTTATGTTAACTAGGTTCCTGCTAACCCGGCCAGCCAAAAGCAAAAAAAAAAAAAAAAAAAAAAAAGCACAAGTCTATAACAACATTTGTGAATTATCCCTGAGGAACCAAAATGTGACACTATCATAATCTTTAGCAGATCTATCAAATTCTCATTTTCAAAGTGCTGTATAGACATTAAAGCAGAAATTTCCAAAGCTTCACAGATCCCGTTAATTCCTACATTCTTAGACATGTTTGAAAATCCCACCGTAACCAAATAATTCTCACAGCACCCTAGTGAGGCAGGTAAAATATTAATCGCCATTTGGCAGATGGAGAAACTGAGGCAGAGGGAATCATGAAACTTTTACTTGGTTCAGCTATTTTGTTCCCAGGACAATACTGAAAATTCCAGATCTTGGTTCTTCTTCAGATTAGACAGGAATTATGATATTGTTGGATTGCTCAGGAGTGCCTGTCTTGAAACAGTTCTGATTTGTAATACAAATGGTTTTGTAACAGTAACTATATGCACTCAGTTATTCCAGCGCGAAACCCTAAGATTGATATACATGGCCAAGTGCCAACTACAAGGCAGAAATAGATCTATATACATATATACACACACACACACACACACACACACACACACACACACAAAAGAGAGGTTGTGGGGGCACTGTGAAACCTGTGGCTAAAGGCCCCCTGAGTTGGGAGAATGAGAATATGACACTCTCAGCTCTAATTTTTCTTTTAAGGTAATAAGTTTGTTTGCTTCACCCTTTTCCTGGTGAGGCAAACAAACAGACATTTTTATTTGTCCATCACCATCACAACAAGAACAATTCTGAGAATCTTGATTAACTAACAGCAGCTGAAGAGAAACAGAGCATAAGGCACTGTATTTTATAGGATCTACAAAATATGTGGCTATTTTCCTTGAAAACATAAACCGATCACTGATGTTGAAAAGATAGGGTTACCATATTTAAAAAATAAAAAAAGAGGACACTCCACGGGCCCTGGCCCCGCCCCTTTCCCACCCCCAGCCCCAACTCCGCCCTTTCCCCGCCTCTTCCCCAAAGTCCCCGCCCTAACTCCCCCTCCTCCCTCCCAGCCACGCGAAAAGGGCTGCCCGAGCCCTACCGGCTTTACGGTTTGCCGGGCAGCCTCCAGACCCTGCGCCCCCAGCCGGCGCTTCCCCAGCGCAGCTGGAGCCCGGAAGGGGAAGCGCCCAGCCAGGGGCGCAGGGTCTGGAGGCTGCCCGGCAAACCGTGAAGCTGGTAGCGCTCGGGCTTCGGGCAGCCCCTATGCCTCCGGACCCTGCGCCCCCGGCCGGCCACTTCTCCTCCCTGGCTCCAGCTGCTCTGCTCCTCCCCGGACTCAGACTTCGGCTCTGTTTAAGAGCCAAGCTGCCCGAGCCAGCACTACTGGCTTCGGGCAGCCCCCTTGCCTCCGGACCCCAGCCGCCGGCCGGGCACTTCTCCTCCCTGGCTCCAGCTGCTCTGCTCCGGCGGCGCAGGGTCCGGAGGCTGCCCGAAGCCGGTAGCGCTGGCTCGGGCAGCTTGGCTCTTAAACAGAGCCGAAGTCTGGGTCAGGAGAGGAGCAGAGCAGCCGCGGGAGAGGAAGTGCCTGGCCGGTATTTTTCCCGGACATGTTCGGCTTTTTGGCAATTCCCCCCGGACGGGGGTTTGATTGCCGAAAAGCCGGACATGTCCAGGAAAAACCGGACATATGGTAACCCTAGAAAAGATCTCAAGATCACCACATATACATGTAGGAGAATCGATTGTGTCAGTGGTGTATTATAAAGAATCATCACATTGTCCCTCCCACAAATCTTTATGCCTGCCCTGTGAATAGCAATGTAACAGCAGCAGACAGGAGCCATGCATGTGGGGGCAGCAAACCATTGTTATTCAGGCCTGCTCAAAAGTGCTAACGTTTGCTTTGACACTTAGTATATTATTATCCTCCAGCACAATTCAAAGGAAGAGTAAGGCCAGTCCTGATACGCCATATTCAGCTCAATTACTTTGTTGTCACTTACTTAATTGCTGTTCCAAAATTCTGACAACATTGCCTACAAGTTTACGACTGCTTTCATTTTCCAAAACACAAAGAACTGCACAGGGAGCTAAATATGCCTTTTAAAAGTGCCTATAATTTTAAACAGCAGAACAGAGTATCCATATTGAAAGGTGATGTACGATTACTGTCACGAATGGTCTGATTGATTATTGATTGCAATCATCTACTCCTTTCCATGATGAAATTGGCTATAACTCCTTATGCAGCTACTGATAACGCTGTGTCCCTCCTATTCAAAGGCAACATATGCATTCTGCACATGATAAATCACTCAATGCAGGGGGGGGAAACCACCCACCCATTGTAAGACAGCAGCTAAGGTTTATTAGAGGCACAGTGACATAGTACACAAAAGGCCTATGGAATTCAGCTGAAAGTCCCTATGGGCTAAATTCTGCTCTCAATATTGAGTCCTGAAGGCATTACTCCGTAGGGAAAGGCTTTTGTTTTTCTGTAAAGCATCAGGCACTGTTTTGCATGGTGTAACTCAAGGCAGGATCTGACCCATTGGTTTTGGAAAACCTGTAAATGGAAGGACAAAATGCTAGCCCTTACTGTAAAATCATCCTTGAAGAATGACTTGCACTGTATAGCATATTCAAAAAGTTATTTCCAGCTTGGTCACTCGGTCCTCAGTCATGCCATGTAGACCCAGACCTGTGTTGGGGTCACTGTGGCCAAAATTCTTCAGCATGGTCCAGGGCTGGAGGAGGCCTCTTGCTGATCCACCCTTCTTGGTAGATTTCCTTCAGGGCACTAGATTCACACTGCAAGGTGGAGCAGAGAAGGGGTAGGATCCCCACAATATGCACTGAGTGCAGTTCCTGCTTTACCATGAGTACAACTCCCATCAATTGTGACAGGCCCTTAAGAAGAGTACACAAGGTAGGTACTCCTTTGTTCTCATCTCCTCACTTTCCCACCCATTTAAGAAGCAGTCACTAACTGGCTTCAAGGAACCAAAATATTCTACCCATGTGAAAATAGTGACAAAGATGTTCAGCTATTTCCTAGCCAGATGTGCAGAGATTATGATGATATGAACACCTCTAAAAACAGATTTCTATTGTTTGTGTTTTTCCTACCTCTTAACTTCTCACTTCTTTGCTGTACTAAAATTGCTTATAAATAATAATGTTTTGTACTTCATTACTACTTCCCATTAGTTGATCTCAAAATGCTTAAGAAACAACTAATTAAATTAACCCTTACAACCCCCTACTCCTCCTCCAGGTGATAGGAAAGTACAAAACATTAATACACTCATTTTACAGCAGAGGAAACTGAGGCACAGAAGATGAAACTTGGGTGCATGAAAGCACCTGTATGAGTAGACTGGGTTTTAGAAGCTCTGGATGTTCACAATGAGAGTTGGAGGTGCTCATCTCTGCAAATGAGATCACTTATTTAGATATCTCAACAGAGAACATTTTGACATAAGTTGCATGAGATCATCAAGTCAGTAGAAGAGCTGGGGATAGAACTCAGAAGGCTGGTGGCATTTAAGTGGGGTTTAATCTCTTGGACCACAACTGCCTTCATAGGAACTGATATTAAAAAATATGGGGCTTCACCATCTCAACTATGCACTTGCAAGGAGTCAGTATTTTGTCATGCCATGATATTGCATCAGATAGCTCACAGATTAACATGGTGTAACAAGCACAGAAACATTGTTTTTCTACTAAAAAATTAAAGTGCTGTGACTTAAAAAAAAAAAAGACTAGACAAAGTGCTAATAGTTTATATAGGTGCCTCCCTCCAGTTGCAATTGCTCCTGCTGACCAGAAAAGCCAGCAGTCTCTTCCTGTTTGGGTGTCTAATGCAGACTAGGAGGCTGGTCTGACTCCAGTTAAAAGGAACATGCAGGAGTGGCGCCAGCTTTTCTGCTGCCCTAGGCGGCGGAAGGTCCTGCCACCGAAATGCCGCCCCCCACAGAGGCAGCAGAAGGTCCTGACACCGAAATACCGCCCCCCACAGAGGCAGCGGAAGGTCCTGCCACTGAAATACTGCCGTGGTTGCCGCTCCCCAAATTGTAGCGCCCTAGGCAACCGCCTAGGGCGCCTAATGGGTTGCGCCGGCCCTGGGAACATGTCTGTTTAAGTAAAATACACAGTGATGCATTTAGACTATTCTTGAAGAGGGATCTCAAATTCACTCAGTGCTTTGTATTTCAGAGCTACAAGAGCAACTTTCACCATCAGGCTAACTATAAATACCAAGTGTCAGACATTTCTCTCAGGGACTTCGTAAAACAACTGAAGTTAAGACTGCAATGAAATTTCAGTTATAGACTTTGATTTTCACTGACTAAAGGGCACTTTCATATAGCACTTATTTTGTCATTCTCTCAGTTCGTTGTGATGTTCTTCCCAAAGTCTAGAAATCATTTTTTTCACCTCTCTCTTCTCATTTTACCATGCATGGAACTGAAATTAACATGGCTGTTTGACTGAACTTCAACTTTTAAGCGTTATATTGTTATATATACACACACACACACACACCTTTGTCTAGCACCACTATCAGCTAGGAATCTTTATTAGCTGACTGCGAGACAACATGGGATATGTCTACACAGCAGCTGACAGTGTACCTCCCAGCTCATGTAGACAGATCACCCGCGCTACTGCCACTTTAAAATAGCAGTGTGGACATTAAAGAAGAGGCAACAGATAAGGCTATGTTTATACTACAGCTACATCTACACTTGGAGCTCGGGGTGTGATTCTCAGCTCACATAGACATACTCACACTAATGCTCATCAAACTAGTGCACTAAAAATAATAGTGTAGCCACAGAAGCAGGGGCAGCTGTGAGTGGCAGCATGGGCTAGCCACCTCAAGTATGTATCCACAGGGGCGCCCAGCCCACGCCACCACCGCTCAACTATTTTTAGGGTGATATCTCAATGAGAGCTAGCACTAGTATGTCTGCTTGAGTTGGGAATCGCAGGCCTAGCTGCAAGTGTACAAGGGCAACTGTGGTTGTAACTTTAATCTAGCTAGAACGGGCAACAATCGTAGTGAAGACATGGCAGCATGGGCTTTATCATGAGCTAACAATCCCAGTACAAGCCCACTGGGGAGTCTGGGTATGTACTCAGGTTGCTAGCCTGCATTAAAGCCCATACCACAGGCCTTCACTACTGTTGTGACCCGTGATAGCTAGACAGAAGCTAGCACAGATAAGCCTACCCATGCTACAGTCACACCTTCACTTGCACTGTAGACATGCCCACAGAGAGCACAAGGCATTTTTCTGTAGACCCTAAAAAGGCAATAGTCGCATGGATTTTAGTTTTTAAAAAGTGTCTAAGTGATTTAACACTCTGAGCATTATACACAATACGCCTTCATGCTGATCCCAGTATAAAATTTTAATCCGAATGGAGCAAAATGAAGCTTTATGGTGTCTCTTGTTGGGTATCCATCATGAGCCCATATAGTTGCTTAGGTCAACAGAGCACTGCATGCTGGGACATATAGCCTCCATGGAACATACCTCAGTATTCACTTATTGGTCTTGTCTTCAGTGGGCTCTTAGATCCAGCCCTAAACCACGAGGGCAACTGCAGTCTATTCCATTTATGTAAGAAGTGGGCCTTGGGTTACCAACGATTTTTGGTTGAGCAAAGTTTCTGCAAACACTCACACAGCAAACCCTAGGAAGATGGTACATTTTTGTAAACACTGCTGATACTAATCAGGTTTAGTGATTAAAAATTAATCTCAGAAAAACTGCCTGAGGCAAAATATTTTCCACTTATGTTGACTCAAAATGATCTGTTTAAAAAAAAAAAAAAAAAAAAGTAATAGTAATCTAAAGCTACATTTGCTGTTCTTTTCCAAACCCAGGGTCTCAAAGGCTTGATCTGGGTACCCCTTCACCCATGTGTTGTGTGCATATTAATACATTTAAATTGCTACATATGTAAACATGAATACACTGAGTTAGCAACTACGGAACTCCAGATTTTCCTATCATATTTATTTTCATTCACACTTCTAACAAACTCTGCAACAAACAATAGAATAATACCCCATCAATTAAGTATAATTAAGCTTAATAATTGTTTAAACTTGTCATCCATAAATCATGACCAGCAAACCATTATGAACGAAATAATCACTGGTGGCATCATTAGATATGTTTATTTATAGAGTATTTATAAAATACATAGTGATGATGCGATACAAAAAAATTAATAAGCATGAGTTTGGGGTGATTATATTACTCACGAGTGGTGAAGCCATGAGTGAGGTCAGACCAGATGAGTGCCCATAAAATCTTTATACAACACCACACCCATTCTATATTCTGTTTATGTCAAATTCAGGCACCTGTGAAGCAGCATAAGTCTAACTAACTGATCTAGTCAAAGCTGAAAGGAAAAATTATAATTAATAAATGTTTAGAAACAACAACAACAAAACTCCTAAAATTTAAAATTGATACATATTATTAATTGATCTAATTAATTGTATTGTGGAAGTGGCTAGGGGCCCCAGAACCCCATTATACTAAGGGCTGTACAAGATATCCAAAAAGGTGGTTCCTGCCCCCAAAAAACTTAATGTCACAGTTAAGAGTCAGGGGCTGAGATTTTCAAAGGAGTCTAAGGAAATTAGGCACCCAAATGCCATTGAAAATTAATGGGATTTGAGCATCTAATTCCTACTTTTGCGCCTTTGAAAATCCTAGCCAGATAGTATTTCAAGGTCTGAGTTAAATATACCATGTCTCCCACTGGAAAAAATCCCCTTCTGGTATTCGGCCTTAAACTTGTTGCTGATCCAGGACTGAGTACTGCTTCATCTCCGATTATACATATTTAAAAAAAAAGAAAAAGAAAAAAAAAAAAAAAGGGTAGTTGTTTGAAGGTACTCAGAGGTTCAGAACATGAGTAATGCTCCCAGGTGGGGATGGATTGGCAGATAAAGTGGTGAAAGGTATGTGCAGCAATGCAATTGATGACTTCTCAAGTAGACATCTCTGTTCAAAAATTTTAAAAGGTTCTGCTTGCAAAAAAAAAAAAAAAAAAAAAAGTTATGAACAGAACAGCAAATCTGTTGTTCAACTGGTTCTTGGATACAGGTCTTCTAGTAGAAACCAGCCAGCTGAAGGATTCTAATGGAGTCTATATAATTGGTCATTAATATATCTCAGTGGTGTTCATGCCTGTCAATCCTAATATAAACAGGCACATTTATAAATGTGCCTATCACCATAGTATCTAAACTCATTTCATTATAGTGGTAGCTACTGATATTAGATTAACTAAATTATCATCATTATATATAGTATACTCAGTTTATAATAATTATATTCAGCCTTGGGGCCTGAATCTAGCATGTTTTGAGATCAATGGGAGTTTTGTTTGAGAAAGAATTGCAGAACTGGGCCTTGTGAGTTTAATATATAGTCTTTTATTTTACTAGATAATTTAAAGTCTTCTAGCTCTTCTCCCTGAAAATGACAAATGCTTAGTTTAATTTGTATTTGCTAACAACCAATTATTAGTAAATGTTTCTTACATGGGAGAAAGAGAGAGTATTTTTTTCTAAAAAGGTCAATATCCCCTCCTCATGGTCTGCCAGTTACCTCCAGGATGTGCCATTAACTTACGGTGTAATGATTCTGCACTCTTAAAAGCAATCAATTGTGTGTATGCTGCCCAAAGTTGCACAGAAGTGTAATTGGCCCCGTAGCTAAAGGATGAGACAGAAAAACCTCCACACAGGTCAGCTAAATCCCATAAATGCTATATTATCAGGTGTGGTATGTGGGGCTTTAGTTAGAACTCTTGACTACCAAAACTCTATTTATATTGACGGCACATTTTACTCTTCTTTGATAATGTATACAATATTGGTATTTTTGTTTAACTATGCTAAAACGTCATCAATTACTTGAAATACAAAATGAAGCATTTGCTATGTGTTAGATCTATAGGAGTTTAATAGTTCAACCAGTAAAGGCTATGGAAACTTTCACAGATTATTACTCTGGCTTAAAAAATTTTATATATATTTTATAAAAAGAGAGAGATGTATTTATCTCTTGTTAAAATGGTTCTCCCAATTCCTTGAGATTATCAATAAACAAACTTCGAAATATAAACGTTACTGATCCAATGCCAAAAAGTTGTCAGAGGTGTATAAATTAGCATGAACATACGTTAATACATAATTCACCATTTGCAACATGGCTTTGTTGAAAAATTGATGAAAATTCATGAAAGGAAGCATGTAGCCAGTGGCATTCATAACATAAAAGGTAACAGTTTAGAGTTGCCATATGCATATTTTAAATGTGTATTGTAGACTCTCAAACACAGATTATGTATACAATGTATTGTGTATATGTAAATAAGAGGTATGTGTGTGTGTGTGTGTGTGTGTGTGTGTGTATTAAACATTTCTACTGTTTCAAAACATTCTTCTGTTTTCAGGGATGTTCTCTATCTCGAATGAGGAATTCTGCTAGAAATGATAAAGTATTCTATTGTTCTGAAAAAGTTAAGTGTGCTGACTGTATACAATATGCAAATATTGGGGCTGGAGAGAAATTGTGTGTCTGTACTGTTTTTAAATGGAAATCTGGATTTTTGATGAGACAAATATTTAACAGAAAATGTCTGCTTCCCACAGAAAATGTTGCCTTTGTCAAAAAACAGATGACGAAACAAAAAACTTTTCAGTGAAAAAACAAAAACAAAAACTTTTTTGAAAAACCAAAAAGTCAAATTTTCTGCATGGGGAAAAAATCATTTACTGCCAGCTCTAACAAATATATTAGCACACATATGTATGGTCGTGTGTGTGTGTATAAATACACGAATGCTGTCTGCCACAGATATTTTATGAAACCTAGATAATGTGGTCATAGGAGAATAAGGAATAGATTGAGAGATTTGGATTGACAAAGCAGTGGTCCTCTATCTACTTGGATTTAATATATTTTGGTGAGGACTCTCTTATACAGATACAGATATAAATACAAGCACAACATGCAGCATTTATGCCACACCCAGTGTTCACAAGTGAAATGTATGCGCAAATGAAGCATGCTATATGCATGCTGGTTACCGCTATTTCTTTAAGGGTAGGGAATGAAAACAAAAGAGGTGTTGTAAAAACAGAACAGCTATTCAAACCTCAACAGAAAAGCTGTCCTTAGGCACCTGCCTTGGAGTTCATTCAACACACTATCAACACATGAGGACATGGATGCCTTTTTTATTTCAAATTTATCATCAGAACAAGAAAGACAGTGTCTTTTTTGCATAGTCATACAACTGCAAAACTGATCAATTTATTCTATTTTTAGAATAGCCCTGCGGCATTCAACCCAGAAAATGGATTGCGCTCAATATATTCCACTAGAAATTTAAATGTTGTCTAATTTCCAGGATTATGTACTTATTGCAATATCTTAAAGACTCCTTGTAAACTAATTTGAAATAACTTCATTGTTTAGAATTGAAAGTTTTGATTGCATTTGAATTGACCTCACTCAACGATTGATACAAAAGAGAGTTTGGAATCTTTCCAGAAACTATTTACTCATCTCCACTCCAAGCATCCTGTTCACATTGAAGATTCCCCTCTACGTTTTCACTGACATCACAAATATTTGCACTCATCAACTCTAAATTTGTGCTCTAAATCAAATCAAACGGGATGTGTTTAGACAAATTTAATTTTGTCTTTGCAAAACTGAGTCCCTAATAAAACTCCCTTACTGAATTTGGAGCCACAGGTGACTGCAAAGTATCTTTTCATTTTATTTATGGGACAGTGGAGATGGGCTGCATATTTTTAAAGACACATCGACAAGGAATATGAATGAAGCCTAGAATGGAGGATTATTCAGACTTACGATATAGTAGTACCCACAGGGCCCAATCAGGCCAAAGGCTTACAATGACACAGTCCTTGCCTGGGAGAACTTACAGTCTCACAAGACAAGGAGGGAGAGGCAATCAAATAGAAAGGAAATGGACAACTGTGTTCACTAGCTTATCAATGCAATAACTTCTATCTGAAGATATATCAAAAATTAAAAAAAACAAGGTGGGGGCGGGGAGAGGAGGGAAAATCAGCTCCTCATGGAAAGTACAAGAAAAATAAGCCCTGGAACTGCTCTGAATTTTTCCACCATCAATTACATACAAATTTTAAGATGAAAATAGACAGCAAACCTGGCTTTATACTGAAATTTAGCTGCAGCAGCTGTGAGAAACTATATCACAACTATTAAACAGCATGCACACCTTCCTACCCATACAGCACTTACATTTTATGGTTCGGAGCCACATGATACCAGAGGTGATGGCATTACCACTGAGACCCATTTAGGGATAAAACATGAATTTTCTCTGTCTCTCGCTGATGGTTTCTGTCCATCACGGTTCACTAGAAGTTCTTCATCTCCAAATCAGGCCCCACTCAGCTGCCAGGCAACCCCCAGCCTGAATGGCAATTAGCCAGATGTCAGCAGTCCTATTATCTCCATTGCTCAGTTCTACATTATTTAGTCACTGCAGGATAACAGCAAGAAAAGAGAGAATTACAGGAGAGAGTCCCACCAGGACTCCACTTTAGAAACCCGCAAGGAACCTGAAGGAGGGCCAGAAGAAATGCCAAAGTGAGGCGAAAGTAGCTAAGCATGCTGTCTCTTTTTCTGTTGTGATTACTGTTGTTTTTCTCACCTTTAACTCTTTGCTGGAAGAGAGAACAGGCCCCTCTGGGCCATGTAGAGTATGACAATATTGCAGAGAGTTCTTTTTACTTGGCACGCATCAGCAAAATTCTGTACATAAGTTATCCATTTTCTCCAAAGCACTGGCTTCTAACATCTGAAAATATGGGGGCTGCCGTATACACACAGCAAAGAAGCAGGTGGTGGACTAGCAGCGCCTCTATCAGAGGGGTGGACTAGCAGCGCCTTTTCCAACAGACTCCCTGCAGAAAAAAAAATCAGGAGGCCCTCTGACCCCCAAGGGAAATGTTCAATAGCTGGTCCATGATACCAGGTGGAATGTGTCTCGTGTTTTATTTTACGAGAGGGAAAATGTGTCTCTTTGGTGGCAGACTAGAGGAAACTATGTTTTACGTAAAACAAAATATCAAACTTGTTTATTTGAGTCCAACACCTGAAGGGTTGTTATTTTCCATCCCTTTATATTGTAAGGGGGGAGAGGCAGAAATGACACAAAGATGTAATAATTGTGAAACCTCGGGAAAAACTTTTATTTTTAACCTACCAATATGCCTTTGCATTTTAAAAAAGTGTTTCAAACTGAGGGGCATGCTCGTTAGTGTTTCTGGGTAATTATACAGGGTCATCAATTAATCAGCACTTCAGATGCCCAGACAGGCGATTAACCAGTGGCCTGAGAGAAAGATAAACCATGGATGAAAAGCAAACATGACAGCAAGTCTTGGTAAATACTTAAAGTGTGGTTAATGTTTGAAAAGGGACTCTGTAAAAGTGACATTGCAAGGGTCCATATTTATTCTTTGCTTGCCTACATATTAGAATCAAAAGATCTTTTTCTAACCACCAATAACCTAAACACTACCCAAAGGCTGAAAATAAAGATGCCTTCTTTCCACTTCTTGCATTTTTACAACATTTTGCACTTTCATAGCATCTCCTGGCTGAGGAATTCAAAGTGTTTCAGAAACCTTCATGAACTAAGCCTCACAACACTCCTGTGAAGTATGTAGGTTTTATTACTATCCCATTTTACAGATGGAGAAACCAAGGCACAGAGACATTAAATGTGTTGCTGAAACTCAAATATAAGTGGTCCCTCTGTGACCAAGGAAGGAGAGGAAGAAGCCAGGAGTAGCTATGCCCTGACTGCTGCTAGAAGAATTTAGAAGTCCTAAACAGAATTGTAAAGGGATGTTGGTTGATGAGACTGAGGGTACACTGCAATAGAACACCCATGTCTGGCCCATGTCAGCTGACTTGGGCTCAGGCTGAAGAGCTATAAAACTAGTGGAGACATTCAAGCTTGGGCTGAAGCCCAGGCTCTAGGATCCCGCGAGGAGGGAGGCTCCAAGCCCGAACATCTACACTGCAATTTTATAGCCCTGCAACCCAATCCCAAGTTAGCTGACACAGTCCAACCGGGGGGTGTTTTATTGCAGTGTAGGCATACTCTGAGTGGCTGTCATGTGTAGGTTACTCTTTTTCTCCAAGATTTCATTCTGCACTGAGTCCAGGGCAATCTACAACTCTTCAAAGAGAGTGAAGGCGGTCTCCTTTCTGATGACAGGACTTCTAATTAATGTGGGTTCTGCAGGGTAGGACAATGGCACCCTCCTCCGGGACTGTACCATTCACACTGGTTTTACTGTGAACAGGAATGTGGAGTTTTTTTGCAGACTAGCACTGTGAACTTGGCACAGGTGGTTTTTTTCTGCTTGGATCTGTGGCAGCTACTGGATGACTGATGTAGACTTATAGAAAGTATAGATACATATACTTATGTGTGCCCCCTTTGGGTCAAAAGCTCACTTGACTGCCTCATCTATTTTGAGATTCAGAGGTTCTCTAAGAGAACTATTAGCCTCTGAGGGCAAGGTCAACAGCCGAGCCCACTTTAGGCTGAGAATTCTAAGCTTTGTGGAGTGTACTATAGGGTCCAATCTGAGGACTTTTAGGAGCTTCTGGACTGGGCTAAACCTTGTGATGGGGTCAGGCATGGCTGCCACCTTCCATTCGGAATAAATGTGATGACAACGTTGTATTCAGGTGGCTGAAACAATAGCAGTTAGCACCGAAAAACCAAAGGCACATGGAAAAGCTGAACAGAAACAGAAAAGCTGAATCAAGTGGCCCACAGTGTTTCAGATGCATGGGGCTAGGGATTTGATTGGCAGACCTGTTTGTGTGTGTGCGCATGTGTGAGAGAGACACACCCTGAACAAACTGATGCACAACAAGGCAAGGAGAAGCTACACAGGAGCAGAGAAAGAAAGCCAAGCAAACATAGCCTGGAAGCACAGTCATGTAGTCTTGAGATAAAGCAAGGAGGGGGAAAAAGTGTTCTGAGTATACAGTGTTGGCTGGGAAAGCAGACTTGGAACAGTGAACAAAGGAACTGCCTCCTGCTATTTGAGTCCTCTGATGTTCAGAGAAGCAGGACTTGGTATGTTCCTTGTGAATAAACAAGACTGCATCAAAACCAAATATCTGACTCCCTCATCAATTCCTACTCCCAACTGGAACCCCTGCAGGGCTAGCCACTCAGGTCAATACCATTTCTCTGTCAGAGGGGTGGACTAGCAGGGCCTTTTCCAACAAACTCCCTGCAGAAAAAAAAATCAGGAGGCCCTCTGACCCCCAAGGGAAATCTTCAATAGCTGGTCCATGATACCAGATACGCCCACTTCACAGAGGGAACATATATAAATAAGGGCCTCCAAGTGGATGGGGTGGGCAAGGAAGGAGGCTAAGCATTTAGGATCTTGTCCCATAAGGATTAGCCAAGGAGAGGGTAGTCCCAGACCAAAGCTGGAGGACCTTTGGCAGGGTCCCAAGGCATGGTGCATTCCTCCAGCCTGGCTGAGGCTAAAGTCCAGTGAGCGGCTGCAGAGACCTACAGGCCCCACAATAGAGGAGCTGCACACTGCAGTGCTCTGAGCGGTGCTACCATTCCCTGCCTGGAAACTGCTTCGTCTGTCGCTCCTTAGGCTGCTGTTGCTGCTCCAGGCTGATTCTCTTTGCTCCTGAAGAAAATCTTAGGCATAAACAACAGAGGCCTGAGGAAAAGACACAGTGCCTCAGCAAAAGGCGCCAGCTGTTCCTTCCCAGAGAGGCAGGGTACAACTGGGGAGTCTGAGGCATGATTTGTGGAAGTATGTGGACCTAAAGCCAAAGCTTTGCTCCTGAGTGGATGCCACCTGCCTGATGGACAACGACGGGAGCAGCACCCCATTATCCACGATGACGGCAGCCAAGCTACAGAAACAACAAGGCGGCTCCTTGCAGGAGTGAAGGTGCCATCATGAAAGGGGACCCAAACCAACAGTGTGGAGGGACCAGCTGTGGGGTCCCTTCCCAGTTGATGTACTGCATTCATTGAGTTTTATTCCTTATCTCTGTGGCCTGCTAATGCCCTCCCCGTTGAGAGGATTAGAAGAAGGAAATTTTGTGAGTTTAACCTTGTGGAGTTTCATAGGCCAATTGTTTCCTCTTGTGGATGTTTCCATGATTTGGCTCTTGATTTTTTTAAGCCAGTTTCATTATGCCATTATAATTATTTTTTTAAAATATCACAAAATTGGAGAGCATATATCTTACAAAATATTAACATGTTTTACATGTTATTAAAAATAAAACATGGCAAATACATTCTGTGTAGACTGCCTCTAAAATATACCCAAGTTCAGCTGTGATATACATATGTTAAACCTTCCAATACCACATGACACTAGTCAGATATTTTGCATTTGAACCTGCTTTCCACGCTCCCGATAGCACAATATTTACAAATACTACATTAATCTAGGTCAGTGTATTTTGGAATTTAGAAAGTGATTGGAAAAATGACACCCCATTTCCTGTGCTCTTGCTTAGTAGATCTGACATCATTTGATACAAGTAATTAGTTAAACCCGATTGGTTTGTATTAGAAAGGAAGATAGCTAAACCGTAACTAATGATGTTATTAAACAAGTCAGTTGCTTTCTCCAGATACCTGAGCCATGGACATTTTTTGGTCAAGCTTTTTCTTATGCTGAGCAAGCAGTGTACTCTTGTGCTTAGATAGGGGAGTAGGCATCAGGCATTCTGGAGTCAGCCACTGACAAATGGTATGACCTTGACCATGTCACTTCATCTTTCTGTCACCTCCATTTATTTATATCGTCTTAATGTTTCTGAAGCAGCTTCAGATCCTGGGGATGAAAAACACTAAAGAAATGCAAACTATTTTTTCACTGCTTCCAAGTACTTAACCTCTAAGCATATATATCGTGTGTGTCTGTCTGTCTGTCTATTATATGAGAATCTGTATTATGCACATTGCCTAGGCAGCTGGGTTCATTACAGCATTTAAAAACACAAGTGATGCTCACAACATATGACAAGTTAAACTAATCCCACCAGCGGCCACTCTGACCCACCAGCGAACACATTTCACCAACTGCAGCTGCATGGCCAGCAGTCAGAAAAAGCTTAAAATAAAGTAATAATTTGCAAAAATGCCCTGAAGACCACCAAATTCCTACTCAGCTAGACTGGGAGAGAGAACAAGCAGAGCTAGGGACCTACCACCAGCCCTCATGTGGTCAAACCTTTAGGTCCCCTAGATGGAAAGCCTCTCCTGATATCTGGAATCCAGCTGTGCATGGAGCCCCACAATACATCTGGCTTCTCACCCTAGATCAATACAAACCAATGTGAGCCTAAACTTTAAATGCAATGATCTAAAAGATCAATGATTCACCTACAACTGTCACTTTAGATCATCTATCTAGTGTATTGTTAATGATTGTTCTTTAAATATTTCACTGAAATGCAGGGTGGAGGGAAAAGTTATACTGAGGCTACAAAGAGCAAGACAAGATGACAAATTAGCCCAGCCTTTAATGATGGCAGCATCAACAAGTAGTGCCTAGGTTCTTTCCTGCTGACATTTTTAAAGTGTAAAGGGAAAAGGTGGTCTTGTTTGCTCATGAACATATTTACTGAAAATATGTCACAGAGACTTACACACAATCAATCCAATCCTGTGCAACCACTCAAGCGACCGACAAAACTCAGATGCTTAACGGCGAGGGCCTTCTCATAAAGGGAGGAGCAAAGCTGAACTCAGTGGGCCAGGTCTTCCAGTGGAGTGCGGCTGCTTTGCACCATACCACTGGCACAACCTGGCACCGATGCCATCTTAAATGCCCTGAGGAATATCATCCACTATATGAGGAATCCTCCAGTAGCGCACAGAAACTCTTACACCACTCACTCGTCATCCTTGCTTGGGGGGAAAGGGGGTCATGTGGCAGGATCCCCTCTACTTTGTGGATCCTCAGTTGTGTTTTTAGCTAGGTCCTGCTAGTGAAGGCAGAGGGCTGGACTCGATGACCTTTCAGGGTCCCTTCCAGTTCTAGGAGATAGGATATCTCCATATATTATTATTCTATGGTCACTGCTGTACAGCAAATATTAGTTCAGCCCTTAGCCTAAGAGAGCACAGCAGAAGAGACAGCGTGGTACAGCAGAGAGAACATTGGAATTGGGGTCAGGAGAGCTAGGTTCTATTCCCAGCTTTGCCATTGATTCGCTATATGCCCTTGGCCAAGTCACTTAACCTCTTTTCCTAGCTAGAGAAAAAAAGGTGGGGGGATAATAATGTCTAGGTGCTGAGATACTACAGTGGTGGGTGGGAGCAGCAGAACCACCAGAATAGGCCTCTGCAGGCCCCAAAGATCAGAGAAGTGCACAGGGGAACTTTCAGCCACTGTTGCCTGCTCACTCCAATTTCCGTTCTGTACGGTCTGGCAGCACCCTGGAATCTGGCCCCTCTCACTCACAATGGTTTTACACTGCACTGACTTCAGTGAATTTACAGTGGTGCAAGTGAGCAGAAAAATCAAGCCCAGTTTGACACTTTGGGGTAGGCGTTAAGGCAGGATGTGATATAAAAAGGCTGGTCTGTGGTACAAGTTTTTCTGCATGTGATATTTCTGCAGACTGATTCTTGCCAGTATATTTATACCTGCCCCTGGAAATTTCCATTACATGCATCCGACGAAGTGGGCATTCACCCACGAAAGCTTATGCTCCAATACATCTGTTAGTCTTAAAGGTGCCATAGGACTCTCTGTTGCTTTTTACAGATCCAGACTAACACGGCTACCCCTCTGATACTGTGATATTTCTGTCCATGTTTGATTTAGGGTGAGTTAAGTTTGTTATTAATTATTCTATAAGGAAATGATATTAGTCCTAAGAATGCAGAACCCCAACCTTTGCTGAAAATATGCTGAGCACACTCAGTGAAATGAGTGCTTGCTACAAATGCTATCTCCGATTATTTCAGATGCAGAGGACATCACTCACACTGAATTTGGTTTTATATAGGTAGTAGAATCCTCTTCTAGGAACAAATCCTGAATCTCTTTACTTAGCTCTTATTATCAATGGGAATTTTGCTTGAGTAATAACTACAGAGGATTTGGCCCATGGCATAGCCATGGGGACAAAGCAAATTGATAGATTTGAGATGGATGTTGTACAGAAAGAAACAGTGGACATGGAGAAACGTAACCCAAAGATATTGAAAACTGTTGTGACTGCACAATTTTTCAGATCTATTTATCCATGCACTTGTAATTCCACCAAACACACCACCTGACTCAAACACAGAGAGGCTATGACTGTTGGCTTCATGTCATCCTATGGGAGTGAATGATTGCAAAAAGACACACAAAAGCCAAGATGCTGTGATCACATTAATACATCTATAGTTCTTACAACCCTGGCAGAAGTTCTGTTAAAGAGGTCATTAGCAAGTCATTCAAAGAAAGTATCACAGCTGCTTCACAGAATTTCTCTCTTCCCAACCCCCCTCCCCCCCGGAATGGATGACAATTTGGTATTGTCTGTTATGCCTAAGAGAGTTCACAGACTTCTTGTACTGACAATGCAGTCTTTTCAGATCTTTAAAGAAATAATACACCTAGCTCTTATATAGCACTTTTTTAAACATACACCTCAAAACACTTTACAAAGGAGTTTAGTATCATGATCCACATTTTAAAGATGGGGAAACTGAGTCACGGAACAAAAGCAACTTGCCCAAGATTACCCAGTAGGTCAATAGCAGAGCCAAGAGCAGAACCCAGATCTCCTGAGTCTCTGTTCAGTGCTCTAGATCAAAAAGAAAGTGTTAGCACAACTCACTAAAGCTGGGATTTTTTCTAAGTTGCTTTACAAGTTGGGCACCAGCCAGGCACCTAATGTCTATTGAATTTCAATAGGAGTTGGGCGCTGAGGGCTAGATTTACAAAAGGACATAAGCACTTAACTACCACTTTAGGTGCCTAAATCTCAGAATCTGACCCCAGTCAGATTCACAAAATTCACGCTCGGCTGCCACCAAATCACATAGGTCTCTAAACATACTCAGTGCTTCCATTTTTGCAGTGAAAGTTCCCATGGTACTTATGTTTCTACCTCTGCACATGCCCCAGAATGATGCAGGAACCAAAAGTGTTCCGCTGCCTAACTCTCACGTGGAGCCCAATGCAGTAAGTGTGCTCAGAGTTTACTTACCAGATTGGGCCCTGAAAGCAAACTAGTACAAAACAGCTAGGGGAAGGGGGTGGAGGAGGAGGACTTCCCTCATAACTTTTAGCCCAGTGGTTAGGGTACTCACCTAGGATGTGGGAGACCCCCACTTCAGATTGCCTAAGAGGAAGAATGGATTTGGACAGGGATCTGCCATCTCTCATGTGAGTGCTCTAGCAACTGGCCTATGGGATATTCTGATACAGGAGTTCCCACAGCCCCGCCTGTTGAAGATGTTCTACTATGGATAAATAATTTTAAAAGCCATTGGGTCAGAGAGAGGGAGAGCAAGCACGAGAATGACTGTACCCTGGTGGTTAGAGCACATACCACCCTGGAGATCCAGAATCCAGGCCCCTTCCTCTAGAATTTGACAGCATTACCTAGAACTGAGAGGAAGTTTACTGTACCTGCATGAAGCAGCTCTGGTGAAGAGCACAAAGAAAAGATGTTAGTGAAGGAATTCCCTTGCATACAAGCCACCTGTCAGAAAGTAACTGGCCTTCTGAAGGGATCAAGGACCCTGCCTATCTTTGGCAGCCTCCACAAGAGGGAATGAGGTAACTCAGATTCACCTGGGAGTAGTTAATTCACTGGGTATCTGGGAGGCAGTTAATTAGGCAAGGAAGCACCTGGATGGAAGTTTAAGGACCTCTGTTAGAGAAACTCCTGAGGAGAAAGATAGCTACTAGAGAGACAGCGGGTTTGCAGAGAGAGGATCTCTCCAGAAGACTGGTGAGAAGCTGCTAGGCAAAACCAACACACCAAAGAGGGAAACATGGAGGAGGAGGCTAGAGAAAACCACAGAGATAGGAATTAGCTCAGGGAACAGAAAGGGGCTGAGGAGACTTAGGCCTGATTAACCCCTACTAAAGAGCCCCAAGGGAGTAGTTGGGAGGTGACAGTGCCCCTTCTATACCCAATCTTTGCTCAGATGGTTTCTCTGGCTCTTGGGTACGGATTCTGGGAGGCAGGCAGTATCTCCACTTAAGTTAGAAATTACATGGCAAATAGGATTTATTTAAGTGACAGGTTCTCAACCACAAGGGAATTGCTCAGCACATGCAAAGAGACACTCTACCTGCGTGTTGAGGAAAAGTTATATAATTTAAACATGAATTTTATTCAAGCTTTATTAATAGCAAAGAAATTTTCTTAACAGAAAGAAAAGTGAACTACTTTCACCAGTTTCAGGGGAAATGGCAATAACTTAAACTTCCCTGACTTTGCTTTACACCCAGGGCAAAAGTCATCCTGCTGTACATCCATCCAAGTCAGTGGTCTTATAGTAGGGATCAATTTGGTCCACAGAGATGAAGCCGAACTCTGCTGTATAATGTGGGGAAATATTAATGTTGTGGGTGATAAATTAGGAGCTATAGTAGGTGGACCCCCTAGAAGAAATAATTTTTCAGAGTATGTGGAAGTTTTCCCAGGCTGTGGTTAAAATGGACATCACATTTGGAATGTGAATGAACTCTTGCTTCAGGGCTTCTGGAGCATCTCAATAAGATTATGTGAGTTATTGAGTTGTGCTGTGTATGCAAAACTTCAGGCAATTCCATGGCAGTGTAATAAAGTATTTGTCAGATTCCACATTGGAACAATCAATGAAGTGACTATTGGCAATGCTTCTACTGCTATAAGCATAATGCACACATATTTTACTATGCTATAAAATAGGCAGAATGTTCAGTTCTCACTGTACAATGGACTGGAATTCCTCATCACTAAATGGGAATCCTATATTGTGATAACAGTACTTAAAATATGATCCTCTAAAGCAGTGGTTTTCAACCTATGGACTGCAGCCCCCTGGGGAGTCCGCAGACTATGTCTAAGATTTCCAAAGGAGTCCACACCTCCATTTGAAATATTTGTAGGGGTCCGCAAATGAAAAAAGGTTGAAAACCACTGCTCTAAAGTAACCACATACAAAGGAAGACATTCCTTTGGGTTTCATATACAGGAATGTGCCCTTAGAAGAGCATTTAACATTTCTGAAGTGCTGAGAACACTTCTGAGAAGTGGGTATTATATGCAGTCAATGTCAGAGGTGGAAGTAAAGTTAATGAATTCTGGATTCCAAGCTCTCTGCTAGAACAGGTGATCACACCATTTGAGGTACCTTCAGTTTAAAAAAAAAAAAAAAACATAAAACAAATATGATTGAAAGTGTCTATTATTTTTTCTCAAGGAGACTTGAGCTTCACCTACTAGCTATTTCATGGCACCAAACATCAATTAAACATTCTTTCATGCTCGTAGATCATTTCCCCTTCCTCTCCCTTAGACAGTATTGATTCATTGCACTAGGGGCATTATGAAAAGTCCAATAGGAAATGCCATGTTGTTTGTTTTAAAAAGGAAAGTAGTAATGTGATGAAGTCCAGAGCGCCATAAGATCTGCTGTGATTCAGATAGATCAGATACTATTGCACTCAGACATTATGGTGGTGGTAAGAATACAAAATTCTTGCAAATTAGGGATCAGAGACACCTTAGTTTAGCAGTAATTGGATGTGATTACAGGACACGGTAGGCTGTTCTAGTGGTAAAACAGCTAGGTACCACACAAAGGATCAGGGTTTGGTAGAGGACTGGAGTATTAATATACGGAGATATACCTATCTCATAGAACTGGAAGGGACCTTGAAAGGTCATCAAGTCCAGCCCCCTGCCTTCACTAGCAGGACCAAGTACTGATTTTTGCCCTGATCCTTAAGTGGCCCCTTCAAGGATTGAACTCACAACGCTGGGTTTAGCAGGCCAATGCTATTGTATTGTGCAACCTGCTTGTTCCCAGTTTGAAAGAACCACCTTATCTTATTTATTTTCATTGTATGAAGAATAAACAGACCAACATTTTTCTCCAGCAAGATCCATTATGGTATCATCTGTGACATCTGTAAAACTGTTTCACTTTATTTTACATTAAGCCTTAAGGGCCTGTACTTCCTTCCCAAAATGATAAATCCTACAAATGAATAGCAAAAGGGAAATTACTATGTAAAAACTACATCGTAAATTCCTAACACATGACTACCAGTCAGAGGTTCTCTGTTCTCAACCATTTGTAATTCATGCCTATTTCACATGCACACATGCACTGCAGAAGGAGCTCTGCACAGCATTGTTTTGCAGACATTTCACAGACATCATTGCTTGTACAAAGGAGAAAATAAAAGGTGTTTTACCATTCTGCTGAGTTGGAACACCTTCACTCTGTCACCTGTGATGAGGCTCTTCAGCATACAGAGATGGGGAAATGAATGGCAATTATGTTAGTAGTGTACTGCTGCCATGGGTGAGAGCACATACTGTAAGTAGAAGACCTCCTGCTGAAAAGTACCAGAGACCATTGGGAAAATCACCACATGCTTTTAGGCAATCTGCATCACCTGGATCATCCCTCTGCCAGGGCAATATTGTTCCCTGCAATATATTCTTCAGATTTTTGTCTAACTCACTTGTAAATATTTCAAGCAATGTGGCATTCGCCACTTCGCTTGGGAAAGCTAGCATTAAGGAGCTTGGAATGAGTAAAAGGGGACTAGAATGAAACCACCATGAATTATTTTCACTTGTGATTCAAGTTAGCATCAGAATTTAGATTTTCAGAGATCAAAGTCTAGCCACTAACTCACAGCATCACTTCGATATTGCTCTCATTTTAGTGAAACATGGAACATATGAACTTAATACTGACCATACTAGATCAGGCCAATTGTCAATCTAGTTCGCTATCCTATCTCAAATAGTGGCCAGATGCTTCAGAGGAAGGTTCAAACTGCTCCTTGAGGAATAGTTATAAAATAAGCTGTCCAGGAGAACCCCCCCAAATGAGACCAAGAGTCAACCCACTGCCACCTATAATAATTATAATAATAATAATTATTCAGGGCGAATTCCCCTTCCAATGTAGATGTATCCCTGGGTGTAAAGGGGTTTGGCAGCTGCGTGTACACACACACACACACACACACGCGCGCGCGCGCCCGCCCGCCAGCCTCTGGGAGTTAATCTGGCCCACAATTTATTGTCTATATGTGTATTCCATATACCTGTTTGGAAGCTCCATGTACTTTTTCTTCTCCTGCTCCAAGTGATTGTTTTGATGCTCTTTTGGCTAATAAAAAACCAATAGTGCCTGCAGCTCTGCACTCAGGAGCAGCCCTGCAATAACAAGCCACACTGCACACATGCCATGGAGGAATAAAAAACTAGATCGCTGATTCAAGGGCAGTTGTTACTAACACCATCAAGAGCAGATATTTAAAACTAATTATTAAAATGCCTTGGGGTCAGTGTAACGTTGACAGACCCCGGTCATCGGTGGGCAGGATCGAACTGTGGAGCTTAGTGCATGAGCCTTTACCTCATGAGCTAAAAAGCCACCTGGCTCTTAGCTAAGGCTGTGGAGAAAACTCATTTTATCTCTCTCTCTAAGTGGTCTCAGTGCCACTAGATGGGACAGAACACCACACCCAGCAGGTGTGTGGGTTACACAGGGCTGGCCCACAACATTTTGGGACCTGAGGCGGGGAGCTCAAATGACACCCCTATGCCCCCTCGCTTGGGCCAAAACTTTGAAAGGTCTCAATTCTGCCTTCTTCCTGTTCTACTGCTCTGCTACCTACCCCAATAAAGGAGAACAAACAACTTAAAATGCCTTGTTCAAAAATGTTAAGTAACACTTAACTTTCAAATGCCTGAACAGCAAATGTAACTTTTCTTGTCTGCATAGTAAGTGGAGCTTGGGAACCAGTGGAGATTACTGGATCCATATAATCACAGATCTAGTTACCAGGTACAGGCAAGTCACTGCAACTGTCTGCCTCAGTTTTCCTGTCTGTAAAATTGGGATGATATAGATTTCCCTTTGCTAAGTGCTTTGAGACCTACAGATGAAAAGTGCTATATAAGTGTTAGGTTACTTCTCTAGAGTTACAAACAGTAACCTGTGTCATGGTCATAGTTTTTGCTCTGTAAGTTAGGAGCACGTGATGGCTACAGTAGTCCCCTTTTGTTTACAACTAACACCCAATCTACAGGCATTATTAGGATGTCAGAGCCTGGAGGAGGGGCATAAATCTCTTTTTCCAGACATAGAATCATATGGTTAGAAGGGACTGCAAGAGTCATCTAGCAGTCTGTTCCATGGCCCTACTGTTCTTACAGTTAGGAAGTTTTTCCTGAGATTTATTCTAAATCTGCTATGCTATAGTTTGAACCCAAACCCTCAATGGAGAGTTTCAGAGCATGGTGTACTGACAGCTTCGTAGTTGGGTGGCCTCTAAGGAGATACTGATGAGAATGAACATGAACGGTTGCACCAAAAATGTAATAAAATCTCTGGAGGACATTTAGTACTCTGAGGAGGATGGCATAGGATGGGCTCACAGCAAAAGAAGGAGATGCTGTCTGTGCTCTTTGTATGGTGCCAATGACTGTGGTCTCTAGGTGTGTAGTATATTTCCTTTTCTACCCCTTCTTTTTCTTCTTTTCATTTTGTTTTGGAGACCGCTTTCACCATTCACTGCCTATCACCCATATGGCTCAGCCCTTTCTTTTCCTGCTTCTGTCCTCATTTGCATCCTTTGCTTTTTTTCTGTCACTTACTGTCCCATGAGTCTCTTGTGACCACCTAGGTTCTCTCAGAACAGAAAGCTTTCTGGCAGTTAGTGAGTTCTTCTCAATGCGTGAAGCAAGAAAGAAGCTCTAACAAGTTTTCATCCACTTTCAATTCATTTCTCTAGTATTTTTCTTCCTTTTTCTCTTTCATTCTAAGATGTTCACCTCCACACATGTAATCCCGCCCCCACACACACAGTGAGAAGCTGTTTCAGCTCTGACACTTCTCCTCTTTCTACTCTCAGAATTTCATTTAAGCCAAAAATATGCTAGTTTTTATTTTTCCTACAGGAGGATTTCCCTTAGGAAGAAACCAGCAAAGTAAAGAATCCACCTACCCAGAAATACAAAAGGCAGATTCAGTAGTTTTGCAATAAGTGCAACTCATAGACTATCAGGGTTGGAAAGGACCTCAGGAGGTCATCTAGTCCAACCCGCTACTCAATACAGGCCCAATCCCCAGACAGATTTTTACCCCCAACCCCTAAATAGCCCCCTCAAGGATTGAGCTCATAATCCTGGGGTTAGTAGGCCAATGCTCAAACCACAGACCTATCCCTCCCCCATTTTTTTTTATGCAGCACTTTAATAATTAGAACACACACTACATAAACTATATGTTTCACTCTATATGCATCCGAAGAAGTGGGTTGTAGCCCACGAAAGCTTATGCTCTAATAAATTTGTTAGTCTCTAAGGTGCCACAAGTACTCCTGTTATTTTTGAGGATACAGACTAACACGGCTGCTACTCTGAAACACTACGCAGAGTAAATGTTAGGATACTGGGGGAGAGTCTGTATTCCACAAACATCATGAAATATTTGCACTGAAGTCCCCAAAACATGGAAATCTCACCCATGTCTTTGAGGTTCATCACAAACTCAAAACTCGGACAAAGCTTACAGAGGTTTGTGAACATTTCAAAGAAATAAAAGACCTAGGATCATCTGAGACCACTACAGTTTGTGTCAGAATCATGCTTTTATATTGTCATTGTGGAGCTAGGTGACACTCAATGCTTTCAACTGGAGGTGAGCCCACATGAAACCTCTGGAGATTAACATCTTTCAACTTCTGGGCATTCAAAAATCCAAAATCAAATCCAAAATGTTGCCTGAGCTCATCTTAGGGCTCAGGGAGTCGCTCTCTTTGATTTTGAGATCATTTGAATGCTCATCTGAAATAAAAACCTATGGGCTTGTCTACACTGGCAATTTACAGCGCTGCCACTTTCTCGCTCAGGGGGGTGAAAAAACACCCCCCTGAGCGCAGCAAGTTTCAGCGCTGTACAGCGCCAGTGTAGACAGTACACCAGCACTGGGAGCTACGTCCCTCGTGGAGGTGGTGCTTTCAGAGCGCTAGGAGAGCTCTCTCCCAGTGCTGCGCCGCGACCACACAAGGCACGTTAAAGCGCTGCCACAGCAGCGCTTTAGCCTTGCCAGTATAGACTAGCCTTAGGGTGTAAGAAGCCAAGTGGATGGTAACTAACCAAAATGCACAAACCCCTGCAAAATCAAGTTACCAAACTGTGTATGGTTGTAGCATCACCCTTTTCAAATTTTTTGCATGGTTTTGGCTAGTGGTTATTCACAGTAAACCTCAAAAGAGATCGAGTTCAAGTTCGATCTGCTTCAATATCTAAAAAGTCCCATTCGTATTCTGTATATGGCCCTGGTGCGACCACTGCTGGAATACTGCATCCGGTTCTGGTGTCCATAATTCAAGACGGATGTTGATAAATTGGAGAGGGCTCAGAGATTAAAGGATTAGAAAGCATACTTTATAGTTATGGACTCCAGGAGCTCAATCTGTTTAACTTACCCATGTTTGTGAGGTAATGTTGTATCCTGTGAGCATATATGTTATGATAACTCATGAACTAGTGGCCTTCCAGCTGTGCTGTTTTAGGACATTGTCACCTAGCCACATGTACACAATGAGGTGGAAACAATATTTTAGAATAAAAAACCATTTTTTTTCTGTTTCAAAAAATGTGGGCTACAAATGTGCTCCAAACATGTTGCACTGTTACCCTGTATTTTTAGCGGGGTTACACCAGCGCTATGAGGAATCCTGAGTAAGGCTGATGCAAGGGAGAAGGTTGCTGTCCTTTGCACCCCTATAGGGCTGCTCTCCCTTCTACCTGGGGTTGTTTTGGCCCCTACAGCAACCTGGAATCCTAGTCAGGCACGTCTATGCTGTCTGGCTCAGGAGATGCAGCACAGATTCTGGCCCCTTATTATTTTTATATTGATTGACTCTGAAAGTGTGCTGAGCAGCTGGAAACTCTGACTCACTTTCATGGACCCAATCATGGAAGCCTATGGGAACTTTGCTGTTGACTTTAGTGGAAGCCCATTGCATACAAGTACTCAACAGTCTCAGCATCAGCTTCCACCCTCTCATTCCCCTTTTTCTTCTGGCAGAAATTATCTGTCTTCTCTCCTTTTTAATATCAAAATGTCTAAACAATTGCACGCTGGGTTTGGTAAGACGACATTTTCATCATGGAGCTGACATGTACAACCTTAAGAAAAGCCTTTATAGTGAACCGTTTGCAAGTAAATATTGGGATTTAAACTGATGAGAAACAGATTGGGTGTTGCCTGTCAAAGCCCCAAAGGCCACATAATAAATGGCTAGGTAACAACAGCTCCAGCTCATTGAAATGCAGACATTATTCACCGAAATTTCATTTGCACGGCTTATTCTCCACTGCCTCCTTAACAGATGTCAATGAATCAGATATCCATGTTCAGTGAAATGAAGTGCAAATACCACTGAAAATCAAGAGGGAAACTAGTGGAGGCACAGAAATGCACATCGGTTCATGCCAGTGTGTCTGCTCTGCTACCGCAGCCATAAAATTCCCTCTTGAGTGTTTGAGGCACCAGTGAGGAAGAGTCAATTAGGCATGATGGGGCAAAAGAATAGCATCCTGTCTCTCCATGCCCCTGTGTTGTCAGACCCATAGAGAAGTGTACCCATAATGTAACTTGGAAAAGTAATGGGCCATTCACAGAATGCTAGAAATTAGATACGGCAAAAGAACTATATGGTTATTTAGAGCAAAATTTTCAACAGTGAATTAGAAACTTAAGTCCTACTGACTTTCAATGGGCATTAGATTCTTAAATCACCTAGATGCTTTTGAAAATGTTACCCTTACTGTATCCCATTGCAAAGGCATGTTTGTTCCTACACTACAGTTAGTACTTACAGGACTCTTCCTTTCATGCATGAACTGCATGGAATCATCGATATACAGAAACTGCTCCGATACATTTGAATGTCCACCCTGATTTACATTAGATATAAAATCATACTAAGACATTCAGAAATGGGACTGTCACATGTTACAGAGGTTCTGTCAGTTTGTAGATATGTGTATATGGGGACTTAAAATTCTAGGATTATTTTTGCTATGACATCTCAAAAATCAGGAAGCTCTCATTCAATGAGAGATACAAAAAGGATAATTAAGTTATTCAATTTTGTATCTAAAATCAGCGCTGAGCCCCAGACAAGATTGTGTCCTGCCATTTAAGATGTTTAAACTGTATGAGAATATTCACAGTGCGTCTGAACCATTTGTGTGACCTTTGGCGTCTTACTCTCTGCTTTCACTCCGTTTTAAAATGACTTTTGTGTCCTCCTCGTGTGTTTCATCGCTCATATCCATTTCTGTGCTATGGGCCAAATTCTCTGCTGGTATAAATCAACATCACTTCATTGAAGTCAATGGAGATCTGCTCATTCATACCAGCTGAGAATCTGGCTCTAGACTTGGTTTCTAGTATAATTTGACTTCTTTTTGTAGTAGAATGTTAAAATAGTTGTTCTTTTTTAGGCTACTTTGCTTTATTCCGTTTTTTAAAGGAATGCCATCAACTTCAAATTCAACCATATTTCTGTCTAAAACCATTTTAGTAATGTTACAAGTAGCACCAAGCATTACCATAACGGAAAGCCAATAGAGAGGTGGAAAAATCCTTCTCTTGTCCATGTGGTTATTTTTGTGCATTTGAGAGCAATTACTATGTAGTCAGTTTCACTGTTCCCTTTGTGTCCCACCCACTCCCCGCCCCTGAGCGCCCCACTCTATGATCACTCAGTAATTTCCCCTTGTTTGTGGGTCTTTCACACAGCAACAGGGGATAGAAAAATCATTTTATAATATAGGACAATGAGATTGTAAAACCACAACAACTGACAGGGGGAGGTGCAGGACCCAAAACTTCTTTATTAAATGTAATTGTTTCTTTAATTGAATTTTAACTCTGATTTTGAAATTGACTGTTTCAAGGTGGTGTCCCTTTAAAACATCAACAGTATTAACGTTAGAGAGGAAGAATGGTGGCTAGTACATTATCCTAGGACTTGGGATATTCAGGTTCAATTCTTTACTCCACTGCAGACTTCCTGTGTGACTTTGGGCAAGTCACATGATCTCTCTGTGCCTCAGTTCCCAAGCTGTAAAAATGGGGGTAATATCATTGATCTACGTCACTCTAATGTTGTAAAGATAAATACATTCAACATAGTGAGGTGCTTGGATAATATAGTGATCGGGGCCACATAAGTACTTATGATAGAACATAGGACTTGCCAGATCCGGGCTATGGTGCACCTTGTATGGTATCCTGCCTTGGGCAGTAGCCACTGTCTGATACTTGAGAGGAATGGGGAAAAAAGCCCTACCAATGTCCCTACTAGGGTTACCATATTTTGAGTGTCCAAAAAGAGGACACTCCACGGGGCCCCGGCCCCGCCCCCAGCCCCGCCCACATCCCCGCCCCAACTCCACCCCTTCCCCAAAGTCCCCGCCCCCTCCCCTGCTTCCCGCGAACATTTGATTCACGGGAAGCCTGAAGCAGGCAGCAGGTAAGCTGGGGGGGGGGAGGAGGCGCGGCCCAGTCTGGCCCCCCCAACGGAGCGGCTCCCTCCGGTGGCCGGCCCCGGCCCCAGCCAGGCTCGGCTCGGGCCCCGGGGTGCCAGCCCCCCCGGGCCAGCCCCCGGCCAAGCACCCCCGGGCCAGCCCCCTGCCGAGCACCCCCAGGCCAGCACCGCCGGCCCCCGGCCCGGCCCCCGGCCCAGCACTGCCGGCCCCCGGCCCGGCCCCAGCCCGCGGCCCAGCGCGGCCCCGGCCCAGCACCCCCGGCCCCAGCCCAGCACTGCGGCCCCCGGCCCCGGCCCCCGGCCCAGCGCACCCCCGGCCCCGGCCCCCGGCCCAGCACCGCCGGCCCCGTCCCCCGGCCCAGTGGCCCCGGCCCAGCACCGCCGGCCCCGGCCCCCGGCCCAGCGGCCCCGGCCCAGCACCCAGCACCGCCGGATTTTCCCGGACATGTTCGGCTTTTGGGGATTTCCCCCCGGACGGGGATTTGAGTCCCAAAAAGCCGAACATGTCTGGGAAAATCCGGATGTATGGTAACCCTATCCCTAGCTTTCTGGGCAATCCTGGACACAGAGGTAGGAGACTGATTCTTACTGACTTGTGAGAAGAGCTGGCTAATTTTTTTTACAACTTTTTTTTTTTAATTAAAAAATGGCTTTTCAACTCAAATGAGAATTTTTGCAGAAATTATTCAATGAAGTTAAACTTTTCCTACTTTTTAATGAAAAGCAAAAAATGTGCTTTTTGAAAACTGAAAACTATTCTGTTCCCCTGCCCACAGCCCTTACATGGTTTTAGTCCCTTTTCTCTCCTTTTCCAGTGGAAAAGGGGGAGGGGAAGGCAAGAAAATAACAAAAAGAGAAAAAATGTTTTTAAAACCTGAATATTGGGGATGGGGGGTGAGGGAGGTTTTTTTGTAAACTGTAAACTGAGAATTTTTTCAATTTTCATTTAGACAAAAAACACTGACAACATTAAAATCTTCCATTTTCTTTGAATTTCCCCCCCTGAAACTATATAACATTTTTCAATGAGCTCTATCTACAAGGCAGTTGCTACACCCTGAAACAAAAGATTTGCATCCACTTCACTTGCACAATTACCAATGTTACTACTAAGTCATACATTTTTTCTTATGGGTTAGACAAACTTGGAACAGCACCCTGAGAGGTATCTGTGAAAGTCCAAAACTCAGAGGAGCCCAAATTTGCTGTTCTCCCACACAAAACAGTGCTAGTTTCACCACATTTATTATGGTAAATTATTATAAATACAGGACCACAAAATGGACTATAGAAAGTGTTAATTTGGCTACCAAAATGAATAATCAATGATTTAAATCATTCAAGCCAGCTCTACTGTCTGGGCAGAGTATTTGACCATATAGGCCATCAAACCATTAGGGAGCTCAAAATGCTGAGTGCTCTAAGACCTACCAAATATAAATAGCTTCATCACTCAAAAAAGTTCTAAGGGTCTAGTTCTCCCTCAATGTCCCTGCTCCCATGTAGATCAATGGCAACGTTCCCCACAGACTTCAGTTGAGCAGGACCAGCCCTTTAGTGCCCCTGAGCTTGAAAGAAAATCATGTGGGGAGAGTATGCTGCAGAGAAAAGCACTTTCACTGGTCAAAAATAATAATTGACATCACTGGAGATTTTTAAGAGCAGGTTAGACAAACACCCGTCAGGGATGGTCTAGATAATACTTAGTCCTGCCATGAGTGCAGGGGACTGGACTAGATGACCTCTCAAGGTCCCTTCCAGTCCTATGATTCTATGATTATAGATTCATAGATTTTTGTTTTAAAGACAGAAGGGAAATTTATGATCATCTAGTTCGACGTCCCGCATATCACAGGCCATAGAATCTCATCACATAATTTCTGCATCAAATCCATGACTTCTTTTTGAGCTATATCCTCTTACCTCAGTGATATCAAAGGTCAACATTATCAAGTCCATAGTGAGCCACCTGAAAAAAATAAGTGGCAGGACACATCTGCAGATCCCTTTGACTTCAGCAAGAACTGTGGATCTTCACCACTACTTCAGCCATTTATTCAAGTGCCTAATTGTTGACTTAGTTGCCTGGTTTAGGTTCCTAAGTCTGACAAAGCATTTTACAAAAATTAAGTAGACTAAGATTCAAACAACACCCATGTGACATACCAACAGACATTCTGATCTCCATACCATAGAAGGGGAAATTTAGACAGAGAAGTTTGATTTGCCAAAGGTCATACAGTACTCAGAGTAGAGCAGCTCATGGTGCCTACTCCATCCCAAACAGACTTACATTTACATTTATCTTATGATCTCCTTGCATACTGCGCAGCCTGCCGAAGACTAGATATGGAACAAAGATCCAAGAGCAACAGACAGAAACAATAAATAGTGCTATTTCAAGGGATTCTACTGCCCTAGGCAAATGGACGTCTTTTTGAATGTTTGCTTTCCCAGAGGAATCCATGCTCATTTTAACAAAGTCCCTTGTTCTTCTTTTGAAGCGAAGAAAAAGATCTACTGTTAGTATAGGTCTGGGAAATTGGTCAGATTCTGCTGTCAATTATGCTGCTGTAAATCTGGAGTGACTGCACTGCAGTCGGAGCAGACAATTCGATTTTCACAGATGTAGCAGAGCAGAATCAGGGCCATTTTTCTTCATTCTTGAACCAAGAGATTTACTTGGTGCCACTTTATTCAATGGTCAGAATTGTCAGATATTGGGCTGGGACACTGAACATTCCAAAGGCCGGGGATAATCCCTGATTTCCTTACTATTGCAAAGAGACATCCACAATACTTCTGAAGAAATCAAGAGGACTGGCTGAGTTCAAAGTCTTTGAAGGGGCTATTAACGAACTGTTGCGCTTTAAAAAAGTCAACTAAACTTGGATGGTTTCATTAGAGACCACATCCTCAGTTTTAATTACGCCTTATATTATGTCCCACCCTGTGTCATTGGACCACAGATAAACATTTTAGACCAAGGAGCAGCTTTGCTCTCTACTCTTTCTTCCCCCTCCCTTTTTTGTCTCCACTGGACTATGACATGCCATTTTTCAACCTTGTTAAAAGCTGCTGTTATATAAATTGCTAGATCTATTAGTATATCTCAATTACTGCATCTTGTGCTACCCTTAGCCTCTTGTGAGGCACAATTGTCATGATTTATACTATACTAACAATGATATTTTTACATTAGTAAGCAATTAAAGAACTGAACAGCACCCCTGGGAAGTTCAGAAAAGCTTGGAAGATTCACCATCATTTTGAGTTATATCTGGTCTAATTGTATTTACAGAAACCTTCCAAAAGAATAAATAACTTGTCAAAATATTTGCAGTGTTCAGAATAAATGTATGTGTAAAGAGCATCATTAATGGCTCAAATTTATTATAGGAGTAAAACAAAGGTAAAGAAAATGGACTGTGATGAGGTTACACAGGGAAATTGATCACTAGATTTTAGTCTTGTCAGACAGAACCATTCAGAAGAAAATAAAGCAGATTCAAATAATCTTATGGTCTTTGCAAACAGTGCAAAGATGACAGATATGGTCATTAGAGCATATATTCTTTTAAGTTTAATATTACAAAAGTGACAACCGTGCCATGTTAGAAGTTGCAATGCTCTGACTACAAAATATACTTGCCATCACAGATGCAATCAAAGCTGGGTTTTCCCATCAAGGCACACACCACCATGCAGACATGCTATCTTGTGCAATTGTATGTATCACTCAGTAATTAAAATTAGAAAAGATAGTGAAAGATACATGACTGAACTTGCTTCATCATCAATGATAAAGTGGTTTCGAATAGCAAGACTTAGGGGGAAAAAAGGCAGGGGGGGAATCCTTGACTAGATTCAATGGTATAAAATAGACTATTCCTTTCATTCAGCTCCCTAGGGGTCCAGATTCAATCACTGTTGCAAACACTGAGAATGCTTTTCTGTACATATAATCCATTGAGTGGCATGAACAAGTACTGCTCAAACCAAGTGTAGGTGGGAGAATTGGGCTCTGTGTAGCAAGAATCCTGTCTATTTGTTTAATTAAAGAAAGGTTTAAGAACAAAGGTACAGAACCCTGAAGACTTTGGGTACCAGTCAGTGAACGGTACACTTTTACACTGGCTAGCATAAAATAGCTTCATTGTCCCTTTAAAAGAACTCCACTAGCCTGATCTTCGGAAGTGCTGAGCACACAGTAGCTTCCGTGGAAGCTTTTGGGTGGGTGCTCAGCACTTTTGAAAATCAGCCACAAACAACTAGTGAAAGGATGCCTGGCTCTGACACAACTTCTCCTTTGTTCACACCTTCTGCTCTCAATGCTGACTCCACCTCATAGCCCTGTCTTCAATAGCCCAGAAGAGAGTTGCAGATTAATCATAGCAGGGCATGCGGCATAAAATACTCAACACTACTGCCTTCTTCTACTTTCAAGGTGAAGGTGGGAAATAATTTTCAATCTAAAAGCTATCAATATGTCAAGCAGGTGAATATACCTGACTTTATTTCATGGGGAAAGAAATCTGAGAAACTTCAGTCTTTTGAAGTCCTTACTCAGGAAAAATTTCTGTTAAAGTCAATGAGAGTTTGAGAGCTTTACCAGAGCAAGAGCTGTAGGATCTGTCCCTTGTTATGGCCCCCCGATGGCCTCATTGTTATGCTGTTTTCCCCAAGTCTATTTCTTGTATCCATATGTTGTCTCTCATTGTATACTTTGACTGTTCTTTCTTTGGGGCAGGGACAATCTTTTTGTTATAAGTGCTTAGCGGAATGGGGCCCTGATCATTCAGTGGTGTTTTTAGGAGCTATCACACTACAAAAAACCCCCAAACTATTATTGTTCTGAAACATCCAGATTGTGTCTAAAGTGACTGGAGTGAACATAAATGTGCCCCTTCATATGAGGTTAATGAGGTTATACAAGCACACAGCTCATGTTGCATTCATATAAATGTAAAACAAGCCATTTATATTGATAGTGAAAATATCACCTCTTGCATGAATTATGCTACACACACTCATACAGTATAACAAGGATAAAATGATTCTTCCACTGCCCACCTTCACAGATAGTCTACACAGATCCATTCTACTCCCATATCTTCTACATTCTACTCCCATATCTTCTACAAATAGAAATAATATATTAAGACTAGAGATCTTGATCACAGCTTGGATTTTTTCAGTTATATTTCAGGGTCTTCATTTTTACACTTTGACAGCAATTCAGAGTAAATTTTGAATATACATAGTCCAAAGTTACCTTTTAACTCCCAATTCCTATTAACAAAGCTTTTTCAGATGAATATTCACTAATAGCAATCAAAATAATTGTATACATGCTATACAACCACATAAATGCTCGTGCAATTAATAGTTGCCCTTTCCTTTTTAGCCTTTATTTTATCCTTTCATCCTTGTCTATAGCAATACAAAATATGGGCTTTTCCTTTCCCATATTACTATATTTCTATTAGTCAATGGTCTAATATAGCGGGACCCCAAAGTTGGTTACAACCTCGGGTTGCCAGGGCTGGCGCTAGACTTGCTGGGGCCCTGGGCAGCAGGGATCAGGTTACAGCCCCCTCTGCCTAGGGCTGAAGCCCTTGGGGTTCAGCTTTGGCCCCCTGGCCCGGGGCAGTGGGGCTCAGACTTCGGTGTCCCCTCCTGCAGTCTTGTAGTAATTTTTGTTGTCAGAAGGGGGTTGCAGAGCAATGAAGTTTGAGAACCCCTGGTCTAATAGTATACAGGAGCTTAGTGATTCAGAATTGTTCTTAATTAGTTTTCTTGCTCCCTCTGCTCTGGAGGTGCTGCTTCAATAAAGCATAGGTTTTAATTATTAAAAATTTCCCCTTGAATTTAATTGGAGTCATAAGTCTGAAATCCCGCACCTCGCTCTGCAAAAATTAAGGTTATTGGTTTATTAAAGGAATTGCAGTAAATATCGCAAGGACAAGAAGAAATGTTTTTTATAATTCAATATGCAAGTCAAGGAGAAAAGGAATTGTCCAGGTAGGCACTCTCCTCAATCCTAGGTATTCTAAAATGCATATCAGTGCCGCATCTAACCATCAGCGCTCATGAAAAATATAATGGCTGACAGGTAAAGTTACTCTATTCCTGGCAGCACCAAGAATCTCACTACAAAACAAGAAAGATCTGAAACTTAGTAGTTATGCTTGTGGAAATGGGAAACAAAGCATCGTTATATAATGTGATGATAGTGTCACAGATTATTCAGGTTGGGAGGAACTTCTGGTGAGCAATAAATCTATCTCCTGGCATAATGGCAGAATATTCCTAAATTGTCTGTGACACATGGTGTACGAACTTTGAATAGCTCAAATTATGTGATTATGTCTTGGCAGTTTGATCCTGGCTTTGGTACTCTTGGATTCTAAGGCTACACAAATTCTGAAGAAATAAAATCTTTAAGGCCAACTTTTCAAAAAACAGTGTCTAAAACTGATTTTCTTTGCACCTAAAAACTTATCTTTGAGTGTGCAAATCTCATTTCTGGGCACACGTTTGGTGGTTAGACAACTAAGTGCCTGATTTGCATGCATACAATGTCTGCACAGGTAAGTTTGAAATTTTATATGTGCAAAGTGCAGCAACATGTGTAAACTGGATATTTGTGCATGTAACTGGCTAGTAAAGAGTCTAGATGACATTAGTTAACAAATACACAAATAATATGTGCAGTTATGACAAATCCATGCATCGATTAAGTGTGCAATTGTGTGCAAGGGTCCCTAACTGCCTGACTTTTTCTGAATTATACCTTTAGTGTCCAAAAAGCTTGAAAAAATCGACTATTTTAACTGTGCCCATAATACACTTCAATTGGGTCAGAGTTATTGGTAATGACACATGAACAGGAAAGAACATTGCTTGACTTTCAGTCCCCAAAGTGAGTTTGTAGAGCAGACTGTTAGAAAAAACAACAACAATATTTTCCTCTCATAAAGAGAGCAAATTTGATCTGGAATCAGTGAGCCACAATAAACATGATTCCAGATTCAATATTCAGAGTAGAATTAAACTTTTAACTTGAAGTCTAACTTCTAGATTATTTATCAGTCAATAATTATAAATAAAAATTGGATGACTTAAGGACACAACTCCAATGCAAGTATAGCTTAAAGTGTGTAGTGTTGTAGTCTTGACCCCAAACATGCTATTAACTGATCTAACGCTTTCAATCATGTCCCAGTTACAATATGGCTAAATTCCACCCAGGCTACAAATTTTGAATGTGTTATAACTCGGTGTCCTGCAATAATTGGTTGTACAGCACAGACAGGCTCTAAAGTGAGGGTACTTAAAAATGTCTTTGGGCCTTATTATGGACTCGTCTACACTGTGGCGATCTGGATAACTCCACTAAGACAGTGGGGCAATACTGTGCCAAACATGACCAGTTTTCACAAAATGGGAAGTCGTGTGAGGAGTCTGAGTTTTGATGCATGTTTGTTTACTAGATCAGGCCTATTGTTACCAATTCTCAGTAACACAACAGAATTGGTTTCTAGTAGAGGAGACCTACAGAAGGTTTAGAACTTACTTTCTAAAAACAGTTGAAAGGAGTTATAGAGATTCGTTGATTCATAGCTATATAAAGCCAGAAGGGACTACAGCAGAACTCCGTTTATTCAGTCTAATTGGGACTGGATCCAGATTGGATCATTAAAAATTCAGATAATCCAGAGAATGGGAAAGTGCGAGGCTGCAGCACCATCTAGCAGCCACAGGAGAGATCACCTGCGTGCTCTGGTTGTTCGGTAAATACAGAGAGCTGTTATGCCACCCAGCTCTGGTTACTGCCTCCCCATTCCCCGACACACCCATGGCTGGGAGCAGGGGGATGAGTGCAATCAGATTGTCTCCCAGCTCCCACAGCCAATGGGAAGACAGTAACAAGTGCAAGGTGGCATGAGTGACGGAGAGGTGGCTGGGCCAATGGGTGGCATTGTGACCTGGTACGTGAGCTCCTGCTCCTCGTCCCGGCCTCCACTCTGTACCTCCTGCAATCCTCACTCTCAACACTATGCCTGATGCTCAGATTTGGGTGGGCTGTGGACTGGGTGCTAATTGGGTGGGCTGTGGCCAACCCAGATCCACTCATGGTTACGCCCCTGCTCAGCCACCGCTTCTCCCTCCCCAAAATAATATTTTCAGCAGCCTTGGGTGGGCCAAATTAAATGATCAAACTGGCCGCCCATCCCTGCTTTAATCCTTCTCGTGGCTCTTCTCTGCACTCTCTCCAATTTTTCAGCATCCTTCTTGAATTGTGGACACCAGAATTGAATGCACACCAGTGACCAATACAGAAGTAATATGACCTCTCTGCTCCCTCTTAGTATCCCCTTGTTTATACATCTAAGCATCACATTAGCCTTTTGGCCACAGTATTGCACTGGGAGCTCAGATTCAACTCATTATCTACCAGGACTCCCATGTCTTTTTCAGTGCCCCTGTAGCCCAGGATAGAGTTCCACTTTACTTTTGGCCATACTGAAATGCATATTGGAAGCCTGCTGTACTGATTATAAATAGAGGGCTGTTGCACTGCTGAATAGGAAAAGAAGATTTTAGCACAACCCCTTTTTAAATTCCTGTGTAATCTTGAAATACTAATAACCAGGTAGTGATTTAAGATCCAGGACATTGGGGTCCAGAACGTACAAAATGATAAAGTACAAAATTTTGAAAATGAGAATGATTTTTTTCTGCGACATTATACACTCTGATCTGTATTTAATACAGTTTAGAGCTATAGCTGCTAAAGATTCTATATCATGGGTTCAACTGTTATATCCTTTAGAGAATAAGTTAGACTTTTTTCACCTATTTTCTATTCATTATTATTTTATAGCTAACACTGGTATTATGGAATGTTGTCATTTGGGAGTCCATTTTCAACATAAACCTGAGCCTACTTTTTCAGCATAATATGTTTCTGATTTCATTAGGTAACTTCTTCATTCTTATCCAACTGATTTTCAACTCAGACAAGGCCTGATGAGAGCATTAAAACCGTGACTGTTGTACATCATGCCTACTTTCATCCTCGTACACAGGGAAGTGTATTCTTAGCAAGTATGATATTCATTTGACAAAATATCCATCTTTTGAAGAAGTTCAATGCACAATCATCAACATTTTAAAACTAGAATTCCTAGTTTAGGCTCCTAAATCAATTTAGGCTCCTAAACCAGTTGCCTGGTTTGCAGGGGTGGTGAGCTCTCACAACTTTATATCTTCACAGTTGTAGGTGCTCAGCATCCCTCAGTATTTTACAGGATTGGGCCCCAGCTGCTAATCATACAAACATTTTGGCTGCTTATCTGAACTATACAAATCTTTAGAGCATGTAACATTTGGCCAGAAGTCTCACAACAGGTTTCTCAGAAGATATCTTTCTTCCAGTCAGATCAGAAATAATGTGAGAAATAATGTTTTCTTCTTCTTTCTGGCTTTTACAGAAAGTACAAAGGTCAATGGAAAGGGGGGGGGAAACAAATTTAATTGATCATTTCAGTACTTTGAGGGTTCTAGGAATGGCCAGAAGTTTTGGAGATAGCAGAAGAGAGGATTTTTTAAAACCAATTTGATCATCTCTACTTACAATCTCAGGTACTTTCTCTGCAGCAACAAAACAAAAAGCACCTATGAAAGGAGTGACTGCTTGAATTTTTGACATGCAGAAACTCAAGGGATTTTGTTTCCTCTATTTTTCCTTAATGAGAAGGATAAGCTGCTATCTCTTAGGATGGAGAACTAAGTCTTGAAAGCCACTTGATCCTATTTCAGAACTGCACAATAAGAGCTGGTTAGCTGGCTGGGCAAAGTTTGCAATTTCAACACTTATGCAGATGATTATGCCAATGTAGCTCATCCTGAAGTGGGCACATTGTATAAGCATCCCTGAAGCCAGCAAATCCAGCCCCAAGAGGAACATGCCATGCCATGTGTTCTCATTATTGCACATACCATATAATGATCTGTAGCAGGAAGGTCAGATGATCACTTTGCCTAGTGGTCAGCTAATGGCCTTATGGTTTCTGCCAGTGTAGTCATCCCAGAAGGGGCCCCAGCTGTGGCCTCAATCAACCCTTTGTGTGCCAACTACTCCCCCAGAGCTCAGTCACTACAAAGCAGCTGTGGGGAGGAGGCAAGGTAGGGGGACCCAGGCCCACCTACTCCATCGGATCCCAAACTAGGGGCTAGAGATTAATCAACGTTTCCAGTCCAGTTACTGAGCTACCCCAAATTATATTTCCCCTGGGTCACTTCCCACCAGTCTGGAGCTCCTCAATTTGGGGCGTAGTCATTGGCTTAGCAGACTCTTCTCAGTCTCTTTGTGTCCTGTTCAGTCAGTCAACCTCTCTTAGGGCTTTCAACTCCAAAAGAAGGGGGTGGGGGTGGGAATCCAAGTCCCTGCTGCTAAAGCAGCCTTTACAAAGCTGTTGTCACTCCTGGCTCAGTCTCCACCTCCACCTTTCTCCCTGGTGCCACATGCAGCTCATTCCCCCCTTCTCCTGGGCAACCAGTATCCTTGTAAACTGTTCCTCCACTGGAAACATGCCTTGCAACTATTGCGGGGCAGGGCCTCTCTAGCCCAATATTGTTCTGCTTATCAGCCTGGTTCAGTGTGGGCCCTGTAGACCCCATCACATGGTCAAATTCCAGACTGGTGACTTCAGTGGAGTTGCACGCAGTTACTCCAGGTCTGAACTTAGCCCCCAATTTGGTTTTTAAAGCCTTGCACACTGAAGTGCATTTTTATTACAGTAGGAATGAGGATGCTAATTGTCCAAAGTCACGTTCTCATTGGCTAGCTACCTGGACCCTTTTCATCATAACTCTCAAAGTTACGTGTAGCCCAAAATAAAAAATCCCTATGCCCATTAAGTCCCATTGGCTGGGAACGGCGAACCGCGACCACAGGGAGCTGAGGGGCTCCATGCCTGCAGACACTCCAGGTAAACAAAAGATCCCAACCCGACAGAGGCTTACCCTGATGGGCTGGGAGCCAAAGTTTTCCAACCCCTGAAATATAGGGTCGGCTTATGAAAGGGTTATACAGTTTTTGCTATTTTTACTTATCCATCTTGGGTGGTCGGCTTATAAACAAACAGGCTAATGAATGAGTATATACGGTAATTTACAATGTGTGAAATTTATGAGCTATATTCTAATAGCAATAAGCCACTTCAGAGTATGCACTAGTGGGCAAACTGATTCACCTTTTGGATGGCTGAATGCAAGGCCAGCCTACCCCAATAGCTCTGTAATGCATACCCTGTTGTGGCTATTGCTGTACTAATTTCCATTATAGCATATGCACTTAAAAATATTGAGAGATCAGTCCTTCTTTTGTTCCAAAAAAAGAAAAAGAAAAAAAAAGCTGAATCAGGAATAAGCTCTATTGATACAACTACCCTATTGTCATGCGTCTGACGAAGTGGGTATTCACCCACGAAAGCTTATGCTCCAATACATCTGTTAGTCTTTAAGGTGCCACAGAACTCTTTGTTGCTTTTTACAGATCCAGACTAACACGGCTACCCCTCTGATACTTAACTACCCTATTGGGGAACTCTTACAAAATGTAATGGGGCTGAAGCCAATAGGATTCTATGGAAACTTATCAGATTTCTACAGATGTTATTCCTAAAAAAAAAACGGGAGAATTTAATGTAGAATATCATGTCTATTGCTTTTTGAACAAACATATAGAATTCTATGCCAGAGATTTAATTTTCTATTAAATTCTATAGGACAGCCAAGAAAAGTTACCATTCTCCATTGTATTCATAAGACTAACGGGCAATAGGACGTATCTCCATGCTATCATGCTGGAATTACCCCAGTTGAATTAATAAATATGATCTTTCTATTCTATGGATTGCATGGATAAGGAGCTATTATAATATTCTAGAAGAAATATTTCTGTGCCATATAGTTGATGGGCAGTTTGGAACTGAAAAGGATTGCAGCTCTATAGCCATTTTGTACAACACTGAAGGTCTCTCTCTCTCTTATTGATTTTATACTGTAGGCATGTTGGTACAGTAAAGATCAAAGTTAAGTTAACAGAGCATGTTGTTGGCATTTATCCTTGAACTAGAATTTAATGGATTAGTTAAGGGAAAAAAATCTTTGTAAACATAATTTTGGAATTAGCAGCAGGAGGAGAAGTAACAAACTGAAGTGAAATTAAAGGATCATCAGGAAAACTGGGTAGAATAGGGCAGCAGTTTTTCTGGGATGGATGCCACAGAGTGTATCTTCTCACTAGCCCTGATCCTTCTTGACCCACAGATTCCCCACCATGTGGTATGCCTGTGGAATAGCTTCTATGGCCTCTATGGGAGGGAGAAGCATCTTACAGAGATGCAGCTCACTCTTCCATGGTCCCAACCCTCGCCAGTTCAGCACATAGTATCTATCTATAGATCTTAGAGTGTTATATTGCAATTCATTATCACATTATCAGAGCGCCTACCACACAGGCGGCATCAGTGTGGTCAGTGTCATTCTTGCTAAGGTTTCTCAGTGTCTCTTAAAGACGATCAGGCTGGATCTGAATAAACTCCTCTAGAAGTTCATTCCCCCTTGACTGCAAATGCTTTGGCCCCTGCAATTGCATGCTTTGCCCCGGGGCTCCCTTCTGCCTGTGTGCATAGGGGGGAGCATCAGTAGCACAGTTACTAACTAGATACACTTTCATACTCTGATTTCCCCATGCTGCAGTCCTTACCTGTAACTTCACTTCCTTCAGTGGGATTGGCCAAGGGGAGGACTGCAGGATTTGGCCCTGCAGATTGCACAAACCAAAACCTACAGCAGCAATAAAGATGCTTCAAGCCAAAAGTTTATGGAATCTATGACAGGCAATAAACATAGAACAGCAAAATGCCATGTTTTCAGTCAGAGTAGAACCACAGTTCAAAGAACATATAATTCAAACCAAAAAAGTGAGTAAAGAAACACCCATTCTATGAATTTAAAATGCTACATTTACAACATATTTTAACTTTAAAATAAATTACTTCTGAAAACTCATCTAGGTCCCTTTTGTAGTTAACAAATTTGATTTTTAGGTACTTTTACTTGTTCTCCTCTTCCTTCAGGGTGTAGTCTAGTAATGCATTTTTAAGGGCTTTCCAAAGGACATTTATGCTTTGAAAGTTTTATTGAAATGCAACTAAATGCATATGTGGATTACTTTGGAGGGGAGGGGAGGAACGGTCTTGACAAAACTATGAAATCCGTGAAATTAAAGTCCCTGTAGAACTATTCAAGAATCAAATTGGGATGAGACAGATTCTCTTTAACCACTTAAAGGATAAGAACGACGAGGAGTCCTTGTGGCACCTTAGAGACTAACAAATGTATTTGGGCATAAGCTTTCGTGGGCTAGAACCTACTTCATCAGATGCATGGAGTGGAAAATACAGTAGCAGGTATAAATACACAGCACATGAAAAGATGGGAGTTGCCTTACCATGTGGGGGGGGGGGGGGTGTATCAGTCTAATGAGACAATTCAATTAACAGTAGAATACCAAGGGAGGAAAAAATCACTTTTGAAGTGGTAATGAGAGTGGCCCATTTCAAACAGTTGACAAGAAGGTGTGAGTAACAGTATGGGGAAATTAATTTTTGTAATGACCCATCCACTCCCAGTCTTTATTCAGGCTTAATTTGATGGTGCCCAGTTTGCAAATTAATTCCAGTTCTGCAGTTTCACATTGGAGTCTGTTTTTGAAGTTTTTTTGTTGAAGAATTGCCACTTTTAAGTCTGTTATTCAGTGACCAGGGAGATTGAAGTGCTCTCCTACTGGTTTTTGAATGTTATAATTCCTGATGTCAGATTTGTGTCCATTATTCTTTTGCGTAGAAACTGTCCGGCTTGGCCAATGTACATGGCAGAGGTAGCTTTTGCCCATTTCAGGCCTCTGAAATAACTCTACACAAACACAATAACGTCTTATTTATAAATAATGCTCTGTAACAATTTCATCCATCAACTTTCTAGAATTAGAGAGACAACCTGGCTAATTCTCTCTTGTGTTTTTATAGCATCTGATCACCAAGTGTTTTAGAACCATACACAGGAGATTATAGCTATATACACCATATGGTAGTACAGCATATTCTAAAGTGGAACATAGCAGCAATGTTACACAACATTTTAGGACAGGAAATAAATACTACTATATACAGTTGAAACTTTAAGAGAAATTCAGGGCTAAAAATCACCATTTTGGGGGGGTAAAGTACCATAGAATCTTTAATAGTCCCAAGTCATTAGTACCTTGGTTTTAAATCTCACTTGAAAGAGCACACTACCTCCTCACATCAATTCAGTAATAACTCAAGGGGAAAGTACCCCCTACCACACCGCCTCCTTTTGGGTATTCATGGAATATTTTCCATTCCAATAGTGACCAGGCACAATCATGCTTAGCTTATAAGTAGGCCTCCGTGTTTGTCACAGAGGTTGCAGAAGTCATGGATTCCGTGACTTTCTGAGACCTCTGTGACTTCTGCAGCAGCCAGTGTGGCTGACCCCACTGCGGCTTCCCTCCCGGCAGCGGCTGGAGCAGCCGCTGGTCCCCCGGGGCTCCTCTCCCACGGCGACGGCTGGAGCAGCCACTGGCCCCCTGAGCCTCCCCACCCCCACAGCGGGCCCCCTTGGGGATTCCCCCTGCAGCTGGTGCTGCAGGCTCCCCCCCACAAAATTCAATCAGAGGTATTTATGGTATAAGTCATGGACAGGTCACGGGCTGTGATTTTTTCTTTCTTGCCCATGACCTGCCCATGACTGTTACTAAAAATACCCATGATTAAATCGTAGCCTTACTTATAAGATAAGATCACAGCTCAAAGTGCTATTATGACAGGAGGTTCACATGAATATGATTAAGTATTTCCTTCCCAGATGGGATATGGAGTTTGCAGTTTTTCACCTATTCATAACACCCATTCAATTTTTGTGCAGTGCATTGTGGAACTCTTGCTAATGGTAGCAGGCCAGTTCCACAACTGTAACAGGGTGAGTAGAGGTGCCATACAATGTGTGATGTCTGTCCTGAAAGTGGAAACGTTTCACAACGTAGTCACTGGTGAGGCCTGTCTATTATACCAGTTAAAGGCAGAAAAATTGCTTTATTACTGCACAGAAAACTAAAGGGCTATGAACTAGAAAGCAAAGGAAGGACTGGGCATACTGATAGATGACTATCAGTAAACATCTCTTCTTCAATCTTGTTTTTTAAGTGTTTAAAATTCATATCATGTTTCAACATTAAACAGTAGCCAATAGACACAGAGACTACAAACAAATAGATATAGTGCAAAGTTTTTCTGAATTGTAATATCCTGTAGTCTTAAAAATTCCACTTTGGCTATAGGAGATTTTATGCACTGAGCTCTTGTTAAAAATACATATTCTCTTCTCTCAGGATAAGTGAAATATTAGGGAACCAGTTTTTGTAAGAGTCATCCTTCTTAATTACAATGTGAAAACAGAGAAAGAATGAATTGGCTGAGTGAAATATTGGCCCCATTGAGTCAACATAAAACTTCCACTAACTTCAAAGGATCCAGGATTTTACCCCAAATTTCTATGCAACCAGAAAAGCATCAATTCAGAACTATCCAACTGTGGTATTACACCTCTACCCCGATATAACACTGTCCTCGGGAGCCAAAAAATCTTATCGAGTTATAGGTGAAACCGCGTTATATCGAACTTGCTTTGATCCACCGGAGTGCGAAGGCCCCCCCCTCCCGGAGCGCTGCTTTACCGCGTTATATTCAAATTGGTGTTATATTGGGTCACATTATATCGGGGTAGAGGTGTACCTAGACACAGTGCTCCGAATGAAAAAGTCAACATTTGCCAACAACAGCCTCTGACCCCACAAAGCTAGCTGTTTATTTTCCTATTCCAAGTAACCAGAGAAAAACTAATCTCTCAGGGATAAAGTGGACACCTTTAAGAACATGCCAGCTGATTTTTAGATATTTAAACAATGTTACCTCAGCAAATGCAGTATTCCCCATAGTAAGTACAGGGGAATATAGGGAATACCGCAAACAGGAAATTTATATTATCTATACCTAAAAGAACACTGGCCAGTTTTTGTTAGCACCAACTACACTTGTATTTACTTGCAGTCAATGCTTTTAAACAATAACCACTGTTCTGTATAGTGCCTTTTATTTTCTGAAACAAGATAAAACCTCTGCTGGTTTTCTATCAATATAGAAATGCCATAGTTATTACTAAAACTGTTTGTATTTTGTTCTTATTTGCTTTTCAATTCTCACAAAGGAAAATGCCGTCCAATTTTCTTTTAATTTCTTAAAAAATGATGACATCATCCCAAGCCGTGTGACAAACCGAGTCCTGAGTCTGAATTCAAACTCACCCAGTTCAGTGCAGAGCTGTGTGTGCTGCAGATTAATTAAGGGCAAAGCCATTATTATTTTGCATAACAATTTTTTTTCCACAGGCAAATTAAGGGAGCTGAGTCAGGTTATAATGATAGAAGCTGAAACCAATCAATAGGAGCTCTCAGAGCTTTAGAGTTGACAAGCTCGGCAACAAGCCATCTTCCCCCACACCTCCCAGACGGGTTCAATTTTCCGCTCATTTTTATTGTCTGAGATTTAATTTGGCTTCTGCCATGTCAGTGAGGGGCAGGAGGTGGTCACAGCCTTGCTGCCTTTCCAGCCACAGCCATGGCACTGACAGCTACCAAGCCAAAGCTACAACAGCTCAGCCCCCTGTCAGTGAATGAGGCACAGCTAATGCTGTGTGTCAAGAGGCCACGTGGACTGCCATTAAAATTCATTACCAGCACAAGATTGAAGGCCTAAACTGATGCTTTTGACAAGCCTGAAATCAGCAAATGAGGATGGGAAGGAAAAAAAGGCATGAAAACTTGGCTAATTTTACAGCCTGAATCTTCTTTTCTCCCTCTCCCCACTTGTTTCATTTTTCTTTCAAACTAATATAACATTAAATTAACTGCTTTTATTTCCCCCTACTAAGCCTGGGCTCCAGCTGTCAGGCCCCCCAGAGGTTCAATAAGATTAATCCTAAAAGATCTTAGAGTCATTCCAAAGGCTGTAACAACCCTGCTTCTTCAGAGAAAACTGTTTTATTGCATCCCGTCAGTCAAGTGTGGGGTCAGAGCTGAATATAGGCAGTTGGGAGACACATGAAGCATTGAAGGCAAGTGAATCCTTCCTGAATGACACACTTCAGCTTTTGCAAAATTGAATCAACTGGCTCTGAGTGAGCCCCTCTTTCAACTGGTGCTGACTACATTGGACTTACTCCTGAAGTATGCTGGCATAAACAATAGGAAAGTCGGGTCCATGGGGTATAATGTTACTTCAAATGTCAGTGAACATGAGGCCTGATTCTGACATTATGCTAGCATAAATCAGGAGTAATTCCACTGACATCAATGGAATCACACTTCTTAGCATATGCGCAACGTACCTCAGGTATCACGTGACCAGGGTTCATCACCAAATCTGGTCCACTGGCTTCCCCGGCCCAGGCCAGGTACTGACAGGGAGCATGAGGGGAACACAGATTTATAAAGTGCTGACTCTGAATGAAGTCCACCATCTCGCTGTTGACATGTTCTTTATCTTTTAGGAGTTAGTGAACGTGTGCAAGTGGACCTAAAGCACTGTTAGACATAGTAATTTGCACTTCTATATTACTGTTAATCAAAGGATCCAAAAGTATAATACAAATTTATCTTAAATGCCATATTACCCCGGTGAGGTAGGCAAACATTATTATTCCCATTTTACAGATGAAGGAACTGAGGCATGGAAAGGTCAAGTATCTTCCCTAAAGTCACAGGAAAAAGTGGCAGAGACAGCACTAGAACTCAGAAGTCCCACACCCATTCTTTGACCATTTACCCTGCCTTGGCTTTCCCATATGCACATAGACTTTGGTTTTCAATCTTGCAATCCAAAAAAGATCCTACCACTCACGCTCATTAAAAATCATAAGTTTGATTACAAAAGAGTGCATATTCCCATATGTCGCTCAGGCATGTCAAAAGGGCTTCTTCAGTTTCAGGCATGATAGCACTGTGCATGTGAACCTGTGTGTAAGGAAGAGGACTGGGACCCCATTCAGTTGACTGTGTCAAGTTACCCAGAGGATTTCCTTTCTCAATCTAAAGAGTTAAACAGCACCATCAAGGAAACAGCACTTATCTTAGGCAATGAGTGAAGAGAATATAAAGCCCGTTGTAGAATTGTATGCGTGACTACCTAATCCTGTCTCATTTAATAATAACCACTAAGCCATTTGGTCAGTACTTAGCACTAAAAATATATATATATTTTACTATTCCCCAGAGCTTCTTTTTCATGTTGTAGAAGCGAACAGAGAGAGACAAGGCACTAGAATGACCTAAAAAGCACCGCAGTGCTCCAAAAACACAGTTCTTAAGGTCAACAGAAAAATTCAACACATGCTGTGTGCTAAGTTCCTGTTTTACTTCATGAGTGATACACACGCTCTATATTTTCACAAATTTCATACACTACTTTAACCTAGAAAAACAGTCTCATTTTCAAACATCTCCTTTGTTGTTGGGCCTTTTTTGCCAAAAAAAAAAAAAAAAAAAAAAAAAAAGGTGCTCTCTCTCCTATTAGGCCTGAAACAAGAATGCAAATTAAACCTTTTTTAAAAAAAGCTCTTCTTCAGCATATACTGGAGAAGGATGTTCTTATCTTCAAGTAAGTTGAATACAAACACACACACCGACACATATATTAAACAGGAGTGATGGAGGGATCTCAGTAAATAAATAAGGCAACAGAGCTTGTTCACAAAGGGGCCTGAATGTGTATATCACTTCAAATATGTAGAACAAAAAGTTTCTTTAATAAAGCACTTCAGGAATATGCTAATCTCATTGCTAAACACAAATGAAAGAGTGTGATCAAGGGGACAAGACATGGATGGAAACTCAAGAGACTTGAGTTTTGTTCCTGGCTCTTCCTCTGACCTGCTGTGTGACTTTGAGCATGTTGCTGTGCCTCTGTTTCCCCTATCTCTGTGTCAGTCTAAATAGCTGTCGGCTCATCAAGGCATAAACTTTCTCTCATTATGAGTTTTTATGATGCCTATCACATTGGGTCCTCTAAGTGCTATTATAACACAAGTAAATAATGGGCATCAAACACTGGCGCACAATGATTTTAAAACACTGATAGTTTCAGGTTTCATACACAACAGAGGAGGCCATTTGAATAGTTGCTGACTTGGGGGAATATTGAAGCTCCATTTTTTTTCAAACTTTCAGAAAAATACTATGCCCAACCCAAAACCTTATGTGCCAAGAAGGTGCACAAATAAGGGTTTATCATGTAATTGCAGAGATTATGAGCGAAATCCTGGCCTGTCTGAAGTCAATGGAACAAAAATCCCATTGACTCCAATGGACCTGTTAGATCACTTTTCCCATCGCTAGCCTATGGAAGAGCCCTGCATTTTATTTGCCAGTGCTTTACCCAGGCAAGTCACATGCAGCATATGAGAGGCCCACTGAGGTACTAAAGCCTAGTGGTGGGACTTTCAAAAGCACTTAAGAGGGTTAAGCACCCAATTCCCATTGAAAACGAATGGGAGTTAGGTGTATAATTCCCTTAGATGCTTTTAAATATCCTCCCCATCCACACGTGTTTAATGCACCAGAGCAGTCATCTCACTAGGTACAATGCATCTTCCATAGATGACGTGTTAACTTTTGTTCTCTGCTACCTTATGATCACCAAGAGAGATTTTTTTTCAAAGGAACACTGTGTAACTGCTACTGACTTTCACTGGCGATCAGGCTCCTACCTGCCTTTTGTTATTTTTAAGTTCACTCCCTATAAAACGAGTTATTTACTATGGCATTCATTGGTGTGATATTATTTCATTTGTACTGCAAATGTAAATGCCTTGAATTATGAAGACATTAACTATTAATAACAACTGAAACTGACCATAGAAAGCAAAGCACTAATACGTTACAAGTAAATGCTTCATATTAACAACCAGAACTTTTTCTTGAAGGCATCAGTCAAGGCTTCACCAATGAAATTATTTTGTAAAACTAGCAAGGGACAAGTTCACTAACCACAGGCTGTAGAGGATTTTCAAGGACCCAGCAAACATCTTTCAGAAGAGGTCAAGCTACCGAGGGGCCAGAGTTTAAGCATTTTATTTTCATTTTCTGGGGAAATCTTCACCGTCTGATATTGAAATGACTGGTAATTATAAAGTACAATGAGGAGGATCTCAGCTCCCTCTTCAGGGAAAACCAGGACACTTCTTTGTTTAGCTTTGCAGTAAATCCCTATGCCCATGTATGATATCTAAAGTTGCAGAAGACTTGGGAAGAACTACCTGGGATACTTTGGCCCTGATATTGCCCTTTTTACTCAGGAAAAATCTCTGAATTCAGTAGGAATTTTGTCTGTAATTAGTTCAGGATCAAAGTCATTGTCTTCATAAGAAATGTGTTAAATAAAGGTCAGCTGTCTTGTATTACTGTATATTTTACACTCATTAAGAGCAGCCAGTATTCAGGAAGAACAATTTTAATATTGCTGTTGAGACATATATTAAGAAGCAATTATCAGAAATTTTACAGTCTATGTAAAGATAGAATGTCTAAAGAACCTGGGCCAGATTCTGATCTCACTTGTATTGGAGTAAATCCAAAGTGATTATAAGGTTGCAACCTAAGTATTTAGAGCCAGATCCTGCTCCCACTAAGGTCATTGGCAAAGCTTCCACTGAAGTCACGGGCTCGATGTAAGGCTCGTAGTAGAGCAATTATGGAATCATTCCAGATTTACACTGTATAATTGAGATCAGAGTTTTCCCCACACAGTATTGAGATAGAGAGATGAGGTGTTTATCTATTCTAATTATATTGTGCTCATGACCCTAGTATCTGAGTGCCTTATTATAAATTAGACAGACATCACAGACAGAGACATACAGTTAGGAAACAGAAAACCCATAAAAACAGATTCAGCAAGAGACATAATATTTGCTAAACAAAGAATCAACTTTATTTGATTTTCCTTTCTCAAAGTGTTACATTTCTACGAAACAATGAAAGTGGCAATTAAACAGGACAAGCCTAGCTACAGTGGGCTGAATAGAGCCACTTCAAGCACTAGACCTTAAACAGATGCTTCTTTTGGTAAGATAAAGGGCCCTATGCCTTCTTTAGATAGCTATTGTTGTGCCAAGTTCCCTTGGGGTGGGATCTTTAAAACGTATGTGCTCACATTGACATGATGTGCCCATTGTGTCTTAATAACTGTGCAGTGGAGGCCTCAGTGTGGAAATGAGGAGGAAAAAAGTGGCGCACCTGGAATCCTGCCTTCCTTGCAGCAAGGAATCATGGGGAGGGAGTTTGGTGACCAAATGATTTAGTAACAGATGTCTATTCCCAAGCTGGGAGGCCCTCAGCTTGGTACAACTACACAGAGACGGTTAAGTCCCCTGTTGGAATATAGTTGAGCCCTCCCAACAGACAAACATATTCCTGGTAATTTATTTTACCCACTGCTGTGGCTTGGGGTTTCTCCTGCCTGCAGGGCATGAATTATAAAAGCACACTGGACAATCTGCTGGGGTTTAACTGATAGCTTTTTGGAAATTAAGAAAATAAACCCATTTCTTAGGACTTATGAAAATGTATTTCTTCATGTTTAAATATAAAAAATGAATCCCCTGAATAAGCAAAGGTGTAAAAATCTTTATTAAACCACAAAAAGTTAAATATCACTTTATTATTTAAATAGACATGTTCATTATGTAAATAGTAAAATTTGCATAGCTAATAGTCAGCTAACAAAAGCTAATGGGGATGACATAGATAATTCCATATACACAATGCTGTTAATGCGCCACTGCTAAAGTTTGAAAATATCTGTTAATGTTCAGCTTCATAGTAAAATATTATTATATGGGCTTGCAAGTTCACCCAGTTTTTTCATGTATATTTTGCTGTAACAGTAGAATTATAAAATGGGTCATTCTGCACCTAATTTTGCATATACAATGACTAATCTGTTTTACAGGGCTTTTGATTGAGGGGTTGGAAGGCAAAAGAGAGTGCTGATGTTTAGTTTTGATTTTCAGGGTGGAGTCTCTTAGTTTTCAGTTAACATTGATTAACACCTTTTGTTTGGCAATAAAACAATGGTATATGCATCAAAAGAGGCAACTGAAAAGGTTCATTTTATAACCAAAGTATAAAATACATAAATGGAAGCTGTACACAAATTTTGCATGTGCAAGTTGTGCATCTATTTGAACCTGCTAAACCCACCTTTCTGCATGCAACCCAACAACTGTGCATACAAAAGGATAAATGCACATGCAAAACAGACAATCGCATGTAAAAGCATGTGGATGTGGATGTGCACTCCATGAGGGGCACAGTTGTGCGGTCTTCGAAGTGTTGGCCTTCAGCCTATAAAGGCTCAGTGCTTACTCAGCCAAAATACTCATTGGCAAGGGCAGACATTCTCTTCCAGTACCTTAAAAACTGTCTGAAGGAGGGGAGGGGAGGGGAGCGGAGGGGAGTTAGTATTTTTCACCATCCCTTTGAGCCTACAAAAGTCCCTCTAGGGATCTCTAGGATTAGTGTGCTTTGCCAGACAGAGGAAGGAGAAGGCAAGGTAAAACTAGCAAGGGACAAGTTCACTAACCACAGGCTGTAGAGGATTTTCAAGGACCCAGCAAACATCTTTCAGAAGAGGTCAAGCTACCTGGAAAACCCAGAGAATTTCGGTTGGGAAATATAAGATTTAATGCTGCTTCTTGCAGCTTTATCTCCAGTTTTGCTCCTTCTTTCCCTCTCAGAGAAGGGCAAAGTGAATAGGTGGTGACCTAAAGGTAGAACAATTACTGAGTGAACGACGGGGCAGAGATACTGAGAAGCAGCACTGAGGAGCTGTCTGTCTGCCAGATGCCCAAAAATACATGGGATTTCCCATTAATCAAAGGACATCTGCCCTCCTACTCCCTCTGCAGACACACAAACACCGCCCCCTCTCAGAGGGATATTGTGCCCATACATAATTCCTGAATACATTTTACCATCACATGGGAGATGGTTTAGCCCAGGGAGAAGAATAAGAGCACCATATTCATTTCCACATCTGCACAGTTCTAATATCACTTCAGTGAGACTGTCTGTGCACTTAAGTGCTTTGCTAGAGTAAGCCACAGTGCTCTGTCTCTTGCAAGACTCTATAACTCTACAGCTCAAGTCTCCAAAGAAGAATGATTGCTACACTATCATCACAAGTTCCTGTATCCTGCACAGGATACATTCTAGCAAACAAGTAAATTCTTCCATGCAAAACAATAACCCGGCGGTGGGCAACCCACGGCCTGTCAGGGTAATCCGCAGGCAGGCTGCGAGACAGTTTGTTTACATTGACCGTCCTCAGGCACGGCCGCCCGCAGCTCCCAGTGGCCGCAGTTCGCCGTTCACGCAGCTCCCATTGGCCGGGAATGGCGAACCGCAGCCACTGGGAGCTGCGGGCGGCCGTGTCTGCGGACGGTCAATGTAAACAAACTGTCTCGCGGTCCGCCAGCGGATTACCCTGACAGGACGCATGTGGCCCGTGAGCCCCAGGTTGCCCACCACTGCAATAACCCATCTATTCTTGTAAATTATAAAGTAATGTATTAATAATTGCTTGCCAGAGCTCCATTCCTGCTTCCATTTAGGTCCATAGTAATATTCCAGTTAACTTCAATGGGAACAGGAACATACCCCTACTGTTACGCAGAGCTAGCGAAGATGTTTGTATTAAGAATGGAGACATGCGAAAAAAGTAGTTGAATAATCTAGGGATAAATTACACATATTAGTTACTTAAATACAACATGTTTCTATATCCTATTTCTTCCACAAGAGGAGATAGAGAGTTTGGACAGGAGTTCTTATATCTGCCTTTCACTTTGGTAGGTTATAAAGGAACAGGAATTGTCCAGTTTTCTGGAAAAAAATATTTCTATCTGAACAACATTTTTTTTAGAGAGTTCCACTAATTTTACCAAACCTTACAGTAAAGCTGTATAATACTAGTTCTTCCCCTTAAAAATTATGCTAGTAGGACTTTTATTCTGATAACCTGTATTTGTTTTTAATTACAAGAAAAGATCTTGTGATAAAAGATTAAAACAAGCCAGCAGATTTGAAAAAAAGTTAAGGGAACAAAAGATTTCTCATTTTATACTTTTTCTCTCTGTAGCTTTGTTCCTTAATCACTCTGCCAGACAATAGATGTACTGAAGATAGATATTATTCATAAATATTTGTGAAATAGTATCACTGAATTAAAACCCTCAGCTTAATGGACCAGAATTCCATTTAATAACAATAAAAATGCCTGAATTTTAACAAGCTGATTCTTCTTCACCTTGTAGCACCTTTTGTGTTTACCTCAGCTTGTTATCTGTTCTTGTGGAGAAATGTGAGGGTTAGCATATCACATACCAGGAGCCAAATTCACTGATGATGTAATACTGATTAAGTTAATGGAGTTACGTGAATTTGATCCAGTGTGTTTAAAGTGAACACAGCATCCAGGTGTAAAACCCTGAGCACTGCTCACTGAGTCTGGAATTGAGTGTGATCCATTTATTTATCAAGATGAAGCAGGCCCCACAGCTTACTCCTTTAATGTTTGTTCTATAAGCCATACCCTGGGATTCCAATGCTTTCTCATAGACTTTAAGGTCAAAAGGGACCATCATGATCGTCTAGTCTGACCTCCTGCACATTGCAGGCCACAGAACCTCACCCCTACTCCTGTAATAGACCCTTAAACTCTGGCTGAATAACTGAAGTCCTCATAGCATGCTATAAAGACTTCAAATTACTGAGAATCCACCATTTACACTAGTTTAAACCTGCAAGTGACCTGTGCGCCCATGCTGCAGAGGAAGGTGAAACCCCCACAGGATCTCTGCCAATCTGACCCAAGGAAAATTCCTTCCTGACCCCAAATATGGCAACCAGTTAGACCCTGAACATGTAGGTAAGACCCATCAGCCAGACACCTGCAAAATAATTCTGTGTAGTAAATCAGAGCCCTCCCCATCTCATGTTTCTCCATTGGAGATATCTGCTGCTCGCAGTAGCAGATCGGCTACATGCCATTGTAGGCAGCCTCATCATACCATACGCTTTCACTCTCCCTGGTATGATTGTGTCCTAGTTATTTTAATTAAACATTTCATTGATGCCTGTTATGAATTGTAATTCATAACTCAGAACTACTTCTTGAGGTTAGATCTCAATGAAAAGAATACCAGCAACGAACAGTAAACTTCCTTTTTCATACTGTGCAGGATGTTTCATTTCCATGTAACAGAATGAACTCTGCACACTTTCCCATAAATCAAGCACTAAATAAAGGGGAAACATACTGACACATACTTTGAAAAAGTAAAATGCAATATAAATTTTCTGTGGAGGAAACGGTACCAAGGATTCCACTCTGTGTACGCTCTATAAATGATACCACATTTTTTTTATCACCACTCTCTTCTGCCACTGGCATCTGCATCTATTTTTCACACAATAGGAAAACATTTGAGTGGGAAGAGGAGTTGGCTTATGAAAGTCTATTTCTTGTCATTTTCCTAACAAACGATAAAAATTATAATGTTTATATGCATATTTCTTATATATAATAAATTGTCTGTCTTGTGTATTTAGATTGTAAGTTCTTTGGAGGAGACACTGTCTCTCATTGTATATTTGTACAATACCTAGCACAATGGGCCCCATCCACAGTCAATCTCTTGGCACTACCATAACAAGCAAACATAATAATCTGATAGACACAGCTTGGCCCATAAAATAAAAGGATGAAACAAAAATTACCTTTATAGAGAAGGCTTATAGGCTTAAAAGGGATGAAACTAATAAGATTCTATAGAAAACACTCTAAAGTCCTGTAGAACTGAACAGAGAATGATCTCTTCCATAGGTTTTTTTTTTTTTTTTTTTTTAACAATCCTATAGGCTTGCACAGCAGGAATATAATTCCCTGTTAAATTGTGTAGGATGGTTATCTTTTTAAAAATCTTTTGCTATTAAATTCTATAGTACATTTTTAAGTGCTCAAACACTACATTTTTCTATTTGTGATATGTGCTGTGAGATACTTTGAGACGATAGAGTCTGATATAACACTCCAGTGTTACAATGTTGTCGCACATATACCTACAACATGAAGGACCCAGTGTGTCTAGGGAATTTATAAGCTTGTTTGGGAGTTTATCTGACATTTTGAACAGTTTGGCTCACAACCCTGCTGCAAACAGGAAGAAAAAAATGGTTATACCAATAGTCCATTTTCAGTGCTGTCACATAATTTGCATTCTAGGTAATAAATTGCATTATTTGGTTCATTTAATTTCAGACATACCAAAGTTACAGTATACTGTGTGTAAGCTATTGAAAAGAGAAAAGCTTAAAAGCACAGATCTTCTATTAATTGTCTCCATTAAATGAAATCCAAGTGAATTAAATTATAAATAAAATGTTAAGATACAAAACTGCAGTGTCTATGTATTCAAACGTAATAGGGACTTCTTGCTACCAACTAGGAAAATCAAGTCGTAAAGGTACAATAATTATGTAGATATAAATATGAAGCAGCCAAAGATTTATCTTTAAACATGTCCAAATGAAAATGTGTGTAAGACAGTGTTGTGCAGTCTGGAGACTTGAATTCAGTACTTGCCTCTGCTACTGACCTACTGGGTAACCTTGGGCAAGTCCTTTCACCTCCCTGTGCCTCGGTTTGTCCATCTAAAATACTTGCCTTCTGATACTTACTATACAATGCTTATAAAAGGCTGTGAGAGCTACAGGTGAAAAGCACTATGTTGAGAGCTTATTATGATGTAGGGTCCTGTCATGGAGCCAGTGGCCTTTCAGGGAGAATCAGGGCCTAGCTGACCCATGATGACCCTGTAAACCAGTGGTTCTCAAACTTGGGCCGAGGAACGTGCTGGCCGCCATTCCTGCAGCCCCCATTGGCCTGGAGCAGCGAACCGCGGCCAGTGAGAGCCGCGATCTGCCGAATCTGCGGATGCGGCAGGTAAACAAGGCTTTCCCTGAACAAGCGGCGGCCCAAGTTTGAGAACCACTGCTGTCAACTACACCTGGGGGCAGATGGTGGCTCGTTAGCCAATTAGCAAGGGAGCAGCTGAGTTCTATAAGACTGCCTGAGCAGTACAAGCAGGAAGCTGCTCAGGTAGGAAGGATGATCCTAGGTGAGAGGAAGAAGAGTTCTCTCCCTGGGGAAGGCCTGGGACTGCAGGCTAGGAGGAGGAGCCTACAGGAAGCAAATGCAGGCTCCTGTAAGGGAGGAACTCTGATTTGGGGCTTGGAGGTAACTGGGAGAGCCGCAAAGGAAGACTGATAGAGGCCTGGGGAAGGGAGAACTATGGTTATTAGCTCAGGGAAGAGAGCTGGTGGGTGCCTTTGAAGCGGCCCAGCAGTTAGGCTGTAGCAGGAGAACTGAGCCACAGGAGTAGCATTAATGTCTATCGTGGACCCTAGGAGCAAGGGGCCAGGTGTAGAGAGAAGGGGACAGGGGACAGGGAATAGAAGAGACTCGCAGGGCAGGCTCCTGAGGGGGAGCCCTGAACTAGCTCTGAAACAGGGGATAGAAGAAAGGCCTGGCAGGGGCAGAGCACCTGTTTATGTTGGATTTGGACTTGTGACTCCCCAGGGAAAAGCCTGGGGAGTCACAGCTCTGATACGAGTGAGAAAGAACTGTGAGTTGAGCTTTAGATCTTTTCCCCCTTCTATCCTTCTCAGCCCCTCTTTCTCCCAGGGACTGAAGTGATGGCAACCAGAGAGCTGGGAGACTAGGTAACTGTCTCATCCACCCACATTGTACTGGTTGTAAAAGACGGAATAGTGCACCATCTGGGTTAAACACAGAGCTTTCTCCTCCAGCACCGAGGCTCTTATCTTGGGCTACAACACGCTCATATTCTCTGTGGATTGAGCACAGATGGGACTTGTAACACCCACTCAGCAGTGGTTACATTTGTACATGCCCTAGAACAAACAGCTGCAGATATATGGTGACATTGTTTAATGCAATGCTAGAAGGTGAGCAGATACTACAGCAATGAACACAATATAAAGCTCCTATAGGCTAGAATAGAGCAATGGGGCCCTGATTAGGACCTGTGGGCTCTATTGCAATATAAACTATAAATAAATCATACAGAAATAATAACTGGCCCTCCTGCATGCAATGGGGATAGCAAATACAGGTGATAGTGTCTACAGGTGGATTTTGTATGTTCTATCAACTGCACATACACATGGATAATGCTGCAAAATGAATACTCAAGCATTTGCATGTCCACAATTTTATGCGCGCACACACAGTTGTCAGATGGAGGCCCCTTTTGAAAATTTGGCCTCAAAGAACAGCTCATGTCATGTAGAACTTGTCATATTGTATCAACTACAGAATTCCAGATTGTTCCTCGGATCATTCACAAAATTATCCAGGCAAAGCTCTATTGTGTTCAGTGGAACATATTCCTTGAATGTTAGTGCCATGGAATTAATATTAGATAAAGGGATCATTAATAAAACTTGGTGAAGCATAATTGATCTATGAAAGTTTAATGACAACTCCAAATGATACAGCATAGAACATCAATACATCTCTCCATCATCATGCAGGTTTTCACTGTTCGTGATGATGGATTCAACTGGAAAGCAAAGTCTTATCTTCATTAATGGCTACATGTAAAAGCTTTTCATTACAAGATAGACTATTATGGCCTTGATTTATTAATTAGGCAAGCATATTTGTAGCCCTGAATAATTTAACCAAAAGGGCAGTAGCTTTTTACTCCAATCTCTTAATGGTTCAGAGAAAGGGCCCACCTGTCTCTTTGGTACATTGAAAACCTGCAGCCATTTAAGTGAAATTGTAGCTAATTAGTGCAAGTGAACGAAAACCAACAGTTCAGCTATACTATGGTTGTGCAGCTAGCCAGACTGCTCTCTCTTCCTTATCAATGACATCTTTCTGGGACTACTACTGCAGAACAACAACAAAGCCTAATCTGAATGCTAGGGGGACAGGTGGCAGTGAGAAGCAACAGTTATGCCAATGAGATGAAGTGTTGTACCTCTTGAGGGAAGCTCTGCCTAGAAGAGATGTCACATCATAGCATCTACTGCCTTTGAATTTAGCAGTTTTCTAAATGACCTCCTTGTTGATACTAGCTCTTTTTCTCCAGCACCTCTTCCCTTTGTGGCGAGGGAAAGGGGTTACAACAGAATGTCCACTTAACAAATGAAACTTCCATTTATTACAGATAACGTCAGTGGAATATGTAGCAGATTTTGGTAGAATCTGTTCAGAGCTCAGAATTTCTCCTGGCTAGGAATTATTAGGTCGTCAGAATCTCTTAGTCACTCTTTCAATAAGTGGCAAGCTCTTTGGGCGATGTTAGATGCAGGAGGATGGTTGTATGGTGAAAGCACAGGAGTAGGAGTCAGGAAGCCAAGGTTACATTTTCAGCTCTTCTATAGATATTCTGTGTGACACTGAGCAAGTCACTTAATTGCTGTGTGGGCCAGACTCTTTAGTTCAATGCAACCATTTTGTACACCTCTTTACAGCCCCATTTTAAGGGCTGTGTCATAAACGGATGCAGTATGGCTGAAACACACCTGTAATCCAGTTAATACCAGCAGATGTAATGCCCCATGGTCAGCTGGCATAGGTTAGAGCAGCCTTTATGCTGCTCTAAATGACATTAGGACCTGCATAAAATTGACCTCTGTGTCAAAGAGCTGCAACACTACCTTTGTAGGGCAGGCCTGTAAGCTGAATATAGTGAAACTTGGGCACACTGGAGAATCTGACCCTGGGCCTGTGCTTCGTTATCTGTAAGTGGGGACTCCGCCTACTGAAATAGGTGTCATGACCAGAGCTGGGTAAATAATTTATTTTTTTGGTTTTCTGGCAATTCCAAAATAATAATTTTAAAAAATTGTTTCAGGCTGTACCAAAAACAATTCTTTAAAAACAAATTTCAGCTAATTGAAAAGTCAAAAATATTTCAATCTGGGTCAAACCAAAATATTTTGTTTCAACCAGACTTTTTGTCTGTTTTGATTTTAGGCATTTTAGGCATTTTGGCAAAAGCAAAGAGGACTAGATTCACAAAACACAGGGGAAGGTCTGAGGGGGAGAAGCAGTATAACCCCACTTATAAGCCTTAACCCAGTGGTTAGGGTATCCTGTAAGCTTTTCACCATTCAAGATTGTAGGAAATTCATCACAACTATGGATACCATGAGAGTTTCACTACTTGGAATTGAAAGGCCATTATGTGCCTGATTTGGTTAGAATCCAGAATCCCAACCCTCCCACTAACCAGGATCTAAATCTGAACTTTGCTTCTTTGGCTCATCTATATCATGCCTATAATTTTCATTCCTATTTGAATAATTTTGTTGTATTTAATTTGAAGGAAAGTTAACAGAAAATCTATAAAAAGTTATTTTATTTCATTGTGTCTTAATATTCTATATGAGTAAGCAGACTCCTTCATTCTCAAAAAAATAGAAGGCATGCTTGTGTTAATCTTCTTACTCTAGCTTTGATTTCACATAATTATTGTTAATCATAGATAATAACTTTAAATAATGAAGGGATTCTTCTTATATTAATACAATTTTTTAGAATGTTTCTCATCTTCTTTCATTTTTTTATCCCAACAGAAAATTTTCAATGTGACTTAAGTCTTACTCCTTATTAACCAATTTTAAAGGGTGAGTCCCACCATGAAGTATTGCAATCTTGCAAACATTAGGAACCAAGAGTTTCATTATTTTTTAATAAAAAGAACAGGAGTACTTGTGGCACCTTAGAGACTAACAAATTTAATTGAGCATAAGCTTTCGTGGGCTAGAGCCCACTTCTTCGGATGCATAGAATGGAACATATATTGAGGATATATATATATATATATATATATACACATACAGAGAGCATGAAAAGGTGGGAGTTGTCTTACCAACTCTGAGAGGCCAATTAAGTAAGAGAAAAAACTTTTGAAGTGATAATCAAGATAGCCCAGTACGGACAGTTTGATAAGAAGTGTGAGAATACTTACATGGGGAGATAGATTCAATGTTTGTAATTGCCATTCCCAGTCTCTATTCAAGCCTAAGTTGATTGTATCTAGTTTGCATATCAATTCAAGTTCAGAAGTTTCTCGTTGGAGTCTGTTTTTGAAGCTTTTCTGTTGCAAAATTGCCACCCTCGGATCTGTTATTGAGTGACCAGGCAGTAAAGTGTTCTCCTACTGGTTTTTGAATGTTATGATTCCTGATGTCAGATTTGTGTCCATTTATTCTTTTGCGTAGAGACTGTCCGGTTTGGCCAATGTACATGGCAGAGGGGCATTGCTGGCACATGATGGCATATATCACATTGGTAGATGTGCAGGTGAACGAGCCCCTGATGGCATGGCTGATGTGATTAAGTCCTATGATGATGTCACTTGAATAGATATGTGGACAGAGTTGGCATCGGGCTTTGTTGCAAGGATAGGTTCCTGGGTCAGTGTTTTTGTTCAGTGGTGTGTGGTTGCTGGAGAGTATTTGCTTCAGGTTGGGGGGTTGTCTGTAAGCGAGGACAGGTCTGTCTCCCAAGATCTGAGAGAGTGAGGGATCATCTTTCAGGATAGGTTATTTTTTTATACCATACATAGGGTAGATTTAAGCCTAACTTGTGCATAATGAGACTGCCCAGGGGTGTTGTGACCATCTGGAATTTTGCACACTGACACACTTAGACCCCACTCATCCAGTATGCACACTGAATTAACCTCATCCCAGTGCAGAGGGAACAGCACCAGGCCAATCTGTCACTTAAGTTCCACCATTTTGTTTTACTGCTACTTGCTGATTTACTTGTACTAATACAGTGATATCATACACCTATGTAGACGTAAAAGAATATGGTCAGTTCCCTTTGTACATTTTCTTTGCCTTGTCTCCCAAATCCAAAGAACTACAGCTTTTTTACATTACCCTCTCCTTGATTCTCTCCAGGGACCTCATCTATAACATTAGAGTCAATCTTCTTATCAGAGGCTAAAATAGGGAAAGAACAAATTAAAAATTACTTAGACAAGTCAAGTCACCAGGGCCTGGTGAAATACATCCCAGAATACTCAAGGAGCTCACTGAAGAGATATCTGAGCCAATAGTGATTATCTTCGAAAAGTAATGGAAAATGGGAGACAGGACTGGAAAAGAGGAAATATAGTGCCAATCTATAAAAAGGGAAATAAGGACAACTCGGAAATTACAGACCAGTCTGCTTAATGTCAGTACCTGGAAAGAAAATGGAGCAAATAATTAAGCAAACCATTTGCAAACACCTAGAAGCTAATAAGGTGATGAGTAACAGTCAGCATGGATTTGTCAAGAACAAATAGTGTCAAACCAATCTAACAGCTTTCTTTTTCAGGATAACCAGCCTTGTGGATCGGGGAAGTGGTAGATGTGGTATATATTGACTTTAGTAAGGTTTTTGATACTGTCTCACATGACCTTCTCATAAACAAACAAGGGACATACAACCTAGATGGAGCTCCTATAAGGTGGGTGCATGACTGGTTGGAAAACCATTCCCAGAGAGTAGTTATCAGTGGTTCACAGTCAAGCTGGAAGGGCATATCGAGTGGGGTCCCACTGGGTCAGTTCTGGGTCCAGTTCTGTTCAATATCTTCATCAATGATTTAGATAATAGCATAGAGAGTACACTTATAAAGTTTGCGGACGATACCACACTGGGGGTACGTCTACACCCAGCCGCTAGTTCGGCGGCTGGGGATCGAAGTTCCGAGTTCGATTTATCGCGTCTGGTCTGGACGCGATAAATCGAACCAGGAAGTGCTCGCCGTCGACTGCGGTACTCCAGCTCAACGAGAGGAGTACCGCGGAGTCGACGGGGAGCCTGCCTGCCGCGTGTGGACCGCGTCTGAACCGCGGTAAGTTCGAAGTAAGGTATGTCGAATTCAGCTACGTTATTCACGTAGCTGAATTTGCGTACCTTACTTCGACTTGGGGGGCAAGTGTAGACCAAGCCTAAGAGGAGTTGCAAGTGCTTTGGACGATAGGATTAACATTTAAAATGATCTGGAAAAACTGGAGAAATGGCCTAAAGTAAATAAGATGAAATTCAATAAGGACAAATGTAAAGTACTCCACTTAGGAAGGAACAATCAGTTGCACACATACAAAATGGGAAATGACTGCCTAGGAAGGAGTACTGCAGAAAGATATCTGGGGGTCAGAGTGGATCACAAGCTACATATGAGTCAACAGTGTAACACTGTTGCAAAAAAAGCAAACATCATTCTGGGATGTATTAGCACAAGTGTTGTAAGCAAGACATTAGGAGTAATTCTTCCGCTCTACTCCATGATGGTTAGGCCTCAACTGGAGTACTGTGTCCAATTCTGGGTGCCACATTTCAGGAAAGATGTGGACAAATTGGAGAAAGTCCAGAGAAGAGCAACAAAAATTATTAAAGATCTAGAAAACGTGATCTATGAGGGAAGATTGAAAAAATTCGGTTTGTTTAGTGTGTGAAAGAGAGCAACATGGTAACAGTTTTCAAGTATATAAAAGGCCGTTACAAGTAGGAGGGAGGAAAATTGTTCTTCTTAACCTCTAACAATAGGGCAAGAAGCAATGGGCTTAAATTGCAGCAAGGGAGGTTTAGATTGGACATTAGAAAAAACTTCCTAACTGTCAAGGTGGTTAAGTACTGTAACAAATTGACTAGGGAGGTTGTGGAATCTCCATCATTGGAGATTTTTAAGAACAGGTTAAACAAATGCCTGTCAGGGATGATCTAGATAATATTTAGTCCTGCCATAAGTGCAGGGAACTGGACTAGATGACCTCTCAAGGTTCCTTCCAGTTCTATGATTCTTCTCTCTCTTAAGGCTTTACAAAACTCCACACCTCCACCATCTGAACTAGTCTTTTAGCACATTGACTCGGCCCCTTGGCTAATGAGGCCAGCCTTGATGTCCCATTTGTCTGCTTCTCCCACAGCTGTCTTTATGCCTACTTCTCTGCACTGCCATGCCTGGAACACCCTTAGTGAGCAATTCTACTGATCAACTACCATTCTCCATTCAAATCTATCCTAAAGACCCACATCTACTACTGAAATTGACTGACTGATAATGGCAAAGGATAAAGGTTAAAGGTAACTGGGAACAGTCTGTATGTATTTTTAAAGAAAAAGATGAAGTATATTACCAAGACATGACCTATCACCAGCTTCAACACTTCATTTGTATGTGGTACCCCTTAATCCTAACCATTGTATGTATTGTATTTTTAGATTGTAAACTCTGTAGAACAGGGACCATACTCTCTATAATGTTTGTACAGTCCCTAGCATATCAAGGGCACTGTCAGTAAGCAAATAAAATGACCACTATAAACAATCGAGACTAGGCCACCCTTCCCTGTTGCTACTTCTCACCCAGTTCAGCCACAGGTAGAGATATGTTTTTATTAATTAAAAAACAAAGTTGGAATATTTTCTTAAAGGTCTAGTCTTGCAAGGTGTAGACCAGTGGGTTCCCAAACTTGTTCCGCCGCTTGTGCAGGGAAAGCCCTTGGAGGGCCGGGCCGGTTTGTGTACCTGCCGCGTCCGCAGGTTCGGCTGATCGCGGCTCCCAGTGGCTGCGGTTCGCTGCTCCAGGCCAATGGGAGCTGCTGGAAGCAGCGCGGGCCAAGGGACATACTGGCCGCCGCTTCCAGCAGTTCCCATTGGCCTGGAGCAGCGAACTGCAGCCACTGGGAGCCGCGATCGGCCGAACCTGCGGACGCAGGAGGTACACAAACCGGCCTGGCCCACCAGGGGCTTTCCCTGCACAAGCAGCGGAACAAGTTTGGGAACCACTGGTGTAGACTGTCTCATGTAACCAACTGAGTACCTTCAACTCTCATTGACTTCCATGGGAGTGGAGGGAATCTCAGCATTTTACAGGATTAGGCCTCCATGAAACAATTCAAATAATTAAATAATAATACAATATATATTTTAAGATATTTTAGCTTTTGGCTGCATCAGCCGTGACTGTGTCCCTTTAACCATGATGCATTACGAATGTCTTTTAAAAGTGTGTTGATTACAAAGGGGAAAGCCACTGTGGCAAATGCATAACAAACAGCTGCATTTGAAGAGCTGACACATGGCATGTGTGTTGTTCCATTGCAAATGCAATCAGAAGTGCAAAAAAGATTATTGCAGTCTGGCTCTGCAGAAAGAACCATGTTTGTACCATGCCATGAGAAGTAAAGAAAACTGTAAAGAACATTATAATAATCAAGACAATCTATATTTTTCATACCTTGCGCACTTGTCAAGTCTTCTTTATTCTCCTAACAGTTGATTGGGGGAGAGAGGGGAAAGTCACTTGAAAGGCTCTTATTTATTAAAAATGCCTCCTTTCAAACCAAAAGAAAGAGATTTGTGCTATCCGTAAAAGCAAATGAGCCATTTCTTCCCAGCTTTCATCATCAAAACCTCAGAAGCCTGTGTGCAAGCTACCTTCAGAATCTACTTCCAAAGTTTTATTTGCACAACCAGGAGTCAATTGAAGCAGAGTCACTGTAATCCCAGATCTCACCAGTACTTCCTCGGGGCCAAATCCTGCATTCTTTGCTCAAGATTTACTAAGCTAAAGCTCTCACTGATGTTAACGGAAATTCAGCCTGAGTAATTCATCAATGAGGACTCCAGGATTTGGTTCTATACCACTTCGGTAACAACTTAAAAGGTATGTGTACAAAATAACCATTGGAGAACATTCCATTTTCCAAAGCTGCGTGGCATTACCTTGATTTGGGGCCTACACCTCATAGTGGAACCTGCTATCATTAAGGTTGTTTACAGGTTACAAGTGCATCAGAGAAACTCAGTGAAGTTCTCCATTTCAGTACATTGGCTCTCCTGCAGGCACGTCACCACAGCCAACTTCATTAAATCAACACAATACAGTGAAGATTTCATTCATGTTCCAAGTCCCAGCATTTAATTCTAAATTGATAGCTATCATGTCAAAATATGTATACTCTATTGCACCAGAGATTAATCTAAAGCAACATTTTACTTACAGCCTGCCCATGTTTCCCCACCATTTAGCTAAGTGGTTTCCTCAGTAGGCTTACTGCACTTAAAACAGGTTTCAGAGTAGCAGCCGTGTTAGTCTGTATCCGCAAAAATAACAGGAGTACTTGTGGCACCTTAGAGACTAACAAATTTATTAGAGCATTTTAGAGTTGTAGCCCACGAAAGCTTATGCTCTAATAAATTTGTTAGTCTCTAAGGTGCCACAAGTACTCCTGTTATTTTTGCACTTAAAACAGTATGTTTGCTTCAAAAAGTTAAAAGAAATGCTGAGAACATCACATGCTATGGGTTGAAAAAGGAATCCCATTAACATTTCTGATCCTCTTCTAAAGACCTTTGAAGGGATTAAGCTGCATTGGGGAAACTGGGTGACATAAGGTTCGGCATGTTAATGTTCTTCAGCTAAAACATTGGGACTGGTCTATAAAATAAGTACACTGTCCCCATTTACATCTCTTCAGCACATATGTTTCTTCACACCACAAGAAACTAGCTGACTAAGCTGCCTGTGTGTTATTTTCTGAAGAAAAATCCCAACACCTCCTATATCTTCATGCGGTGTGCTAGCTTTTGCTTAATCTCCTTAATCTTTGTGATTATGCCCATGTCTTTACTCCCAACCCTTACTGTCCTTGTTATCCATGCATTGTTTCTCAGTTTATAAACTCTTCAGGACAGGGATCATATCTTATTTGTATAGAGAGACACCTGATTTTCACTCAGATGCTGTTAAAATACTAAATAATAATAATGAGGGAATAATATGAAGTGGCTTAGTACCAAGGACCGGACAATTACAAACAAGTTCTAGGGAATTCTATTGCTCACCAGGAAATGAACTCACTCATGCCAATGTGGGATCAGTAAAATCCAAGTAGCTTTAGATACTCCAAAAGAAGTCTAATGGTAGGAAGAATTGAAATGTCTCCATTCTCGTAGGGCGGCATTACAAATGATAAAATAGCTAGATATATCCAAAAGCATAAGAATGTGTTAGCTCTGTGATCACGAGAACATTCCATTTAGGGATATACTTTTCTGTATGAACCGCCATCCCTTTCAATATCCCCTTACATTCACAGCACACAAGCCCTTGTGTGAATCGATCGAAAAATGCAAATAACACCTACTATGCAAAAATACATAGAAGAAGCCAACAAATTCTTCCAGTTTGGAGCTTGAGCAGAAAATACTATTTAAAAACATCTCAGCATCTGAACTTTGTTTCCGGTTTATATTTGCAGTGCATAACATACACAAATATATAGAGCTGCTTGGAAATTTTCCCACAGATCATTTATCTCATCAGAAAATGTCAATTTATCGATATCTTACCGACCTCAGAACCATATCCATTTTGCCAAAATTCTGATGAAAACCAGACAGGACTCCATTCCTGACAACTCACCTGCCCAGCTCCCTAACACCCTGCCTTGGTCCAAGGCTTATGGCTCCTTAGCAGCCTGGGTTTCCAGCCTCCCAGCTCCTCTGCAGCCTAGAAGACTTGGCTCCATGTGCTGTCCAGCTCCCAGAGCTCCCTGGAGAACCTCAGGGACACTTTGAAATTCTCACCCCATGGTAAATTTCAAAATTGAATGTGTGTTCTATTTCCGAACAATTTTTTTATTTCCCACAGAATGAGAATTCCAGATTCCTGCCAGCTCTCCAAATATGTATACATCAAGTTTTCTACTGTTGGTTTCTCTCTACTACTGTATTCATTATTTCCTTGTAAAGAGGAAGGCAAGTAAATACATATCGGATGTAAAATTATTCATTGACTAAAGTCCCTCTCTTTTATTAGGAAAAAAATCATGCTGTTCTAAAAACTTGACATTTTTATATGAATCGTCAGAAGAAAAAAATCTGATGCATTGGTGGGATTAGGCACTAATAACATCTAGTAACTTTTGATGTCTAATAGCGGGGATTTTTTTTCATACTTCACAGGGCATAGTTTATTATATGTTGTTTCCGAATGGATGGGGTATGTTGAAGACATTCTACTGTACTATACAGAATGTTGGGAGGTTTTCTGTTGAACTAAAAAAAAAATTGCAGATTTTGTTGGAATTGATCACCATTTAGCTTTCAACTTAACACACAAATCAAACAAAGATATCAAATAGCTTTTAATACCTGCATAAAAGACAGACCAGGAGTTCAAACTCAAGAGTATGAAGGTCTCTTCAACAGCAATTCTGCAAGATGTCACATACGGATTCCAGGTTTAAGGAACAAGTAAACCATACGAAAAATAAATAATCCACGACTACTATGACACTAGAACAAGTAACAAAATCTTTTAACCTTTGTGTCATGCGGTTAATAAACATAAATTTAGTTGTTCTAATCTCAGAGGTAAAAGAAAATACAAAAAACCCCATCAGATTAGCAGGTCTTGGAGAAAGATGGTTCTTTTATCTCATAAATTTTATTTAAGGCAAAGGCAATTTAAGGCAAAGAAATGCTAACTGACAATGTTTAGCACCTATCCAGCTGCCTTTCCTCAGTGTGAGTCAAATGCTCATTATTGCAAAACTAAATTTTGGAGAGGCTCCTTTCTTGTTTTGACTTTTAACTTCTGATCCTTGCAGACTTTAGTTTGCAAAGTGATTTGGCAGTTTCTGAAGAGAGAAGAGTAAGATTTGCCAATCATTTTGAACAGCTCCCCATGAGGCATCAACTGAAAACTCACCATTGCTAATCCCCTTGGAGGATGCCCTCATTAAAATAAATGTCTGAGATGGATCAAGATTTAGATATTTGAAAAAGCCTTATTTTTAATGGAATCTAAAAGACCAATATTTCTGTACCTCAACACAACAAAACACCCACTCAAGTCAATGGACTAGATTTATATCTTAGCATAAATCTGGAATAATGCCACTCTGTTATACTCTGTATTTACAGCAATGTCAGATCAGACTCTGGCTCTGGTAGAGCATTTTGGAAGAAGCAATATAGGATTGGACTCAGGGCCAGCTCCAGGGTTTTGGCCACCCCAAGCAGCCAAAAAAAAAAAAAAAAGATTGCGATCGCGATCTGCGGCGGCAATTCGGCGGGAGGTCCTTCGCTCCGAGCAGGAGTGAGGGACCGTCCGCCGAATTGCCGCCGAATAGCTGGACCTGCCGCCCCTCTCCGGAGTGGCTGCCCCAAGCACCTGCTTGCCAAGCTGGCGCCTGGAGCCGGCCCTGATTGGACTTATTTGCACTGTCTGAGGGCAGGTGTAAATTCACCTTCTTCTACACTAATGTGGCTCAGGTGCAAAACGATGATTTGACCAGTATGATCTGGGCTCTGCCATATCCTGAGCATACACAGAAGTATTCTCTGTGCTCTCAGAGTTCTTCTAAAAGTGGAAACACTGGCTCATGTTTCATTAATAGCAAACAGACCATGAACCCTGATTTTAATACAGCACCATTTAGTTGCAATGCTTGCCATTTAAAGAATGCCAGAAGCATTAATAACTCTTCTTGACAGGCTAAAATCAGGATGAGGTCTCCTTTTATAACTAAGATTATTAACATTACATCTGACATGTCCATTTTTGCATTATAGGTTAGTCTTCAGAAAGGGCAATGCCATGAATAAATATCACATATTGTTACCATGTTCTCCTCTTTCCACACCCTGCCTCCCCCCCACCCAAAGGACAGACTAATACCAAGCTCTAATACTGCTCATTTGATTGACTCTGCCCAAACAGCCTTTTATCAGGCACAAGCTACTTCTTTATGATGGATGGCTACAGTTTATGGCATAACTGTCATTTGCAGGCACAGTTTGGAAATTCTCCTTCACGGGCAGAATTCTGATGAAGCCCACAGCATCATTATCGCATGCTAAACTCATTAGAGTGAACGGAAGGAGACGGTGGGCTGGGATTTCTGAAATATCCACTAATCTTGTTGTGTCAGAAAATAAATTCAAATTTTCTCTGTGGGACCTGACCCAATTTGAACTTTTGTTTCCTATTAGCCACCAGCTTCAGTCAGAGGTTGCAAACCCACAAGGATGTTTGGAGTATTTCATTTTACATTTTTAAGGTTAAGGAAGGACGAGGAAACTCAGACCTGGCTGAGAAATATGCACTCAGAAACAAACTTAGCTGCATTGATTATGTCAGTGTAAAGCAGATGAAAAATATTCTGCTAGCAAAAAATATCAGCATCAAGTATACTTGCTTAGGAAAAACAAGATGTAAGCATGCATAGATAATTGGTCCTTGAGATCTCTCTCCCTCTCTCAGATTATGGTAAAACACAAACAATCACCACAATGTGGAGATTTAAGTGTTTCTAATAAACAAGAGGGAATTGTAGCAACAATTAATTGAGCAGAGGGAAGGAGTCAAGATGGGGAAAACTTACACAGCAATGCATTTTGAATTGTTGGATCAATAGAAACATCCCTCAACTCTAATGCGTTTGCTTCATGTCCCATTTTCACAGCCCTCCTACATCATGTCATCCTCATTTTGGATTCCATATCATACTGTAAAGCATTACTGATCCTCTAACAAATAGCCTTGGACAAACATGTGCATCTCCTGCTCAGTTCCATCAGTTCAAAATTCCAGTGATAAGAGGGAGTGCCTCTAATAGCTCACTGATATTCCTAAGAAATTAATTGTAAGGAGAAGTTATTAGCTGTTTGCTAAAATCAGCAGATCAAGCAAAGCCAAGGTTGGTTAATACACTAACAAACCTTTCACTAATTTACAAACAACAGCCTCTGAAGTATTTTCTACCTGAAGATACTTTTTTGGTAGTTTGTAATAGCAGCAGCATATTTTAAATTATTTTGATTCTGCCCTGTGGTCATTCAATACAGAGCATCTGTGAGTTTGGCTCAGAGGGGTTCATGCAACCATTTCTCTGCATTTGAATAAACCCAAACATTCAAAACAAAACTCAACTGAAATCAGAACGTTTTGCCTGGGTTGTCTGAAACTATGGAAAATCACTGAGTATTCTCTAGATTCCACCCAAAACCATACCTCGGCCAGGGGATCTCCGTCCAGAGTCACTAAAGATTTGAGAGTCCTATCAAATTGTTGGTGAACTCAGTTTTTGGGTTTGTAACCTGGTTTCAAGTTTCATTACTCCTCTTTCACGCTACCCAAAATACACATAAGTAGCAGCGCCAGTAAAAGTACAGGTGTCATCAAAATCATTCTGCACTACCATCATCACAAATCTATCATGGATTGCCCCAACAGCTAGCAAAGGCTGATTTTCCCAGAAAGCAACAGTGCTTAAGTAAAATGAACACTTCAACCCTGCAAGTTAGAATCCTACCAATATATCAGCTATTTTTTTTAAAAAAGCAAAAATCTCTCCCCATTCTGTGAAACATTAACCATGCACTATCCCTTTCTTCAATCTCTTCTCCCCAATGTGCACAGAAGAAGCAGCTGGCAGAGGAACTGCACCATTAAATGTCAGCACTATAATTCAAATTTAAAATGCAGGCAAACTGCCCCACTTACAGGTCTGCTTAACATGGACACATATAATGATTATGAATCTTGCCAGTCTCTTGGACTCACCCATTTGAAAGCGCCTCTCGGTGCATCCTATAGTGTTTATAAAATCTGGCACTAGTGACTAATGCATCATGTCTGACAGTTTAGGATGAAGTGTCTTTACTATAAGGACAGTAAATCAGGACAAGCCAGAAAATTTAGTTGGTTGCTTTAAGATTTAGGCTGCGATTTTCAAAGGCTCCAGTCCTAAATCACTTAGGAGCACAAGTCCCATTGACTTTCAGTGGGGCTTGTGCTCAGGTTTGCCAACCCTCCAGGATTGTCCAGAAGTGTCCAGGAATGAAAGATTAATTAAGTCTATTACTCTGGCAAGCGAGGACTATGTGAAAACTGAGGGACCAGATCATGTCATCAACCACTAGTATGAAATGGCCTTGACTAAAGTGTCTCGGCATTTTAGCCTAACTTATTTGAGCCTAACTCATGATCTGGTCCCTCAGTTTTCACCTAGTCCATGCTTGCCAGGGTAATAGTCCTTATTTTTAAAGTGACCTAGTTCCTGTGTTGCTTTAATCTGAACACCCATGTCATTGGAAAGCTCAGATTTTGTTTATTTCAGCATGACATTGAAAAAAACAATCTTTTGTTTAAAGGGATTTATGTGTTGTAGTATATGTTTGACTGCACCATATGACTAAATGTTGCAGATTTCCCAGATGGGAAGAGGCTACCTGAGCTAAATAAGATTGCGTTAATGTGCAAAATTAATAAAGTTCTCCTTCATAGGTCCAGAAGGGCACATAGTACCTAAACTACCCTTTTACAACACTCCAAGTAACCCTAGCTAACATCTGTTTGAACACTATGTGCATAAGAAACGTTTTAGGGTTCTGTTGATTAAAGCGGAGAGATCAAATGGAAGACTAGAATTTCAGGATGATTGCATTCATTTTGCATGCAGTCAAGGTGTGATTGCACCTCATGTAGACTGCATTTTGTGCACAGTGGAACAGGAGGCAGTGAAGAAACAGTAGGATTAAGTAACAGAAGGATTTGGGATTAGTTTTCTCTAACTGGGTAATCTTGATGGAAGAAACCGTGCATTTTAATACTCTATTTCATGTGCTAAATTGTCTTCCTGAAAGACATAATTTCTTGCAGGTATCAATGGTAATGTTTTACCAAAGCAGGTGGAGGTTCTAGGATAGTTAATCTACCTGGAATCTGTAACAAGGGAAGTGGAAGTGGTAGAAGCCCCATCATTTGGGACACTTAAAACTGAATGAAACAAAGCACTAAAAATGTTCTCTAAGCGGCAAGAAACCTGCACTTGTAGGTGGGGTGGATGCCCAAAATATTTTTTGCATCTCTAATTTATATTGTTCTCTCACTATCAAGAACAATCCAAATTCCTATCCCAGCAAAAGATGGGTTTCCTTTGTTGTTGAAAACGGCAAGCACAACTGATTTTTATTATCCCAGTATCTCTTTTTGACAGTGTTCCTTAGATGGTAATGTGAATAGCTTATTGAAAGATACAAGACAAAGGGTGTACTGAGGGCAGGATGGGAATCAAAGGTGGGCAAATGATATTGCTCTCATCTCTAGTGCAGAGAGAGTAACATCCATTTTAGATACTGTGTCTATAGATGCCAAAATAATCTGGGTCATAGGGAAAGGTACGTATCAATCTAAGCAACAGATACAATGAAAGCATAGCCTAGGAGGAGGAGGTTAGTAAAGTGGATTGCTATCATTATGTTGATGAATGGGAAATTCTCTTCAACTCTACAAGTGGAGAATGGGAATCAGCTCGCTCATTTCTAGCATCCCAGGTAAAGCTCTGCATGGTGCTTAACACTGACAAGTCAGTAAAGATGCTCCAGCCAGTTTCCACGGCCCTATCTAACTGCGGACTTCAACAAAGAGTTGATGTTTAAGTGCTTTCATCATCTTTGCCACCTGTGAAAAAGACAGCATAGAAACCAAACAAACATTTCAACTGCTGGGTGTGCAATGGATGCTCTATGGAGAATACAGCAGATGAAGCAGAGGTATTTTTCACACACACACACACACACACACACACACACACACACACACACACACACACACATTTCTACTGGCAATCTGGAGTGGGAGTTTCTGCAGGGCCAAGTACAGAAAAGCAATCAGCAGGTGAGTTGAGACAACTGTTGGAGGAACAATGTTATAAATGGGAAGGCCAAGTAGGGTCAGCCAGCAACTAGGTTAGCAGATTACAGAAAGGACTGAAAAAAGCATCATCACTAATATTGAGCCTTGGGTGGTGATAACAATGAAAAAAGAGCAGGGTAAACACCTATGCGAGAGGAGAAGGAAAGATGAGCTGGTTGTAACCCCTTGTTCACCAAGGAACAGGAAGTAGAACAATTACACGGGCAGATTCAGATCCTGGGATACAAATCTGAACCTCTGCACGATCTGAAAGGGTTGGGAGAGGACATTTCAATTCTGGCCAATCTCTGCTAACTACAAATAGCTGTCAGTATAGATTTAGATTTATACACTATCTCTGGCTCCCTCCATACCTGCATTTAGAGCCAAATGCTTACACCTTTACTCAGGGAAACCTCCCACTGAAATCAGTGAGAGATCTAAAATCAATGGGAGTAAAGGATGGAGAAAACACTCAGCATTCGGCCCTTTGCAGAGTCCTGTTCTGTACATGCTATGCTCTGGATCAAGAAAAGATGGGGCATCTCACATAAAATTTAAAAAAAACAGATTACAACAAAAAGGTCAGGAGGAGACTTTCTCAAGAAATGAACAAATCCTCAGGACTTCTTTTTTATTTTTCTCCCTGTGTTCTCCTGTAGTGAAGAAATAATTTATTCCAGTGTCACAAAAGGTGAGACACACAAAAGCACTTCCTGTAGATCCTACAGACAATAATATTCCGTCTTTGCAGTATTGCATTCTTGCCTTTGCCAAATTATATCATACACCTTCCAATAAGAGGATAGTTTTATTAATGCCATTAGAGAGCACTTAGATAACATAAATTAGATGCAAGTGGAGGGGAAACGTTTCTTTATTTTGTTCCTCTTTCTACTTCAAAGGAAAATAGCACATACACATCAGAATAATAACGTACATCAAGTATCTAAAGCCTGCTGATGAACAGCAAATGTGTTACTATATCAAAGGAGACAGAGCCAATAGGGTAAAACACTGTCTTAGTGTAGCAACACGGACATCTCTATAGCAGATCATGAGAGCAAATGCATTATTAAAGAAACAATAACAACAATCATGCAACATGTTGAAGATAAGCGGTGGTCAATGAAATCCTGAGAAGGGTACAAGGATCAGCTAAAAGGAGATATAACGCTTTCAAAGCTCGGACAGCAGTGGAGAAAGCAGCCTGTCAAGTAGAGAAAGATAAAAGTGGTAAACAGTGCAGCAAAGGTGAACCACAGATAAAATAGGGAAAAGGGGAAATCAACAAAGGCAGTTCTGACATTTCTGACGTTCTGCTGCAATGCACTTAGGTTTCCAGGATGTCAAGGGCTGAAGATATTTTCCACAGCAAAGCTTAAAAGGATCATGCCGTGAGAGAAAGAAGGCTGAATTCTATCTCACCTTCAAATGTTTTGCCAAGTAAAAGATTCATCAAATGATTCCGGATATTCAGATGCATGGCCATCTGGGAAGGAACTTCAGATGGAGAGGAAATCTGCCCAGTTAAGGTAGAGTCTAAGGCCCTACCCCCTTCTCACTTTTGTATGTTCATATTTCATATGAAAATGTTCTCCATGCATTTAATTAGGGTAATGATATCCTAAGAACTCAAGCAAAGCCTCTCCATGTCATGAAATAGAAGGGTCATAAATGTTACCAAAACAACGATAGACAAGAACATAAAGCACTACAATAACTGATAAACACCATAACAGTCAAATCAGATCTGCATTGCTAAGAATAGTTCTTTTGTTCTGAAATACTGTAATTCTGAAACTTTTTCCATCTGCTTTACTAACACTAGTTTACATCAAGTCTTTTTAATACAGGACTCAAACCTTGCTCATGTGAGTATTTTTAACAGTACCATTCATGCTGAGTAGGAGCGTACCATCCTAAACCCTGCAGATTTTACTAGTTTCTAGCAAAGGCCCATTGGAGGCTCAAGGCAGCCATTGTAAGCCTGAATCAGATACACCAGCATATTTACCTACAGCTGTAAATCAGCCCTTATTGCATCTTTACATGTCAGTTTTGCCTACCCACTTCAGTCAACAGTCAACATTGCCATTTTCTCCAATGGGAGTTACACCTCAGTAGGAACTACAGGATTTGGCAAACAAAAAGAGTGTAAAGAAAAGCAAATGTATTCCACCCAACAGTCTCCCTCACACAATGCCAGCTGCGACTGCAGCATTCTCAGCCACCCCCAACTAAACTGAGATGTTACTTTTGTTATTTCAGATCTAATTAAGTCTTCCAACATTTAAAATCCTTTGTGCTACATCCAAACCCCTCTCTGAAGTAATTGATTAAGAATATAATGGAATGCAGCTTTCTAGTGCTGCAGGATATGAGCTTGAACCTGGTTCAAACCAAGAAGGTTGAGAAACGAGACAAAGAATTTTGCCATAGCATTCACGGTGAGTTTGAAAGGCCTTGGGAAGGTCAGAAAGGGCATATATGCAGACGGGAGGTCTGGGATTTATTGAGGACGACCAGAAGTAAATCAGAAAAATCTTCAGCTTTGGAAGATAAGATGAATCAACAGTGTGCCCTTGTTGCCAAGAAGGTGGGGGTGCCGGCCTGGTGCCCGGGGCTTTGCTCCTGGCCCCGCACCTGGGGTCCCGACTCCCGGCTGCAGAACCCACGCCCGGGGCTGTGTTCCCAGCCCTGCATGTGCGGTCCCAGCTGCCGCTGGCCCCATACCCAGGGCTCTGCACACAGGGTCCCTGTTTTCGCCCCCGCGTTCGGGGGCTCAACTCCTGGTTGCCGCCAGCCCCGCACCCAGGGCTCTGTTCATGGCCCCGCACCTGGAGTCCACATGCGGGGTGCCAGCTGCCATCAGCCCCGCACCGGGGGCTCTGCTCCTGGCCCCATATGTGGGGTCCCAGCCTTGGATCCCTTACCCCTGTCCGTGTCCCCACCCCGAGCCATGACCCTGCTCCTGGCTCCAGCTCCGGGAGGTGGGGGGGGCATGGATAGGAGTAAGGGGTGTGAGGTAAAAAGTTTGGGGTGGAGACCACTGGTTTTCAGCACCCCCACTGTAAAAAATGTTCCAGCACCCTCGGTGTTCAGTTGGGAGCCCTGATGCACATGGTTTGTATTGCCTCACCTTACTAATGTTGGGATGCCCTTCTCCCACAGGTTATTAATCCTTTTCCCTCAAGCTTATTAACATATACATGAATTAGTTACCATGGCATTCTTGTGGTCAGACATCTGCTGATAGTCCTAACTAAAAATATCCCAAGCTGCTATAAACTAGCATTTTGTGATTAACTACCAGCAATTTAGTCATTACATCATTCTATCTTGTGATCTCTTATGAGCTAGGGTTACTCTTGGTTAGCTATTCATGCTAAGGCTTTTTGGACCTCATGCCGTAATTAGTTTAACTAAGCTATTGTCTTACAGGCGTTGAGGCTTGCAGGCTCATTGCATTATTGCCTTAACTTATACCTAAACTTCACCTACCAAATATACCTATAGGCTACACACCACATTATAGTTGAACATGTTAGTGATTGCTACTGACATCAAAGATATACTATCAAGATTAAAACAGAGACATGCTATAAGTATACTACTTAGAGGAATAAAAATAACTAGATTTCCCCAAGCTTGAAGAGCTGTCCTCACAGGATGCACTAGCACCAACAACTTCACATAACAACTCAAGTGCTATTGAATATGGAATCACACTGGATTCTGAGATCAGAACCTGGTGCAATACGTGTTGCAGTGGCCCTTTATTGTGAACTTAAATCAATCATGGAGGAAAATGAAACTTTAAAAATGGTATTCTGTTTTACAGAAATATAGAATTAAGCATAACAATTTTGAATATAAAATTAAGATTTCCACAAATATCTATTGGAGCTGTAAATTCTCATTTTGCAGCCACAAAGAAGAAAAGAAGAATGGTCCAGTGGTTAGGACTCTAGGACTCTACCATGCTCTGTATGACCTAGGACAAGTCACTTAATCTCTCTGTGACTCAGTGTCCCATCTGTAACATGGGCACAATAAGCACTTCCCCACTGCACAGTGGTGATGTGAGGAGAAATACATTAAAGATTGTGAGGTGCTTAGATACTACTGTGATGTGGGCCCTAGAAGTACCTCAGATAATCAAGTTTTGACATCACAATGACAATCTTTTCAAATGAGGAGAACTAGAAGAGATGGGACAAAGCCAATTCTTCAACATTCCCCCCTCTTTAGTGATTAAATAAACTGTCTCCGAGTTTTGGGTTTTATTTTTGCTGTCACTTTCTTCTTATATTTTTGTTTTATGAATTCATGCAGTTCTACGAAGCGTATCACTGTAGCATCTGACGTGGGGTGAAATTCCATGCTCCGTCTCTCAGAGATGTAGCACAGAATTTGTAGCATAAGTGGAAGGGGGGCTTATGGTAGCGGTTAACCACCATTGTGCTCTCTCAATCCTGGGCTTTCCAGGGACTGAAAAGGTCGCTGGTGTACCTTACTCAGCTCTGGGGACCTCTCTAAATTATGGAAACCTCTGTGGGCCACAGAGGTGACCAGAATTACCATAGGATTGTGTGCTTCAGCCTGGCCCAACACCCCCACATACCAGGGCTTGTGAAAAGGTCCTAAGGCAGGGGTGAAAGTAATTTAAAGGACTTACCGGTACTCCGGAGTCCTGAGCAGGAGGTGTGGCCTCAACCAGAAGAGGCAGGGCCTTTAAAGCCCCCGGGGTTCCGGCTGTGGCTGGGAGCCCCGGGGCCTTTAAATCACCCCCGGAGATCCCAGCTGAGGAGGCGGCTGGGAGCCCTGGGGCTCAGAGGCGATTTAAAGGGCCCGGGGCTCCTGCCGCTACCACAGCGGAGCTCCGGACCCTTTAAATCACCATGAGAGCCCTGCCGCCGCTACCCCAGGGCTCTGGCAGCGGGGCTCGGGTGGTGTTTTAAAGGGCCTGGGGCTCCCCACAGGGGCTGGCGCTCCTGGCTCTTTAAAGTGCTGCCCGAGCCCCGCTGCCGGAGTCCAGGGGCAGTGGTGGCAGGGCTCGGGCAGGGATTTAAGGGCCCCTGCCCCTTTAAAGTGCCACCCGAGCCCCTCAGCGGCCGGAGCCCTGGGCCCTTTAAATCACCACCGGAGCCCTGCCACGCTAGCCCAGGGCTCTGCCAGCGGGGCTCAGGAGGCCGCTGCGGGGAGCCCCGAACCCTTTAAATCACCAACCGGTCTGGTCCGGCACGGTGTACTGGCTCTTGCCGGTACACCGTACCGGGCCATACTGGCTTACTTTCACCTCTCTCCTAAGGAGGCAGCCAGGGAAATCTTCCCCCAGCAGGAAGTGGCCTTTTAGGACCCCTTTGTGCCATTCTGGCCCTTTTACTCAGAGTAAAGGGGCTGGAGCAATGGGGACTGAAGATCTCACCCAGAATGTCTGGAGGCTGGGTCAGAAATAACCACGGCCTCTAACGGGCCACAGGAGGATTATTTTTATATAGGGGTTGTTTCTGCTTCCCTGCCCCCTCCCCACCCTGACACTCATCAAGCCATCTCTGCCCTTCTGAATGCCTTAAAGGATATCTCTTTTCAGTAACTTAAGAAGGCGCTCACAGACCCTTTTTTAGAGGCAATGCATTAAATAATTCATCTAACCCATTCTCATTTTTCTGTGTTTTCTATCCTGTACCTTAAAATAAATATGTGTTTGGTTTTATCTAATCTAGAAGGAATCTATTTGGGGAAACACTCCTGTACCATCCTGGAAAAGTGTAGAATTCATCTGCTTTGAATTCCAAAAGAAGGCAATGGAGGTATGTGGGTGGGAGTATGAACAGATAAGTTGTTGGTTGGAGTAGGAGAAGGGGATGCTGGGTCATTTCACAGAAATTATTCTGGCAGAACCTAACAATAGGCTTGGCAGGGGACCAAAAGAGATACAGACCAAGAGGGCAAGAGTGGTTAAACCTTTGCAGAGTGATCTTCCCCAGCTGACTCAATGCAACATTCACAGTACTTAGCCTTTGGCTTGGAAGGTGAAATACATAGAATCTCTTGAGACCACAGAATATGGTTTTCACTCCACCTTTTGCAGGGATATTTCAAGCTGCAGATTTTCACACTGGTGTAAAATTCCTAACCCAACGCTAACGCATTGATTTTCAAAATCCTCCCAGGATTGCCATGGTACATCCATCCCATTGGGTATCACCATTAATATTATTAATGTTGGAGATGGGAAAATGACTACCTGGTAAGTTAGATTGTCCTTCATTCCCTTTTTCTTCCCTTCCTGTGATGGAAAAATCTCAGACAACTGCCTGCTGCCAGGAAGCAAGGAGATAAAAGTCAGTGGATCAGTTAGTTTTCTAGCTAACAGCTCACAGCCAAGATAGGATCCTCCACAACATCAATGGGAGAGATGCAAGAGGGGAAGCGAGGAGGGACTCTGACAAATTTAATTACTGCTCAGTATTTTTCCTTGTTTTCCATTCCCTCCCTCCTCCCATCAGCTGGAGTGAGAAATCCTTAAGGGGGAAGCTGATTGGTTAACTCTGTTAGCTATACTTGCCTCTGCCATCTATGTCAACTCGGTAATGGGTAATGAACATGTGAGTCAAGGACTATGAAGCAGCCATGCGAGTTTCCAGTTCAGTGCTTTCAACCTAGGAAGTGGAAATACTCCCGGTAAACTGGCCCTTCATTAGTGGAGGTGGAATTTTCCCATCTTTTCCCAAGTCAGGTTCATGACGGATGTTAGCCAAGAGCTGACTGACTGTGGCAATGAAGTCAAAGACCCTATCTTAGGTCTGAAGGGTATTTTTCCTTCCAAAGAGCTGCATATGATGCAGATAAAATATAATGTCTCCCCTTATACCCAGAAAATATAACCTCTTCTCTAGCGGAGAGGAAGGACTTGGGTAGAGCACTGGCAGGGCCATGGGTTGATTGGTAGGGGAAGTAGAAGTGGGTGACAACCTGGGCAGCAGTGACCATGAGATGGTTGAGTTCAGGATCCTGACAAAAGGAAGAAAGGAGAACAGCAGAATACAGACCCTGGACTTCAGAAAAGCATACTTTGACTCCCTCAGGGAACTGATGGGCAGGCTCCCATGGGAGGTTAATATGTCCAGGAGAGCTGGCTGTATTTCAAAGAAGCCTTATTGAGGGCGCAGGAACAAACCATCCCGATGTGCAGAAAGAATAGCAAATATGGCAGGTGACCAGCTTGGCTTAACAGAGAACTCTTCGGTGAGCATAAACACAAAAAGGAAGCTTACAAGAAGTGGAAACTTGGACAGATGACTAGGGAGGAGTAAAATAATATTGCTCGAGCATGCAGGGGTGTAATCAGGAAGGCCAAGGCACAATTGGAGTTGCAGCTAGCAAGGGATGTAAAGGGTAACAAGAAGGGTTTCTACAAGTATATTTAGCAATATACTTAGCAAGAAGAAGGTCAGGGAAAGTGTGGGCCCCTTACTGATTGGGGGAGGCAACCTAGTGACAGATGATGTGGAAAAAGCTGAAGTACTCAATGCTTTTTTTGCCTCAGTCTTCACAGACAAGGTCAGCTTCCAGACTGCTGCACTGAGCAGCAGAGTATGGGGAGGAAGTGAGCAGCCCTCGGTGGTGAAACAACAGGTTAAGGACTATTTAGAAAAGCTGGACGTGCAAAAGTCCATGGGGCCGGATGCGCTGCATCCAAGGGTGCTGAGGGAGTTGGCTGATGTGACTGCAGAGCCATTGAGCATTATCTTTGAAAACTCGTGGCGATCAGGAGACGTCCCGGATGACTGTAAAAAGACACATATAGTGCCCATCTTTTAAAAAGGGAAGAATGAGAATCTGGGGAACTATAGACCAGTCAGCCTCACCTCAGTCCCCAGAAAAATCATGGAGCAGGTCCTCAAGGAATCCATTTGGAAGCATTTGGAGGAGAGAAAGGTGATCAGGAACAGTCAACATGGATTCAACAAGAGAAAGTCATGCCTGACCAACCTGATTGCCTTCTATGATGAAATAACTGGCTCTGTTGATATGGGGAAAGCGGTGGAGGTGATATACCTTGACTTTAGCAAAGCTTTAGAGATGGTCTCCCACAGTATTCTTGCCAGCAAGTTAAAGAAGTATGGACTGGATGAATGGACTATAAGGTGGATAGAAAGCTGGCTAGATCGTTGGGTTCAATGGGTAGTGATCAATGGTTCGATGTCTAGTTGGCAGCCAGTATCAAGCAGAGTGCCCTGGGGGTCAGTCCTGAGGCCGATTTTGTTCAATATCTTCATTAATGATCTGGATGATGGGATGGATTGCACCCTCAGCAAGTTCACGGATGACACTAAGCTGAGGGGGAGAGGTAGATACACTGGAGGGTAGGGATAGGGTCCAGAGTGACCTAGACAAATTGGAGGATTGGGCCAAAACAAATCTGATGACTTTCAACAAGGACAAGTACAGAGTCCTGCACTTAGGATGGAAGAATCCCATGCCCTGCTACAGACTGGTGACTGACCTTTTCTGCAGAAAAGGACCTGAGGATTACAGTGATCGAAAAGCTGGATATGAGTCAACAGTGTGCCCTTGTTGCCAAGAAGGCTAACATATTGGGCTACATTAGTAGGAGCGTTGCCAGCAGATCCAGGGAAGTGATTATTCCCCTCTATTTGGCACTGGTGAGGCCACATCTGGAGTATTGCATCCAGTTTTGCCACGCCCCCATCAGAAAGGATGTGGACAAATTGGAGAGAGTCCAGCAGAGGGCAACAAAAATTATTAGGGGGCTGCGGCACATGACTTATGAGGAGAGGCTGAAGGAACTGGGCTTATTTAGTCTGCAGAAGAGAAGAATGAGGGGGGGATTTGATAGCAGCCTTCAACTACCTTAAGGGGGGTGGTTCCAAAGAGGATGGATCTAGGCTGTTCTCAGTGGTGGCAGATGACAGAACAAGGAGCAATGGTCTCAAGTTGCAGTGTAGGAGGTCTAGGTTGGATATTAGGAAAAACTATTTCACTAGGAGGGTGGTGAAGCACTGGAATGGGTTACCTAGGGAAGTGGTGGAATCTCCATCCTTAGAGGTTTTTAAGGCCCAGCTTGACAAAGCCCTGGCTGGGATGATTTAGTTGGTCCTGCTTTGAGCAGGGTTGGACTAGATGAGTCCTGAGGTCTCTTCCAACCCTGATCTTCTATGATTCTATGATAGGTACAAAAGTCCAAAACCAACTGAGGACAACTCCTCTAATCTCAGGAGGAAGGAGTTGAAGGCCAAACAGCAGAATCTTCACATAGATCTGGAGTCCAACCAACCTACCTCAGGGGTTCCCCACTGGGGGCAGAGAGAGGATATCTCCTAATGTAAGCCATGTTCCCTCCCCTAGGATAAGGAAATGTAAATCGCCCTGGGGGATCCACTTCTGTATATTTTTTTCTGTTATAGGAGGGAAGCAGGGAAGAAAGCTAACTGATAAAAAGAAAGTATAGAGGACTGAGGCATAAGACTGCACTCCATGTTTCTGTGATGAAGGATGTTTCAAATCAGGGCCACTTCAAAGGATCATGATACCACAACCTGCACACAAACAAATTCTAGTGAATGATTAGTGGGCTCGACCTTACCTCTTCACAGCAGCAATGGGAGGCCTAACTCAATAATTAGTGAAGTTCTTTGAAGTTCTAGGATAGAAGCTGCTATATTCAGGGCCGGCTCCAGGCACCAGCTGAGAAAGCTGGTGCTTGGGGCGGCAGATTGTTGGAGGCGGCATTCTGCCCAATCCTAGGGCGGCACAGCCGCTTTTTGTTTGTTTGTTTGTTTTTGTTTTTTGTTCTTGTTCCGCTCCGGCTGCCCTGTAGGGGGCGGCAGCACGGAGAACCAGGGCAGTCCTCTTCCTTCCCTCCCCGCCGACCGGAGCGGAGACCTCGCGGCAGGCGGCAGGAGGCGGCGCAGCGGGAGGGGCCGCGTGGCAGCGCCCCTGCTGTAGCCCTGGCTTCCCCCTTCTCTCTCTCTCCCGCTCCCTCCCCCCCCCCGCCCCAGGCGGTCCCCCTGCACCCGCGCTCCGGCTACGCCGCAGGTTTTTTTTGTTTTTGTTTTTTGCTTTGCCGTTCTGGCCGCCCCGTTTTTTTTTGTTTTTTTTTGCTTGGGGCGGCCAAAAAGCCAGAGCCGGCCCTGGCTATATTAACCACAAAATTATTATGTGTTGCTGTTGCCATAACACAAGAGAAAAGCAGGTAGCTGTCCAGGACTGAAAAGTCAAGAGTATAGCAGAATTTTACAAATGCAGAATCCAAGAGCTGGACTTGTAACAAATGCAGTGACAGCAGCAATTCTAAGGGTCACTACTGAGATCCCAATAGCCTCTCGGAGGGAGCATTCACTACCTAACTCAGAAGCAGAGGGGAGCATTGTCTGAGATACTTCAAACATATTAGCTGCATAGACATGGAACACAGGCTATTAAAGGAGAAGCTTTAGAGAGAAGATGTCTGTCAGCTGGGCCCCATTACTGAGATGTAACATCCTGTGTGGAGTGAAGGTCACGTTGCTGAGTTGAGTCATTCTCTCAAAAATATTCATCCCTGGTTCTGACTGGAATCTCCACCCCAAAGGTGGCCAGCAACCTAAAGATGATAGATTCCTGGGGTTCTGCAGAAGAGAAACACATAGGAGAAAAATTGGATGGAAATCTGTCACTGAGGAACAGTGTAGTCATTGTTTGGTGAGGGAAGGCAGAGACCCGAGTTCCAGTGTCCAGCAATTACAGTTTCCTGAAGATCAGAGTCCAAAGCCAGCACTGCCACCCCTGAGGAGCTAGGGACAGCGAACACATTCAGCCCTACGAGGTGATTGCTGGGCTGCATCAGAAGGTTTAACATTCATATTTTGGCCAAACCCCAAAGACCAGAAAAATCTTGGCAACCACCACCACACCCTCCAGCAGAAAACTAATAGTAATATATTAATGCAGAATGTACTAGGTTTACATACTTTCCTTTCTCTGCCATTTAAAACTAATTTCAATGAGTGAGGTTGCCCCCTTCCCAAGCACAAGCGGCAGGAGGGTTGGACGGGGGGATGAAATGAGATCCCCTCAAAATTTCTGTGCCATCCTCCCAAAAGGTAAGCGAGTTTTTCTCATCACAGAATAGGCTAATGGAATACCATGCCTCCAAAACTCACTGGATCCCAGAGGATTTGCAGAAAGCCAGAGCCATCTGCAGATGGTCCTGTTCATCCACTGAAGATCTCACCCCGCACCGTGTTATGTGCTCCCTACCAGAGACTCCACCTGGTCGCAACTGCCCTGGAGATATCTTAAAAAGAGGGAGCCTCTCTCACTGTAGAGGGGCTCTGCAAGAAAGATAATACAGCTGCATTTTCTTGTCTGTAAACTGCAGGAGGCCAATAAGCAAGATGTGCACCCTCATAACCACACTCTCAATCCACTCATTCTTCCCTCATCCCCTCCACTCCCTGCCCCTCGCTATGAGGTCTCTAGAATGCCCTCAGTGCATGTGAAAGAAAGGGACAGGACTGATGTTGTGAAGGTGGCTGAGGAGAGGCAAGATCTATGTGTAACTCACACGCCTCCTGGGTGTGGTGTTCTGTCCATCCAGTGGCACCAAGACCACTTAGAGAGAGATTAATGAGTCTGCTCTACAGTCTTAGCTAAGGGCCATATGGCTTTTAGCTCATGCATTTAGTTCCAGAGGCGGGCCCAGGTTCGATCCCACCCACCAATGACCGGGGTCTGTCAGTGTTACATATGCATGGAGGGTCACATGAAGATCAGTGTGGTGGACATGATGCTGCACACGCATACAGTTAGGAAAATGCATTTGACTATAGTACCACCTGCTGACGTATTCAATATGCTGGATAAAAAGATGGGAACTTCCAAATAGCTGGCTGAAGATGGTTTGATTCCTCCCATCCTGTGCACCAACTTTGGTAAGTACAGTATCCTTCCCCTATACATCTTGTCCATTGAGTATTCCAATCAAATATTAGTTCTAATCAACAATTCTCTTAGCTTTATTATTTTAAACCCCTTTATTCTAAAAAAAACCCAAAATATCTTCAGAGTGTACGGGGGTTTATTTTTCAAATGATTTTTACAAAATAAAAAAGGAATAAGAAGCAAAAACAGTAAGTAGCCAAGCATTATTTAATTAAAGCAGTTTCTGCCCAGATGAGACTCACACAATGGCAATTCTTAATAAGGTTCTGGGTGTTATCAGGCAGAAAAATTAGACAGCTAATAACTATGCAGGGAAGTGTGCCGGATGGTAGTAAAGCTTGTGGAGGGATGATGGTTCATGGATAGAGGACAAAAGATAAGTGAAAGTGGATAAAAAAAGAGATAAGGAAGGTAGCATTTAAAATGCAAGGCCAGGGAAGTAGTAAAGACATGTGCCAAGACACCAGGAAAGACAATTGAGTCTCAGGGACGTGACAAGAATGAACAGCAGGCAGACTTGTGGAGGGTTTTTCTCCTGGTTCCAGATCAGTAGTGTGAAAGATTAGTCTGTTTGTCTCATAACATGTTAAAGAAATCCTTCAGCCAACTTCTCCTGACAAAAACTATTCATTGAGAGAGAGAGAAAGAGGAAGACAAGTGGGCTCCTGGACACTAGATGCAGATCAGGAATTAAAACAGCAAGGATATTCAAATATGGGAAAAAGAAGTGATTATTCAACTAAGTGAGTTATCAGTGTCTGCAAATAAGTGGAATTATCCCTCCTTTCACAAGATAAATTATCAACTCAAAGCAGGTAATTGCTTTGAGTATGATCCATGTCCTTTCTATGCCTACTGTCTTCGATGTGGTATAGTAGTACTGATAATGCAGCCAGATCAGGTTTGCAGCTGAGGGTTTACATTCAGTTCTTTTTATGTAACATTACATAAAACATCCACATTGGGGAAAAAGCTCTCAGTCAAGGAAAATAGAAGACAACTATATTGCGTATAGCTGTGGTGGAAGGAAAGAAGGACATGTTAGCAATTGATCGAAGTTCACACACACACACACACACACACTTTGCAACTTGTTTTCATCCGCAGCGATGATGGTTCTGACACTTCGTTTCAAGTGCCAGTTGACAACTGAAACAAAATACGTAGGAAGCGAGAGCCAGTACTACTTCACAACATCTGGTGCTATAGATCCATCCTTAGCAGAGACAATCGTGTCCTTAAAACAAATGGATAAATGAAGGTCCATATATGGCACACAGATAGCACAGCTTTCCACTGATGACGCATAGTAAATAAAACTCTTAGATCCAAATTTTCTCCTGTTGTGTAAAGGGAAAACAAGGGGTTAGGTTGGGGGAAAAGCTAGACCTCAAACTCCTTCATAATAGAAAAATGCTCATTGTGTCCTGTTCTCTCATCAAAGCACGGGAGCTTGATATCTGAACAGCAATCAGCAAGGGTAGCAAAGGAATGCACCATATCAGGGAGAAGCAACATTTACCCCAAATGCACTTGGATTTATGGCACCTGGGACCCAAAACACATCAGATTGCCAGTAACCACAGAAATCAACTCTTCTGTTTGAAATCCCTACTATACTAAACACAGAAGTAGTATAAGGCTCTGCTGGTTTTATTGGTTACAATGGGAAACAGATTGTACTAGCTGAAAAACTAGTTTACAGGGAAATCAATATAATGTATTTACTACTTTGATAGGAAAATAATTTTACTAGCTATTATATGTTCGCAATAAACCCATTATACCAATTGCCATGTGGAACAACTTTTCTGTTATAAATACTATACTAGTTTCCCAGTATACCTATTTTACAGGTATAACTAATAATAACGGGTTACCAGTATAGTTAGTACAGTGGCTTCCATTAAAGTTTTGCTACTTTTGCCTTTGCAGTTTAGATAATATTACCATTGTATCTGCAGTATTCCTTAAAATATCCCTATTATTGGAACAGGAAATACTACATAGTGTGACGAAGTTCCTCCTCTATCTTGGTGGGTCCTGGGCTTATTGGCGGATTTTCTTGCCTCAGAGATTCACCATGTGGGTTAGGGAACAGCCCAGAGACCTTCCCCTCTGGAAGAACCCACAGTCCAGGTCAATTGGGAGGTTTGGGGGGAACCCGGGCCCGCCCTCTACTCCAGGTTCCAGCCCAGGGCCCTGTGGACTGCAGCTGTCTATAGTGCCTCCTGTAACAGCTGCATGACAGCTACAAGTATCCCTGGGATACTTCCCCATGGCCTCCTCCAAACACCTTCCTTATTCTCACCACAGGACCTTCCTCCTGGTGTCTGATAACGCTTGTGCTCCTCAGTCCTCCAGCAGCACACCCTCTCACTCTCAGCTCCTTGCGCCTCTTGCTCCCAGCCCCTCACACTCGCACCACAAACTGAAGTGAGCTCCTTTTAAAACCCAGGTGCCCTGATTAGCCTGCCTTAATTGATTCTAGCATCTTCTTAATTGGCTCCAGGTGTCCTAATTAGCCTGCCTGCCTTAACTGGTTCTAGCAGGTTCCTGATTACTCTAGTGCAGCCCCTGCTCTGGTCACTCAGGGAACAGAAAACTACTCATCCAGTGACCAGTATATTTGCCCTCTACCAGACTCCTGTACCCCACTGGTCTGGGTCTGTCACAATAGGAATCGACATACAGGATTGGACCCATGATTCATCTATTCCAGTATCTTGTCTCTAACAGTGGCCAGCACCAGATGCTTCAGAGGAAGTTTCAAGTAACTCCACTGCGGTCACAGGAAAGCGGGCAGACATACCTCTCAGTGTCCTGCATTGAGGGAACAAGCCCAGCAACTGCATCCCCTGCCGGCCACTGGGCACGCTGAAGGGGCTGTTGAGAAATCAGAGCATAAGCAATTGCTTAGTCTGCTTCTGTCTTTCACGGTGGCTCTTTTCCCTTCTCTTTCACTATGTGCTTATATTATTTAGGTAGTTGTTCATATATATTGACCAGACAATGACAGAGAATAGGGGAATTGAAAGTACTTATGCTTATGCATGTATTTATAAAAACATAAATACTATTTCCACAACATACGTATATTTCTACTTATAAGTACTTCAGTAATGGTGGGCTTGGCACTTATATGTAAGTCCTTTTTATAACTACTTACATCCACACTGGATCATATCCACATCAAACATATTATGGACACTCTCCCCCCATAGTAATGCAAAACCAAGCGTTAAATAGCACATATCCCCAAAGTACATACATTGCACAAAACACATGCTGAGTGAGAGATCATTAGGATAACGATGTCACAAACAAGCAAATTTCAATTTTTTACTGGTCCATTAGGCAACTACCCACTGTCCCCACAAAAAGCAATGATCCCCCAACCGACACCAGAACTAGATGTGAGGAAGGGAATAGGAGCATGTACGTCGTCTTGCTTTCAGTGTTTATTTCTTGCTCACTTTTTGCCTTGATATTGGAGGGGAGTATTTGATCCTGACCCCCTCTTCTTATATAGAAGGGCTACATCCATTTTTTCTGCAGAGAGTCTAAAAAGTGAGCAAGAGCAAATCACGTGCTCTGCATTACCCTTTCTGTTCCTAAGGTTAGGAGAAGAGTGCAGCTTGCTTTGTTGTAACTAATGACCTTTGAGAGAATTGGTTGTAAGTAGGGCTGTCAATTAATTGCAGTTAACTCAATCGATTAACTCAAAACAAATTAACTCCATTAAAAAAATTAATTTTGATTAATCACAGTTTTAATTGCACTTTTAAACAATAATGGAATACCAATTTAAATTATTCATAAATATTTTTGGATGTTTTTCCACATTTTCAAATATATATATATTGATTTAAATTACAACACAGAATACAAAGTGTACAGTGCTCACTTTATATTATTATTTTTTATTACAAATATTTGCACTGTAAAAAAGATAAACAAAAGAAATAGTATTTTTCAATTCACCTCATACAAGAACTGTAGCTCAATCTCTTTATCATGAAAGTGCGACTTACAAATGTAGAATTTTTTTTGTTACATAACTGCACTCCAAAACAAAACAATGCAAAACTTTAGAGCCCCACAAGTCCACTCAGTCCTACTTCTTGTTCAGCCAATCGCTAAGAGAAACAAGTTTGTTTACATTTACTGGAGAAAATGCTGCCCGCTTATTTGTAATGTCACCTGAAAGTGAGAAGAGGCATTTGCATGGTACTTTTGTAGCTGGCGTTGCAAGGTATTTATGTGTCAGATATGTTAAACATTCGTATGCCTCTTCATGCTTCACCCACCACTCTAGAGCACATGCTTCCATGCTGATGACGCTCGTTAAAAAAAATGCATTAAGTTTGTGACTGAACTCCTTGGGGGAGAATTGGATTTTTGCCCACATTCTGCCATACATTTTGTGTTATGGCAGTCTTGGATGATGACCCAGCATATGTTGTTCAATTTAAGAACACTCTCGTTGCAAATATGACAAAAATGCAAAGAAGGTACCAATGTGAGATTTCTAAAGATAGCTACAGCACTCAACCCAAGGTTTAAGAATCTGAAGTGCCGTCCAAAATCTGAGAGGGACGAGGTGTGGAAAATGCTGTAAGAAGTCTTAAAAGAGCAACATTTCAATTCGGAAACTACAGAACCTGAACCACCAAAAAAGAAAATCAACCTTCCATCGGTGGCATCTGACTCAGATGATGAAAATGAACGTGCATTATTCCACACTGCTTTAGATTATTATCAATCAGAACCCATCATCGGCATAGAAGCATGTCCTCTCGAAGAGTGGTCAAAGCATGAAAGGGCATACAAATGTTTAGCATATCTGGCACATAACTACCTTGCGATGCTGGCTATAACACTTTCAGGTGACACTGTAAATAAGAAGCGGGTAGCATTATCTCCCATAAATGTAAACAAACTTGCTTGTCTTAGTGATTGGCTGACCAAGACGTAGGACTGAAAAGAATTATAGGCGCTAAAGTTTTACAGTTAAAGTGAGTGCAGTTAAAAAAAATCTGCATTTGTTAAGTTTCACTTTCATGATAAAGAGATTGCACTAGAGTACTTGTGTGAGGTGAACTGAAAATTACTAATTCTTTTGTTTATCTTTTTTACAGTACAAGTATTTGTAATCAAAAACAATAATATAAAGTGAGCACTGTACACTTTGTATTCTGTGTTGTAATTGAAATCAATTTATTTGAAAAAAGTAGAAAACATCCAAAATATTTAAATAAAATGGTATTCTATTATTAACAGTGCAATTAAAACTGATTGTGATGTTTTTAATCTCATGATTAATCATTAATTTTTTAATAATTTGACAGCCCTAAAATGAACATAACTAAGTAGGTTGGTAGATAGAACATTTACTCTTTATCTCTGAAATAGATTACCTTTATGTATAACCTTGTGTCATATGGGAAGCAAACTTTTCAGGTCTCAAAGTGTAATGCCTATAAAATCATTCATCTAAGCAACTATGGAATACAGAAAACCAACATTCCATAAACTGCTTAGCGGATCTTTAGAATACTCAAGGGCTTTCCTGAATTGGTTCAGTTTCATTGATTATAAAAAGATCAATCAATAAGTTACATATGTATACAAACAAAATACAGCAAAATATCTGTAGGGAACTGCATTATAAATATAAAAGAAAACACACTGAAATGGATTTTTAAAAAAACCCCACACATTCAAATGCCCCACCCCAAACAAGATACCAGTATATATGAAATTTCCCATATGCAGAGCCTTCTATAGATAGAGTACCAGCAACAGTTCAGGAGTCTGCAAGTAGGTTACTACGGTGAGTGAATAAGCTCTCTTCACTGACATATTGCTGAGTTCATTGACAAAGCAATGAGGGGAAACCTGCATTGTAGCTCTCTGCATTATGACTGGCCTACAATACTGCAGTTTGCAGTGCTGCCAACTGCTTAGTTTTTACTGCAGAAATAATTGCTTAGAGTCTAAAAAAAAATGCAACACCACCAGGATTCGTTGATTGTTATCCTTCAGAGGGAGTGTAGGAAAGTTACTGAAAGATATTCTTAACTAAATTCCCTACTTTCAATAGCCCTAATTTTGAACAATAAAAAGTAACATTATCTATATACCAAACTCTCCAGTCCAACGAGAGTTTTGCTTGAGTCAGAAATTCAGGATTTGGTCCTGTACCAAGAAAAGGAAAATAAAACTGTAGCCTGAATTGCAAGAATTTCATTTGAAGATACTGAAAGGTCTGTAGAATACCGAGAAACTGTAATTTCTAACAAAGTTGTCTGGGGGACCAGGTGGCTAAAGGACAGTATTGCTATCAGAATATACTAAACAGCCTTTCCCCTTTACGTGGCTGGCTCAAATTCAGTCCTCATTTGTACTGGCTGAATGTTATGTGGATACTGTAGATTAAACACATTTGAGGGGAAAAAATATTTTTTTTTAAATTGCAAAACAAAACAGGACACCGGATTCTCAGCTGCTGTCCATCAGTGCACCTCCATAGACTGCAGTGGAGTTTCAATCTTTAGGGAAGAATCTGGGCCTATATTTGCAAAAAAAGCCATTCTAAGTGCCATTGCTTTCTGAGCTAGGGCAACCTTTGTTACTCCTATATGCTAATATGATTCTAAATGATGTGAAATGAACACAAGGCTCGCCAGCCGCCAGAAGCAGCACTGCCACAGTGGGTAATGTAACCCAACCTATAATCTACTGATCTTTGACAGCTCACTCACACAGGCAAGCCACAATTGGTCACATTTCTGATCTTGATTATGTGTGCTGCGTTGAGCATTTGGTATTCTATACCATGTTGCTCATAAGATGAGTGTCAACCTTTTTATATTTTTTTAACTGGCTATCTGCCTCAGCATGCAGCTTAAAATGAAAAGCGAAGGCAACCCACAGAACATGAAATTTACAATGCAGAAACAGTGCAGTTTCCAATAACTATTGTATTTTTCTTCTCATTTCACATCATACAGTGCTAATATTACATGTAGGTTTGGCTAGACTCAGTACTACAAAGTAGCTGCAGTCATTTTCTGATGTGAAGCCTAGAACAAAAAAAATGACCTTATTAGATCACCTCAGTTGCACAGGAATTAAAAAAAAATGCAAAGGAATTATTTGAATTTATGATAGGATTCAAAGCATGTTAGGTTAATTCCAGATTGTTCATTTATATGTGGTTTTATTTTACCTTTTCTCCCACTAAACATCTTCATGACCTTTTGTGCATAGAGATAGATTTAATAGTAGCTTTATTATTTGTTTTGTTGTTGGTTGTATGGTCTTAATCTTCATATTTTAAAAAATTACAAAGAAAATGTCAGACTGAGGTCTCATTCTGTGACTACTCAGAACCTTCAAGATGTGCCTTAGTTTATCTTGTTCTATATTTGCTGATCTGACCTTTAATTTGTCATTAATATAATAATGTTTGAAATTATTATTTTAAGAACACAGAAGTGGTGCCATTTTCAGAGGATATGATTTTAAGAAAAAGATGTTATTGGAATGGGTTATGTTCAGTACACCATTACAATAAGCCACTGCAAAATATAAAATTATATAGGAATTTTCCTTCCAAAGTGTTTTATCCTTTCACAACATTATTAATATTGTATCCATCCAGTACTTACAGCCCAAAGGAGGCTTCAGTATGATTACCAGTAAGAAGGTTCAGTAATGTTTGAAGGTTTTTTTTTCAAATTGACTTTACATTTCAAAGAGTGATATGTGCGGTGTTGGTTCCCTACACTGTGCATTGTTCTGTCTTTCTAAATCACCATCAGGTTCGTTTGCTTTGCATATCATTTTCTCTCTTGGAGTTCCAAAGACATCATCATAGGTGATGGATGTATTCCAAAGTGTCTCACTGCCACGGAAAACAGAGGAACTGCTGCCACATTGAACTCCAAGATTATCTAACAATCATAAATTATAATTGGTAATATTCAGATGCCTCATGCCTTTTTACAGCAGATGAGATGACATTTGGGGAGGGGAAAAATAAAGACAGCTATGGGTCCAGACGGCTTGAAACTTACAACAAGGATGAAAAACTGACAGAACTGTGGAAAAAGAAAAAAAAGGGGAAGAATGAAAGAAAAAAGCAAAGTGCCCCCATCTGGGTGAGTATTCCATAGTGTGAAGGAAACCCCTCATCTGTAGCATGTTGAATAACAGAATTCCACCTGCCCATACACACTTCTAAACTCACATTTGCAATTTGCTGCTAAAAGTAACAAAAAGGCTAATTTGTTGGTGTTAAAATCTTCTGCAATCTCTGCAAGACAACTGGTATCCCTGTCTCTTGCAGTGCAATACTGTGTTTGAGAGAAACATAAACCAATTAAACGTCAGGAGCAATTAACTTCTGCATTTTTCATGCAGCACAGAATGGGAAAGTTTTATAGAGCTTCTATAATTAAAGTTAATAAAAATGAATACACAAAGCCCCAAGGACCTGTAAATCATAGAAGTTTATCTGATCACAAAATACCAGTATTAGCCACCCTGCATGGTTACTCCAACATCCAATGAAGCACCAGAGAACCTCTTGCTCTATACCTTGCATCTCATGAAGATTTTGTATTGTGTTGTTTGAGTCACACTGGAAACTGTTTAATGCAGCGCAAAAGTAGTTTGCTCTTCATCAGTGAATTACCCTTTATTAGCTCTGTAATTGCAGTGAACCATAGGTGAAAAAACATTACCATGGCTTGTGTTGATAAGCTCAGGAGGTAGATGAATGACTAAGAGCAGGAGACAATAAGAAGGCTGCATTCTGTGGCAAGGTCTATGGAGCAAGGCTAGTTTTTGTTCTATGTTCATAGTACACAACCGGTTAAAGACAGAACAAGGAGCAATGGTCTCAAGTTGCAGTGGGGAGATCTAGGTTGGATATTAGGAAACACTATTTCACTAGGAGGGTGGAGAAGCACTGGAATGGGTTACCTAGGGAGGTGGAGGAATCTCCATCTTTAGAGGTTTTTAAAGCCCAGCTTGACAAAGCCCTGGCTGGGATGATTTAGTGGGTGTTGGTCCTGCTTTGAGCAGGGGATTGGACTAGATGACCTCCTGAGGTCTCTTCCAACACTAATCTTCTATGATTCTAAGACAGAAGTATGGCCTCATTAGTTAGAGATGAGGCCTCACAATCAGTAATCTACCTGGGTTCAATACGCAGTTCTACATAGGACACTGACTCACTGTGTGAACTTGGACACATCACTTAACCTTTATATGCCTCAATTTAATCTCCTTAATATCGGTACACTAATTCACCTGCTCATCGCTGTAAAGCACTTTGAGATCGTTTGGAAGTGCAACATAAGTATATAGTCTCTCTCAGTGGAGAAAACATTAGAAATTATATTGCATGGAACAATCCTACATCGCAGGATGGATGGGGTTGCCAGGTAACCCAATATTCAATTCCTAATTCCTCTGATTTATTATTTTTTAAAAGCACTCAAACATACACATTATGTATGTATTTCAGAGTTGGGTCTGAATCAAATCCCTATCCCTAATACCCTTGAACTTTGGGAATGTTTGTCCCCAAGACAGAAATCCAGAGCCAAACACTTCCAAACTTTGGGAAAGTTTGGATCTTGACACAGACTTTACACCTCAGACGACTCTGTAATATACAGGGATAGACATACGCATACTAAAGAATTGTTATAAGGCAGGGAGATCATAATACTCAGAATCCATATGCCACCTGTAGTAATACTGCATGTCAAGTAATATTTTTACATTTGAGTGTCCAGACTGTTACAGAGTCTGTGAGTCCTTATGTTGTGGTACATTTCCTCCTCCTCAACATTGTTTTAAGACTTGTTATTCTCAGTGCACAATAATTGCAGGAAAGTCACATTCTTTCTATTTCCACCAAACGATCAGAACAATGAAGGAAATGGCCAAAAACTCCACTTGCTAAGCATATTTGCTATGCCATCCATGGCTTTGCTGAGAAAACTCTTGCTCAGGTGAATTATGTCATGTAATCCCACTGAACAAAATTAATCCCTGGAACAGTGGAATTACACCGGGGATTAACCCAACCCACTAACTACCAAATAAGAAATCCATACAACCTCTCTGTTATACTGGGTGGTCACCAGCTTGCCAATTTGAAAACCAAAGCCATTTTGGATATCTGCTGATCATGAGTTTTCACACATGGTGTACAGCCTGTTCTCATTAGGTTAGTAGGTAGAAAAATGTTTATCAACATTTAGACAGTTCTCTGGATAAGAACTTTATTAAAAGAAGACAGAAAGATGCAGAGAAATCTATTTTTAGTGTGCTTTGATTATTTATTCGTGATGCAGTCCACATGGAAGCAGCTCCTTAAGTAGAATGCCATCAAATGACACTGGTCCAGACAGTATTGAAAGCAACATACATAATACCACATGGCTTACTGCCTCTGCTCCTGCATATTTTACCAGCAAGAGACATGAGTAAACCGGTTTGCATTGCAACATCTATTATTAATTCCTTTGTGTGTGTGTTTGTTTTAACAATTGTTAATAAAAATATTGAACAGGCGAGAGCTTCCAAAAGGTTTTGTGGACCACAGCCTGCAGCATCCTTGTAAAGGGAAGTTTTTTCATATGACTCTAATTCAGAGATAAAAATCTCAATTGGATTCAAACCGGGCCCTTGAATTACTCATCTTTTGAATAAACACGTTGATGTTACACATTAGCTGGATGGGTTAGCAGGATGGCCAGAAGTAAATTCTACTCTCATGTGACTTGCAGAGCTCAGATCATCCCTGTGGAATAAAACAAGCTGGTTTGTCTTAATCTCATTCACGGGGTGATTACATATAGGGGAAATAATATAAGGCCTGAATCTGATCTCCCTTAGGCTATGTCTACACTAGAGAGCTTACAGTGGCACAGCTGTACCGATGCAGCTGCGCCACTGTAAGATCTCTCGTGTAGCCGCTCTGTGCTGACGGAAGAGAGGTCTGCCATCTACGTTATTAAACCAACCCCAAGGAGCAGCAGTAGCTATGTCGGCGGGAGAAGCTCTCTCGCCGACATAGCAGTGTCCACACCGACGCTTATGTTGGTCTAATTTATGTTGCCTAGGGGTGGCTTTTTTTCACACCCCAGACCGACATAGGTTATACTGACATAACTGGTAGTGTAGACAGTCTTACACTGGTTTTACAGTGGCATAACTCCAGTGGAGTTACTCCTGCTTTATGCTGGGTGTGAGACTAGAAACAGGAGCATAGAAGTCACAAAGTATATTAGGGCTGAAAATTAGCAGCTACTTCCAAGGACAAAGCTCTGCCGTTTCTCATGCTTCCCTAGGAGAGACAGTATAAATTGGCCACTTATGGGAGTTGTAGTTATGTAAGAGTACCCATACACTGAAGTGCATCCCAACACGTCTTAATTTACACTTCAACAACTCCTCTATCAGGCAGGTTTTCTTCGCAAGACCAAGTTTGTACCAATTTCTAGCTACTGTGCAATTATAATATACTATATATATAAAATGAGAGCTTAGTAATCACACACTGAGCCCTGGTCTACTCTACAAACTTATGTTGGTATAACTATGTTGCTCAGAGGTGTTGAAAATCCACATCTCTGAGCGACGCAGTTATGCTGACCTAACTCCCAGTGTAGACAGTGCTGTTGATGGCAGGGCTTTTCCTGTTGACACAGCTACCAGCTCTCAGGGAGGAGTCCCATTCTTACGGGACAACCTCTCCTCTCGGCGTGGGTAGCTTCTTTACCAAGTGCTACCAAGTGCACAGAAGTACCGGGGCAGCTACGCTGCTGCAGTGCTGTAAGTGTAGACAAACCCTGAGTCAGGGATGGATAAGGTATCTTCTGCCAAGAACAAACTTCAAACCGAAACAGTGTATGCAGCAGTACTAAAAATTGTAGTTACTGCAAATCTCATGAACTCTTAGCATCATACAGCTATAGAAAAGCAATCAAAATGTTGATGCAAACTAGAATCTCTATAGAAATAGTACATGAAAAATGCTTATTCAAGCACTTCCTTTGGAAGACATTGACCTTGTTGTGCTTCAGTTTGTATTTTAATTTTAATAATTTCAAGCCAAAATGTGGATGCATTTTAGTTATTGGACGATACTTTTCTAAACAAATTCCAATGCTCTTTTAATAGTATTACATACCGAGGTATACACTGTCCCACAGAATGAGCCATAAGAATCTTCCAGGAGTCAACAGGAGAAAAGACCTCCGATCTTTAAAGGAACATTTTAGCAGAGCACATTTTAAAGTTAATGATTTTAAAATTAAAAAGTGAATCTCTTATGTATTTGGCAAAAACTACTGAGTATTTTGAATGAATTATCCCCTTCCTTTCTTTTCTCCCCAGGTATCAGCTTCTGCCCCGAAGCATGAGATCTTATTACCATTATTTTAACTATAAAAGTTATTTTATACACAGAACTTTCAAACTGTACTGAATTACGTTTTGTGCATTATTATCTTATACAGTTATAGTTCTATTTCTGCTATAGCAAAATTTTCCAGTTCCCTCCTACAGCAAATATTCTTATACTCGAGGTTAGATGACTCCCAGAAAGCTTCTCTTTGATCTGTGGGCAATCACAAACCTCAAGGAAGCTATTGGGCACACTAGCGGCTTTCCATTCAGGCTAAATGAGGGAACAATTAAATGTGCCTTTGTTTCAGTATACCTGAAACAATAGAAGTCACCAACTAAAGACTAGACTAAATGTAAACACAGGGGCTGGGGATTGATTTGATTGTAGCTGCTTGTGTGTGTGAGGCAAAGAAGCAGAAGCAGCCTGCAGGGAGAGAGAAGCAGACAATCAGGACACAGCAAGAGAGGTAGCTCGGTGTCCCTGAGAGAAAGCCAACAATACGTACTTTTTGGACAGAGTGCTGGATGAAAAGAGGCATGGAACTGCAAGCAAGTAAACTGTCTCCGGTTTGATTCCTACTGTGTTCAGGGAAACAGAACTTTGTGTATATTCTTTGTAAATGAACAGGATTGCAGAGCAAAGAAATAATTGCACCATCAATTTCTTTTCCTAATAGAAACAACCTGCAAGGTCCCAAATGTTGGTGAGCTGCTCAGGCTAAAATAGGCAGTGCATGTACAAATTGACCAAAAAAAAAAAAAAAGAATTACAATTATACTACACAGTCATTACTTACCAAAAATGATAAAATCCCACTAATTTCCTTATTAATTACCATTATATGTCTGACAGGTATTATAAATCAAGTTTCCTGATACTGTATTCCTTATCCACTCAAAACTCCCACTGATTGCCATTGGCTGCAGTGGGAAAAGGCAACGACTTTATTTTCCTCAGCTTAAAATATTTTATTTATTTCAAAATATACTGGACACTTTTTAGCACTTTTCATTTTCATGCTCAATGGGCTTTAACTTCAAGCATCAACTTATGTAATTAATCCTAGGAATATCTCTATGGTGTGTAAAATATTATTATTTACATGTTACAGCTGAGGATACTGAGATAGGGAGGTTAAGGCCAAAATTTTCAGCCTTGGAGGCCAAAAGATAGTTTCAATTAGATTTTTATAGGAATGAGTTCCTGCAACTCATTCAGCACCTCTGAAAGTCAAACCACTTATTTAAGAGCCTAAATATGGACCTAAAAGCCTAATTGTAGGTCCCCTAGTTTGACATTTCTGCCCTAAATGACTTGCCCAAGGCTACATAAGAAGTCCTAAATAATAATCTTGACCAACTCTCAGCAGTGTGGTTAAACCAGTGGATCAGAACTCATTCAAATAAGGTGCCACAAACTCTCCAGCCAACACTTGCCAGTTCACTAGTGGACATTATTAATTATTATTTTTATATATATACACCTTTACCCCGATATAACGCGACCCGATATAACACGAATTCGGATATAACGCAGTAAAGCAGCGCTCCGGGGGGGGGGGGGGTGGAGCTGCGCACTCTGGTGGATCAAAGCAAGTTCAATATAACGCGGTTTCACCTATAACGTGGTAAGATTTTTTGGCTCCCGAGGACAGCGTTATATCGGGGTAGAGGTGTACTTGTATTACAACAGTGCCCATCTGCCCTCGTAGGGATTGAGGCCCCATTGTGCAAGGCGCTAAACCAATAAATAAAAAGATAAGAGGACAGAGTTGCAAGTATCTGCCACCTACAATCTCCAGACTTCCCCTCCCCAAAGATATTGGCTGCATATATTTAAAGCATTGGTGTCAATTATTTGTAGGAATATATAATATATAATATACATATAATTTATAAAACAGTTTCATCAATGGAAAACTGGAAGCTAGACAAGTCAAAAATATAGACCATAAAATATACAGTATCTAGTTTATAATCTCTGAAATGTCTAAATCTTAGGTGCATTTGATTCATAACAAGAATATATTCTCTACTCTTCCTCCCCACCCCCCATTTTCAATTTCCTGGGTTACCAAGTTGAAAAACTCATTAATAAAAGCTCTTTGCATCCATAACTCAAAACATAGAGATTCTTTTCAAACCCGGCAATAAAGCACCATTTACAGTTAGGACTGGTTAGATCAAATACCAACTAATCCAAATGAAAGAAACAACGTGGCAAAAGTAATTGCTCGTTAGCAATCACCCCCCAGCTGCAGCATTTTATACTGTGCAATGAAGTATGCCATTGACAAGCACAACTCAATGTCAAAGGACATGCTGATATAGGGAAAAGACCAAGTAAAATCAGAGTCATTGACCCATATTTAGCATGTGTAATCCAGCACTGTAACTAGCGGGGGGGAGAGGGGCAGAGATTTACAGATATATGATATGATATACGGGAAGCTCAGACAATTCAACATGATGCAGACTTGTATGAATCAAACTATACAAAGAGTTAATAAAAAGAAAACAATGTTAAAAACCAAAATAAAATTAACATACTCGAGACAGAAAACTTTGTCTAGTCATTCAAACTCGACTTCCAGTAACAATCTATCATATATAAATGCATCTGTTCATTTAACACACACATGCGATTAATGATATTTTTGACCAGGAAAAGGAAGTTGAGATAAATGTATTTTTTTGGATTTGCAGCTATGAGCACAAAGAGTTGAATTCAAACAAGAGGATATGTATATGCCCAAAATGCCACCACCTGGAGACCTGTAGGGGGCAGTGGCTACACTTTCCTATCCCCTCCTTGCCCAAGACTCACAGAATTTATATTTTGGAGGCTCTCCACTGATGCCAAGAATTTAGCCAGATTCAGATAGGGACTGGTTATTTGCATGGATAACAGAAGTTTTTATAGTTAATGCTAAAAAAAATGGAAGGGATAGGGGGATATAAACCTCATGTTCAGGGTTTAAGGCAATCTCTAACTATTAGGGATTAAGATAAGACTTTCATGGGGGCACATTTTCCCACACCTGCCTACACTGGGGTTTCTTGTATCTTCCTCTGAAGCATCTGGTGCTGGCCACTGTCCAAGGCAGGCAACTGAGTAACCCAGATCATCGATGTGACCTAGTATGGCAACTGCTATGTTCCTCCATATGTAAGCGACATGCTGAACTGTAGAGGCATATCTGGGGCCTACAGATGACTAACATGAGGGTGTGCAGGGCACTCATTTTAGCATGTACCCCACTGCTTTAACCACTCCCCCAATGCACTAGTTCTGTAGGGATAACTTCTGCATGGGTAGCTATGCAGGAATCATGAGGGAGCCCATATTGGCTACAATATGTGCACAAAATTGTGTCTAAGGTGCCAAATGCAAAAGAGAGCCAGAATTTTGTCCATATTATTTTCTTTCCCATTTGGTTTGTACAGTGAGTAAAGATATAAATTGCATGAGCTATTAAGCAAAAACCGTGTAGCTACATCTTCCTTCCCAACACCCACAGTTATGTAAATATCACCTTAAAAGTTTACTAGTGATACTGCTACCAAGTGTGGCTTTGCTTATTAATACTGCCTTACTGAGTCATGTTACCAGCAAGAATCTTACTGGCACAGACAGGCCATCTTTATTTTTTCTCCAGTGCCTTTCTAAGTGTTAGGGTCAAAGCGTGTCACCAATTTTTAAGTCCAACTCCTCACTGATTCCAATGGGACGTTTAGAAAAAAAAATCAATGGCACAATATGGGCCTTAGTTATTACTCAGCTTGTTCTGACGCGCTCTCTTCTCTTGTTTTTCTTTAGGAGCATTCTGAAATCAACAACTAGGCTGCTCCCACTCAAGAGGTTGGTTGCTTAATGACGCCTGTTTAATTTCAATTCATTAAATCTCTGCAATATGTAATTATTATTCTCCTCTTTTAAATATGAGGAATGATTTTAGTAATCTATAAGTTTGGGAGAACAAAGTTGAGTTTTGCTATGCAATTTATAGACTGCATCTTGGCTCTTAACCAGAGGAAGCACTGCCTTCTACTCCTTAGAGGTTCAGGGAACAATTGTGGTTTCATTCCTTTTCAATTCCTCACACTCTGTTCAAGCATCCTGCCAGCTCTGCCCCTCTTGAAATATACGGCACTTTTGTTCTTAAAGAAAATGACTATTTTTAGCTCATGAAATATGGTATAAATCAAGTGTGGGTCAATGCTTGCTAATTACCCATGACTAAATCCCAATTTAATGTGTATTGACACAGAGAAATTCCAAATAATTATGCCTTCTCCCTTGCTGCACTACACAGTCATAAAATATACATTAAAGAGGCCTTCTTTTAGGAGAGCAGGTGCTGAGCCTACATACTGACAAAAAGGCACTTCTGGGGTGTGAAATACGTTATTGAATTAGCAGTGAGTTATGCTTTGAACATTTAAAACGTACACAGCCACACCATTTCCCTCCCTCCTCCTTTCAGCCCATCTTCACAGTGAAAAATTCATTCATCACCTGCTGAATACAATTTGGGACACACCAGGCAGTAGAGAGGACACCGAAAAACCAGGGAGAGGAACAAATGAGATCCAGGGTGGTTTGGAGAAAATGGACTAAGAGGAAAGATAAAGAGAATGATACATATACAGACGGGATAAAATGAAAGTTATTGCAGGTGGGGTAAGAATGAGGTCATAAGAATCTCTTTTAAGGGCAGGTCTGAGAGAAAAGAAACCTTTGGTGTGACTTCAGGCAAGTCTCTTATCCTTTCTCAGTGGCAGATTCTCCCTCCCTAAAATTCAGACAAAAGCTCCATTTAAAAAAACAAACCCAAACCTGTTAAGGGTACAAAGTGCAGCAATGTACTTGCCTATCACATTATTTAAAAAACCCAAGCACTTAAAGCCAGGGCAATGAATAGTTTATGACTCCATAAGTCTTACTCTGCCACATACACATAAACACATTTTTCTTACCCTGTATGAGGGAATGCACATTTCATCAAGCTGACCCATTGATTTCTTTTGTAAAGCATTTTTTGCTATTTTGAGATCAATATCTAAATATTACCTTTTAAGGGACACTGTTAAGAAGGATTTATCAGCTAATATATTTATCAATTGACAGATATTTGGTCAAGTACTTACAATTGCTCTTTCTTAAGAGTAATGGAGGATATGGGGTCTAGTAGGAAGAGTGTATAATATTGTGAATATATGGCAAATTATTCATGTATGTGGACCTGATTTGAAACTCATAGGTATATATGGATGCAAGAAAATATGTAATTGGTTTATATTTCTTTTTCAGAAGAACTTTGTTTCCTGCTTCATATTTTGAAACTACTGTCGAATGAAAAGGATTTAATTGGGGTTAGTGGGAAGGACAGTTGTGTTTTGCTGAAATGTGCATGTCTTTGTGTTTTATGAGAAGAATGGGCCACATTTTCCTCTTGTTGTAAATCACTGTGGCTCTGTTGATTTAAATGGAGCTGTTGTACCCATTAGCACCAGCTGAGGATCTGTCCCAATGCCTTTATTTGCAGTATGCAGACAGGGAAAGATTTATGATGCCCTCACTATTGTGATAGTACCCAAAAGCCCCAAAGTGGATCAGAGCTCCATTGTGCTCAACACCTTACACAGAGTAGCAGAGAATTCCTTGAAGAAGTTAGCACCTATTCATTTCATTGCTTTTAAGAGCTTGGGTGTTTTAGACAATGTGAAAGCTAGAGGCCATAGTTATCACCAAGTAACCACAACCCGTTTAGGAAACAAAGAAGCATTAAGTTTGGGGATTTCCCGGGCTTGGGGTTTGGGCGATGGGTGTTTGTTTTGGTGTCTTGTTTTGTCTCTCCCACCCCATACCCTGCCCCATGGTTGTCTCATCAGGCATCCATGACTCTACCTTCCCTCTCCAAATATGAGCCCCTCCTGGAACTTCCTTTATGTCCTGTGTCTCCAGAGCGGGCCTCCAATCTCCAGTGCTGTTGTGGGGGGAGGAGGGAGGCAGGATGCTGAAGTGTGGTGTGATAGGCACAATTGAAGAACAGAAAGGAGAAGACACACTTGCCATCACTTTCCAGTTTCATAAAAGAAGCTTCACGTTTCTTCCACTCAAGGGGGACTCTGGAAGGCTTGGAAAACAAGATGATGCCTCAGAGAAAGGGTGCCAGTGGCAGCTGCTCCAGGAAGACTCTGGAGTACGACCAAGAGCACAATGCCTGGCTGTCAGAGGAGGAGGGACTTGGAGTGAACAATTCTGGCACAGGATTGGTGGCCACATGGCTGCTTGTTAAGTGAGAGGAGATACACCCATCGTGTATATTGGTGGCAAGCAACCACTTCAAAATATTTGACTAAATCCCTGTGTACGTGCACAGTGTAAGAATAACAATAATTAAGATCAGCAAATAAAAAACTGCTAGGAGAAGTAGTGCAACGTGACGGGAGTGACATTGTTCTCATTAATTAGCCAGAAAACATTAGAGATGATAGATTTTAAATGAAATAATTGCTAAATTCAGCATAAATAGCAGATAGACATTTTAGCAGTGGAGAGGCAGTTTGGGCTTGTGGCTAAAGTAGCAAAGTAGAAATCAGGGTTTCTGTGATCCTGCTCTCAGCTCCACTACTCATTTGCCAAATGATGTGGCGTACACCATTTGGCCTCTCTGTTCTTCAATTTCTTTATCTGCAGAAGGGGAACCATAACATTTACTGACATTTTGAAAGGCACAAATAGCAATTAGGTGCCTAACTTCCACTGACTCTCATTCGTAACTTTGAAAATCTCCCCTGAAATATTTTGAATTCATTCCGTGAAAGCTGCTCTAGAAATGCAAAAGCCTTCTGCGAAATGATAGTGGTCTCAGTGTGGTTAGCAGTCTCAACAGACAGGCTGAAGATTTCATATTCAGGGGCAGGGTAACCTGAACTAACTACCTCTGGAGGTCAGGATGGGACATATAGGTTGGACTTTGTGTGGAAGTTTTCTGCTATTCCACAGTGAAACAGACTTCAATCCAGCCTCTTTCACAAGCACTGAGTTCACTTTATTTTTTTTTTCTCTTTAAAAAGAATCCTAAAAAAGGCAGGTGCCGGAGTCACTTAAAGCCCTAATGATTCTGTAACACTCACTGTTTTTCAGAAGACTTTTTTAAAATTATGTTTTAGTGGCACTTTGAAGAAACGGTGCTACATGAAACTGCACTACAGCTCACATTATTAAGTTCAACCCAGTAAGTTTATATGACATGAAGTTCCTTGAATATGCTGGCCTATTGATTAGTTTGTCCAAAATGCAGCCTCATTTATTACGGTTTGATTTAAGCTCACTGGAAAAGTAATTCATTTTTATCCATTTCTGGCAAAAAAAAAGCACTCCCTCTTTCCATTACTACCACTCCAAACCAATGCTGTTTTAGTTTTCCCTTTTGACTCTCTGGACCACAGCTAGGACTGATGGTGCTTGTTCTGCACCTAGTTTGAGAAGTATTACACAGAAACTTGCAAAGGAAAAAAGCCTCTCTTGATTCAGTAGAGATATAATCCCCCTGTGCCCCCCTCCCCCATTTGCTCACACAAACATTTTCAACTGTAAAATGAACATATTCAAATGGATATGCCAGTAATTACTGAAAACATGGACTAGCATATTTAGGAGACCTGGTCAGCATTTTTTGCATTAAAAGTTAACACTCTTCAAAAAAGGCCATTACTTTTTTAGAACAAAACTTTTCACGAATAATTGTTGACATCTAAGTTTTCTGCAACATATTTTATCAAAATCATTGTTTGTTTGTTTTTGTTTGTTTGTTTTTGGTTTACTGAAAACTCCGCTTTTAGTAAGTAAAGGCAAGTTTTGTTAAGCAGAAAAGTTTGACAACAATTTTGAGAATAAATACTATGAAAATTTTCACCCGGAATGGGTCTGTTTCAAACCCTGTAAACTGGAAATCAGGTTTGAAACTTTTTGGCATGATTGTTTTCCTTATTTTTGACCAGCTCTGACATTTGGTTTTCAACAACAAACAGAATTAGAATATATGAATTGTCATATTGCACCACAGCAGTAGCCCATCTAGTCTAGCATCATGGCTCTACCAGTGGGCTTGTCTCCACAAACTCTTAGGGCAGGTCTACACTTACTTCCTGGTTCGGCGGCAGGCAATCGATCTTCTGGGATCGATTTATCGCGTCTTGTCTAGACGCGATAAATCGATCCCGGAAGTGCTCGCCGTCGACGCCGGTACTCCAGCTCGGCGAGAGGAGTACGCGGCATCGACGGGGGAGCCTGCCTGCCGCGTCTGGACCCGCGGTAAGTTCGGACTAAGGTACTTCGAATTCAGCTACGTAATTTGCGTACCTTAGTTCGAAGTGGGGGGTTAGTGTGGACCAGGCCTGAGATCATGGCAGAAGGGTCCACCTGGACACATAATGCACAGCAGGCCAGTGCGGAGGAGATTCACACTCCAGCTTGTTGTGAACTAAATGTTCATGTAAACAAGTCCCTGGGTTTCTAAGTGCTCTCTGAGAATGAGACAAAGGTTCTTAAGTCACGTAGAAGCTTTTGAAAATTTTACTACTTCTTGCATTCAGTTTCATGGTTTTGGTTCAGGCCATCTCTATTAATATGTTATACCTCCCAGTCCATGATTTATATATTGGGGGCTCAATTTCCCAAAGTATCTGCCTCAACTACACATGCAAATCCACATATGCGTATTGGAATGGGAACATAGGTACACAAAATACAAGAAACTGCACACAAAAGTTCCATTTGCATTCAGGAAGCCACTTTGGAAAACTGGGCTTTGTTTATACAAGAAACTCAGTAGTCACTAATATGCAGCCACCTCTAGGGTGAGTTTAGGCAGCCATTCTGGCAGCAACACAATACACCACTTACAGGGAGGGGAAGTGAAATACAACTTAAATCAAAATGCGTCTTGCATGGCTGCTCATATAAGAACACATAAAATGCAAACAAAGACCGAGCTACAGTTCCAGCCCAAGCTGGTTGTAGCTTCAATGATCACATGCAGAAATTATGACTACAAGCTACTATTACTGATGCCAAAACACACCACATACACAGACACCCTGAGTGTTTGAAATAATTGGCTGTTTTTACTATTTTGTGAATCTAGCAGCTGCATGAGTAATGCCGTTACTATAGTCAGATGTGATAAATCTTCCTATCTGAACTGATAGAAGGTCTAAATAAAATGTGTTCTCTGTGCCTCTGACTTGCTCAGAGTTTGAGAGACTCTCCCCTGCTCTAATTGCAGTGTCAGCCCTCATTAAAACTGAGAGTGCAACACAGAAAACAAATACAGAGGTTGCAAGACAACACAATTTTATTTGTGTGCTGTCTTGCCCACAGACCGCATCATAAAATGCTTTATAGAGCTGCTGTTAAATAATACAATTAGAGAGTTAAATAATAGCAGAGCGACTTTAGGAGGGAGACATGAGGAAGAAGAGATATGTTTTCAGCAGAGTTCTGAAATGAGACAGAGAAACTCTGAGGCAGTGATAAATCAAAGGCTACTCTTTCACCATCAATGGCAAGTCTAGAGAGGCTGTTGCTGGATGAGGGAAAGTAGTCAAGAAGGGTTTAGAGAGCAATAGGGCAGTTTTCACTGGATTCTGTAATGAGTGGAGAGCCAGTAAAGTGACCCACAGCTCCGAAGGATGCAGTGAGCCAGAGGGGGAAGAGAAGGAGGTCATCATTTGCAGAAAAGGTCATGCATGTGAAGGAGAGCAGATTCTTAGACTTTAAAGCCTGAAGGGACCAGAATGATCATTTAGGCTGAACTCCTGCATGACACAGGCCATAGATCCTCATCCAGTAGTTTCTGAAGCAAGCCCATAACTTCTGGTTGGGATATACCATCTCTTTCGGAAAGACATCCAGTCTTGGTTTAAAAAATTCAAATGATGGCATGAGTGCACTCTTATTAAAATCCATAAAGCCACCATCTCTTCCCCCTTCAAATCCATACTTAAGATTAGACTTCCGCTGTAATCCCTATGTTTTCTCAGAAAGGTTTCAGCTATAAATCATAAGCCTCTATTGTGGGAATGGGGGGAGAGAGAAAAGATTGAACATCTTTTCTGTAAACTTTGTCACAGTTTCGTCAAGCGTTCAGATAACAAGGTGATGGTCACCTCAGAAATACCTAAAACAGACATAAGTGATGGGGAGAGAGACAGACCAAACAAAAATCACAATACTTCTGTTGAAATCATTTATGAAATTTTCCATTGATTAAACAACCAGTTTTCAGTAAGAAAACAGTCTTTGGTAAACAAAAAAAAATTCAATAACAATTTTGATTTTATGACTTTTTATTAAAATATTGAACAACTGCTGAGTTAAATTTCACGAAAAATGAAAAATGCATCAATTTCAAACCCTGCAAGATGGAAGCCACTTGAAAATGTTCAGTGAATTCCCATTTTTTTGACCAGCTCTAGGATTACTGTGTGATATGTGATCAGAGAGACCAGAAATGGCTATTTTCTCTGGCATTTACCATAAATGGAAAGGTTAGGAGTTGTGCCATTACTAACAGGAAAGGTGAGGATCTAGGAAAAGATTTTAAGAAGGAAGAGGACAGTGACAAATTGTAGAGAAAATGTATCAGCAGGAAAATGTTTTTGACGGTGGTGGGAGCACAGATGTGGATAATAGGATCAAAAAATAAGTGGAATGGGGTTTGAGGAAGTGGCTGGTTTATTATGTTAGGAAAGTACCTGAGGGACAAGGGAAAGGTGGTACTCTAACGGACAAGAATGGAGGAGTCACTATTCTACGTTGGGGCAAGTGCCGATTGATAGATCAAAGCCAATTCCTTGCACTTGGCTGAAGAACGGCTTGGAGGAGAAAGTGGAAAAAATGTTCCGTAACAGTTGCTCTTCAACATGTGCTGCACACATCCATTCCGCTCTTGCTGTGTGTGAGCGCTCCTCACACAGTTGTTGAAAGTTTTTCCCTCAAATTGGGTGCAGCTCGAGCACCCTCTGCTTCCCTGTGCCACTGTGTTCAGGTATAAAGAACAGAGCCACCCCTGTCTCCCCTCTGTTCCTCCTTGCTGGAAAACTGATGCAGAGGGATAGGAGAGCAGGTCATGGAACAGACATGTGCAATACATCTCGAAAAACAACAAATTACAGAACAGGTCAGTAACCATTTTTTCTTCTTTGAGTGACTGCACATGTGCGTTCCACTTGTGGTGATTCACAAGCTGTGATATCAGGAGGTGGGATCAGAGTCTATCTGAACAAGGACTGAAGGACAACTGAGCCAAATCTGGCATCGTCTCTAAAGCGCTGAGTGATGGCATAATGGGATGCAAATGTGTGCACTAAAGACCAAGTTGCTTCCCTACAAATGTCTAGGATAGATATCTGAGCCAGGAAGGTCGCAGAGGCCACCTGCGACCTTGTCAAATGTGCTGTCACTCTGCCTGGCGGGATAACATTAGCCAAGTCATAGCAAAACAAATATAGGAGGCTATCCAAGATGATATTCGTTGAGAAGAGAATTAGAGCCCTTTCGTCCTGTCTGTGATAGCCACACACAGTTAGGAAGACAAATGGGTGAGCGAGAGACAAAGATGGTACCACGGATGATGAAGGTGCTACTTTGGGCCCAGATTTGACGGTACCTGCCCCAGCACCAGCATCAATAGTGCCGCTTTAGCAAATGAGTGAGAGGAGGAGTGCTTTGATTTTGACTGCAAGCTACTAGTTTGTTTGTTCCCTTAGGTAAACTTAGGAACTGGTGATGTTTCTCTTCTGGCAGCATCCTTGGAAGCCTTATGTTTCTTCCTGGACACTGGAGAGGGTGAATGGTGCCGGGACTCAACCAACATTGGAGGCGCAATTCTCACAGAAACTGCAGTGCTCGGCACTCTCTCTGAGCAGGAAAGCTCAGAAGGTGGCCTCAGAGCAGCCTCCATGGGAGCCCCCCCCCCCAATCAAAAGAACATTCAACCTGGCCTCCCTGTCTTTTTTGGTCCTTGGCTTGAAGTCTTTACAGATTTGACACCGATCCTAATGTGAGACTCACCCAGACACTTGAAATAACTGGAGTATCTGTCACTCGTGGGCTTTGGTTTAGAAGATGTAAGACAGGGCTTGAAGCCTAGTGACAGAAGCATTCCTTGGTACCAACAATGGAACCCAAACTTGGGGGACCAAGAAAAATAACTTTACCAACAAAAACTTATCTCATAGATTCATAGACTTTAAGATCAGAAAGGACCATCGTGCTCATCTAGTCTGACCACCTGCACATCGCAGGCCACAGAACCTCACCCACCCACTCCTGTAATAAACCCCTAACCTCTGAGTTACTGAAGTCCTCACATCATGAATCAAAGACTTCAACTTACAGAGAATCTGCCATTTACACTAGTTTAAACCTTCATTGACAGGTGTCCCATGCAGCAGAGGAATGTGAAAAACACTCAGGGGGGAAATTCCTTCCCGACTCCAGATATGACAGTCAGGCCTGGAGCATGTGAGCAAGATCCACCAGCTGGATACCTGGGAAAGAATGTCCCATCAGTAGCCATTGGAGATATTTGCTACTAGCAGTCATAGATCAGCAACATGCCATTGTAGGCAGTCTCATCATACCATCCCCTCCATAAACTTATCAAGTCTACTACTAACTGACACTAAAAACTATAGAAATAGGTAACTATATAAAATTATAACATGCTGAAAGAACTTGCTAAAGCAAGACAAACAGGCTCCTATAACTGTCATGGGCAGTAAGAAAGAACTGAGGAGGGTTGGAGCACATCTCGCCTTTATATGGCACACAATCGTGAGCGGCAGCAGAAGGCGCTTGAGCTGCCTTGACACGTACCACTGAGAGAAACATTTCCGACAACTGTGTGCAGGGCACACACATCGAAAGTGGAATAGACATGCACAATGCATCTAGTAGAACAGGTTAGTAACTGCATGCAATCACTCAAAGAAGAAACGTGGGCAGAGAAGAGAGTTGATACTGCTGACTATGGGACAAGGACTGCCAGTGCTTATGGAAATCAGGGAGCAATTAGACTAACCAGCCCTGAGGATATCTCTGTAAACTACCTCATGAGATAGCAAGGTTTCATAGTGAACATGGAGATGGACGTGTGCCATTGGTTTTCAAGGCATTGACTTGTGTAACAGAAGAGGCCTGTATATTATGGAAAGCTGAAGTTCAGGGACAGTGTGTTTTTTATGGAAGAAAACTGGTTAAAAGCAGTAGACAGAGATGTAGGGTAGGCATCAGCATAAGGGGCAGCCAAAGGATCAGCAAAAGAGGGATCGGAGATGCAAATCAAGCTAGTGAAGCAATGGTGTCTGAGAAAGCAGGGAGACAGGCTAGTTTTTGGATGGAGCGAGGCAATGAAGATAGTTGCTCAGACAAAAACAGGGGAGGTTTTGATCCGAATAGCAGAAATAGGAGATGAAGTTGATGATAATGGGAAAGAGCAGTGAGGAAGTTGAAAGAGACATGGCCAAGGGGCTTGTGAATATGCTCAAAGCACCAAACTCACCTCTGCTGTAATACTGGGGATGTCAGGGGAGATGCAGTAGGTATGAATTTGATGTTTTTTTAAGTGAGTGTGTGGCTTTAGAGTCTCTGAGCTGTTGTTGGTATTGGTTTCCATCTCCCCCGACACACACTTTTCACTGTGTTGTTGTAGACTGGTGTTTAGATATCCAGGTTTGTGTGCTGGAAGGAGACATTGACTATTAAATGTGAGATGGTAAATCTCAAATTTTTTTAAAAAGGCATGGAACCAATAAACCATACACAAGACATAACCATTCACCACACTGCTATTCATTTCATCCCATTTCCTTATCCTTCATTTGTAAATTGCCAAGCAAAGCCTTGATCCTTCATTCAGATCTATGCAGGCTGTGTGTGGGGACAAGGGCTTGTTCCTGGATCTGATTGTTGGGTCAGGCTGGAGACAGTAAGATTTTTGGAGTACGGACTTTGTATGTAAATTGGCTTATTGGCACTATGCAGGTAATAATCATACTAATGATGCTGAGTTTAGATTTGACATGTCACGTGACACAGCCTCTCAGCAGCACTGGGGATGTGTACCAGAGGTTTGCAGAGTAAAATGAACAAGCAAAAAAATCTCAACCTCCTGATCACACTGAACAAATTATGCAGCCCAAAGACCATCTATCACACATTACAACTGCACCTCGCTGTTATCTCAGTAATTCGCATTTTGTTTTATATACATTTGAATTGGACTTATTTATATTATCCACTCTCCCTCCATTTGTTTCCCTTTATTTTGGCTTGGCTTTTCTTCTTATTGTTTGCTCTCTGTGCTGATACAGGACCTATAGTTATAAATCATTAAAGTTTGACAGCACTGTTAATATTGGTATTCATGCGGAGTTGACACTTTAATAGCATCCGCATGCAGAGATGTGGCATACAGATTTCCTAATGGTTGGAGTTAGCTTTGTTAACATGATTGTGACTCATTTAACTACATACCTTAAGACATTTGCAAGCGTGGAAATGTAGGAGTTCCTGTCATTAGAAGGGGCGATATCACATTTCAATTCTCCAAATTACACATCGGAAGCATTGAGAAATTAACAAATAGATCCCCACAGCTTGCTATCCATCATTACGGAACATGCATTTACCTGGAACTTTGAAATGGACCCAATTCTGCAGCCTTTATTCCAGGCTCTCTTTAAAGTCATGCCTGCCATTATGTCTACAAAATATTTGACAATGGCTAAACCACTGGCATGATGAGCCTGCTGCGTGGATCCTGTTCATTTCACTGTTGCCTCAGCCTCCTCCCTGGCTGTTTGTTGTAGCCATGTCATCTCCTAATATATGCTAAGATTGTAAACTCTTGGGGGGCAGGGAGTATCTTTTTCATTAAATGTGTGTACAGCATTAGCAAAATAGAGCTCTGTTAGCTGATTGGGGCCTCTAGGCACTACCATAATAGTGAACAATGATCAGCATTGTTATGACAACCAAAACCAATGAGAGTTTAGCCTCAGTACATATAGTCTTCAGGATTTGGCCCCTCGTATGTTTGTATGTAGAGGGCCAACTCCTGAAGACCTCACTCAGTCCTTGCTCAGGCAGAACTCCCATTGACTGAATAAGGGCTTCAAGATTTGGCCCATGAAAAGCATACAGATATTTGGTCCATGTTCTCAGAGAGAGTAACTGGACATGCACATGCAGAATATAAGCCTTTTCAATTGCCTTCAGAAACTAAATAATGCTACCGCAGAGTTTGCAATAACACTGCTCTACAGCCAAAATGCTTCTGAAATAAATGTAGTCAAACTTTACTAATTCTGGGTCACTGAGAACGAAAATTATGCTTAAAATTGTTGATTGGCTCTAGTTTTCAAGATATGCTATTGGGTCAGTATATACGACCCTTGACTTGGGAATGGCGGAGGATAAGTGAGTTATAAAGGGAAGGGATCTCAATTTAAACCAGAAATGACTTGGGGCACGTCTTCACTACCCGCCGGATCGGCGGGTAGCAATCGGTCTATCGGGGATCGACTTATCGCGTCTAGTGAAGACGCGATAAAATCGATCCCTGATGGCTCTGCCGTCGACTCCGGAAATCCACCGCGGCAAGAGGCGGTAGCGGAGTCGACGGCGGCGCGGCAGCGGTCGACTTGCCGCCGTCCTCACAGCCAGGTAAGTCGACCTAAAATACGCCACTTCAGCTACGCTATTCACGTAGCTGAAGTTGCGTATCTTAGGTCGACCCCCCGCTGTAGTGTAGACCTAGCCTAAAATACATCTTTGACTGGATCTATGAATAAATCTATGACTGGGTTTGGACAGTACTTGCTTTTTAGGCAAAACAATGAATGATGCAATCTGAAGCTGGTATTGCGTCATACATGATATGAATTGCATCATGTTATTCCTAGAAGTAATGGATGATGCAATCATAATGAAGCTTACATCACTCTGCTGAACAAATTGCCCTATATCAGCTCTAGAAATCATACAGTGTCGTGCTCTCTTATTTGTCAGTGTTTGATTTTGCAAAGGGACACATTTCTGTTTAGCCAAAGTGAGCAGAGATGCCTCGTACTTGTGTGAACAGTGCAGATAACTTCTGCTATGTTTGTGGTGAAGTGACTTTTGCATCACAAAAGCGCAGTATAACCACTTTGGTTAAGAAAGCCTATCACCTTTATTTTGGCTGCAAAATTGGAGATCAGGACAAGAGGTGGGCCCCACACATATGCTGCAACACTTGTGCAACAAATCTTTGCCAGTGGTTGAACAGGAAAAGGAAATCTATGCCTTTTGCAGTGCCAATGATTTGGAGAGAGCCAACAGATCATACCAGCAATTGTTACTTCTGCATGGTGCCTCCAGTTGGGAAAGGTGTGTCAAAGAAGAAAAAGTGGACTGTGCATTATCCAAACATTCCATCAGCTATACGCCCAGTACCCCACGGAGAAGGACTGCCGGTTCCTGATGCAGAATCATTCTCACTTGAGTCAGACGAGGAAGAGGAAGAGGATGAAACTTCTGGTCCTGAACCATCAATGCCACAGGACCCACATTTTCTCCCATCCTCTTCCTCTGAACCACACCTCATAACACAAGGTGAACTGAATGACCTTGTCAGGGATTTGGAACTACCCAAGAGTAAGGCAGAGCTGTTGGGCTCCAGACTACAGCAGTGGAATCTTCTGGCAGGTGATGTTAGGGTTTCCATGTTCCGTGACCGTCAAAAGGATCTTGTCCCATTCTTCTTCATGGAAGGTGATCTTGTAGCCTGCAACAACATCGATGGTGTGATGGCAGCCCTCAACATCGTTCACGATCCAGATGAGTGGAGACTGTTCATTGATTCATCGAAGACGAGTCTTAAAGCTGTTTTACTGCATAATGGCAATGTTTTGCCATCAATTCCAGTTGGTCATGCAGTCCATATGAAGGAAACCTATGACAACATGAAACAACTTTTGAGGTGCATAAACTATGACCAACATCAGTGGCAGCTTTGTGGCGATTTGAAGGTTGTTGCTCTCTTGCTTGGTCTGCAGACTGGATACACAAAGTACTGCTGTTTTCTCTGCGAATGGGATAGTCGTGCAAGAGATTCCCACTACATCAAGAAAGATTGGCCACTCCGACAGTCATTGGAGCCTGGGAGGAAAAGTGTTCAGCATCCACCACTTGTTGAATCAAGGAAGATTTTGTTACCACCCTTACACATCAAGCTGGGTCTGGTGAAGAACTTTGTCAAGGCCATTGACAAAACACAAGCAGCTTTCAAGTACCTCCGTGGAAAATTTCCAAGGTTAAGTGAAGCTAAGATAAAGGAAGGTGTCTTTGTTGGTCCTCAGATTCGTGAACTTCTTCGAGATGATGCATTTGACCATGCACTGCGTGGCAAGGAAAAGACGGCATGGAAAACCTTCCAGTTAGTGGCAATAAATTTTCTCGGAAACAACAAGGCAGACAACTACAGGTTGTTGGTGGAAAACCTCCTCAAGGCATACAAAAGCCTTGGTTGCAACATGTCACTAAAGATACATTTTTTGCACTCTCATCTAGATTTTTTTCCACCGAACTGCGGAGTAGTGAGCGACGAGCACGGCGAGCGATTTCACCAGGACATTGCAACAATGGAGAAACGCTATCAGGGCAAATGGAGCCCATCAATGCTTGCAGACTATTGCTGGACCGTGACAAGAGATGCTCCATTTATTGAATACAAGAGACAAGCCAAGAAGCGCCGAGTAGACACTGAATAGGACTAAACTATGTACATAATAGTTTTTTGCCTTTTGTTTCATAATAAATTTTATTTATATAACCCTTTTGCTGATTTTTAAAGTGTTACATAAACAGGACAGGTGAAATATTATCATGTAAAGCAACCATAAACACATGAAAAGACCTAGGTTTACAATTTATGATTAAAACTCTACTATCTACACAATATACCTAGACATAAAATGTAAAAACTTAAATATCTTAGAAACAGTAGCCAATCAGTTGTTTTAATTGTCATATTTGAATTCAGCACATCAAAATACATAATAAATAGCACATTTTATCTCTGAAGCAGACGACTTCTCAAAAATTGTAGACCAGTGTAATCTCCAGTTACATCCTAGAGCATAATTTAAATAATAATAATAATGAAGATATCCTATCTCCTAGAACTGGAAGGGACCTTGAAAGGTCATTGAGTCTAGCCCCCTGCCTTCACTAGCAGGACCAAGTACTGATTTTGCCCCAGATCCCTAAGTGGCCCCCTCAAGGATTGAACTTACAACCCTGGGTTTTAGCAGGCCAATGCTCAAATCACTGAGCTATCCCTCCCCCCAATTTAGAGTGTAAACTCTTCAGAGCAGGGGCCATCTTTTTGTTGTGTGTGTGCGTACTGCGCCTGACACAGTGGGGTCCTGGGCCATGACTAGGATTCCAGGGTGGTATGATAATAAAAATAATAATAAATATTGAGATAACTATCAACTGATCTAATACAAAACTCAACCTTTTTAAAGCACTGCCATTACCCAGCCCAGTTTTAAATGACCCAAGCAACTGGTCTTCCACAATTTCTCTCGGACAATGATTCCACAATCCAATATATCGCACCATGAGAAAATTTCTCCAGAAATTAGCTTAAAATCTCCTTGGTATCCCATCCCAAGTGCTCCCAAGTTTACCATTCCCAATAATTCTTCATTCCTCCTGGATTTTTAAACTTTTCAAATATCATATCCCTCCTTAAACAATAACTTAGTCAAGTACCACAGTGCTGTGGATATAAGCTGTAATGCTGCCATTACATCGAACCTCATTGTCTGCAGTTTTGTGGGAGTTAGTCCCTGGGCAAACAGTCTGGAGATGTGGTTCTTAGATAACAGCCGCACAGTGGCCTTAAAATGGATGCATCATTACAAAAGGCACTTTAAAACAGTTATAAACAGCATTTTTTATAGTTCACTGCTATAACCGGAGCATCGAAGTGGGTGCGTAGCTGCATAGATTGATGATTAAAGTATTAGGGACACTTTTGAGAGACAATCTTTGCCTGGGTAAAGTACATAACATAGGTCGTTTATCCTATTTGCACAGGCAAGCTCTGTCTGCAAACACAGACTACCAGACCTCATTGGGACCCCTATCCTAACAATCCTATTTTTTTCTCCATAGGAGTGCATTTAAGCAGCTTTTGTAAGCCTTGGTTTAGGATGGCCATGTATAAGGTCTCATCTTTCATGAATGAAAATCTTTTACTTCAAGGGATGCATTAATCACAGCTGGACTGGTCCTGGTTCACAGCATAACTGCTTCTAGTTGAAGATGCAAGACAGTTTTCCAAATATGAAAAAAATCAATTCATTACTCTACTACAGTGTTTCCCAAACTTGGGACGCCGCTTGTGTAGGGAAAGCCCCTGGCGGGCCGGGCCGGTTTGTTTACCTGCCGTGTCCGCAGGTCCGGCCAATCGCAGCTCCCACTGGCCGCGGTTTGCTGCTCCAGGCCAATGGGAGCTGCTGGAAGCAGCGCGGGCTGAGGGACGTGCTGGCCGCTGCTTCCAGCAGCTCCCATTGGCCTGGAGCAGCGAACCGCGGCCAGTGGGAGCTGCGATTGGCCGGACCTGCGGACACGGCAGGTAAACAAACCGGCCCGGCCCGCCAGGGGCTTTCCCTACACAAGCGGCGTCCCAAGTTTGGGAAACACTGCTCTACTATGGTGAATATCAAGGACAAGATTCCACTCAAGCTAATGGCAAACTCCCATGAGTCCCAATGGGAGCAAGTTGAGCCACAAGTGATTTTCCTGGGCTACACTCTTTAAATGAAGTGTTTGTGATAAACTCCACAGACCACAAATGCAATGCTTTCTCCTTAGCTTGACTCTCTCTGTAAAAGCCCAATGCTAACGTCATTCCACTATGGCCAACAGGTAGACATAGATCTGGTGCACCAACACAGCTTCCCATTGCATTTGTCGTTGCATCTTCCAAATGGGAGACTAGCTTCCCTAATTTATTTATTTAGCCTCCACAATTTTAGTAAATGTGTTCCATCACTGGGCCTCAAAGGATAAAGGACAGGATTGCTGCATGAAGTGATATGTAAATACTTGCTATCCCTCTCCCACCCTGGCAAGCTGTTTTCAAAAAGTGTATTTTATTAAGTACTATTAATACTGCACGACAAGTTTAAGTAATCTTCATACCAGCCCTAAGAGGTGGGTCCCTATTATTAACATCACGGATGAACAAAGGAAGAGATGTTAAATGATGTGCCCTTGGCCACAGAGGGGAGACAGTGTCATAGACTGGAATTCAGATTCCCTGCTCCTACTGAAATGCTCAGGCCACTAGCCTACCCCCTTACATAAGTGGGGGCGAAGAGGGGGCATACATGGAAGCTGAGCACTTTTGAAAATCTGTGTATAAATAACTGTATATAAATAAGCAGCCAGATTTTCAGAAGACCTCAGTATGCTGCGTGCTGAAGTCTTGTAAAAATCTGGCTGTGTGTCACAATGGGAGCTGGTGGGTATTGAGCACTATTGAAAATCTGGCCCCCACTATGGGTGCAATTTAAAATCTCGCCCCGAATAATAAATCAGACTAAAAATAAGAGAAATATATAGCTATTGATAGCTAAAATAAGTCTGAAATTCATTTGAAGATATGGTGGCCTTTAGTTAAGGCTACCTTTTGGTGAGTGAGTAAGGGTACCTCAACAGGTGAGTGACCTTTGTTGGTCCTTAATAATCAAGATCTAGTTTATTTGGTTCTGAGACGATGACAGGCTATTAAGAAAAGGTCCTTTCTGCTTTCTCTGGATGTAGAGAATGCTCCACTTTTCCAGACGAATTCTCAAGATGATCAACTTTATATATATCTTGAGCATTCGTCTGGAAAAGTGGAGCATTCTCTACATCCAGAGAAAGCAGAAAGGACCTTTTCTTAATAGCCTGTCATCGTCTCAGAACCAAATAAACTAGATCTTGATTATTAAGGACCAACAAAGGTCACTCACCTGTTGAGGTAGCCTTACTCACTCACCAAAAGGTAGCCTTAACTAAAGGCCACCATATCTTCAAAAGAATTTCAGACTTTTTTAGCTATCAATAGCAACTGCACATGTCAGACAGAACTTGTGGGGGGGAAAATCAAGATATGGGTAATAGCATCTGAATGTGAAAATAGGCACAGCACAGTATATTAATCCTGCCAGTTTCACACTGATCTTCCAATCTGAATTTAAGGTGGTTGGAATTTTAGGCTGGATTTTCAAAAGTTTCTGAAAGAGTCAGATGACAAATTTCAGGCAACTAACTCCTAGTCTCCTTCGAATATTCCAGCCTTAATACTGATATTTTCGGGCAGGCTAAAGTCTGACATGCCTACTTTGCAGGTTCAAGTCTGAGTACAAATGCTTCTAACTGCCTTTGTACCCAATATACAGATGGATAAAATGAGGCACACAGAGATGTGAATGATTTGCCCAAGCTCACTGACAAGGGCAGAGTCAGGAATGGAATCTATATTGCTTGTTCTAACCTTTAAGGCAAACTACTGCAGTGGAAGTTGCATATGGATCAAGAGCAGAATAGGCTCCAGAGAACTGAATGGTGGACAGGGCATGCTTGGAAAGGAAAATGTTTAATCACGTAACCTCCACAGACCGTCAACTACCATATTGCCATGAGGATCCAATCCCATCTGATGTGATACATGATAGATGAAGACACTTGAGACCACATTTTCAGTAGTTGATGCCTAACCTGTACCCTCAGAATTTGCATGTCTACTTGCAAAACCCACATTTCTTTGCAAAAAGCACATTTTTATGCACAAACCAACTACCCACATGTGGAATTACCCATTTTGCATATACAAATTATGACGTGCAAACACAGCTTTCCTGTGTGCAATGGATTTGTCTACTAATTTTTCAGGCCCCTCTTGCGAATCAACCATTGAAACTTTGGCCATTGGAATTATTGTTACGTGCTTTTTCATAGCAAACTGAGTGTCAAGTTGAATTTAAGTTTATGGTACTAGTGCTGTATGTTACGACTATTTAAACATCTGCTACTTAAATATATTCATTAATGTTACATCTACCTCTATAAACGAATCCATCTTCTATTATGTTCTGTAGAGACCATTCATTCTCTCTATTTCCTGTATTATTCAGCGAAACCGCAACAGACTATAAGGGGGCGGGAGCAGTTGCAGTCAGGATCATCTGAATTTGTATCTTTTTTTTGTGTGAATTTCAAATAGTTTTTCCTGTTGGTCTTAGGAAACTTTGTATTGATGCCATAAAACAGCTAAGTCAAAATATGCGGGGGAAAAAACATATCTGACTTTTATATTTTTCTTCTTTAAAGGAATTTTAGATTTCAGTGCTTCTATAACACAGTCAACTCTCCTTCAGCATAACAAATACCATCCTGACCTTCATTAATGCTATTAATTCTATAGATTTATTTTTTTACTGCCATGATTTAATCCCTTGGCCGCTCCTCAGTATTGTTAATGAACGGAGCCTGTGGGAGGGAGTCATACCAAATGAAACATGATACACTCTCATATATCTCTCGAGGTGTCTGAAGTGCATCAGAACAGCCACTGAAAATACGAGCAGGTCTGATGCACAGTACTATTTGTACTGACAAGGAAACGAATATGGAACAAATGACAATGTTTTCAATTTTGGTGATAGATTTAACACAGTCATCAGCTTTGTTTTGTTATGTTTCTTTTCCTAATGCACCGTTACCACAGAATCACAGCCCTTGAAGATGGAAAGAACCTATTCAGTCAGTGACTCCATTCATCAGCCTGGGATTGTTCCCTACTATCTAATACTGAGATTATTTGTATTACATTATCTTCTGGAGACCCAGTCAGAGTAAGGCCTCCATTGTGTTTGGTGCTGTACAAATGCACAGTAAAAGATCTAATCTAACCTAGTTTTAAATAATCCAAACAGTGAGCCTTCCATCCTGGCCTTTCAAGAATTATTCCACCAATCTCAGTATTTCCCTGATAAGCAGACTCAACTATATTTTGCTTAATTTCATCCCACTATGGCTAGCTATGTCCTCATTTACTTACTCCCCCTTATTCAAATTCCTCTTCCCAATGAAGGGCTCCTTGGACTGCATGTCCAGAGTGTAAGAGGGAGTCAGTGTGTCCCTGCACAGACTGGCCACATCTTGGGTTTTGGTGCACAGAATTAATTGGTTATGGTGCACGTGCCACTACCCCACATCCTGAATCAAGGGTATAGGGAGCATTGGGGAAGTGGGAGGAGCCTTGAAGACTCTGGCCGGCCCCCACAATGCCTCCAGTTGACCTGGCACAAAGGGTGTTGTAATCTGATGCTGGTATAGGCCAGCTGCAAATACCACCTCTCACCCTGTGACAATCAGGGTGCAGACACCCCAAAAGGAGAACAGGGGGTCTGAACTCCAAAGAGTAAGCAGTTGAATCAACTGGTTGTATACATTACTGTGTACAGAAATATGTCCAGTAAGGTCTTTTATGAAAGCCTGTAGTGTTCTGAACTTGATGGTCATTATGAGGTATGTATATAGACTGTGGTTATGAATCTATGTATTTATGTATATAGAATACTATGCACATGACCTGTACTACAACATTAAATACACTTCACAGCCAGTTGTTTACACAACACCTAGGGTGACCAGATGTCCCGATTTTATAGGGACAGTTCCGATTTTTGGGTCTTATATAGGCTCCTATTACCCCCCACCCCCATCCCGATTTTTCACATTTGCTGTCTGGTCAACCTAACAACACCAGACACAAGCAACAACCCATGGTACAACCCAGGAAAAGACAAAGGATGGACCATCACAGTTAAAGGAACGACACTGAGACACCCCAGCTACCAAGTTGAAAGGGAATTTCCCTTGCTCTGAGTAACCTTGGATCACCATAGTCTGAGAAAAAGGGTGGGAAATGAAAACCCTTAAAAAAGAAGGGGTTTGAATGAAGGCTATCTGGAAACTGAGGGATAGTCTCAAAGACAGAGGGCTCTCTGTGAATGCTGGCTCCCCCCTTAGAGGTAGGGGGCACGCTGGAAAACTCTTCAGAGTCAATAGGTAACTTATAGTAGACAAGGAAACTTATCTAATGTAGACGTGCAAAGCCTGAAGTTGTGTCTTTATGTTAATTTTCTGGGTATGCTGTATGTGTTTGCTTTCCCTTACTATTTCACCTCCGAATCTGTGGTTTTTCTATTAAATACATTTTTGTTTAGTTTTACCCCAAGCAGGTCTTTGGTGTGCAAACGGTGCGGGTTTCAAAGTGAACGGCGGGGCTGTTTTCACACCTTGGGGGGTGATGCACTGGAGGGGAAAAGTCTGAATTTCTGGTAGTTAAGAGATCTAGGTAGACAGATTTGGGGAGACTCAGGCCCAGAAGGGCTGTTGAGGTCATCCTGCAAGGAGTAACTAGGCTGGTGGAAGCCTGGGTGGGACCTTAATGCTGGTGGGCTGGCTATTGGGGTCAGGACTCTGAGCCATAGCAGCATATCACTAAGGCACCCAAAGTGACCAGGCCGACAGTGGCAGGACCCCTTGCTGGTCTGGGTGATCCCCAAAACATCACATACAGCCTTGGAGCAAAAATGGGGAGAAGCCGGGAGGGACTTGTAGCTCCCCGGACCACAATTCCTTCCATGGGATGCCTGGGGTTGGGGGCCCAACACCAAGTCCCCACCCACTGAAGGTTGTGTCCGTCTGGCACAACTTAGCCTGTAACGTTTACAGCCTTTCAAATAGTGCACATGGCTATTATGTGTCCCATTAATCATCATTTGGCCAAGCAATTACAGAGCATAACAGGCATTGCTTTGGTGATTGCTGTGGTTCCAAATAGAAGCCTCTCCATCATATAGCATAGCAGTTACAGCATTAAGTCTGACTTTTTTTTTTAAACTGGAACTCTAACTTATGGACTCTACAGCCCTAAAATGGCATTTAAAAATAATTAGGAACCCTTTCTCGCTTTTCTAATTAGTACCCTGTTTACAGGCATCTGGCAAAGGTTACAATGGCAAGCTGCTCTTTGTGATTTTTTATTGATCTCAGTATGTTCCCTAATGGTAGTTTTATATCATCAGCTCTGTTCATTTAAGTCTGGGCACACAAAGCCTATCCAATTCTACAGAGGGGAAAAAAGACAAGAAAAATCTTTAATTTCTTTTGGGTTCCCGGGGGAGTTTCAGTGGTACAAAGATCAGGAGAGAAACCTTCTAGGATCATTGACTTTTAGACCTATTGAACAGAGAACTATTTCAATTGATCTCCAGTTGTTACAAAGTATTTTTGGCTACTTCACTCCAGAGTTTGTGGGACCGTGGCCCAGTAAAGATTGTTGTGGCCTTAGCTCAAGGGCCTCCTCCACCTGGGAAATTATGGTGCCACAGATGATACATTTGGAAGAGACCTCCTGGGTTGTTTATTCAAACCCTTGTATCTCCTCTTTATTTGTACTAATTCGTTCCAAAACTAACTTAATCTACTTCCAAAGTAGATTCTCTAATTTGCAATAACTGGTCACTTAATTCAAAAGAAGAATGGAGTCTGGGGGATGTAGGGCATTTTAATTTGAAAAAAACCCAACACCACAAAAGTTACCTTGAAAAAACCTCCTAGTCTAGACAACCTCTCAACTCTCTTATCCTAGCCATACTGCCTGCAACAGCAACATTAATTCAGGAATTTTAGGATGTGATGTTATTATGGGTCAACTCCTGCTTGCCTTATCACATAAGTAGCCTGATTGAAAACAGAATAAATAGTGTGAACGCATAAATAGTAACAGGCAATATATGAGCATGATGGAGTATAACTCATCTATCACTTGCTTTTGTTAATAATGACCATGTACATTTCCATTTGTCCATTTAATTATGCACCGCAGCTACCTTTCCATATATAGCTATACCAAACTCAGCCATTCATCATTTCTGTAGTTTACATTCTATTCAGTTTCAGTTCTCCCTTGTTCTTATAAAAGTTTAGTTTGGTTTAATTTTAATTGAGTTTAGCTGAGCTTTTGTTCACAAATCCAGTCTCCTTGCTGTCGTTTACAAAGAGTTCTCACTTTCCTCGGAAGAGATTTGGATCCTCGTCTATGTCCCATAATAACTAAGCTTACATCCCAGAGGCAGCTGCTATTGAAGTCAATGGGAATTTTGCCATCAACTTCATATAGAAGCAGGATCCCTGGGAAACAAAACAGATGGGGGAAATGGGGTTCCCAAGGATTTTGAACCTTGGGAAAGAGCTCTGAATAGGCTGGTGCTTTTAAGAGCTATAAACTGGAGAAGTAAAAGCAGCAACTTAGGGCTTCCTGTGGTTTCAAAACTTTTTTATGAAAAGCTGGGAACATTTTTGACAGACGGGTCTCCCCCCCGACCATTCTCCTTTCATTGTCTCTCTCTCAGTCTACCTCCCCCACTCACTCTTTCTTCTTTCTCTGTAGCTGTCCCCGTCCTCCCCCACATTCTGAGGGGTCTATTCTCCTCTTGGTATGTAACTCACATTAATGTCAATTGGAGTTATGCACGCGTACGAAGGGGAGAATAGACCCCTTGGAGCGGAGCTAATTAAGCTCTTCTTTAGAAGTCAGAATCTGCAATCTCACAGACATCAGTAGCCTGCTGTCAGTCAGGTGCATCCTGGTCTGTCAACCCTCTGCACTTTCATTTCTGGGTTTCCAAGGGGTACCAATAATTCAGGATGGGGGCCAGGCAATTGCCTACTTCACCTCTTTTGGTACAGCCAGGACAGAGTTTCACTTTTAAATCATTCCCTAAATGGACTTTGGCTATCAAATATGCGGGGTGCATTCATTTTTAGGCGTGCTGCAGGCTAAATATTTCTCAGTTAGACCTGTACAACTCCACTGACACCAGTGGCTTGCACAGGTCTAAGAGAGCAATATTTGATCCTGTAACTATAACTCCCTAGAAACCTTAATTATGGTTTGTAGACACCATAATATCTGCTTGCGATCTCCCCTGGAGGAACCAATACAAAAATAAATATGAAAGCAAGCAAGCACATTTTAATATTTATCCTATCAGGTTATGTTCCATTTCTTTCTCCTCCATTCCCGATTCAGCCACCTTCCTGTGAAATTCCATTGCTTCTCAGATCAGAGTGTTAACCTCTTTGGTAGCTCCTTACCCTCACCCTTCTTACCTAGTAAAGTCAAGCAGGATGCAGCTAAGTACCCTACTTACCCAAGTAAATCCAAGTTGGTATTCAGGCATTATTCTGCCACCTTTAGTCACAGTCCTTCACCTGAATATTGGAATGCTTTCTGCCATTCACAACCCAGCAGGCTTTGCACAAGCTGTTAACTACAACAGTTTCATGTCACCATGGTAAATAAGGGCCTAGGCCCACATTCACAAAAGGGCTTAAGTGCTTAACTCACGTTAGGTGCATACGTCCAAAATTTAGGTACCACTGAGAGCCTCAAAACCCCTGCTTAGCTGCCACCTAACCCTGAAGGTGCCTAAAATCCCTTGGCATCTAGATGTTAAAGTTCCATAGGTAGCCAAGTTGCTGTCTCTGGGCCTGCGCACTGCTGCCTCAGTCCTGACGGATAGCACCTGACCCACGTCTGCAGGGCCCAGTAGCATGCTCAAAGTACTTCTCCAAAATCGCAAAATAGCCAGAGGAGGGCCCCGTATAACCTTTAGTCCAGTGATCAGGAAACTCACCTAGAATGTAGGAGATCCCAGTTGCATTCTATCCTCTGCTTGATGTGGAGAAGGGATCTGAACACAGGTTTCACACCTCTCATGTGAGTGGCACAATGACTGGACTATAAAGACTTTCTTACTGGTCCAATATAGTTTAACTATAAAAGTGGAACAGCTTCAACGGGGGTAATGGCGAGACCCACACCAGAATGTCCCGTAGTCCAGTGGTTAGGGCACTTGTCGGAGAGCTAGGACACCAATGCTCAAATCCCTTCTCCACATCAGGTAGAGGGGGGAATTGAACCAGGGTCTCCCCCCATGCGAGGGGAGTTTTCCTAACCTCTGCGCTAAAGGTTATAAGGGAGGCTATTATAAAAACAAACTAGCATCCATAGCCTAGCACTGAAGAACAAGCCAGGACACACAACCCTGAACTCTACAGCATCTGTACTAAAATATTGTGTTGCTAAAACAAATGCTGTAGTCAGAGTCAACCACAAGTTGTTAGGCTAGAACAGGGGTGGGCAAACTTTTTGGCTCGAGGACCACATCTAGGTATAGAAATTGTATGACGGGCCATGAATGCTCACCAAATTGGGGTTGGGGTACGCAAGGGGGTGAGGGCTCTGGCTGGGGCTGCAGGCTCCGGGTCAGGGCCAGAAATGAAGAGTTCAGGGTGCGGGAGGGGGCTCTGGGCTGGGGCAGGGAGGGTGACGTGTGGGGGGCAGGTGAGGGCTCCAGCTAGGAGTGCGTGCTCTGGGGTGGGGCTGGGTATGAGGGGTTTGGGGTGTAGGAGGGTGCTCCGGGCTGGGACCGAGGGGTTCGGAGGGCGGGAGGGAGATCAGGGCTGTGGCAGGGGGTTGGGACGCCGGGGGAGGGGGCTCAGGGGTGCAGGCTCAGGGCAGCACTTACCTCAAGCAGCTCCCAGAAGCAATGGCGTGTCCCCCCTCCGGTTTCTAGGCAGAGGCCGCCCTGCAGCTCCCATTGGCCGCAGTTCCCAAACAATGGGAGCTGCGGGGGTGGCACTTGGGGCAGGGGCAGCGTGCAGGGCGGAACCCCCTGGCTGCCCCTACACATAGGAGCCAGAGAGGGGACATGTCACTGCTTCCGAGAGCGGTCCCCCGACCCTGCTCCCCGGCTGGACGCCGGAGCGGGGCAAGCCCCGCACCTCGTTCCCCAGCAGGAGCTCAAGGGCCGGATTAGAACAGCTGGTGGGCCAGATATGGCCCACAGGCCATAGTTTGCCCACCCCTGGGCTATAACCAGGAGTCACTGGGTGAAACCTATGGTCTGTGTCATACAGGAAGTTAGATTATCACAATGGCTCCTTCTAGCATTGAAAAATCTATAAATCAGGATACTAAAACAAGTGTGTGCACAAATGATGGGAGAAAAGAAAAACTTTTTAAAAAGTTTTTGTTTCAAGCTTCTAAGGAGAGCAGGATAAACATTGAGTGATGGAAGGATATTATTTTAAAAAGTTGTATATCATCCGGTTGGAGGTGACCCCTACAGAATTCGAGACAGATAAGCTGTCTGTGGCTCACAGGAAAATGTAAATATTCTGTTTTCAATTATATACATTTTAGATACAACAAATTAAGCATTTAAATCTCAGCCTGTAAAATGAAAGGCATGAATATTATATCAGTAGGTAAATTCTGTATTTCATATACATTTTAATGATAGGTGAATAGCCAAGTTAGCTCCCTAAGGCTTAAAATATAAATACAAGACCTTTAAACATGTAACTACCTTTTACAACAATGCCTATATTCTAGCTGTGAAAATACTGCTGCCATCTTCCCCAAGGCCCCTAACTATGTTTCATATTTTACTCACAGGGAACTGTTTTGCTGCATATTGTAACGTGGTGTTTAACAACCATTCCAAGCAATTTAGAATGGAAAAATCTTAACGGTCCAAATTCACTCCAGGTGGAAGTAAGAGCAAATCCACCAAGTACAATGGAGTTAGGCCCATTTACACTGGTTCTGAATTTGACCCATTGAGTAGAAACATGTTTCAGTTTGCAGGTGGTTTGTGCAATTTTTTTTTAAGTTTTTTTTTTTTTTAACTAATAGCAGGTTTAAAATAAACAAAAGGAAGTATTTTTTCACACAACACACAGTCAACCTATGAAACTATTTGCTAGAGGATATTGTGAAGGCCAAGACTATAACAGGGTTCAAAAAAGAACTAGGTAAGTTCATGGAGGATAGGTCCATCAGTGGCTATTAGCCTGGATGGACAGGGATGGTGTCCCTAGCCTCTGTTTGCCAGAAGCTGGGAATGAGCGATGGGATGGATCACTTGATGATTCCCTGTTCTGTTCATTCCCTCTGGGGCATCTGGCATTGGCCAGTGTCGGAAGACAGGATACTGGGCTAGATGGACCTTTGGTTTGACCCAGCATGGCCATTCTTATGTTCTAAAGTATATCAGGTCATATGGGTTTATATATCCTTAAGTGGGGAATGAAGGAATCCAAATTCCAACAAGGCATTCAATTAATAATGAACAATTTTGCCTGCTGTCAGCTCAAAACCATTAAAAAAAACAACATTGAGTTTAACATTGTTTCTGATTGGAATCCTATCACAGCCCAGCTGTGCTAAACTGTGCCAAAACTGAGCCCAAGATCTCACAACCCTTGCAGAGAAATCCTACAGAATTGAATACAGAGATTACTGACATGACTTTGAAAACTATAGAATGTAATAGAGAATGAAGCCTTCCCTTTTGTTTTTCTGATCCATCTCATGGAATTCTATTAAAAGGTTATCATTTGAGGCAGTAAGAAAATGGGCTTTTCCCCATATGAAAAAAAATGCTTTTTGGCAAAAAAAAAAAAAAAAAAAAAGCAGAGAGAATTTTTTAGTCCCAAAACCATATTATTTCTGTTTTTGAATGGTCCCTCGTTCTCCCGTTCTTCTCTTTAAACCTGATTGGATTCTCTCTCTCATCATGCACCAAGGTCTCTCCTCACGTTGAGGAGAGGTGGTTGTATCACAGGTATCCCTGGCCCAGGTGCAGCATGGGCGGAGGGAGGGAAAGCCTAGTCTGGCTCAGGAACCCTGCCCATAGAGGAGAATGTGAACATGGGGAAACCGAACTCAACTCCCAGGAGGAGCAGTATATCCGAATTGAAATATTTTGGTTTCTGGTTGATTATTGTCCATTGGGTTTTTCAACAAAAAATCGAAATGTTCTGGCTAACGCAGAAACTTTTTGGAAAACATTGTAGTTAGTCAAAACCCCCAATGTTCCTTCAAAGCAGTTGTGATGAAAATGTTTTCAACCAGCCCCAAGTTAGTTGTTTTCGATTGCATTCTGTAGGAATTTGTCATTAGGGAAATCTAGGCCAGGGCTCCCTTAACTCTAGGCACAGCATCCCTCAGAACCTTCCACACTGCACTCAGAATTTGGAGACCTGGGTTTCATTTCTGATTCTGCCACACACTTCCTGTGTAACCTTACGCAAGTTAAACTCTGCTCTCAAGACTTTCAATAGTGACAAGTGATTTGCAGTGCCCATTTTGTCACACCACAAAGGGGCTTGATTTGGCTGCTCAGCGCTTTCTGAAATCAGGCCATCTTATGATGCCTCAAGCTGGGCAACTACAATCACTTATCACTTTTGAAAATCTTAGTCCTTTATGCCTCCATTTCACCACCTATGTGATGACAATAATAATATGGCCACTTGCTTACTGTGGTGCTGTGAGGTTAAATTCATTGACATTTATAAAGTTAGTTGAGATCCGTGGATGGAAGGCACCATAAAAGTGCTTTGCAACATATTTATATTATTGTATCTGCAATATCCGCAATACCTAACAAAAAAGAGGTCTTATTTTAATATTACCCATTAAGCTTCTATTTTCTTGCTGCTGCTGCTGCTTTGTGATTTTTTTTTTTTTATTTCAGCTGTACGGTACAACATAAATTATACCAGGTTTCCATTCTTAGTGTATTGGAATAATTATAATTTTAAATGCACAAAAAATATTCAACAGCTAATTAAGGTTTGCATTTAGAGCAATTAACAAATCCTGGTGTCAAGTACTTGTTTGTAAAAATGTTCCCAAATGACATGGAAACACTGTGAGTCAGCAGTACTAACACATAATTCTTCATCGGTAGGGGAAAAGATAGGTCTCTGGCCCACTGGAGCACCTCTGTTTTGTTCTGCAGGAGACCCAGGTTGAACTACCAGTGCTAATCGTTTGCTGCCTGGACCAACAGAGACCTATGCTCATTGCGTGTTCAATCCTTGAGGGGGCCACTTAGGGATCTGGGGCAAAATCAGTACTTGGTCCTGCTAGTGAAGGCAGGGGGCTGGACTCGATGACCTTTCAAGGTCCCTTCCAGTTCTAGGAGATAGGATATCTCCATTAATTAAAATTAAAATTAAATTAAAATCTCCCAGCACCAACATCTGCACAACTAAAAAACACAACTGATAGACTCTAAAGGGATTGCCATTCAGCACTCACCTAAGGCAGAAGAATGGATGAAGCACAACCATAAAGCTAAACTCTAGTTCAAGCAGGAATTATGTTGGGGAAGTTCTATGGCTTGTGTGAGAGAGTGCAGGAAATCAGACTAGATGATCACAGTTGTCCCTTCTGGCCTTAGACTCTATGAATAGAGCTCCTCAAAAATGTGAAGGGGAAAAATGGAGGGAAATGGAATGGCTTTCTGGGGCAAGTCAGGGATGTGGAGACTAAGTATGGATGAAAATGGCCACTCCATTTAGCTAACCAAACAGGTAAGTTTGCGTCAGTCTAACCTAAATGATGGGAATATGGTAGGTTAATCACTCTATTAATTAGCTAAATTGCGCACATAGCTAGCCTATAAAGACACACATTCTCATTACTGTAGCCATCATCAAGTCTCTCTCCCAATTCCTCACTCATTATATCTTGTCTGACGTTGGACTGCAGGCCCAATTCTCTATGTGTTTGTACAGCATCTAGCACAATGGAGACTTTAGGCTCTACTGTAATACTTTAATTTCTAGAGATCCAGGAAAGACTTGACTGTTGACTAATGGAAAGCAAATTCTGTTGCCAAGGCATTCTGGAGACATCCAATTTCCCTGTAAGATATAAAACCAAGATTCTAACAAACCAGAGGAAATTCTGCAACTAAGATATAATGATTACATTTAAAAGTTGGACATTTACAATAGGTAACCACACTATGGTAAGTGATTTAGAACTGGATTAACTATGTTATCTCAGGCTAGGTCTACACTACGGGGGCGGGGGGGGGGTCGACCTAAGATACGCTACTTCAGCTACGTGAATAGCGTAGCTGAAGTGGCGTATTTTAGGTCGACTTACCTGGCTGTGAGGACGGCGGCGAGTCGACTGCTGCCACGCCGCTGTCAACTCCGCTTCCGCCTCTTGCCGCGGTGGATTTCCGGAGTCGACGGAAGAGCCATCGGGGATCGATTTTATCGCGTCTTCACTAAACGCGATAAGTCGATCCCCAGTAGATCGATTGCTACCCGCCGATTCGGCGGGTAGTGAAGACGTGCCCTCAGATACTGCAGTATTGCCACCCTAAGCACTCAAACAATCATGAGTCAGGTCCCAACAAATCATGAGATTGGCTTAGAAACCATGCAATATTTTTAAAAATAAGTTTTGGGTTCTATTGTCCTTCTGATTTCTGAACCTTCAGGGTACATTCAGGTCACATTTTCAAGCTTTTCTCCACAACCATGAGGGCTAGAAACTTTTTTAAAGGAAATCTGAGATTCTCACATAATTACTAGATTGCAGGAGCTGTGGCTTTAAGAAAAACAACAAGTGTCATAAGAATGGCAAGAAAATCTTGAGAACTGGCAAAACTGATATTGCAGCTTAGTGACAGTTGCTAAATGTTGCATTTTTAATGCTGATTACTGTATTATTGCATCTAGGATCACTGCTGGGCCGGAAGAAAATGGATTACAGAAACTCATGGGATGAGCAATTGCTTTTCTATGCATGCACTTAACTAAAAGACTCTTGAACAAGTTTTGTGTTTCCTTCCTCTCTCCCTACCATACATGACATTGAGAATGGAGAATCAAGAGATCACATGGCACTTTTTGCCAGAGTAGGAGTTTTGACCCAAGTGTCTGTCCCCATTCTACCTTGGGTAATCACCAGGCAGGAGTGTAAAACACTTACTAAATAGAAAAAAAGAGATGGAGGTACCTGTGCTGAAACAGCCTGGTGCAAAACTACCATTTTAGAGCTGAAGTTGGTTGTTTCTTCCAGATTTAAAAGGCCATCTCCAAGAAAGGCATATGGGGAAAAAGTTGCCATAAGAGATTAACCTTGCACAGAGTATAGTAAACGAGGTTCGGACAATTACTAATGAAGGTGTTATATCTACATGCCACTTATCAACACTATATCACACAGATGTACATGTTTTTAAATTTTATACCCCAAATGGTTTGGTAGTGTTCTGTGTTTTTTATCTTCTGTCTTTCACCCTAGAGGTGCCTGCATTTCAGGAATAGCCAAAGTGATTCCTGTATAGTTTGAGAGCTAGGAAGAGAAAAGTGATAGAAAATATTACTGTTATTAAAAATTACCTTTGTAAGGAGTTAGACACAGCATTTATGCTTGGCAGCAAGTGCTTGCTAAAGTTAATACTCCAAACCTATTTAACAGTAGTCGTACTAAAATTTATTTTGATTTTCATAACCAATCAGAGAGATAGACATAATCACTGAACTGTTGCTTGGTGTTAATGCATCACTTTGAAGATAAAATGATAATTAGACTCTACAGTTTGTAAGATGAGCCAATTTCAAGTCCAACATATATTTTTTTAATTACTGCTGCATCTCATCTTAAAGAAATAAATAGCCTGGAACTCTGGAAACCATTTTAAAGAGAGCTGGTTGAAAGAAAAAAATCACAAAACTTTTATTTCGAAAAACACCATTTTATTGAAATGAATCTCTCTTGACCAAACTTTTGTTGAGCAGGTTTCTCAGGTCCAGAATGGAATTTCAAGTCAAAATGACACAGGGAGGAACTTGAGTCTCCCACATCCCAGATGACTGCTCTAACCACGAGGCTATTGGCTATTCTTAGGCCTCTCACTCTCAGGGTTTTTATGAAAATTCAGAGAGGCCTCATTTTTGTTCTACATCAAAACAAATTTCAAAACCTCAATTTTTTTCAGAAAATGGAATTGTTGTTTTCTGGAAATCCTTTGTTTTAACTTATTTTCATTAGCTTCTGTTTTGTATTCTGGCCTGTCCACATTAAGTGAATTTGGCATATATTCACTCACATCAGTTGGACTTTGATACCTGTATCCCTCTGATATCAACAAATATCTAGATGTATCCGTGCACTTTATTTGAATCAAGCACTTATCCCTTGTTAGAGGATTTTTAAGTGTGCAGCCACCAAAAGGATTGGGGTTTTTTTATAACCTAACCTTTCATGAAACTAATAACCTAAAAGCCATATGGGTCTCTTTCAACCATTTTGAGACAAATATCAGAGTTATAATTCAGAGCATGACCATTTGCAAACAGAGACAGTTCTGTTAACTCAGTGAAAAATCAATATACAAGGGGGGGAAATAGCCTTCCCCCCATCCCACTGTGCTGTGTAAAATTATCATTTTTAGGTAACAAGGCATTTTCTGGATTAATCCTTCCAAACCACATCAAAGAATCAGATCTGACTTCGAACTCTCCAGGGTCAAAAGAAGCCACAGCTGTCGATCGAAACAATTTATTGAAGCTAGCAAAAGATGCCCTTGGGAAGAGTCAAGCTCTATCCATATTATTTTACTACCTACTTTCAACTGTAGGTTTTAGGGTGGGGTTTTTTTTTTTCAATCTTCCCATCTCTGTTTCTTCTCAAAGCTGAATGAAGTGGGTGTGACAAGAACCACTGTATATTTCTCACTTCAAATAGACTAATCAGATGGCTCCATTTCACAGCCTAACCAAATAATTAAGGACTAGGTTCTGGTCACCTTTGCCCTGTTGGGTAGCACCCTACTCCTAAAATAATTCCACCGATGTCAATTGGACTGCTTGTGTAGGTAGGTACTACTCAACATGAGTAAGTGTATTCAGATCTGTCCCTTAGTGACTATCCTTCCAGCTTTGTCCCAGTAGTTAAGTCTCTTTCACTCTTGAACGGCAGTGATACTTGAGAAAAAAGGGTAACTTTAGCTGGAAATGAGGCCACTGAGAAGCAAGGCAAAGTTGTAACACATGTTGCAAATTTATAAAAATAGTTCCAAAGCCATATGGAAATGCTATGAGTGTGTAACAGAAAAACGGTGTTCCCCACGTAGAGGCTGAAACACAGAGCACTAGCTCAGTAACCCACAGGGATGGCTGAAAATCAGGCTCAGTTCTTGTTCCCAACCTTGTGGAGCGGGACACTTTTAACACCTATGAAGGGGTTAATTTAGACATATAAGGCTCTTGCGGGCAGCATTGCCCTTCCCTCAACCCATGATCAGCCAGTGAAGGTACATTCTGAGGATATAATGTGTACAGTCTGAGAGCCTGCTGGCATACTTTGAGTGGGGTGGGGGCACAGGGAGGGCTGTCTGCAGAACTGGACCGAAATGGATTCTCTCTCTCTCTCCTGCTTGTTTGTGCAGTTTAATTTCAGACCAGGTGATTAATCTCTTACTCTCAGTGAAGGCATTTGTTATTTTCCTAACTCTGAAATAGCCCCTAAAGGCCATTATTCCAAACAAAACCTCAGATACTAAACTTAAACCCCGATTCTGGACTGCTAACAATTTTCTCCTCTTCTGGGTTTACTGCGGCTGTGTGCAGTGTTGGTCAAGTGATTCTTATGGGATGATTGAAACAAATGTCAGGCCTTTCTTGTCCTGCTCTGGTGAGGATTGGCTTATATCTATGTGAAGTATCCACAAGTCCCATTACTGAATGGGTCTGGACACATACACAAAGACACCATAGTTATCCAAAAGGAATAGAATCCATGACCTTCTGCATCAAAAGCACAGGTCCTTACCATTTTAGCTAAAGAAATAACTCATGTACCCTAGATGATATTAAGTACCTTTATTTTCAGTGAGGCCAGCCACTAGGAAACATGTTCATACACAGTATGCTGGTGTATTATGCAGTGATTAATAATACATTGGGCCAAATGCTTCTTTGTAAATCCTCTTAATTAAGTTACTTATAAAAATTATATTGGGCCAAATCCTGCAGTTTTTAGTCAGCAAAAACTCCCACAGAAGCCAAGTTTATGGGCATTTTGACTGACTCTGTAGTGCAAATTTTGGCTCTACTAATGAAAACTTGTCTGACTCTATAACCTAGTTATTGGTTTTCAGTCTCTCGATGCTGTGTGTCCATCACAATAATCAAGGCCTGGCACTGGAGAGTGGAATTTATTGCTCTACTCTCACAAAAGAAGTGACTCAAATTTAGGATCTTCGTGTACTCTTCATCATGTATTGTCATTTTGTCCTCTCTGATTTCAACACTGTCCTGTGCCATAAAACTCAAATTCAAGATATATGCAGTGCTTACTGTTAAAGCTAATGCTGTCACCTGCATAATGCTGGCTAAATTGTTCCTCTGTTTTTTCATTCCTAGGAAGCTCAATATATAGATTCATATGAGATTATATCATTGTTTATAAAGGGCCATAAATTTGCATGGTACATCACAAGAATATAAAGAAAATAAATCTGACCCCAGCCAGTCTTTGCCTAGATGCACTCCACTGGTCCTTGGCTACCATGAAACCACTTCTATCCTGGTAATGATACCCCATTGTGCTCTGCTAAAAGGCCCTGTGGATATTTTAACCCTGACACTCATTAGCGTGCACTGTGAGCTGGATGCTATTGCCTGATTTTGCAAAACAGGAAACACAGGCAATTCTCAGATGTGGAGTGTCAATCTATTTTTCTATGTTCCCGCTCTCCCCAGATGCATATAGTAGAAAGCACTAGGTATAAACTGTGGTGGAATACTGTATATTGGTGGACATGGCATTTCTGTGTTCTGGGAGAATTCTGTGTCTCATCCAAGTAATCTAAGACAACTTCATATGTGTGTGCAGCAAATAATGGTATGAAGAGGAGGGTAACAAGCATTACATATATGTATTTATTATTTCTCTTGACGTATTAAAATGCACTCAACCAATGCTCTGGCTATATGTACAATCTCGGTTTTAAAAAAATACACATCGCAATAAACTTGGTAGGGGAGCAATGTATAAGTGCCTCTGTCATCTTCCCTCAGAACAGAAAATTCTGCCAGAGAACCTATGCCGCTCACACATACCAGACAGGCTGGGAGAACAGAGAATATTTGCAGCTTCAAGAAGTGCAAACTAACAGGAGAGGCAAATTAAACAGAGCAAGTCTTGTATCTAGTGAGTTCAGATATAAGATGAACACCACTCACCCTCTTGAAACCCTGAACCTTCGCCTATCCTTGGAAGCAACCCCAAAGCAACTTCTTGTTAAAAATTCCAAAAAGTTATTTCATCACACAAGGACTGCAGGGTTATACTCTTAGGTATTTTTTGTATAACTATCTATCAATGATACTTCTAAGGGACTTCAGTATCTAATTGCCAATTAATAGGGCATGTACATGTGCTGAAAATATGTTTTTCACATTGGAGAGGTGGGCAAGGAAAGAGCAGAAGAAAGAGAGGGATTATACTGCAGCAGGGAGTGAGGTTAAAAAAAAAATCACTGCAGCTCCCCCAAGAATGACAGATAATTCAATTCCTGGGCTAGTGCCAGTATGAACAGTAAACAAGATACTACTCACTTTCTTGCATTGATGGGGTGCCCTTGGAGCCTGCCCTAACCTGAGAAATGCCCATAAATTTCACAGCATATTTGTTTTAAAGATTTTGGGCCACATTCTACTCTTAGTTACACTCATTGGCTTCAACAAGTTGCCACGAATATAACTAAGGGCAGAATTCAGTCCTCATTAATTACATCTGCCAAGCCAGCATGAGCTTTTAGGTTTTTTTTAAACTTATATTTCCTGACTAGAAAAAAAAAAGCATTAGCTGTCTTTTCTGAGATGGTTCAAAAGTTAGAACACAGATTATCACACTTTATCTCCTAGCGGTGGGGTCCTCACCTAGTGCCTACCATGTACCACCATATCTAACTATTGTACTTTCCTGGCCTATCATTCTGACTTCTAGTTCACGCTGGTTATAAGTGAGAGGAATGTTAGGCCCTCTGTTAGTCTCCAGTATTGTTACTGCAGCCTGTGCCTTCCTCTCTCCTACTACCTTCTGGTCAGTTTTTAAACTTGTCAAGAAATTGCAGCCTTGCAGTTTTACTGTATCTGAGAGCACTATAGTTCTGACTGTGGTACCAGTTTCAATACTGGCGAGATTCAGCAGCTGGGGCTATTGAAGGTGGTCTCGCTAGTTCTCTTTATGTGAATTAACAGTTCACAGAAGACTGCTTATTGTCAGCTGTGGTGCATTTTTTAAAGATAATGAACATATTTCCAGTAAAGTTTGTTCCCTGTCTGCATCGGTTTGTCTCAAAATCACTTTCTTAGGTAGAGCTGCTGCCTCTAGGTTATACCCAGTCAAGCAAACAAAATAGTACGTGGTTTTAAAATGTTTCATTTATGACCCTCATTTTTAAACCATCATCTGCACAGGTACAGTGAATCCATCCTTCCCATCCACACTAAGCCAACACAGCCCATTCTTCACCTTCATTCAGTATCTTAAGCTGCTTGATGTATATACTATATAGTTCCTTTTCCATTTTTACTACACTCTGTCTTCCACATCTTCTCAGAAGGCCTAGAAGGCACAGAGGAGAGTGTTATATTTATCCCTTTGGCCACAGAGGTACTGTAAGTCCACTTCTACTCTCTCTCATACACAGCCAATTCCTCCCCAGGGACCCTGGTGACAGAAAATCTGCTGTGGGAAGTACAAAGTTGTGGCAGCACAAAATAGAGACTAATTCCCATATGCCAGGGAGCATAAGGGGACAGTGTGGCCATGAAGTGAGCATGGACAGGGAATCCACTGGTTCTGTATCTCTGCTGACAAAGTGCCGAAAAAACTCTGCTGAGAATAGACCCCGTATCAGAGACCCTGGGGGAAGGCTGAAACAGTGTCTAACCATACAGCCAGCCCTCTCCTAGGATAAATCTCCTTCCATGAAAGTTATTTACACCTTCCTTTGACAAATTTGCTGAATCTGGCCCACTGTCTGATACTGTACACAATGTATGCTGCTGTCTTCCCGCTACACAACAAAGAAATCACCTGCACAGTGCCAAAATCCTGCTTTGCTGTTCTACCTTGCACACCTTCCCATCGCTAACTGCGAATGATAATATCACTAGGAAAGATGTCCCAATTTTCTAATGCAAAATCTGGCACTCCCCTATACTGAGTACTGTGGATGTGTATCAATCATTCTGGCGTTTTCTTTGATTCAAATGGAACAAGGAATCAATCATTAATTCACACTCCAACTTCTCTTTTCTCCTATGGGGCTGGTGGTCTTTAATGTCATAAATGTATAACTTTTCACTGTTTATTTGGCCCTTTACATTGACTTAGCACCAGAGGTTTGGATAAACATCTGTTCGGCATTATTTTGGAATCTTAACATAAACACATTTCCCAATTTTCCCATCACCAACATTCACTGGCAGCCCTTGATACATACAGTTAAAGCTGTAAAACAATTTCCATAATAAACCTCTATCTGAAGCATTTCGTATTTTATCTTCTTCCTAAGATGACTGTTTTTTCTAAGCAAAGTTGGAGTAAAATCCCTTCCACCAGTTCGTAGTTATCGGTGCTTGAAAAAAATTACACTTTAAAAAAGTTCTGATAATTTATTTTCCACTGGGTGACAACTAGGAAAAAAAGGTAGAAGTCAAACTTCGCAAGTAAAAAGCCCTCAGTAAGAGTACAGGCCAAACTTTGCCAATATTTCTTCACCAGAATAAACCCACTGCCTTCAATGTAATGTGAGTGAGAACTACCTGTGTGAATAGTTTTCAGGGTCAAGTACCAGAGCCTGTGCTGTAGCAGAGGGGAACTCTGTGTCATCTAGTGGAATTCACTCTACAGCAGAGAACATTCACAGGTGGAACGTTAGGGCTTCAGGACTGGACGCACTTTCTTTATGGGAAAATAAAGTTCTGAATATTTGAAAATACAGCACTATGTTCAGTGTGGATATGAGCTACCACAAAGGCTTATTAACCATTTTTATGAATATAAATACACATGTTCACAGATGGCTTATCTCTATTGTGACATTTATCTTTAACATGAGTGGTGTAAGTCACAAATGAGCTATCCAAGTCAGCTCACGAGCAAAGGTAAGTGTCATAATAGCAATGAGCTGTTATATATTCTATTGTGTTCTATAAATGCATATAGAACCCTTTATATCATTCGCTAGGACTGAAAGTGCTTTACATATCAGTTAAACAAAATGTCAGGTGCTTTTAAAGAGTGGCAATAGAAAGGTTTGAAAAATGTTACAATAATTAATAACTTGTGAGTTTCTTTTGCAAGGTAATATTGTCAATAACAGAGTTACATGAGCTATTTTGTCTTGTTCAATACATACATTTTATATGGTCATGTGTATATATAGTCCACTTGTGCTCTAGCAACACTATAATATACACATTCTTTCATCTCACTCATTTACACAGTGCTACCTTCCATACTCATCAGCCATTTCAGGTAGTCCTGACCATGCAAGACCTCTAATTTGGACTTAGCCTTGTTTCTCAAGCCTCCTTCTCTTTTCTCACCTTGCTTGTTTCCTATTTATGAGTGCTTTCATTATAAAACTCCCACTATTACATTTCATGCTGGCATCCAGTTTTCTTCATTTATTTTCCCCCAATTTCCTGTTTGCTCAATTCTTTCTTCTTCTAACCCAGGTTCATTTTTCTACCACCATTCCCTAGTATCTCTCCTAATGTCAGTTCTTCTGAGATAATTTCCCTGCTCTGTTTTAATAATATTTAACTTTTATATAGCAATTTTCATCAGTAGATACGAAGATGCTTTACAAAGGATTGTAAATATCATGATACCCATTTTACAGATGAGGAAACAGAGGCAAAGGAAAGTGAAGCGTAAAGTGAATGGCAGACCCAGGAACAGAATCCCTGTCTCCTGACACCTAGTTTGGTGCCCTACCCATTGAACTATGCTGCTCCTGTCTGGTATTCTGTCCGATTAGTTTTTTTGATCTTTAGTAATTTAAAAATCCATCTCACCACATTTTGCTCTCTCTCCTAGAGATGTATCTTCTCTTCCTCAGGAACACCCGTTGCTATGCCGTTTGTTTGTGTTGATGGTAATAATCATCATTATCATAGCGCCTGTAGCATCTTACAGACGAGCAGACCAGGCTTAAGATAAAGCCTCTAATATGAAAGAAACTATATTCAGAACGGAGTTTACAAAACTTCCTATTACCCTCTAGCTGTAGGCTGCCACTAAGCCTGTCCTGTGCGCTGTTGTTGTTTCCATTACCCAGCATGCAGTGCCTCCCATGAAAACCAAAAGACTGAATCAACAACTGCACGGGAAGTGTGGTCTCTCTACACTTTCTGGAGAACTTTCTTTAAAGCACATGCATAAAGAGGCCACATCTAGGGATCAGAGCCCCATTGTACAAACATTAAGAAAAAGATGCACAATTCCTGTTCCAAAGAACTTTCAGTTTTATGTCAAGGCATAAAGATGAGACATGTAGAAGGAGAGGATGATGGAGTAACACAGACTTAAGACAGGATGACTTTCAAAAAGATTTGCTGTAGCTCAAACAGACATTAGGGGCTTGATGCAGGAATTGCTGGGGGAGGTTCTGTGTGGCCTGTGGTATGTAGATGGTCAGATTAGATGACCATAATGGTTTCTTCTGGCCTTAAAAAAATGAATTTGTGAAACAAGAAGTGTTTTACAGTAAGCAGTAATCATATTTATTATTGAATGCTTATTGCTGTGACCTTTACTTTATGTTTTGGAGAAAAAAGTGCTACATACATTAATAAAATGAAATGTACATGTAGTTTGTGCAAATGGAAGTAGATTTATTTTCCCCAAAACTTGTTAAGCTCTTTGAGTACTTGATTTCAGCACATTAGTTTCAAGGATGGGCTTCAGTTTGGTGGTAACTTACCAAAGAGGAAAATAAATCTATCTCCAGCCTTTGATAAGGGAGATACATAGAATCCTGACTAGTACAGGTACAATGCTGAGGAAAATGTGATTGTTCCTGTCAAGAGTAAGTGCTGAAGCCCTGAGTGAAGGCACCATCTAACTACTGAATTACTTTTGCAACTCCCCAGGTAAAATTATTGGAAAATTCTTGGACTTACATAGGAAAAGAATAACCATGAGTGTCCATTCCCTGTTCCTCGACAGCCATGATAGCTGGATCAGTGCATACCCTTCATCAGAAAGGCAGACAGAACATAGACCTTTCAACTATCAAACTTCCTGAATCACTCAGCAGAATGAGAGGCCTTACCATCAGAATACCTGTAATCTTCCTGTGTATTAAGTGGTATACTAGAGAAGCCATTGATACATTTCCATCAAACCTGATTAATCTAAATCAATGTGAACTTCATGCCTATTTGGCTACACGAGACACTGGTTCAGTTCATGCACGGGGACACTCTAACATTGTTTACCACATGGAGCTTTTGGTCACCTAGGCATAGGTGACCAAATGAGACATGGATTAACAAGGTCTGACTGTATTTAATTTACTACACAAACAGCACAGTAGAATATGTAGTAAATCCACTGCATGAGGGGGTAATTTTGATCAGAAGGAATTGGTATCTTAGAGTGCAAAGGCCGACACATTTTTAACTATGCTTTGGCACAAGACAACACATTTTTAAAGGACTCTTGTCAAGATATTTTCCATAGTTTTTTCTATAATATTGTTTTATAGTGAACATCCTTGGAAGCTTGAATCTGAAACGTCTTACTGTTGTTATCCCACTCCTCTTTAATACAAATAAGATGGGTTGTCATTTTGGGTAATGCAGGGCCCCTGTGTGGGTCAACAGTAGCAAGGATTGACTCCAAGACCTTTGGGTTTTAAAGAATAAGTCTCAACTACCTGAGCTAAAAGAGACCGTTCGGTTTGTCAAGGCTGTACCAAGCTCATCAACCTCCCTAGGTGGCCCAGCTGCCACTAGAGGGGGACAGAGCACCACATTGAGTGATATGTGGGTTACGCTTGTAGTTTTCCTATCTGTAAAATGTGGATAATAATACTTACCTTCTTTGTAAAGCACTTTGAGAGTTACTGACGAAAAGTGCTATATAAGAGCTAGGCATTATTTTTATTGTAAGGTGGCTCAAGAATGCCCAAATGCTGTTTTACTTGTTTTTGTTTGTTTGTTTTTTAGAACAGGTGACGTTTCCCTTTAAGCACAGGCATAAGTACCACTTAGGTCCCACTTACGCCCCAGTGCACAGACCTTCTCTGGCCATCTGCACAGAGATGAGTTTCGCCCAAAGAACGCCGAAGCAGGCTGAATTAGGGCCTTACTCACCTTGACAATGTCCTTTTATGACGGGCTTTCAAAGAGTTCTGACTGCATTTGGTAAGTTTCTAAATATTTGTATTGCTTCAAATCAAGTGATCGGAGGATGCTTTCCAAACCATTGGTCACAACAGATATTTGACTCAAGTCTTCCCACCCTTTGACTTCGTAACGGAAGAGACTACTACATTTGTTCCCAGGGATCATGAGAGGAAGGGAAATGAGCAGTGGCAAAGGGTGATCTCATGTACCTCTACACTGGTGATGATGGCTCATTTTAAAGTAATGACTAACCTAGAAATAGAAACATAATCAAACAATTATTCTATCCACCAAATTAATCAAAGCTAATGTAACACCGACAAACCCCGGTTTCCGGCAGGCAGGATCAAACCTAGGACCTCTGGAGCTAAATGCATGAGCCTCTACTGCATGAGCTAAAAGCCACATGGCCCTTAACTAAGGCTGTAGCGGACTCATTAATCTCGAAGTGGTCTTGGTGCCACTAGATGGGAGAGAGCACCACACCTAGGAGGTGTGTGGGTTACATTAAACATGGCTAAATGCAGAGTTCAGCATGAGCTTCCAAATCCCAAGAAGGTACTAAACACAGTGCTGATGTGTCAGTTCCATTGAGCAGCTGCTGGCAGAGTACAGAAAAGCCATGCATGCAGCAGGACCGTGTGTCCCCTGCATGCTGTAATACTGTACTCCTACAGACACTCTCCACAGCAGCGCAACACAGAGTTGAGGATTGGTGAGACAGACATTCAGGCCCTAATTCAGCAAAAGATTTACTCATGTGCCCAAGCCCATCTGTATCCAACGAAGCACTCGAGCACATGCTTAACTTTAAGCGCTTGCTTCAGCCTCCTTGAAGTCAAAGGGTCTTAAATACATGCCTAAAGTTAAGCACGTGCTTAAGGATGGACTGTTGAATCAGGGCCTGAGTTCCTCACTACACATGTTCAGCAACCCCACTCGGTAGAGGGTTTGCAGCTACTGCCACATCTCCTGGGCTCTAAGCTCTGTGCTCAGGTTCCCTTGAAAAAGGCTGTTTATGCAGGCTTTGTGCCTAGGCCCTGGATTTGTCCTGAAGAGAGCAGAACATAAAGCAAGCTTTCAATTTGATCATGGACTGAGAGGGGGGTTTTGTTTTATATTACAAGACCTGTTTTCAGGGTGTTGTGTTTTTTTTCCCTACAACAGCAAATGAAGCCTGACACCTAAGTCAGCACAGCCAGATGTAGTCCTGTGTTCCTCACACAACATTAGAAAGCAGCTCAGGGGAATGAGCTCCATTGTTAGCAGGGAAATAAAGAAATGATATAGTATAGTGGAAAAAGTGAAAGGAGGAGCTGATTTTATTTTGTACATTACTCTGATATCTGAGCACCTCACAATCTTTACTATATTTATCCTCCCAACACCCCTATGAGGGAGAGAAGTTTGGGTCCTTCACAGAGCAACAGAGGAGAGAAACATTTTTAAAACAGGAGAATACAGCTGTAACATCAGATAAACTGGCAGGAAGACCCCTTTTTATTTTTGAATGACTCCATTTCAGGTTGATGATATCCCTTTTATACTATAGGCCAGATTTTCAATGGAGCCCAGTACTCATTCGTGCACAAAAAATAATTGGCCAGATTTTCAAAGGAGATCAGACCCCGGTGGGGTGAACTCTTTGGAAAAACTGCCTGTAAGTGTCACAATGAGAGCTAATGGGTGCTGAGCCCTTTTGAAAAATCTGTCCCCAAAAGTGACTGCTGAGCCCTTGAAAATCTGGCCCAAACGCTTATGATGCTCTGGCCCCACATGTGTGCAAACCTAGATAAAAAGACAATGGAAGTCTGTTGCAATAGCAGTTACTTGGTTATAGCACTTATAGTTAAGGTACAGTGTTTTGGGACTTTCATATTAAATTGATTTCATTTTCACTGTTGGATACAATTTTAACTAGATTGCTCACATAAATTAAACACCCACTTAAATGAAGGATCACAAATTTCAAACTGGGAAATACTGAAATCCAACTGCCCCAAACATTCTTGCAGGGTAAACATTTCCATCAAAACCATGAAAAATATATTATATGTAGGAAACTCAACTTTAATGCATTACAAATCAATATTTCCCCTCTTCGTCTCTACATTTACCATCTCTGCACATATCAAGCCAATTGTTTCACAAAACACAGATATATAAAAATTATTCCAGTTTCCTGAAAAACTCAGCTGGAAACAAATCCAATCAAATGGAATAAATTCTTGCTAGAGAGAGCTTGATGTCTCTATGGCAGCCTGTAGAGCCTTAGGGACAGGTTCTGTTCTTAAGTGTTCAACTTAAGCAGAAAACATTGGAGTGACTGCATTTACATCAGTGTAACTGAATGCAAAATTTAGCCCTGCAGCACCTAACTTTCTTCTGATAACAGTTTTGCATTATTGCAACTCCATCACCTTCAATTAAGTCACTACTGATTCACACTAGCATGGGAAAAGAATCAGGCCTATAGAATCTAATCTCAGTCTACTTTTTCCTAAATATATTTAAAGTCCTCTGAACCATTGGAAACCTTAGAATATAAGAGATCTGTGTAAGCTCAAAAGCTTGTCTCTCTCAGCAAAAGAAGTTGGTTCAGTAAAAGTTATTACCTCACCCACCTTGTGTCTCTAATATCCTGGGACTGACAGCTACAACGACACTGCATACAGGCTTTCTTAAGACATTGGCAGTGTTTCCTGGGTTTGGCCAGATAGGGAATACCACAAAAACAGCCTTTTTCATGGCTAATAAGCAAGTCAACTTCTGCTGATACCTGGAAATGCAGATACCCGGAAGAAAATTAAAACAAAGGAAAACAAATCCTAATCCTAATCAAAGTCAATAAAACTTTTTCAAACTTCTAAAGACATTTGGTTAGGTTTGGGGTTTTGCAGAGGCTTTAAAAGTCATAGTTCACCAAATTTCAGTGCAAAGCAATTTTGATTTACCTCCAATCATTTGTTACAAGCACATTCATTCCTTATGTTAAATTCCCTGTTTGTCATTTTTGGAGGCAAAAGTGGGAAAATCCAGGGTAGTGAGAGTTTGCATTACATTAAATTTCACTTTTGATATAACCTAGTAAATGCTAGAATAGAAATACATCTTCTCTTCAAAACCATGATCCCAAATAGCATTAACTATTATACTTGATAGAAGGAGTCACTAAATTTCTATTTAGAACGTGCTTATTTAACAAATGGTGCACTGATCACAGATACAGATTTTTTTCAATGAAACATCATCTCTTTAAGAGAAAGTGGACATATGGATTAATTGACTATATGTTGCTCAATGCCAATTTAAGCACGAGTATGGAAACAGAATGTTCATAATTAAAAAAAACAACCCTGCAACACTACACTACATGGTTTCATTATTACAGTCTCTTCTTTTAATGAAGACATAGTTGGCCTAATTTACACTATAGATCAAAACTATATGAAATTTCCTAATATTATAAGGGGAAGAGAAATTGCTATATACATGACTTACAGTGCACATTATTATTTTAGGTTATGAAAATAGCATCACAACACAGTGACAAATGATTGCTAGGGTGTGCTTAATCTGGCAGCAAATTTCTGGTTCTCAGAAACCCAAATAATATTAAGGCTATTTTGTCCCTACCAATAGCAGCTAAATCTGCTGTTAAAGCTAAATCCTTCCAGCTTGTTTGCTCAAATGTTACATATCACTTTAGAAGATGGGAAATAATTACCACTGTGGTGTTTATCTGCAATTTTTCTATCAGAGTTAATTGCATTTCCAGCATTTTAGGTTGCTACTATTGTTTTCCTTACTACCAGTCTACCAAACTCTCTCGCTTTCTGTTAAACAGTGAATATACGTGGGGCTATATTTTACTCTCATTCACACATGTGCAACTCCCACTGAAATCACTAAATATAACAGAAGGCAGAATTTAGCCCACAGACTCTAGAGGGATTTGCAGGCCCATACTGAAGGATGCAAATTATAGCATGATTTTTGTCCAGTAAATTAAAGCACTTACTGCCAAGATTCCATGATTCTCACTTACATCAGCGTAACACCTGATTAATATAATGCGACTGAAGTCAGTGGAGTTACGCCAGATTCAGACTAGTGTAACAGAGCGGAACAGGTCTGACACTATTCTACTTGGGCTTTAAGTTAAGCAAATAATTACTGAAATACAGGAAACTATTTTAACAGTGATATGGGGTTTCAGAGTGTGGGCATCAACTATGTATCTACCTGTGCAGTACGCTAAGGAGCCTTTCATCTGAGTGAGTGCAGACATCCAAATGTCTATTTGTCCTACACAGTGACAAAGACAATTAGGTGTTTACTGTGACATTAAAACACTAAGAGTGGGGAAGGGAGAATCTTTCTTATACCCGTAGCACACTAAGAAAAGACAGAGTACCTGTAATATGCTAACTGAATGATGTCACCCTCTAGTGACTGGGCCACAGAAAGGATAAGGAACCAGATGCTCTCATACCATTGAGGAACCCATCAATTTCCTTCCTCAGAGATTAGAGGTAGATTTATTACATATTTGAAGATACACACCAAATTAAACCACAAGAAACCAAGGACATGAAATCTGCTCACTTAGTTCAGAACTTATAGTTACTGGGACTGATCCAAAGACCATTGAACTCAATGATCAGTCTTTCATTGACTTCAGTGGGCTTTGGATCAGTCTCATTAACTATATCTACTAACATGTTTCTCACCTGTTATATTTAAAATATATTTTATTTAATGTTCCATTGTCTCACTCTCCCCCACTCCTCTGTTCAAGTGGACTTTCTGCCACAAGGAGCCTGCAGCTTGGGTTCACCACAATACAACAGAACAAAAAAACCTACAAAGCCATGCATGGCAATATCAAAAAAAGAGCAGAATGGGCTGCCTCATTCGTTGTAACCCTTATGTTGCTAGAAAGTTGGCAATGAAACCCTCTTGTGGGGAAAATGTGGCCATTCCTGCAATACAGAGTATGGAGCCAGGGTACATATGCCCCTGATTTTCTTATTTACCTTTTGCCTTACTGTTGTCATTAATTTTCTGTGTGGGGTTGCTGTACATCTGCCCAGAAGGTGTGTAATGAAGAGAGTGGTGACGTTAGCGGTAATGTGCATAAGTCACCTGTGATAGCTCATATGAATACAGAGGGGCGTTCTCCATCTGCTCTTCAGTTCACCAGGGCAGAGAATGTAAAGAAAATTATCTGGAGTGATGACCGAGAGGGGGGGAAAGAAGCTTTTAGCTACCAGGGAGTGTTTTTCCACTTACCATTCAAAGACCAATGGACCGAAAGCAAGAACATTTTTTTCTTCAGTGTAATAGTTTGTGACAGATGTCTTCAAATGACTTCAGGAGAAGGTTTAACCTGTTATTCTTACATAATTTGAAAAGACCAATTACTCCCTCATGGAAGTCACATTCCTAGGATTTTTGTGGAGACAATTATCCACTAATATTCTTATGTGCTACATTCCTCCTATATGCGAAGCAACACATGTTCAGGGAATATGAATAACAAAATCCAGCTAGCTGGGGATAAATGAAGAGAGGATAAATCCTTATTTTATACTTTTGTGGAACTACCTTTTAAGTTTTATTTATTGTTGAGCTAACTCACATGTTCATTTGGGTTGTATCAGTATTAGTAGGATTAGCTTTCATAATAGTAACACATTACATTTGTATAGCACTTTTCTTCTAAAAGGAAAGTGTTTTACCAATTGAATCCCCAATTCTGTAAAGATTTTCACACTTACTTAACATTAAGCATAGTCTCACCACTGACATCACAGTGGAGTTGTCCCGCGACTAAAATGGAGCTGCCTCTGGAGTGGAAGGTAGGAGAAATGTAACAGTCCACTGCACAGCAGATTAGGAAAGGAAGTGAAAAATAATTTATCTGATTGAAAAAATGAAAGGGAAAATTAGGGAAGCAGAATGCAATTAACCAAGTTGGAATTTTGCCAAGACACAAGTAGTAACACCCCTGCTCATGAAAAGAGACATGGAATCATTAATAAACCACAAGTGGTTAGGATTTTGGTTTTACATTTCAGCCAAAAATATGAGTATTTCCAGAAACACTGTGGCCCACTGTTGCTTGCCAGGATCATGTGGGTCACTTGCCAGAATCATCTGGGTACATCTCACTTAATTCCCTGCTGTTGCAGGGTTTGGGGCACTAGTGCCCCTTGGTCCCTCCTATTCTCTGCCTGTGGCTCATAATAGTTTAGTTTCCTCAGGGCTATGACATTTTGATCAAATTTTGGATGTTGGGTTTAGTGTGTGGATGCGTGGTGGTGTTGGTGTGCTGTGATACTAGATGACTTGGTGGTTCCTTCTGACCTTAACCTTTATGTCTCTATGACCTGCAGCATTGATTCAGTTTTATCTTTGAGAAAAATGCCACCAACTGAAACATCAGCCTCGCTTCTCACAGCAACTGTGTGTTCTTTGGAAGTTTCTCAGTCAAGCAGTGACCCTGGCCAAGCCCGCATAAAAGGTTTACTTACTTCTGACACATCACATTTGCATATCATACAGGAATATACTGATATAGGGCATCGTACAGAGCACAGCACAAAGTAATCCACTGCAATTTTTGACAACAGAGAAGATGTCAGTAATAATCAAAACTAAATAGTGCCTATCAGTTAGTTGGCATATTAATGATCACACACAGAATTCGTTTACAGAGGCAGACTTTCGCAACGTGAACAAGAAAATACATTGAATACCCATCAAATGTAAAGGCCATTTGAATTGCACCGAGGTAGTTCCACTTATCCACAGTCTGAGAATTCTTTAGTAATATGGGACCAAATCACTCTCAATTTTTAAGCAGCATTTCCCATTAAAAACAGTGAGGAGTACTGCTTTAAAAATAATTAATGGTACAACATTGACCAGGCTTTTGCTATAACAGACTCCCAGCATTACAGCTCTCTAAGTCTCGTAGCTCATAGTGACAGATAATCTTGTTTATCCTGCATTTTCACTGCAGTATCTTTCCTTTGCACTACTGTTACAGCCGGAGGCCTCTGTGCCACCAGTGCTTGTTGGTGTCCACCTCTGATGAGTAGTGAATGAAATAACCAGCAAAGAATCTATAGCTCTCTTTTTACTTCCCTGAGGGACAATGTTGGATTTCATCAATAAGAACAATATCACCGGCGCAGCACAGACCTGGGAGCACACCACTATGATCCTTCTATTTCAGATTCCACTCCAGTTTTTCTGTTAGGATTTGAACTTATTATCCCAAGACTCACAGTTTCAAAGCACTTTGTGATGCTGGCTAGTTTTATAGCTATGTTTAACAGCTGCATCTCCCATTCTAAGGATCTACTATGAGAGCTGATGATAAAAATAGCTGGACAATGTGTCTAAAGCGCTGCATGTTTAACAGACAAGGCTCACCGCACATTGGAATCTGCCTTGTCATTCTCAATTCATGGTCTCACTTTGCAATACTTTGAGAATTTGCATTAAATGGAGCTTAAGCTTGAGAAAGAGTATAAAACCCAGCATTATTTCACTGCCTGTTAGAGATTAAAAATATTTCACTCTTGATTCACAAAGACAATCCAAAACAAAGCAACTGTGCCGAGGGATTGGGGTGGCTCTTTGCCAGCATACACATTTAAGCAGGAAAAAAACCCCATCAGTACTGGAAAATTTGCTCATTTTAAAACTATCCATGCTTTTGTTTCATGTGAACTGTTGGTAGAGCATTATAAACAACCACAAGTGCCCACATCCTCACAGCAGTATCATATGCCATTGATTTTAATTGTGTTTTATTAATATGATACAATTCAATTATGCCCAAATCAAGATATAACTAATACTTTAATAATATAATACCAGGTCCTAACAAATTCCCTGCACAAAGATGAAAACCTGATTGTGTTACTGATGCTAGAATAGCCTCAGCAGTGATGTTAATAACACTTTTAATATCAGTACAGCTGCTTTAGCAAAGCCTGATTAGTCTACTGTGGTTGTGAAGAAAGAGTTAATATCTTTGTTATGATGTGGAACATGCAAAATCATCATTTGCAAATTGCATTAAAAGGTTATTGTTCAGACAAAAATTAGCTGGTCTAAATTGGTGTAACTCCATTTATGTCAATGAAGATTTACATCAGACGTGTATCTGGCCCCAGATATTAAGTGAATCATTTTCTCTGTCATTATAACCTCTAGGTCATTAACATGGACAGATTTCTTTTTTAAAAAAATGTAATTTACTCTTTAATACTTAGAGCTTAGGAAAGCTGCTGGAACAGTGTGGAAGTACAGCTGTTTTGTTTATGTCACGTTCCCCAACACTTTTCAGCAGGGCCGGCTTTAGCAGGTGCGGGGCCCCACGCCGGGACGCGAATTGTCTCGCGCCCCACCCCCGCTCCGACTCCGCCCTCTCCCTGCCCCCATTGGATCCCTCCCCAAATCCCCGCCCTGGCCCCGCCTCTTCCCCAAGCACGCCGCATTCCTCCTCCTCACCCCTCCCTCCCAGGCTTGCGCTGATCAGCTGTATGGCGGTGCAAGCGCTGGAGGTAGGGGGGAGAAACAGGACACGGCTTCCCCCCCCCCCCCCCGCGCTCCGCCGGCAGCCCCGGACGTTGCGGGGCCCTCTTAGGCACGGGGCCCCATTCCGGGGAATCGGCCGAATTGGCTTAAAGCCGGCCCTGCTTTTCAGCCTACATCATCTCTATTTCAGATTAAGGAAAACCAAAGAAAGAACAAATATAGAGTCCTGATGAGAGAGAGAAAGAGAATGCATAGGGAGTCAGAATGTAACATTCTGCATTAGAACTGAAGATACCTCTGAAATGTACCTATCATTCCATGGGAATCACTTGTTTTAGTTCCAAAATTTGGTCTCCCCCCTCTCTTTTATTCCCAAAAGTTATTTACATCAGAAAGAATCATGAAATTGTGTTTTATAGAAGGAATAATTTGCACTAATGGGATGACTCCTATAGCACTTTAAAGTTTCTCACATGAATGATTTTTGGTATCCTTCATTTGTAACTCTGTCAAATATTGCTTCCCACATTTGGGCCAGTTGAGGGGAATTTTTGAACTATAAAATAGCAGCTGCATTATACTTGTCCCTGTAGCAGGCAAGGAAACTCTCATTTGTCGGTGGCCACAAAATGACATCTTTCAATTACTGCAAAAAGCTACATAGATCATAGTGTCAATTTTACATTTCACTCATCCTAAGTAGGAAATTGAGACTGATTAGAAACAGAAGTGAAACTAGCCAGTTTCACACTGATATTCTTATGTGATATGACAATCATGTTCATTTCGAGTTTCCAACACTGCATTAAAATGTTTAATTTATCCGAAAAAAGTTTTCTTTCACCAAAAATTTCCCCAACCTCCTTTTTCTAAAACAAAGTCTAAATCTAAGGCCTTGAAATACTTTCAGGTGTATAACAAGATGTTCTTCACTGATTCAGCTGAAGCTTTTCAATCTTGTGAGCAGAGAACTGTGTTGGAGGTTTCATTCTTAAAGCAAAAGAGGTGAATCTGCGGTGAATAAGGGCTGGGGAGTTAGGGAAGTCTCCTTCCCCAAGTGTTGTTTCAGACGCATACACAGTATACAAAAGGAGGTGAGCCAGTATAAACTGATTTTTACTTTGGATAACAGGAATACTGTGTGAAAGATACCGTGAAATTTACAAATGCCTATGAAATTTACAACATTTGATGAATCAGGGGGAAAAAACCCACACAACCCAGCACACAAACTACGGAGAAATGTCATATAATTCCAACCTACTTTCACACACACTACGAAGCCCAAGGGTTTCCTTGGTGAGCTCACACAAACATTTCTCCATGAGACTCATAATAAAAAAAAATGCTATTAAAAAAACCTGAGCTTTCTAGCTGCCTATCAGGAGCTTTACAAAAACACCTGCCACCAAGACAATGTCAAACAAAACCTCAACCTGTACAAGAGCCCACAGTGCTTGAGTAATACAAAGGTAAAGTTCAGAACCAGGTCACTGCATCAGGGTATCATTCTGAAGATGTTCTGTTGTGTGTCATCAGCTTCGGAGAATCTGAGAGAGGGAAGGAGGGGAAAAGCTGAGGGGGCATTTTTAAGTGCCATTTTTTCCTGAGCATTAGAGAGGTAGCAAAGGGCAAAGAGAAAAAGAAGAGTATGTAGACTGAGGCCCAACAGAGTTCTTTAAAATACTCCCCCCCCCCCATGTAATAGAGAGGGAAAGGGTGGATATTCTAGATAGAACCCCCAAAGAGTAGTTTTTAAATGCTTTTTAGTCTTCAGCTAGCAAGAGGGAAAGGATCAGAGAGAACCTCAAAGAAGAAGGAGGTCAGCATGTGAATTGAGCACCAAATGAGCCCTTTTAAGTAGGCATAGCTGGGGACTAAAGTACCTAACTCCACTTGGTATGCCTGCAGGTATCCTGCAAGTACCCCACTACTTCCTTAGAAGTCTGTTCAACTCATAAGGAAGCAACTTTAAAAAAAAAATTACAATGCTTTTGGAAATCCTTCCCCTAGAAAGAAGTGCTTTATATAATTATATCAATCGACCTTGCCCTGGACTGCAACATCTCCTGTAATTACTGCTTGCTGGAGCTCTATAGCCAGGTGGAAATGCCTACCAGTTTAGCTGTCAGTCAGATAGTTAATATAGTCATGGGCCTTCAGACATCCCTAGCAGAGAGATTCCTGAGATTTGCTGAACCATTTTTGGCTTTCAGATACTTTTCTTTTATCTTACACCTTAAAATATATTCAAAGATGAAAACAACAATGTCAATAGGAAAATGTTGGACTGAGCCCCTGAAAGAATATTTATGGGGCTAATTATTGGCTGCTCTCATGGTCACCCTCCCTTGTCTCACACAGAATATTCCTGACAGTAGCAGCATAAATGACATGGAATGGGACAGGTGAGGCTGCATACACAGACTATCAGTGCCTCTATGGTCAATTTGTTTAGCTTACCCAAAAGAACATCAAGAGGTGACTTATCATGGTGTCATATGAAGAAAATACCAAGGGCTCTTTAATTCAGCAGAGAAAGATGTAACAAGAACCAATGGGTGGAGATAGAGTCAAACAAATTCAGATTAAATATAAGGCCCCAAAAAAAAATCACTAGTGAGGGTGAATAACCATTGGAACAAACTACCAAGTGGTGGATTCTCCATCTCTTGAGGTTTTCAGATCAAGACTGGATGCCTTTTTGGAAGAGATGCTTTAATCAGGCAAGTTACTGGACTCAGTACAGGTGTAACTGGGTGAAATACTATGTCCCGCGTTATACAGAAGATCAGACTAAATTACCTAAAGGTCCCTTCTGGCATTAAAATGGATGAATTTCTTAATCTAATTATCTGTAGGTTTGGTGGGAAACCAGAATTGGGCATAGAATTGGACAGATAAATTGTGATTCAGTGTTCCCCTGTTGCCTGCAGCTTTTTAGGCATGAACAACCCAAGCCAGGATTTGGCCCTAAGCATTTTCCCTTGGAGATTTAAGACTCAGCTCTCATATCCATAACCAGTCAGGGAAAGGAGACAAAGCCAACGTACCAATATTTTTTTCATACAGAATGTATGTAGATACCCTCTACTGTATCAAAACACCAGGTAGGGAGAGCAAGATTAGCCTCAAACCAATTTACCATGCCACAGTTTCTCTTTGTTCTCCTTGGTCTTTTGTCTAAGAAAATCACTTTATTCCATCCATCCATCCATTCCATCAAATAGCCACTGTGGTGGTGGTGTAACGAAAGCTAGTGGAGCAGTGGGCAAAACTACTCTGGTGGAGATTAACCCAGAGTTGGAAGGGTGGCTGTAATAGAAGACATCAAGAAGTTTGGGGAACAGGAAACAGCAATGGGAGCTAATGTAGTTTGAGGAGGAGGAGGAGGAGAGAAAAGCAGCAAGCAAGTACTATCTGGAAGCATAGAAATTAGCTACCCATATATCCCATCCATATATATACATAGATCATACCACTATAGTATCTGAACCCTTCAGGTATTGGCAGGTGTGTACAAGACTATGGAATCATGTATTATGTAAAAAAAAATTAAAAAATGAATTGAGACTATATTTCCATTTTAGGGCTCTTCTGGTCAGATGAGTTTTACCTTCAGTTCAATTAATCTCCAGAACCCAATGGTAGAATTATAGCCTGACAATTCAAAGTGATCTCCTATTTATTCTACAGGGTATATTATTACACCTGACAGCAGCAACTGCACTGCGTAGTCTATATTTTCTGTTTGCAGGGTACCTTGGACTTTGGACATCTTCTATAATTCATGACCAGAAATCCTAGATGACAAGTAATCTTCTTCTGTATTCATATTAAAAACAATTACATTCCTGATTGTATTCATTTGTTACTGGCTACTTTTAATTGTCTGGGAAATTGAGAGCATAAATCAGGTATTTTAGTGATTATGACATTTTGAAGTGTGTTCCCGTGTGTTTATTGTACACTTCTCCCCAGCTTCCAGTTGTAAGATCATAGTAGAGGATATTGGGAAGTATTTATTTCAATAAGTCCAACTTCCTGGAAGTTCAGTATATAGAACCTCAAGAGAGGATGGAGCAGATATTAAAGCAATTCATAGACTCTAAGGCCAGAATCTCTTTTGAGACAAAGACATTCTACCAACATTAAACTAGGATACACAAGCATCAAGCATTCTGAGCATTAGTTAGCAATTACAGTTGCTTATCATCAGAAAGAGTGCTAAAAAAGACAGCAAACTTTATGGAAAGAAAGGAAGAGAGTGGGTGCATATCCAATGAACACACTAATTGTTATTTCATGAGGATCAAAACCAATAGCAACTTGGGAAATCCCCACAAATGCTCATAACATTTGAGAAGGAAATCTTTAATATTTGACAGGAGGTCTGGTACAATATAGTACAATGATTCTGCTGCTAAAATCAGCATAACAGTATGGCCTCAACTCAGTCTTTAAATTTACACTCAACATTCTGTCCCCTGGGCTTGAGAAGTAGGGATAATGACACCTAATTTTTGTGCACCCAGAATCTCAGGTATGCATACGCAAATCAAAGAGGTTGCTTGTGCAAATCTGAATTTGGGGGTGTGCAAAGCTTCCCAAAATGACAAAGTCAATAATTTACCCAATTTTTTGAAAGTATAGAGCCCAGACTTCAGAGAGGTGACATGCTTTCTGTCAGGTGCTGACTCAATGAATATAGAAGGCATTCAACAACTTGCAAGATGGAACCCTACATATGCAGATCTCACAGTGGTTCAAATCAGGAGCAACTCCACTCAAGTCAGTGAAGATACATTAGTATAATTGTGGTATAGCTGAAATCAGAATTAGGCCTAATATGTTTACCTTGGATTGTACTAGAGATATAAAATGTAAGTCAATGATTCACCCTAGGGATTATTTTGACAAAACCATGTGAAATTCTGTCTTTAGATAATTAGTCTTGAAGGCCTCTGTGGAATGTTGTCATTATTCATTTTACACAGGCAAAGCCAACATTTTCAGAAATTTACTTCTATTTATACTACAACAAAGAGAGATTGTCTGCATTGGCTCCGTCTATAACAATTCTGCATTTCAATCAGAAATGAAGTTATAAACAGGAAAATATAATCTGCATTTGAGGGTCAAATTCTCCTACAAGTTTTGCTCTTGTAAATATGGAGTTACTCTGCTGATGTAAATGAAATTATTCCTATTTACATTGGTGTAATTAAGACCAGAACCTGACCCTTAGTTACCAGTGTAAAAAGACAGATTCTCCACTTATTTGCATCATCATAAATCAGGAGTAACTCCATTGCAGCCAACACAGTAACACTGGTTTACAACTAGTGTAAGAAGAAAATCAGGGACACCTCGGTCTAGCAAGTTTGTGAAGTACTGCGATGGGACAAACTTATTACAGTATGGTAGTAAATATTTTTTTAGTGATCTCCTCCACAATGATCTCTTCCATTAGAAGTACAGTTGCAAAATCAGTTTAGAAACTGTATCCTTGTAGCTGCATTTGCTGTACAAACAGCCACATAGAAAACTATTTTGATTTTATAACTTCTTTTTTACTAGGCAGAAAATAAGAGCCAGAGCTTCAATGGTGGGTCTCTAAAGTAGGTGTGGATGAAAGTAAGTGCGTTGTGAGACTGTGAGGAGTTACTCTGAAAGATCATCAAAGAAAACATTTTATTAAAGGCAGCATATCATTGAGGGAATTCATGAAATGCCACTTATGCGCTATAAGAAACCAAACTGGGCAGCATAAAGAATACACGCACGTGCCTATACATATCTTGGAGACTAGGTAAAAGCACAACCCAAGTGATAAGCAATATTGCAAAGTGAAGCCAAAGAGAATACAGTGACATATCACGTGCACACTGCACAAATCTAATGCTGATCACTTCATGAGGCAGAACTGGTGATACAAAACTAGATTTTCCCCTAGCAGAGGGAAAAGATGCTGGTGTGGTGGCAGAGGGAGGGGTCAGTTACAGATAAAGGACCCACTGGGAAATTCAGACTACACTGTCAGTGTACTAGCTCCTGTCTGACACTGATGACCCAATTATGCAGGTCTTACTCAGACAAAACTCCACATGGACCTCAAGTGGGTATTTGGAGTCACTCACTCCAGAAGACTTGGTTTAAGTCTGAATAGTATGGCTGTCTATATCGTGGTGGCACTGTCATGGCTTGGATTCCAGAATAGACAGCTGGTGCTGTGTTATGTGCTGGGAAGTACGTTGGAGGGGAATTCAGGAATGAGAAATAAACGGAGGATGAAATTCTGACTTCAAATCTGGAGACACTCCATTGAAAGAATTAGTCCAGATTTACCCATGTGCAACTAAGAGCAGGATTTGGCCTTAATTCTGCACAAACTGGGACGGGGGGAAAGGAAGTAAAAAGAGAAACAGAAGGCAAATAGTATTTGTGTACACAAAAATCAAGTAACTATAAAAAGACGAAGCTGCAAATATGTAGACTGAAATGCTTGCCCTCACTCATAACCATCACAACTTTTAAGACTATGTAATCAAATGCCCTAAGCCTAAGCTAACACACTCGTATAACCCACGCGTCATAACACAGAGGGCAACTCTGCTGCGTGTGAAATGGATGTTGTGACAAGTCACTGTCGATTTATACTGCACCACTCACAGAGAAAGGGATTGCCATATTGCCCAAGCACCGCAAGGTTCTGACATGTTGTACCATGCTAAACAGCATACCCAGATGTGGGAGTAAAGTAATAAATAAGCATGTTGGTTTTTGTTTCCCCCTCCAGACCAAAGAGTAGTTTGCATTTACTTAATTATGAGCGGCAAGCAAACTATATAGTATCATGTATGTGATTACTTTCCAGTATTAAGTGCTAAATAGTCAGAGATCTGGTTCTAATTAATCATGTCTTTTCCTGTTCTTTTTCCAAAACAGTGAACATTGCCCATCAATTCTTGTTCAGTAACATATGCCTCTGTGCATTCATATTTTGTGCAGGGAAAAGAACCTTTCTTTCTTGGATTTTACTTTTGATCGCCTATCACATAACGTTTTGCATCTTACAGACAATGGAAGTGTGAATGGAAAGGATTTGAATGACTTCATTCAGGCACAAAAGTAGCATATTCCTCCTCATATGTTGACACTGTGCAACGCTGCTCTTTGTTATTAAAGTTTTTAACAAATTCTTACATCTCCAAACCAGCTTTGGGGTTTAGTTAGAAAGTGTGAAAGGACACAGTCCCATTGTGTTGCATCTCTATAAGCCCTTTGTTACTAGTCAACAAAGTCTTTAAATGCCCTGCCGAATGGGAATTTTGCCAAACAGCAAACCAGCTACTTGGCCTTATTAAGGGCACCTCCTACTGGTCCTTTCATAGAGTGAATTATGCTTTCTTCGCAATCAGTCCCCTGCTAGGTTTCTGAACAGAGAAAATAGCTACTAAGAAGAGTAGTGGAAACTCAGAGATTAATGAGCAGAGGCCAAAGCCACTAGAACAACATTTCCTTAAAGACGCAGGATTTCTTTTCTTTTCTTTTGTCAGCTGAATCCAGAGATTGTGAAAAGGGGGCTCAAAACAACAATCTCAGGAAGGATCTGGAGGCTAACCATAGGGAAAACTTTGCACAATTCTAGCTTGCAAAGGACAGATCAGGGAACTTGGTACAACACAGAGATGCATGCCTCCAAAAAGCAGTGCAATAAATACACATTATACATAGAGAGTGAAATGCACAACCAAAATGTACCAAAAAAAAAAAATTATACAGCTAGGAAACAACCTGCTCCTGTAATGAGTTTTCTGCGTAATATCAGACATCATTTCCCCCCCCCCCCCCATCATTAAGGCAGTGTGTATTCTCACTCCCTTCCTCTCTCTTGCACGCACACACAACCCCAACTCGCCATATGCCCGCAAGAAGTCTGCAAGTCAATCATCATTCCAGAAGGAGGATCATTGACATGTCTCCCATCTACTAGCCTTTAAGGTGGAAATTCAAGAGAGACACCTATTATCCTGCTCTGATTGCCCAAGTCCCACCTTCCATGCAAGTAATTGCAGAGGACACTGCTGAGGGACACACACACACACAATGAACCTTCTTGTATTTAACAGAAGCATCTTCCCAATTCACTTACTAGCTCTCCAAAACAAGCCAAACATACATATCTACATATATCTATATATGTTATATATATATATTATATATATATTTAAAGGAAGCATCATCTATAGGAACAATTTAAGGCATTTCTATTTGCATACAGCTGATATTCTGAATGATACTAGTCTAGGGTAAAGATCTTTTTGCAAAGGCTTTCATATGCAGCACTTTCTCCATCACAAAAAAAAGCTGCTTTAGTGGCGTGTGTGTGTGTGTGTGTGTGTGTGTGGAGGGGGGGTGTTATCGGTTTCTATTGTTCAGCAGCAGCTGGTGTGGAAGCAATTTGTGTGTGTTTATTTTATTTTATTTTGCTTTTCATGCCTCTCTCTTTCTAAGATTGCTCCTAATGAAACAGCTCATTTTCTTCTGGAGAAAAAATGATCACTGGAGAATAATATTTTCCCACATACATTCTCCACACACACACACACACACACACACACACAGTCACCTACAAATTGAAGCTGCACTTTCTTAGTTCTTAACACTTTTCAATAATACTCCAATTCCTGATTTATTTATTTTTAAATCTCTAATTCCCAGCTTTTCTCTGCCTCCAACACGGACAGCTCCTGAGCATCACAGTATCAATACCCCCTCTTTCCTTCTCTATCCTAATTCAATACACAAACCAGCTTTGCCATTTTTAATCAGAAAATGTGCCTGCCAAGTGCAAAGAGAGAGAGGCAGCCCCAAAGAATATCAATCAAATGGAGTTTGGAGACGCTCTGCAAATAACTACATTTTCCATCTTGCAAACTAATATTTTGCTTTTCATCATTTACCCTTCCCCTGCCATCTGAAAAATATAAATAAATCTATAGATCCCATCTCAGCCCGAAGATCCAAAAAAAGCCACAGGCAAATAAATCCAATTGCAACAGTGGTCAGGTGCAAAAGAGAATACAAACCAGTGTATACACACACACATATGCTATCACCACCTCCTCCCACATTTCTCCTTTATTTTTATGGGTTTCTTTCCTTTCAGTTGGTTTTCCTTTTTCAAAGGCTGCTCAGGGTGCTTCTAAACCAGATTTCGCCTCACTCCTTTCCCAATCTATGTCAACTACCTGCAAAAGCCTACACCGATCCACAACAACAACAAAATCAAAAGAGGGGGGGAAACTCTGATAACACATAAGAGACAGGCACATTCCTTAGGGTTTTGCAAAATTCACCCTTCTCCATGGAGTGCAAAAGACAAATAAGGCAGCGATCACTTACCGGTGACTTGAAGATTCAGGCTGATCAGAGAAAATCCGAAGAGTAGAAAAGCCAGCTTTGGTACCCAAACACATCCAAGACTATTCTCCATATTTCAACACACACCTACAGAGATTTGGGTCCTGAGCACCAGCAACAATCACACACACTGCCCTTTCTGCCTCCTCCTCTTCTGTTTTTTTTTTTCTCCAGTCCCCACTGACAAGGCTCAGCAAAGGGGGAGTTGGGGGATGTGGAGGGAAAAAAGTTATATTCAGTCCAAGAGCCGCCAAGCCTCCAGATTATGTTAGGAAACTAACTCAAGGAAAAGGGGGAAAGGTGGGGAACGGTGCTCCCACTGCTGGAAAACCATACATGGAAAAATACTGCAAAAAAGCGAACCAGGGTGCATCAAAAGATTGGGGGTTGCTCCATTTCCACAGCTGGGCAAAGTACAAAATATATATGTATTTATCAAAAATAAAAATAAAAAATCAGAAGAATACAAAAGGGAAAGCTCGTGGTTTTCTTCCTTCTTGGCAGATGTTGGAGTGGGGGGAAAAAGAAGGGGAAAGAAAAGGGGGATGTAAAGCTCTCACTTGTTACTGGAGCTGTCCACCAGCAGTATGTGAGATGGGAGTTAGAGCTGTAACATCCATTGATCCGAAGAAGTGGAGGGCTGGAAGGGAAAACGTGGAGAGTGGAGAGAAACCAACCGGATCACAGAAAAGATTCCACTGGAAAAAAAAAAAAAAAAAAAAACCTGAGCCCTGCTGCTTCCAGCAACTGCATTCACTGAGTCTACATATGAATGAGCTGGGATGCCCTCTGTAGGTAAAGCGTGGGAAGTAACTTTTCCTCAATGGAGCTATTTAATAATGTGCATGTCCCTGCTTATGTAGCTAGCTCACCTCCTGTCAGTGTAAAAAAGCTCCCCGGTTTTGGTTTGCATGGGGGTTGATTGGTTTGTTTCATCTGCTCCTAGGAGTCTGGTCTGCAGTGACAGGAGTTTAAACCATTAACAAAAGCATGCTGCTTTTTAAAGCTGATCAGCCTTGATTTTTCCATCTCACAGTACTGCCAATTCCAAGCATGCAAAAACCAGGAGTCAGACCCCAAATAATTACAGTATAAACTTGTCTTTCAAAATGATAGGATTTTTTTAAAAATTTGAGTTATTTTCATTTATCTTCTGAAGTTTGAAATTTTAGGGTCCACGTTTCCATAGCTACCGTGAGGACAAGAAACTTACTTTTTAAAATGAAAGCTGAGATTTCTACAAAACAACATGACTTTGGGAGCTAGATTTTAAGGTAAACACCAAATATCAGGAGACTTATGATAAAATCACAAGAGATGACAACACTGTCCTCACCATATTCTTTTTATTTTGCAATATTCACCCTGGCATATAGGATGGGTCAAATAACTAATTTGTTCACTCTAGTTCCCAGCATCTCTAGGCTTCCAGTAGAATTATAGAATATCAGGGTTGGAAGGGACCTCAGGAGGTCATCTAGTCCAACCACCTGCTCAAAGCAGGACCAATCCCCAGACAGATTTTTTCCCCAGATCCTTAAATGGCCCCCTCAAGGATTGAACTCACAATCCTGGGTTTTAGCAGGCCAATGTTCAAACCACTGAGCTATTCTGCCCCCCCCCCCTTGCTGGTATTGCTCACCATTCTGTCCTTTCACACAGTAAGGAAAAAGGGGTGTTGTAATAATTGAGCCTAGAAACTTACCCTAATTGTAAGCTCAATTGTAAAAAAGTGAATAAAAGTTTAGAAAATGCTCCAATCACATGTAATAATAAATGTTGATGGGAAAAGGTGCACAAAGAAAACAAAAAGACTAGGGACAGGTCTATACTAGCGCTTAAGTCGATCTAACTTACGCTGCTCAGAGGTGTGATACAAGTTTCCCCCAAGCAACGCAAGTTTTGCACGGTCCACACTAGCGCTATGTCGGCAGGAGATGCTTTCCCACCGACATCGCTTCCACTTCTTGCCAAGGTGGAGTAATTATGCCACCAGGAGAGCGCTCTCCCGTTGGCATAGCATGTCTTCACCAGACGCACTACAGCAGCGCAGTTGCATTGGTGCATGTGTGCCGATGTAGCGCTATAGTGTAGACATGCCGTAAATTAGCCCAAACAAAAAGGCCCACTAATATATTTCAAGAACTGTGCTAAAACCACACTTGGTAACCAAAAGAAATGTGGGGCCAAAATTTGTGTCTCAGGAATTAGGCCTAATTGGAGGATTGACTAATAAAATGGGCTAGTCTGCCCCATCACTCCCTTTTGGGGTCCTCAAAAAGAAATTTTGGGAGGGAAAACTGGCTACTGCGACACTGGCTGACTGAAAGAAGGGGAATCATGGCTGCCCCCTACCACCACCAACTATCTCCCTGGGATGCGGCATGACACTCCTGTACCTTCAACATCCTGATCCTGAGAGATGTTCTGACTAGACCAGGCTAGAGAGAGGGACCCAGATGACATCACCACCGGGCTCTGGCTAAATGCCGAATATCCTCTGAAATGTGAGACTGTGTCACCGCCCCTGTCATCCCCACTCCCATGCATCCTTTTCCTTCTCCACTTAATTTCTTCTTTTTCCTATCCCTCTCCTTATATAAGTCTGACTTAGCTGACCAAACTGTATATTTTGCAACACTGCTGTAAGCCTGTGAACACAGAGGCAAGTAAAAGCAATGGCCTAAACAACCCCATACCAGTTGCAAGTCAGCATTAACATAAAAGAAGCTGCCTTTCCTCCCTTTACTTTTCTTTTCTGCCCTCTTGTGTGTATTTGTCTTGTTTTGTCTTCTAGAAAACGGGATCGGACTTTAACAACAACAACTCCAGCCCATCTTGTCTCTTATCCCCCAAAAGGACAATTATTACCGTGTAAAAGACTGTCAAATAAGTTTTTTCCCCCCCTTCTCTTTCTAAAGACTTTCTTGAGCTACCAGGAAAAGGAACAAGAAATGGTGTTAAAATGCTTTCACTGTCTTTCCTTCGTTTTCTGTATCTTTATTAAAAGGTTTAAAAGACTGCTAGTGGTGTGTTTGCCATGGGACTGAACAGGCTAAAGTCTCTACATACCAAACCCTTGCTTAAAACTTTTCCATGTTGGACAGTGACAGAGTCATGTCCACTTTTGACTCTTTGGGTCCATATATTACACCTAAATTAATACAACAGGGCAGAGCAAATGAACCAGCTATATGATGACATGCACCAATCAGTTGAGATGCTGGGATCCCTAATACTATTAGTAGCCTAGTTCAGCTGGCAGCACTCTCACTACTGGATTATAAGGGCTTGTGCTCGAGACCCACATCAGAATGTGATATGTCCATTAGAAGAACTACAATGGACAATGTGCAGTAGCTCAAGGGAGGGTGTTACATTGTTAGAGGCGTTGTCCTTCAGATGAAACATTACCTACAGTCTGACATTCACACATCCCTTTCTGGTGGCTGTACATTTAAGGGATGGTGATCAGGACAGCACTTCCTGAGAAGAGTAGGGTGTAACTCTTGTGTCCTGCACAACATTTCCAATCCTGGAGTCTTTACCAGTGCAAAATTCCCATGGAAGTCTAAAGTCTCATATGACGGGGCAGGAACTTCAGATTCAACCGTAAACATCTCCCAGGCACAGCAATGCAAAACTTTGTCAGTGATGGCTTGACTGGGTTGACTTTTGCACAAGCTTTTTCATGGGAGGTGTGGTTGGCATGGTTTCAGACCCTAGAGTCATGGTTTTAGAACTTAGACCCTAGTTTGAACTATTTATTGGGAAGGTGAAAGGCAATACCAAACTGGTCTTTTTTTAATCCAGCAATCCATTCCATGATTACCCAATCCAGGCCAGGACAAAGGTAGACCATGCGTGGTAATATTGTGTAGCCCATGCTGAAGTTCTCAGTCTGCAATCTGGGGAGGGTAGGAGCCACAGGGTTTGTGGGTGTCCAACAGCCTCAAAAAAGAATCCATTTACTATTTGTTACACCTTAGCTCTGTCCTTTATCTGTTACAAGCAATATTACAATATTTAAGCTCTATGCATTGGATATGGGTGGGAGCTTTGACCCAGAAGACTTCCCAAATGACAAACTGATTAAGGTTTTATTATTATGAATTCCAAACCAATATAAAACTGTGGAATTCACCAAAAATTACATCTGGACTTCCTTATGTCCCATTCTACCCTTGACCCTCCCCATTCCACCTTCCACTTTCCACACTATCTATTCCACAGAAACCAAAGTCACTGGTGACCTCCTACTAGCCAAGTCAAAGAGGTATATCTCTCTTCTCTTTCTCCTTTCTCTGTCTGCTGCCTTTGACACTGTTGATCACTAAATTCCTTCTTATTTTGTCTTTTTTCTTAGCTTACATGACCCTATACTCTCTTGGATCCCCTCCTACCTTACGGACTAGTCCTTCACTGTGTGATAACTTTTCTCTCTCCCTTTACCTGCTAGCATCCTTCAAAACTCCTTCCTTTTTCCCTCTCCTCTTCCCCCTCTTTCTTGGGGACTTCTCCCATTCCCAGGACTTGAATATAATCTTTCTGTGGATGATTCACAAGTCTACCTCTTTCCCCATCTTTCCAGCCTCATTTTCATATAATTATATAGCTTCCCAAATATCCCCTTGACTATTCCACCACTGTAAAGAACAATTTGCAAAACTAAAAGCCAAATTGTGTTTGCACTTCTGCACAAAAACTATTGGATTAGAACAGAGGTCCCCAAACTGTGGGGCATACCCCACTAGGGGGCATGGAGGAACATTGGAAGGGGCACAGCTGGGACCCAGGCCATCCCCCCAGGAGGGTCAGAAGGCATGCCACCCAGCTCCGTTACCAGCCCCGCGCCTGCCCACAGCTGTGGCCCCAGCCTCAGCCCTCTTACCCTGTCCACGTTCCCCTCACCCTCCCGGAGCCACGGCTCTGCTCCCAGCCCCGGCTCGGGGGAGAGGGAGGGGGCAAGGGGGAACGTGAGGTAAAAAGTTTGTGGACCACTGGATTAGAAGGATGTGACTATTCATAACACTGCCTTGGCCTTATAAAAACTAAATAAGGGACTTTGGGATACAAAATACACCAAGTTCACTTGTTTCTTTCAAAGAAACTGCAAGTGACAACAATGAGCCCGAGCTTCAGCTGGTATAAATCAGCATAGCTGCACTGGGGTCAATGGAGCTATAATAAATTACACCCACTGAGGATTTGCCCCAGTACCTTTAGAGTAAGAAATCTCAGTTGCTATGGATTTAAAAGGGGCTCACGCAGACTAGATTAAACTTTATGGATGGATGCTAGGCCTGTTGGGAGGTACAATGATGAAAGCTGCTCCAAAAATCCAAAAATTTAGGCTGTATTATTCAGAAGGGCTCAGCTCCTACAACTAGAGCCAGATTTTTGAGAAAGCTCAGCTCCCAGTTAGGCATCCAAACAAATGGTCAGATTTTCAAAAGAAATCAGCACTTGGGTTGCACGTTGGGTGTTGAGCACTTTTAAATATCTGGTCCTAATTCTGAGTGCTAAGAACTTGAAAATCTGGCCCTGAGGCCTTGCGTAGGTGCAACTGCTAGATGGGTTAATATAGCTGACACAAACAATTCTCTGCTGCTATATTGCTTATGTGCTTTGATGTGTCATCACAGGAAGGTAGCATGAGGCTCGGGTGCCAGTAGAGCAGTGGATGGTGTTAACAATAGTGGAGCCCTTTCAGCAAGAGTGGGGATCGAAAGAGCCAGGTCACTTGCATGGGCATGATCTTTATGACGTGAGCCTACCTCTATGATGGCCAGATCTCCATCATTCCACCATCTAAACCTCTCTGAACTTCAGGGAAGTTTGGACTCAGTTCCAGGGCCACCCAGAGGGGGGGGCAAGTGGGGCAATTTGCCCCAGGCCCCGGGCCTCGCAGGGGCCCCCACGAGAGTTTTTAGGGGCCCCTGGAGCGGGGTCCTTCACTTGCTCCGGGGGCCCCGGAAAACTCTCGTGGGGCCCGGGCCCCCAGAGCTTCTTCCGCTCCGGGTCTTCGTCGGCGGGGGGTCCTTCTGCCCTGGGACCTGCCGCCTAAGTGCCCTGAAGGCCCGCGGTGGGGTGTCCTTCAGCGCCGGGTCTTTGATGGCAATTCGGCGGCGGGAAGACCCCAGGCCCCCTGAATCCTCTGGGTGGCCCTGCTCAGTTCCCAAATCAAACTTTGTAGCTCTGGCCAAACTATGCAAAAGGCAGCAGATGACACTAACTGAAATGTTGTTCTGCTGTGGGACTCTGACTTTCTAATTTCATATCATCTTACATGTGAGTAATTCAAGATACCCAGTAAACCAGCATGCTCTGTCTGCAGTCATTCTTTTGTCTTAAGTAGAGTGTGTCATGGCTTAGGTCAGACTGTGGTCTCTACAGTGGTGAAAACATTACCAGGTGCGGAGAAACCCCAGCAACCCCTTGCTGCTTATTTGGCTGCCATCTGCTTGATTTGCCTGGAATGGAACACAAAGACCCGCCACATACATTTCAGCAGATTTTTAGCTGCAGGAAAAGCATGTGTTGGGGAGGGAGCTGAAGGCTGATTACCTAAGACAACTGTATTTGCATGAAACAGTTTATTTTAAATTACTTCTGAATGAACCTCCAGAGGCTGGGCTTAGTTTCAATAGAATGATGATGATCTAAATTATCTGAATGTTTGTGGACACCCTGAAACACCAGGGTCCCCGAGCCTCCTAACTCCCAACACACCCACCACCTTCAACCACCAGTGGCTCCCTGATACCTGACAGGTGATCTTCTTTACAGTAGAAACCAGACAGTCCACTGCCCCGCTCTGGAATCGGGTATCTTCAGGGAAGAGTTTGGACAGGAGGCCTTGTTACCCTGTGAAGCAACCCAAGAGTATACATTTCCCCGTACAGCTTGCTGAAACCAAACTGGAGGCCCCTCACCTAAACAGACAGGCAGGAGAATGTATAGTTCTTTTTTTTTATTTGACTTGGTATGGTTTGATGGCTATGAAAGGGACATGTGGCATTGGGTCCCTCACTAAAGTGATTCTTGTGGTGCTACTGTGTTTTCTTCTGTTAGTATCTAATAAGTTCAGCACCAAAGAAAGACAGCCTTTGCCAGCTACAAGGGGCTTGTTTCTCCTCTCACGTACTCTGGTTTTACATTGATGTAATACCAGTCAGTTCACTGGAGTTACTCCTGATTTACACTAGTGTGAGAGAGAAAAATCAGGCCCAGAGAAATCAGTGTTTGCTTGTACGGTGGGGAAATCCCAGGCTGGTAATGGGTGAGAACAGAAGATTTGAAAATTCAATATAGATGAGTACAATTTGGAATAATGTTAGGCCCTGATTCTTCCCAGTGTTACATCAGTTCTGCACTGATGGAATGCAATTGACTTAAATGGAGCTACAATGATGTACAACTGTAGTAACACACCAGTGTAGTGGAGAATCAGGCCTCCTTAGTATTCAGAGAGATAAGACACTATCCCATTCTCTTCCTCCAGTTTTCTTATCCTAGGATGCTTTGGGCCTTTTCCTATTGTTCCTGTTACTTCCTGCTCTCACAAACAGTCCCAAAGCGCTTCCAAAGGGTTTTAGTGCATTGAGAGTAACCTTCGGGTCTCTGCATTGGCTTTGTGCGAAGCAACGTTTCTGGTCTGCAACTGAGAAGAGAGTGCTGTTTCTGGCAGGAGGGAGATTCTGGAACAGCCTTCCAATAGGCATGTGGGGGCCTACAACCTAACTAGTTTTAAGATGGAATTTGATAAGTTTATGAATGGGAATACATGAAGGGGTTGCCTGTGGTAGCAGGGGACTGGGCTCAGTGACACAGGAGGACCCTTCCAGTCCTATACCCTGCAACTGACTGACTCTTTGTATCTTTCCTCTTTTGTTTTTTCTGCTCATACTTCTGTCATCTGTTTCTTTCTTAATCTTTGCTGTCTCTTTCCTCTCATTAGCCCTATGAGCTCTCGCTCTTGCCTACATTTGAAAATTACACCCAATGTGTTCAACAGAGCTCTCAAAGTGACTAATTTCTTCTGGGAGGTAGAAGAGTCAACTAGCTGGACTACCATATATGCACAGAGGAGGTCTCTGTGACCAACCTTTCCTGCTGTCTCTGCCTACGGTCCCTTCTATTTGTAATAACTGCTATGCATTGTGAGATAGCTACATTAATTTTTGTGTCTGTTCCCACACTAATTAATTCCCCAGCAGACCAACTGCTGTGATTAATAAGAATAGATTGCCGTGGTGTACATTTCTAGTGGATTTTTTTAAAGACTCCCCTTCCCAAAACCCTCCAGGAAGATATTCAGTAAGGACACACTCATGAGAAGCACTACGTGCTTAGACTAAACTCTCATTGGCTGATCACATCTTGATGATGTGAATGTTTCCAACAGCTCCTGGAAGCTGTCTTTCCCAAATTAATCTTTTTGTGGGCATATGCTCCAAATGCAGGAAACGTTATAAAGCGAAATTGCGTTTTCTGGACCAAGATAAAAGTTCTACCCTTGGAGCTGCTTTGATTTGATGTTTGAATGCAGTGGAATGGCTAGTTCAAACCCAATCCTCCAGTTTTAAACAGAAACAAGTCGTTTGCAGTTAGATAGCCAATGGACCTCTTTAGTACTAGAGGGTGCTGAATAGTTCCTTATCGGATAAGTAGTCTACTGAAGCCAATGAGGCTAGATGTTGGAATAATGTACTAGTTAGTGTAAGTAAGGATATCACCATCTGGCCCTGAATATGTGGCTTAATCAAATGTTATTAGTAGATTCTGTGAAGCCCAAAGACTGTCTCTCAGTCAGAGCTCACGGAGATACATTTTCCAATGTATACAAAGGCAATCTGAAACATGGATCAATTCTTCTTAAGCTAAAAGAGTAAATATGATGGTGAGTATTGAAGTAAGTATTTTAAAAGTGTTGCCAATAAATTACAGCATAAACTATTTCAGAATATTAGTGAGAGTTCAAATATTTTTGTGTAAGGAGCTGGAGATTTAATATGTTGGTTTGGGATTTTAATTTTGGATTTGTTCTAACAGTGGACACATAATAAGTCATGCTGAGTTGCCTACAAAAATAAATATCAAGACTAAGTAAAGACAGAATAATGGAATCAACCCTTCTTTCCAAATCTCCTGAATAGAATTATATGGCACTTGAATACCTTATTCAAATTGTGAGTGAATTTTAGTGGAAAACTAACAGAACTGATGTGAGCAAAGCACAAAATAGACAAGCACTGTGCTGTCTCCTGACATGAGATCTCTCTTATTTTTGCCTTGAGCCTCTTTGAGAACCGACAGCCAATTGTGCTGTGTGTTGAAGGTTTATGAGCTGCACAAATGGGTGAACAGGTTTTCACCACCAAACGCATCTCTGTTTTCAGACTGAACACAGATCCTGAGGGATGGAAGGCTGGTGCATGCCTGAAAGACCAACCTCAATAGAAACAAATATGTTCTAGCTTTCAGGAAGCAAGTATAATGCAAAGATCAAATTTCTGGTTCTCTGGATTGCTAGTGGGACATTGCATGCTGACATGAAGACCCTCTAAATACTCAGATGCACTACAAGATCTCTCTTTAGTGAATCTGACCTTTGAGTCCTTCAGCAAGGAGCACATGGCACAAACATATCAGTGAATGTGAATCCTTTCGTTTTGCAAACCACACACTTGTGGTTGAATAAGTAGTAAGAGGAGCAGAGGGTCCTGTGGCACCTTTAAGACTAACAGAAGTATTGGGAGCATAAGCTTTCGTGGGTAAGAACCTCACTTCTTCAGATGCAAGTCATCTTCTTGCATCTGAAGAAGTGAGGTTCTTACCCACGAAAGCTTATGCTCCCAATACTTCTGTTAGTCTTAAAGGTGCCACAGGACCCTCTGTTGCTTTTTACAGATTCAGACTAACACGGCTACCCCTCTGATACTTAGTAAGAGGAGCACTCTGTTGTGCCTGGCCAGCTACACGCAACTAGTGACTGAAATCAGTGGGAGTTACGGGTGCTCCGAAATACTCTAGATTAGGGAAGCTTTCCTTCTTCTTAGATTATAGAATAGTCTCACCAGGCAACTGAGTGCTTAAGGGCCCAATCCTGAGATGTGCTGCATGCCCTCAACTCAAGACTGGGTCCTAAGAACAGCAGTAGGCAAAGCCTTGGAGATTAGAAATCAGCCCTGCATCAGCTTCTGGGGAGCATGGATGGATTTAGGGCATGCATGTCTACACTGCAAGTGAAGGTGTGACTGTAGCACAGGTAGGCTTATCTGTGCTAGTTTAACCTAGCTAGCACAGGTAACAATAGTAGTACCGATATGGCAACATGGAGGCTAGTTACCAGAGTACAGGCCCCCTGGGCCCCCTGAGTCTGTATGCAGGTTGCTAGCCTATGCTGCCACATGTCCATTACTAGTGTTACCCATGCTAGCTAGATTAAAGCTAGCACAGATATGCCTACTGGTGCTACAATCGTACCGTCATGGTAGTGCCGACATACCTAAGTAAACAAGTCAGCCTTTTCCTTTTTTGACCTCCATGACATTATTCAATGCTCACTAGATCTTCTTAGTTCGACAATTGCAGCATGCACATAGAAACACTTTACTGCACTTCTCTGACTTCGAATTTCTTTTACCTGAACAGACTCTAAGAACACAAAGGTTCCTTTCACCCATTTTTACATTTCAATAAAGCATATGTAATACTCCATTATACACTTTAGGATTATGTGCAATTACCTCCTTCTCAAGTAATTTTGTTCTCCAGAATTACCACTCCCCTCTCATTTGTTCCCGGTAATATTTTATGCACCTTCATGAATTCATCCAGCTATGCTGTGGATCAGAACATCTAATTTCACTACACTTTGCTTAAATGTCATTTAAACATAATTACAAAATTGGGTAAGTCAAACTAAGATTCAGTGCAATTCTGTTTTTTTCCATTGAAGCCAATCTCTCTTTTTTCCTCACCTACTAACAACTGCCTGCTCCCTCTAATATCTTGTCCAGTTCTTTCAGGTCCTGACATCCCATTACTTCTGGTCAGAGGGTTTTCTCAATGGTGGTTTCACTTAGCTCGCTTTCCCAGGCCTGTGTGTGATGACCATCCTCTTGGCTGACACACACGGGATGGAACCAGAGAATCTCCACAGCTGGAAGCCTGAGCTGTAACACACACTGACCAGTGGGTTATATTTGCACTCCTGCTCCATCAAGGTTCTCCCCCTGGCTCCTAATCGCTCCACCATCCCTTCAGCGATCCCTGAAGCCCTGTCACTCTCAGATGAGCTAGTCAACGTTTTCTAATGTCAAAATGTAAATGAAAAATATTATCCAAATTTTATATTTCAAGGGAAAATATGGGGGGAGAGAGGGGGTTAAACACACACATACACACTAACTATAAAGCTGGTTGGAGTGCAAGGAAATTTTTAATGTTGCCGTTTTAAATGTTAACAGACAACAGGAAAACATTTCCAACATTTTTTTCCTGGTTTTTGATCAATTCTCGTTGTTGGATGAGATACCCTGTGTGGTTCCCTAGGATGACACTGGCTTCTTGCCTGGATCATGCCAAAGGTGCAAGGTTCCACAGCAACTCCACCATTAACTCTGCCCTTCCCTATCAGTCTCACTAGTCCAGCCCTCTCTGCCCCTTTCCTCTTCTCTTCCCTCTCTTTTGTCTTTCCCAGTCCCTTGTTCTGGTTAATCCATCTCCTCTTGTCTTTCTCCCTCACCACATTACTCACTGGTTCAAATCCGTTTTTGTATAGAAAGGCACAACACAAACCGAAGCAAAACCAAAAGAGACAAACATTTAAAGGTTATGGCAACAGCGTGACCTTTGTGAACCATCATAGCACTCACTCTGTGTGTCATGTTTCTTTCTCCCGGACTCTGTCGGTCTTGTCTACTGAGGCCCTGCATCTGCAATTTGCGTGTGTGGACAGACCTACATTGAACCCCACTGACTCCACATTTAAGTCCCCGGGACTCTGAACAGTTGCAGCAGTCCATCCACAAGCCGCAAAGTTACAGGAGGAGGATGCTGGGCACTGATTCAGGAAAGCATGTGCTTAATTTTAATAGTGCTCAGAGTCAAGCATGTACTTAAGTGCTTTGTTGACTTGGGCTTTTGACTGTAAGCTCCTCAGGGCAGGAACTGTCAGGGGCGCTGGAACAATGTTTATAGTGGGGGTGCTGAGAGCCATTGAACCAAACTGTAAACCCTGAATAGGATGGAAACCACTTCAAGCCAGGGAGTGCAGCAGCACCCCCAGCACCTCTAGTTCCAGCACCTCCAGCACCTCTAGTTCCAGCACCTAAGGGAACTGTCTCTACCTACGTGTTTGTACGGTGCCTGTGTTGTTCTTCACATTAATACAAGGAAAGTTTGTGTGTAGTTGTAACTCCACAGAAACTATAGCCTGATTTCAGCTGCAGCGTGCAGATCTGTCTGCTCAGCATTCACAAAGCCCTGCATTGAAATATGAAAGCTGGGACTTGGAACTCACCAGTGCAGCTCTTGCCACAGAATATAATGGGGCCCCAATCTCATGTTACAGATATCATTATATTTCATGTTTTGTGAGGGTAAAGCTTTAGTTACAATATGATCTCCTCCTTTTTGGAGGGGTGATCATAGGTCCTAGCGCTTCTTTGTTAAAGGTGCAACAGTTTCTAGTGATTAGCATTAATAGAGAACCAGAATGTGCAAATGTGTTTGTTGCAGCAGTTTGATATTCCTGGCATACCAGTTATCGATACATGCAGAAATGTGGTAAATATCACAAAATCAAATCAAACAAATCAAACAAATAATAATAAAGAGGAAAAAGTCTTACTGTTATTCTGACAACTAACGGAACATGCAGATTACTCTTAAAAACAAGGCCTGAGGGGTCATCCTGAGAAGCTCTGGGAAGCTGCCTGACTGCCATGTAGAAGCCCCTACTGATAGCTGAGACTGAAAAGGCCCAGGGAAGGGAAATGAATATGATTGAAGTTATGGCAGGGTATATATAGAAGGAGGAGGGAGGAACGGGAAAGGTAAAGAGGACTGAAAGTATTCAGGTTTAGGAAGAATATAGTGAAAGATGGTAAATCCCTCAGATTTTAAACTCAGAAGAAACCAGTATAATCATGTGTCTGATCCCTTGCATAACACAGGCCATAGATTCCACCAGCTGATTCCTGCATCTACCCAAACAGCTCATGGTTGAACGAGAGCATTTCTTTTGGAAAGTCCTCCCGTCTTGATTTAAGGACTCCGAGTGATGGAGAATTTACCCCATCCTTTGGTATTCTCCTGGTCTCATTTTGGCTGTTGGGTTTAATGTGCAGATGCTGGGTGTTGTTGCTAGTCTGTGATAGACAGGAGGTCAGACTAGATAATCTGGTAGTCCCTTCTGGCCTTAAACTCTCCGATTTCTTATCACCCTGTCTTGTAATATAAGAAGAGGTCACACTCGCACAATTATATTAATGGCTGGTTAATACAGAACAAACAAAACAAAACTCTGCAGAGAGCCAGCCAGTGGAACGTATTGTCACAGGAGTTCATCTATTATAGCTGGAGTCAGATATAATGGCTGCATTTTTAAACGGGTTAGACATTTTTTATGGCAATTAATGACATTCACTCGTTCTTTGCCCATATTCTGCTCACAGTGACACTGTTGTAAATCTGGAGCAGCTACATTGATTTACACAGAATTACTACAGGGTTACTCCAGCATAAGTAAGAGCAGAATCTGGTCAACTCAAAATAATAATCTTTCACATAGCATTTTATCTTTTCAAAGCCCTGTACAAACATTAACTAATTAATGTACTAATTAGCTGACTTGTTAGATAAGATAAGCTAAGAATAATCAGACCTGATGCTGCAGGGGGTAAACTGACTACTTCAATAGGGCAGGCAGCTATTTTACACTGCATAATTTCCAGAGTACATATTTGGGAGGAGACAGGAGTTTGTGGTTTCACCTTTCTCTGAAACTTCCTCTGTGGCAGAATTGGGCTTGTTGGATTAATGGTGTCAGAAGCAGGATACTGAACTTGACGGCCTATGGTCTAATATCATATGGCAAATCCTGTGTCCCCATAAATCCTAGTGTAAAGACTCTTTCTCCTGCTCGCCCCACACTTCAAATGAGCAAACATTTATAGATTTCGGGTCAAGGTATAGCTGTGAATTTTGTTCCGAGAGTTCTTCTGACAATTCAGCAAAACTCCTGAGTGCATGAGCAATCCCATCCCTTTTTGTTAAAGTGTGTAGGCGTATGCTAAATGCTAAGCATAGGAGTAGTCCCATTGGTTTTACAATGACTTAAAAAGGATTATTCAGATGATTAAAATGAAGTGTGAGTTTAGCTGCTCTGCTGAATCAGGGTCTTCAGTCAATGGCAGATGTAAGAGAATTTCAATACAGCTAATGTTGAACTATGTGAAAAGTATTTACTATAACTAAAGTTACATTTTACAGATTTTTTGAAGGAAGTGTCCATGAGCTCCTATGCATTAGAGATAGAAGAGACTTGCATTAGATCATGTTGATTTTATTTTATAGTTCACATGACAGAAATCCTTCACTACCAGATCTTTGATGGCTTCAGCATTCATGTATGTGGGCTCACAGGGCCCCAAGACCCATTTGCTCAGCACAGCTACTCATTTCGATGCACAGTTGCCCTTGTTCACATCATAATTCCTGTGGCTCCGGACACGGATTTATGGCACATTAAATCCAGTTCTTTGATATCCAATCTAAGTGAGTAGTGTAATCTGATCAAATTACTGTCATCATGTTGCCCTCTAAAGTCTGGCCTACCAGAAGAATAAAAGCTTTACTACTGTTACTATTTAAAGTCCTCTGTTAGCGCAAGTATTAGTGGCCTATGTTCTTAGCCCTATGTTCAAGGGTTTTCTTCCTGAAGCCACATGTGCATAGTTTAGCTGGTGACCATGGACACTTACCTAAGTCTTGATCCTGCTCCTATGGAAGTCAGGGGCAACGTTCCCTTTTAATTCAGTGGGGCAGGATCAGGGCCCTTATTGTGCCAATGGTGGGAGCAAAAAGGAGTTTAGACAGCCAAGACTTGGGCCTGGTCTACACTAGGAAGTTAGGTCTGCATAACTACATCGCTTAGAGGTGCGAAAAATCCACACCCTTGAGTGACACAGTTAAACCGACCTAGTTCCCAGTGTGGACAGTGCTAGGTTGACGGGAGAATTCTCCCATCAACCTAGCTACCGCTTCTCAGGGAAGTGGACTAACTACACTCCCGTCTGCATAGGTAATGTCTTCACTGAAGCGCCACAGCAGTGCCACTGTGGCATTTTAAGGACAGACAAGCCATTGGTCACCACAGTGGCCATCTGGAGGTCACACCTCTGCCTGCTGCAGTGGGTGTGTGTCACTGGGTATGTTACCAGCTTGCTTTAAGAAACCTCTTTGGTAAGCTCTCATGATGCTGTAATAACTGTTGAGAGACCAGTGCTCTTAGAGAGCCTGATGCAAATTCTAGGTGACTGATTTGGGGCAGACACAGATACTGGAAGGCAGCATTCGGTCAAAGTTAAGCCAGGGTTGGGGACTAGTTTATTGTAGGCTTGGCTGTCCTTACACCCCTTCTGAATGAGCAATACCGGTAGGAAGGATGTTTGCATAAACTAAGCCCTCTTTCTTGTGTTGCTAGGCATTTATACCACACATCATTATGGTGCCTGAGCACCTCTGCCCCAATTCCAGTTGAAAGGATTTAGATCACTTACATGAGCAATGAATAACACTGGTGTGCAAATTAAATTTCCATCTCACTTACTTCCCCCAGGTGGCTTACTTTACCCATGTCTAATTCATTAGACCATCCTCTGAAACAAGTCTGCTTTATCTGCCTCCGAATGATGAAAGGCTGGGTTGACTCTGCAGGGATTTGTACTGGTGCTTTCTAGGAGTTTGGTTATTTCAGACCTGATGCTTAGACCACTATGCCCCTCTGGGAAAGACAGGAACATCTGGTCATTTTTTCCCCGTCCTGGATTATCCAGGCTGTCTGAAAGGCAATTTGTTCAAATCTGAGAAATTTTCTCAAGTATTGTGTTCAAGATTAGACAAAATTACATTGAAACCGAAAAAGGCATACTCAGTGGTCTACTTCTCCAGCTGAGCTATGGTTTCCAACTAGAAAGTGAATGAATAGCCGAACCGGACAATCTCTACACAAAAGAATAAATGGACACAAATCAGACGTCAAGAATTATAACATTCAAAAACCAGTCAAAGAACACTTCAACCTCCCCGGTCACTTAATTACAGACCTAAAAGTCGCAATTCTCCAACAAAAAAACTTCAAAAACAGTCTCCAATGAGAAACTGCAGAATTGGAATTAATTTGCAAACTGGAAACCATTAAATTAGGCTTGAATAAAGACTGGAAGTAGATGGGTCATTACACAAAATAAAAACTATTTCCCCATGCTAATTTTTCCCCTACTGTTACTCACACCTTCTTGTCAACTGTTGGAAATGGGCCATCCTGATTATCACTACAAAAGTTTTTTTTTCTCCTGCTGATAATAGCCCACATTAATTGATTAGTCTCGTTAGAGCTGGCATGGCAACACCCATTTTTTCATGTTCTCTGTGTATATATATCTTCCTATTGTATTTTCCACTGCATGCATCCAATGAAGTGGGTTTTAGCCCACGAAAGCTTATGCCCAAATAAACTGGATAGTCTCTAAGGTGCCCACAAGTACTCCTCGTTCTTTTTGCTGAATAGTTGAATGTTAGTTCAAATACTAGTAAGTAGTTCTTTGCCAGTTTACAATCACTTACATTCACTCCCTGTTGGTTTCAGGACCATGTTTCAGTTTTAAAAGCTTCTGTAGGCGCTGAAATAGCCTTATTGTTAAGTGAAAACTAAATCAATACTTGCAGGTGGACATCATTAAATCATTTAGTCTCACTGGAGTCATTACTGGATTGACAACAAAACATGTTTATTAGCAATGCAGGTGGCCAGAGTTACAACTTCCTCTCCCATGCCTCCAGACCAAATCCAATACCTGTAGTTGTTGGTTACTATGGGCTGCCATGATTTTTGATAGTTCTGGATGTGACAACTTAGTGATGGTCAATCCGCATTGGCAGGAACAGTCATGTTTTTATCCCTAGGTAAACACGTCTGACAGTCTGTATGGCAGCTGTGATTACTGAAACATGTCATGTGCTCCAGACAGCATTTTTCACCCTGAGACTATTCTTGTTTTCACATTTTCTTTTGGAAACTCACTATTGAGACACTGTAGCAAGAGCTCAGGACCAGGAGTTGGACAACAGGAAGAGTCCTGGCTCCACCACTGACTTTCTGTGTGGTTTAAAGAAAGTTAGGTAAGGCAAATTGTTCAAACTTGCGTACCAAGTGTTAGGTACTTAAATCCTTATTTAAGGACCTAAAGAAATGGCCTGAATTTTAGAGGTACGGAGTATCTTCAGTTCACATCAGAGGTGTGTGTCCTCAGCCCCTCTGAAAATTAAATGATCTTTACTTTGATGTCTCAACATGGATTTAGGTGCCTAGCTTTTAGCACCCAAGTTTAAACAATTTGGTCTTATCCTCGCTCTCTGCTTCCCCTTCTGAAAAATGGGAACAACACTTGTACAGGAGTCATCACAACATTCCTGTAGGATAAGGGTTAATTAATATTTGTAAAGTGTTTTGAAATGCAACACACTAGATAGTGTAAGTTCTAAGAATTCATATATTTTTACTGGCCTTCTTATCCCTGCTTAGGCAAACCATTTAAGCAAAAGCTCAGCTTTAAGCATGTGCTTAAGTCCCATTGATGTCAGTGGATCTTAAACATGTGGTTAAAATTAAGCATGTGCTTAATTGCTTTCATGACTTGAGGCCCTAATTCCCAATCCCAAAATATATCAAGTGCCCTAAACAAAAACAGTTCCATGCAAGCTCATAGAGCCGTAGGACAGGAAAGGACCTGGAGATGTTATCTAGTCCAGCCCTCCATACTGAGACAGGACTGAGGGCTTGTCTTCACTACCGGGGTAAATCGACCTAAGTTACGCTACTCCAGCTACATGAACAACATAACTGGAGTCAACATAGCTTAGGTTGACTTACCCCAGTGTCCTCATGGCGCTACGTCGATGGGAGACGCTTTTCAGTCGACTTACCTTACTCTTCTCGGGGGGCTGGAGTACCAGAGTTGACTGGAGAGCGCTCTACCATCGATTTAGTGGGTCTTCACTAGATCTGCTAAATCGACACCCGCTGCATTGATTGCAGCAGCGACGATCTCCCAGGTAGTGAAGACAAGCCCTAAGTATACCTAGACCATCCCTGACAGGTGTTTCTCCAACCTGTTCTTCTAAACCTCCAGTGACAGGGATTACACAACCTCCCTTGGTAGCCTATTCCAGTAATTAATTATCCTTATGGTCAGAAAATTTTCCTAACATCTAATCTAAATCTCCCTTGCTTCACATTAAGCTGATTATTCTTGTCCTACCTTCAATGGGCACGGAGAACAATTAATGACCTCTTTGTAACAGCCCTTAACATATTTCAAGACTGATATGAGATCTGGCACCCCTCAGTCTTCTTTCCTCAAGACTAAACATGCCAAGTTTTTTTTAAAGCTTTCCCCATAGGTCAAGCTTTTTAAACCTTTTATCATTTTTGTTGCTCTCCTTTGGACTCTCTCCAATGTGTCCACATCTTTCTTAAAGTGTAGTGCCCAAAACTAGACACAATAGTCCAGGCGAGGCCTCACTGGTGCCGTCTCTTACATATGACACTTCTATTAATATACCTGTAACCCAAGGACCCCTTGATTACAACTGGCAGAGGACACAGGGTCTTATATAGGGTTTTACAGAAATCCCCTGGGTCAGATAACTGCATAATAGTTCACCAAATGGTGGTATGTAAGGTCTCTACCAAGAGTCAGTAGCCCCTGGATTGTCATAATCATTGCAAAATGTATGTACAGATAACATTTAAGGAGTTCTGTATCTATACTGAAAATTATATTCTTAAGGTCTTGGAGTTAAGGCAGGTCACCAGGAGGTGCCATACCTCAGAAATGTTCCTTTCAGACAAGTGTAATAGACACCTATCTCCCTGTTTGGCCATTTGTGTATTGTATGCCTAACACTGAATGCCTGCTTACATACTGAGCTTTAAGAGATTCCAAAATCTACAAGAGAGGAAATCTATGTGAAGGAACTAACAGCAGGGGCATGTCGTGTTTATGAATAAAGACAAAGAATTGGTCTGGTATATCTTGGAGTGCAAAGGGACACACTAAATCCTTCACCAATGAGACCAACTGTGAGAGTGCTTGTCTCATGAAAGGAGAGTCACAGCCAGCCTGGCTGAAATGTGCTGCAAGGATTTTGGGTGATCAGCACTCTTCAAGAAATGAGAGTATCTTGTTAATGAAATCCAAGCTCTAGACTGTGTGTTATGATTAGATTTTATAAAGACAAGTGCAAAGTTCTTCAATTAGGAAGGAAAAAATCAAATGCACAACTACAAAATGGGGAATAACTGGCTAGGTAATAGTACTGCTGAAAAGGAACTGGGGGTTGTAGTGGACCACAAAGCGAATATGAGTCAATGTGATGCAGTTGTGAAAGAGGCTAATACCATTCTGGGGTGTGTTAAGAGGAGTATTGTATGTAATACATGGTGAGGCCTCACCTGGAGTACTGTGCTCAATTCTAGGCACCAAACTTTAGGAATGATGTGGATAAACTGGATGAGAACAACAACAACAAAAAGATTTAGACAACCTGACTTATGAGGAAAGATTAAAAAATTGGGCATGTTTAGACTTGAGAAAAGAAAACTGATTACAGTCTTCAGATATGTTAAGACTGCTATAAAGGGAACTGTGAACAATTGTTCTCCATGCACAGTGAAGGTGGGACAAGGTATAATGGATTTAATCTGCAGCAAGGGTGATTTAGGTTAGATATTAGGAAAAACTTCCTAACCATAAGAATAGTTAAACACTGGGTTCCAAGAGAGGTTGTGAAATTCCCCGTCATTGGAGGCTTTAAGATCAGGTTGGTCAAACACCCATCCGGGTTGGTTTAGTTTTACTCTGTCTTGTCTCAGTGCAGGGGGCTGGACTTGATGACTCCTCAAGGTCCCTTCCAGCCCTACATTTCTGTAGGTATCCATTTGTTTCCAATACTTCTACTTGCTACTACTTGAATTGCCATGCTTTTGTAAATAAAATTATACTTATTTTCACTATAAACATGTCTAAGTGCTGTGTGTTAAGCACAGCAATGATCTGAGATAAAACTGGAGAATTGGGGTGTACAGCTTCTTTGGAAGCAACAAATCTGTGAATACAGCAAGTGTGCAGTGGACCAGGGGACGGACACTTCATGGAGACACTTGGTGGGCTTGAGAGTTGGAGTTTGCCAATCACTAACCTGTAGAGAGACAGTGGAGCCTGCAAGGCCTACAGAGGAGTGCTTGTGTTGCCCCTGGCTAGTGGAGTTGGGGAGTTGACCAATGGCAGGCACAGACAAGGCTTCCTCACACTATCAGCAGGTGGTAGTAAGGTGCCTCATGGCCCTGGGTATGCCAGGGACGTGTCACAACACCCCAAAATGATATTTGCCTTTTTTGCTATTGCATCACATTGTTGGCTCAGATTCAATCTGTGATCCACTGTAACCCTCAGCTCCTTTTCAGCTGTTCTACTACGTAGCCAGTTATTCCCCATTTTGCATTTGTGCATTTGAGTTTTCCTTCAAGTGTAGTATTTTGCACTCATCTTAACTGAATTTCACCTTATTGATTTCTGACCAATTCTTCAATTTCTCAAGGTCACTTTGAATTCTAAGCCTCGTCTCCAAAGTGTTTCCCAAACATCACCGGTAATCAACTACATGGATCGACATAAGGTAATTTATCTATTAAGCAGTTCATATACAGTTTACCATAGACTTTAAAGAGACATATAGACAATGACATTATTTCACCCAAGATTCATCTAAATGTTAGTATTCCCTTTTGATCTCTGAATCAATAGCTACAGTAAAAGACATGGCTAACATCTAACAAGATATAAGTAAACATATACAGTTAGTATCACCTCTATTTTTCTAACAATACAGGTTTGCATTTCAAAGTTCTAGCTCAGGGGTGGGCAAACTTTTTGGCCGAGGGCCACATCTGGGTATAGAAATTGTATGGCGGGCCATGAATGCTCACAAAATTGGGATTGGGGTGCATGAGGGGGTGAGGGCTCTGGCTGGGGGTGTGGGCTCTGCGGTGGGGCTGGGTATGAGGGGTTTGGGGTGTAGGAGGGTGCTCCTGGCTGGGACCGAGGGTTCGGGGGTTGGGAGGGGGATCAGGGCTGGGGCAGAGGGTTGGGGCGCAGGGGAGTTGGCTCAGGGGTGCAGGCTCAGGGCAGTGCTTACCTCAAGCAGCTCCCGGAAGCAACGACATGTAGATTTTTTTTTGTTACATAACTGCACTACAGCACTCGACCCAAGGTTTAAGAATCTGAAGTGCCTTCCAAAAGCTGAGATGGATGAGGTGTGGAGCATGCTTTCAGAAGTCTTAAAAGAGCACAACTCCGATGTGGAAACTACAGAACCCAAACCACCATTAAGAAAATCAACCTTCTGCAGGTGGCATCTGATTCAGATAATGAAAATGAACATGCGTAAGGTCCACACTGCTTTGGTCATTATCGAACAGAACCCGTCATCAGCATGGACGCATGTCCTCTGGAATGGTAGTTGAAGAATCAAGGGACATCATATTTAATGCATCTGGCTTGTAAATATCTTGCAGCGCCGGCTATAACAGTGCCATGAAAACGCCTGTTCTCACTTTCAGGTGACATTGTAAACAAGGAGCAGGCAGCATTATCTCCTGCAAATGTAAACAAACCTGTTTGACTGAGTGATTGGATGAACAAGAAGTAGGACTGATTGGACTTGTATGCTCTAAATTTTGACATTGTAGAAAACATCAAAAATATTTAAATAAATGGTATTCTATTATTGTTTAACAGCATGATTAATCACGAATATTTTTTTTATTCACGCAATTAATCATGCTTAATTATTTTTAATCGCTTGACAGCCCTAATTAGTTATAATATATTAAAGCCAATCAAAGAAATTCCAGAATGTCTCTGCTTCTATCTCTCAAGGACAAGCAAATATTAAGAATTACAAACCATATAAAACATTCATGTTTTAAGGAGGAGGCCTGATTTTGAAAGAAATGTAGGGTGTATTATCAGAGTGATAAGCCTAGGTAAAGTGGGGCCTACCAACCTCACCCTCTTGCAAGAAAACCTGCTTATATTCTTAAACTTGAGAGGAAACATATCGTTAAAATGGAAACTTCTGTTTATTTCTTAAATACTGAAATTACAAACCATCTTTGTGAAATGCATACTTGCAAATATGTTAGCTAAACGCAAAGTTCCTAATATCACTGCTATGTAAATGGTAAAATTCTTTATGTACCAACAAGGAACCTAATTCTCTTACTAGACAAGTGTAAGGGGCAATTTAAGTATACAATATTTATATTAATTGAGGGTTAATTAATTACGGGCAGTGCACAAGAAAACCCTCACCCAATTCAAGGAAGACAAGAAAAACATTGTTCTGAAAGTTATTGTGTAGAATCAACAAATTATGCTAAAGCCTTTCTAAAAGTTATTTAATTTTGAAAGTCAGTTTTGAGAACGAAAAACTTTTAAGACGGCATAGTATTTGCAGGAGGAATAGAAGTACTTGGACTTTTTGAAAACAGATTTTTATTTCCTATCAAACTCTAATAAATCTGAAAGAATATCTCAGAGAATAGACTGAATAAAAACAAAGTTAAAATGAGCTTTGAAAGTTATCTGACGTTTTCCTGCCACAAGAAGAACAACGGCAAATCAAGAAATGTTGCATATCATTAATAAATTACAGATGAAGATGCTCCTAAAGACTACCCATGAAGTCATGGAGCCAGCAAAAGAGAGAAAGCAATCGACTTGACTCTAAACAAGCCTGAAAGAAGTATGTTTTCCTACCATTTCATGAAAATAGGAAGGAGAAGGTTATAAATTACTATGTGAGCATCCCACATACATACACACACCCTCAGATACTCAGCTTAGACAGTAAGCACTTCACAACTTGTCCTATCCATCTCTATAAGCAAGTTGCCACAGATAAATAAGAAACCAGCTCAAGGAAAACCTCCCCAAAACTTCAACAAGAATTAGTGAGAGGATGTTAGCTAAAACACTCCCAATGGATTAGGTTTATACTCTTGTAATGATTTTATTGGGATAGAAAATACTGTTGTAACTTAAATTGCCAACTATTGATCTCCAGAAGGTTAACCCATATATTGCTGGATAGGAGACAGGGACTAAACATAGGTAAACAGAGAAATAGTGGGATTTAATTGAATTTAAAAGATTCTTAATATTGGTTAATTGGCCTGTTTTGAGACAGCTTCTTTAATGGCTTCTTCTAAGTAACTAATTTAAATGGTTCCCTCCCCCCCCCCCCCGCCAATTGTATAGGATTTCGTTAAGATTGCTTACTTTCCCTGATTATAAACTGTCTGATTATTTATTAAAAACCAACATGATCCACTTGCCCTTAAACAAATGATTTTGCCCATACATAAACAGTTTAAGTATCTAATAAGCTATTAAACTGAGTTCACAGTAGTGTCAGGAGGCAATATACTTTGGTCTTCACTATCAAAAATGAAGAACACTCTAGATGCAGTTTCTCTCCAGGATGGAAGAGAAGGTTACTCACCCTGTGCAGTAACTGCAGTTCTTCAAGATGTGTCCTCCAATGGATGCTCCACTCTAGGTGCACGTGTGCCCCCTGTACCTCAGACTGGAGCCTGGTCAGCTAAGGGTACTGTTAGTGTCTGCCAAACAAAGTTACCGGACTGACAAATTCCGAAGTTGAACTGAGTTTTGGGGAACTGAGGGGAAGAGGGCCCCAGGGGATCCCAACCAGCCCCTGCATATGACACCCCTTGGGCCAAATCATTCAGCTTCTACTCACGTTTTTTCATGTCTGTGTTTTGTATGCTACTGCTATTGTTTCAGCCACTTATTTACATTTATCCTGAATGTAAGGTAGGAGTTACACCCACCCATAACAACAAGGTTAATACAACCTATAACACTATTTATGTCTGCAGCATCATAGATTCATAGATTCATAGATTCTAGGACTGGAAGGGACCTCGAGAGGTCATCGAGTCCAGTCCCCTGCCCGCATGGCAGGACCAAATACTGTCTAGACCATCCCTGATAGACATTTATCTAACCTACTCTTAAATATCTCCAGAGATGGAGATTCCACAACCTCCCTAGGCAATTTATTCCAGTGTTTAACCACCCTGACAGTTAGGAACTTTTTCCTAATGTCCAACCTAGACCTCCCTTGCTGCAGTTTAAGCCCATTGCTTCTTGTTCTATCCTCAGAGGCTAAGGTGAACAAGTTTTCTCCCTCCTCCTTATGACACCCTTTTAGATACCTGAAAACTGCTATCATGTCCCCTCTCAGTCTTCTCTTTTCCAAACTAAACAAACCCAATTCTTTCAGCCTTCCTTCATAGGTCATGTTCTCAAGACCTTTAATCATTCTTGTTGCTCTTCTCTGGACCCTCGCCAATTTCTCCACATCTTTCTTGAAATGCGGTGCCCAGAACTGGACACAATACTCCAGCTGAGGCCTAACCAGAGCAGAGTAGAGCAGAAGAATGACTTCTCGTGTCTTGCTCACAACACACCTGTTAATACATCCCAGAATCATGTTTGCTTTTCTTGCAACAGCATCACACTGTTGACTCATATTTAGCTTGTGGTCCACTATAACCCCTAGATCCCTTTCTGCCGTACTCCTTCCTAGACAGTCTCTTCCCATTCTGTATGTGTGAAACTGATTTTTTCTTCCTAAGTGGAGCACTTTGCATTTGTCTTTGTTAAACTTCATCCTGTTTAACTCAGACCATTTCTCCAATTTGTCCAGATCATTTTGAATTATGACCCTGTCCTCCAAAGCAGTTGCAATCCCTCCCAGTTTGGTATCATCCGCAAACTTAATAAGCGTACTTTCTATGCCAATATCTAAGTCGTTAATGAAGATATTGAACAGAGCTGGTCCCAAAACAGACCCCTGCGGAACCCCACTCGTTATGCCTTTCCAGCAGGATTGGGAACCATTAATAACAACTCTCTGAGTACGGTTATCCAGCCAGTTATGCACCCACCTTATAGTAGCCCCATATAAATTATATTTGCCTAGTTTGTCGATAAGAATATCATGCGAGACCGTATCAAATGCCTTACTAAAGTCTAGGTATACCACATCCACAGCTTCTCCCTTATCCACAAGACGCGTTATCCTATCGAAGAAAGCTATCAGATTGGTTTGACATGATTTGTTCTTTACAAATCCATGCTGGCTGTTCCCTATCACCTTACCACCTTCCAAGTGTTTGCAGATGATTTCCTTAATTACTTGCTCCATTATCTTCCCTGGCACAGAAGTTAAACTAACTGGTCTGTAGTTTCCTGGGTTGTTTTTATTTCCCTTTTTATAGATGGGCACTATATTTGCCCTTTTCCAGTCTTCTGGAATCTCTCCCGTCTCCCATGATTTTCCAAAGATAATAGCTAGAGGCTCAGATACCTCCTCTATTAGCTCCTTGAGTATTCTAGGATGCATTTCATCAGGCCCTGGTGACTTGCAGGCATCTAACTTTTCTAAGTGATTTTTAACTTGTTCTTTTTTTATTTTATCTGCTAAACCTACCCCCTTCCCATTAGCATTCACTAGGTTAGGCATTCCTTCAGACTTCTCGGTGAAGACCGAAACAAAGAAGTCATTAAGCATCTCTGCCATTTCCAAGTTTCCTGTTACTGTTTCTCCCTCTTCACTAAGCAGTGGGCCTACCCTGTCTTTGGTCTTCCTCTTGCTTCTAATGTATTGATAAAAAGTCTTCTTGTTCCCCTTTATTCCCGTAGCTAGTTTGAGCTCATTTTGTGCCTTTGCCTTTCTAATCTTGCCCCTGCATTCCTGTGTTGTTTGCCTATATTCATCCTTTGTAATCTGTCCTAGTTTCCATTTTTTGTATGACTCCTTTTTATTTTTTAGATCATGCAAGATCTCGTGGTTAAGCCAAGGTGGTCTTTTGCCACATTTTCTATCTTTCCTAACCAGCGGAATAGCTTGCTTTTGGGCCCTTAATAGTGTCCCTTTGAAAAACTGCCAACTCTCCTCAGTTGTTTTTCCCCTCAGTCTTGATTCCCATGGGACCTTACCTATCAGCTCTCTGAGCTTACCAAAATCCGCCTTCCTGAAATCCATTGTCTCTATTTTGCTGTTCTCCCTTCTACCCTTCCTTAGAATTGCAAACTCTATGATTTCATGATCACTTTCACCCAAGCTGCCTTCTACTTTCAAATTCTCAACGAGTTCCTCCCTATTTGTTAAAATCAAGTCTAGAACAGCTTCCCCTCTAGTAGCTTTTTCAACCTTCTGAAATAAAAAGTTGTCTGCAATGCAGTCCAAGAATTTGTTGGATAGTCTGTGCCCCGCTGTGTTATTTTCCCAACATATATCCGGATAGTTGAAGTCCCCCATCACCACCAAATCTTGGGCTTTGGATGATTTTGTTAGTTGTTTAAAAAAAGCCTCATCCACCTCTTCCACCTGGTTAGGTGGCCTGTAGTAGACTCCTAGCATGACATCACCCTTGTTTTTTACCCCTTTTAGCCTAACCCAGAGACTCTCAACACTTCCATCTCCTATGTCCATCTCTACCTCAGTCCAAGTGTGTACATTTTTAATATATAAGGCAACACCTCCTCCCTTTTTCCCCTGTCCACAGCGGGAGGGTTCGGAGCAGGGGTGGAGCACTGCCTGCTGCCAGAAGTAACCAGCTGCCAGTGTCCACCCTGAGCCATCTCCTCCTCCACCAGTGGTGTATCAGCAGTCCTGTGTACTGGGACAGCTACCTCAGCTGTCTCCACATGGACACTGTCCAGGAACTGCTCGTGGATTCAGATGCTTCTCAACCTAGCCACCTCCTCCTGTAGCTCTCCCACCTGCTGCCTGAGAGATTCCACCAGCAGGCACCTTTCACATTGGATGGTCCCCCCAGCCTGGATATCAGTAAGTGGAAATTGCAAGTTACAGTCTCTGCAAAACCACACCAGGATCTGGGTAGAAGCATCCATGCTCAGGCGCTCTGTCTGGCTACAGGCGCAGGTGGAGGAGACAGAAGCAGTGCTGGCACAGGTGTTGCGGGTCTTCCTAACCATCATAAGCCTCCCTCTGTCAAACTCCCGTCTGCAGCCCCCTGTCCGCTGAAAGGGTTGTTTAAGCAAGAAGTTTTAGGTTTTAAGGGGAATAAAGGGAAAACAGATAGAACCGGCAAGGGACCCTCGCCCCTTCCCACTCCCCTTCCAAACTCCCTTGCGAAACTCCCTGTTAGCAGCTCCTGGTCGCAAAAGCTCCCTGGTCGCTTGTGCGCTGCTTTATAAAGCCCTGGCCTGTATGAATGCCCCGCCCACTGATTAAGGCTCAGCCAATTACCAGAGGCTTCTAGGTTTCAAACCTTCCTTTGAAGCTCACAGCTTCCAACTGCCAGCCACAGCACACGGTCCTTCAAACAACCAAACAAACAAACAGACTGACAAACACAAGCTCAGCACACAGCAAGTAACCCCCAAACACAAACAAACACACACTACAGACAGTCACTTACCCCAAAAGGGTGCTGTATTGCTCCTCCTTCACCTGGAGAACTCCCTTGCGAAACTCCCTGTTAGCAGCCCCTGTTCGCAAAAGCATAAATCATAGCACTTTACAGAAAATTAAAAGTGACAGGTCCCTTATGATCTAAGTGAGACACAGAATATGAAGGAACGAAAACCAGTATGTCAGGGGTGGGAAAGGGTACGGGAAGGACAAGGAAAAGATAATGAGATAACAATATGTGCACATAAAATGGGTTAGTTCCCTTTTTTCTTTAGCGTGCATTTAGAATCATATCCTCAATGGGTGTAAAACAATAGAGCCCCACTGAAGTCAGCTTACACCAACTGAGAATGTGGCCCATACTTTCTGCATTTTTATGTTGTATTAATATAATAGTTTGAGAACGCTAACTCCAGTAAGAAGGTAGAAATGGTGTAGCAGAGGTGAACGTTCTGCTATAGAAGTGCAAATTATCATCATCATCTCAATTAAGGTTCTGGCTATGGAAATTGGCTAGTAAAGTGTCTCTGAGCATTTTCATTCAGGCTGTGTGGTTATGGGTTTCTGCCATGCCTGCTTGAGAATTCTGTCTTTTCAGTAGCTTGTACATTCAGTAGCTTGTAGCTTCAATTTACAGGCCGATTCCAGTGACTCATTCTAAGAAACAGGCTTATCATTTCATGATTGCAGGCTTAAACTATTTTCTGTAATGCTCAGAATATGTGGCAAACACTTGAATAGGTTTATCAAATGCCCAATAATCAGTTCAGTACAATAATCAATTCTGCAAACCAGGGGCTGCAAAAAACAAAACAAACAAACAAAAAACCCCACACCCCTGTGTGATATCCATCACATATAAACCTTGGCAAATCCTCTAGATCACAAAGCAGTAGCTCTTTCAAGGAAGTTAAAGTGTAAAGTAACAGATTACTTACTGAATATTTGAGCATACCATCTGAGTAACTAAAACCAATGGTGTATACAATCCATCTTTCATACTGAAATTTGAGAGGTTTTTTTTTTTTAAATATCTCAGAAAAGATGTACAGCTATGGTCTGGGAGTAAAGTGAACTAGTGGATTAATGTACAAAGGTTTTTTTTAACCTCTGAAGGTCTGGGTCAGTATCAAAACATATTCGCCTTCCAACTTCTGTGCAGAACTTTCATAAGTGTTATGCAAGTGCTCTGACGCAGAATATACCCTTTAGGATGTAGAAACCAAACCACAACATGGTACATTATTATGTACAGCATCCTTCATGCAAGTTCAAACCACAAATACTTCAGCCAGTTACACAGAGGCCTGGTCAACATTTTCCAAATTTCAATTTTTGATGCAATTTTTCATCAAAAATTTGATGGGGGGGAGGAACCCAAAAAGATTTGACAATTTTTTTCATTGGAAATTGTCAGAATTTTGACTAGCTCTAGTTACAGAGTTCAAACAAAAAATTAATAATGGGGACAAAGGTTAAAGATATAGGCCAGGTTGAAGAGAAACTTTCACATGAGATTTGAGAATGGATGGAACTCAGTAAGGGGTGGTACAAGAATAGAGAAGTATTGTCCTCTTATATCCTTGAACAGAGTTTCTCCTTCTATGGCCTTTGAATCTAGAGTCCCTCTCTTCCATGCCCCCTTTGGAGAGGCTGGCATTGTCTGGCAATAACCTGAAGCAGCTCCCTTATTCTCCCTGAGCATGGAACTACAATTGTGACTAGTCACTGAATGAGCCTTAGAAGAAATAAGATTCCTGAGATACAGTATACTCAACCTCAAGCTTCAGGGCTTAAGACAATCTCAGTTAGAGATCAATTTCAGACCTATGTGGGGGTCATATTTCCCACAACTGGTTATTGCAGTGTTCTGCTAAATCACCAGTCCTTCCTCTGAAGCATCTGCTAACTGGACTAGGGTTGGTACCTGTCCAGGTTCTCCCAGGATCATCCCTTTTATTGAGGTAACTGTCCTGGAAAAATCTATAAGGGGGTTTAGTATACACTGTCATATGTTCATTTGTATGGGCTCTGTATTATTCCGGATGTCCTTGTGTTTTATACCTCAAAGGTGGCAACCCTATACTGGACTTGGGTGATAGAGTGGGGCACAGAAGGGGCACTTCTAAGGAGGGGATATTTAGCTGTAGGAAGTGAAGTTTAAATCACAAGTTTACTTGAATAAGGCAGGCAAAGAGGTGCAACTATCCCATTAGTAAGAGGGGTGATACAGGGCTTGGTCTGAGGAATCATCTTTGTTCAGATGATGCATTATTGTAAAAGGACACCAACCTCATGCTTGTACTAACTCTGTCACTAAAAGAAAGAAGATAATCTATAGATAGTTGAAATGAGATATTTGCTTTATTAAAATGTCAGGCTTAAAATCCACTTGGCACACACTCTCCTTTGAAACGATTTGCACCTAAATATGACTGTGCACAATACTTCTCAGAACAGAGTCCTCTCAAGCCTTGTGGTTTATGTTCGTGTATAGCCCTCTTACAATGCATGTTATCAAGGCTATTTTTTTCCCCCCAGTCACCCATTGTGGAAAATCATTTAATGTCTCTGTCAAAGCTTGGAGCACTATAATCGCATACAAATCATTCCCCTTAGCAAAAGCTCTGCTCTAACTATGTGGTTGTAGATAGAGTTTACAGAGCACAGTGAAAGTTTATAGAGGATATAAAAATGATACATAGATGGCCCGTGAAAAAGGTCTTCCCAAACACACACACACACACACACACATACATTTACTTTAACATTCCTTATGCCTTGGACAAAGTCTTACTTGTCCTCTGTATGTTATGTGCCATTTGCCAGCAACTTGTCAGCTGGTAATTGCAGTAAACATTTATTTAACTCAAGATCTGATCTAACTGTTATGGTGATGCTGGATTATGAACACAGCTATGCTGCCATGGACCTGAATTACATCAGTAGCCCTGTAGTATGCAAGTTCTTTTTCTAAGCCAGATAGTAGCTTGCAACATTGTGCACAGGCAATGCTCAAGCTCTACTCTCTGTTGAAGTGGCAGCCAATTTGTAAAGGCTTTTTGGAGTAGGGTTTGGCGAAGATCATCTATTTGTTGAGGCTGCTAAACCAATAAAGCTTTGGGGAAAGTTGGGATTTATCAGATTAGATCATATGAATCATAGCTTTTATCAGTACTAATGGGAGTAATGCACGCCTATGAAACAATTACCCCTGTGTGCCCACACAGAGACAGAGGAACAAGCAGTGCAAAGAGCCTTCCTCTCTCCCATTGTCCCTCTGGGCAGTGGTCAGTCAATCACAGAGTGGAGCACAAACCTTGCTAGCTGTGCCAGGGAGGAGGCAGTGCTGGGCCAACATTAGAAGAAGGGGGATCAGGGAAGGGCACACTGATCCCTTTCAGAAGGTAGAGGAGCTCCTTTTCCAGGCCAGGATTTCCAAATGAGCTTAAAGGAATTAGGTGCGCAAATCCCATGGATTTGGGAATTGGGGTGGGGCTTTCAAAAGTCTTTACTGGTGAGCTAACTCTGCTCCCGCTGAAGTCAATATCAAATGGGAGCAGAGTTAGGCCAATGCAGGGCAGTTTTGAAAAAAAAAAATCTCACTCTTGGTGCCTAATTCCCTTTGACACCTTTGAGAGTCCCAGCCCCAGTATGTGCTCCCTACAGACTTTCACACACAGCTCCTTCTCACCCCCCACTCCCAAGTGGCTTAACGCTACAATCCACCCATTGTGGGCAATGTGTAAACTGTGACACATTATGTACAGTTCACTCGTGGACTAAAGAAAAAGATGACATCAGTTTACAGTACAGCACAGGGATAGACAGGCACACGCTATATAAGCTACAGATTTTCATTTCTAGGCAGCAACAATTCTTATTGCAACTGATAGTCATGATAAAGCGTGAAATAAAATCTTTTATTAATGTGCTGCTAGATATCTATGTCTAACTGTACCTGCTGTGGTAATAATCCCAGTGTGTAATGGCATGCATACCTTGGGGGATTATGGGTATACTGCAGCTAGCAGGCAAACGATCAGCCAGTGCTCTACAAATTTACAATAGCTACATGCATCACCTGTAGCTTCTTGAAACTTCCTCTCTGTGCATACCCTTCTGCCTTGAAAAGGGACACGGTGTGTGAGGTAATATCTTTTATTGGACCAACTTCTGTTGATGAAAGAGAGGAGATTTTGAGCTACACAAAGCTCTTCTTCAGGTCTGGGAAAGGCACTCAGACTGCCACAGCTAAATGCAAAGTGGAGCAGATTGCTTAGAATACATGTTATTTACTTCAGCTAAGAGACCATTCAACGTGAAGTGGCCAAACACCACCTCTGCAGTCACAGGACAAAAAAAGGGGGGTTAGTGGGTTACAGATTCTTATAATAAACCCTAAATCCAGTGTCTTTATTAAGACTACGATTTTTAGTGTTTAGCCCTGAAGAGGGACAGCTCTGTCCAAGGTCCTGGAGTGGATACACAATCCAGAGATAGCACACATTCCCCTTCCTACCAAATTACTCCTTGGAGTATGCTCCCCCTTACGCTTCCAAGGGCATAATGATGGGGTATTAACATTCTTAGATAACTTCTTTTCCAAGGAGGCTCCCTTTGCCCGATATGGATAATATAAATTTTTCATTGTGTCAACTCCTTGGGGGGTGGGGCGGGGGGGGCTTATTTCTATCTTGTAGCTTTTCTGGAAATTAGTGTATCATTTATAATAGACATTTTTCTATTATAATTTGCATAATTTTTACGAATCATCTCTCCAAGTGTGTCATTTACATAGTAGTTTCCCTTGTCTTCCAACTTTCATTTTTTAAATGCAGTTGTGAAAAAAGGCTGATATCATCGGGGGGTGTACTGACAGGAGTATCGTATGTAATTGTCTCACTCTACTCGACACCGGTGAGGCCTCCACTGGAGTACTTGTTCCAGATCTCGGTGCCACATACTAAAAAAAAAAGAGGTGGATTAACTAGAGAGAATCCAGAAGAGAGCAAGAAAAAATGATTTAAAAAACATGGCCTGTGAGGAAAGCTTAAAAAACGGGGCATGTTCAGTGTTGGGAAAAGTAGGGGCCAGATAACTGTCTACTACGTTAAGGGTAGGGCTCTCAAGTGATTAAAAAAATGAATCGCGATGAATCGTGCTGTTAAACAATAAGCGAATACCATTTTGGAATGTTTTCTACATTTTCAAATATTGATTTCAATGACAACACAGAATACAAAGCGTACAGTGCTCACTTGATATTTATATTTGATTACAAATATTTGCACTGTAAAAAACAAAAGAAATAGTATTTTTCAATTCACTTAATACAAGTACTGTGGTGCAATCTCTTTATCATGAAAGTTGAACTTACAAATGTAGAATGATGTACAAAAAATAACTGCATTCAAAAATAAAACAATGTCAAACTTTAGAGCCGACAAGTCCACTCAGTCCTACTTCAGCCAATCGTTCAGACAAACAAGTTTGGTTACAATTTGCAGGAGATAATGCTGCCAGCTTCTTGTTGACAATGTCACCTGAAAGTGAGAACAGGCATTCACATAGTACTGTTGTGGTCAGCATCACAAGATATTTACGTGCCAAATGCCCTAAAGATTTTTTTGTCCCTTTATGCTTCAACCACAACTCAAAGCAATGCAGACCGACACATGTCCACTTTCATCATCTGAGTCAGATGCCACCAGCAGGAGGTTGATTTTCTTTTTTGGTGGTTCGGGTTCTGTAGTTTCCACATCTGAGTGTTACTCTTTTAAGACTTCTGAAAGCATGCTCCACACCTCATCCCTCTCAGATTTTGGAAGGCACTTCAGATTCTTAAACCTTGGGTCGAGTGCTGTAGCTATTTTTAGAAATCTCACATTGGTACCTTCGTTGCATTTTGTCAAATCTGCCGTGAAAGTGTTCATAACATGAACATGTGCTGGGTCATCATCCGAGACTTATATAACATTAAATATATGGCAGAATGCAGGTCAAACAGAACAGGAGACATACAATTCTTCCCCAAGGAGTTCAGACACAAATTTAATTAACGCGTTATTTTTTTAATGAGCGTCATCAGCATGGAAGCATGTTCTCTGGAATGGTGGCCAAAGCATGACCGGGCATATGAATGTTTAGCATATCTGGCTCGTAAATACCTTGCAACACTGGCTACAAAAGTGCCATGCGAATGCCTGTTAATACTTTCAGGTGACTTTGTAAATAAGAAGCAGGCAGCAGTATCTCCTGTAAATGTAAACAAACTTGTTTGTCTTAGCGATTGGCTGAACAAGAAGTAGGACTAAGTGCATTTGTAGGCTCTAAAGTTTTACATTGTTTTGTTTTTGAGTGCAGTTATGCATTTGTAAGTTACACTTTCACGATACAAGTACTGCAGTGCAACCTCTTTATGAGGTGAATTGAAAAAATACTATTTCTTTTGTTTATCATTTTTACAGTGCAAATATTTGTAATCAACAATAATACTATAAAGTGAGCACTGTACACTTTGTATTCTATATGTTGTAATAGAAATCAATATATTTGAAAATGTAGAAAAACATCCAAAAATATTTAATAAATTTCAATTGGTATTCTATTGTTTAATAGTGCGATTAATCACAATTAATTTTTTTAATTGCGATTAATTTTTTTTTAGTTAATCACGTGAGTTAACTGCGATTAATCGACAGCCCTAGTTAAGGGCTGTTACAAAGAGGGGATTCATTGTTCTCTACATCCACTGAAGGTAGAGCAAGAAAAATTCAATTTAATCTGATGCACCTGTGAGTTAGGAAAAAACTAACTATAATGATAATTAAATACTAGAATAGGTTACCACTAGACGTTGTGGTTCATTGGAGGTTTTTAAGAACAGGTGAGACTAATCGCCTGTAAGGGTTGGTCTAAGTTCACTTGATCCTGCCTCACTGCTGGAGCCTGGACTAGGTGACCGCTTGAGGTCTTTTCCAGCCCTACACTTCAATGATTGTCTGTTATTGTTATTTGCTTTGAATAGTCATTTAATAATAAAGTCACCTTTTACCCCTCACAGATTTAATTCACACTTTTGGCTACTCAACTGACTTTCCATAGGGCCTGCGGGTGACATGCTCAGATTGAAATGTGGTTTCTGGATGGGGTGGGTGGTTTGTGATTTTAACACTTTGTGCCACCTCTATTTAGATAAAAATATATCCAAGATAGAATTTGGTGGGTTAATACCTGGAGATTGCTGATTGCGGGTAAAGTTTTTGTTCATATTATAATATATATTATTGAGTCCTTCTTCTTTACTTTTCATCTACAGATCTCAAAGCACTTCCCAAACAAATAGAGGCAAGCATCAATCTCCCCACTTTGCAGATGGAGGAATCTGAAGCACAGGGAGATCAAGTGACTTGTCTATGGGTGACACAATATATCAAGTCCCACTGATTCCCATTCCCATGCACCAACCACTAGCTGACAGGGAGTCCCTCTCCTGAACTAAACTTAAGCTCCCTGTTATTTTCCTCTTTTCAGAGAAACAAAAGTAATTTTTTGGACACTGAATCAGTGCACTAGAAAATTATTAAAGTTATTGAAACTAAAGTCACCTCCAATTCACCTGCTTCTAGACTGTGTATCAACTTGAAACCCAAATAAGATGCAACAGGTTGTAGCGAAACTTTCAAGCCAAACTGGGCTGGTTTAGGAATCTGCATGGACATGTGAAATTTGTGGGTTTGCAGCGTTTTGAAACACAAAGAGAAGAAATTCAGTAATCTTAACTGATTTTGAGATTGTGGGTTTGACTATAAAACACTTACGAATTTAAATCGATTGAAAATCTGCAAAAACTGCTTTGATGAAACAATGTTGCCAACCAATATAAAATCAGCTGTTCTGTTGTTCATATCCATAGATTTTAAGGCCAGAAGGAACCATTATGATGATCTAGTCTGACCTTCTGCCTACCACAAGCTATAGCACTGTCCTGTATTAATTCCTGCTTCAAGTTCAGTTGAGGAATGATCTTGTTCCCATTGACTTCAGTAGTAAGTCCTATTGCTCCACAGGACTTCAATAAGAATGGAATCTGCCCCCGAGTATGCAGTTACTTGTACTGCTGTATTGCCTAGTGGTCTCCACTGACGTCAGGGCTTTGTTGTACGAGGCACTGTGTAAAGACATAGTATGAAACAATCCCTGCCTGTAATCAGGCGTGGACTCACCCCTGCGGCGCCTCCTGCTGGTCGTCCAGGGAATTAGCTCACCAGCCTCTGGAGCGCCCTCTGCAGGCCAGGTGTCCCGCCTGTCTTTGGCCCCCATGTCCCTCCCAGACCCCAGTGCCCTTGACTTAGGTGCTGCCCCCCCAGCAGTACCCCACTCTTTCTCTGGGTCTCCCCATCCAGGAGAACCCCCCACCCCTTATCCCAATGTTGCCTCAGTCGTGGCTAATGCTAGTCACCATCTAGCCCCCACGCCCTGGGGCAGACTGCAGTCTATCAGCCAATCATCACCGGCAACAAGGGGTTTGGACTGGCTGTCTTTACCCACCCTCAGGCTGCCCCTCTGCAACCCCAATACCTATATGGCCTAGGACCAGGCCCTGCAGCCTGGGGAGTTGCTGGCCTAGGGCTTCCCCGCCCTCAAGGCCTTTCCCCAGCCCTGCCTCACTCTAGGTCCCCGGGTGAGCTCCCTGCAGCCAGGCCTATCTCTCTCTCCTGTCAGAGGGAGACTGCTCTGCTCTGGCTGCCCTGGCCTTCTTATAAGGCTGAGTGGCTCAGTTTGGGGCGTGGCCCCAGCTGCCGCCACTTCCCCAATCAGCCGGGGTTTTGCTCCTTTTTACCCAGCCCCAGCCCTCTGCAGGGCTTTTCCAACCCCTTCAGGGCTGGGGCGGGTGATCACCCCGCTACACTGCCCCAAAGAGCTACAAATCTAAAGACGCTTAAATAGTACAATGGATTAGTTTATATCTGTTAAAAAAAGACAGGGTCAGAAGATGTTTTATGGTACATCTGATTTATTCAGATTACTGTGAAGTATGTAACTGCGACACTCTAAATACGTTTCCCAGACATGAAGAAGAGCTCTGGGTAAGCTTGAAAGCTTGTCTCTCTCACCAACAGAAGTTGGCCCAATAAAAGATATCATCTCACCCACCTTGTCTCTCTCTGTTCAATATTCACAGCCAAATTAAACATTGATTTTGCAGTGTAGCCTAGTGGATCGAGCACTGTGCTAGGATTCAAGACCTCATCTCTATCCCCAGTTCTGCCACTAGCCTGCTACATCAACTTGGGCAAGTTGCTTCATCTCCCTTTATAATAAATTTGCTCATCTGTAAAATGCGGGTAATGGTACCGACCTCTTTTGTAAAGCACTTTGAGATCTGTGGATGAAAAGTGCTATGTAAGAGCTAGATATTATATTACATTAGAAATAATAAAAAGTTAGTTAGTTAGCATTTAGTGCTATGATAGGTGTCAGATTGATAGCTTTAGTGCATTTACAGCCTGGGTTGCAATGATACAAGTTTTCCTACACTGTCCCATCAATGTTACTCGCTTGTGACTGGCTTGGACCTCTTATCGGGAGGAGCTGGAAGTTCAATTTCTGTTTTCATGTCCATTCAGGTTCATGAACTGTGGATTGAGTTTGCAACAAGTGTAAATTGCAACCAATAGCAATGGTGTTTTTTATGAAGGGCATCTATGCACGAGACTCAAACTGCAGAAAAAAAATGCAGTTACTATTGACCTAGGATGGATTTGTATCTAAGACAGAGAAATGAAAAGCTCCACAATCTATTATAGTCCCTTGAGACATTTTAGCCCATAATATTATAGCAATCATGTCATGGTCAATGTAGGCTACTCAATATCAATTACTTCATCATAATGACATCAGAACTAGGGGTTCATCCAACTATACACTAGTAAAACACACAATAGGGATAGAAAATGAAATTAGAGGCAATATTTTGGCCATGAGGCCTGTTTAGGTTGGGGTAGAGAAACATAAGCCTGATCGAATCTGCCTCCATAACCCAAAGCAGGCTCAATGATGAGATATGACAGTTAATCTGGTTTTCTATTTCTGCAGTGTCATTTACTGAACCTTTTAGGTCTGATGTTAGGTGGTTTTCTTCACAAAAACGACCATGAGCTTTGTTCCTGCCACATCAGTAGAATGATATTTGGGGACGTGCTAAAAGCCATAAACCCATTAGCACCATGAATCAGTATTTCCCAGTGCAGTAGGTATTTATTTGCACAGATTTCTAAATTACAAAAGAGCCCTGTGAATGCTGACAATAACAAATTCACAATCGTTCAACTAAAGAAGAATATGGTCATAATAATACGAGGTCAAATATATACCAAATAAAGACCCCCTAGTTTTATCCTCTACCCATAGCTGCCCCATCCCTAAACGCCTGAGAGAAAAGAAGTATGGAGACATAATGAGGTGAGTGCATTCCATAGACCGTAGTATCCCCATAGAGAATGCACAATACAACTTTCTAAACCAAGGATTTTAACAAGAAACTGTTCCAAACCAAATCTATCTCCAGATCCATATCATATCAAACATAGGTGGGATTTAGAACCCACCTGATTCTGCATCTAAATTTTATCCCAGCACATTCTCTGTATGATGGATCAAACCAGCACCTTGGATCAGACTGCTCCATAACTTTAAGTGTCCAAAATCGGGATGAGAATGTAATGTCGCTAAAAATAACTCTGTCTTCAGAGCACTACACACTCACTAATACATTCAATAACATTCCTGTAAGGCAAGTATGCATAAGTATTCCTTGGGGGAAACTGAGGCACTAATAAATGTCCTGCCCAAGACGATGCACTGGCTTTCCACTGACTTCAGAGTCAAGACTAGAACTCTTCTGGCTCGCAGGCCTGTTTTTTAACCACTAGACTATGCCCTGAGGTTAGATTAGATTATCTAGAACAGGGAGTTACAAAAAGGCCCCTTATTATATTACAAGTGGCTTAAACTTAAGCTGGTAGCTGGAGAGAAAACAGCGCCTAAGGCCCATTCCCCTTCTCTAAACATGCTTTGCGTTCCCTCATGTAGTTTCATTATTCATAAAGTTTATTAATTTTTAGTTCCAAACACAGTGGGTTCTCCAAGGGGAGCAAGAGCAACTCTGACATCTTGGCTCTGTGGTTTGCCAACTTCAGACACAGCAGGAATTGGCCTTTCATTTCAGTCAGCACTGACGTCTTTCGAGCTCACCGCTCCACCAAGGTCGCACGTCTTTTTTCAGTCACGTTGTTTTGCCTCATTTTTCCTTTCACAGTATTAATTCAGATTATTTGCAGGATCTCATGTAAACAATTACAAGTATGCCTTAATTAGACTTCTCATGAAATTTGGCAAGAGGTATTGATTTTATAAACCATGTGGGTTTTTTACATCCATTTTCTTTGGATTTTATTGCTTAAGCTTTCCTTGCTCACAGTTTCTTCTCTTCCATGGGAAACCATTTTAATACCTGTTGTAATGAGCAGAATGATGGTGGCAAAGGTTTTTCCCCCCTATGCTTGAAGCGCCTAAAGAGAACAAATATCCCTGTATTTAAATGTGGTTTGGAATCCTACTTTAAGGCTGAAGCCTGACCTGCAGGGTTTCAAATATTGAATAATATTCTCTCTCTGGGACTAAATCCCTACTTGATGCAGCAAAAATGTGAGTGATTCTGCACTCTGTAGTGCAATATAAAATAAAGCTGGTCTAATCCAAATCAGAACTGGCAAACCTACCTGACAATCAGGTTTGCCTTTAACAAATACATTTAAAAGGTCACCAGGGTCCTGACGCAAGAAAGCATCCCTGTTCAGAAGAGATCTTTTAACTTTAGGCATGTGCTAAAGTTCCTGTGGGAGAACTAAGCACGTACTTCAGAGCGTTCCACACTCTGGGCTCAGTTTTGCAGCTGCATATACCTGGGGAGGAGGAATTGAAGCAACACAGAATGACCAGAGAATCAGAAAAACTAGGGGGAAATATGGGTCTGGAGAAGGAGAAAGACCAGAGAGGGTACGAATGTATGAAGCTCATTTGTCAGAGTAGATTTTGCTGAGCTTAGCAGGGAGAGCAAGTAGGATTTTTGTTGGTTGTTGTATTGTGCTTTTTGGTAGAAAAGAGTTACAAAATCTGTCTAAAGGGGAGAAGAGAAACTGTGTGAATGAATCTTCACTTTTAGGTCCAAAGCCAGTAGTAAATTAAACTTCTCCACACCCCACGGCTGTTCAGAAGTCTACTTCAAATGAGTTTGGTGGATTTAGTTCAGTCCCCAGCAGACACAAGTCAGCATCACAAACAGCACCATCACATTATGGGACAGGTGCTGGAAATCAAGTAAAGGCCACGTGTGATGAATCAGCCAAGCTGTGATTGGCAACAGAGGGCAGTGTGGAAAATCAGAGAAGAGCAATCCTGATGCTGCTCTCTCTCTCCCCCCTTCTCCCCCTCCACCCCATTCCTGGGCATTCTGGGACAAAATAGGAGGAGTAAGTTACAAAGGCCAGGTGTGTGGGAGGACCATGACAGTGAGAGCAGTTGGAGAGTGGTATGGGATTCACTAGATGATCATGATCTGACAGAATTCAAGATCCTAAGGAAAAGAGAACATGAGAACAGCAAAACAAGGACACTGGACTTCAGAAAAGTGGATTTCAACCAACTCAGAGAGTTAGTAGGCAAGGTCCCATGGAATGACCAATTAGTAAGAAAAGGAGTCAAAGGGGACTGGCAATTCTTAAAAGATGTAATAGTAGAGGCTCAACATCAAGCTATTTTGAGGCAAAGGAAATATAAGAAGAGCCACAGAAGGCCACTGTGGCTACACAAGGAGAATTTTTACACTATCTAACCCAGTGGTTTTCAAACTTTTTTTCGGGTGACCCAGATGAAGAAAATTGTTGATGCCTGCAACCCAACAGAGCTCGAGACGAGGGGTTTGGGGTGTGGGAGGGGCTCAGGGTTGGGGTATGGGGGTGAGGGCTATGGGGTGGGAATGGGGGTGCAGGAGGAGGCTCCAGGTTTGGGGAGGGGCTCAGGGCTCTGGGTTGAGGGTACAGGCTCTGGGGTGCAGCCAGGGATGAAGGGTTTGAGGTGCAGGAAGGGGCTCTGGAGTTGGGGGTGCTCAAGGATGGGGCAGGGGATTGGGGCACAGGCTTACCTCGGGTGGCTCCTGGACAGCGGCGGTGCTAAGGTAGGCTTCCTGCCTATTCTGGCACCGTGGACCACGCTGCGCCCCGGAAGTGGCCAGCAGAAAGTCCAGCTCCTAGGTGGAGGCGCATTAGTGGTTCCGCGCAGCTCTTGCCTGCAGGCACCGCCCCCCCAGGAACCAGCCAATGGAAGTGTGGAGCCGGTGCTTGGGGTAGGGGCAGCGCGTGGAGCCCCGTGGCCCTCCCACCTAGGAGCCAGACCTGTTGCTGGCCACTTCCAGGGCGCAGCCCGGTGTTGGAACAGGTAGGGACTAGCCTGCCTTAGCTGGTCAGCACCGCCGACGGGACTTTTAACAGCCCGGTCGGCAGTGCTGACCAGAGCTGCCGCGACCCAGTGCCTTACATTCCACGACCCAGTCTAGGGTCACGACCCACAGTTTGAAAACCACTGATCTAACCCAAAAGGGATACATATAGGAAATGGAAGGAGGGGCATGTCACCAAGGAAGTATACATGGGCATAGCATGAGTGTGTAGGGACAAAATCAGGAAAGCCAAGGCAAGGAATGAGTTACAGCTGGCAAGAAATATTAGACACAAGAAAAAGGGGTTCTACAAATATGTCAGACAAAAAAGAAAGATCAAGGACAATGTGGGTCCGCTGCTCAATGGAGAAGGTGAGCTGGTAAGGGAAGATGATAGAAAGGCAGAGCTGCTCAGTGCCTACTTGGCTTCAGTCTTCTGACAAAAAACAACATGTGACTGGATGACTAGTGAAGTTACCATAGACAATAAAGGGGAAAGGATGCAGTTCAGGATAAGTAAAGAACACATCAGAGATCTTCTGACTAATTTGAATGAATTCAAGTCAGCAGGGCCAGATACTATTCATGCCAGCGTGCTGCAGGTATTAGCTGAAGAAATCTTGGAGCCACTGGCAATATTATTTGCAAACTCATGGATGACAGGAGAGCTCCCAGAAGACTGCAGAAGGGCTAATGTTGTGCTCATCTTTAAAAAGAGGAAAAAGGAGGAGCCGGAGAACTATAGACCAGTCAGCCTGACCTTGATACCTGGGAGGCTACTAGAGCAATGTATAAAACTGCTGAGAAGGATCTGGGAGTTGTGGTGGATCACAGCCTCAACGTGAGTCAACAATGCGGGAAAAAAAAACCAAATGCAATTTTGGGTTCATTGACAGAGGAATGACATGCAAGTCATGGGAGACGATAGTACCGCTCTACTCAGTGCTGGTAGGCCTCAGCTGGCGTACTGTGTCCAATTTTGAGAAATGTAGAGAAAGGATGTAGAGAAACTGGAAAGGATCCATAGGCGAGCAACAAAGGTGATCAAAGGGATGGAATGCAAACCATATGAGCAAAGGCTGAAGGAACTGGGTATGTTTAGTTTGGAAAAGAGGAGATTAAGAGGGGACATGATAGTGGTCTTCAAATACTTGAAAGGCTGCCATAAAAAAAGATGGAGAAAAGTTGTTCTCTTGCCACAGAGGGCAGGACAAGAGGTAATGGGTTCTAACTACAGCACAGCAGATTTAGATTAAATCTCAGGAAAAATTTCCTCACATTAAAAACAGTAGGACAATGGAACAAACTGCTTAGGGAAGTCATGGAAGCTCCTTCACTGGAGGTTTTCAAAAGGAGGCTGGATAGCCACCTGTCTTGGATGGTTTAGACACAACAACCCCTGCATCTCGGCAGAGGGTTAGACCAGATGACCCCTTCTAACCCTATGGTTCTAGAGCGAACATGCCTACAATGGTGCACCTGGCACATGACCAGTGACTGCCAAGACAAGGGTTGGTACTGTGGCATGCTGGAGTCCCCACAAAACCTAGGCATTTTCAAACCTAACAGTCACTCCAAGTCTGGCTTGAGCTACATTGGGGAATTTTTCACTGCTGTTGCTGGAAACATACCTGTTCTGTACATCAGCAGGGGACTTCCAAGATTTGCACAACTCCAGGTGACAGATTTTATGCAAATTATTTAATGGGCAATTTGCATTCATTCAAATAATTGACATGTGATCATAACCATCTTACAGTCAATACACCCATCCTCAAGCAGTGGAGCACACAGGACATGAAGATTTGGTACTTCTGAGCCTGGGAGAGGGTGGGTGGCTGTATAGGGGTTTGAGGTAGGGAGTGCTACTGGGTGTCTGAGTTTGCTGGGTGGGTTGACAGGGGTTTGATTCTGAGTGCTGTTGGCAGTGGCTGGGGTAGGAAGGTGGGGGCTGGGGTAGAAGTGCTTGATGTCAGGCGTGGTAGAGAACTGGAGTGCCTGGGAGTGCTGAGATGTGGGTGGGTGCTGTTTGGGGAACTGGTGGTTGGGGTCTCTGGAGAGCAGAGGTCTGGGATTTGGCTAAGGTGTCTCTGGTGGGAAGCTGTCTGGACAAAGGGGACTCTAAGAGAAGGGGATCTGGCTGTGGTTTCTTTGAGAGCCACGGGGCCAGCTAGCAGAAGAAGCTAGGCTCCATGGCAGCATCTAGTGGCCAGAAGGAAGAACTGCAAACACGACTCACAGCTCTCCCCGTGACATGACACTCAAGCTGTGGACAGACGGCACTGGAGCAGTCAAATGCACAAGAGTCATAGGTGATGCTGGACAGTGAGCAGCCCTGGATTTCACTCTCCAGGGCTGTCAGTCTAGCCCCTTTAATGAGCACTAAATACATACAGTTTGAGAGTCTATTAGGGGCCCCTTTGTACTGTTAAGTATTTTTTGTATTACCGCAGCACCTAGAAATCTCCTAGCAGAGATCAGGGCCCCATCATGCTAGGCACTGTACCGAGGTGATGTGACGGTCCCAATGCAAAAATCTTAAGCGAATCCACAGGTTCCATAGAGTCTCTATGGATAGAAATTTCATGCTCTAGTAAAAATATAACATTAGGGATCTATTATCGACCACCTGACCAGGACAGTAATAGTGATGATGAAATGCTAAGGGAAATTAGAGAGGCTATCAAAATTAAGAACCCAATAATAGTGGGGGATTTCAATTATCCCCATATTGACTGGGAACATTTCACTTCAGGACGAAATGCAGAGATAAAATTTCTCGATACTTTAAATGACTGCTTCATGGAGCAGCTGGTACGGGAACCCACAAGGGGAGAGGCGACTCTAGATTTAATCCTGAGTGGAGCGCAGGAGCTGGTCCAAGAGGTAACTATAGCGGGACCACTTGGAAATAGTGACCATAATACAATAGCATTCAACATCCCTGTGGTGGGAAGAACACCTCAACTGCCCAACACTGTGGCCTTTAATTTCAAAAGGGGGAACTATACAAAAATGAGGGGGTTAGTTAGACAAAAGTTAAAAGGTACAGTGACTAAAGTGAAATCCCTGCAAGTTGCGTGGGCCCTTTTTAAAGACACCATAATAGAGGCTCAACTTCAATGTATACCCCAAATTAAGAAAAACAGTAAAAGAACTAAAAAAGAGCCACCGTGGCTTAACAACCATGTAAAAGAAGCAGTGAGAGATAAAAAGACTTCCTTTAAAAAGTGGAAGTCAAATCCTAGTGAGGCAAATAGAAAGGAGCACAAACACTGCCAACTTAAGTGCAAGAGTGTAATAAGAAAAGCCAAAGAGGAGTTTGAAGAACGGCTAGCCAAAAACTCCAAAGGTAATAACAAAATGTTTTTTAAGTACATCAGAAGCAGGAAGCCTGCTAAACAACCAGTGGGGCCCCTTGACGATGAAAATACAAAAGGAGCGCTTAAAGATGATAAAGTCATTGCGGAGAAACTAAATGGATTCTTTGCTTCAGTCTTCATGGCTGAAGATGTTAGGGAGATTCCCAAACCTGAGCTGGCTTTTGTAGGTGACAAATCTGAGGAACTGTCACAGATTGAAGTATCACTAGAGGAGGTTTTGGAATTAATTGATAAACTCAACATTAACAAGTCACCGGGACCAGATGGCATTCACCCAAGAGTTCTGAAAGAACTCAAATGTGAAGTTGCGGAACTATTAACTAAGGTTTGTAACCTGTCCTTTAAATCGGCTTCGGTACCCAATGACTGGAAGTTAGCTAATGTAACGCCAATATTTAAAAAGGGCTCTGGGGGTGATCCCGGCAATTACAGACCGGTAAGTCTAACGTCGGTACCGGGCAAATTAGTTGAAACAATAGTAAAGAACAAAATTGTCAGACACATAGAAAAACATAAACTCTTGAGCAATAGTCAACATGGTTTCTGTAAAGGGAAATCGTGTCTTACTAATCTATTAGAGTTCTTTGAAGGGGTCAACAAACATGTGGACAAGGGGGATCCGGTGGACATAGTGTACTTAGATTTCCAGAAAGCCTTTGACAAGGTCCCTCACCAAAGGCTCTTACGTAAATTAAGCTGTCATGGGATAAAAGGGAAGGTCCTTTCTTGGATTGAGAACTGGTTAAAGGACAGGGAACAAAGGGTAGGAATTAATGGTAAATTCTCAGAATGGAGAGGGGTAACTAGTGGTGTTCCCCAAGGGTCAGTCCTAGGACCTATCCTATTCAATTTATTCATAAATGATCTGGAGAAAGGGGTAAACAGTGAGGTGGCAAAGTTTGCAGATGATACTAAACTACTCAAGATAGTTAAGACCAAAGCAGATTGTGAAGAACTTCAAAAAGATCTCACAAAACTAAGTGATTGGGCAACAAAATGGCAAATGAAATTTAATGTGGATAAATGTAAAGTAATGCACATTGGAAAAAATAACCCCAACTATACATACAACATGATGGGGGCTAATTTAGCTACAACGAGTCAGGAAAAAGATCTTGGCGTCATCGTGGATAGTTCTCTAAAGATGTCCACGCAGTGTGCAGAGGCGGTCAAAAAAGCAAACAGGATGTTAGGAATCATTAAAAAGGGGATAGAGAATAAGACTGAGAATATATTATTGCCCTTATATAAATCCATGGTTCGCCCACATCTCGAATACTGTGTACAGATGTGGTCTCCTCACCTCAAAAAAGATATTCTAGCACTAGAAAAGGTTCAGAAAAGAGCAACTAAAATGATTAAGGGTTTAGAGAGGGTCCCATATGAGGAAAGATTAAAGAGGCTAGGACTCTTCAGTTTGGAAAAGAGAAGACTAAGGGGGGACATGATAGAGGTATATAAAATCATGAGTGATGTTGAGAAAGTGGATAAGGAAAAGTTATTTACTTATTCCCATAATACAAGAACTAGGGGTCACCAAATGAAATTAATAGGCAGCAGGTTTAAAACAAATAAAAGGAAGTTCTTCTTCATGCAGCGCACAGTCAACTTGTGGAACTCCTTACCTGAGGAGGTTGTGAAGGCTAGGACTATAACAATGTTTAAAAGGGGACTGGATAAATTCATGGTGGCTAAGTCCATAAATGGCTATTAGCCAGGATGGGTAAGAATGGTGTCCCTAGCCTCTGTTCGTCAGAGGATGGAGATGGATGGCAGGAGAGAGATCACTTGATCATTGCCTGTTAGGTTCACTCCCTCTGGGGCACCTGGCATTGGCCACTGTCGGTGGACAGATGCTGGGCTAGATGGACCTTTGGTCTGACCCAGTACGGCCTTTCTTATGTTCTTATGTTCTTATGTTCTTAATGCAAAGATGCTTTTAATCCAGAGCGTCCTACAGAATCAGAGCCACCGTAGCAGCTCCTGGCGTATTTGACAAATGCCATCAGTGACCTTTTCAGAATCACAGAAGTGAAAAGCGTGTGTTACTTCTGCCTCTCTGTCTCTCCCGATACAAGATTGGGCAGCATCATAAATACGGCTGTGCCTAGGTATTCACAAACCAGCCTCCAAAATCTCTGAGCTACTCGGAATGGAAACTAAAATGTTTATGTATGAAACCATTTATTCCTTGCAACTTTAATTTCCCAAAGACTCCTGCTTTTTTTAAAAAGTAACATCTGAGACAGCTTTAGTAGAAAGGCCTATGTGTTCTGTTGCTCCTTGCTAACAATCCGAAACAAGTGTCAAACACACAAGTTATTCCTGGTTCAACATATCATTTCATTTGCAGTGGCAGTTTTATTATTGCTGGAAAATCATAAATTCATGTGTAAGGTGGAGGGGACTTGTTAAGCCCTGATGTTGCCTTTACTGTATGCAAACCTAACATCTCTCTGATGTGCAGTATATTGTTAAGCAATGCTTTGCTCTGTAAAGATGAGAGCATACAGAGCTGACCACTGAAAGCTGAAATGCTCATGCCCAGCTTTCAAACTGAAACCTATAAACCTAGACCCTTTGGGCCAGACTCTACTCTCAGATACATTAGTGCAACACTGAAATCAGCCCCTCTGAGTGAAATTTAGATACCCACACTCTGCTCAAGTAATTGGGCCTCATGTCAGGTACTGTGCAGGAGACAGGAATGGACAAGCCCTTCTGTAACCACAATGCAGATACTTCGAGGTCATTGAATCCATAAGAGAAATATTAACGAATGAGACTCTCCTCTGCTATTTGTGGATTTTAAAAGATTGTCACTTTTTGTAAGAGCAGTAGTTTTGATCCAGGATCTTCAGCCAACATTTTCCCTCCTTGCGCAGTTATGCAGTCTGCTGTGCACCATTAACCCATCTGCCTTCTGTTCTCTATCCCAAATGGCTGTATTTCAATGGTACCATATGTCCAGTCTATGGGGCCAAGCTCAGACACACATGTCCAACTGCCATTGACTTCCATTGACATTGCACGCCTATATGGAAGTGCAAAACTTGGCCCCCAAGTTGTGAAGCTCTCTGGGAACCTAAAGGATGAAAGATCGGAGTAAAGGCAAAACAATTCAATTGTTTTATATTCAGTCATCATTTCATTGTCTGTCATTTTTGGATTAGGAAAGGAAAACAGGGATATGCACAAACACACCATAGCTGCATACAGAGTCACTCACCAATACAAAGATGGGGCCCAAATTTTCCAAGCTTCCATTTCTCAAATTAGGCTCCTAAATCTGTATGTAGGCAGAGGCGCTGAGCAGCGAGAATGCTCACTGAAGTCAACGGGAGACACAAGTGCTCAGCACCTTCTATGAAGGGCCCCAATTCAGCAAAACTCTTGAACATATGCTTAAGTTTAAGCACATATCTAAGTCCACGCTTGTCAAGCAAAGCACTTAAACACAAGGCTGGGATAAAATTTCAAATGCCATTAAATGACTTAGGAGTCTCCCTGACAGTCAAAGGGACGTATTTAGGTGCCTAAGGAACTTTTGATAATTTTACCCTGGAAGCCTAAATATAGATTTAAAAGCCTAATGTTAGGCTTCTAGTTTGGAAATTCTGGCCTTTTATGGTAGAATATCGGTTATCACAAGTACATATTCAGGAAATACAAACTAATAGTAGTTCACAGGGATTAATCAACAGCAGCCTCTTCTCTGCGCCAAAGAGACCAAATGCCCAACCCAACGGTGAATGCCCTTGACAGGACATTTACTCCCAGGATACATCCAAACAGAGGGCTTTCCCTTGCAACCTGAACATTTACCCAAAATAGATCTCAAAGAATTTTTCAGGAACTTAATATAAAAATGCTTTTAAAAAAATATTTTATTAGTCCTGTTTCCTGTCCCTTTTAAAAGATACATAAGTCTCTGTAGAAGCTTCACAACCACCCACCGTGTGGCCTAGTGGCCAGGCATGTCATTTCCCCATAGAGAAAACAGTCCTGCCTTTGAGTGCCCCCACCCCAAGGGTTTCCAGTCCTGTGCTTTACCACAGGAATGGGTCCTTGCGCAGTCCTCCCCCCATAGATGAAGGCCCCAGTGTTGTAATGGCCTCTAGGAGTGAGTAGGGGAGCCCAGGCCCACCCTCCCCACTGAGCTCCAGTCCATAGCCCAGTGGTGGACACCTCTACTGGACATCTCAGGGTGCTCAGCCAGCGTCGCCCCCACCACCACCAGACCACTTCCTACCCAGTCTCCTTTAGCTTCCCAGAGTAAATCACTCCCAGCAAGTCTCTGACCTGCACACAGTCACTTCTCTCCTTCGTAGGTTGCATAAGTCTGAGCAGCCAGGCCTCAGGCAAGGAGCTCCTGGGCAGTACGTTCACCTCAGAGCAGCCTTCTGTTCCCTTCCACTACCTTCCACTAAGTTGCTCTGCTCCCCTTTTTAAAGCCCTGTCTCCTGCTTGTCCAGGCCCTGCAGGTATGGCTGGGCAGGGCTGCCTGGGCCCTGAGTTGCTCCTTAACCCCTTGCTTCCCAGTTTGGTTTGCATACCCCCATCACAGCCTCTCCTTCAATTGCTGTACTGTATCCTTTGTTCTATAATTAGGAGATTAGGAAGCTGACTGAGAAATAGCTGACAGAGGATGGAACATAGCAATGACTTTCTCCTCTAAGAAAAGAGCAAATAAAACATGGTTCTCTCACATGCAAGATGGATGAGTCCTAAGGAGAAGAACTTATAGAAGAATTTATTAAAGTTCATTAAAATGTAACACATGTAAAGAAGTCTTAAATCCTTCTTCTTTCATATGGCTGGTGTAGAGCAGCATCTACAATTTTACCTGAAGTTGATCGAGCCGAATGGCTACATCAGGCATAGCAGAATTTATTGCAGTAATGCCTCCTTCGTATTTATAAATTGGGCAGTAGGTAGTGTTTGACATGTTTGATGGTCTGTTGTGGGGAACCACATTCGCACACCGAGTCCTTGATTTTCCATTTGTGCATTAGATGTCTGCATCTATCATGGTTGGATCAACTCGAATTCAGTTCAGAGTTGACCAAGATGACCATGGAAGGTCAAACCCGGGAACCTTCTGCTTGGGATCTGGCACAAGGTGCTTATTTTTGAAGTCTTGTTTAGCCCAATCTGCTTTTCAAGCCTTCTTCCAAGCCTGTTTGCATGAGGCTAAAAGAATGTTCCCACAAAGGCTTGCAGGACTTAAGATGTTGCGAGGGGGGAAGTGTTGTCAAAGTCAAAGGAAGGCATCTGTTTTCCTGGATTCGCTGAGCTTCACGGAATGTTGCAGCAGTTCGTCATATCGGTGGGGGAGTGACGTTAGACAGGACGGGTAGCCATGGTGTTGGTGTCGACTTAAGGGTTCCCATGAAGCACCGCGTCACTGTATTCAGCTGGGTATCGACAAGTCATGTGTGGCTGCATCTGCTCCATACTGGTGCACAATATTCAGCTACTGAATATACAGGTGCTATTGCAGATGTTTGCTACACTGATGCTGATGCACCCCAGATTGTACCTGCTAGTTTCTGGACTATGTTGGCTCTTGTTTTTATCTTTGCAGCTACCTTCTCAAGATGATCATGGAAGGAGAGGATGCGGTCGAGTTTACACTACAACATATCTCCGAGTGAATCGTGTTGCACATTTTTAACACAGAAAGCTACTTTCAGTGTGTTTTTGGCACTCAGTCTTTTCAATGAGTTTCAGTCACCAAGTTGTACCAAAATGGCTGTGGTCTCTTATTATTCTCAATGGTGCTGAGGGCCCACTAGGCTGCCCTTAATTAAGATGCATTCTTTCAAAATGGCCACAGCTTCCCATTGTTCCCAGTGGGAATGAAGTCAGTTGCCCTCAGAAATGGTGGCCCCTGTTGATATAAACAAAATGAGGCTCCTAGTGTCTAAAGTAGGATAACCAAAAATGAGGCACCCAAAAATCAGTGACCACTTTTGGCCTTAGTGATTTCCTCAAGATCATGCGGAAAGTGCAACCACATATTCAGGCACAGACTCCAGATTTCCTGACTGCCAGTCTTGTACGCTCACCAGCAGACCATGCTGCCAGTCAAAGCTGCACCATTTCTCATTCTTAATAATCTTAACTATTAACCCAGATAACAAGACCATCTACTCACAGTTCATTATTTTGCAAAGTAGTCTTCAGCATAAAAACTGGTTTCTCCTTCGTCTATTAAAGCAAACTGATGCATACAAAATTTACCATCAACTGTTTTCTTTTGGCAATGAGAAAAGGGTCATAATACAAGTGAACCTGAGAGCATTTTCCCAATCATGTGTCCTCTCATTTGTCAAGAGGGAATACTTACTTTGCTGATTAACATGAATGTATTTTAAGTTCACGGTTGCAAAGCAAAACTGAGCTTCCCTGAGAGATGAAGGAAGACAATTAGAACGCACTTATAAATAAGGGATGGAGCAGTTTACAGTCCGCTGTGCTAATGAGGTACTTGGCTAGTGAAAATGCACAATTGTGCTTATAAATCATTTGTTTCTGTGACAGAGGATATAGCAATTTACATAGCAGCAAACATTAAAAACTGTAAACATCCCCATTTCAGCATTTTAACTCAAGAATTTCAGGAGCTATGCAATCCCGAGTGACACTAAATGTTAGCAGCACAGTAAGGAGCGGATTATACTTTTCATTTTGTGCCAAGACATTTGGGTGTCAGAAGCTTGTAGATTTTTGACACAACAACACTGAGGGTTCTGTAACCTGCTTCATATTAAATGAACATAACAATTAAACTAAATAGCAGCCTAGCAAGTCTGTAATTTGTAATTTAGGATCTCTTCAGAGAGAAGACAGGGTAAGTCAATGAACAATGGAAGGGCCACAGCTCAGCCACTTCCAGTTCATTTGTCAACCCTATAACAACCCTATAACAAGCCGTATAGAACCTGAGATGGGTTAAAAAAAGGATTTTTTTAAAAATAAGGTATATTATTAGAAATGACAGCTTTCCTAATCACTTGGCATGATGATTATGAGAATCTGTCTGCACAATTTATGAATTCTTGTTGTTATGAAATTGCTGTATCACAGAATGCCTCAATGTGTAGTGAGTTAGCCATGAATTGATAGGTGCTATAGCACATCCCGCCCTGACTAGGGACACTGGTGGGTCGTTAAATCTTAACAGGTCACCTATTCAGGTGGAAACACCTATGAAGAATGCCTTATCTGAAGCTAGCAGAATTAGTTCCTCAAACTTCTCTGCAGGGGAGAGTGGAAAATTCCCAGACAACGCTGCAGCTCGTTCCAACCAAGGGAAACCTAAAGCATACAGGCCCCAAACACAGCTACCTGGTGAGCGTCCAGCCAGGACTACCAGGGCTGTGCATGAGATACATACACTAAGGACAGGGTTGAGCCACAGTCCCAGATCTGAACATCCCTAGTGCACCTGCCTACAAAGCAGGGGGACAAAGCTAGTTTGAGGATGTGGCCAGAACCCAAGCTCCCTGTTCCACAAGCTGAGCTTGTGGAAAAGGGGGAATGCTGCTTTGTTGAGGAGCAGTAAGGAGTGTGGCAGAGTGCATTGCCCTGTGGGCCCCGGAACCACCCTTCCCTGCACTAGTAGGAAACCCCACTTTCTACTAGCCTACTGCTGCTCTGTTGGCACCACCACTGGGCACCTTTCATGACTTAGGCAAGGAGTTTGCTCTGTGTTTCTCTGTGCTTCAGCTAATAGAGCTGAGTAACATCCAAGCCCAAAACGATTTCAGGTTTTGGCCCCCAAAATGTCAGGCTGAGGTAAACCTGGAAGAAAACTCTGAAGGTCCAGGTTCTTCTCCTCCTTAACATTATTCATCCTCTGACCTTTCCTGAGCCTTTCCTTTCCTGCGCTCTTCTTTCTGGATTCTTGGCTGGACCAGCAGTTCTACAGTTTGCCTATTGGGAAAATGTTTAACAGCAACACTTAACTCCCTGGGTTAGTTCTGAAATGTCATTCATGGTTATTTTGCAAAGCTGTCTGTAATGCTTAGATGAAAGGCACTAGACAAGTGCCAAGAGCAACATCCTTTATTATCCCTAATGCCAACTGCCTTTCATTACTAGGCCTGGCATTTTCCAAAGCACTCAATATTGGCCTAACCCTGCTCCGATTGAAGTCAAGTGTAAAGCTCCTATTGACTTCAATCGGAGCAAAGCTAGGCCAATCCCAAAATCTTTTCAAAAGTCTCCTCCTAAATAACTATTTGCAATCAGATAACCTCAGTAGTTACAACATTCATGGTATTTCTTACCATCAGTACTCAGAGGTTGAAGGGAATTCTGCAGATAGTCGAGTAACCACATCTATTTATTTTGCATAAGTCTGGAATGTTTTGAAGACTCACTACTGCGCTTTGTCTCAAAGGGAAGTAGTTTGAAGCTAGCCACTTCAGAAGCAACTGAATATTCTGAAGCCATTTCCAAAGCTATTGTGAAAGCACAGCATTGGCTAGTGTGTTTTAATCAGTAATGGAAATTAATCACAGAAAAATGCAAGGAAGAGTATGTTTCAAATAAGGGGCAATTTCTATTCTAAGCAGAACACTGTTTGGAATTCCATATCAAATACAGCACAGAAGAGGCATAATCATGAGCACCTGTTAAATCAGAATACAATTTTTCATTCTAGTCATGCAAGCTGTGGACCACATTTATCTCCTTGGTCAACAAAAAGAAAATGTAATGGTTGCAAGTAATAATTTTCAACTACACATTATTGAAATTCATGCACTGCAGCTATTTGCTCTGGATTCTGCACAGAAATATGAGAATGATCTTTTAACACTGGAAACCATTGCACAAGTCACCTTGTCATTGCAGTTAATTTATGTTTGAAAGGATTACGTGACACCAACATGCAGACTAAAGCAATTACTTCCAGACGGAAGCAAGGATGGTGCTTCTCTCACTAGTCTACAAAGATGATTTTTGTTCAGTGACATTTTTCTGTTGGCCTTAAATACTACAGCTGAAAATGCCTTTCTTTGTATCTCTATAAAATAATTGTCAGAACCAATTATGTATTCCAAGGGAGCAACAGACGGCCTCTAAGGTATGAGAGTAAGATCTAGTGGGTGTTACATTCTTGCAGGCTGATTCTGTCTTTTGCAAAGGCTGCAGTGTGGTAGTGGTGATGCTAAATAATAAAGTATGAGTGCAATCCTCAGAACACAGGACGCCTTTTCCTCTCAGTCTGTTTAATACAGCCCTGACATCCCCAAAGAGGGGATTCTTATTTATCTACAGAACAGAGTCAGAACAGGCATCACATGCTTCTACATAATACCATGTCCTTGTGTCTCAATACTGCCCTGCAGAAACCATTTGTAGAAATGACTGGATGGTCCAGTCTCTATATTGCCAACAGAGGCCAAACAGCCATTTGCAAGAGTGACTTTGGAGATACCAACACCTGTTCAGTAGGGACTGGTCTGGGTCCCCTAGTTCATTAACAACTTTTGTTCGCTACTACTGTGGGAGGGATTTTAAACCTCAAGGTGAAGTGCATTCCACTATCAATTCCCTGAGTCAGCCAGTTCCCTCAAAATGTCTTTTTATTTTAAAGGAATGTAATCATAAGGAATACGAATAGTAACTACAGTATTGAGAAAAGCTTCTGTCTGCAGCCTAAGACAGGAGTCATAACTCATCTCTCATGAGTCTCTGAGCCAAGCGCAACAGTAGACAAATTGTTATTGATATCTTGATAGTGAAGAATGTGAACACCTGTATCTGTCCTATCTTTATCTTGTTTTAGGCTGTTGTTCATTCACTGTTACTTGAATTACAGCTACATTATTCCCACTTGCTCCCAGTCTGGTGCTATGTTCTTTACATTTACCTGGTGAGCCATTTCTTTAAGATTAAGTTCAGATGAGTCAGAAAAATGATGCTGACATTCTAAGGGAAAGAAAACTATGTACAGCAGTTATTTCTTCAGGGTTTTATACCCTTGTTCACACAAAGTTCTTGTGTTCAAAGAAGGGGTGTATAAAACATACAGATAGAAAATGCTGTAATCGTACCTATTTATAGATTCCAAGGCTAGATGGGACCATTGTGGTCATCTAGTCTAACAGGCCATAGAGGTATCCCCAAAATAATTTCTAGCAAACACCTTTTAGAAAAATGTCCACTTTTGATTTAAAAATTTCCCGCGATGGAGAATCCACCATGACCCTTGGTAAATTGTTTCAATAGTTAATTACCCACCCTACTAAAATTTTACACCTTATTTCTAAGCAATTTGTCTAGCTTCAACTTCCAGCTATTGGATGATGTTATATCTTTCTTGGCTAGATTGAAGAGCACATCATCACATATTTGTTCCCCACCTAGATAACTTATAGACTGTGATCAAGCCACCCCTTAACCTTATTTTCGTTAAGCTAAATAGATTGAGTTCCTTAAATCTATCACTATAATGCTTTGTCTCCCGCAGAAGCCCCTCTGTGAGGCTTCTGGTGCTAGGGCCTGGAGTGGGGTTGGGAAGGTTCCTCCAGGCACTCCCCCCCTCAGACCCACAGGGAAAGCCTGTACAAGCTAATACAGTTTGAGACTATATTAAACCAGACAGATTTCAACCTCAATGAACTATGTTGTCTAGGGCAACAGTTCTCAAACTGGGGTCCACAGACCCAAGGGAGGTCCTTAAAGACTGAACACGGGGTCCACAAAATATTACAAAAAAAGTCTTATTGTGTGTCTGTATTGCCTAACGATTAAAACCGACAAATCTACTATTTGTGTTTACACAACATATTCCATGGTGCATGAACACCACCATAATATTCATATTGCATAAGCATCAACATAACAAAATCTCACGGCTTTGTGACAGCAAATCAAAGTGATGTCCTTTTTTTTTGATGACTGAGATGTTTTTAGCGAGTGGAAGTGGAATATATTTTTACAGTGGGTGAGCAAATTGTATTGAAAATTGATACGTTTTTTAAATGTCCTCATATTCCTATAGCTAGTTGTGCTGAAGCCATGGACAATGCAGAGTCAAGTACTAAGAAACAAATGAAGAACAGAAAATTTGACCAAAGTTATATTGATTTTATGGAATTTAGTGCTGGATGACTGCAATATGTTGTATGCTTACAAATCCTATCAAACGAAGCAATGAAACCTGCAAAGTTGAAACTACATCTCACAACAAGGCACCTGGAGTATAAAGATAAATCCAGAGACTTTTTTCAACCAAAGAAAGAATGTAATCAACAGAAAACTCAAACAACAAATGTAACATCGGTTCCAGAAATCCTCTGAAAGCATCTTTCTTAACAGCGCTTTGGATTGCAAAGAGTAAAAAAGTCCATACCATTGGAGAACTGATTCTTCCAGCCACTATAGAAATGTGCAAAGAGATGGTTAAGTGAAGATGCAGCGAAGAAACACAAGGTCATACCACTTTCTAACGACAGTAAGAAAATTGAATAGCTTTCAAATGATGTAAAATGCCAACCAGTGTGAAGAGTTTGAAATTCAGCTTGATCAGACAACTGATGTTGGAAATGCAGCACAATTATTAGTTTTTGTTCATTATATTTTGCTGGGGGAAATTTTGGAAGAGTTTCTTTTTTTTTTTTCCTTCCCAGGAGTTACCAGGATGGACAATAGGCCGGAAATATTCAAATTACTGGATGATTTCATGAAAGCTGAATTGGGAGAAGTGTATTGCTGTTTTCATGGACAGTGCTGCCGCTATGACAGGCAATAGGAGGAGTGCAGTTTTAGCAGGAATACAAGCCATAAACCCACAGGTAATGTATGTTGCATCACCAGGCCCTTGCATCAAAGAAAATGGAACCTGAATTACATGATGTGCTAAATGCAGCTGTGACAGTTAATTGTGTAAAGTCCTGGCCTTTGAACTCCCACCATTTTGCAAAGCTGTGTTTAGAAATGGGTACAGGACGCAACAAGTTATTGTTTCATATGGAAGTGCATTGGCTATCTTGCGGCAAAGTGCTGGAAAGAGTTTTTGAGCTTTGCAAACTGTTGCTGGGTTTTCTTTCTGTACATAATCCCAAGATCACCATAAACTGTTCTGATTCAATATGGATCATGAAGCTTGCATACCTCACAGACATTTTTAACTTGTTGAATGCGCTGAACCTGTCCACCCAATGAGGTGATAACAACATACTTGAGAAGAAAGTATTTTCTTCAGAAAAAAAGTAGAGATTTGGAAAACTAGACTGGGCAGCAGAATCTCAGATGTTTCTGCTACTGACAGAATTTCTGGATACTAACAGCATGGCAATTGACTGTGAGGGAGAGAGGATCATCGCTTACCTTTCAACTTTGGCAGAGTATATTTTTAAAGTAAACTCTTAAGTAAACATGGAGGGAAATGATTGGGTTTGAGATCCTTTCTCAACTTCTGTTGTGTCATCTTGCTGCTTGAGTGAAAAAGCAGATGTTCCCACTATCCTGTGATCACACACTGAAAATTTAGTTTCAGGAGCACACACCTTGCCAGTTTGGGCCAACTGTTGCTGCAGAGTACCCAGTTTTAGTTACAGAAGCAATGAAAGTGTTGCTACCTTTCCCAACAACATATATATGTGAAGCATCATTCTCTGCCATGACAGCTATGAAGACAAAGTTCAGACAAAGAAGACTGGAAGTGGAGAATGATTTACGAGTTTGCTTGTCAACCATCACACCAAGGATAGATAGACTGCAATAAGAAGCAAGTACACTCATCTCCCTGATCTCTGTACTCACTCTTATACTTTTTTTTCTTAAAGCATTACAAGGAGTATCTGTTTATAATGAAGTATATTCTTTTGTCAATCAGTTTCTCAGCTGGGTATCTGTGATTAACATTGTGTTTGAAAAAGGGTTCATCAACAAAAAGGTATGAGAACCTCTGGTCTAGGGAACAGAGTGAGCCAGTGGAACCGGGCAGCAGAGCATAAACAAAGGGTACACATTAAAATGTTCTTGGCTCCCTGCATATATTTAAGATAAGCCTTGCCATCCTTAGTGAAAGGACAAGCAGGAATCGCTGCAAACTGCCTCTTTCCTATGCTAGTTGTTCCAGTGTAAGGGAAACACGAATGGGGCCATTATATAAGAAATTCATTCCAGTGGGAATAGAAGGTAGGATTCTAAAAGGTATTGAGGAGCTTAACTCCTATTGATTTCAATTGGAGTTAGGTGCCTAAATACCATTGTGTATTCCACCAAGTGTCTTCTGGCCCTGAAGAGCCCCAAGTAGATGGGTGCTTAATAAATAATGATAAAGCATTAGGGCCAGTTCATACCTATGTCTCCCTGAAAGACACTGGGTACATAAACACTTGTGATATGCAAAGAAACAAACCAACTATAAAAATAACATTTCAGTTCAAATGATCCCAGCATGAATTACAGCCATAAACTAAAACTACAAAATATTTGTTGTTTGCAGTGTTGTTGTAGTTCAATTGGTTCCAGGATATTAAAGAAACAAGGTGGGTGAGGCAATATATTTTATTGGATCCATTTCTGATGGTGAGAGACAAGCTTTCAAACTACAAAGAGGTCTTCTTCGGGTCTGGAAAGGTACTCAAAGCATCACGACTAAATACAAGGTGGAACAGATTGTTTAGCATAAGTATTCTAAGGGACCATTCAAGGTCAAGTGCTCAGTTAACACCTCCACAGTAATAGGACAAAAAAGGGGGATTAGTGAGTTACAGGTTGTTGTAATAAGCCATAAACCCAGTGTCTTTATTAAGACCATGATTTTGAGAGTCTAGCAAAGTTATGAGTTTGATCTCCCAGGCTGATCTTTTGAAGGTGTTGTGCAGATTTCCTCTGAGGACAGGGACTGAGAAAGGCAGTTATGGAGTAAAAAGTGTTCAGCAAAAGGGCTTATGTTGTTTTTGGCTTTTATCATTTTTCTGAGAGAGTTCATTGGGGAGTGTACTGATTGTCTGGTTTTACCCACATAGTTGTTAGGGCATTTAGTGCACCACATGTTGTGATAGGCATGTATAGGACCCATGGATCTTGTAAGCTGTGTTATGAGGGGTATTGATCATTGTAGCAATGGAGATATGTCTGCAGGTTTTGTATTTGGAGAGTATGCAAGAAACCTGAAACAACTATATAAAAAAAAACTTGATAGCCATCCAACACAAAAATCAAAAAGTGGAACCACCTACAACACCCGCTCCAGGAGGATTTAAGGATATCATCAAACCCTTCCCCAAAATTTCAAGGGAAACTCTACAACCTCACCCCCCACAAACCCACCCCAAGCACCATCTAAATGCTTCCCAAGAGAACTCAGGCAGACTTATCATATCTGGTCATGGCACTCTTACTGATGGAATATCAGGACACATAGAAATCATCCTCAATCCACTCACCACACAAAGGCCAGCTTGTCCAGGATACAACCAACTTCCTCCAGAAACTCTGCAACATTAACAACCATTTTTGCCATCAAGGATGTTACCTCCCTATGCACCAACATCCCTCATAATTATGGTATTGCTGCCTGCTTCAAATATCTACAAGACAAGGGACAACACACTGATATCCACACTAAACTCATCCATATCATCCTAACCCGTAACTATTTTATATTCAACCACAAACACTTTGTCCAAACCATGGGGAAAGCAATGGGTACTAGGATGGCTCCCTGTAGTGGGGCGGCTGCCCCACTCCCTGAGAGTATGGGCTGCGGCAGGCCAGTGGGCTTGCGCAGACAGGGAGCCAATGGGAGAAGGGCTTATTGAGAGCCAATCAGGGTCCAGGTTGGAGACAGCCAATCAGGGCCAGGCTCAGCCCTATAAGAAGGCTGCTTAGGGAGAGGAGAGTCAGTCTGTCCCAGGCCTTCGAGAGGGGAAGGTCTATCTCCAGAGCAGGGAGACTAGCACCGTGGACAGCGCAGTGCTGGCCAGGCTCAGGGAGCGGCCATTATAGACCACGCCAGATCCCTGACAGGAGGGATTAGACTTTGGGGTGTGTGGTTGACCACGGTGGCTGGACATAGAGACTGCTGACTGACCCCCCCCTCCACCCCCGGAAGGGGGTGTGGAAGGACAAAGGGGCACTGCCGGAGGGCAGTGGTCTTGAAGAGGACGCCGCGAGTTGGTGAGCGACATGGGCTCAGAAGCCAACCGAGGGCAAGACAACGGGTGGGATACCACCGAGAGGGGACGCTCCACTGGACTGAGCTAATTCCTGGAGTAACCAGTAGGAGGTGCCGCGGTGGTGAATCCCAACCCTGTTACACTCCCCAATATGCCAACCTCTTCATGGGCCACCTTGAAGAAGAATTTCTGGTCAAATGCACCATGAAACCAATACACCGGAGATTAATCTAGGATATTTTCATCTTCTGGACAGATCACCTGAACTCCCTCATCAGTTTTAACCACAACTGCAACAATTATCACCATCCATCAGATTCTCTCTAGAACACCCCTGCACCAGCATCAAATTCCTGGACACCAAATCTTCAGCAATGGAACCCTACAGACAACTATATGCAAGAAACTCGCAGATCACCACACTTATCTTAACACATCCAGTAACCATCTCAAACACCAAAAAAATCTGTTGTTATCGTCAGCCAGGCGCTCAGATACCACAGAATATGCTCCGATGAGAAAGTCCGGGATATACACCTTAACTAGGGTTGCCAACCATCCAGGATTGTCCTGGAGTCTCCTGGAATTAAAGATTATGCCATGTGATGAAACCTCCAGGAACACATCCAACCAAAATTGGCAACCCTAACCTTAACACATTTAAAACAGCCTTCACCAAACAAGGACTCTCCACCAGAGAAGTAGATCACATTATGGAATGGGCCTCCCAAATACCCAGAGAGAACCTGCTTTAATACAGAAAAAAAATCTGACTGCACACCCCTAGTTGTCACCTATCACAACATACTGGAATCCATATGGGATATCATTAAACAATTGAAACCCATATTCGATGGGGACCCCATCCTGAAAGAAATCTGTCCTGAACCCCCTTGTCTGGTCTTCAAACAACCCCTAACCTCACCAGGAGTAAGCGCCCCACAGCCTAGGACCCACCAACTCAAAGTGGCACCACACCCTGCCATAACAAGAAATGCAAACCCTGCAGACATATCTCCACTGCTCTGATGGTCAACACCCCCCACAACACACCTTTCAAGATCCAGGGATCCTATGCCTGCCTATCACAACCTGTGTTGCACCTCATCCAGTGAACTCAATGTCCCAATGACAAATATGTGGGTACCTTACCCTTTTATCCTATCTAACTCTGGCTAGATAGGATAAAACATAAAAATAATGGGTATATAAACCATCATGCTTCAGGGCATAAGCTATCCCTTAATGGGGTATAGGAAGAAACTTCCCAAATAGACAGATTGCTCACTACAGGGTTTCTCTACACTATCAAAGCATCTGATACGGTTTACTGTCAGAGACTTGATGCAGCATTAGGTGGGCCACTACTCCAACTTGAAGAGAAGAATGCTATCCATAGAATTATCCACACTGCTTCCTGCAGAATCCTGGGATTCCCCATGGCAGTCTGCTACCCAAGCACTGAGGTAGCCCTGGCTTACTTTACTTGGGAGTTCTGACACAAAACCTGGTGGTATAAAAGGCTGGCTGAAATTTTTCAGACTGAAGATTTTTGGTGAAAATGTTGATTCCAAAAGGTTTTACATTTTTGAAATAAAAATATTTCAATTTTTCAGTTTGAAATGACTTTTTCCTTTAATGTTTCTTTACATTTCATTTTTTAAAAAATCAAAAATGTTTGAAAATGGTAAAAATTTGGACAAAATGTTTTGATTTTGTGAAAATGAAACATTTATTATAACCACAGGCTCGTAGGAAATGTTGGGCTGGAAGGGACCATGAGAGGTCATATAGCCCATCCCTCTCTACTGAGGCCAGACCAGGTATATTTAGACAGGTGTTTGTCTAACTTGTTCTTAAAATCCTCCAATGATGGGGATTCCACATCTTTCCTTGAAAGACTACTCCAGTATTTTCTTATAGTTAGAAAGTTTCCCCCCAATATATAATCTAAATCTCCCTTGGTGCAGATTAAGTCCATTACTTCTTGTCCTATCTTTGGTGGACATAGAGAAACCATCCTCTTTAGAACAGCTAGTACTATATTTGAATACTGTTATCTGCTCCTCCTGCCCTCAGTCTTCCTTTCTCAAGACTAAACATGCCCTTTTTATTTTTTTAACTTTTCTAACAGATCATGTTTTCTAAAGCTTTTATTGTTTTTGTTGCTCTCCTTTGGACTCTTTCCAATTTTTCCACATCTTTCTGGAAGTATGGCACCCAAATCTGGACACAATATTACAGCGGAGGCCTTACCAGGGCTGAGTAAAGCAGAACAGTTACCTCCCATGTCTTACATACAGCACTCCTGTTAATATACCCTAGAGTATAACCTTTTTTGCAACTGTATCACATTGTTGGTTCATATTCAATTTGTGATCCACTATAACCCCCAGATCCTTTTCAGCGGTTCTACAGCCTAGCCAGTTATTCCCCATTTTGTAGATGTGCATTTGATTTTTCCTTTCTAGATGCAGTATTTTGCACTTGTCTTTATTGAATTTCATTGTGTTACTTTCAGACCAATTACCAAATTTATGAAGATTTTAATTTCTAATCCTGTCCTCCAAAGTGCTTGCAACCCCTCTCAGCAAATTTTGTAAGCACACTCTCTATTCCATTTTCCAAGTCATTAATGAAAATATTGACTAGTACCAGACCCTGGACAGGGCCCTATAGAACCCCACTAGATAGGTCCTCCCAATTTGACAGTGAACCATTGATAACTACGCTTTGAATACAGTTTTTCTGCCAGTTGTGAATCCATCTTATAGTAATTTCAGCTAGACCTCATTTCCCTAGTTTGTTTATTAGAGTGTCATATGGGACTGTGTCAAAAGCCTTACTAAAGTCAAGATATATCACATCTATTGCTTTCCCCCATCCACTAGGCCTGTAAACCTGTCAGTGAAGGAAATTAGGTTGGTTTGGCAAGAATTGTTCTTGACAAATCTATGTTGGCTATTACTTATCCTATTATCTTCTATGTGCTTACAATTGGATTGTTTAATAATGTGTTCCAGTATCTTCCCAGATACTGAAGTTAGGCTGAAATGAAAGTTCCATTCAACCCAACATGAACATTTTTTTACTTCAATTTGCCAAAAATTTCAACATTTTCAGTTTAAACTTGAAGCTAATTTTCTTTTTTTCTTGCCTTTTCATAATTGCCAATTAACTGAAAAACCCATTTTTTGCCCCGCTCTAGTAGCAAGTCTGCAGGCCATAGTTTGAAATGAAAACAACCAATAACTTAAAATGAAGACTGATTTTCATTCCCTTTTTCAGAATAACTACTGTAGATTTTTTCAAAGGCTACCCACTACATGCAGATGTGAAATGTTGAAACTGCTTTTTTTTTCTGTGTGGAAATGATTTTTTAATAAATAGTCACGTGCATTTATTAATGCATTTATTAATTAACTTAACTAATTAAGACTATTTGATCTAATAAAGAAAGAAAATAACTGTATTTGGGGGTTGGACTAGATGACCTCCTGAGGTCCCTTCCAACCCTGATATTCTATTCTATTCTATTCTATTCTATTCTATTCTATGAGCTGATTTGAATGACAGTATCTGAGCTCTTAGTAAGCCACCATCAGGGCAAATGACATACAATGAAGACTAGCTGTGCTAGGTAGGGGCAGAAATGTAGTTTCTTGGGCATTGACCTGAATACATCAGTTAAGCTTAAAATGAACTGATTGGTCCACAAGTAATTGATCTGACAACACTGCCCCTCCTTCCTCCAGCATTCAGTGCATTCATTCTGTCTGACAATGGTGGGCCGCATAGGCAGCTCTCTGTGTGTTACATGGACCACATCCACACAATATATATACTACCTGTATGGCCTTGGGAATGTCACATGGGCCACAGCTGTGTGCTGATTGGGCTGCAAGTAACCCGTGGGCAGCAGACTGAGAAACACTGGTCTACAGCCAGCTCACTCTCTGACAGCCCTCTCAAATATACATTGAACATACTGAGGAGGTGACTCTGCATGAGACCCCTCCCTTTAGATGGAGCGTAATTAACTAACCTTACCCTCTGGGAGGAAGGAATCCCTTAACTGCAACCCTGTTCTCCCCTGCATGGTCTGTGAAATCTAAGGTTGCTGACAGATTTAAAAGAATCAGCATAGACCTCTGATTTGCATCCATCACTAGAAGATCAACCTCAGTGACCAATTCAGTGTCTTTACTATATCCAGACCTTAAACCCATCCAGAAAAGATCAAGAAAACCTCAGGATTCAGGATGATGCCTGCTCTGGCTGCCGTATCAATTGCCTTGTCCAAAAAGAGTCAGACTAGGGATAAAGAAATTGATATTGGTGTGAATAACTGTGTCAAGGGGGTTTCTTGAGCAAAACCCTAATACTGTATTTACTTATTAGTCTGAAATCAGCATCCTGTCCTCCCTTAAGGAAACATTAATCATTGTAACCAATTGTACCCAATACCTCTGCACTCATTTTCAATAACTATGAAGAGCAGGAGTCCTACTTGTAGGTATCAGACTGGATTTTTCCCTCTGGCACCTCAGTAAGCAAAACTGGCAGATGGAGCTGGCCATGGGTTTGTCTCAAGATGCAAGTCCACCCTGTGGAAACAGCCAATCCAATCAAAATAGAAGGAAGGCTTTCTGGAAAAATAGAAAACTCCTTTTGCAGCAAGAACCATTCAGCTCTGTTTCAAAGAAATGACAGCCCAGATTTGTGAAGCTGTCCAAAAATCAAAACAGTTTCTCTTGGCAAGACCTTGCAGATTTTAACATAGAGGAGAACATCTGCTTCACTAAAGAGATCTGTGAAATTCAAAAACTCAGTCATGCTCGGGGCTTGCCTACATGGGGAAATTGACAATAGCTATTGTAGACTAAACTATTCCACAATAGCTATTCTGTAATAGCTCTCCATGTGGACACAGTTATTCTGGAATAAAAGTGTTCCCACCAGGAGGTATTCCAGAATAGCTATTTTGCTTTAAATTCACACACTACCTTCTTCTGGAATAACTTCCCCCTATAGACAAGCCCTAAATTTGACTCACAAGAGCATTTCCAACACAAGTGCTCTAACCTCTGCTCCATCCATTTCTTCTGTTGGGGTGGTTGGTATAACAAAGTGTCTTGTGAATAGGAAATAGAAGAAGAGCATGTTTGGATCCACTACATCAAAATCCAAATGTGTCAATAGAGCGGTCCATTGGTTGTGTAGTTTTTAAGGGCAAAAGAGACCATGATCATGTAGTCTGACTTCCAGCATGACACACGCCATAAAACCTCACTCAGTCATTTTTGCATTAAGCTCATAATTTCTCTTTGAGCTATAGCATCTTTCAGAAAGACATACAGTCTTGATTTAGAGACTTCAAGAGAATCCAGTGTCCATAGATAAGTTGTCCCAATGGTAAAGTACACTCAGTAATAAAAATGTGCACCTTATTTCTAGTCTGAATTTGTCTAGCTTCATCTTCCAATCAATGGATTTCATTATTATGCCCTTTTTTTCCTGCTTGTACAGCATTATCACCAGAAAACATCTGAGACTGACTATTACTAGGGCCCTACCAAATTCACAGCCATGAAAAATACAACACGGACCTAGAAATCTGGTCTCCTCCTGTGAAATCTGGTCTTTTGTGTGCTTTTACCCTATATTATATAGATTTCATGGGGGAGACCAGCATTTCTCAAATTGGGGTCCTGACCCAAAAGGGAGTTGCCGGGGGGGGTCGCAAGGTTATTTTAGGGGGTTGCGGTATTGCCACCCTTACTTCTGTGCTGCTTTCAGAGCTGAGCGGCAGACAGCGGCGGCTGTTAGCTGGCCGCCCAGCTCTGAAGGCAGCGCCCCGCCAGCAGCAGTGCAGAAGTAAGGGTGGCAATACCATACCATGTCACCCTTACTTCTGTGCTATTGCTGGTGGCGGCTCTGCCTTCAGAGATGGGATCCCAGCCAGCAGCCACCACTGCCACCAGCAGTGGCACAGAAGTAAGGGTAGCAGTACCGCAACATCCCCTACAATAACCCTGCGACCCCTCCCCACAACTCCTTTTTGGGTGAGGACCCCTACAATTACAACACCATGAAATTTCAGGTTTAAATAGCTGAAATCATGAAATTTATGTTTTTTTTAAATCCTATGACCGTGAAATTGACCAAAATGGACCATGAATTTGGTAGGGCCCTAACTATGGCAAAGAAGTGTCTTCCTAGCAAAGATGAGCACCAAATTTCAAATGGGAAGGTGAAAGTGGTACAGTGTCATTCTCACCATAGTCTGCCATAATCTCCATTGTGTTTATGCAAAACACTTAAAAGGACGTCATCAAGAAGCTTTTTTTATTTTAAACGTAGGGTCATTTCTTTTCCCTTCGCTGTGTATGATCAATGTCCTCTTCTCCAGCTTGTTCCTGGTGTGATGTGAGGAGGAGACTCCTCGGAACTCCTGATTCAACTCCCACCACCAAATTAGGAAGGATGGGTTGATTTCCCTGCTCCTGATGAAGTTAATCCTCCCTGCCTGGATATTGCCAACTCATCACTGCCAGAGATGGCTTATCCCTGAGGCTCCTAGGGTTCTCTCTGAAGAGCAAATTTTCTTTTGCTTTTTGGAATGGAACAGATTGCACCAAATGGCGGGTATTTGCAAATGATTTCCCAGGGTGGATATTTATGGGACCCCCGGGGGTACAACTAAACACTGTGGGGTATCCTCAATACACTCACTGTATTTTTCAAGAACAAGGTGGGAATATTTCCAGCAAGACTGTTAAACATATGTCTGCTTGCCCAGTGGCGTCACCATCCCCCTAGGAGAAAGGGCTTTTTTTAAATGGGGGGGAAACAAGCTCCCTGTCCATGGGAGCACACAGGGGTTTATCGCAGGCTGTGGGGGGAACACTTTTGTTTGAAGCTCCTTGTTAAAATATTGGCAGCACCATCTTTGTGCTCTAGGGTTTCTGGCACAGATATTTTAGAATAAAAGAGAATGGAAAGGTTTGCTTTGAAAAAAAATTATACATATAAGAATCGCAAAGTCTTTCTATGCTAGTATAAAGGAAACAGGCGTCGATTCAATTTGGAAGGTCTCCTAGTTTTCACTGTTTGGCCCTTTTAGACTTCCTATTTTCTTTTAGGCTACTCTGTTGTGTTGGCTTTAAGGTAAGTATGAGGAATCATGTGATATGTATGATGTGTAGGAGAGAATAAACTGCTGCATTATGTTTCCTAGCAAGGTTTCTGTGCTAATTACCAGTGATTATTTCCCCAACTACATTGTTCCAGGATAATGAAAATTTTCTTTTGTAAAAGTTTCCATGACAATTTTTTCTTAAACAATACAGGAAATGGAGTGGTTAAGGCTTCAATTAGCCAGACTGTAGAAGTATGTAGGGAAAGAAGGTCAATGTTATGTCTCTGTGATCCAACTTTCAAAACTCCAGGCGGTGAGTATTTTTATATAGTGTACATTCAAAAAAGAAAAAAAGAAAGAAAAAAAAAACAGAGGAACCTTCATGGGTAAGAGCTACAGAACGCGTTGATTCTGTATGCGAGATGTTACCACCATGGAGCCTGAAGAATACCAGGATTATGTTTGAACAATAGGAGATTTCAGGGAAGTTGGTAAGAAGGGTTTGCTTGTGTTGTTCTCGAATCAGTTGCTGGTTGACCTGTATTTCAATCAGACTAGGAGGAACCACTTAACATAATGTGCTGCCAGTCAGTTATTCATTTTCACCCATGACTAGTGAGAAGAGATTATTTTCTTCACATCGCTAAAGAAACTATTTTTTTAGCCAACAGATAAAGTAAAATCTCAGTGTGATATTTTGATACCCACAAACTACTGTGCCTCCAAACTCTAAGAGCATTTTAAACATTGGCTCTCTCATCTCGTCTATGTACTCCAATAAAAGCCAGTCTTGCTTACAGCGCCATCATTGCTGAATTTAAGCCATACAACCCTCCTCAAGAACTTGGATCCACTTCTGTGCCTGATCATTATAGCACATTTTTGTTTTAAACCAATAAGTGTCAAAACAATGTGTCTATCATGTTAGATGTGATGATAATTAGCGGCCCAGAGGTGAATTTAACATTCAAACAACTTATTTAATTCATCTGCACGAGCTGGAAGATGAAAATTCTAGTTCATTGCCAGTTGCACTCACACAGCTCTCCAAGAGAAGTTGATAGACCGTGGCAGGGTAGACTTGCATGTTTGAGCGACACTGGCAGGATAAGTTTAAAAGTAGCAGCCTGGAAAACTAGCAATGACATTTTCTCCCTTCCCGCCCCCCCCCCCCAAAAATTAAAAAGTGTGTTACAAGCAGTTTGGAAATAGCTTCAAACTTTCAGCACATGCCAGTTTGTCCTGCTGCCCACTGAGTCCTTCCAACACGCATAGGAACAGTAGGGGTTAATACTAGTGAGTATTATCCCATCTGACCAGAAAAATAGATAAAGTAATATACTGAATACAATATCAGACACTGCAATAACTAAAACAGTAAGTTAACTCACTAGGAACAATATCCTCCAGACACCAATGTAGACAGTGATCTTTATCAGAGCTGTATATTTATTCCATTTCCTAATGCTGTGGATTAGTCACAATCACCATTGTTGCACTCGCTGAGTGGGACTAGCACATCTTGCCCTACCAATCATGTCAAAGGGGGTGGGGAGATAGAGGATAAGGCAGAGTCATAAATTCACTCTCCTCCTCACCAGCCCGAGGAGATGGCCATCTCCAGAGGAGAGTGCATGCTGCACCACCTGAAGGGGTGAACCCAATGACCGTGCTTCCTGTATGCACTGGAGTGCACCAATGTCTCTTGGAGCTACCACTGGGAGACTGCAGTGGTGAACCACCCCAGTTTAGCCCACTGGGTCATCTTCATGCATTATGTTTTTCCATGCATTATGCTTTTCCGGGATGATGGGTAAACATCCTCCCTATAAAAAGACAAAAACGTGGGGGAATGTAGTAGGAAAGGAGCCTGAGACATCACCCCTTTATCAGAGGTCCGGCCTGAGGCCTGAACTAAAAGGCATCAAGCCTTCCTAATATAAAGCAAAGTTAGCAAGAGACAGGCTGTGAGCAGAAGTCAGGCTCTGCCTGCGTGCAGGCTCACAGAACCTGGCAAGAGCAGGGCTGGTCCTGCAAAAACACACACATTCCTGAGAAGTGCAAGGCACAGGACACTCTCACAAACACATTCCAGAAGGGTGGTACCAGAACACCCCAATACCAACAGATTCCGCTCCCCACCCCCCAAGGATAACAAGAACACATTGACCTCTCAAAGATAAGGTCAGGATGACTGTGATGGATAGAGATGTTTTAATAGAACCAACATGTACAAGGTAGAGGGTGGTAGCTAATCACAAGGTAGAGGGTGGTAGCTAATACTTGTTTGTATTGGTGTACAAAGAGGTATCTCAGAGGGAGTGCCTTTGGCTGGCCTAGGGGTCAGTGGAAAGTCCCACTATTGACTGAGCTGGTCCATTGTAATGGGCATACATATGCGTTAGTGGTCCTGTAGAGTCTACGGGATACTAGTACCATGCTTCAGTAACAATAAACCTGGCTGGGTGCCTTAGCTACTAAATCAGGTCTGTCGTTTTATTGGGTGGTTTGATCAAGGTCTGCTGTGTTAGCTGTCTGCACAGAGTTGGGACAGAACACAGAGAGAACACACACACACACACACAACCAACATCTGACAACACAAGGCACAGTAGATCCACAAGTTAGGATACACATAAGATGTGGTAATATATACTTGGGGGAGGTGTAAGAGTTGAGGAGGAAGGATAGTCCTGTGTTCATGGCACTAGCCTGGGACCTGGGAGACCTACAGACATCTTAAGTGACCTTGTCCAAGGTCACTTAGTCTCTGTGTGCCTCAGTCCTCCATTTGTACCAAGAGGATAATAGCACTTCCCTACCTCACAGAGGATAAATACATTAAGGACTGTGAGACGCTCAGGTGCTAATGGGGGGGCCATACAAGTATCTTGGGTAGGAAGAAATGGGTTAATTTTATTTACAGCGCATGTTACTATGGCAACTAGATGCTCACAACAAAATGTGCAGACTTGGGTACCTAAAGTTAGGCACCTCAATCTATATTTAAACACCTAAATAAGTGGCGTGATTTTCAGAGATAATGCGAAACCGCAGCTTACATCAAAGTCAATGGGAGCTGAAGGTTCTTAGTTACTTAGATACTTAAACATGAATTTCAGTGCCTAGCTTTAGGGAGGCGTGACAGAACATTTTGTCTTTTATTACAAAACTGAAACACATGCATTACGTAAAAACTAACCATAACAGGCAGCAATGTATAGGACCATTGCTGCTGCTACTGGCACTATCACAGATATTAGCAGTCAGATTGGCAGGAAGAAACGGGTGCCAAAGAGCCAAGCCTCCAACTGAAACAAATGTAAGGGGACTGTTGCCCCCTTACTAACATTCAGTGGGGGTGTTTTGATTGGCTTGCTCCCAGTACTAAAAGGGGAAGGGTTGATGGCAAATCAGGAGCCTGAGACTGACAGTCCCCAGGAACAATGGGGAGAGGCCAATGCTCCAGATCAGCCTGATTGACAGGCTAATCAGAGGGTCAGGAGGCGAGGGAGGCCCCGTCCTCCGTGTGAGCTGGAATTGCCTGGGTCAGACTGAGTGGGGCCGAGCTAAGGAGAAAGCAGGGGCCCAAGCTGAGCTGGAGAGCAGAACCGTGCCAGATCCAGAGGGGCCAGAGGCGCAGCCACAAAGCCAGAGCACAGCCAGGAGAGAGCAGGGGCCTGAGCTAAGTTGCTGGGAGCAGAGCTGCAGCCCCAAAGCCAGAGCACAGCCAGGACAGAGAGGGGCCTGAGCTAAGTTGCTGGGAGCAGAGCTGCAGCCCCAAAGCCAGAGCACAGCCAGGAGAGAGCAGGGGCCTGAGCTAAGTTGCTGGGAGCGGAGCTGCAGCCCCAAAGCAGAGTTACAGAAGCAGCCTGCAGAGCAGACCTGCCCTGGGAGGAGAGCTGTAGCAACCAGAGCCAGAGAGGCCAGAGAAGCAGCCCAGGGAGCTGGAGGCAGAGCAGCAGCAGCAGCCGTGCTGAGGCAGAGTGGAGCTGGAGCTGGGGCTGGAGCAGTCCGGAGCTGGGTGCGGTGAGCAGCTGGGGAGAGTGAGGGGGACCCTGGCAGTGGGCCCAGCGCAGGGAGATACCTCAGCCAAGAGGCCTTGCAGGCCAGACTTGGAGGGGGATCGTAACCCTGACAGGGCGGGGGCGACGCTGGGAAGAAGGGTCCTGCCACCTAGAGCCTGAGAGCGTGTGGCCACCGCCAGAGCAAGTGTCCAACCCACAGCGTCCCTGCAGCACAGCCAGGGCCTGAGAAGGAGGCCCGGGACCTACAAGGAACAGACTGTGAACTGCCCTGACGTTCCAGAGACACTGCTTGTGATATTCCCTGCCTCAGAGCAGGGTGATGTGTTTCCTTTAACTTTTTCCATTTTTCCTTATTCTTTTTTAAAAGTAATTGTTAATTAAATAACTTGTATTTGCTTTAAACTGTATAAAATGATCAGTGGGTCAGGGAGGTGCCCAGTGCAGAGAGAGTACCCCGGAGTGGGGACACCCTAGCCCCTGTCCTAGGTGACCACAGCAGGGTTGGGGGTCAAGCCCCCCAGGAATCCTGGGCCCAGCCTTGTTGGGGTTTACGAGGACTCTGCCAGACAGGAGAGTGGAAGGGGAGTCCTCAAGGGCAGGGAGGCCTCTGGGTAAAGGAAGTGGGAGCGAGGACTCTGATCCTTTCGCTAGCCCACTTCACCGGGGTAGTGCAGAAGCCAGGAAAGTTCCCCACAATAGCGGGACCATTCCCCCGCTTACACATGCTTCCCAGCTCAAGTAGACAGATGCGCTAGCTGTGCTTGAGCTAGCATGCCGAAACCAGCCGTGTAGACAGGGCTAGCCCGGGCTCCGGCTCAGACTAGCAGCTCAGCTATGTACTGGGATCTTGTAGCATGCTAGCTCAAGCAGAGCTAGTGCATGTCTGTCTACTTGAGCTGGGAAGTACAGTTCCAGCTACAGCGTAATTGTACCCTCCGAGGCAGGGGATCTCCATTGGAAGACAGCCAATAACGCCAGAAAGATGAATCCAAGGAACTGATAGAAACAGCTTCTTTAGTGCATCTGAACAGCTATCTTTCTATAGAAGAGCAGTCAGTATGGTGCGTATAGTCTCAAGCAATTCAAAAGAGGAAGCAACCGACACTACTCCAAGATTAGTTCAGCAGGGGATCTTGGCATTTATCTGCCAGTCAGTTAGCCTGTACTTTGTAGTTTGCCTTGCCACCTACCCAAAACCTATCATCAGGGTTTAATAGGTCTCAGACATGAATGTGAAAAAGCCTTGTATTTCAGCATGAATAAAATCCCAGTGATTTTCTTCTGAGGGCCACAAAACAACACAAGAAATATTTTAAGTCCCCCTCATTTCAGGCAAACTGTTTCTTACTAGTATTTTTTGTTGTTGGTTTTTTTTTGTTTTTGTTTTTTTACACACACACACACACACACACACACACACACACACGAGGGGGAAGAGTCAGTATAAAAAGAGAAAATTCTTTTCTTGCTGGAAAATAAATCATGCAAGGTCAAGAAAGGCACAGGGGAAAATTAAACTTAATTATAAATGGGAAACATTGATACTCGTATTGCAGCTGAATTACAGAGCTGGCACTGCAATCTCTTATCTGAGCGGACTTGACTCACCCATGACTTCAGTGAGAATACTCATGTGCATAAAAACGACTGACATGAATAAGTGTTTGCAAAGAGGATCAGTTCAGACAGAGCTGCCAAACCTACAGTAGCAGGTCACAGGAGTGCATAAGAGCTACTGAGAGGTTTACTGCGCTTGGTCCAGTGGCCAGAGGTGAATACAAGACACTTCATGCTGGCTGAGAACTCTAGGGCTGACATTTGCAAAGAAGCCTTCACGAGTTAGGACTTGAATTTCAGTGCACAGGGAGTTATTAAAATTCACCTAACTCCTTTAGGTTCCTTTGAAAATCCCACTTTATGGGAACAACTACCTTTCCACTCCGAGTCGAGACATCTCCTGCTTTATCATAGACTAGGCACATTGCATGTTTCTCCTGTCCTCCTTTTAACAGGAAACCACGGTCCATTTTTACTCTAAATTCCCTCCACAAACCAGTTCTAGTCTTAGCTCTTCATTGCAGGGATTGTCTCTTACTCTAGGTTTGTACAGTACCTCGGACAATGGGGCCATGATAGCTGCAGGGCCCCATGTGCTACCACCTAACAAATAATTAATACATAATAACCACCTATCCCCTTCATTCATTCCCAGAGGGATTCATCCCCTGCTGTTAACATTAAAAAGGTTGCAGAGCAGTTTTTAAACTAAGAGATGGGGGAAAGCTGATTGCTGCAGAGGAGCTTGTGGATTGGACAGAGACTTCTCTTAGAGGGGAATCTATTGATGGAGATTCTCTAGGTTCTAGTCAGGAGGAGAGGATGGAAGAGGATAATGTAAGGGCCAGATCAGACGAGAAACATTCACATAAAAAAGAATCTGACACATCAGAAAAGGGCAGACAAATAAACAGTGACAAGTTTTTAAAGCGCTTGTACACAAATGCTAGAAGTCTAAATAATAAGATGGGTGAACTAGAGTGCCTCGTGATACAGGAGGATATTGATATAATGGGCATCACAGAAACCTGGTGGAGTCAGGACAATCAATGGGACACAATCATTCCGGGGTACAAAATATATCGGAAGGACAGAACAGGTCGGGTGGGGTGGGGTGGAGTGGCACTATATGTGAAAGAAAATGTAGAATCAAATGAAGTAAAAATCTTAAATGAATCCACATGTTCCATAGAATCTCTATGGATAGTAATTCCATGCTCTAATAAGATATAACAGTAGGGATCTATTATCGATCACCTGACCAGGACAGTGATAGTGATGATGAAATGCTAAGGGAAATTAGAGAGACTATCAAAATTAAGAACTCAGTAATAGTGGGGGATTTCAATAATCCCCATATTGACTGGGTACATGTCACCTCAGGATGAAATGCAGAGACAAAATTTCTCGATACTTTAAATGACTGCTTCATGGAGCAGCTGGTACGGGAACCCACAAGGGGAGAGGCAACTCTTGATTTAGTCCTGAGTGGAGCGCAGGATCTGGTCCAAGAGGTAACTATAACAGGACTGCTTGGAAATATTGACCATAATATAATAACATTTAACATTCCTGTGGTGGGAAGAACACCTCAACAGACCAACACTGTGGCATTTAATTTCAGAAAGGGGAACTATGCAAAAATGAGGGGGTTAGTTGAACAGAAATTAAAAGGTACAGTGACTAGAGTGAAATCCCTGCAAGCTGCATGGACACTTTTCAAAGACACCATGATAGAGGTCCAACTTAAATATGTACCCCAAATTAAAAAACACAGTAAAAGAACTAAAAAAAGAGCCACCGTGGCTTAACAACCATGTTAAAGAAGCAGTGAGAGATAAAAAGACATCTTTTAAAAAGTGGAAGTCAAATCCTAGTGAGGTAAATAGAAAGGAGTGTTTGGATAAACACTGCCAAATTAAGTGTAAAAATGTAATAAGAAAAGCCAAAAAGGAGTTTGAAGAACAGCTAACCCAAAACTCAAAAGGTAATAAAATGTTTTTTAAGTACATCAGAAGCAGGAAGCCTGCTAAACAACCAGTGGGGCCCCTGGATGATCAAGATACAAAAGGAGCACTTAAAGACGTTAAAGTCATTGAGGAGAAACTAAATGAATTCTTTGCTTCAGTCTTCACGGCTGAAGATGTTAGGGAGATTCCCAAACCCGAGCCATCCTTTGTAGGTGACAAATCTGAGGAATTGTCACAGATTGAAATGTCACTAGAGGAGGTTTTGGAATTAATTGATAAACTTAACAATAATAAGTCACCGGGACCAGATGGCATTCACCCAAGAGTTCTGAAAGAACTCAAATGTGAAATTGCGGAACTATTAACTATGGTTTGTAACCTGTCCTTTAAATCAGCTTCTGTACCCAATGACTAGAAGATAGCTAATGTAACGCCAATATTTTAAAAGGGCTCTCGAGGTGATCCCGGCAATTACAGACCGGTAAGTCTAACGTCAGTACTGGGCAAATTAGTTGAAACAATAGTAAAGAATAAAATTGTCAGACACATATAAGAACATAAATTGTTGGGCAAAAGTCAACATGGTTTCTGTAAAGGGAAATCATGTCTTACTAATCTAAGAGTTCTTTGAAGGGGTCAACAAACATGTGGACAAGGGGGATCCAGTGGACATAGTGTACTTAGATTTCCAGAAAGCCTTTGATAAGATCCCTCACCAAAGGCTCTTACGTAAATTAAGTTGTCATGGGATAAGAGGGAAGATCCTTTCATGGATTGAGAACTGGTTAAAAGATAGGGAACAAAGGGTAGGAATAAATGGTAAATTTTCAGAATGGAGAGGGGTAACTAGTGGTGTTCCCCAAGGGTCAGTCCTAGGACCAATCCTATTCAACTTATTCATAAATGATCTGGAGAAAGGGGTAAAATGTGAGGTGGCAAAGTTTGCAGATGATACTAAACTGCTAAAGATAGTTAAGACCAAAGCAGACTGTGAAGAACTTCAAAAAGAGCTCACAAAACTAAGTGATTGGGCAACAAAATGGCAAATGAAATTTAATGTGGATAAATGTAAAGTAATGCACATTGGAATAAAATAACCCCAACTATACATACAATATGATGGGGGCTAATTTAGCTACAACTAATCAGGAAAGAGATCTTGGAGTCATCGTTGATAGTTCTCTGAAGACGTCCACGCAGTGTGCAGCGGCAGTCAAAAAAGCAAACAGGATGTTAGGAATAATTCAAAAAGGGACGGAGAATATCTTATTGCCCTTATATAAATCCATGGTACGCCCACATCTTGAATACTGCATACAGATGTAATCTCCTCATCTCAAAAAAGATATACTGGCATTGGGAAAGGTTCAGAGAAGGGCAACTAAAATGATTAGGGGGTTGGAATGGGTCCCATATGAGGAGAGATTAAAGAGGCTAGGACTTTTCAGCTTGGAAAAGAGGAGACGAAGAGGGGATATGATAGAGGTATATAAAACCATGAGTGGTAAGGAGAAAGTGAATAAGGAAAAGTTATTTACTTGTTCCCATAATATAAGAACTAGGGGCCACCAAATGAAATTGATGGGCAGCAGGTTTAAAACAAATAAAAGGAAGTTCTTCTTCACACAGCGCACAGTCAACCTGTGGAACTCCTTGCCTGAGGAGGTTGTGAAGGCTAGGATTATAACAGGGTTTAAAAGAGAACTAGATTCATGGAGGTTAAGTCCATTAATGGCTATTAGCCAGGATGGGTAAGGAATGGTGTCCCTAGCCTCTGTTTGTCAGAAGGTGGAGATGGATGGCAGGAGAGAGATCACTTGACCATTACCTGTTAGGTTCAATCCCTCTGGGACACCTGGCATTGGTCACTGTCGGTAGACAGGATACTGGGTTGGATGGACCTTTGGTCTGACCCAGTATGGCCATTCTTATATTCTTATGTTTACATGGCATGGGACTTGGGGGGAAGACAGAAGAAGAGGGTCACACACGAGCCTGAGGCTTGAAGACGTGGGTCCCAACTGGACAGTTTGGGGTCAAAATTTAATTTGAACCAGCCCTGTCTGAGTTTCTTATAAAATTACTACTGTGCTCTGCAGTAATAGTACAAAAATGCATAACTTAGTGTCATTGCAGTGCTTGGACTGATACTGCATTACAGGACAATACTGCATTACAGGACATTTTATAAGGCTTTGTATTAGGTTTGATTTACCGGTGTGTTTCGACCATTGGTATTTCTCTATGTTTAGCATTAAAAATTGGGTGTTGTGAAGCTATTCACTATGACCTCGGTGACTTTTCTAGACAGATGGGGTTTGCCCTCTGGCCTGATCCTATAGGAAACACTAAAATAATGCTTTTGTTTTAAAGAAGAAGGGATCCCATTGGTGGGTGTTTTGCCAAATATCCCAATTACAGGCGCTTCCAAGCATGCACATGAAGATTCCTTTAATACTGCAGACATCCAAGTTAATGTAAATTATTAATTCCTCATTCTCGGTTTTACATGCCCAAACCATCAAGCAATAGATCACGATAAAAGCAGACAGTGAAGGGATGAAAGACACATTCTGATTACCACTTAGAATTGAACAGGCTGCTGATCAGAAGGACTGTAATACCTCACAGAGATGGTAATGATTCTGCCCCCACCTCCTGCAGCTTCATAAATAAGCTTGATTGTCAGGTTGTGTGAGAGGCACGAGGAACAGCGCACAAACAATCAAAGCTCCAACACACTTGCATTAGGTTAGAAATGAGGAGGGGGCTTTAGTGTCAGGCCAAAGCCACTTTCCCTGGAAACACAGGAAAGCCACATCTCTCACTGCTTACCTGTAAAAGCTACAGGGCAGATTGCTGAGTCTTTCTAGTGTAGTGAGTTTATGACCCTGCCTGATATTAGGACGCAATGGGCTGGTAGAGGTGCTATTGTAACCCACACACCTCCTGCGTGTGGTGTTCTGTCCCATCTAGTGGCACTGAGACCACTTAGAGAGAGAGAGATAAAATGAGTCTGCTCTACAGCATTAGCTAACAGCCAGTTGGCTTTTAGCTCATGCAGTAGATGCTCATGCACTAAGCTCCAGAGGTCCCATCCTGTCCTCCGAAGACCAGGGTCTGTCAGTGTTAGACTATCTTTCACACCAACACCCTGCCCTGTGGTCATTCACACTTCAATGGCCTCAGATGAAAGATACGATTATTAGACAAGGTGGGTGAGGTAATATCTTTTATTGGACCAACTTCTGTTGGTGAGAGAGAGACAAGCTTACAGAGAGCTCTTCTTCAGGTCTGGGAAATGCACTGAATGTCATGGCTAAGGTGGAACGGATTCACTAGAGTACCTTTCCCAGGCCTGAAGAAGAGTTTGGCATAAGCTCAAAAGCTTGTGTCTTTCACCAACAAAAGTTGGTCCAATTAAAGATATTACCTCACCCACCTTGTCTCTCTAATATCCTGGGACCAACACAACTTCGACAACACTGCATACAATGATTGTTAGTCGCATTTTAATTCTATTTTTAAAGCAATTAGCTTCAATTCTCAATCATGTATAGACACACTGAAGTTTATTGATGGAGAGAACTCCAATCCAGCTCCCAACTACCTTCCAGGAAAGCCTGACTGATATAACTGGTGACATTACTGGGAGAAGTGCATGTACATTCTTAAATGTATCCATTCTGCATGCTCCACCACTGTGAACGTAAACTTGATAGTGGGAAGAAACTCGTCCTACTATCAGTTCTAAAATATTCATTACCAGCTGACCTCTCATCTTGCCATTGCCCTGCAATTTGAGCAGCCCTTTCTCAGGATCCTGAGCAGTTTTAAATGCTTAAGCAATTTAAACAAATCCCCTCTCCCTCCTCTTTTGTTAAGGCTGCTCCTGAAATCTTTCTTTGGGAGATCACCCATCGAATTCCCTGATAAGCCTTGTAGCTGTTCCTTTGCACTCTTTAGAAAATTTGAATATCCGGTTTTAAACTCATTGCCCCGTACTGGACAAAATATTTCAAATGCCATTTCACAATTGCTTTGTATAATGGAATCATCATCTCTCTTGATTTAGAACTAATCCTCTTGCTCATGCACCCGAAGACCTGATTAGTCTTTTTTGCACTGGCCACATAGTGGGCATCTTACTTTTTAATTATCCTACTCTTTTATCCCTAAGTCTCCTTTCTCAGCTGTTTCCTTGAGTCTATTATTCAGGGCATATTTTGCCTTCGTGTTGGCCATCGGCAGGTGCCTCACCTTACAGTTACAGACAGTAAGGGTACATCTACACCACTGCTGGGAGGTGTGCTTCCCAGCCCAGGTACACACACACACACACTCACTAGCTCTGCTTGAACTAGTGCCTAAAAACAGCAGTATGCCCATGGCGGCCCAGGTGGTGGCTCAGGCTAGCTACCTATGTACTAGGGGGTTGAATGGGATTGTACTCGTTCCCTGAGGCTCCTTGGTATAGGCCAGAGACAGAATACTCAGCAAGATGGACCATGGTCTGACCCAGTCTGGCAGCTCTTATGTTTTTATGGACTGCAGGTCAGGGCTTTGGGCTCTATTAATGGATCTGCCAGGACTCTGTGTGTGATAGGACTGGACTGGTAGACTCAAGTGCCCCAAGTAATCCCTTTTGAGCAGGCTACTAAATTTTAATCCCCTCAGTTGACCAGAACCATATGTTGTATAATATAGGTAATCAAATATTGTGCATGTTTTAGTACATTTTGGCATTCATAGCATAGCTTTAAAAGAGGACTTAGTGTGGCTCTGTGATAGGGTTCACCACTCACTGTTGGTCTGGTGCCTCCTCGTGGTCACTTTAACTCTTGAGGCCAATGCCCCTTCCCGTGGTCACATGCCATCCCTCTCTCAGGTCTGCAGCTCTTCTCTTGTCCCAGGAACCGCAGCATCCTCTTTGTGACTCAGCCCTAGAGCTAGATCACTTAGTGTTTTCCCCCCTTTCGGCATATAGTCCTCCAAATTGTCCATCACTCCCACAGAGACCCTGGGAGTCTTCCAGTTCACTGCCCCACCAGTGCCACTTCCCCAGCGGTGAATAGGGGAGGCCAGACCTGCTCTTTACTCTAGGTTCCAGTCCAGGGACCCTCAATCCAGCAGTACTGGGCTTTCCTCTCCCAGCCCTCACCGCACCTTCTCTGGACTGCTTCCTAAAACTCCTGGTTCTCCTCCTTGCCCAGGGTATACAAGCTCCAAGCACGCCTCCCTCTTCCAGGGAGTAACTGACCCTTTCCCAGCAGTAAGCCCTGGCTGTTGCCAGCTTCCTAGCTTTATAGACCCCACCTGTTCCTCCACAGCTTAATCTGCCTGCACTCAATTCCCTGCTCCCTGGCTCTTCCTCCAGGTTTAGCCTGTGGAGTTAATAGGCCTATCTGGCCACCTTAAGTTCTGTGTGGGGTGGACACCCCATCACAGGCTCCCCTATATTTTGTTCTTCCAGGTCATTCCCTTTACCCTTCCCTCTACTCAGTATGTGCCTTATGTTTTCTTCCATTTTTTCCAGTGTTTTTGCTGTAGGTTTGAATAGGGCCTTGTGCACTATTTGATTTGTGCCTGTGGAATCTACTGAGGACTCCACCCCTTGCTACAAAACTGTGCCCCAGAGTCAAAGTTTCCTTTTAAAAAAAAAAAAGTGTTTCAAGCCTTTATGGTTGCAAAAGAACCTTGAAAACAAGTTCAACAATGGAGAGTTGTCTTCCTAAGTTTGCAGACTCTCTGAAATGATAGCTCAGCAGGGTTTGAACTGCCTCAGTCATCCTAATGGGTTGTTAACACTGAACCTTAAAGACAACAATTGAAGGGCCAACATTTTTTACTATTTCACTTATGAGGATTTTAGCAGAAATATCCAGCTAAAATACTTATCCTGCAATCTCAAATTGCCTGCCTAGGTGCCCAAAAGCCCCAGCTCTCTTTTACCCACCATCCTAACCCTCCAGCTTTCCCCCCTTGACAGCTGCCAGGATTCAGTTATGAGTTGTCAATACAAGAACCTTTAGCATATTGAAAATTGAAAATGGAGGGAGACAAGAGTGTAATAAACTGAGTAAATACACTGTTTGTATTAATCAGTTTTCTCTTTAATTCATTTTTAAAAAATCTGGGTTTTACGTTTAACTAAAGCGAATGCAGACCTTCCAGTTTGCTGCACAATTTAGGTTCAGATTGGCAAAGAATACAAGGGCTTAAATTATCATTGCTCACACAGAATACAAGGGCTTAAATTATCATTGCTCATAGAGTTTAATGCCAGAAGGGACAATTATAATCATCCAGTCTGACCCCCTGTATCAAATAGACCATAGAGTTTCATTCTATGATTCTGGTGTCAAGCCAAATAACTTTCGGCTGAATTAGAGTACATCTTTTAGAAAGACATCTGATCTTAATTTCAACACTCCAAGAGATGGAGAATCTACCACATCCCATGGTAAACTGTTCCAGTGGTTAATTATCCTCACTGTAAAAATATGGTGCCTTATTTCCTGTTTGAATTTGTCTAGATTCACCTATTTAATAATTATTCTCACACTTTCCTTCATCCCTTTAGCTTTTTCTTTGTCAGGGTACCGCACTCCATGTCTTCTTCCTTCTGTCTCCGTATCCTCAATTTTTCCTTCCTTCCTCCCTTCTCTAATCTCTCCTTCCTCACTAATTTCTGACCTCTTTTTGCATCCCCAATAAAATAACACAGATTTCTCTTTGGATAGAAGAATAAACAGTTTAAAGACTTGCACCACCCTTGATTAAAAAGATTTATGGGATGGAAAAGAGAGGCTCAAAGAGAGGCAAAGAAAAAAAAAGTTTGCACAGTTGACAAAATCGTAGACTCCAGGAGTTCCCCATCTCTACATCAAGTTCTCTCAGCTGTTCAGCTTTAGGAGCTCAGATGTGGTTAGCCCTGCATCTTCTGCCCTACTGGATGTAAAGTCACTTGCTCAGCATGGCCCTTGAGGTGCCTTGAGTAAACAGCATAATTTCTCTCTGCCTCGGTATCACCAACTGTACAGTGCAAATAATACTGCTCACAAAGGTTGTAAGTAGAGCTGATCAAAAAATGCCAATTTTTTCCTGACAAATTTCAAAATATTTTGGAATTTTCAAAATTTCCCATGACCTCTTTTTGTTTTGATAAAAAACAAGATTTAAGACCAAAAATTACTGGGGAGAAATCTGATTTCCCTACACATACTTCTACCCATTTTCCAATGGCAAAAGCGGTCTGAAGAAACATCACAAACTTTGGGGTGGAGGTTTTTTTCCCTTTTTTGTCAAAAACTCTAACATTTCTAAAGAAACCAAAACTTTCATTTCAAGAAAAAGGTCATTTTCCATTGACAAATGGAAAGTTTTCTACCAGCTGTTGATCAAAGGTAGCAATTATTAACAGCAACACATTTTGAGATTCGCTGATGAAATATGTTGCTGTCTATGAGCCTGATCCTGCACTCATTTTAGTCAATAGAAAAACTCTCATTAACTTCAATGGTGGCAGGATCCATTCCTTTGAGAGCAAAGTATTAATATGACCTTCTGCACTTTGCCAATAGTCAGTATATTTCTCCAGCCCAGCATTTTATTTTTTTTTACTTTATCCACTAGCTTCTTGAGAGGATTTATCTCAGTTTCAGCAACATGTTTGGTAAATGATTACATCAACTGCTCATCTGTCATCTGTGAACTCGGTTATTACATCCAAAAACTGCATCAGATTTAGTCAGACAACATGATTTATTTGTAGGGACTTCAGGACAGAACCTGCTCATCAGCATCCCACTTTCCTCTAAGCATGGCACAGTCTCTTCCCCACTAACTGACTCCACTACTGTACTTGAACGGAGTCAAACTAGATGTTGGTAACTCATTTTGCCTTTTTAAATAATACATACACTAGATTTCCTTCAATCCTCTGTCAGATTTCAACCTGCAAACATGCAGGAGGTACTGAGAATGTCATTGCTTAGTTAATGTAACATCCTTGGGAGAATCATAGTATCCAGCACCAGACCAGGTTCAATTTGTTTGCTAATCTGCCGCAAACCCTGTTCAGCCCTGGGACATACTGATCACTTCTTCTCCCCTTCTCTTCTCTCTACAGTTATACAAACTAAAGGGAATAACAGAGGAATTGCCATACTGGATCTACTCCAATAGCATGTCTCCAGTAGTGGTCAGCACCAGGTGCTACAGATGAAAGTATAAGAAACATTGCAGTAGACAGTTGAGGGATAACCTGCCCCCAGCGACAGCTTCTTCCTAACGTGTTTTGATAAGAGGTAGGCTTATGCCCTGAAGCAGAAGAGTTTATACCCCTTCCAAAACACCTTTGTAATCTTTACTATTCTCATTCTGGATATTCTCATAACCCATATAAATATCCAGCATAGTGCTTCTCAGCCACAGATCTCAAAACACTTTGCAAAAGAGGTCAACAACATTATCCCATTTTACATATGAGGAAACTGAGGCTGAGGGAGGTGAAGTGACTTGCCCAAGGCCATCTTTCAATCCAGTGGCAGAGCTGGGAATAGAAACCAAGTGTCCCAAATTCTAGTCCAGAGCTCTATCCATTAAGTAACATTGCCTTGGTGAGCTCTTAGTCTCAATAATATATTGTAGCAAAGAGTTTCATAGGCTCTATAGCATGAAAAATTGTTTCCTTTAATCAGTTTTTAAATGTGCTTCCTTTCAGTTTAACTTAATGTCTCATCACTTGTGTGTTAAGAAAAATGATAATGAAAATGGTAATCAAATTTTCTGTTCAAAAGCACAAATTGATCACTTGCATCTCCTAACTAGTCCCCATTAAAGCACCATTGACCTGATCCTTTATGGAAGTAGGTGGAAAGTGCATCTTCTGAGCTACAGTCAGAGGTAGCAGATTGGTATAGTTGGACCAATTATTTGATGCTTTATTGAAAATTTGTTAAAGAGAACACATTTGGAGAGAGAAGTTTATTTGCTCTGCCATCTCTCAAGAACCTGCTATATCTTTCATTGGGTCATACTTTACCCATTAACAGCCAGATCCTGTTCTACTGAAGTCAATAGGATTTTTGCCATTAACTTAAAAACAAGCAGGATCAAGCACTAAAACCCACCTCCTGAAATCCATGGGAGTTAGGTGCCTAACTACCTTTGAGGATCTAGGTTCAAATACCTTTATTCTTTTCTGTGTTACTGTACTTACTGTTCCCTGATGCTGGGAGGGCATGCTGACACCTCACAGCATCAGGCCCAATGGTCCTCAGGATATGTCTTCACTGCAATAAGTAACCCGCGGCACTAAGTCTCAGAGCCCTGGGCAACTGACTCAGGCTTATGGGTCTCGGGTTGTGGGGCTAAAAATTGCAGTGTAAATGTTCACTCCTGGGCTGGGGACCAGACACTGACACCCACCCCCTTCATGGGGTTCCTGAGCCCAGGGTGAACTCAGCCATGCCATGGGTCTTTCATTGCAGTGTAGACATTCCCTAAGTGTCCTCTGAGATTTTTCATGTCAACATGGAGGATATGTTTTTATTCTCACGTTGTCAGGGACTTCAGATCTCAATGCCAGCCCACAAGGTTCTTAGGTGCTACTAAGTTCCAACCTGCCAGCCCGTGGCCTGCTAACAGTCACTAGAACTAGAAACTCAACTCTTGACAGCAGACACCAGTCCTGGAATCTGATTGGCAGAACACTGGGGGTCTGATTGGTTCCCTGCTTCTATTTAAACCAAGCACAGGAACAGGAAGTTGTCCAAGCAACTGGGCTTCCCCTGCTTAGGGCTGCTTCTCTTCTGCTACCTGCTCCAGCTGCCTGACTCTGATCTCCTGGTAACCTGACCCTGCCTGCTGTTTGGCACCTGGCACTCAGTTTGCCCTCTGGCCTGTCTCAAACTCTGATCTCTTGGTATCTGACCCAGTCTGACTCCCTCTCTGAGCACTAGGTCAGATCACCCACATCCTGGTCATGACACACACATCCTAGATGAGTGCCCTCACTAGCAGGCTATAGAGTCACCCTCTTGCTTTCTGGCCTAATGAATATTTAATTGTTTATACAAAGTTGAACAACTTCAATAGGGGAGACCTAGAAAGCTCTACCCCAAAATACCCAGTATCCAAGTGGTTAGTGCGCTCACCTGAAATATGGAAGACCTGGGTTCAAGTCCCTGCTTCAAGTCAGGGAGAGCAGGGATTTCAATCTAGCTCTCCCGTGTCCCAGGTGCATGCCTAAACCAAAGGACTATAGGTTACTCTGTCATGCACTGCTCTTGTGTTTTCCTATGAGAAAGGACTGAGCTGGTTTAGGTGCTTAACTCCAGGAGAGGGTTCACAGCTGAAAACCCTTAGTGGAGACAGGTACCTGTCTCCAGCCCATCAGTCAGGTGCCTAAGATCCAGATCAAGAGAAGTTAGGCACCTAAATACCTTTGAGCCCAGCCCCTTTCCTCTGCATTTCACTCCTGGCTAGTTTAGGCAACTTCCTGCTCAGCTTGCTGGTTTTGAGAATCCTTTTCTTAGGTGCTAACTCTGGGCCGAGAATTCACTAGGCAGCCAGGCTCCTAGGAGTTAGGCATTGCAATGCCTAAGTGCTAATCTAGCCTTAAGTGCCTAAGTTACTTTTGAAAAATGGGATTTAGGAGCCTAAATCACTTAACTGCTTTTGAAAATTTTACCCTTTGTCCCTAGTATTTGGAATAATTCATTAGATAAAGCTAAAGGGCAGGGGATGGGAGGGGAAACTTTTCCAGGAACATGGAAAATTGTTACCTCTAGTGTCTGATTTCTTGGGAGACAGAGATTACTGTTTGTTTAATAAATAAGCAAGTAAGAGAACTTATTTGGTCTTTCAGAGCAGCATCTCTATCATATTCACGTCCCTTTTTTTACCACCTGTTTTCCTTGGTGAGACACAGAGGGGATTTTGTGTTGGCTCAGTTGGTAAAATAAGCTTCCTTTAATCTTCTTTACAGAGCTCTATTTTCCCTCTTTTCCACTGTGCCCCGCAGTGGGATCTTCACTATGCAGAGAGTCCTGCTGGATTTTTCACACTTTCATTCCATTGCACTGAATAAAAACATTAGCATTTTAAGAAACAAAACACAAAAAGTTAGCCAATAATTTCAGATATGGAAACTTTTGTACATTCTTGCTTCGAACCCCCAAAGCGTGACAGACATCAAGTCCTCCAGAGACAGATTTTTCTAAAGCATGTGGAAGAAAAGCATACCATTGAAAAGCCACGCTCTGTAGTGTTATACCATCAGGGAAAAGAGCACTTTAACAGACACATAATATTCAGAATTTTTGCCAGAAAAGGGTGGTTTTTTTAATGCTTTTTTTTTTCTGTTCTAGTTCAGTGAATATTTTCCAGAAAAGGCTGAAATATTCTTTTAAAGAGAATATCAGATTGAATGTTCCAGCTCAAACTAGAGTTATTTACTTTACGAGTGGTATCTACTATGGTGAACTAATGGAAGAGGAACACGGCATGACCATTTTCCTCTGCAACTAGAAAAGTAGAAATAATACAGGCCAAGAGAAAGCTTGAGGAGAACCACCAAGAACTTTAGTGTTTGTAACCAAGTAGCCACCTAATTTGTTTGAAGACATGCCGGTAACAGCAATTCTATTGGTGCCCTGCAGAGGGTGCTCCACAATTTATCACCTACTACATTACATTAAGGTGCTGATTCAGCAGAGCAATTACATACATTTAACTTTAACATTTGAATAGTCCCATTAAAAATCAGTGGAGCTACACACTTGCTTAAATGGCTTTGCTGAATCCCAGAGCCAGCTCAGTTAGACTAAAACTTCACCTTTTTTCAATTTGTATTTCCTTTATTTTTCGACAAGTTCCATGAATTCTGGGGCATGGTTGTTAATTCAAAAAGTTTAGGTCTCCTGTGGTTGTTGATTGCAGCTTTTCTCCTTCAACTATGATCCCAGTTTTCCTAGCCTTTCAATAGCCCCCCATCACTCTTATCCTTCTCTTTGACCTCTGCTAGCTCTCTCCTAGTGTCCCCTTTATTGTATGGTGCTCAAAAGTAGTTCAATTATGTCCTTTATTATTATTTGTATTACAGTAATGCCTGTGGTCCCCAACCTCTGTTGTACTAGACACAATACTGACACGTAAGTGTTATGTTCAAACTAGTAGACACAGGTCAGGTACTTGAGCTGGCCTACTTGTACAGGGAGATTTTGGCAAACCAGTAAAGTGCCTGAAACTACTATTGGTTATTACTAAAAGCAGAAGTCAGCAGGCCGTAAAGTGGCCATGCAGAAGCTTCAGCTTGACCAAGGCAGGAGGAGAGGGATTTTTAGGTGCCACAGAAAGGGCAGCTTGACCGTGCGTCCTTCCTGATGAGAATTGTGTTGAAGTTTCTGATACATGCATTTTAAAAGAGCAGGATGTGCCCTCAGGAATGTGTCTAATAGGGTCTCAAGGCTGCCAGCTCTGGGAAAAAACCACACCTGGTTAATCAATAATCAGAAGAAAACCTCTTGCTTGACCATTGAAACTGTTTTGTTAACAAGTTTTCTTTAAAGGACATGTCATTGTGTTACTAATGTGTAAAATAAGGGGGGAAATTTTGAGGTAGTGGGACTCTTTGGGACCAGACTCTTCCTCTGAATGCATCTTGTGTTCCTCACCGGCAGACGGGCTGCCGCTGTGCCACTCGAGAGCCACACTCAGCTTCGGTAATTATCGAGGGCTGGGGGTGTTTTACTAACCTGTTGCGGACGTGTGTAAGTGCTTGAGACTAAGTAAAGTTTAGCTTTAAGTGAAAGCACTCTTGTGTTGTCCTGTTTGTGCCAGCCATCTATCGGTCAGATGGCCGTGTTTCCCCTGATTTATTTCCTGACACCACCTCGCACCGAGTAAAAGTTACCAAAAGCTTTGGGTTGAAAGAACCCCGGGTAACATACAGTATCTATCACCTGTGGAGTAGAGATGTCAGTTCCTCCCACTGCCCTCTTAACTCTAATAAGGAAAAGACAGAAAGAGAGATTCGTCAAAAACACAAAGAAGATTTATTAAGGGAGGGAAAAGGGGAATAGCAATCTAGATAAAAGTGATAAACTGCAATTGTGGTTGCCCAGAATGGTAGGTTTGAAGCCTGGTCCCTCACACCCCCTTTGGTAATAACTTCCAACAGAATAAACCCTAAACAAAAATACCCCAAAACTATACTATGTCACGATAGATGACCTTGGTCTGGATTAGGTAGCTGATGGTGATTAGGTATCTGTCCTTGCAGCTTGGGTTCGTCGGATCCTGGGCCTACGACTGACCGTGCAAAACCCAGACTAGCACCCTAACTGCTTAGCCCATCATAGACTATTAGGGTTGGAAGAGACCTCAGGAGGTCATCTAGTCCAATCCCCTGCTCAAAGCAGGACCAACACCCACTAAATCATCCCAGCCAGGGCTTTGTCAAGCTGGGCCTTAAAAACCTCTAAGGAAGGAGATTCCACCACCTCCCTAGGTAACCCATTCCAGTGCTTCACCACCCTCCTAGTGAAATAGTGTTTCCTAATATCCAACCTAAACCTCCCCCACTGCAACTTGTGACCATTGCTTCTTGTTCTGTCATCTACCACCACTGAGAACAGCCTAGGTCCATCCTCTTTGGAACCCCCCTTCAGGGAATTGAAGGCTACTATCAAATCCCACCTCACTCTTCTCTTCTGAAGACTAAATAAGCCCAGTTGCCTCAGCCTCTCCTCATAAGTCATGTGCCCCAGCCCCCTAATCATTTTCGTTGCCCTCCACTGGACTCTCTCCAATTTTTCCACATCCTTTCTGTAGTGGGGGGATCAAAACTGGATGCAATACTCCAGGTGTGGCCTCACCAGTGTCAAATAGAGGGGAATAATCACTTCCCTCGATCTGCTGGCAATGCTCCTACTAATACAGCCAAATATGCTGTTGGCCTTCTTGGCAACTCATATCCAGCTTCTTGTCCACTGTAATTCCCAGGTCCTTTTCTGCAGAACTGCTGCTTAGCCAGTCGGTCCCCAGCCTATAGCGGTGCATGGGATTCTTTCTTCCTAAGTGCAGGACTCTGCACTTGTCCTTGTTGAACCTCATCAGATTTCTTTTGGCCCAATCCTCCAATTTGTCTAGGTCACTCTGGACCCTATCCCTACCCTCCAGCATATCTACCGCCAGGTTGGTGTCATCTGCGAAATTGCTGAGGGTGCAGTCAGTCCCATCATCCAGATAATTAATAAAGACGTTAACAAAACTGGCCTCAGGATCGACCCCTGGGGCACTCCGCTTGATACTGGCTGCCAACTGGACATCGAGCCATTGATCACTACCCATTGAACCCAACGATCTAGCCAGCTTTCTATCCACCTTATAGTCCATTCATCCAATCCATACTTCTTTAACTTGCTGGCAAGAATACTGTGGGAGACCATATCAAAAGATATGTGATATATCTTGCTAAAGTCAAGATATATCACATCCACCGCTTTCCCCGTATCCACAGAGCCCGTTATCTCATCAGAGAAGGCAATCAGGTTGGTCAGGCATGACTTGCCCTTGGTGAATCCACATTCACTGTTCCTGATCACCTTCCTCTCCTCCAAGTGCTTCAAAATGGATTCCTTGAGAACCTGCTCCTTGATTTTGCCGGGGACTGAAGTGAGGCTGACCGATCTGTAGTTCCCCAGGTTCTCTTTCTTCCCTTTTTTAAATATGGGCATTATATTTGCCTTTTTCCAATCGTCCAGGACCTCCCCCGATTGCCATGAATTTTCAAAGATAATGGCCAATGGCTCTGCAATCACATCAGCCAACTCCCTCAGCACCCTCAGATGCATTAGATATGGACCCGTGGACATGTGCACATCCAGCTTTTCTAAATAGTCCTTAACCTGTTCTTTCACTACTGAAGGCTGCTCACCTCCTCCCCATACTGTGTTGCCCAGTGCAGCAGTCTGGAAGCTGATCTTTTCTGCGAAGATGGAGGCAAAAAAAAGCATTGAGTACTTCAGCTTTTTCCACATCATCTGTTGCCTCCCTCATTCAGTAAGCGTCCCACACTTTCCCTGACCTTCTTCTTCATCCTTCATCTTGTCTACTGACTTTTCTTTGCCTCTTGTTCACAGGTTGTATCTTTCCAGTTGGAAAATATCAAGCCTGTGAGATATCCTGTGCCACAGTTCATTGGATGGCTGCGCAACTATCAATGGCGAACAGCCATGCTGCACCAGCCTCTAGAATTGGACATACCTAGATGATGTAATCATTCATATACCAGACTGGGAAACCCACTTAGAGAAAGTTGAGGCAGTACTGTGCACTTTAAGGCAGGCTGGCCTCACCGCTAATCCTGCTAAATGCGCCGTAAGGCTAGCAGAGGCTAAGTACCTGGGGTATATTGTAGGAAGGGGCATAGTGAAGCCCCAAATGAATAAGCTAGAAGTGATTCAAAACTGGCCCCGGCTGACCCAGAAGAAGCAGGTCCACGCATTCCTAGGCATAGTAGGGTATTACCAATGTTTTATTCTCCACTTCGCCACTAGGGAATGGTCCTGGTAAAGGCCCGAGGTCCAGACATGGTGAAGTGAACCGACGCAGCAGAGGTGGCATTCACAGACCTTCGAACAGCCCTCTGTAATGACCTCGTACTCACAGCCCCAGAGGAAACAAGGAATTTATTTTACAGACACTTCCGAGGTGGGGTTGGGGGCTGTTTTGTCACAAATGGTGGGAGAAGAGGAACACCCAATCCTCTACCTAAGCAGAAAGCTTCTCCCAAGAGAACAGAAATATGCAGTAGTCGAGAGAGAATGCCTTGCTGTCAAATGGGCCATGGAGACACTACGTTATTACCTCTTAAGCCGGCGATTTACTCTTGTGACGGATCAGCGGAATAAGGAAAAGAACGCAAGGGTCACCAGGTGGTTCTTATCCCTACAATCATTCCAGTTCCGCATATGGCACAGGGCTGGAAGCCACCATGGCAACACTGATGGCCTGTCACGAGTACACTGCCTGGCGTCTCAAGTTGCCCAACTCCATTGTGTTGAGCAGAGTGTGTGTGGGGGGGATATGTGATGGGGCAAGGCCAGATGGCTATAGGAAAGTAGTGAGAAACAGGTACGTTAGCCCCAGGTTAAGCAAATCCCTGTTACCATGGTAACCAAATGGCAGTTGCTCAGGTTATTCAAGACACCTGGGGCCAATTAAGATCCTTCTAGAAAGCAGTGGAGACAGCTAGGTTGATTGGGACACCTGAAGCCAATTAAGGGCTGGCTGGAACTAGTTAAAAGCCTCCCAGTTAGTCAGTTAGGGGTGCTTGTCAGGAGCTGTAGGAGGAAGCTGTGCTGCTGGGGAAACTGGGTAGTACAAACCCTTTCAGGCACAAGGAAGGAGGTCCTGAAGTAAGAGTGAAGTGGGGGGCTGCTGTGGGGAAATGGCCCAATGAATTGTTCTCGTCCTGTTTCAAAAAGGCAGCTACCAATAGCTGCTACTATTAGGGTCCCTGGGCTGGATCCTGGAGTAGAGGGCCCAGGCTCCCCCACTCTCCCTGATTAATCATAGAGACTGTGAAACAACAGAGTCTGTGCGAGGAAGGGTTGCTTCTTCCCACCTCCCTTGCTGGCTTATGATGAAAATGACTCAGTAGGCTGTGACCCTTGCCTCTAGAGAGAGAAAGGCTACATGGAGGAGCCACAGTGAGCCTCTTAGGCTAGTGTAAATCCGCTTGGAAGCGTGGGACCCACTGAAACAAGGTCGGCGCTTTGTCACACTAACTATTCTATATTCTTTAGGTTTACACAGTGTCCTCCATTTCTCCTCTTCTCTTCAAAAATGTAAAGAACAATAACTGGCTTCCCTCTAAAGCTAGTTTTGCCTTTGCATAGTGAATACACCTTTGTAATGCAGAGTGTAATAAGATGTAGCCAGGTGAGATGCACTCCATGCTCAGAGATGGTCTGCCAGAGTTCACCATTTTGCTGCATTTATGCATAGGAGAAGAAAGAAGATCCTCTTTTCCACCTGGTTCAGCTTTTCAAAATTCTCTGTTGCACAGATTTCATCTTTGCATACATGATGGGATGTGAGAATTGGGTGCTGAAGGTAGATAAGTAAATTCAGCTGCTGTCTGATGTCATCTCCCAACATGAATTGTACCCATAGAACATATGACCAGTGATGCAGACTTGGATAGAGGAATGGTGATGGGATCAGAAGGACAAAACAGACTAGATATTAGATGAATTTAAGTATCAGAGGGGTAGCCGTGTTAGTCTGGATCTGTAAAAAGCAACAGAGAGTCCTGTGGCACCTTTAAGACTAACAGATGTATTGGAGCATAAGCTTTCATGGGTGAATGCCCACTTCGTCGGATGCATGTCTAGATGAATTTACAGTCTATTAAAAAGAACACAGGACTTGCCTAATGATAAACTGAGTATCCTACCTACGACACTATCCAATCCTGAATGCTTCACAGGAAGGTGTAAACCCCCATAATGCACCTAATTATGCAACACTATCTCCTGAATGAGAATTCTTCCTGACCCATTCCTGACAATCCATTTTAAGCCCTGAAGCATGCTAGCCCTTATGGGTTTCATCCTAGATAGTGTCCATTACAGCTGCAAGTTTTATTCATATAATTTTTCCTCCTTATTTTGAATGTGTGTGTAGTTTTGCTCTTCTGTTTGCTTTAAGGAAAAAGGGAGCAAATTGTGGTGGGCTAGACACTGGGCAGGAGATGGGGAGGATTAAGGACATGCTTTCATGGGGTCCACTGATGAGAAAAATGTAAGACTGTGAGATACAGAGGCAGGAGAGTTTACTGTCGCAATGTGGGGGATATGACAGAAAAATAATGCCACTGAGAAATTAACAAGGCATAAGATCATCTGAGTTACACCAGGGATGAATGAGGCCCATTGATTTCAGAATGTAACCATGACCAAAGGGAGTGTCTAGAACAGAGCAAGCACCTTTGTGTGCTTTCAGGATTAATACAACTACTATCCTTCAAAATCGAAGGCAATGGCTCTTCCTTCCCTCTGTACTGAGAGCAGATAATACCAAAGTCAAAAGTGTTTGTCAAAAATATTGCTCTGGGGCTAATTAGTTCATAAGCGACACACTGCAATAACAAATGAAAGACATCTATAAATATAAAAAGAACATTTCCAAAAGATCAGGACTGAGGGGAGAAAGATGTATGCCTTCCAGTAACGGCTGGCATCAACAGTGACAAAAGGCCAAGGAAAGCCTGAAGCACTGGGAATGAAGTTTAGCTGATACTATACTGCTCCATCTACTTCTGATCTGTGTCAGAAGAGAACTGGCCTCAGCATAGACCAGGGGTTGGCAAAGTACGTCGCGAGCCATTTTAAGCTGGCCCCGCTCCGGCACTCCATCTGAGGCACTGGGTTGGGGGCCCCACCACGCAGCTCGACCCCACTCCAACTATTCAGCTGGGGCCCCAGGATGGGGGCCCCACCACGCGGCTCCCAGAAGCCGCGGCATGGCCCCGCTCTGAGGGTCGCGGACCTCTCCACGCCTAGGAGCTGGAGAAGGGACATGCCACTGCTTCCGGGAGCCACTTGAGGTAAGCGCCACTCAAAGCCTGCACCCCTGAGCCTCTCCCAACGCCTCTCCCTCCTCCTGCTCTCCAAACCCCTTGAGCCCAGCACAGAGCACCCTCCTGCACCCCAAACCTCTCATCCCCAGCCCCACCCCAAAGCCCGCATCCCCAGCCCCACCCCAGAGCCCGCACCCCCAGCTGGAACCTGCACCCCTTCCCGCAGCCCTGCCCCAGCCCTGATCCCCCCTCTGAACCCCTCGGTCCCAGCCCAGAGCACCCTCCAACACCCCAAACTCCTCATCCCCAGCCCCACCCCAAAGCCCGCACCCCCCAACCAGAGCCCTCACTTCCTCCCACACCCCAACCCCAATTTTGTGAGCATTCATGGCCCGCCATACAATTTCTGTTCCCCGAAAAGTTTGCCCACCCCTGGCATAGACACTGATGGGGAGAGAGAAGTACTATACAGAGAAAGGATGGTCATGTTCTCAAGGCACTGGATTGGCCTTAGGAGCTATGGGATACAGATCACAGCCTTCCTCTGTGGCCTAGGCAAGTAGCTTGGGGTGAGATTTTAAAAAGCACTTAAGTGAACTGGAAGAATAAGTCCCAATGACTACCGCTCATAAGTCACGTTGTGTATGTCTACACTGCATCTGGGAGTGAGCCTCGCAGCCCAAATCCACACACTTGTGCTAGTGGGGCTCGTCCTTGCGCACTGAAACAGCTCTGTGGACATTGCAGCTCAGCCAGAATTCAGCCTCTGAAGCCTGGGGGGTGGAAATGGGGAGTGGAGAGCCCGAGACACAACATCGAAGGACCAGCCACATAACTATTTTTAGCGTGTTAGTGCCAGCCCCTCTAGCACAAGTCTGTGGACCTGGGCTAGGAGGGTTGCTCTGAGAAGCAGTGTAGACATACGCTTTAGGTAGTCTTGAATATCCCCTCTCCTCCCCTGCCCCCACAGAATCTCTTTGTGCCTCAGTTCCCTAGTTAAAAAACCAACAAAACACCACTCTTCCTGCAAGCCTCTCTCTGGCTCATCTATTTCGATGCAAGCTCTTCATGGCAGGAACTTTCTCTTACTAGGAATATGCATAGTACCTAATACAAAGGGGCCCTGATCTCACTCGTGGCCCCTGAGTGCTACTGTAACATAAATAATGAGAATATTGTAAAACAGCAGCTTGGTAAGCAGGAGGCAAGTCTTATGTCTGTTAGTCAGCACTAGGTCTCAAGCTCTGAGAATGTATCCTGAGCATTTTGAAAAACATTCCACTCACAGATCCACTCAGACAGCACATGTATATTGTCTTGCCTCCCCCCTCTTCCTTCGCTTTCTATGACTAAGGACATTTGCATCCTTGTTTATACAGAGTCCATCTGCTCCTGCACCTGAAAGCACCATAATCCTCTGTCTGTGCCATCACTATCATTTCTCTCCAGCAACCAAAGTCATGTCAAAAACAAAGGATTATGACTTCAGGTGGAGAAAATAAGTGGCAGGAGCAGATGGACCCTTAAGGAACAAAGATCCTGTTTTCATGCAAATGTTCCAACAATCTAAAGAACAACTGGAGAGAAATGAAGAGAAATGTGCGATTCCATCCCAGTATAATCTGTGACGACTGTGTAATGTTTCTCAAACTTTCTGTTGGGGTTTAGACAGAATTTGAGGGAGATAAAAGTTGGAAGAAATAGAGAGCGGAAACAGTCAGCAGTAGGAAGGAATTTAAGCAGGCCCTCTGGGGCTAGATACTAGCTGGTGTATATCGGCACAGCTCAATTGACTTGAATGGAGCCACACCAATTTACATGAGCTGAGAATCTGGCCCTCTGCCCTGGCTAGTTATAATCACAATAAAGATGACCAACTGAAACATTGTTCAGGATCTGTGCATTTCTATAGCTGACCAAGGGGAGAAGGATAGCTTAGTGGTTTGAGCATTGGCCTGCTAAACCCAGGGTTGTGAGCTCAATGGGGCCATTTAGGGATCTGGGGCAAAAATCTGGGATTGGTCCTGCTCTGAGCAAGGGGTTAGATTAGATGATCTCCTGAGGTCCCTTCCAACCCTGATATTCTAAGATGATGGTTGGGGAAACAGCTCTTCCACAAACCCTGTTCGTTCCAAAGTGATGAGTTCCACTACTGGCACCATGTTAAACAGTATAGAGTACAAGCCCATCAACCAAAACAGCCTATTACCTAAAGTCCAATTGTGTTAGGCAGTCCAGGACCTTCTCACTTGGTTTCACAAGCCAGAAAGTCTGCATTTACTTTAAGATATGCTCTATGTCTCCCCACTTGTCCTCAGTGATGATCTGCTTTTGGAAAAGCCATCCAGCTTCTTCCAGTGCTAGCCCACTGGGAGGAAGCCAGTCTGAATCCATTTCACTGTGTTCTTTGTTTCCCTTGCCCCAATAGAAGTTTCTTCTCCAGTTCTGGTTGGCCTTATTCATCAGCTGGTCTCCCCATCACTTTGTACGGGTCTTTTTGGATCCAGAGTGCAGCCTGCCATCAGCTGTGGCCAACCATCCAGACTTAGGGAAAGCAGAACTTGCTCCTAGGGAAAAAACAGTTGGCATCCACCTCACTGCACTTTGGGCTTCAAGGACCTAACACATGGTGTTGCTTCCAGCAGCAGCTTGCTGTCATTCCCCCCCCTCCCCCCCCCCGCACTCTGGGCTTTGAAAACCGGGAGAGCAGGACTCTCCTCTAGAGCCTGGCTTGACTGCAATCCAGGGAGCTGGCCAGCAGGCTTTGAACAACCCCTGTTGCAGGGATTTGGAGATCCAGAGTAGCGGTATTCACAGCCTTGAAGGCCTGGTTTCTAGTTTGAGGGTTTTGGCTGTCCCCCAAGACAACACAGCTGTCCTATTTTCAGAATTCTGACATGTCTCAATACGAACAAGGTGCTCGTATTGCTTATTCTACATAAATAAATGTGTGTTCATTTATTTTCCTGTCTGTGAAGAATTGCAGCCCATGTGCTGTCAATCTAAATTAGATCAGTTAAGAACATTTTGTCATGTAAAATAAAGATGAAATGCAGGTGCATGGGGAGGTGGTAATTGCAGATTCTTCTGAGTATCTGTTTTGTATTAGTGGGTGACTTTTACAGTAATCTTTGAATGTCTGTATACAGTGCCATTAGCTAAAATGGGTTATCCCAGGCCGGTGCTGAGGGATGGCAGTCTAGGAGATTACACCCACCTTCCCCTGTGATGGCAATGGAAGGTGAACTTCCACCACCATGTTGTGGTTGGTAGGATCCTGGTTAAAGTGGGTGGGGGAGAGAAAGCGTGCAGAATTTGGACAAAACTATGTAGATGCCCAGAAGACCCTGCAGTTTATATAAGTTGGCTGTATTAGACTTCAGTAGGCTTTGAAGAGAACTCTCTAGAGCAGAGGTCCCCAAACTGTGGGGAGTGTGGAGGAACATTCAGGGTGGGCCAGCCCCCATGGGGGGCAGTGAAGGAGCGCCACCCAGCCCCCAGGTCTGCTTTGGCCCCACCCCCAGCCGCGGCCCCGGTTCCTGGCCCCGTCCCCAGCCTCAGCTCGGCTCTGCACCTCGCTGCTGGCCCCAGCCTCCACTATGGCCCCACTTATGATTCCACTTCCATCCCCACCCCCAGCCTCAACCGCTGATGGAGGCTGCATTCCCGGCCCGGGGCTGAGGCTGGGGGCAGGGCGGAGCCACAGCCAGCCACCAGCCCCCACCGCAGCCCAGCTGCAGCTCCGCTCCTGCCTCCAGCCTCAACCCCTGGCTGCGGCTCCATTCCCTGCTCTGGCCTTGCTCCTGGCACCAGACCCACCACCAACTGTGTCCCCAGCCTTGGCCCCCTTGCACTGTCTGCATCCCCCCTCCGTCCCGGGAGCTGTGGCCACACTCCTAACCCAGCTTGGGGAGCAGCGGGGGTGGGGGTGCAGACAGGGGCTGTGACCCTTAAAAGTTTGGGGACCACAGTTCTAGAGCTCCCAGCTCTGAATCACAGTCCCGGAGACTTCAAGGTGTGCCAGCCAGCTCCCTTGGTTTTAGGGGATGCCAAACAGCTTGTCTGTGAGTGATCCAATCTGGAGAACTCTGCTCTATCGGTCCTCAAAGCTTGGAACACAGTAAAATCTGATGGCCAGCTTCCCCAAGGCTGGATGTGGGCTGCACACTTCAGGTCTCTGAAGCTCTGACGGCAGTGAACTGGATGGCAGTCATCTCTTTGAAGGCCAGTCAGCCCTGGAGAGAGATTCTGTGTAACCCACTGGTGAGTCTGTGCCCGATCCACAGACGACAGAAAGCTTTAGCTCAAGCTGTAGCAGATTATGTTTTTTAGCTCTGTAGGGCCATAGTTCAACCCCAGTGTTGCTCAAGATGGCGGTCATGCCACGCATATTCTGTTTCCTCCCCAAAGCCAGGACCACAGTGAAAGGATGCCTAGCTGGCTACCACTGAGATCATCAGTGGGAGTTGTAGACACGTGCCACCTGGTATTCAGTTGAGATTGTAAATATGGTTTACTGATAGCATTTCAGCTCTCCCACAATCTGATACAGGCAGACACCAGAAGTGAAGAAGCTTTTCTGACTACTCGTTAAGCATCTTAGAATAATTATAAACCCTCAGGAGTAGAGCTGGTTGGAACATTTTTGACTAAAAGCATTTTTGTCGAAAGATGCTGTCAAGGCTGTATCCCCACTTTGAACTTTAGGGTACAAGTGTGGGGGCCTGCATGAGGACTTCTAAGCTTAACTACCAGCTTAGTTCTGGTCCGCTGCCACCATTCCCTTCCCTGGGAAGCTTTGAGAAACCTTTCACCAATTTCCTGGTGAATACAGATCCAAACCCCTTGGATCTTAAAACAAGGAGAAATTGACCCTTCTACCCCCTCCTTCCTTTCACCAACTTCTGGTGAATACAGATCCAACTCCCTTGGATCTAAAAACAAGGAAAAATCAATCAGGTTCTTAAAAAGAAGGCTTTTAATTAAAGAAAAAGGTAAAAATCATCTCTGTAAAATCAGTATGGAAAATAACTTTACAGGGTAATCAAACTTAAAGAGCTCAGAGGACCCCCCTCTAGCCCAGGTTCAAAGTATAGCAAACAAAGATAAACACTCTAGTAAAAGGTACATTTACAAGTTGAGAAAACAAAGTAAAACTAAGACGCCTTGCCTGGCTTTTTACTTACAAGTTTGAAATAGGAGAGACTTGTTTAGAAAGATGGGGAGAACCTGGATTGATGTCTGGTCCCTCTCAGTCCCAAGAGCGAACAACCCCTTAAACAAAGAGCACAAACAAAAGCCTTTCCCCCCCTCCCCCAAGATTTGAAAGTATCTTGTCCCCTTATTGGTCCTTTGGGTCAGGTGTCAGCCAGGTTACCCGAGCTTCTTAACCCTTTACAGGTAAAAGGATTTTGGAGTCTCTGGCCAGGAGGGATTTTATAGTACTGTACACAGGAGAGCTGTTACCCTTCCCTTTATAGTTATGACAAGCCCCCCAAATCACAGATTGTGTTGGACGTCCGGTTCCACACTGGCTGTGATTTCTTCCTGGAGCTCTAGGAGAAAACAGAGTTAATAAGACACATGTACCTTTAGACATACTACTGATTATATAAAAACTAACAATATGTTTCAGTCCAAGAACAATTTTTAACCAGTTGACTCTGGGAAACTTTCCCGGGAGAGTGCATCAGCCACTTTGTTAGAAGCTCCTGAAATGTGTTGTATTTCAAAATCAAAATCTTGGAGAGCTAAACTTCACCGAAGAAGTTTTTGTTATTCCCCTTGGCGGTATGAAGCCACTGTAGCGCAGCATGGTCTGTTTGTAGTTGGAAACGCCGTCCCCAAACATATGGGCGTAGCTTTTCCAGCGCGTACACAATGGCGTAGCATTCCTTTTTGCTGATTGACCAGTGGCTTTCCCTCTCAGACAGTTTCTTGCTGAGAAACACGACAGGATGGAATTCTTGATCCGGTCCTTCCTGCATTAAAACTGCTCCCACGCCTCGCTCGGACGCATCTGTGGTTACTAGGAACGGTTTGTCAAAGTCTGGGGCCCTTAGCACAGGGTCAGACATGAGTGTTGCCTTAAGCTGGTTAAAGGCCTTTTGACACTCATCAGTCCACTGAACTGCATTTGGCTGTTTCTTTCTGGTTAGGTCTGTCAGCGGGGCGGCGATTTGGCTGTAGTGTGGTACAAATCGCCTATAATATCCGGCCAAGCCTAAGAAGGATTGGACCTGTTTCTTTGACTTTGGAACCGGCCACTTTTGGATAGCATCCACTTTGGCCTGTAGGGGATTTATAGTTCCTTGACCCACCTGGTGCCCCAGGTACGTCACTCTGTTTTGACCTATTTGACACTTTTTAGCCTTAACAGTTAGTCCTGCCTGCCGGATGTGCTCGAAGACTTTTTCCAGGTGCTCCAGGTGTTCTGTCCATGAATCAGAAAAAATGGCCACATCATCGAGGTAGGCAACTGCAGATTCTCCCAATCCCGCTAGGAGACCATCTACAAGTCTTTGGAAGATGGCGGGTGCATTTCGCAACCCGAAAGGGAGTACATGGAATTCATACACCCCTGCCTGGGTGACGAAGGCTGACCTTTCCTTAGCGGGTTCATCTAGTGGTACTTGCCAGTACCCTTTGGTTAAGTCTAAAGTAGAGATGAATTGGGCATGTCCCAATTTTTCCAATAGCTCATCTGTGCGTGGCATTGGATAGTTGTCAGGACGAGTTACAGCATTTAGCTTACGGTAGTTCACGCAAAAGCGTATTTCCCCATTTGGTTTGGGAACTAGAACCACTGGAGATGCCCATGCACTATTAGAGGGGCGGATTATACCCATCTGTAGCATGTCCTGGATTTCCCTTTGTATAGCAGTTTGGGCATGAGGTGACTCCCGATAGGGTGGGGTTCTAATTGGGTGAGCATTACCTGTGTCAATGGAGTGGTAGGCCCGTTCGGTCCGTCCTGGAGTGGCTGAGAAAATCGGTGCAAAACTTGTGCACAGCTCCTTGATCTGCTGTCGCTGCAGACGTCCCAGGGTCGTGGAGAGGTTCACCTCTTCCACGCCACCATTCCTTTTTCCTTCGTAGTAGACACCTTCAGGCCACTCCGCGTCATCTGTTTCCTGGGCTGCAAACTGGCAAACGTTTAATTCTCTGGAATAAAAGGGCTTAAGAGAATTAACATGGTATACCTTAGGCTTTATGTTGGAGGTGGGGGAGGCTATGAGATAGTTAACAGCTCCTAGGCGCTTCTGGACCGTGAATGGTCCTTCCCACGACGCTTCCATTTTATGGGCCTGGAGCGCCTTTAAGACCATGACTTGGTCTCCTACTTTGAAGGACCGTTCTCTGGAATGTTTATCATACCAGGCCTTTTGCTCTTCCTGAGCATCCTTTAGGTTTTCTTTAGCAAGGGCTAAAGAGTGTCGGAGGGTGCTTTGTAGGTTGCTTACAAAGTCTAGAATGTTAGTTCCTGGAGAAGGCGTAAACCCCTCCCATTGCTGCTTCACCAACTGTAATGGCCCCTTAACCTCGCGGCCATACACAAGTTCAAATGGTGAAAACCCTAAACTGGGATGTGGTACAGCCCTGTAGGCAAAAAGCAACTGCTGCAACACTAGGTCCCAATCATTGGAGTGTTCATTTACGAATTTACATATCATGGCCCCCAAAGTTCCATTAAACCTCTCCACCAGACCATTGGTTTGATGGTGATGAGGGGTGGCAACCAAGTGATTCACCCCATGAGCTTCCCACAGGTTTTTCATGGTCCCTGCCAGGAAATTAGTTCCCGAATCTGTAAGGATGTCGGAGGGCCACCCTACCCTGGCAAAAATGTCTGCTAATGCCTGGCACACACTTTTAGCCCTGGTGTTGCTTAAGGGTACAGCTTCCGGCCATCGGGTAGCAAAATCCATGAAAGTCAGTACGTACTGCTTTCCTCTGGGTGTCTTCTTTGGGAAAGGACCCAGAATATTCACAGCTACTCGCTGAAATGGGACCTCAATTATGGGTAGTGGCTGGAGAGGGGCTTTAACCTGGTCTTGGGGCTTTCCCACTCATTGGCACACCTCACAAGACCGGACATAATTAGCAACGTCCTTGCCCATTCCCTCCCAGTGGAAGGACTTCCCCAACCGGTCTTTGGTTCTGTTCACCCCAGAATGGCCACTGGAATGATCATGGGCTAAACTCAAGAGCTTTACCCGATACTTAGTGGGAACTACCAACTGTCTTTAAGGATGCCAGTCTTCCTGGTGCCCACCAGAAAGAGTCTCCTTGTATAAAAGTCCTTGTTCTACAACAAACCGGGATCGGTTAGAAGAGCTGAGAGGCGGTGGGGTGCTCTGTGCTGCCGCCCAAGCTTTTTGAAGGCTGTCATCTGCTTCCTGCTCGGCCTGGAACTGTTCCCTTGATGCTGGAGACATCAGTTCCTCCTTGGACTGTGGACTGGGGCTTGGTCCCTCTGGAAGCGATGCAGGTGCTGGGGCTGTTTCCATTGACTGTGAACCGCTGTCTGCTGGTGCACTATGTGGTATTTCAGGCTCTGGCTGAGCCTCTTGGGTAGGGTTATCTGCTGCTTCCACCAGTTTAGGCTCGCTGGTGCCCTCTGGCGTTGGAGTTGTAGACGGGTTTGCAAGCGCTGGACTCAGTGCTGGCAATGGTTCTGGTGCTGGCTGAGTTGCCAGTTCCGGTTCTGGGACTGGCTTTGGCTGGGCCTCTGGGATTGGATCCACTACGGCTGTTGCAGTCGTTAGCAGGGGATCCGGTTCCACCACCTTTGTTTGGGTCTCTGGTAACACAGACAGGGCCCTGGTGGACGGCTCAGGAACAGGGATGGGGGTGAAAGCTTGCTTAGCCTGGCTGCGGGTGACTATTCCCACCCTCTTGGCTAGCTTCACATGGTTGGCCAAGTCTTCCCCCAGCAGCATGGGGATGGGATAATTGTCATAGACTGCAAAAGTCCACATTCCTGACCAGCCCTTGTACTGGACATGCAACTTGGCTGTAGGCAAGGTTACAGACTGTGACACGAAGGGTTGAATGGTCACTGGATGCTCCGGGTTGATGAGTTTGGGGTCCACTAGGGATTGGTGGATAGTTGACACTTGTGCCCCAGTGTCCCTCCAAGCGATAACCTTCTTTCCGCCCACTCTCAAGGTTTCCCTTCGCTCTGAGGGTATGAGAGAGGCATCTGGGTCTGGGGATCTTTGGTGTGATTGGGGTGTAATGAACTGTAATCGGTTGGGGTTCTTGGGGCAGTGAGCCTTTATATGCCCCAGTTCATTACATTTAAAACATCGCCCTGCTAAGGTATCACCGGGGCGATGTTGGTTGATGGAGACTGGTGTGGTGAGGTGAGAAGGCGTCTGGGGTTTCCCTTGGGATGTGGGTGGGGCCTTGGGTTGTCCCCGGTGATAAGGTTTTGTTTCGGCTTGCCCCTTCTGATATTCGCTCCAACTGCTACTAGTTTTTTTTCTTTTCTGTCACCTCCACCCATTTGGCTCCAATCTCCCCCGCCGCGGTTTCAGTTTTGGGCTTCCCATCTAGGATGTACCTTTCTATTTCCTCAGGAACACCCTCTAAAAACTGCTCCATTTGCAATAGGAAGGGCAACTCTTCCGTAGATTTAACATTTGCTCCTGATATCCAGGCATCCCAATTTTTCCCAATGTGGTAGGCATGTTGGGTAAATGACACATCGGGTTTCCACCTTAGGGCTCTGAACCGCCGACGGGCATGCTCAGGTGTTAGCCCCATTCTGATTCTGGCCTTGTTTTTAAAAAGTTCATAACTGTTCATGTGTTCCTTAGGCATTTCAGCCGCCACCTCTGCTAAGGATCCACTGAGCTGCGGCCTCAGCTCTACCATGTACTGGTCTGCAGGGAGGCTGTATCCAAGGCAGACCCTTTCAAAATTTTCTAAGAAGGCCTCAGTATCATCGCCTGCCTTGTAGGTGGGGAATTTTCTGGGATGGGAAGTGGTACCTGGAGAGGGGTTGTTAGGATGGGCGGTTGTATCCGTCCTAGCCCTTGCTACTTCCAATTCATGCTTCCTTTCTTTTTCTCTCACCTCCTCTTTGGCTTTTTTCAGCTCCATAGTTCTCTTGTGGGCCTCCTCTTTGGCTTTTTCTTCTCTTTTTTTTAGCTCCATCTCTCTCTTGTGGGCCCCCTCTTTGGCTTTTTCTTCTCTTTTTCTCAGCTCTATTTCTTTTTCTTTTAGCTCCATAGCTCTCTTGTGGGCCTCCTCTTTGGCTTTTTATTCTTTGGTAGTCATTTTCCTGTTTTCTTGTGCTGGGTCACACCCCTCTGCAGTTGACTGAAACTGGGATGCACTCAGCTCTGGCTGCTGCTGAGTTAACAGAGACTTTCTAACTAGCTACTCCCGAGGATGTAAAAAGAAAAAAAACAATTCAGCTTGTAAATTCCTTTTACCAGTCAAAGTTTGCTCATTAATTGAACCCTTCTCTTAACAAAGGCTCTTGTTAAAAAAACTTAACACCTCTGCCTTCAGGCAAGGAGAGATAAGATATGCATCTACCTTCAGCTCTGCTTTCCAAGCAGCTAGAAGGGAAAAAAAATCTTACTGGCTTTTGGGTTTAAAACGATCCCACCTCTGCCACCATGTCAAGGCTGTATCCCCACTTTGAACTTTAGGGTACAAGTGTGGGGGCCTGCATGAGGACTTCTAAGCTTAACTACCAGCTTAGTTCTGGTCCGCTGCCACCATTCCCTTCCCTCGGAAGCTTTGAGAAACCTTTCACCAATTTCCTGGTGAATACAGATCCAAACCCCTTGGATCTTAAAACAAGGAGAAATTGACCCTTCCCCCCCCCTCCTTCCTTTCACCAACTCCTGGTGAATACAGATCCAACTCCCTTGGATCTAAAAACAAGGAAAAATCAATCAGGTTCTTAAAAAGAAGGCTTTTAATTAAAGAAAAAGGTAAAAATCATCTCTGTAAAATCAGTATGGAAAATAACTTTACAGGGTAATCAAACTAAAAGAGCTCAGAGGACCCCCCTCTAGCCCAGGTTCAAAGTATAGCAAACAAAGATAAACACTCTAGTAAAAGGTACATTTACAAGTTGAGAAAACAAAGTAAAACTAAGACGCCTTGCCTGGCTTTTTACTTACAAGTTTGAAATAGGAGAGACTTGTTTAGAAAGATGGGGAGAACCTGGATTGATGTCTGGTCCCTCTCAGTCCCAAGAGCGAACAACCCCTTAAACAAAGAGCACAAACAAAAGCCTTCTCCCCCCCCCCCCCCCCAAGATTTGAAAGTATCTTGTCCCCTTATTGGTCCTTTGGGTCAGGTGTCAGCCAGGTTACCCGAGCTTCTTAACCCTTTACAGGTAAAAGGATTTTGGAGTCTCTGGCCAGGAGGGATTTTATAGTACTGTACACAGGAGAGCTGTTACCCTTCCCTTTATAGTTATGACAGATGCTGTTTCATCAAAGCTGAAATGTTTTGTGGAAATGTATCAACTTCAACAAAAAGTCTTCAACAGGCAGCTTTCTGAGATCCAGGTCTCCTTGGTTAAGTCTGCTCCAAGGGAGAGACAGACTCCCCTCCCCGCAACTGAAAACCGGACCTTTTTTTAATCCCAAAATGGATGTTTTGTCACAATTCCACTTAAGAAAATGTTTGAAAGCGGTGGTCTTCACTCCAAATGCGGAACCAAAACAGATTTAGAAGACTTGAAAGTTGTCGCAAAACTGAATTGTCCTCCAGTCAGTTCTACCTGTGATCAAGAAAAGAGCCTGTACCCAAAGGTAGTGTTCAATACATCTTTGTGCTGTGCTTTACCATCAAACACAAAACCAAAGCTCAATAATTCCCTACCCCTTTAAGATAGATCATGGTGTGAAATATGGTTTAATTTAGCCAAGTTGCAAGACAAAAGCCAATCTAGTTTTCCACTCAGGTAGAACCTCTCTCTAGAGCAGGGATCGGCAACCTTTGGCACACAGCCCATCAGGGAAATCCGTTGGCGGGCCGGGCTGGTTTGTTTACCTGCAGCGTCCGCAGGTTCGGCCAACTGCAGCTCCCACTGGCCGTGGTTCGCCATTCCAGGCCAATGGGAGCTGCGGAAAGCAGGCGGGCCGAGGGATGTGCTGTCCGCCACTTCCCATAGCCCCCATTGGCCTGGAATAGCGAACCATAGCCAGTGGGAGCTACGATCGGCTGAACCTGTGGACGCTGCAGGTAAACAAACCATCCCGGCCCGCCAGCGGATTTCCCTGAGGAGCCGTGTGCCAAAGGTTGCTGATCCCTGCTCTAGATCTTTTTCCCTGATCCTCATTGAGGTGTGATCATCCCAAAGCATATTGTTCATCTGTGTCTGTGTGAAAATAAGTTCCCCAGAGCTGGCCCAGCCCAGCTCTGTTATCTTGCAAATCCCTGAACTCAACAGGTAATTAACCATTTCCCAGTCACCCTATGGATGGGGTCTATCCACTTGTCATAGAGATACATATATTTTAAGGGCAGAAGAGACTATTAAATCATCTAGTCTGACCTCCTGTATAACATAAGCCTTACAATTTCATCCAGTTAGTCCTGTAATGAGCCCAATAACTGGTGTTTCACTAAAGCATATCTTCCAGAAAGGCATCATGACCTTATAGACTAAAATAATACAGCCTCAGTGAATGACTGTCAAGATGCAAAATTAGGCTTTTGCCACTTCTGTCTCACCACACTGATCAAGGAAAAAATAGGTATCAATAACACATGCTTCATATGCTCTGGGAATTCATATAAGAGGCACTCTTTATATTAGGAACTCTTCAATATTTATGAGCTGAAACACAAGGAAAGCAAACAGAGTTAAGCAAGGGAAGGGGGGTGGGAAACAGACAATGCAAAGGTTTTAGTTTACAGTGCAACATTCCTCTTGACGTTATGGAAGAGAGGAGGTGGCACCATGAGGTACTGTAGCTCAAGCATTTTACAATAGCTATCATGTGATGTCAGACTGCAAGTGTGGGTTTCTTTAAAGACTTAATTATATGCTTCCTCCTTGTATGCGTGGGTGACCTGAAAACGGACACATCCCTTTGACATCTTGTTTTCAACATGTAGCTTTCCTAATAGTTACAAATACATGTTTATTGGAAGCAGGTTTTCACTGATACAAGGAATGAGCTGGCTTTTGTAAGCGTGTCTGTGTGTAGGTGTATCATTATACAGTATATTTTTTCTTTTAACTTCTCTACTTCTTACAATAAGTGATTTTGACACAGGGAATATATGCAGTATGAATGGGAGAGTGAGTGCACAAATGTCATTTGTTTGGGGCAAATCAAAAGAGAACTTTTCCCAACTATTAAACATTTCCAGACTATGCTTTTGTCTCTGCAGTTTTATAGGATGGTCAGGCCCAGACCAAAACCTGAGATCTGAAGAGCCCCTGTTTAGATCAGAAACTTGTCATGAACTATGTGGCTCAGGCTCACCTCCCATTGTTATTGCGTTATTTCATTCAAAGGGGGTATATATTGGAGTCCATGATGCCCCAGAGAGGGAGTCATTGTGAGAGGGGGAAGGGAACAAATTGGAAAAGTGGCAGTTGGATGGCAGTGTTTTCTCAGTCAAGGGAAATACAGCAATCACACAAACAAAAAATGTGGTTCACACAAGCACAGAGCAGAGGGCTGTAGGAGTTTCCAGTTCTTTTAAAGACTCTGAAGGAGTTATTCTCCCTCATTAGTCTCTCTTAGTTCCTATTCTATCTGGGGTTCCTACTTCCCCGCCAAAGAAGAAAGGGGAAGCTATATACCTCAAAACCAGCTGCGTGAACTCCAGACTGTATCTAGCTCAACACTTCCCAAATAACTACTTCTGGCTCTCAGCATGGCTCTCGAAAGCCTTATTCTTGGCAATGAATCATCACAACTCCATCTGTAAGAGAGGAGGAATTGTATTTATCAGTGATCTACACTGCAGCACACTCAAATTCTGCTTTGTGGGAAGGAGTTGACCATGAACTGGATAGTGCAGAATTCCTCTCTACTAGAGAGAGAATAAGAACAGCCCAGCTGTGTGTCATAGTCCCTAACTGCTAAACCTAATGAAGATTCTTCTTTAACTCAAGGACTTCTTTAACTCTTGTGCTTTTGGAGCAGGAAGATTTGGGTTTTATCCATGCTGTCCAGTATGGCCAGCTAAAGTGTGCAGCTTAATGAAAACCAAGGAATACTAGGTGACCAAAGCTCTGTTACGATACTGCAGGCTCTCGAGTGCTTTCCTGTAATTCCTGCTCTCCGTTAGGCCAGCAGGCCCTCAAAGAACAGCCTTGTGGGTATTTCACCACTTCAGATTCCAACACCATCTGCAACTGAGAAGTTCAGAGATGCATGGGAATGAAAAATAGGAAGGATGAATGAATATTTCAGAACCATTCAAGTGGCTTAGTTTGGATCGCATTCTTGTTATGGGTAACTGACAAGGAGTTTTCTTTTTTCCCAAAACTGGAAAAATATTCCTGTTTATCATGTTATGGGTTGAATGCCCATAGGTACAAGTATAAGAACATGAAGCCAAATTCTGCCACCTTTTAGTCATGCTGACTAATATCTCATACTCCATATGTAGTCTCACTGATTTCATACTCCATATGTAGTCCCACTGATTTCAATGGGACTCTTCATATAGAAATTTCCACTCAGGGTGTGTAAGGGCAACAGAATATGGCCCATAAAAACCTAACTGGGTTGGATAAAGTATGAAGAGACTCAAATCTCACTCAGAACAAACTCAACTAAACCAGAAACTCTGTTTGTGAGTTTAAAGTTCAGTTAGGTTTTTTTGGATCAATTCCCCACATCTCTGCTTCCTACTTCAAGCCAGAAGGAGAGACAGGTGCCAATCAAAATCCATTTCTAAACACCCACTATCTCATGAAAACTTTGCAGCTCAGGTTTGTCCCTAGTCACAAGTGGAAATAATGAAACACTATGGGTCCGGTTATTCCTGGGGAAATATTCTTACCTAGACAACTCAGAAGCAATCAAAAAGAGACCTACTCATGGGTAAGCAACCATGTTAATAAATTTCAGAAGATAACTACCATAGCACATCTTCAAAGGAAATAAACACCACAGGTAAAAGACTAATCCACAGAAATGATTTATGGAAAAAAACATTTTACTGGGAATTTTTTATGGCAAGTCAGTCAAACCCACTGGTGTGTAGCCTTTATCCTTAGTAAGTGAAATATTAGTGGGATTAGAGCTCTCCTTTTGACATAAGCAAAGATCTATTACATGCTAGATTTCTTTTTTAAACACAATTCCATGAGTCTGAGCCACCTCTAAGTGGTTATTTTTTTCCTCAGAAGATTTGCTAGTCAGCAGGATGCTACAGCAGTGCTCAACTTTTATAAAAAGTTCTGAGAGAGCAGCACTGAGGCAGGGAGAAGTGTTCTGAAAAACCCCAGGGGGATGATCTTCTCTGTCCCAAGATAAAAGCTCCTCATAGCAGGGTACTGGGTTCTATTGTGGAAGGCAGGCACTTTGCGTCAGTGAAAGAGTTCGCTCTTTTGGGTGTGTTCAGGAGGCTGCTACTGAGAAGGAGAAAAAGGAATCTCTTAGTATGCAAAATGGCCTCTGCATAGACATGTTGGACATTCTTTGGGTTCTAATGTCACCATGAGTTTTCTGCCGCTCACATTCTTATTTCTACCCTTCTCTCCTCTTCTGAGGCTGGTTATCCGAGAGCTCTGGAAGTCTGTATGAACAGTGATCAGTACGAGTCCAACAGTTTGGACAGGTTGCGTCTCACTGTAGCAGGTGTCTGGTCATAGGAGTCTCCAGCTTTACATCTCCTTGATCGGCTGCTATCACTATAGGCTATTGTTCTCACTAAGTTTGTTTTATAATTCGGTTGTATTCATGAGCTTCTGGGGCCAGAGCATAAGTCTATGGTGGTCTTGTTCCTTGGAGGCAGAGAGAGTTCTGATCATGGCTCATCTTTGCAGCAGCCAATGATGTGTGTCCACATCTTGTCCAAATATTGGTCAAAGGAACGACTAGCTACATGGGAAACAGCTCACAGTATCCATAAGCAAATCTGGCTCCTTTCTTTGTGGCCAATAATGCAGGGTACTCAAATCCTTTCTCATGCAAAACTCCCACTGGCGGTGGTAGTCGTTTAGCCTGGATAAGGACTGCAGGATTCATTTTCAAGGTAAGGAGACTATATGTGGAGCACTAACAACAAAAATGAAATCGCTAGCCAGATTCTGATCTCAATTACACTGGTTTAAATCTGGCTCCATTAACACCAATGGAAATACTCTATATTTAAACCAATGTAACTGAGAGCAGTGTCTGGCCCCAAATAAGGTAGTTCATTTTGCACCCAAGCATGAAGTTAACAAGGAAGTTGCAAAATGTTCTGGCAGATGAAAAAAAAAGTTTAAGCTTTGGTATATATCTGCATTCTCAAAACCTCATGAAAAAGAGAGTTTTATTATGAACCAGATGACGTAATTAATGTTATCAAAACAGTTTGCAGCCCAAAGAAAATTTGAGCCGAGACCAGACAGCCTAAAAATATGATCTGACTTAGATAATGTTTCTTTTTCATTTATCTATTGACAGTTGAGCTCTTACTTATCCTTTTGAATGGATGGATCAGATTTTAAGTTATTTTCTATCAGTTTTCAAACTCAACTTACAGTTTGTTCATCTTGGTCTTCTAACATTTCACTCCAACTCTTACTCTCCCTTGTCTCTATTTGCCTTCTGGAGTTTTTATTCTCTCCCATATTATTTTTACTTTTGTAACAACCAAACAATCTCTTATTGGGTAAGGAGCATTTGTCCATTGTAAATCCTCCCCTTTGAGGTTTTGGGTGAGGGCTTTTTGCCTAAAGACCCATGTGTTGGGCCTTTCTAACACCCTAATTTCTCATCATTCTTTTCTTGTGGTTCCCTTACCGCATACAGACAAAGCTAACTTCATATATGCAAATGGATTTTGCACACTGGCTTACTGGCAATGTAATTGTTGTTTGTTCTGCACAATTAAGCTGTCAGGCCTCTAAACTGATCAGAGGCAATTCTTCCTTTCTTGTTTTACTTTTAAAAAGAATGAAATATCTGTAAGTATTGGTGGGCTTCCTTTCATCCATGGGATTTTAACAATATTACACCATTTTAATGAAGACATGGCCACAGAATGATATTTAACTCAGGCCTCCTTTCTTGTGCTTACAGCTATTCATGGCCAGATTTCCTTCGTGGATCACATACATACTCCTTCTAACTTGAGTTTTCTTCCACTGTCCTACCAGCTTCCTGTATCCCCCTTGTACCTCTCCTGAATTGTGGATAGTCCCTCTGTTCCCCCCAGGTCCCTTCACAATTGCACTAGCTGTAATATGCATTTATCATAATTGTAAGTCAACACAAGCCATTTCCAAAAGTATCTGTCTTAACTAATAAAAGATACAATGGGGGACCCCTATCAGGAGTGGGACCCTAGATGCTACAGTAGTAATAAACAGCCACAACAAATAGGTGTTATATTTTCCAAGGGAAATGACAAAAGCCTCCTCACATGAGACATCTCAAACTAAGCTGGAGAAAGCACTGAAAAAAATTATGATAGGAGAAATGTTGTATCGTTAGTGGATGGACAAGGTGACTTCTTCCATGTTTAGTTTGTATGATAGTTATGAGCTGGAAGCTGCTGCAGAAAGAATTATACAAAAGAGATGGGGCTTAATTGTTATATTTTAAAATAAAAGTCAAGCCATATTTTGTTGGCAGTAATAACATGCCATTATAAGTATTATACATGTAAGAACTACACAATCAATGAACTGGGGGGAGGTTTTTTTTTCCCCAGTGCATTTATATTATTGAAAACAAAAGCTCCCTTCTGAAGCTGAATTCCCATGAATGTCTGAGTTAACACTCATCAAGAAATTCTGTAAAGAAAGAGCTCTACAATGTAAGGACCTTGCCCTGCTAACTCTTATTCATGTAAATTGACCTTATGCAGGAGTGCTCCCATTCTATTTAACTGCAGAAGTATATAACATTTTGGAAGGAGACACCAGTTGATACAGACCCCGAGGTGGCCTAGCAAGTTTATTTACAGCTAACGAGAGAGAGTGGTTAGAGTATCAGCTGTTTAGAGCAGTGGGCCCTACATTTAATGATTAGCAGTAAGTGTTACAAAATCATTGCTGAGAATACATTTAGCATGAGAACTGTTTAAAGTCAGTGGATAATATCACTAAAAATAGATTAAGCACCACATTGTTACCTGGAAAATCATGTTTCTGTTACAGCGAAGAGTCAGTTTGGAAGGGGATCTCCACCACAGTTTCAGCCCACGCATGCCCCTCTTTTCCTTCTTCCCCAACCTGTGCCCCTCACACACACTCCTTCCCTCCTCTGTTCCCTCTCCACTTTTCTTCCCATTTAGCGTATCCCATCTTAACTAAATCCATTCCCTCCCCCCCGAATATAATGGAACTAACCTGACATTGTTCATTCTGCTTGCGTGTAATACCCCTCACCCCATGCTTGTCTTGTCTGGTTAGATTGTAAGCTCTTGGGGGCAGGAACAGTCTACTACTCCGTACAATGCCTACCGCCAGGGGCCCCATTCTTGGTTGGTCCTTAGGTACTTCTGTAATCAACAAGAATAATAAATAACCTAGACCCTAGCAGACATTTGTCTTCTACTTAAATAATAGACTTTTCTATGATTCAGAAGCGTCGGCTGAACTGAATCACTGAACTGATGATGGGAGCTGGTCCCAGGCTACTGGTTGAGCAGGCGTGTAAGGATGTGTAACCGATTCTGGTCACCACAGGTGCTGACTTTTGTTTTGCTGGTGGGTGATCCACTCTGCCCCCCACCCCCACCCGTGCAAGCAGCAAGCGAGACCTTGTGGGGGGAAGAGGCCAAGGAGGGGCAGGGACTCAGGGCAGAGCAGGGACATGGTCCGGGCACCAGGGCCCACAAAAGATTAACCCGGCCCTGTGGGTACTGAGTACCCCCTATTTTTTTTTCAGTGGGTGTTTGAGCCCCAGAGGATCCATGGAGTCGGAGCCTATGCAGGTCACAGTAAATACTAAATTGGCCATGGTGTAATTCCAATTACTTCAGTGGAGTTAAACTAGGGATGATGTTGGACCAGTGGGTTTTGTTGGTGACAGCCTAGTTATTGCATCAGAAAATTATATGGAGTCTATTTTAGAACAGTGATGTTGCAGGATACAGTTAACGTATGTTGGGGGAAACTAGCACAATGGTACCTTAGCCTACGCCTGGCTCTAGCCTGCACTATCAATCCACCATACGATCATCACCAGATTTACAATGAAGTAAAATGCACGGGCGACTGCCTCACCATGATTAACTATGATCCACATTGACAGTTCTTGGCTCTGCTGATGAGCTAGTGGAGGCCACATTCCACTCTCCAGCATAAATCCAGGGTAAGCCTGTCAGAGACTGGAATGTGGGTGGAGCAGGAGTCAGGAATCTGAGCCAAGGAGCCAGAGGTCAGATGCCAGAGCCAAAAGGTAAGAGCTGAAATCCGAAATCGGAGCTGAGGGTGAGGACTGGGTTACCCTAGGGCGAGGTAAGACAGAGGCAAGGCTGGGTCCAAGGCGGGAGCAAGCAGACACTGTCACAGCCATGGGCAAATGGTCTGAGCAGCCACTGAACTGCTGCTGGGCATAAGAGCCAGCCTGCTGACTTTTCCAACCAATCAGGTAGCCTATTGCAGGCCAGCTGTGCTCGTTAAGGAGCCTGGGGACTAGCTCTGCAGACCCTGCTTCCAGACTGGCTCTGCTGAAGGCCCTGATTCCTGACAAAGCCCATTGATTTCAGGGGAGTCACTCCAGATACACGCTGGTACAATAGAGAGCAGAATTTGGCCACCAGTCTTTAAAAGTGTAAAAATCACTACGGAGCAGATCCTGCCTGGCTCTTACATGGTGAGTGAGGGGAGAGTGTAAGGAGACTCCCCTTCTCACCTGGTGAAGACTGCATGGGTATGTCTACACTGTATTGTAAACTCAGGTCTGTGGGACCTGTGCTTGTGGACTCAGTATTTCCAAGCCAGTGCTTGAGCAGCCACACTGCATTGTAAGCCCGGGCTTACAATTGCTGACTCTGGGTCTCACAGCCATGCTAGCACATCCATACTGCACTATGCAGACCTCCTGACTTGGGACTGCAGTTTGAGCTGCTTCCACACCTCAAAATGACAATGCTTCAACCTGAGGCACAGGGGGACTCTGGCTCAGACCCTCCTCTCAGGTGGGTCCTAAGACCCAGCTCCGGAATGCTTGCTGCACCAAGTTAGAAGGATGTGTGTGTGGATGAAAGGGGGGATTTGGGCTCAAACCCGAGTCCGAGCTCAAGTTTACAATGCAGTGTAGACCTACCCCATAAGGGCTAGGCAAGATTCCAGTCCCTGCACCCATAGGGACTGCTCCCTTCCTCAAGCTCTTGGATCCGACACCACCCCAAAGGGCATGGAGAAGGAAGAGGCATGGCGCAGGCCCATCTACATGCTGTCCAACAAAGATCTTTTTCCACTAAAGGGAAATATGTGGCACCACATGAAGGAAGGTAGGGACCGTGGTCTCCCACTGCACAACTGGGAACTCCAGGAGACATTCTGCCTCCCTGAGAGCTCAGAGCCATATTTTCAAGTGCTCAGCACCCACAATTGGGGCCAGATTTTCAGAAGATCTCAGCTCCGAGGTAGGCACCTAAATAAGGGCTGGATTTTCAGAATTGCTTGGTACCCAGCTGTTCCCATTGTGACACAATGCCAACCGGAGCTGACTGTGCCATGGGGCAGACTATGCAATGAACACAGTCTAGAGCTGTGGATGAAAATCTATACTGCTAATATTTTTTCCTTTGATTTTAAGTTATTTTGAATTTCCTTTCAAGCTGTTCAAAATACACTTAGCTCTTTTGTTAGTGTGTCGGTATTAACAACTGTCAAAAAGTGCTATTAAGTTGAAAATAAAGTTTCGAAAACAAAGGTGGGAAAGCCAGCCAGCAAAATCTGTTTTGCTTTCATCCTTGTTTTGTTTTCCTCTTCTTACTAATGCTGCTGATGCTCCCATGTCTTGCCAAAGGCCTGATGAGAGACAGGTTTGCCATGTGATGAGGATTCTCCCAGCTGGGTGACAATGTTTGTTAAGAATGTTCCTTTATTTGCGTGGTTATAATATGTTCCCAGGTGGCATAATCCACCACAGACATTTTTGCAAACATCTGCCTAGGGATTGGAAAGTAATTTTCCCTGTGGGCATTTCATTCAATAACTGCCTCCTGAAGGGTTTCTTGAAGCAGCTGGTACTAGCCAGCCACTCTCAGAGATAGGACAGTAGGCTAGATGATCTTACGGGTCTGATCCCATGTGGCAATGCCTATATTCTGTAATGGTAATCAGGAGCTTCAGAAGCAGATGCTATAAAAATGCAACAAAGTACACAAAGCCTCACTTGAAAGCAGAGAGGAATACTAGAAAACACATTGACACAGCCAATCTGCCACCAACATCTCTGTCATCTAGCACTGTGCCCACAGTCATGACATTGTGTCCTCAAAAATACAACTAAGGGACCTGCTATGCCCTCCAGGAGAGAGTACGCATATCTACAACTCATAAAGGAAATAGCTTCATTATGATGTGTGCACATTTAATGGAGCTATATAAATAACAATAGATAAGGATAAGATTCTTTCACGGATTCCATGACTTTCAAGGACCTTCATGACTTCTGGGGCAGGACCAGAACAGCTGTCAGCCCTGGCCCATCACCAGAGCGGTGGCCCCCGACCCACCGCTGGACCAGCGGGGGGCTTGGGTCAGTCCCCTTGGGGCTGGATCAGCAGCTGTTAGACCCTGCTACAGAAGCAGCAGTGGGGCTGGAGCAGCTTCAAGTCCCGGCTGTGCTCTGTTTGTCCCCCTCTCCCCTAGAATATTTTTTGTAAAAATTAGGGACAGGTCACGGTGCTTTCATGAATTTTGTTTATTGCCTGCAACCTGTCCCTGACTTTTACTAAAAATACCCATGACAGAATCTTAACCTTAAGAATAGATAAATATTATCTTCATTACGGAATAGTCTATAAAAGCTTTCAGATCTATACATAAAATCCAGGAGGGCTGCCAGTGAGTAGCATGGACGGGAAAACGCATTCCTAAAATGTTTGACATGTGATTTGTATTTAGGAGTTGGTGAGCACGCTGGGTCTACACTTGGAGCTAGCACTGCAGTTCCCAGATCGCATAGACATACTTGCGCTGGCTCATTGAGCTAGTGTGCTAAAAGTAGAAGTGTAGCCAGTGTATCCCAACTGGTGACAAGCAGCAGCACAGGCTAGCCATGCCAAGTATGTACCCATAGGGTTCAGGCAGGTTCGTACTCTGCACAGCAAGCCCATGCTGCTGCTCACGACTGTCTGTAGCTATGCAACTACTTTTGCACAAGTATTTCTGTGTGAGCTGGGACTGGCAACCCTAGTTCTAAGTGTAGACACTCACTGAAAGGGCTGCTTTCCACCCTTCCCCCACTCACTCTTTACAGACCTGTTTCACAAGTGAGTAGATTCCTTTTGCTATTGAACCCATTGTGATCTTGGCAGACCAGGTGCCAACTCATGCCAAGGCCCTGCAACCTCAACTGAACATTGACAAGTACACAGCTGGAAACCAGTCTGGCTCACCTGTGTGTTAGTATTGGTTAAATAGGTATTAGATTTATAAAAACGTGTTTAGAATTTATAAAATGTTTACAAGTTGCTGCATGAATGAATCTCACTTATAATATCTCTGTCCCATGTTATAAGGTGATATTTAAGTGTTGGCTCTGAAGCTGTAAACCACGGGAGGTGCTATTTCCTGCCCAACAAAAGAAGGCCCATAGACACCAGACAAGCCATTGTGGAACATCAGAGGACAAAAGAATGTGTTGCTTGCTCCCCCCACACGCATGAAGAAGAGATGTGCAACGGGACTCATCCCATTAGCTTGAACTCTGGGGGAAGGGAATAAAAATCCCTGCCAGGAAGAAATTATCTTGATACTGCTTGGACTTTGAGGGGCAAGGATTACTAAGCAAAAGCAAAAGGTCCCCAGTGCTTGGCCTGGGTAGCCCTAAAGGATATATAAAGCTTGCTTATTATAGAAGTTTCTACCACCTTTAGGAACCTAAGAGTGAAATTCATTTGTGTATGTATGTTTACCTGCTTTAACCTTGTAAATAAATCTCTTATTTATTTTTCTTCGTTAATAAAGCTTTAGTTTATTATAGGATTGGCTACAAGCATTACCTTTGGTGTAATATCTAAAGTGCAATTGACCTAGGATAAATGACTGGTCTTTTGGTACTGAGAGTAACCTGAATAGTGTTGTGATTTTTGGTGTAAGGGACTATCTATCACAAAGGCAAGCTTGCCTAGGTGGCAAGATAGACTGAAGGACCCCAAGGAACTATCTGTGACTCCATGTTAAGGCTGTTAGCGTCCTTGAGGAGTTTACACTTGATACTTGGTTGGTGAAATCTAAGTATAGAGTTCACAGCCAATTTGGGGTTTGTGTCCTGCTTCTGAACAGTCTGCCCTGAGGTAGGCACACATGCTCTTGAGACACTCCAGACAGCTTGACCCCCATCATTTTAGAGCCTTGTCTCATGTGGATGTGGGGGATTTACACGTAACTCCCTGCAGCAATGAGATGAGAAGACAGTACAGATTAAATATTTCTATCTCCAGTAGGAAAAGAAAAAAAATGCTCTGTAAAGGTGCTAGATGTGCTTAAACAAGTCAACCTTCAAACAAAAAGTGAAAAAATAGGGTGGGAGGAAATTAAAAGTTGGTTTCTCTTTCTCACCCACACACCTGGCAATGCCTGACTTGGGAGATACTCCGATAAATGTTTCCACTCCTATGTTTTATTCATTCCTTCAAAGTTATTTTACACAGTCCAGGTGTGTGGGTGTGTGTTCAAAGCAATCCCTGTACCCCCTTCCTTAGAGTAAAAACTAAAGAGACTAGATAACCTCTAGCAATTATCATAAAGCGCGTGTGTGTTTGGGAGAGGCAAAAATGGGACACAAGGTTGGACGCTCACATTTGGGTCGGATAGGAAAGCTGTGGGGAAGTGCAGTATCCCCAGGAGGCACAGATGGAGCATTTTGCATTCTTGCTGCAGTGATCTTTCTCAACAGTGTAAGAGCAGAGTCCATGCATTCACTAGAAAACTCCATCCAGGCCTCATTGATTGGACAGATGGCCACCAATTTGCAAAATTTGGTATGTGAGAGAGAAAGAGACTAAGCAGGGAGAAAAGGGAAGAGTGGGGGGAATCCCAGAGCTCAAAAGGGCATTGAGGAGAGAAATTAATTCCTGAAACTGGGAAACAAATTCCAAGTAACACAGAAAGCCAACATCCTGTAATAAGCCAATGGGGTAATTCCACTGCATGCGTTAAGGCAGAAGCTAAGATAGAATTTTTCCAGAGTGTATAGAATTGTATATCTGGGCCTGAGCTAGAAGACCATCCCTTTCAGGCGATTCCTTAAGCATTGACTTCAATGGGACTTAAGCACATACTTAAGAACTGTCCTGAAAGGGATGGATTTAAGCATATACCTAACTGCTGGTCTGGATCAGGGCATCGGCTTAGTGCATCATGAGTGGGGAGGGAATGTAGTTGTTATTTGCCCAAGGCAGGCTACCACACTAGATGTACCAATGGTTTGATGCAATACAGGATTATGCCAATTTGACAGATGAGTACCTTGCTGATTGCTATCTTTTGTAGAGGCTCTCACATAATATGACTGTGTACTTTGCCCATTGCTCCTCTCTTTCCCCTTAAGATTTTGACTGTTTGAGAACCAGACTTCTTACATGTTATGTGCACTTCACACCTACAGATACCATCATTAACTCACTGTGCTACAACAAACACAATGTAAGTGTGTAAGGGAGCTCTGCACATTTTTTATCTGAACCACACATTAGGGACCTAAATTCTACTCCTATTGAAGTCAGTAACAAACTTCCTGTGATGGGATCCCTGGGGTGCAGCCTGGGACTGTGAGACTGCTGTGCCCCCTTAACTCTCCAACCTGGGCTGTCTCTCACGATGCCTTGCTAGTGACCAGCAGCAAACCCCTCCAGGTGCTGTTATCACTCAGCACAACTGCATGTGGAGCCCCACACCCAGCTAGATCGCATGAATGCTCCCAGAGCCACTCATGAATCACACAGAGAAAGCCATCAGCCAAATCCCCCCAGCTACTAGCCTTGTACCTCAGGAATATACCATCTTTATTAATTGGTTCACCACTTCATCGATGGAAAGTGCATATACACCAGCGTTTGTAAACCCGAGCAAACACCCTTACCAAACACTTCAGGTAAACTCACTGAGGGCTTGTCTACACTGGCAATTCACAGCACTGCAACTTTCTCACTCAGGGGTGTGAAAAACACGCCCCCTGAGTGCTGCAAGTTTCAGCACTGTAACGTGCCAGTATAGACAGTGCACCAGCGCTGGTAGCTACGCCCCTCGTGGAGGTGGGTTTTTTAGAGCGCAACCACAACCACACAAGCCACGTTAAAGCGCTGCCATGGCCAGTGTAGACTAGCCCTGAGTGTCCTTGTTGCTTGCAGCATAGGTGGGGGAAGGAGAAAGGCCAAGCATAGGGCCCCTGTGTTCTGTTTTATACCCTTAGTAGTCCCGAGTGCTTGGAGAACAAGTCCAGGCATGTCTGGTGAGCATTGCTGAGTCACAAGGTGAAGCAATACCCCCATGTCTCCTGTGAGTGAGTAATTGAATTGTAACTCCTCTGCTGGACAATAGCTGGTGATGTCTGTTCAGCACCCACCCGGGTGTTGCTTACTTCTTCCCTTGTCATTGTCTCTGGAGAGCTAGTATCTGGGCACCTCCCAAACCCACAGCATGTTAGTGAAAACCATACAACACAATTCTTATAATTTTATATACATTAGTTATGCACCTATTTAGATGGAACAATGGCTTTCCGCAGATCATAACCTTTCCCATGATACCTCAGATGGCATGCTTTATATGCAATATCACAATTATAGTATCTTTATGATATCACACCCTCTGTTCAGACAATCTGGCTTGAGGTTGATTTGTTCATTACCCATGGTGTCATTTGATCCCCTCCCATGTAATCAGTCGCTGGCTTTTCTTTTCTTTTATCCTCCAGTGTTCCCTTCTGCCTAGGTTCTTAATATAATCATGTTTCTGGGATTTTGGTACCTCAGGGTCTGGCAAGGTACGGGTTCAGGGGGATCCTGCATATTGGCTGGCCCTTTGGGGAGCTGTCTCCCAACCCCAGATTGTACATATGCAAAAAATCCAGCCCCCTTTTTGGGGTTACCCTGTGTTCCCCCCCTCCCAGCACTGAGTCCTTCCCTGCCCCCTTTTCCTAGAGGGCTATGATCTGTGCTCTCTGGGCTAGGTGTGTTTACTCTTTTATCAGATGTACCTTTTCCCAGCAGCTTTTCCACAGCTGCTTTCTAGTCTCACCAGCCTGGGGGAAGACATCCCTTCCCTCTGTTAGTTGGGTCATTTGCATTTTCACAAACTACCATGTGGCAATTTCCTGGTCTCATCTCCTATGTTATCACAGGCATTGGAGCTGCATCTTGATTTAAAGAGACACAGTTACTTTACAAAAACTTATCAGAAACAGCATCCTGAAAAACTGGGACCTGGATTGGGGTACCCTCTGCCACCCCTTTCTCTGTCCCTGAGAAGTCAGCTGTGTGACCACACCCCTCCAGGCAGTCAGTTACACAGTTCCTTCTCAAAACCTGGGTCACAGGCTGATCAGATGCTGACTCATCCATTCAGTCCTGGGCATCCTCTCCCAAGTGACCAGTGAGGAGACATTCCTTCCCCAGTTTCCTCCTCTGGGCCACCCTCTAAGGGTATGTCTATACTTACCTCCAGGTCCGGCGGTAAGCAATCGATCTTCTGGGATCGATCCCGGAAGTGCTCGCCGTCGACGCCAGTACTCCTGCTCCGCGAGAGGAGTACGCGGAGTCGACGGGGGAGCCTGCCTGCCGCGTCTGGACCCGCGGTAAGTTCGAACTAAGGTACTTCGACTTCAGCTACAGTTGCGTATCTTAGTTCGAAGTGGGGGGTTAGTGTGGACCAGGCCTAAGACACATTTATCTGTGCTCCCTGAGAAGGGGTCTGTGCCTTGTTCATCTGCAAAACCCTGCCAGCTAACAACTGGGACAGTTTCCTTAATCACTGACAACACCTCTCCTGCCCCTGATCCTGAGGGCATGTTGCCTTCAGCTGGAAAGGAGCCATTCTCAGTCCCTCCCATACTTGGAAGCACACTGCTTCCCTGTGTTACAGAGTCACAGGAACCCTCACCCACCTCAGTGGTTTCTGAGACACCATCACCCTCTGGGCACATTTCCCTATGCTCCCTAGAGTGGGGTCTTTCTCTGGTTCATCTGCAACCTGCTAGCAGCTAACAACCTGGACAATTTTCTCACTGGCAGGCACTACACCCTCATTCCTTCCTGAGGTGGTACTGAAGGCAGTAACAAACTTCCCATTGACTTTCATGGGAGCAAGATCAGGCCCCAACTTTTGACAATCGATCAATCAACAAATAAAATCAGAGATCCAACTTAGCCCTGCATGTAATCGGTGTGTGCGATGGGGGAGAGTCTGGAGCAGGGAGAGAAAGAAAAACAGAGATGCCGATTAACCCTTTCACTGCTTTATAGACGTAACCATTCAAATGGTGCTTGTATGGCTATGGCCGTAAGCTGCACGTGTTAGTCATTCAGGATATTCAATGAAGCACAGTGGGTACCACATATACATTCAGGGAGAGCAGCTGCCACACTTAAGGGATGAAATAGAAATGTAATTAACTGTGTGTATGCATTTAAAATGCAACTCAGCCAAAACAAAAGTAATTTTAAAAGTATATGCCAAAAAAAGAAAAAAAAATCTCAACCTGGAAATCAAGTCACAGATGAATTAAACTGAAGTTGACAGAGTACTCTGATAATCTGTAAAGCTTTCATTGGAAGTGAACTTCAAACAGCTGCAGGTCTGTGAGGTTTGGGTTTTTTTGTTTGTTTGTTTTTTCCATGCATGCACTGGAAATACATCATGCAAAACTAAATGGAGCTTGATGGATTTGGAACTTGAATTCCCCCAGAACATCTAAGGAAGAAAAAAGTGCTGCTGTGGACAATAGACAATGAACTCACTTGTCTAATTCTCTGTCACTCTTGCCTGTTTTTCTGCCGCATAGAAATTTCTCCTATTCAGAACCATCATCCCTGATTCAGGTGCTGTTTGGTGACAGGTGTAACTATATAATGACACAGAAGAATTGAAACCAGCATTGCGAACAACACGGCAAGCAAAGCATATTGCCAGCCCAGTAGAACTATATAAATAAATATCAGTCAAGTAATATTCATCAAGACTTAAGATCCAATAGCAAGGACATTCCCCCTCCCCCTACCCCAAAACTGTAATTTAACACAGACAATCACATCTTATTTTAATTTGTTACAGGGCTATGCTGGTGCCAGGAAGCTAAATCAAAATCTCACTCCACTCCTAGCTGTTGATACCATTGTTTTCAGAATTCAAGTATTCACTGCTAGTTTCTGATAACAGTTTTTGTGGACTTGGACTGTGATAAAAGACTTGTTTGATATCCAGGCAAACCTGCAGCTCAGTTTTGCCCAGCAAGCACCCCACTCCAAAAACAGACAGATCTCTCTGTCCCCCAGACCACTCGAGTTTTCTTATATGTGTGTACTAATTTAGCACCTGGAGGCCAGGATCCCATTGTGCTAGGCACTGTACAAACATACAACAAAGAGATAGTCCCTGCCCTGAAAAGCTTGACCTCTAAGCATAAGACCATCGATGACTAGTGGAGACAACATAGATTCCAAGGCCAGAATGGATCGTTATGACAGGGAACACAAGGAAACAATGAGAAAGTACTAGCCAGCATGAAGATCTGTGGCCACAGTACACCAGCTGCCTAGCCCTGAACCAGATGCTCCGTTCCCCTGCAGTAATGTGGTTATTTACACTGCTGCAAAGAGGGTGGAAAACCGTGCTGAATAAGAATGGGGTACTCTCACTGATGCAAATGATTCCAGAGAGGCAGGGCAGTGGAGAATAAGCCCCTTTATTTTGTATTATGGGGGTTGGGGGAGGGGGACATGGGGAGTAGACGGGGAAAGGAGAATTCCAGCTCCCATTTCTCCCATCCCCAGTTAATGCAGGATTTGGGGGTGGAAATGCTTAAGCCTATCTTGCCATACTCCCCCCTTCCTTTTACAGGTAACACCTGGGACTTACCTCAGGGCTTCAGCAGTTGCCTGCTACCACTGTCCCATGAGGCTGAATCCTGTTGCCAATTATACTATCAGTAATACTTGAGCAAACATGCTGCCATTAATGGGTATCATTGACAGGAATTTAGAAGACTGTGACATCAACACACGGCGAAATAATAGAATCCAGCTCTCTCTCCCTTAGCTGAGACCACTCCGCAGGGCTAACAGGAGTAAAAATTATAGATTTATTTTTGTCAGTAATGTGGGTAGATATGATTCTGAACACAAGCAGGGAGCAAATTTGTTAAATGAGAAAGTGCCATGTTCACATAGCCACTTTTCAGGCAAGAAACACACTTCAGTTGTAGCCAACCACTAGCCAGATCTGTAAGAATGACAACAACATTAGTGGGAATACATTGGGGATCATTTGTTTAGGGAATATCTCGGGGTAGACACAAAACAGAAGATGGAATCCTGATTGCACTGAAGTCAATGGCAACACTCCCATTGACTTCAATGGGGCCAGGATTTTATTCAGAATGTTTTCCAAGCCCTAGTACTACATATCATGGGCCAAATGCACCCCTGCTGTATCTCATCTCTTCAGTGGAGTTACACCAGGGCTGAATTAGGCACTGTGGGTTTCCTGCAGCAGGTGATATCATAAAGCAACACAGCTGCATTTTGAAACCAAATGTTAAAGGAACTTGTTTTCATCAAGCCCAATCTTCTATCACTAGACTAGAATTTAGTAGATTTTTGCAGATCATCATCAAATTGGCAGTTATTACAATCAACATGGTTATCTTTAAATTACCTTTTAAAATGTATTTTGTTGTGTAAGCAAGAAACAATCCATCCCTCTCCTGAGAGAAAGATATTCAATTACTTAAATTGAATTTTTCCTGGGATTACAACATTCTGCCTTGCCTCCCTGTAGCAATTTAAAAAAACAATGTAAAAGGTTTATTTAACAGACACAAATACAAATGAACAGAAATACAAACTCTAGGCTCCATTCACATCCCTGCTTGAAATCAAAGGAAGGCTCTATAGCCTATGAATACCTACTGTACCAATACAGAATACACACACACGACACACACAGAGGATCTGATCCAAAGCACACTAAACACTAAAGAAAGACTCCCGTTGACTTCAAATGCATGTTGGACTAAGTCCAGAGAGCAGATAGTGATAAGCGCATAACCAGGACGAAAGAACATCTTATGGCTAAGAAAGAGTCTCACGAGCCCAGAGGTCTAGGTTCTATTACTCCCTCTATCTCAGGCTATGTTTATGCTGCACAGCCTATGTTGGCATAGCTATGCCAGCATAACACCCTAGTGTAGATGCTGCCTACACTGACAGGAGTTTTTCTGCTGTAGGAACACCACCTAGGCATTAGCTATGCCAACAGAAGCATTCTTTTTTTTTTGACATATCTATGTTGACAAAACCTGTAGATGCATCTATGTCCAACAGGGGTGTATTTTCTTTCACACCCTGACTGACAAAGCTATGCTGATATAAGTTTTAAGTGCACACCAAGCCACTGGCTTGAACATGACCACCAGCAAATCACGGTCTCACTCTTTGTGCCTTAGGCCAGGTCTACACTACAGACCTATATAACTACAAATCCACACTCCTGAGTGACATAGTTATACCAACCTAACTCCTCCATATAGACAGCACTATGTTGATGGGAGAACGTCTCCCATTGACGTACCACCTCTCAGGGAGGTGGAGTAACTACGCCGATGGGAGAAGCTCATCTGTCGGCGTAGGTAAGGTCTCCACTTAAGTAGTACAGCAGTGCAGCTGCATCGGTGCAGTGTTTTAAATGTAGAACTGCCCTTAGTTTTCCCACTCATAAAATGGTTATACTTCATAGAGGTATTGCAAAACTGAATTCAATACACATATAGCTCTTTAAAATCCTTGGATAGGAAGGCGCTAGCTAAGTGCAATCGATTAATAGATATTCACTAAGGGCCTCATTCTGCAAGGTGCTGAGCACCCTCAACTTCCACTGAAGGTATCTGGAGTCAAGGGCACTTAGCACCTTGTAGTGTAATCATCTATTTCTGCAGAATGCACCACTACAATATAAATCACAGTTCAAGGATCAGGGATGAGAATCCTGGTTCTCCAGCTCCAAACACACAGGCCTCTGCCACTGAAACTAAAAGAGATTATTCTCTTAGCTGATCATAACAGTAGGTCCTTTATCCTCTTCATTTGCCAGTTACTAGAGGGTGACATAACACACACACCCCGCCCCCCTCCCAAAACCAATGCATTCCAGCAAGCTCAAGTCCCAAATTACACCCCTTGAAAAATAAAAGTATAATAGCTGTGCCAGTACAAGAGAGTGTGTGTGTGTGTGTGTGTGTGTGTGTGTGTGTGTGTGTGTAACGTGCCTTTGCTTGGATCACCAGCAACAGAAATTGAAACCAGGATCTATAGTTCTAAAAGCATGAGCTGCTACTGATTGAACTAAAAGTGGCGGACCTGCTAAGTATACCTGTAGCAGGCTCATCAACCTCTCTATGCCCCACTAGTGGGGGACAACCTGCCACACTGAGTGGGGATGGGCTAGACTTGGAAAGAACTGGAGCTCAAATACACTATTATAGATTCACAGATTATAAAGGCCAGAAGGGATGACTGTGACCATCTAGACTGACCACCTGTGTAAAACAGGCCATGAGACTTCCCCAAAGTAATTCTTGTTTCAACTAGAGCAGATCTTTTAGGAAAACATCAAAGTTTGATTTAAAAATTTCCAGTGATGGAGAATCCAACACGACCCTGGGTAAATTGTTCCAGTGGTTAATTATCCTCACTGTTAAAAATATTCACCTTACTTTTAGTTTTCATAAGTAGGCTGGATAGCCATCTGTCTTGAATGGTTTAGACACAATAAATCCTGCATCTTGGCAGGGGATTACACTGGATGACCCTTGCGGTTCCATCTACCGCTATGATTCTACTTATAGTTTGAATTTATCTAGCTTCAACATCCAGCCATTGGATCTTCTTATACCTTTGCCTGCTAGATTGGAGAGCTCTCCTATCCAATTTCTTTTCCCCATGTAAGTACTTACAGACTGATCAACACACCCCTTAATCTTCTCTTTATTAAACTAACCAGATTGAGCTCCATGAATCTTTCACTATAAGGCATGTTTTCTCATTCTTTAATCATTCTTGTGGCTCTTCCCTGAACCCTCTCCAAATTCTCAACATCCTTCTTCAATTGTGGACACCAGAACTGGACACAGTATTCCAGCAGCAGTCACACGAGTGCCCAACACAGAGGTAAGATACTCTACTTCTACTTGACTTTCCCCCTTTTAGACATTCCAAGGATTGCCTTTTGGCTACACCATCACATTAGAAGCTCATGTTCAGCTGATTATCCACCATGACCCCCCATTTTCATAATCACTGTTTCTAGGATACAGGCTCCCATCCTGTAAGTCAGGCCTACATTCTTGGTTCCTAGACGTATGACTTTACAATTAGCCATGTTAAAAAGCCCATTGTTATTTTCAATCAATCATATTCCTTATAACCATATTACACTCAGCTTTGAAGAGACTTCTCAAGATGATCAAAGCACGTTTAAAATCCCTAGTGGCAGTGACTGACTAACCTAGCCATACCCTGTTGTCATTGGATACATTAATAACCCAGCAGCACAGCATTCAGATCCCACAGTAACCAGTTAAACAATGAGGCTTCATTCCACCGACATTTCTACAAAGATATTACATGCTGACATCTGTTGCAATCACACTTTAACCTCTCAAAACTCCATCTACAATGATAGGGCAACAGTCCTCCCAGGAAATTCCATTCTAGGTACCATAGCATAGGCAAAAGGTAAGCTCTGGTTCAAGCTGAGCAAGAGCATAGAGACCTCCTCCCCGAGACATCTGCCATTTTCCCTCCTCTCCACTACACAATGGCACTGTCCCTACACATAGGGCTTCAGGAGAGAAGAATTCACCAGAGTAGGAAGAGAAAAGTTACACGGGTATATGCAGATACATATGGTTAAAGCCTCTTTTATGCCTGGAAACAAAGATACTTTGCACTTGCATAGGAAAGGAAAGAAAAGGAAAATCCGGCACCTATCTACAATGCTGCCAACTCTTGAGATTTTTTTTTTTTTTTTTTTTTTGAAAGGCTCAGAGATACCTGGTGTTTTTCTTAAAGTCCTAGTTCCTGGAGCCATATTATCATGTCAATCTCAGCTTTCACTGAGGAAAAAGAAAAATTCTGACCCTCATGGTCATTGGAGGAAAAAGCCTGAAAATATGAACCCTAAAGGCTCAAAAACGTATCTTATTCTAAACCCAGGCCCTCCATTTCTCCTAGCACTAGGCTTGGGGCATTGATTCTATATTTTACTCAAAGGGGAAAGTGGCACCTGCAGAAATTAGATTATGGGGGTCTCTCACAATCACAGCCAAAAAGTAGCAAATACTTATACCCAATGCCTGTGTGATAGAGTAGGGGATTTTCTTAATGTTTTATATGAATAGTGTGTGTGCCTCAGCTTCCCCTAGGTGTTACACTATTAACTAGGGGGTGGGACAATGGTGTTTAATGTTTGGAGAGACCCCTAGAGGACCAAGTGTGACTGTCGTCCATATGCCTGGTCCAGACAATGGCTGGACATTTTGTAACCTAGCTAGCAAGGACCGGGAGGAGGTTGGGGATCCTCTGCAAGAAGCCAGTCAGCTGCAAGGAATTGGAGAACAAAGAGCTGAGGTGGAGACCAGGTGACCCTCTTTGCTCGGGAAGAGGAACAAAGGACAGATAAGGGGCAAATGGACAAAGGGTGGGTTGCTGTAAGCAGGACACTCTCCTGTTTTGGGGTCTAGGGAGGAGAGCCAGAGCTCTGGGCCTGTATCTGGCCAAGATGGACTTTGCTGTAACTTCCTGCTTTCTGTGCTAATGAAGAACTTTTCCATGCTGTGTACCAGACAACTAATAAACCCTTCTGTTTTACAACGCTGGCTGAGAGTCACTGCGGAAGTTAGGGTGCATGACTCCCCTGTGGGGGGGGTGTAAGGCTTCCCCGGGTGTCCTATTCAGGTAGACTCATTCTGGGGAGCTCAGGGCATAAAACAGGGGTGTTGAAGTCACCAGGGTTGGTCCCAGGAGGTGGTGAAGCCAAGAAGGTTTACCGTAGTGAGTGTGTGCCCTGAGGGGCTGTCGCACTGAAGAGGGTCCTATCTGGGATTGATCCAGAGCTGTTTGTGAGCATCGGACCCATGACAGCCTGTCACTCACTCTGATAGAGCTGGAACATTCATTCCAGTGCTCAAACTGGGGAAATTAAGGTGCTGGTACGTCCTTTCCTCGGGCTACAACTGACCGCATGGTCGTGATAAACCCAAACAATCTCCCAGTCCTGAAGTTTAAAGTTGGCCTCTCCTGCTCTAGCATTCGGACAGCCAGTCACCTTCCACTGCCCCTGCACCTACTCAGCCCCTTCACACTGTCAGCCTCCCTTATCTACCTTTCCCTCCCATTTTGAGGAGCTTAAGCCACCTCCCAATGCTGTATGAAAATACACTCCTTCTGCATCGATGCCTGTGCTGGGCCCAGATACAGTAGACTCCTCCCTGTTGGCAGCAAGCCTAGCAGTGACTATGCATGTCCCCATGTGCTGCAGATCGCTGCATTCCCCATTCAGATCAGCCACACTGTATTAATGGTTATATTATCCAGCATTATAATGGAGAAGGGCCATTCATTAGCACAACAGATCAATGTGGCAAAGACCAGCCACACGCTGGGATCCAGTGGCGTAAGGTTACTGTAAGGGAGTGGGCATAGGCAGTCTGGCCTAGCAGTCATAGCTAGGATGGTTTTCACACATCAAGGCTGGGCACAAGACAGTAGTTTGTGAGCAGGAGTCAGAGGAATGGCTAGAGCCAAGTTCAATAAGCAAGAGTCAGAGATTGGAGATCAGAAGACAAGATGTGGTCAGGAATCACAGCAGTTCAGAAACCTGTGTGGTTGCCTAGCCAGCTTCCCAGGGCACCTTCCAGGGTTAAATAATGCAGCTTGACCAATCAGAGGGCTGCAGGACACTGTCACTAGTCTGGACCTTTTGGGCAGTACCAATCTCCACAATGTGACCTAGATGTGGCTCTGCCTGCCCTCCCAATGGCAGTGTGGGAATGTCATCCCCTGGCGCTGCAGAGCTGGGTTCTAGTCCCACAGTTCCTTACAGCAACAGAGGGGCCTGAGGGAGAAAGAAAGACACAGAAGAAGGAGAGAGTGTGACAGATCCCAGCTTCTATACCAGGATTATTTGGACAAAATTAGCAAAAAAAATGCCATTAGTACATTTGTTTAAGCTATGCCAAGTACACAGCTACCTAAAAGTTTTTTTTTAAAAAACATAAGAAAGGCCATACTTGGTCAGACCAATGGTCCATCTAGCCCAGTATCCTGTCTTCCAACAGTGGCCAATGCCAAGTGCTTCAAAGGGAATGAACAAAACAAGGCAATTATCAAGTGATCCATCCCCGTCACATAGGTATCGACTCCGTCAATGCTCTGGGGATGGAGCACCCATGGGGGAAAAAATGGTGGGTGCTGAGCACCTACTGGCAGCCCCCGATCAGCTCCTCCTCCTCCCCCCAATGCCTCCCGCCCACCACGGAACAGCTGATCCGCGGTGTGCAGGAGGCGCTGGGGAGGAAGGAGAAGGAGCAAGGGTGGGGCAGGAATGGAGCAGGAAGAGACAGGGTAGGGATGGAGTAGGGGTGGAGTGAGGCAGGGGCGGTAAGAGGCAGGGTGCGGGTGGACCCTTGGGGGAAGGGGTGGAGTGGGGACAGGGCCTAGGGCAGATCCGGGAATCGAGCACCCCCCGGCACATTAGAAAGTCGGCGCCTCTGCCCTGTCATCCAGGCCAAGTTTCTGACAGATTATTTATGAACATGTTGAACAGCACTGGTCCCAGTACAGATCTCTGAGGGACCCTGCTACTTACCTGTCTCCACTGTGAAAACTGATTGTTTATTCCTACCCTTTGTTTCTGATCTTTTAACTAGTCACTGATCCATGAGAGGACCTTTTCTCTTATCCCACAACTGCTTACTTTGCTTAAAAGGTTTTGATGAGGGACTTTGTCAAAGGCTTTCTGGAAATGCAAGTACACTGTATCCAATAGATCAGCCTTGTCCCCATGTTTGATGACCCCCTCAAAAGAATTCTAATAGATTGGCGAGGCATGATTTCCCTTTACAAAAGCTGTGTTGACTCTTCCCCAACAAATCGTGTTCACCAGTGTCTGGTAATTCTGTTCTTTACTATAGTTTCAACCAATTTGCCTGGTAGTGAAGTTTATGTGACAACTGTCCTACTGAATAGACCAGACTAATTGACGGTCTGATTCTCTGAATTACTCAGCACCCTGAAAGTCCCACTAAAGAAACAGAGTTGTGGTTGTTCAGATGACTCCCTAATGAGCATTTGTCTGGGAACTGCTATCAGTGATCACCATTTTGTGCTACACTAAAAAGTATAGTGCTAATGGGGCAGATTCAATGTATTTCATGTAATAACTCTCCTTCCCTGAAATTATTTTGCAACTCTATGTTTATCAGCTAAATTAAGCATTAAAGAAAAATAATAGAACAATTTGTTTTCAGATTCTGCAGGATTCCAGTAATAAAGGTTACTAATGGTTCATTTTGGTGCCCTGGGTAGCTAATTTAACCTTTTTTCCTCATTATAAAGACAATTCATTTAATTTGAAGAGGCCACATTCTTTCTAATTTTATTAGTATTTGGCCCTTATCCAGCATGTCTTAATCAAAAGGCTTATTATTTTTGCCTGGCTATTAAAGCAAATCTAGTTATTATAGGGATAGTAAATTACAACCAAAAGGGAGAATTTTGTTTCCACCAAAATTTGCATTGCTACATGTGCATAAAAGGAGGAGATATTTTCGGTTCATTGGCATCAAGTCATTTCTAGCTCAATTGAGTAATTTTAGAATAGCATGATCCTTTCCGCTAGCAATATGGAGAAATGTACGTTGTTTACTTTGAAGGACACCAACTACTTTTTATTCCCCTCTCCCTACAGAGAAAAAAGCCTTACAAATACATTAGGCTAAAACACAAAGTGGCAAACAGCAAAGACTACCCGATTTCCAAAGCATCTTCTGTTGCTAAGATGGACTTCAAACTTGGAACGTTCATTAGTTTAGTTGGGTGTTTAGTTGAATGATCTGATTATGGCCAACATTGTTACTTGATCTACACATCTGAGCTGGATACTAACGGACATAAGGCACCACTTGCTTCCCTCTGTGAACTACCTGCATCACTGGTCTATACATGTGTTGAAGAGTAGTCTCCATATGATGCTACTCTCTTATGTGTGCCGATGTGCAGGGGAATGGTCAGAGCCCTGGCTCCGCCTCCAACATGCCAACTAGCAGCTTCATCCAGCATAAGGGAGGAAGTAATCTGCTACTGGCAAGGGCCTGTAGTAATTCCCCCTCCCCTCCCTTCTGCTCCTCAAGAAGTGCCACAGCTATTCTCCCCCCCCCCCCCCCCCACTGTGGTGGAAAAGCAATGTTTTAATCTAATGCTAATTTAGTCTGATGTGAAATAAAGGGAATGTAAATATCTAATGTCACTCTTTTACAATACTCTGCATGTTACCAAAACTGACAGGCACAAAGGACAGATTTTCAAACGGTATTTATGTGCCCGAAGACGCAGATATGCATTTTTGAAAATCCCACTACATGCCTAAGCAAGTTAGGCATCTGACCCGTACGTCTTTCAATCCTACTACGTGACTATCTGCTTCTTTAGGTGCCTAAATACTTTTGAAAATCTGGCCCAAGTGTGCTATGCGTTTATCATGAGTGATTTTCAGTGGGCCCTCAATAGTCTTTACTTGTGTACTGTACATGCAACTTTCAACAAGCATACATCCATAGGTGCACATTTATGTGCTACATCCTGGCAGAATTTTTCCATGCAAGCTCATTTGCCCAAATGGAATTTAGCTTGGAAAAAATGCTGTTATGTGCATAAGCATGTATTAGTTCACAAAAGTGCACACATGCAAGTGGAGTCTGAAAATTAGACTCAACATTGTTCCTACCGATCTCCCTACACATGAATTTATGCCAGAACACAGATAAGTGTAGTCAGGTAGTTACACACACATGGTTATCTGGTGCCTTATTTTGTCATATAAAGATTAATCTTTGCATTAGTAGTTTGAATTTACAACCATCTTTACTCAATATGGTAGCATTTATCTTTTGCTGTATTCCCAAAGCAGTAACAGAAACATGGCACAGAAGTGAATTGACACACTCTGTTCTCCCTGAGCTCCTATCACTCCCCTCTTTACTCAAGTGTAACCCTTTTACTGCCCTTGGAACAAGCTGATTTTTCACAATGAAAATGAAAGGGATGGGGAAATGAAAAGACAAGCAGATGCGGACTAAACCTAGACGTAACCCGTGTCTGCCTGTGATGTCTATAGGAGCTGTGCTGCCTACAAGGATTTTACAGCCACATCGCGGTTGGGCAGGTGAGGGGAAATAAGGAAGTAGCCCTTACACACCCGTCCCCCCAAATTAAGCCAGCCAGTTAATACTTATAATGCTGTTCGACAAGGGTAGAGTTTGACAAACTCCATCCCAACTGCCATATATGGACATGACATCAAGTGAGTGATAGGGACTGGACAGATTAAGTCTATGGAAGACTGGACCCCTATAGATATTAGAGAAGACTTAGTACTGAGGTCCCAGCAGAGGAGTTAGGGGAAGGTTAGGATTCATAGGAATTCTTGATGACAGGGATAGGTTAGGAGCATTTCCACGTGAGCGTCCCCACTCTCCAGGTCGTGAGTGGGTTTAGGATACCTGCATCACAACCCCCTTTTGGGCAACAGCCCCACTGCTACCACAGTTGGTTGGCCCATGGCACAGCTGTTTCATAGAGCCTGATAGAACTTTTGGCCCATACTACTGTGTAAACCTGGGTCCGATTTTATCCTGTAGAGCAGAACTGTGGCTGGTACTGAAAGATGGGGGAAGGGTTCCCCTAGCACGAAAGCCTACTACAGTTTTTAAACCATTTCAGTCATGAGATATGTTTCTTTGCCAAAATCTTCATTCCTGCCAGAAAGAGTGCACGAACCATATTTCCCCCCCCCCCCCCCCATCATTGTGAGTTGCAAGTATTAACAAACAAAGGTCTTGTAAAACCATTGTAAATTGCAGGTACTTGAAAGTAGCTTTTGCTTACAAGTTTGTGTTTTATGAATATTTACTTCACACTCCCCTGTAGATTCTGTTGAGTTATATAGAAACAAAGTAGTAGCTGGGAAAGCACATCTACCAGTGCCCACCTCCTGAAATTGATTGTGAAAGATACATTGGCCTGAAGCTACAGGTGATCCCTGTTCATTTTTTTTTAAGAGGAGAGAAGTAAAAAAAAAACCCTTCAAAGTCTTCACCACGGGGGGGAAAAAATCTTACTGATTCCAGATCCTGTGTCTAAGCGTCATATGGTAAAGTGCTTGATGCTGGCTTGCACGGAAGTGAGCAACTTCAACTCCCATTGTGATAAATGGGTGCTATCTGGGTAGCAGCTCTCAGGCTTTGGCCTATGTGGACAAGACCTAGCATGGTCAGGAATCAGATCCGTTTATACCATGAAATGCCTTTGGAATCCAAGTAATGGCATTATGTGTAGGTGAATATTGGCATTGCGGCTGTCGATTAATCGCAGCTAACTCACTCGATTAACTTAAAAAAATGAATCACGATTCAAAAAATTAATCACAGTGTTAATCACACTATTAAACAATAGAATACCAATTGAAATTTATTAAATATTTTGGATGTTTTTCTACATTTTCAAATATATTGATTTCAATTACAACACAGAATACAAAGTGTACAGTGCTCACTTTATATTTATTTTTATTACAAATATTCGCACTGTAAAAAATAAAATAGTATTTTTCAATTCACCTAATACAAGTATTGTAGTGCAAGCTCTTTATCATGAAAGTTGATCTTACAAATGTAGTATTATGTACAAAAAAAATAACTGCATTCGAAAATAAAACAATGTAAAATTTTAGAGCCTACGAGTCCAATCAGTCCTAGTTCTTGTTTCTGCCAATCGCTCAGACAAACAAGTTTGTTTACATTTACAGGAGGTAATGCTGCCCTCTTCTTATTTACAATGTCACCTGAAAGTGAGAACAGGCGTTCGGATGGCACCGTTGTAGTCCGTGTCGCAAGATATTTAAGTGCCAGATGCGCTAAAGATTCATATGTCCTTTCATGCTTCAACCACCATTCCAGAGGACATGCGTCCATGCTGATGACAGGTCCTGCTCGATAACAATCCAAACCAGTGTGGACCAACACATGTTCATTTTCATTATCTGAGTCAAATGCCACCAGGAGAAGGTTGATTTTCTTTTTTGGTGGTTTGGGTTGTGTAGTTTCTGCATCAGAGTGTTGCTCTTTTAAGACTTCTGAAAGCATGCTGCACACCTCGTCCCTCTCAGATTTTGGAAGGCACTTCAGATTTTTAAACCTTGAATCGAGTGCTGTAGCTATCTTTAGAAATCTCACATTGGTATCTTCTGTGTGTTTTGTCAAATCTGCAGTGAAAGTGTTCTTAATACGAACATGTGCTGTGTCATCATCCGAGACTGCTATAACATGAAATATATGGCAGAATGCCAGTAAAACGGAGCAGGAGACATACAATTATCTCCCCAAGGAGTTCATTCACAAATTTAATTAACGCATTATTTTTTTAACTAGCATCATCAGCATGGAAGCATGTTCTCTGGAATGGTGGCCGAAGCATGAAAGGGCATACTAATGGTTGGCATATCTGGCATGTAAATGACTTGCAATACGGCTACAAAAGTGCCATGTGAACACCTGTTCTCACTTTCGGGTGACATAAATAAGAAGCGAGCAGCATTCTCTCTAACAAATGTAAACTAACTTGTTTGTCTTAGCGATTAGCTGAACAAGAAGTAGGTCTGAGTGGATTGTAGGCGCTAAAGTTTTACACTGTTTTGTTTTTCAGTGCACTTATATAACAACAACAACAAAAATCTACATTTGTAAGTTGCGCTTTCACGATAAAGAGATTGCACTACAGGACTTGTACGACATGAATTGAAAAATACTATTTCTTTTGTTTATCATTTTTACAGAGCAAATATTTGTAATAGAATATAATAATAAAAAATGAGCACTGTACACTTTGTATTCTGTGTTGTAATTGAAATCCATATATCTGAAAATATAGAAAAAGATCCAAAATATGTAATAAATTTCAATTGGTATACTATTAACAATGCAATTAAAACTGCAATTAATCGGGATTAATTTTTTTAATTGCGATTAATTTTTTTGAGTTAATTACGTGAGTTAACTGCGATTAATCGACAACCCTAATATACATAGTATTCTATTACTGTTTAACAGCACAATTAATTTTTTTAATCGCTTGACAGCCCTAGTTGCAATTAACTCCTGGACAATGGATTCCAAACAGCAATGAAGAGAAAAGGATTATAGCGGGATCTGACTCCCTTTTGCCTGACTTCACATCAGTTGGACTGCAGCCCCTCAGACACTTAACAGGCAGCTGTCTGCCAGTGCACAGGGAAAATGAGGTGAATGCATTCAAATTAGTCATAATTTACTGAGAAATGTATTCTGAATAAGATACATAAACCCAAGGGAAGGGTAAGTGTAATTATTTTGTGAATCAGATTCTCAGTCATTAGCTTGTAGCCATAAAATGCTGTTCTCATAATTCACTCTACCATTTTGGAAATGGTTCTTTAAAAGGTAAATTAATTGCTGGAATAAAGTGAGCTGCATTTTGATCACCTCTTTGAAAGGCTCACATCTAAGCATGTTCTTCAGTAGAAGCATTACTTGCTAACTTACGTATGCAGCTATGAGAGTACTTTCACCCACTATTTTTTGTTGTGGTTTCAAGTGAAGTAGACTGAGCCTGAAATACTAATTACAAACAATGTGTGAAGCAAGAACCACCACTTCATCCTTCTTCTCAAAACTTCATTTTAGAACTCAGCATGCTAATTCACCGCCATTTTATAGATCCTTTGTGGTTTGACAGAAGCCCCTGTGGTTGGGGAGTGTAGCTTTAAGGGCTGAGCTCCCCAGAAGGAGAGCCTGGGTGGAGCACAGGGAAGCTCTTGTTGTTGTTATATACACAGGCTGCCAGTTGGAAGGAACCAGACACCGAATAAAGCAGAGCTTTTGCAAGCATGTTATGTACTGAGTGATCACTGAACACCACAGCCTTTTCCTCCTGGAGGCACATATACACAGACATTCATTTAGGGAGGAGTCCTTGAATATATTCCTGTTCTGTGTCCAGCCACTACCATCATCTGCAATGGAAGAATCCATTCAATATTATCCTTGTAGTCTCAGGGGACATCTCTGCTCCCACATGTTTTGACATACCCCTGTCATGCGTCTAACTAGCCTCATGTCAAACTAAAATCCCATGGATTACTTGTCAATGTTGTCATATTGCCCAGATATGCTTTCTAGGATCACTTGTGTTTGAATATGCCCTTGTCATTCTTCAGCCCCCATTAAACGCAAGCATGGCACATTTCACTCCATTTAGGAGGACAGAGCACAGAGGTTTAGGCAACATTACTCCATAAATCAGAAGAAACAGGATCCCTCCAAAGAACTACAGCTTCAACTCTACCGAATCCAGACATCTGACATGCTTAGTCTCCCTCGCCCTGAGAAATAGGTGTTCTGAAGTCGTGTGGCTATACGAGCACTTGTCACTAATCTAGTCTACAATGGAATGATACAGTAGAAAATTCAGTCAAGCTAGCATATTGCCAGCGGCCTGACATCTATGTATGCAAGGGTAAGCAATGGAATGGTATTGCAGGGAATTTTCCCGGTTTCTATACTACCGTGGTGGAATCGAATAGCAAAAGGATCTGAGCCCCCTCCCCAGCTCCCTTTATCCAGGTGCCTGCCTGACCTCGAGGACTCCTCTTCCTCTCTCCCATGGGGCAGAGTCCTCATAACCCCAATAAGGCTGGGCCAAGGATCCCTGGGGGGGGCTTAACCCACATTCTCGTTGTGGGTTGCTCAGGTCATGGGCTACTGTGTCTGCACTCCAGCGTACTCCTCGCCAGCCTCTTCCCTGACCCAGTAATCACCACATTGAGTTTAAATCACATACAAAATGTATTAAACAGCCATTATAAAAACAGAAGGGAAAAACTGAAAAGATTAAAGGATGAAGGAACCCTGCCCTTTGGGCACGGGAACACCATAAACAACAGGCTCTGGGACTCAAGAAATTCACAGCCTATTCCTCACACATCCCAGGCCCTGGCTGCACTGATGTGATACCACAGGTAAGACACCTGCTCCGGTGGTGGCTACACACCCTCAGGCTCTAGGTAGTGGAACCCTTCTCCCCAATATCAGCCCATAGGTGCCGGAACTAGGAGTGCAGGGGGTGCGGCAGCACCCCATCCCCCCCAGCTTGAAGGGCTTTCCATTATACACAGGGTTTACAGTTTGGTTCAATGCTCTCAGCACCCCCACTGTACAAATTGTTCCAGCACCCCTGTATCAGCCCTTCCATCGAGTTCACATCCCCACCCTCCAAGTCCGGTCTTCAAGGCTCTCTTGTCTTGTCTCCCTCCATTGGGTCCTCTCTGTGCAGGGTACCCGCGTCGTTCTCTCCAGCCTGTCACTGTACTTTGCTCCAGTTTACTTGCAGCACAATGCGCGTCTCTGCAATCCCAGCTCAGGTCCCATGGCTCTGCACTGTAACTCTATCCTGGCTCACCATTGGCGCAGCTGGTTTCCACTCCTCCAGCTCCGGCTGATGCTCTGGCCTGCTGCATTCTCCCCAGCTCTGCCTTACTCTGCTCTTGCAGCCCCAGCTCACATGGAGGACAGGCCCTGGGCTTTCAACTCCCTCATTTACTCCTGGGGGAAATCTGCGCCACTGCACATGCGCAGAATTCATGTCCCCCACAGATTTCTTTGCTTCCCTGCAGAAAAATGACTTTCTGACAGGGAAGCTGCAAGAGCAGTCACACACCACTCCCTAACAGTGCAGGTACAATGTTTCAGGCACCCAGAGCAGCTGGAAGACAGGTAAAACACCGTGGGGCTGGGGACACCCCAGCCAAGGGCTCCTACCCAGAGCTGGGATCAGCTGCTAGTCCCGGCTGGGCTGGAGGCAGGAAAGGACAGGACTTCCTCTTCCCCTGCAAGGAGTGGCTGGGGCTGTGTTAGACCCACCCCCAGAAACCTCACTCAGCTGCAGGACGCTCAGCATCCTCCCCTGCTTCTTGCCCCCATCACTCCTTAGCTGTGGGGGGATGGGGTCACTGTCAGGAGAGCTGCTACCCCATCCACCCAACTCCTGTGCATCCATACCTTCTATACCCAGACACCCCTGCCAAGCCTCACCCAGTACATCCAGAACCCCCCTAGCCCTCTATACCCAAACCCCACCCAATCAAACCTCAACCCCTGTACCCAGACCCCCTGCCTCCAGATCCCCACCCCTGCACCTAGACCCCGGCCCACTGAGCTTCCTGCACTCAAATCCCGACCCCCTGCACCACACTGAGCCCCCATGCCATTCAGACCCTCCCATGCCACTGATCGCCAACTAGCTGCATCAAGAATCCCACCCACCAAGCCCCACTCCCCCAGCACCTCCACACCGACCCCTCCACTGAGCCCCAACAACCTTCACCTGGAAGACCCTGCAGAGTCCCATTCCCCTGCACCTGGAACCCTCACAATGAGCCTCTGTGCATCCAGATCCTCCCACACCCAGACCCCCCCCCCCCCAATGAGCTGCCTGCACCCAGATTGTCCCACACAGAATCCGCTCACCCCACACCTGGATCCTCCCACACTGAGCCCCTCCACACTTGGATCCTGCCTGGTTGAGCCTGCCTGCCCCACACCTGGTGCATCTGGTGCAGAGGGTCAGTGCCCCAGGGTGTTTCTAGGGCAGGCCCAGGCCTTGTGCTCTGTCAGGGTCGGGTGCAGTGTCACCGCTGAGTCCGCGTCCTAAGGGTGGGGGAAGCGGGGGAAGGCTCAGGGTGATCTTCCACCTTCATGCAGCCAGTGGCCTGTGCTGCCCACTGCCATGCTGGAGCCTTTGCATTTATTTATTGACAAAACTTGCACCATTTAAAAATATTGTGCAGAGAATTTTTTTTTGGCACAGAATGCCCTCAGGGGTACTCATTGGCCTGCCCACCCTGTCAATCCAGTGACTTGGAGTCCTAGTCTCTCGCTATTGGCCCTGGGGACCTGTCAGTCAGCCCTTCCCTTTTCTCTTGGTATTGGGACATGGCCAACCAAAGAACCCACTAAGATTTAGTAAGGGGCCAGCAGCCCCCTTAGACAAAGCATGCACTGCATGCCCTACTGGCTGTTAGTTATCCAACTGGTAATCCATGGGTTGGATCTGGCTCGTGAGATGATTCTATCAGGCCCACAGGGAGACCGCCGTTTTGTAGAACAAAATGGTGCCCTCTACACAGCATGATCTCACATGCACTATACAGTGTGAGGTCACTCCACATAGAGACACCATTTTGAATTGCTTACGGCATGCAATCAGTTGTTGCATGCCTTACTAAAACTGTCACAGCACACCACTGCATATTGCTCTTGCATTTATGGAGTTTCCTCCATTAGATCTATTTCACCTTTTCTCCAAATTGTAATGTTCTTTTTGGTCACATTAAGCAGAGATTTCATATTACAACCATATCATGGACATCTGGTCACCCTACGTAAGCTGAACTGACAGCAACAGCAGCACTATGGTCACACAACAGCTCTTCAAAGCAAAAACCACATTTCTGTTTGTTAGACTAAGACCTGAACTATGCAGTGCCTTTTTGAGTCTTGCAGTGTTGAACAAACAGGACAAGACACTAAACCGGTGTAAACTGACATAATTCTATTTATGTTTGCAGTGTTGTTGTAGCTCTGTTGGTCCAGGATGTTAGCGAGACAAGATGGGTGAGCTAATATCTTTTATTGGACCAACTTCTGTCAGTAAAATAAAAGCTTACAAACTATCCAGAGCTCTTCAAGTCTGGGAAATATACTTGGAGTATCACAGTTAAATACGAGATGGAACAGATTGTTTGGCATAAATACTTAACAGACATTGTAAGAGAGCATTCAAAGTGAAGTGGCCAGTTAATACTTGTGCAGTCATATAACCAAAAAGGGGGATTAGTGGGTTAGAGATCGTTGTAATAAACCATAAACCCAGTGTCTTTATTAAAACCATGATTTTTAGAGTCTAGCAAAGTTATGAATTTAAGCTCCAAGGCTCATCTTTTGAAGGTGTAGTGCAGATTTCCAGGATGAGGACTGAGAGGTCAAATATGGAGTGATGTGTTTTGTGAAAAGGGTTTGCTCATGGGTGATATGGTGTTTTGGTCTTTTATCGTTTTTCTGTGTGAGTTCATTCATCTCCACTTTCATCCACATAGTTGTTACTGGAGCATTTCGTGCACTGGATGAGGTACACCACATGTTGTGATAGGCATGTTTAGGACCCATGGATCTTGAAAAGTGACTGTCATGGGACTACTCACTTGTATAAGGACTGGGCCTTAGTTTGATTTACACTTCATAACAGCATTGTGCATACCATTCTGCTAGCCATTCTATAATGAAATTAATCTAAAGAACAGTAAATATGATATGCTAAGAAATATGCTACTGCCTGAACACTATGGGAAATTGAGCCTTATTTGCAATGGCATTTGTATGTTCATACCTGGATTACAGGTATTCTGTGTAAAAATTTGTACCATAATATTCCTTGTATCCTCCATTTTCTCCTTCCAAGCCTTCCTCCTAATCCCTCCCCCATTTTCTCTCCCCTCTCTTTTTCCTTTGGTATCTCATCCTCTCTATTTCTTCCTATTTACCCATTACACCACCTTCAACAGCCAATCCCCTAAACCAAGAGACCCACACATTGCTCTAGTAGCTAAAAAAAAATTACTTCCATGAGGTATGCACACTCCCCCTCTGCACCCGGCAACAACATGACCTTATTGAGCTGACCCTTGTTTCATTGCTTTATACTTCCTATTGTCTGTCACCACTAGTCTATTCTTAGATTATAAAAACTCCTTTGGGGGAAGAGCCCATTATGTGTATTGTGAACTCTAAGACATCTAGTGCTGAATAAATGTTTAATGATGTTATGCTGAAAGGTGCTAATGGCTGCCATCAGGTGGGTTTTGTATTCAAAGACAATCAGGGACCTCATTAAAGCCAGTGGATATGCTCAAAAGAAGGAGCAATCAAGCCCCTTTATGGAGTAAAAACAGCTGCAGACAATGGGGCTACTGCCTCAGGCAATAGGCCACATGGCAGGTCACAGCTAAACTGTGTGGATTGAGGGGTTTCCCTGATTGCCAGTGCATGGGCGTGGGGTAAAATGATTGGTTATAGGCTATGGTGGGTGCTAAAAGCAGCAGGAAGCCAGCTGAAGGAGTTGTAAGTGTGACACTGAAAGAAAGCAAAGAGAGCTCATTGCAGTGACAGATTTGGGGGGTTTTGAGTAAGAAAACTGCCTCTTTCTACAATGTACATTATTTGAAAATAAAGATTATACAACGAATATACCTGCTTCAGATCCCTGATTTCTCATCTTAATGGAAACAGCCCTGCAAAGCCCCAGATCTTGGCTACCCACTTGGGGTAGTGGGGGAATAAATAATTATGATTTCCTGGCTTTCTTTCAACAATCAAACTGGTCATTAAAATAAGAGGATGAAGAGGCAGTTTTACTGATTGACACCCACCAACTTTAATGGGAAGAATTGTTCCATTAAAATCATAGCAATTAAAGAGGGTAAAAATGTATTCACTTATCTAGCCTAGCCTACTGCCAGTAACAGTGACTGCCTAAGATTTTCTCCAGTGCATTTAGAAGTTCAGTTTTAGGCAGTAGGACTCTAAAACCACTTCCACTAGGAGATTATTCAACAGTTTAAGACATTTTCCATGCTAGTCTACTTAGGTTCTTAGTAGCACATCCATTACTGGGCTATCTGAGTAACTTCCATCACTGCACAAAAGGATATGACATTCCTTCTCCATTCCTCTCACCAGGGGAAGTGTGCGTATGGGCCCCGTTTTCCAGCTGGTGTGAATCAACATAGCTCCACCAATAGAGATGTGCTTATTTGCACCAGCTTAAAAAAAAAAAAATCTAACCCACGGAGGAAACTTCATAAATGCAAGATCAAGATGCTAGTTTGATTGAATGTTATACAGTATCATTCCATTGTGGACTAGATTAGTGACAAGCTAACATGTAGCCTTGCAAGAAACCAGAAAGGAGAAATTTCAGAACCCTACTTCTAAGAGCACGGGAACCTGAGCATTTTTCCTTTGCCTTGTTTTCATTTAGGAAGTTTTCCTACTATCCAGCCCAAGTTTTTATCTTTTCTTAAGAGATTAGCTCTTTTCACCTACAGTGGTTACACCTCCTTGAATCCCTATTTGCATTTACATCCTTATACAAATTGCAGGCTATTATACGCTCTCAAGTGAGAGTTTAGCCAAGCTACTAAACTAAATTTTTATATTTCTTTCCTCATAACCCTCTCCTTCCAGCCACATGATTCTTCTCTGAACTCCTCGCAGTCCTTCCAAATTCCAATATGCTGTGAACTTAACCCCCATAAGATATTTATCTTCCTAAGTCTAAGACATGAGTGAATTCTACTTTAATTTTGGTAAGAAAAATAAGGAATGATGGAGCAGATCCTCATTATTTACAGCAGCTTCACAGCAATGTAATTCTATTGACTTCTTAGGAGTAATCCTGATTTACTCTGGAGAAATCAGACAGTGTTTTTACAGAACCCATGGAAGGCATGAAAAGAAAGCAACCTAGTTCAAACACTCTGGTGATAAGCACAGTGTAAGAACCTATATAGAATAGAAAAAGCAATTTGACCTTACTCCATTTAGGCTCTTGCTCTTGTTTCCCTTCTTCTTTCTCCTATCATAGCAAACAAATGCTGAGAACGACATTAATTAAAAGATTTCTTCAATTACAAATGTGCCAAATAAGCCACTTTGCGAATACTCAGGCATGAACTCTATTCTTCACGTGCAGCAAATAATGCTGTCCAATAAATAGCATTAAAATGGTAATGTTAGCAATCCAAGTCCTTAATTGGCTGAATATATTTGCGAGCCAATGAGGGTGCTTGTGTAATCAAGATGCCCCTGTGTGTCTTAAAAGCAGAGCTTCTAACAGATGTCTTTAAAGGAGAGGGTGGGGGGAAGTGAATTTAAAAGGATTTTGCAAATAGGCTAATCTCAGTCTCTGTATGCATACATGCAAAAAGCAAGATATTCTCCCCCTATGCTGCTTTGAAGTCTTTTGACCAAGACAGCATGGACCACAGGTGGCAGCTTATCCAGATGCCCCTACGCTGTAAAAAATGAATTCCTGACCAAATCTTTAGTGTAAACATTTTATTCTTAAAAGGATTGGTAACAGTTGTTCAGTCTTGCATTAGGGTCCAGCGAGGCTCCCATGGAAGTCAATGAGAATTTTGCCATTTGATTTCCATAGGATCAGGCTTGTCGTGTATGAATTAATTTCAGTTCAACATATGGGACAAGCAAAGAGCAACGGAAAATTTGGTCTGTGATAAGTTTTGTATTTCTCTCTTGCCATCCCAACATGCACACATTTCACATTTGAAATTTTAGACATGTCTGATCTTTCTGGCAAAGAAAAAAAAAAAGATTTGCAATATTGGATATGAGGTTTTGGGCTGGGCATTATGGGGGAAGGGGATTGTAATCTTTGTACCTTTAACCTATTGTCTTTCATTTAAGGTAAAAATGTTCAATGAATATAATCTTCAAAGAAAAAAATTGCAGTTTTCATTTTTAGTGTGCAAATGAGCAGACCAAGCTTTATTCCTCCTGGCCCGCACAGCTTTATCCATGAAACCCATATGCCATCGGATCCAAAATATGCCCCTGAATTTCCTTTTTTCATCATTCAAGTGGCACAATCAAGACGTATGGGCCTATACTTATAAAGTTTGCAGACTTATAAAGTTTGCGGATGATACCAAGCTGGGAGGGGTGGCAAGTGCTTTGGAGGATAGGATTAAAATTCAAAATGATCTGGACAAACTGGAGAAATGGTCTGAAGTAAATAGGATGAAATTCAAGAAGGACAAATGCAAAGTATTCCACTTAGGAAGGAACAATCAGTTGCACACATACAAAATGAGAAATGACTGCCTAGGAAGGAGTACTGTGGAAAGGAATCTGGGGGTCATAGTGGATCACAAGCTAAATATGAGTCAACAGTGTAATGCTGTTGCAAAAAAAATAATAATAATAATAATGCAAACATCAATCTGGGATGTATTAGCAGGAGTATTGTAAGCAAGACACAAGAAGTAATTCTTCTGCTCTGCTCCATGCTGATTAGGCCTCAACTGGAGTATTGTGTCCCGTTCTGGGCGCCACATTTCAGGAAAGACGTGGACAAATTGGAGAGCATCCTGAGAAGAGCAACAAAAATGATTAAAGGTCTAGAAAACATGACCTATGAGGGAAGACTGAAAAAATTGGGTTTGTTTAGTCTGGAGACGACAGAGGGGACATAACAGTTTTCAAGTACATAAAAGGTTGTTACAAGGAGGAGGGAGAAAAATTGTTCTTCTTAACCTCTGAGGATAGGACAAGAAGCAATAGGCTTAAATGGCAGCAAGGGTGGTTTAGGTTGGACGTTAGGAAAAACTTCTTAACTCTCAGCATGGTTAAACACTGGAATAAATTGCCTGGGGAGGTTGTGGAATCTCCATCATTGGAGATTTTTAAGAGCAGGTTACACAAACACCAGTCGGGGATGGTCTAGATAATACTTAGTGCAGGGGACTGGACTAGATGACCTCTCAAGGTCCCTTCCAGTGCTATGATAATTTAGTTCACCTTTTATTTTTTTAGATGGCAAGTTTATATATATATATATATAAAATATAAAAATTTATAGGCAGTTTTATACACATTTGAACAAACGCCATTTGTGCAAATGGATTTGGGAGCCTGGTACTGTATGCTGATATAGGATTTAAGTCATTGGGCCAAATCTTTAGGTTGTTGAACAGTTTCCTTAATATACACTTCACCTCCTGCTGAGTGTACAGCTGAACCGACTTCTCTTCAGGTTTCTGTCCTCTCAGAATGGTTGAGCCTTATCAAAAGGCAGGCATATGCAAGGTCACCCAGAATCGCCATGGAAATGGAAACACCCCCTAGTGATTATGTTATTGGGTGAGAATAGAGCCCCCACTCCCCCTCTCTGCTCTTAAAAGTCCAGATGTTTTGAAAATTTTGGATTCATGCATCTTGCTTGGTTACCCTATGTATGCATAGAGGAACTTGCCATGATGATCCATTGAGGCCTGAATCAGCATTAATTAGTACCCCTTCCTGGAAACATATTCCTGGGTTTGGTTGGGGGAGGCACAGAATGAGCACATGGGCTCCTGCACAGTTCAGGAATCTTAATCTGCCCAAGGAAGACAGACTATCCTAGTTGTGGATTCTATACTAATTAAAAATGGAAAGAAGCTTCTGCAAGAACAAGCAAACAACAGGACAATGTCCTCTCTGCCTGCAGCCAAGACATGAGAACTGACTCCAGGATCAGATGATCTTCTGAAGTCAGATGGCAACAATCTTCTGGTGATGGTGCATATCAGCACAAACACTGCTTAGTGGGATCCCTCACAGATGACTTCAGGGAATTTGGAAGGGTGATGAAGGAGGAAAAAAGTCCAAGTGATCTCTGAGATCCTTCCTGTCCTGCAAGCAAAGGAAGAGAGAAGGCAGAAGCTTCTGGAAGTGAACCACTGGCTAGGTAAGTGATGTAAAGAACAGGGTTTTGGTTTAGTGAAACATTGGTCCCACTGTAAGTAGAGGGGGCTGTACTTTTGGATGGCCTCCCTCTCAGAAGAAGGGGAACCAATCTTCCCAGGGACAGGCTTGCTACAATTTTGCTAGACTACAAACTAAAAACAAAAGAGGAAGGTGAAAAGGGGTGTCAAGGCTGAATCCCCACTCTGTCACTCTGAGTGCAGAAAGTGGGGACCCGCAAGAATTCTAAAAATTAATACTTGCCACTTCAGGCTTGTATTAAACCCCCAAGGTTACAGCTTTTCTGACCTTGGCTCGATAAATTATGCCACCACCCAAATGCAAAACCCCCTTGGACCCAGGAAGGAGCATTTGGGAATTCTTCCCTGTGGGGTACCCTGAAGCCCTTTCTCACACACCCTCCAGGGAAGAGCTGAGAAAGAAAAACCAGCTAATCAAACAACATGCATAAACCTCTTCGGACACCAAAAATCCAATCCTGTTCTTAAAAAAAGGTAAGATTTATTAAAAACAAAAAGAAAGGAAATACATTTGGAACTTAGAAGAAACAATTACAAAAGTTAAGCATCAAGATAGCTTTCTTGAGGTTCAGCTTAAAAGGTTACAAGCAAAACAAAAGCATCTGGGATTAGCACAGAGGAGATCCACAAGCCAAAATAAACCTAATCACGTCTATTTAAACATGCCCCGTCCAATGATTTCTTCTAGGTATAGACAATGAATTTTTATACCTGGTTCAAGCCTTACACAGCATTCCTGCTTATAGCATTGCTGCTCTGTCTCCTTCTCCGGAGAACAACAGACAAAAGGAAAGTTTCTTTCCCAATTTTAAAAAGTTCTACCTTCCCATTGGCTCTTTTGGTCAAGGGCTCACTTCCTTTTCTTTACCTGGGGGACTTTTAACCCTTTACAGGTAAAGCAAGCAGAGAACAGCTACCAAGAGGGATGTTACAGCTAACTGGCTGGCTGGGTATCCATCAAAGGGAGCTACCCTCCCCCCCCCCCTTCACATGAGCACTCATTTAGGACAAAATCAAGATGTCAAGAACAAAATTAATCTAGGCTCCAAGGAACATGAAGAGAAAAAATGCTTTAACAGCCTATACACTAGTGCTAGTAGAAGGGGTAATAAACAAGAGAAATTGTAATTGTTCATTTATGAACATAAATCCAACCTACCTGTTACACTGCTCTACAGCCAAAATGCTTCTGAAATAAATGTAGTCAAACTTTACTAATTCTGGGTCACTGAGAACAAAAATGATGCTTAAAATTGACAGATGAAATGTAATGTTGATAAATGCAAAAAGTAATGCACATTGTAAAGCATAATCCCAACTATACATATAAAATGATGGGGTCTAAATTAGCTGTTACCACTCAAGAAAGATCTTGGAGTCATTGTGGATAGTTCTCTGAAAACATCCACTCAATGTGCAGCGGCAATCAAAAAAAGCAAACAGAATGCTGGGAATAATTAAGAAAGGGATAGATAATAGGATAGAAAATATCATGTTGCCTCTAAATAAATCCATGGTACGCCCTCATCTTGAATACTGTGTGCAGATATGGTTGCCCCATCTCAAAAAAGATATATTGGAATTTGAAAAGTTTCAGAAAAGGGCAACAAAAATGATTACGGGTGTGGAATGGCTTCCGTATGAGGAGAGATTAAGAAGACTGGGATTTTTCAGCTTGGAAAAAGAGACGACTAAGGGGAGATATGATTGAGGTCCATAAAATCATCACTGGTGTAGAGAAAGTAGATAAGGAAGTGTTTACTACTTGTAACTCAAGAACTAGGGGTCAGCAAATGAAATTAATAGGCAGCAGGTTTAAAACAAATAAAAGGAAGTATTTCTTCATACAATGCACAGTCAACCTGTGGAACTCCTTGCCAGAGGATATTGTGAAGGCCAAGACCATAACAGGGTTCAAAAAAGAACTAGATAAATTCATGGAGGATAGGTCCCTCAATGGCTATTAGCCAGGATGGGCAGGAATGGTGTCCCTAGCCTCTGTTTTCCAGAAGCTGGGAATGAGCGACAGGGGATGAATCACTTGATTACCTGTTCTGTTCATTCCCTCTGGGGCACCTGGCACTGGCCACTGTCAGAAGACAGGATATTGGGCTAGATGGACCTTTGGTCTGACCCAGTAGGGCCATTCTTATGTTCTTAAGGTGAAGGGGTGACTTGATTCTATTCTATAAGGGGGAATTTAATTTTTTTTTTTTTTTTTAAAATAGCAGGCTCTTCAATATAGCAGGTAAAGGTATAGAAAAAATCCAATGGCTAGAAACTGAAGCTATATACATCCAGACTACACATACGGTGCAATTTTTTTTTTTTTTAAACAGTGAGGGTAATTAACTATTGGGACAATTTTCCGAGGGTTGTGGGAGTTCTGCATCCCTGGGCATGTTTAAATCAACATTGGATGTTTTTCTAAAAGCTATGCTCTACTTCAAACAGGAAATCATTGAGACAAGTCCAAAGCAGGCAGACTAGAGGATCACAAAGGTCCCTTCTGGCTTTATAAACTATACATTAAGGGATTTAAACAATCTGTAGCACACTGGCCACTTTGGTCACATGTTCTTGCAACTCTCAGTGTATAGCCAGGTAAATCTCCAGCACAATGGCACTCACCAAGGACTTCCCAGACTTGCCTATCTGCCCAACTGACAACTGTCTGGGACAGGAAGTTTCCAAAGGGCACAGGCCACTCTTCCCTTGTGAGCAGAGTTTGTCTTTCTGGTGATTTTTCTCATTGAGGCATGCCGCCACTGCTACATGTCCTTGGTCCCGAGCACAATACCATCAATTGGTGGTTGTGGACTGGTCACAAAACCAGCTCTTCACTCAGGCTATGTCTACACTACCGCGGTAAGTCAAGCTATGCAACTCCAGCTATGTGAATAATGTAGCTGGAGTCGACGTACCTTAGGTCAAGTTACCATGGGGTCTACATCGCGGGGGCTTGATGGGAGAAACGCTCACGTCGACTTACCTTACTCTTCTCGTCGGGGGTAGAGTACAGGGGTCAACTGGAGAGCGATCTGCTGTCGATTTGGTGGGTCTTCAGTAGACCCGCTAAATCGACTGCCAGTGGATCGATCTCAGAGCGTCGATCCTGGCTGTAGTGTAGATGTAGCCTCGGAGAAGATCATACCAAATACTGCAAAGAACGGTCTACTCCGGGGCAGGAGAATGTACCCGACCATTGAAGCAGTAACAGCCTCAGTTTCTGGTTGGTCTCTCTCTTCACAGGGGCTGTTGGAACACCCTTCATTGCCTCAAAAGGCCTCGTTTCTTCTCTCCAAGAGCTCTAGAAGCACTCTCTCATTCCTTTCAGAGTAGCAGCCGTGTTAGTCTGTATCCGCAAAAAGAACAGGAGTACTTGTGGCACCTCAGAGACTAACAAATTTATTAGAGCATAAGCTTTCGTGGGCTACAGCCCACTTCTTCGGATGCATAGAATGAAACATATATTGAGGAGATATATATATACACACACACACACACACACATACAGAGAGCATGAACAGGTGGGAGTTGTCTTACCAACTCTTGAGAGGCCAATTAAGTAAGAGAAAAAAACTTTTGAAGTGATAATCAAGATAGCCCAGTACAGACAGTTTGATAAGAAGTGTGAGAATACTTACAAGGGGAGATAGATTCAATGTTTGTAATGGCTCAGCCATTCCCAGTCCTTATTCAAGCCTAAGTTGATTGTATCTAGTTTGCATATCAATTCCAGCTCAGCAGTCTCTCATTGGAGTCTGTTTTTGAAGCTTTTCTGTTGTAAAATAGCCACCCGCAGGTCTGTCATTGAACGACCAGACAGGTTAAAGTGTTCTCCCACTGTTTTTTGAGTATTATGATTCCTGATGTCAGATTTGTGTCCATTAATTCTTTTGCGTAGAGACTGTCCAGTTTGGCCAATGTACATGGCAGAGGGGCATTGATGGCACATGATGGCATATATCACATTGGTAGATGTGCAGGTGAACGAGCCCCTGATGGTATGGCTGATGTGATTAGGTCCTATGATGATGTCACTTGAATAGATATGTGGACAGAGTTGGCATCGGGCTTTGTTGCAAGGATAGGTTCCTGGGTCAGTGTTTTTGTTCAGTGATGTGTGGTTGCTGGTGAGTATTTGCTTCAGGTTGGGGGGTTGTCTGTAAGCGAGGACAGGTCTGTCTCCCAAGATCTGTGAGAGTGAGGGATCTCATTCCTCTTGGTCTCCATTTTGAGAAACCCATAGGGAAGGGCATCACTAAAGAGGGATTTATAGGAGTTCCCTTCCAAGGAAGCATGGGAGCTTGCTGACCTCTGCCACGCTTTTGGGAGCACCCAGAAGTCATTTTAAAATCTCCCAGAAACCACTGCTTCACAGAGCTTCCCCAAGAATTGCAATAGATCGATACCCAGAGGACAGTGCAACTTCAATAGGCAAAGCAGAATACCAGTATGGATGTGAGGCAAAACTGCAACCAAAATGGCATGAGTAGCATGGACACTGTATAGCCAGTACCTGCACCAGAGAAAATCCACCAGTTCAATTACCAATGGCTCAATTTTCTAGTGTAGTCACAGCCTCTGATACCACTAAAAATATTCTGTCCTTATCAGCTGCATGCCCGAGTAAAGAAGAATGGAGTGCAGGGGATGGGAGACAAATGGTCTGTGACAGAATTACAGACATGAAACAGAATGCCGAGTGTGAAATCAGATTTTCCCAGATTGCTGCTGAGAGAGACACACCGAGAGATTCTTTCCTTGGGTGATTTATACCCCAATTTGGCCTGATAATGTCTGCATTTGTCTCTATACTGTTAGCTTCCTGAAGGAAAACAAAAAATTAGAAACGATTCTTTGAAAACTCTCAGGGAGACAGCACTCTCTATTTCCCACCTAGCAAGCGTAATATTTATGACACAATCTTAAGGAATAATTACTTCGAATGATAGTGCATCTCTCAGCAGGACCAGCGTGTCTGTCTGAAGCCACAGTTGTTGCTGAAAATATCTCACTGTGCATTTATTAAAGGACAGTGCACCTAATTTCTAGAGATCTGATTGTCCCCTCTCTAAACTCCTGCATTTTACATCCAATTTGGAGTTTTCTTTTTGCAACAGAACTCACATTGTACAACCACAATTGTGCTAGAGCGGTTTTCCGCAAAACAGATACCTTTTTGATTATTAACTACTTCAGCAGTATGTCAAAACCAACTCATCAGAAACAAGCTTTAAGCTGTTTATAGTAATTGAAAATCTTTGGAAATCAGTAATTGCTCTGTTTCCACACACACAAGCAGTTGGAAACTTTGAAGAGAGGCACTCATATTTACTGATTATCAGCATTCCTCAGCTTTGTGGATTCAAACAGAAAGACATCTGTCTACCTCAATTACAATAATTCACAACAATTCTCATTTTCAAAACAGTAGTATAAAATATTAATTGCTTGTATTTGGAGTAAATGAATGTAAGCTAATACATTTGCAAATTCAATTACCGTGAATTATATGATTAATTTTATTTAATTACTATGGATTACCCGTTAGGCATCATAATAAAATTAATAGAACACACTGGTAAATCAATGGTAGCTGATTAATTGATTCATCAGCAACACTTATGAAGTCTTTAACCTCCAGACACTGTTATTTATTACCTTATAGTGTAAATGCAAACATACACCAGGCAAACAGAAATGGAATATATCTAGGAATGGAGTGAAGATATCTGGAAGTTCTCCAAAGTTCAGTATGGGGCAATATGGGATCTCTCACCCTTGAAGAGTAAGTATCGTGTTGCTCAATAATATATCAAGGTCTCTTCATAGGTGAAAAACAAATCCTTCATGGGTGAGCTGCTTGTATTTATTCCACGAGGATTTATTAAAAATGTAAATGGTATCGCATGATGTCTGCTTGGCCCCATCAGGACCTAAGAGAAATATTCAGTGTTTACATATTTTCATTTGTGCACTGACTTTTTAGGAGCCTTCACACTAAATAGCAACCTCTGCGATTGCGGGGGCTACTGCCCAGAACCAGCACTTCTCTTTCAAGCAATAGCTTCCCTAGCAATAAGGCACTTCCCCCTGACCAAGCAGAATGAATGCAGGGCAAGTTTTTATACAGCACCTCATCAGTGTAATAATATCCAAGTATCTTCCAGGGGAATAATACCACCACCTAGCTCTGATATCGTGCTTTTTACCCATAGATCTCAAAGCACTTTACAAGGATAATCATCATCATCATCATCATCTCCCCCTTTTACAGATATGGGCACAGAATTGGGGAGTTGTAGTGACTTGCCCAGGGTCACCCAGCAGGCTGGTGGCAGAGCTGGGACTAGAGTCCCAGGTTAGAGCTCTATCAGCTAAGCTACACTGCCTTCTCTGAAGAGCCCTGTACAGCATCCTCCATCCCCCTTAGCAGGAACACTGGAAAGCACCCAGAGGTATAATGGAAGGCCACCTGCTCTTATTCCCCATAATGCCCCTCCCCTTGCCTCTTGTGTGTCCCACCCTTTTAATGTAGGCTCCAGTGAATGCTAGCAGGGAACAGTCCTTGTGCACAGGAGAGTGCAAGATCTGCAACTGTGCCTGGCTCCTTTCTGAGCAAAGGGGGAAGATTCACGTACCCTGCACTCTGCCGCTCTTTGCAAGGAAGCATGGGGCAGAGAGGATCTGATCAGTTAGAAGATGAGGTCCTCTCTCTCCAGTGGAGGGGACAGAAAGCATGAATTCCTATGAAACAGGTGTTCTTTGGGACTGGCCAATTCATCAAACCTGAAACGCTCCCTGAAGCTAGCTTCATTTTGATGAGGTTTCTCCAGAAACCAAGCAGCTAAGAAACCTGCCTGGTTTCTTACCAGCTTGCCCACCCAGATCCTGGGCTGCCCAGGCTTCCAGAATCCACAGGTCAGGGCAACTCTGGCACACAGACGGCCTGTGAGTCAGGGATCCCAGGCCCAGAGCTGGCACTAAGCATAAGCAGATTAAGCAATTGCTTAGGGCCCCAAGCAGCTCCAGAGGGACCCCTCATTGCTTTTTATTATGCATTGTGGGGGAATCCCACAAATATTCCTTCTTAGGGCCCCAAATGTGCTAGCACCACCTCTGCCCAGGGCTTCCAGCCCCTGAAGCCTGGGCCAGCCAGCCAGGCAGACTGTCCCAGGGCCAGGGATACTGGAGCTTTCCCTTTCACAGAGGATTTTGAAATTTTTGGTTTCTGATCTGAATTGGAACAAAAACAAAATTTCAAAGTATCAAAATCCTCCACCAGAATTACCCCTTCTCCACACAACTCTAGTGAAGACACTAGCCAAATCTGGCTGGTACATGTGCAAGGAAAGAACAGCACTCAAGAGGCAGCAACCCGCCTTCCCTCATATCTGAGATCGCTCTTCTGCAATCAAGTCAGTGCATCTGGAGCTGCAGGGGTTGAGTGGAGGAAGGGTCAGTTGGAGTACATCATCAATTCCCAGCAAACTCAGAGCTTCCAAAGGAAACTTCCACTTTAGTAAGCTAATGCTGTTCCTTTTACTGTTAAATCTTGCCCTGTGCTTTGTTCTGCCTCAGAGCGGAGCAATGCATAGGAGGAGACAACGCCAGTGCTGTGGAGAAGGGAGCAATGTAGAGGGATTTGGCCTTGTAGTGTATTTCAGAGTCCCTTCCATTGCTTTACTGTCCAAGCCAGATCTTACAAAGATCTGTGTGGTATCACTATGAGACACATGGTGGGTGAGGTAATATTTTTTCCTGGACCAAGAGACATGCTTTCAAGCTACACAGAGCTCTTCATCAGGTCATCGCTACGATTAACAAAGCTTGTGCTACAATCTGGGAGGAAGACAGCCAAAGGCAACCACCAGCAGCCTCCATAAACATCCTATTAGTATGCATTGCATCAAAGTCCTGTCTCTCCTCTACGGTGAGAGGAGACAGAACACAGGTGCTCTGAGATCTATGGGATTTTCCTGTAGATTCTCTCAAGAGGAGAGGAAGTCTGCACATACGGACCATCAAAAACTTGTTTTGATTTGGCAAATTTATTAGGATGAATTTGGCACCCCATCAGACACTGTTTTTCTGGGTAGCATTTGGCTATTTGTCAGAGTGGTAGGGAGCATTAACCAGTATTACCGCCATGGCGATCATCAACACCAATGAATACTGGGACCGAGGAATTAGCCATCACACCACCACGAATACTGTTTCCTGATCCTGACTAAACCCAACCATCACCAGCACAGCCATCTTCATGGCTGTGTGCTGAGAAAATCAGATTCCTACAATCATCCATCAAACTGCAGGCTAGATTATGATGGGCACTGACCCTTCTTTATTCTCCCCAACTATTGTTGATATATTGCAGTCATGCCTAGGAGCCCCAGTCATGGACCAGGCCTCCTTTGTGCTAGTTACTGGGGGGGGGGGGGAGGGAAAGACCGTCCATGCCCCAAAGAGCTTCTGATCCATGGAACAAGGCCACTGGATGTAATGAGAGACGATCAAGCGAGGGCTTTTTTCTTTCAAAGGCACTATACAAGTAAAGAGCAGGAGGAAAGGAGAATTGTTAAAATTAAAACTGTTTTAAGTTTTAAGTAAATGGTTTAAAAAAAAACATTTTTAAAAATGTATTTTCATTTTCTGGCATGCAGGCAAAACCAAATGCTTGGCATCAAAACCCTGAACCCAAATTACTGTTAATAGAATCACAGAATATTAGGGTTGGAAGAGACCTCAGAAGGTCATCTAGTCCAACCCCCTGCTCAAAGCAGAACCAACACCAACTAAATCATCCCAGCCAAGGCTTTGTCAAGCTGGGCCTTAAAAACCTCTAAGGATGGAGATTCCACCACCACCCTAGGTAACCCTTTCCAGTGCTTCACCACCCTCCTAGTGAAATAGTGTTTCCTAATATCCAACCTAGACCTCCCCAACCGCAACTTGAGACCATTGCTTCTTGTTCTGTCATCTGCCACCACTGAGAACAGCCTAGCTCCATCCTCTTTGGAACCCTCCTTCAGGTAGTTGAAGGCTGCTATCAAATCTCCCCTCACTCTTCTCTTCTGCAGACTAAATAACCCAAGTTCCCTCAGCCTCTCCTTCTGAGTCATGTACCCCACCCCCCCAATCATTTTTACTGCCCTCTGCTGGACTCTTTCCAATTTGTCCACATCCTTTCTGATGGGGGGGGGGGGGGGGGAGGGGAGAAGAGAGCAGAAACTGGATGCAGTACTCCAGATGTGTCCTCACCAGTGCTAATAGAAGGGAATAATCACTTCCCTCCATCTGCAGGCAATGCTCCTACTAACGCAGCCTAATATGCCATTAGCCTTCTTGGCAACAAGGGCACGCTGCTGACTCATATCCAGCTTCTCACCACTGTAATCCCCAGGTCCTTTTCTGCTCAACTGCTGCTTAGCCAGTTGGTCCCCAGCCTGTAGCAGTGCATAGGATTCTTCCATCCAAAGTGCAGAACTCTGCACTTGTCCTTGTTGAACCTCAGATTTCTTTTGGTCCAATCCTCCGATTTGTCTAGGTCACTCTGGACCCTATCCCTACCCTCCAGCATATCTACCTCTTCCCCCAGATTAGTGTCATCCACGAACTTGCTGGGGATGCAATCTATCCCATCATCCAGTCATTAATAAAGATGTTGAACAAAACTAGCCCCAGGACCGACCCCTGGGGCAGTCTGCTTGATACCGGCTGCCAACAAGACATCGAGCCGTTGATCACTACCAGTTGAGCCCGACAATCTAGCCAGCTTTCTATCCACCTTATAGTGCATTCATCCAATCCATACTTCTTTAACTTGCTGGCAAGAATACTTTGAGAGTCCGTATCAAAAGCTTTGCTAAAGTCAAGATATAGCATGTCCACCGCTTTCCCCATATCCAAAGAGCCAGTTATCCCATCCTAGAAGGCAATCAGGTTGGTCAGGCATGACTTGCCCTTGTTGAATCCATGTTGACTGTTCCTGCTCACCTTCCTCTCCTCCAAGTTCTTCAAAATGGATTCCTTGAGGACCTGCTCCATGATTTTGCTGGGGAATAAAGTGAGGCTGACCGGTCTGTAGTTCCCCGGGTTCTCTTTCTTCCCTTTTTAAAATATGGGCACTATATTTGCCTTTTTCCAATCATCCAGGACCTCCCCCAATCACCATGAATTTTCAAAGACAATGGCCAATGGCTCTGCAATCATATCAGCCAACTCCCTCAGCACCCTCGGCTGCATTAGATCTGGACCCGTGGACTTGTGCACGTCCAGCTTTTCTAAATAGTCCTTAACCAGTTCTTTCACCACTGAGGGCTGCTCACCTCCTCCCCATACTGTGTTGCCCAGTGCAGTAGTCTGGGAGCTGACCTTGTCTGTGAAGACCGAGGCAAAAAAAGCATTGAGTACTTCAGCTTTTTCCACATCATTTTTCCCACAATAGTATAACAGTATAAATAGTAATAGATAAGAACATAAAAATGGCCATGCTGGGCCAGACCATAGGGGTATCTAGCCCATTATCCTGTCTTCTGACAGTGGCTGGTACCAGATACTTCAGAGGGAATAGACAGAACAAGGCAATCAGCGAATGATCCATCCCCTGGTGTCTAGTCCCAGCTTGTGGCAGAGAGAGCTTGGAGTTGCATCCTTGACCATCTTGGCTAATAACCATTGATGGACCTAACCTCCATGAAAGGTAGGATATTAAAAATTATAGCATCCTGAAAACACTTAGCCAGCCCTCACAACATAGCGGTGATTTAGCCCATTGTAAGTAACATATTTGCTGTTTTTACTATTCTATACTGTTTTCCTAGAAGGTACAATTGCTGTCCATATCCGTAGAAATAAATTGTTTTTGCTGCTGAGCCACTTTAAAGAGCTGCTCTTTTAGCTCCATTGGTTAAGCCTCTTTTTGCTGCAGGTTGTTGGCATCAGCATCTGATCATATCCTGTACCATCCTCTCTGGTCTCTCCTTAATGCTGCTAGAGTGAACTTTGGTTAGCTGGAGGTAGCAGCAGCTGTGCATATCAATTGAGTAGATCAGCTGAAATTATTGGATTGTTCACAGTTGCTTATGTTTCTGTTATTATAACAAAGGGGCACTGGACGCTGCCGTGTGGGGTTCAGCAATATTTCATTTAGTCAAATGACAGCGTTCCAGCTAAAATGCAGCTGTGCACATGAGAAACTTCCAAGACAAAGCTCAGGAGGACACATTTCATTTCAGTTGGATCTGCAGTCAGGCCCCTGGAGGGACACATCTGTTCCCGATTTCCACCAGGGGTTTAATAGGGGTTTTCAGAGGTCATGTCTACACTGCGGGTGCGACAGCGACGGAAGGGATTTTTCTGTCACTGTAGGTAATCCACCTGTTCAAATGGCAGTAGGTAGGTCAACGGAAGAACTCTTCCATCTAACTATCCAGGTCTACACCAGGGGTTAGGCTGACATACCAATGGCACTCAAGGAGGAGAATTTTTCACACCCTTTAGCCCCGTAGCTATATCAACCTAACTTTTCAGTGTAAACCAGGCCTGATGATTCAAAGAAATCTACAGGTTTTCAGCACCTTGGCAGATCACGGCTAAGGCCTGTTCTACATTTCAAAGTTCTTCTGTAGACTGAGCTACCACAACTCAGAGGTCGATTACCTACGGCAATGGAAAAACCCCTTCTGTTGCTGAAGGAAACGTCTACACTAGCTACAGTGGTCCAGCTGCAGGGCCACAACTAGGCTGCTGTTGCATCCATCACAGAGACATGGCTTCAGTATGGAGCAGCATCTGTTATGTTCATAGCGCACAGTGAGGCAGGGGTGCCAGAACATGGGGGACTCAGGGGACCATGACTATGCCCTCCTACTTTTTACTGGCCGTAAGGACAAGGAATACAGGAGTAAGGGGTGGAGAAGAGTGGGGGGGGGGGAGAAGAGGCACCATGGGGGTGGGACCTCAGTTCAGGCATTGGTGGCCCCCCACTTTTAGGGACCTTCTGCTGCTCCTGCAGTGAGGTTAGATAAAAACATAAAATACTCTTTCTGGAAAATTGCAATGTAACACTACTTAATTTCTTAAAATCCAGCAACTTAACACACAAGGGAATGAGGCCCAACTCAACGGACCTGCTCTAGGCTAGCTCTTTGCAGACTGACTGCTGAAAAACTCCTCTCACATACTCCCATACAGAGCCCCCTAGCATGCAAGCAGGGCCAAGAAAACCCTGGAGAATTTAAACTGATAGCTTACGATTTTAAACACAGTTTTCAGCACACCACAGCTGTGTGTATTTGTTCTGACTGGGTGACTCTGGGCAAATCCCTTTCCCTCTCTGAGACTTAGTTTCCCCATTTGAAAAATGGGGATAATGATATTGACCTCCATGATAAAACACCGTGAGGTCTACAGATGACCAGTGACATTTGTCAGTGATGGAGAATCCACCACAACCCTTGGTAAGTGATCCAATTGTTAATTACCCTCACTTTTAAAAATTAAAGCAGCATCAGCATCCAAGATAAGTGAATATTTTTACCATCCTTTGAGTCTTGAAAAATGTTTTTACTCTTTTATTTTTTGGTTATTACAGATACTGAAAACTGCTCTAAGGATACAAGTTTCTAATATCTTTTTTTCATATCTGTATCATGATATCGTGCTTGACTATTTTTGTAAACTTGGTATCATTCTTCATTACCGATGGCTTTACTGCAGCATTAAAGAATAATATGGACTTATAACATGGTTACAGTGTAAGCTACCAAAAATATCAGTAGGCTAATAGTGAATAATAGCATCTGTTTTCACCTCCTATGCAAAATTCGACATGCACAAAGAGACAAAATGGAAGGTAAACTTAGAGCACTTTACCCTGGGACATTATTGCTATGACTCATGATATTTTAGCACTTGTTATAATGCCCATATTTTAAAGCTTTTATAATAAATACAGCTTTATGGTACTAGAGTTACTTGAATGATGCGTCTAGCAAAAAAGACTAAGCACAAGTTCCACCATGAGGTAAATATGCTAAGAAGTCCAGTCTGAGCCAAAAAGTGTGCAATGTTAGCAGTTTATATTGGCTCCAACAGCCAAACTGTAATCTTTAATGTGTTATTTGTATTTCAGTAACACCAAGGAGCCCCAGTCACAGACCAGGAACCCATTGTGCTAATGTGTATATACACATGCAACTACCATTGACACTAGTAAGAGACTTACGCCTGTGTGTGTTGCCATAAGCCTGTTCCGGTTTAATTGGTCAAAAGATTTTAGTCAAAGTTTAGTAGCAGGTGTTTTACAAACTAAAGAATCTGAAGGACTTTAATCAAAAATTATTAAAGGTCTAGAAAACATGACCTATGAAAACATTGGGTTTGTTTAGTTTGGAGAAGAGAAGACAGGGGACATAACAGTTTTCAAGTACATAAAAGGTTGTTACAAGGAGGAGGGAGAAAAATTGTTATTCTTAACCTATGAGGATAGGACAAGAAGCAATGGGCTTAAGTTGCAGCAAGGGCAGTTTAGGTTGGACGTTATAAAAAACTTCCTAACTGTCAGGCTGGTTAAGCACTGGAATAAATTGCTTAGGGAGGTTATGGAATCTCTATCATTGTTTAACGTGCTCTTAAAAATCTCCAAACACACATCAGGAATGGTCTACTCTAGATAATACCTAGTCCTGCCATGAGTGCAGGGGACTGGACTAGATGACCTCTTGAGGTCCCTTCCAGTCCTATGATCCTATGACTTTATGCAGCTCTTTCCACACAGCAACCTTGGACTTTATAAAAATGCGGGTTTTCAGACCATTGTCTCCTAAAAAATGTCACATGCCGACACATCCCTGCTGTCACACACACCAACCCATCACATACAGATATACATTTTCACTGAATGTTAAGTAGGAAGATATGACCTGTCACACCAAATGAAATCATTGCTTTGTCTAAATCACTGTCCTGCAGTGGCCAATAATTGATCCTTCAGAGGAAAATTAATCCCTTCCACAGTATCCCTCTAGTAAATGTAGCCAACTGCACATTGGGGAGATGGGAATAAGTCTTTTTAGACTGAGTTTATGCCCCGAGACAAGAGGTTTCATTGCTTTAATTACCATCTTAACTTGGATAGCCACTAATTTATTAATGGTTATTAAATGAAATTTAAATCCAATCAAAGTCTGTGATACCATTTATGTATCAACTGTTCAAGTTCTATTCAAAGACCCTTTAGTACAAACTTTTAAAAAGTAAATGGCTCAAAGTAATAAAAAAATCCCGTTTTCTCCTAGCAGTAGGAACACCAATTACTTATTCTGCGCCTTGTTTGTGCCAGCAGGTACTACAGTGATGGATGCATTAGAAACAACTAAAATAGATTAGATAGAAACACTATTCCCTTTCACATCAAGACCCTTCTGTACCAACATTAGGTGTAGTGCCAAAATGGAATATTTGTACACTTTGTATACCAAGGACTCAGACCCCCAAGACTATAATGCTAATACTGGCAAAATCTTGAATTAATTTCATACCCATAATTCCCCACATACTCATCACATTCACCCTCCCCAAATCCCAACAAATTGATTCAAATTAGTGGAGACATAATTACTTAAAATGGGTAATAAATTAACTATACGTTTATTTTCTATTCTAGATCGTGCAAAAAGGAACTTCGACATATAAAGACTTCCTAAACACTAACCTATTCAGTTAAAGTTACAGATATAAAGCTGGTTGGGAATTTTCTGTAGAAACTGAAATTGTTTATGGGAAAGGGTCAGTTTCAAATCTCCCGATTTAAAAAGAAAGCTTTGAAAAAAAGTTTTACAACTGTCAAAATGTTCCATTTTGACATTTCCAAAACCAAAAACATTTCATATTTGGTTTAAAGCAGGTTTTTATTTTGAAATTTTAGTTAATTTATACTAAAAAAGTTCTAAAATTAAAACAGTCTAAATCAAAATGGAGCACTGTAATTGACCCAATCAGGGGTGGGTTTTTTTGAATGAATGTTGCATGAATATTTGAGATTTTAAAGTTATATCACGATTTAGGATGGGGAAAAAATTTAAAACCTCAAAAATTCATGCAGGACAGGAAAAGAGAGTTTCCCACCCAACTCCATAGGGATACCGCTGTAGGCCAGTTAGAAACAGAATCAATTCTTGTTACCCTAGTGTAAATCTGGAATGACTCCATTGACCTCAGTAGAATTCCTCCAGATTCACAGCGACTTAAGCAAGAGCAGAATTTGGCCAGTGATAGATAAAGTAAATTTACTTTAATAGTGAGCTGCTTTTTTAACTGCCAGACTTTACTGTGAACCAGAAATGCACTTCCAAGATCTCATATTAATTCACTTCATTTATTTTATTGTAACTATCTTAAATCTCTGGTTACAATCAAACACACATTGATTTGTTTTTCTCCTCCTCCCCCATCTGCTCCATCTGCTTTATTTCCACTTCCTCCTGCCATCTCCCAGCTTTGTTCCTCAGAAGGAATAGATTGTCCAATGTAAGGTATTGCACTAGCACAAACAAGCTATGATGCAGAATCTTTGGGGCTCAAGGAGATCCCCATCCAAGGGGGGGCCTAAAAGCTTCAGTACTACAGTTTATTTTCTTGGTCTTGTGGAAAATATCACAATGAGCCTCTGGAATAGGCCGACCTTTTGCCACGAGATCTTCTTTTCCTTTTACCTAGTTTTACTTTTAAAGGCCACTTTATGAGAGAAGAGCACTGGAACATTTGGAGGAGTCTGTTCCAGTAAAAAGTTGGTGCTCGGTCATAAATGTTAAACCTCCCATCATATTGCCTGAGTGATGCAGAAATCTGACTGGAATCCTAGGAGGAAGGGTCAGGATTCCCTGGTGAAAGAGCTGCTGAAGCAATAAACCAGCAAAGCAGGACCCTGGGGTTTATGAAAGCAAGTTAGAGGTTTTAAACCAAAAGGAACAGAACAAAGAATAAAGCACTTAAGAAGCTTTGCTACAAAAGAAGAGCCTTGCCAAATTGTTAAAAAACAACAATGTATATGGGTTAGTACTGGTGTTTAAAAGTTTATCAAACTTCAGTCAGGAGCGCTAGAAGCTCCCTAGAAGTTGGGGAGGGCAGCGGCACCTGGACCATGGGCCTCTCTCCCTGCTCTGCCCCTCCCCTCGAGGCCATGCCTGTACTCCATCTCCCCCCACCCTCTGCCCCCGCTCCACCCCAATCCCCCGCCCCCACTCTGCATCTTCCCCAGGCCCCACCCTTGCTCCGTCTCCTCCCGCCCCACCTATTCCCCTAGGGCCCTGCCCACCGCTCACTCGTCTCCAGCCCTTCTCCCTCCCCCATCGCTCACCTTTAAGGCAGGAAAAAATGGAGGGGGTCCTGGTCCCCTGGCCCCTGCGTTCCAGGACCCCTGACTTCAATACAGAGCAGTGAATAAAGAGCAGCAGATGTGAGTGAGAGGTCCCCTTCCTGGGATGGAAAGCCAGATGATCTGGAAAAGACCCCCAGTAGCGATTGCTGTCGAGTGGCCAGAAGCATCCATCCTAGAGAAAGACAAGGGCATCCTACTGAACACAGGTACATAATGGAGACAAGAGGATTAGAGGTCTTTTCACTCAGATTTGATGCTTTTAATCAGGGTACATGGCACCTAGATATTATGGAGCATGAGTGCATTAAAAAAAAGCTTTAGTTTCCCTTACTCCTTCAGCCCCAAACATGATCCTTGAAAGGTGGTTTGTAAACGGATCACATCCATTGCTAACCAAACCAGATCTACACCATCCTGTCCCACTTTCCTCTGACTCTAGGAACAGCTGAATATGTGGCATCTTAATTTCCACAATGCAGTAACAGTTCTGTCAGATTTTATCCACTGTACACAGGGCAGGCTCACTTATTCTTGTACAGATCATCTGCTAGAATTGAGTCCCAAAGGTTTGGATGCTTTTCCAAAACTTATTAGAATCTTTAACTTCTCATGTGCTTGCAAAGATGAATGACAGACAGTGGACTGGACAGATGAGCTACAATGTAGTTACACCAGGCATGAATTTGGCCCATTGGGCTGATTTCACTTCCAAACAATCTTTCCCTCCATTAGCATCTGTCTCCTATCTGCCATTTATTTTCAATATAAATATTAAGCATGGTGAACTGGTTGAGAAGGCAACTACTATTTCCACTTGCGCACTCCCTAACTGTCCCCACTTTCCAGAACTAGACTCATGCAGGACCTGCTTAAAGCTTCAGAAATGTTTCAGATATTTCCCCTCCAACCAGCAATTTATCAGTTCCACAAGAAAAAACATCCTAATGGTATTTTAGGTATTGCCAACTGCAAGCATTAAAAAAAAAAAAATCATGAGTCAGGCCCCAGAAATCATGAAATTGGATTAAATATCATAAGCTTTTTAAAAAATATGAGTTTTTTTGTCTGTCTTCTGGTTTTTAAGCTTTTGATTTTCAAGCTTTTCTCCACAGTCATAAGTTTCACTAGGAACTTATGTGCTTGGAAGGCAGTGTTACCTACTGGATAGGGTACTTGACTGTGACTCAAGAGACCTGGGTCCTATTCCTAGTTCTATTGCTCAGCTCTGTGACTCAGTTTCCACATCTGTAATTTGAGAATGATTCATCGATACCAAGGCCGGAAGGGACCATTGTGATCAGATAGGGCCAGGGGTCGGCAACCTTTCAGAGGTGGTGTGCCGAGTCTTCATTTATTCACTCTAATTTAAGGTTTCGCGTGCCAGTAATACATTTTAAGGTTTTTAGAAGGTCTCTTTCTCTAAGTCTATAATATATAACTAAACTATTGTTGCAAGTAAAGTAAATAAGGTTTTTAAAATGTTTAAGAAGCTTCATTTAAAATTAAATTAAAATGCATAGCCCCCAGACCGGTGGCCAGGACGGGGCAGTGTGAGTGCCATTGAAAATCGGCACGCGTGCCATAGGTTGCCTACCCTGGAGATAGTCTGTGACCTGGGTAATACAGGAGGTCAGCCTGTGTTCCCTGTAAGCTGTGTGCTTGAGCAGTTGCCCAGGAGAGATTCAAATACTGCCCAGCTGATTAGCAGAGCACACACACACACACACAGCTGGCAGCATGTGTTCGGGTGCCCCTTCCCCCACATTGCTCAATTCTGCAGCTGCTCCCAGGACCCTCCTGCTGTGCAGAGGCGGGGGGTGCTGATGTCAGGGTGTCCCCTTGCCCCCATACCCCATCTCCACAGTGCGGGGGGGGGGGGGGGGGTAGGGTTACCATTCGTCCGGATTCCCCCGGACATGTCTGGCTTTTAGAGTTAAAAATAGCGTCCGGGGGGAATCTGTAAATGTCCGGACTTCCCCCCCCCCCCCATGCAGAGCGCGCCGCACCCAGTTGCAAAACGGGAGGGTTGTGTTTCGTGTCGTCACACCCGGCCGGATGGTGCCACTTACATGGGGCTCCGACAGCCAGAGAGAGCCCCTCCTCCTCTCCCCTGCAGCTGACATCACTTACTCCCTCCCCCCTCCCTGTATTCACAGATTACCAGCCGGCAGGTCACACCGGCAGTCTGGAGCTCCTCCCCCTGCTCCTCCTCCCCGGCACGCTGGTCTGAGCAGCAGGGTAAGGGGGCCAGGGGGTCGGAGAAGGGGCAGGGAGGTTCTGGAGGGGACAGTCAAGAGCCAGGGAGCGGGGAGGGGTCGGGAGTTCGGGGGGGACTTTCTTGGGGGGGGGGTGGATAAGGTTTTGGGCAGTCAGGGTACAGGTAGGGGGTAGAGTCCTGGGGGGGCAGTTAGGGTGGGGGGTCTCAGGAGGGGGCAGTTAGGGGACAAGGAACAGGGAGGCTTAGGTAGGGGATGGGGTTCTGGAGGGCAGTTAGGAGCAGGGGTCCCAGGAGGGGTAGTCAGGGGACAAGGAGCGGGGGGGGTGTTTGGGAGTTCTGGGGGGGGGGCTGTCAGGGGGCAGGGGTGGGGAGAGGGATCAGAGGGGTTTAGATGGGTCGGGAGTTCTGGGGGGGCTGTCAGGGGGTGGGGAGTGGTTGGATGGGGCATGGGAGTCCCGGGGGTCTGTCTGGGGGTGGGGGTGTGGATAAGGGTTGGGGCAGTCAGGGTACAGGTAGGGGGTAGGGTCCTAGGGGGCCAGTTAGGATCAGGGGAGGGTCTCAGGAGGGGGCAGTCAGGGAACAAGGAGCAGGGAGGCTTAGGTAGGGGGTGGAGTCCTGGGGGGCAGTTAGGGGCAGGGGTCCCAGGAGGGGGCAGTCAGGGGACAAGGAGCAGGGGGAGGGTTGGGGGTTCTGAGGGGGGCGGGAAGTGGGAGGGAGTGGAAGGGGCAGGGGCGGGGCTAGGGCAGGATGGGGCGGGGCTCCTCCCATCCTCTTTTTTGCTTGCTGAAATATGGTAACCCTAGGGGGGGGGCAGCCTGGCTCAGGACTCCGAGCTGCTGTGGCAAATGGTGAATGACTGAGTGCCTTTCTTAAAGAGACTGTGAGATTTCCCCAGCGGCTGGCTCACACAGTCTCTCTCTCTCCCTCCCTGCCCATGTACCCCATCTCCGCAGAGCTGGGGAGGGAAGACAGCAGGGCTCAGGACAGAGCAGGAGAGCTTTCAGTAAGTCTTAAAAAGACAGTGCACAGCATCTCAAATTTCCCCAGCAGCCAGCCAGCCAGCCCGCCCGCCCCCACACAGAGTCTCTGGGTGTCTCTCTTACAGACATACACAGTCTCTTTCACACTCACCTCCCAACACATATTTGTATTATTGTTAAGTATCAGGGGGTAGCCGTGTTAGTCTGTATCTACAAAAACAACAAGGAGTCTGGTGGCACCTTAAAGACTAACATCCGAAGAAGTGAGGTTTTTACCCACGAAAGCTTATGCCCAAATAAATCTGTTAGTCTTTAAGGTGCCACCAGACTCCTTGTTGTATTATTGTTGTTACTTCTTGGTACTTCCTACAATGCACATATATTCTCTATAATTTTATTCTTTCAACGTGTGTTATTTTAGTGTTTTGACTGGTCTATGCATTTCATAATTTTTATTTCTCTTACACTTGCATTTAATTCTGAGTAGTGAGTTCTAAAATGCCTAACCTGTCCTGGCTGGAGTAATTATCCCTATGGTAACTTTTTAAAATTATATAAGGTTTTTTTGTTTCTACTGGTGGCGCACATCCCTTGATGCACATAACAAAATTTATTCTGCACATGGATGTAAAAATTAAAGGGAACGTTGGTCACAGACCTTCCCAAAAAAAAATAATTCCTTTTGAAGTAGAGCATACCTTTTTTAAAAAAATCCAATCTTGATTTAAAAAAATTGTCAGTCCAGGAGAATTCACCCCACCCATTGGCCAACTGTTCCAATGGGTAATTACCCTCACCGTTAAATGTATACACCGAATGATACTTGCCTCCTTAGCAAAGCTGTTTGAGATCTCAGTATTGCCAACTCCGGATTTTTTCTCTGCAAGTAAAGGGATTTCAGAGGGTCCCGGGGCTCCTCTCACAAGGATGCAAGATGCTTCAGCCCCCTTTCAAAGTTCATCCCTGCTCTCTCTCCCCTCCCTCCCCCACTCCTGTAAAAACATCAAGCAGGGGGAGCAGATTACTCAGCAGCCCAGAACAACTCCACTCGCATGCCCTCTCCCTCCTCCCCTCCTGTGAGAAACAGGAGCAGGACAGCACCTCTGCTCCTCCCCCTGCAGCACCTGGGCTGGGAAAGGGCTGAGGGGAGTGAAGAGTCCCTGGAGCTCCAACTCCCCCAGCCTGGGAAAGAGGAGAGGGGAATGAACAACCTGAGGAGCCGCAGAGGTGAAGCTATGGGGGGAGGTTCTGGGGGACGGGATCAATGGCTGGGCAGGGGACTTGCAGATCTGGGAGCAGAGGCCAAAATCACCTTACCCAATGTATTCAGGAAAGCGGCCAGCACTAATACACACAAACAGGACAGGTAGGGGGGAGGTCAAAAAAAATCAAAAGACAAACCAAGAACCCACAATAGTGTTTGTTTATTTGTTTAGTTTAAAAAAATATATATATATATGATTTTCTGGGCTAATTTCATGATTTTGGGGGAACCGACTTATTTTTGATCTCTTGAGATTGGCAATACTGAGATCTACTGTTAAATAATCCATCTAGTGCTTTTTATTATTTATTATTATTATTTTATTAAAACAGAACCCGAGATTCTCACAATCACTGGACTATGGGAGCAGGAGCTTTACAATCACTGCCAAAAACATGAGAGTTGGCAATACTAATTTCTGGCTCATGGCAAGATGTAGAAGGGCTGGTAATCTCATGCAAAAGCCTGTTCTTGGGACATTTCCAAACCACTTTTTTCAGGCTCAAGGAGAGGTTCAGACAGATTCAATAAGCTTTGGAAAAGCATCTAAAACTTTGGGAACCCAATTCTGCCAGGTGATCCATCCATACAAACATACACTAAAAAAAAGAAAGTAAGGAAATCAATGAGAGTACATCAGGGATGAATGTAGTCCAATAAGTCATTATGATAAGATAACTTCCTAGTTGTATCAATATCAGTGTAAGAGATAACTAAAAATAACTGTACTGATCCCTAGAAAACTAAAAAGGGTTTTCACACTGTTAAGCTGAAAGCTGCTAATGGCTGCCATCCACGGAGCCTTGGACCCAAAGACCTCATTATGCACAATCTGTGTGTCAAGCACCCATCTTCATGCTCAACAGAAGAAGCAATCAAAACCCTCTATGTAATAAATACACAGCTGCAAACAATGGAGGCTACTACACAAGACACTAGGGCTACATCTACACTACAGGGGGGGTCGATTTAAGATACGCAAATTCAGCTACGCGAATAGCGTAGCTGAATTCGACGTATCAGATCCGACTTACCCTGTTGTGAGGACGGTGGCAAAATCGACTGCCGCGGCTCCCAGTCGACGGCGCTTACTCCCACCTCCGCTGGTGGAGTAAGTGCGTCGATTCGGGGATCGATTGTCGCGTCCTGACGAGACGCGATAAGTCGATCCCCAAGAGATCGATTTCTACCTGCCGATTCAGGCGGGTAGTGTAGACCAGGCCTAGGCTGCATGGCAGATCAGAGCTAACCCATACAGACTGGGGGGGGAGGGGAAATCACCTGGTTGCAAACACAGGAGCTAGGAGATTGGGTAGCAGCCTGTGTATGTTGGAGGCAAGAACACCAGAAGAAGGAAGTGTGAGCATGATCCTGAAAGGGAGAAGAGAGTTTCTTGGGTAGAGCTGCTTGAACAATTAATTTTTAAGTTCACTGGAAATTCAAAAAAAAAAAAAAAAAAAAAAAATGAAGAGTTTGTGGGTTTATTTTTTTTTAATTTTCAGCAGTGAAAAGTAAAAATCATTTTGCTTTCCAGTATTTAATATATTTTAAATCAGGTTTTTTAATAAAAAGGTAATTCTAAACAAAAGTTTCAAACTAAAAAATGGAAATGTTTCATTTTGAAAATATTGAAATGAAACTTTTTTTAAAATTTGGGTTTGGTTTTTTGGGGGGGGCGGAGTGAAATAATTTGGGGAAATCAACATGATTTCACAACATTTTTTGATTGACCTGCATCTGCATTTTTCCATCAAAAAAGTATTTGCTCAGAAAATTTCATCCAGCTCTGTTCTTGGACATAGAGCTCACTGGAATGGCAGTCTTGAGGATTTCTGAACAACCAAATTCCTGCTTTTGTTTCCACTGTATTCAAGGAAACAGGACTTAATGTGTATGTTTTGCAAATGAAGATCAAGAGCAGGGTAGGTCCATTACTATTTCCCCCGCTTCATGGAGTAACAGAAATGGTGGAAATGGTAGAAGTGCTATATGACCTTTTTGTTTCAGTTTTCACCAAAAAGGATAGTAGCAATTGGACAGCTAACATACTAAATGCCAGTGAAAATGAGGTAGGATCAGAGGCTAAAGTAGGGAAAGAACAAGTTAAAGATTTAGTCAAGTGAGAGGTCTTCAAGTCACCAGGGTCTGATGGAATACATCCTAGAATCCTCAATGAGCTGACTGAAGAGATATGAGTCATTAGCAATTTTCTTTGAAAAGTCATGGAAGACAGGATAAAGGGCAAATATAATGCCCATCTATAAAAAGGGTAATAAGGACAACCTGGGAAATTACAGACCAGTCAACTTAACCTCAGTACCCCGAAAGATAATGGAGCAAATAATGAAGCAATCAATTTGCAAACACCTAGAAGATTAGAAGGTAATAAGTAACAGTCAACATGTATGTCAAGAACAAATCATGTCAAACCAACTCAATAGCTTTTTTTGACAGGGTAACAACCCTTGCGGATAGGGGGGAAGCAGTAGATGTGGTATATCTTGATTTTAGTAAGGCTTTAGATACTGTCTCACATGACCTTCTCATAAACAAACTAGAGAAATACAACCTAAATGGAGCTACTAGAAGGTGGGTGCATAATTGGTTGGAAAACTGTTCCCAGAGAGTAGTTATCAGTGGTTCACAGTCAAGCTGGAAGGGCATATCAAGTGGGGTCAGGCAGGGATCAGTTCTGTGTCTGGTTCTGTTCAATATCTTCATCAATGTTTTACATAATGGCATAGAGAATACTCTTATAAAGTTTGTGGACGATACCAAACTGGGAGGGGTTATAAGTGCTTTGGAGGATAGGATTAAAATTCAAAATGATCTGGATAAACTGGAGAAATGGTCTGAAGTAAATAGGATGAAATTCAATAAGGACAAATGCAAAGAACTCCACTTAGGAAGAAACAATCAGTTGCACACATACAAAATGGGAAATGACTACCTAGGAAGGAGTACTGCAGAAAGGGATCTGTGGGGTCATAGTGGATCACAAGCTAAATATGAATCAACAGTGTAACACTATTGCAAAAAAAGCAAACATCCTTCTAGGATGTATTAGCAGAAATAGTAATTCTTCCACTCTACTCCATGCTGGTTAGGGCTCAACTGGAATATTGTGTCCCGTTCTGGGCACCACATTTCAGGAAAGATTTGGACGAAGTCCTGAGAAGAGCAACAAAAATTATTAAAGGTCTAGAAAACATGACCTATGAGGGAAGATTGGGTTTTTTTTAGTCTGGAGAAGAGAAGACTGAGAGGGGACACAACAGTTTTCAAGTACATAAAAGCTTGTTACAAGCAGAGGAGAGAGAAATTGTTCTCTAACCTCTGAGAATAGGACAAGAAGCAATGGGCTTAAATTGCAGCAAGGGCAATTTAGGTTGGACATTCGAAAAAACTTCCTAATTGTCAGGGTAGTTAAGCACTGGAATAAAATTTCCTAGGGAGGTTGTGGAATCTCCAGTCCTTTCTTGAGTGCAGAGGACTAGACTAGATGACCTTTCGAGGTCCCTTCCAGTCCTATAATTCTATGATAAGTTTACACCAAGAATATACCTGACTTGTATTAGCAATATGTCATCCAAACAGAAAATCCTGCAAGGCCCTACATTTTGGCTAACCACTTGGACCAAAGGAGCAACCCTATTTTAAGTTCCAGTTTACATCCTGAGCAATCCCATGAAGTACCATTTCCCTTCAGACTCCTTTCATTACATACCTTCTTTTAATTCCCCCCAATAACAGATATTTGTGACTGAGACAGTCACAAAGCTGTCTGTGGGTGGAACCCAGGCAGCTTATTATTTGTCCTTCTAATGCTATAGTTCTCAAAATAAATATTGAAAAATGTATGTAAAATGCCTCTCCTTTTACCACCCTCCTTACCAGCACACTCAGACATCTCAACATTGATTGATTGCATAAGATAAGAGGAAGAAAAGTATGTAAAGCTAAAGAAAGAACAAGCTACCCATGCTCCATGAGGTTATTTGATTAATAAAAAGGGAGGTACCCGACAAAGATCTACCACTGTTTATTGCAATGTACTCTGGTTTTTTAGCTCCAGTGCTGCCTTTTGTGGCATTTGCTTATTAAACATGTTGTTCAAATAAAAGCCATAAAAACAACCACACAAAGAAACAAAATCAGCTTCTACTGCAAATCATTCCAGTTCTCATACTATTCCCTTTAGGCTAGTTTCATGGTTTATTTAATATTTCCTATTTTGTAAATATCAACACATCTAGTTTAACACTTTCCTAGTGTGTTCCATCTTTTTCTCCTACCATTTGCTTTATTTGTCTGCCTTTTTAGATCGTAAGCTCTTTGGGGGAGTAACTGTGCCTTCCTGTAGGTTTGTTCTGTATCTAGCACATTGTGGGCATTCTGAGAAACTAGACCCCATGGGACGATGCAAATGTGCAGAGGATTTTTTTCCTCCATTCAAACATGATATTTTGAAATTTCCAATTGCTAAACATTTCAACCAGCTCTACTGGAAACAAAATAAATATTTTGCAAAAGGCAAAAAATGATTTACTGTATTTCGAAAAACCTCTGATTTAGTATCAGTTACACACAAAACACATTAAGGTCACAAATCAACAACTCAAATGTTCAGAAATGCCAGAGTTAAGGTTGTTTGTGCAACCATAATAATTCAGACCCTTTGTGCATATGCATTATGATACAGTCTTTAATTATGTGAACATAAACCTCTACCCCGATATAACGCGACCCGATATAACACGAATTCAGATATAACGCGGTAAAGCAGTGCTCCGGGGGGGCAGGGCTGAGCACTTCAGTGGATCAAAGCTAGTTCGATATAACGCAGTTTCACCTATAACGCGGTAAGATTTTTTGGCTCCCGAGGATAGCGTTCTATCAAGGTAGAGGTGTACTATTTTTTCCACAGGACCCCTACCTGATTCATTGCATGGGATGGACAGAACTGAATGAGCAGCTATTGAATATTTTGTTTTACCCTCAATGTGTGGCCCCAGGCCTTATTTACTGCACACTCTTCAAGCCCTGCTCTGAAGACAGAATATTGATTTCCTCATGACTATAGTATCTGAGTGCTTCACACAAACAATTTGTTTTCACAACATCATATGAGGTTCGGGCTATAATTATTCCCATTTTACAGACAGGGAGCTGAGGGGCAGAGAGATTAAGGTCAAAAGTGTCCATTAATTTGGGGTGTCCAATTTGAAACACTTAGGATCTGATAATTCACTATTCATGCTCCAAATAATGGGAGTGCTATGACTTCACAACCTACCCCCACTCTACTTATCACCTCTCATTAACTATTGAAAGGTCAAATCCCACCTCCAATCAGCCCAAAATGCCAGCCTCCATCACGTACTGTTTATATTTTCAAACAAAGCACCTTCGTGCTTGCTCCCATGCTACCTCTCATGGCTGGGAGGAGCACAACTAAGTCATTATTCTCCTTCAAATTCTCTTTGGCCATGAAGCCTACAAAGAAATCGACAATGGTTAGGTTGCTGATGTGCTGAGACCAGTCCCTAGAATGCATTGTGTCATTGCTTCCTTGTCCTCCCCCATCTGTCTGTATCCATCTGTCATCTCTTGTCTTCTACTTAGATTGTAAGCTCTTTGGGGCAGGGTCTGTCTTTGTTTTGTGTTTGTACAGAACTTATCACCCCGGGGTCTTGATCCATGACTGGGACTCCTAGGTACTACAATGGTAAAATTAATATGGGGGGAGGGGGAGAGAAGAAAAAAGAAAAATTAATGAAACAGTTGTACAATTTTTTTCTAACATGGGTAAACCAAGTTTCCTCTTAGCTCATTTTTGGAAATGACAACCATTTTTTGCTGAAACTTTCCAGAAAATTTCAGCCCAAAATGTACACACAGCACAAAAATTTTCTACCCAAACTGTTACAGTTTAGCAAAGTTACAAGATGCAACAAAAACGGTCTTATAATGGGCAGCATTGGGAAACCTTAACTACCAACAGTGCTACCAGCACCACCTATTTTACAGATTTTTTTCTCTCCCAACAGATATTGTCCAAAGGGTATTTTAAAACAAAAAAACCAACAACTTTACTACCAGCCAAAAAAAATTCAAGCTGTCATAGGTTAATAAAAACATTTTTCATACTTGCCTCAGGGTGTTCCCCCCCCCCCATGTAAACAAAGTAATTCTGGCAATCAGAAAACTTTGAGCCCATTCTTGAAGCAAAGTCACTTCTACCTGTTGTCATATCTCCAGAATTTCACCAAATTTTGCTATGCAAAGCTGTGTTGACCAGCAGAAGTGACAACAGTTTGTTACCAATTGTACGGTCACTGTCAGTTTTATGAATGCTAGCAACATGAAACAAGCCGATAGTGAACTAGAAGATAGTATATCCCTGACTAACTGAACCCAACCAAAATTAAAAAAAACACACATCTTGGATTTAATGTGATGTTTGCCACTATTATACTCAGGGCTGGCTCCAGGCACCAGGCACCCAAGCACATGCTTGGGGCAGCACCTGGTAAGGGGCGGCGGGGGGAGCGCGTCGCGGCATTCCGCGGGGGGGGGGGCGCTGCGGCGGCACGGCGCTCGGCGGGGGGGGGGGGGCGGGCTCCGGCGGCGTGGCGCTCGGCGGGGGGGGGGGGCGCGGCGCTGGGGGGGGTTCCGGCGGCGCTCGGTGGGGGCAGGCTCCGGCGGCACTCGGCGGGGGGGCGGCGCGGGGCGGGCGCTGGGGGGGGGGTTCCGGCGGCGCTCGGCGGGGGGGGGCGGGCGGGCTCCGGCGGCGCGGCGCTCGGCGGGGGGTTCGGGGGGCGGCGCTTTTTTTTGCTGCTTGGGGCAGCAAAAAAGTTAGAGCCGGCCCTGATTATACTGAGCCCCTCTCCCCTTCCCCCTGTCTTGACTGATAGATTGTAAAGTTTACTGGGCATGGACTAGCAGCATTTACTACTCTGTTTATACAGTGCCTAGGAAAATGGGGCCCTCTTCTTGGTTGGTCCTTACGCACTACGGTAATAAAATAATAATAAATAGTGATAAAACTCCATGAGAGAAGAGAGAGTGAAAAACATGAATCATTACAGCGCACTGTAACATGCAAAATGCAATTCCAATTATAGGGAACTTCCTTTCTGAGGGATTCCAGCGTACTCAGCAAGTGAGATGAACGAATTCAGGATTAGATAAACATATTCTGACTGCAGAATCAATATTATGAACTGAAGGGTCAGCCATATCTAGAGCTGGGGGAATATTGCAAAGAAATTCTATGGATATTTGTTTGCATTTGTACATGAAATTCTCTTCAGAGGTGTTTATGCCCTTTTTGCATTTGTTTCTCAAATAAGCAGGGCCGGCTTTGGCTTTTTGGCCGCCCCAAGCAAAAAAAAAAAAAAAAAAAAAAAAAAAAAAAACCTGCGGTGCGGCCGGAGCCAGGGTGCAGGGGGACTCCCTGCGCTGCAGACGTGCCCCAGCTAGCGGGGGGGAGGGAGAGGGAGCGGGGGGCGGCCAGGGCTTCAGCAGGGCGCTACCAAGCGGCCCCGACCGCTGCGCCGCCTGCTGGGAGGCTCCGCGCCGCTCCGGTTGGCTGGGAGGGAAGGACGCGGACTGCCCTGCTGGGCTTGCTGCAGGGTGCTCCCGTCCTCCGCGCCGCCGCCCCCTACAGGGCGGCCAGAGCGGAACAAAAAAAAAAAAAGAAAAAGAAAGAAAAGCAGCCGTGCCGCCCTAGGATTGGGCGGAATGCCGCCTCGAACTATCTGCCGCCCCAAGCACCAGCTTGCTCGGCTGGTGCCTGGAGCTGGCCCTGCAAATAAGTTACGGACCAGAAAGTTAGTAGACACAGCAAATACAATAGTCACAAAAAGCAACTTTTGCATTTCTGAATATACAAACTGAAAACTTGATTCTAAGAGTGAGACTCATTCACAAAACTATTATTTATTTGGATTAGGATAGGACCTAGAGGCCCCAAGCATGCAAGTATCTTAACCACAAGATCATTTTAGTTTGCTACATATCATTGACCACTGAGCCCAGTCAAAACAGCCTAAACAGTGTATATTCATGTATTATATTGAGTATTCAAAACAACTATACAGACCAAGAATTATTCTCAACAACAAATACATTCAAACAAGAGGTAAAATTCATCGAATCAATTATTCACCCATCTCTACCTACAACCATAAACAAACAGATTAATAGAATATCAAGGTTGCAAGGGACCTCAGGGGGTCATCTAGTCCAACCCCCTGCTCAAAGAAGGACCAACCCCCAACTAAATCATCCCAGCCAGGGCTTTGTCAAGCCTGACCTTAAAAACCTCTAAGGAAGGAGATTTCACCACCTCCCTAGGTAACCCATTCCAGTGCTTCACCCCCCTCCTAGTGAAAATGTTTTTCCTAATATCCAACCTAGACCTCCCCCACTGCAACTTGAGACCATTGCGCCTTGTTTTGTCATCTGCCACAACTGAGAACAGTCTAGATCCATCCTCTTTGGAACCCCCTTTCAGGTAGTTGAAAGCAGCTATCAAATCCTCCCTCATTCTTCTCTTCTGCAGACTAAACAATCCCAGTTCCCTCAGCCTCTCCTCATAAGTCATGTGCTCCAGACCCCTAATCATTTTTGTCGCCCTCCGCTGGACTCTTTCCAATTTTTCCACATCCTTCTTGTAGGGTGGAGCCCAAAACTGTGCACTGGGATGTTGCTATGACCAGTGGGCCACATCTTAAAATCAACAGCCCATTGCAGTTGCTCAGCACTACTGAGGTTTTAGCTCTAGGGGCCACACGCTTGCTTCTACTATATGGAATGGAGCAAAATGAACCAGAAGAGCTCCTGTTTATATGGAAGGGATGAAGTAGTGCTTCTTCAGTATGTTACCTCCAGTCCAGAGATAGGAGCAATTCCTGTGTGATAGCCCTACTGGCTCCGCATTATTATATGTGGGTCACACTCCCATTTCAAGGAGCAAGGACAGCCATAAGCAGTCCATGGCAACAGCAATGAGGCCAAGGGCTGGGACTCAATGCAGGGACTCAAGAAACAGATCTTTAGCTGCACCAAAGTTGAAGGGGGGTGGGGGGGGGGCAGGCGCAAAAGTGCCTTTACAACACCTTTGCACTTAACCAACCAGCCCAAGCCCAGAGTATGAGAGAAGCATGAGGACTATTCCAACTAGCACTGACTGCCACTAGTCCCAAGGAATCAGTGATGCATTAGGACCCCACCAAGCACAGCCTTTTGATCTGGCCACTAAGCTTGTGGGGAGTATATGGGCCATTACACCAGTAATGCAATGCAAAGAGGCTGCATCACAGCCTAGATCTAGGTCAGAATCTCCATGTTGATGGCCCTGGACTCTGCAATGTTGATATCTGTGGTTTTAAGAGGGCTGAAAGCCTGGGAAGGGGTATGACAGAGTAGGAACCTGTGGACAAGCTGTCTACCTAGCTTAGGCATTTATATATACCATTACTGTGATATTGAGCACCTCGTAAGTTTTAAAGTATTTATCTTCACAAAACCCCTTTGAGGTAGAAGTGCTATCACCCCCCAATTTTCAGATGGGGGACAGAAGCAGAGAGACACTAAGGGCTTGTCTATGCTACTCCTGAGTAACTCCATGTGTGGACACTTGTTCCAGAATAAGAATTCCTGTTTAGCTTAACCCACAGAGTATTCAGAAAGACCTGATCAGGAAGAAATGTAGGCAAGCCCCAGGAGACTTACCCAAGGTCACTCAGGGAATCCGCAGCAGAACAGAAGATTAAACCCAGGTTTCCCAAATCCTAAACTAGTGCTCTAACTGCAGGGGCATCCTTCTGCCACATTCCTGCTGCGTGCATGTGTGTGTGTTCGTTCGTGTCCCCAGGAATAATCTGGCTCTTGGGATCTGTCCATTTAGAAATCTGTTTGCTTAAAAAGAAAGAGTTAAGGTGTATGGCTACAAACTACTCCTAGCAATCACAGAAACTTAGTACAAATAGTAAAGTTTTAGTAACAGAGGAAATAAAGCTAAGCAAAACAATAGTTTGTAACTTCCATCAATAGCTAGGGACAACTGTATTCTTCACTACCATGTAAAAATGTACCTTTTTTTTAAAAAAAAAACTTCTATAATGTATTTGAGTATTAATGCCAATGGCTAAAGTTTAAATTAGGGTGTCACTTAAAATTAAGATACCAGCATTAGCTGGGATTCAAACATCGTTTTATGCAAATTATGAAGGAAGGGACCTGCACTGAGTATTCTGCTCACTGCCATTATTTCAGCCTGCCTAGGAGCTTACTTTAAACAAATTTTATAACCCAAGCTGTATCCGCCTCATTTATTATGAGAGCCCTTTTAATTTTTAATGGAAGCCGCAACTTCATTCTGAGCCCCAACATCAGGGAGGTTGCAGGTGAAGGCCAGCTGGGGACAGAGCTACATTGTTTTACTATTAGCATGGGAAGAGACTAACAAACCATGGCCCCAGGCCTTTAGGGATGTACCACTTGGGATTCAGTAACAGCAGCTATAGCTTTCTGTGCACACGATTCAATATTTCCGGGAAATGAGCCCAACATGGACTCACTATCATTGAATGATAACATTGTGTCATTAGCTATAGCTTTAGCTATCATCTAAAACTAGATGTGAAGTAAAATGGTTTAAGATAAAGCGCAACCATTATTAAGGGTTGGTCGAGGCAAGAGGGTGAGAAAGAGCCGCTAAATGCTGTAACAGGCTATAGTTTCGCTCTCATTATTTTCAGTTCCCTATGGACACGCATACGCATGCACAAAAAGCTTAGAGATTGACCTAGACGAATGGCCGTGGCAGCCAGTCCCAGGGCTGATACACATTTGCTTACAGTGAATTACAGAAAATGGCTGTTTTCTAGATGTAACTTTGAAAATAATCAATCTTGTGTCAAATATGACTGCAACAAATGCATGTGGTAGGTTCAATCAGTTGCAGATCCCCCTAGGTTTGGTTTTGAGCTAGAGGAGGTAACTAGTTCAAGCAGGCAAGGATATCCTTCTAAACTCAAACTGGGTAGTGACTCCGATATAATCTGAACAGAGGTTTATTTTAAAATGCCCATGTACTTCTCTGTACTGTAAGAATAATGTCTAGCTGTGAGTAGGAACGCGTTACTGTGTGAGGAAGTACCTTGATTAAAGAACAAGCATGCAATCTCCACAGTTTTTGCAAAGGAGAGCTCAGCTCAGATGTAGTATCTGGGTTTCACTGAGGTTCCTTCTTTACCAAATTTTCTAGCTGGATTCACTAGGCACGAGGAGGGCAAACAACTTGCACAGTTGGTGGCTTGGCCAAGATCAGTAGCCTAGATCCTCCTCATTCACGGTCTTTTGATCTGACCAGTCGGGCACAAAATTCCAAGGGTTTTACGTGTGTCCCCCCCGACTGGTGAGGCCGGTTTAATAAGTGATGAAAATTATTTAATCTAAGGGCCAAATCATGCAAGCCCTCAGACTGTGCAACTCTAGGGTTACCATACGTCCGGATTTTCCCGGACATGTCCGGCTTTTTGGTCCTCAAATCCCTGTCCGGGAGGAAATTCCAAAAAGTCGGGCATGTCCAGGAAAATAGGGAGGGGTCGTGGGCCTTGGATCCGGGCTGGAGCCGCTGGGGCCAGAGCCAGAGCCGCTGGGGCCAGTGGTGCTCGGCCGCCGGCCGGCGCCGCTCGGCCAGGGCCGGGCCCGAGCCGCTCGGCCGGAACCGGGGCCCGAGCCGCTCGGCCGGAACCGGGGCCCGAGCCGCTCGGCCGGAACCGGGGCCCGAGCCGCTCGGCCGGAACCGGGGCCCGAGCCGCTCGGCCGGAACCGGGGCCCGAGCCGCTCGGCCGGAACCGGGGCCCGAGCCGCTCGGCCGGAACCGGGGCCCGAGCCGCTCGGCCGGAACCGGGGCCCGAGCCGCTCGGCCGGAACCGGGGCCCGAGCCGCTCGGCCGGAACCGGGGCCCGAGCCGCTGGGACCGGGGCTGGGGGTGCTCGGCCGGAACCCGGGGCCCGAGCCGAGCTGGAGTCGCCGGGGCCGGAGCCGCCAGGGCCGGGGCAGGCCGGAGCCGCTCGGCCGGAACCGGGGCCGGCGCCCCAGGGCCCGAGCCGGAGATGCCGGGGCCAGAGCCGCTCGGCCGGGGGGGCCGGACTGGGCCGCGCCTTCTCGCACACACACCCCCTGCCACCGCCCCAGCTTACCTGCTGCTTGCCTGTTTCAGGCTTCCCGCGAACATTTGATTCGCGGAAGCAGGGGAGGGGGAGGAGCAGGGGGTGGAGCGTTCAGGGGAGGGGGCGGAGTTGGGGCAGTGACTTTGGGGAAGGGGCAGAGTTGGGGTGGGGCCGGAGCGGGGAAGGGGCGGAGTTGGGGCGGGGAAGGGGCCCCGTGGAGTGTCCTCTGTGTTTTTTAAAATATGGTAACCCTATGCAACTCTCCCCAAAGACGAGCAGAGGCTTGATTCTCCACTCACTTGCACCTTGTGTTGTCATTCACACACCTACGCACATCATCAGAAGGGTAGCATTACACATCCACTTTGCCCAGGTGTAAATGACTACATAAAAGGCACTAGGGCTTTGCAGGTTCAGGTCCTAAGTGTTTTCTCCTCTCAGATCTTCCTACAATATAACAATTAAATAGACAGTGTCCTTAGGAGCTGCTCATGTACTAAAAGGAAACAAAAAACCAGCACTAGTCGATTGATTCATCCTTGAAATAGGAACAGGACCGCACTGCACCAAGAGAAGTAATGAACTGAAAGCATGACTAAAGGCAGAACAGTCTCATGGTTAGTATTAGCTATTCACATTTAAGAAAGACACATAAAATACTAACAGAATGCCCAGTACTGCAGCCTTGCAGGCCACATGCAAACACTGGTCAGCACTTATGCACTGTTTCCTGTGGCCCATTTTAACAACAACAATTGTTATTTGGACTGAATGCAACCAGCAAAGGGCCCAACAACAAACAATAATAATACAATGAATTAGATTTAAATAGGGCCTTTCATCTCAAAGAATCCCCAAACACTGAACAGACTGAGCTAGATGGTGTCTTGTTCTGCACTGACTAACAAGGCAAATTAGTCACAATCACAATCTGGTCTTTGCAAGGATATTTTTAATGGAAGCCATGATTTCATTCATAATTCCTACGTCACTGATGTTGCAGATGAAGGCCAGCTGGGGACAGGGTGGCATTTGGTGGTTTTAACTTTAGCATGGAAGAGGCTAACACATCTTAGCCCCAGGCCTTCGGGGATGAAACACTTGGGATTCGGTAGCATAAGGGACAGTTTTTCATTTGCACAATGCTCTTTTCTCGAGACATCAGCCCAGAACAGACTCACTATGATTTAGGGTTGCCCACTTTGTAATTGCACAAAACCGTACACCCTTGCCCCACCCCCATTCACTCCACCACCCCTCCTACCCTCACTCACTTTCACTGGGCTGGGGGTTGGGGTATGGGAGAGGGTGAGGGTTCCAGTTGGGGCACACCCCCACTCTGGGGTGGGGCCAGGGATGAGGTGTTTGGGGCGTACGAGGGGGCTCCAGGCTGGGGCCAAGGGGTTTAGAGCATGGGAGGAGGGTTGGGGGGTTGGAGGGGGTATGGGCGCTGCTGGGGGTATGGGCTCTGGGGTGGGGCTGGGGATGAGGAGTTTGGGTGCAGGAGGGGCTCAGGGCTGGGGATTGGGGTGTGGGACGGGGTGCAGGGTGTGGGCTCTGGGAGGGAATTAAGGTGCGGGAGGGCAGCTCAGGGGTGGGGCAGGGGGTTCAAGTTGCGTGCTTTGGCTGGGCGGCGCTTACCTCAGGCAGCTCCTGGAAACAGCCAGCATGTCCAGCGTCTAGGCCACGGTTCCTGGAGCCAGACATGCCGGCCATTTCCAGGAGCTACACGGAGCCAGGGCAGGTAGGGAGCCTGCCTTAGCCCTGCTGCATCGCCAACTGGACTTTTAGTGGCCCAGTCAGTGTTTCTGACCGAAGCTGCCAGGGTCCCTTTTCGACCGTGCGCTCCAGTTGGGGGGGGGGGGGGGGAGGGGAGGAGAAAGACAACTGGCAACCCTGATACTATTGAATTCAAGTAATTCAGTTGCAGTGCCAAGAGCTATGCTGTGCTGATGTAACACCACATCACTATGGATCACCAGCAGGGACTTTCCTCAAATCAAAATCCTTTACCTCTTAAGCTACAGGAACTTCATTCACTGGTTGCTGCAGGAGGCAGTTACTGACTGTGTGCACCAGCCAGTTGGAGCGGGACACAGTACGCATAGCTGGTGTACTATGCAAGGCTCCCAGACAGGGCAAGGCAGGGCTCAATGGGCAACAGTGCATTTGTCTTCTTAAGTTACTCCTTCCTTGGTTGTCTACCTTTCCCAAGTGTTAATACTGGATGGATTAGTCCCTGCAGGAGGCTATGCTGGTTAGCCTGAAAATGCAACAATCACTCTCCTGGCCAATCACCAAGGACTGAACCAGAGACCTCCAGACCTGAAAGCACAAGCTGCAACAACATGAGCTAAAGAGCCAAGACTCTCTAGCTGGGAACCATGTGGACTGGCACACCGGGGGAGAGGGTACTTGTAACTCACCCCCGAGCCACACAAATTTAGCACAGCACGCCATGACTTGCACCTTGTCAAATGTGCACCTTAACTTGGATGGGAGGGTCTTCCAGAGATCTAGCTTTCATGTCACGATTTACCTTCATCCCTGTGTGGATGCAGAGAACTGAATATGGCTCAGTCAATCCCTCTGCAAGATCCCACATGGGTCATGTGCTTCTGCATAACCTCCTTTACGATATTGCAACTTCCTTGTAGCACATCATGGGAATACAGTCACCTCCACAATGCAATGCAACAACCATTTTGCCTCAACAATGCAACATGCCATTTAATTAACGCATTATGAGGTTGTTCATTTTTGCTCCTTGTGAGGGGCACACCTGTCCTTTAAAACATGGCCTTTTATCTGACAGTTGTCACCTGTAAACACACAGTATTTCTGAAAGAGCCTGTAATTAATACTTCATTGTACCAATGGTACAGGGGGTAGAATGCGGTACAGCAGATGTAAGACTGCTCTAGCCCATCATATGGCTCTTAAACATCCTTTTACTTGCTTCTTTGGGCATCCATCTGTGGCACGCTGGTATTGCATTTGAGTCAGTGAACCCTAGCCTCCTGGTCCCTGCAGTCTCCAGTGACTTTTTGGGAGGTATTTCTCAGAGAAAAAAAATTATATATTTATATCAAATTAAATGCAAAAAACCCAGAAGCACAAGGGTGGAGAATATCCTTTGGTAATCTTTGTACACAAAACCGTGTGCAAAATATACCATTGCTGCCAAAGATGCCATTAGCCCTCTTTGTGACCCCTTATGAATGGAGCACCTTCCCTTAATTGACCTGTAGACCACTGTACTCTCCTTCAAATCCCTCCTAAAGACCAACTCAACAGCAACATTTACAGGTTGGTGGACTAATATTGGCTCGGTTGAGGGCCATTTGGGGATTGCTTATCTCATTGTTAGGTATTATTTGTATTACATTAATACCAAAAGTCCCCAATCAAGGTGGGATCCCCATTGTGCTAGGCACTGTACAGACAAAAAAAAACAAACAGTCCCCACCCCAAAGCTCTTACCAGAAAGACATGGCAGATGGAAGGGATTACTTAGGTGTTAGTCTTTGAGGCAGGAACCGTCTTTTTTCCCCCAGTTTGTACAGCACCTAACACTATAACTGGGGCTCCTAGGTGCTACCATACTAGAAATAAATTCATCATTATCCTCATTTTACAAATGAGGGAACTCAGGGAGAAAGAGATTAAGCATTACACTACAAGTCTCTCAGAAAGCCAGGAATTCAACCATTCTCCTTTTCTTGTATTGTATGTTTTATCTCTTCCCTCATTTTTAGCAGGTTGCTTTGCTTCTTAGATTGACAACTCTTCAGGGTAGGGACACTTACTTTCCCTCTTGGTGTTGACAGCACTTCGCAGAATGTAAGCACTGTGAAAATAATACAAATCAGTAATGAAGAAAAAAAAACTCTCCATCGTATTATAAACTCAGGCTACCACCTCTAAAAGTTAGCTATATTGTAATTTTTTTATGAAGTTGCATACATTTGCAACAGAGCTTTATGGGCTCGTCATGAAATGCTAGAGGCGTGTGTATGTGTTGTGTTCTCGCATTTACCAGTACTAAGCTTATTGCACTGTGAATATATTTGTATTATACAGGGCATAAAGTCTACAATCTAGTTGCTTCTTCATTACTGTGCAGCATCAGAGTAATGAATCCATTATGGTATTCCTATTTGGAAGCCAAGTAATTGGCCATGTAACTCTGCATTCGCACATTAGAAGCTATTGAGTGTGAACGCCTTTACAGTACTGTCACAGTTAGCACTATGCAACCTTTTCATTTCTTTTTTAAAGTCTATACAAATACAACATGTAAGAAATCATGTCCTGAATAGTTAATTTGAATAATCTATCAAACTTGATCTAATATTCCTCTCTCAAAAAATACATTAGACGACAGCACGGACTCATGGTGATAAGTACATCTGCCCTTGAAAAAAATAAATAAATCTGACCTTGCATCAATTCTGTAGTGTCATTTTAAGATACAGTTAAAGATGCAATATAAAATAATCTCACTGATTAATTTACAGTATAATCAGCATCCTGACTTGCATGGCCATATAATGGGTTTCCAAATAATAATAGAGCCATTGTTATGATAATGCTCTCTAATACAGGAACAATTTTTCATACACTACATAACATTTTTAGGCCCCGATCCTGCATCAGGATCCACTATCCCTACACCTTTTCAGCATAGTGGTAGGATGTTATTGAGAGCTATAAAGAAGAAGGGTAGCCCAATGGTTAGGGCACTAGCCCAGGACTTTGGAGACTCAGGCTCAACGTCCTTCAAGTTACTGGGCTCAGTACAGGAGTAACTATATGAAATTCAGTGACCTGTAATACAAGGTCAGACTAGATAATCTAATGCTCTCCTCTGGCTTTAACCTCCATGACTATGGCGATATAAACACTTTAAGTAGATATGCCTTGACTTTCTAAAGTGTGGAAATTCTGGTTTATAACAAAAATACATTAGCTTGGTTCATCACCCTGGAGGTGTATTCGATTGTGTTTTCCCACACAGCGCTTGTCTATACACGGAAGTTGCACTGGTTTAGCTTGAGCCACATTAGTTAAGCCACTGCCACTTTTGTATGTGGACTTCCTTATACTGGTTTAAAGCTGGTTATATCCATTTTGCTTTCATCTATTTTTTTCAGCTTGTCATATCAATTTGATCATTTACACCCAAAAGCTGCACCAGTTTAACTACATCAGTATATAAAAACAAAAACAAACAAACAAATCACACCTTTAGCTAAATTGGCATAACTCTACGAGTGGATAAACCCATACATAAGCCACAAAATTCACTAACTGGCAGTGGCTCCATCCACTGATTTAGATTAAAGACGTTCTTCCCTAAATTATAACCCAAAATTCCTATGGCACAACCGCAGTATCCTACTTTCTCATTACAAAGGCTGCCTTACAACTTGCAATGAATACTTATGATTAGAACATGAAAGGAATGATTTATAACATGAAGGTAACAATATCGCTATTGTACAGTATTTCAGAGGAATGTGCAAATATAGGGTTTAAAGAAACCTCAAGTACTGTTTGCAGAAGTGTAGCTTATGTTCTTATAAAGTCATTGATGCTATCAGTGGCACTCCAAATTATTATATGACTGGCAAGCCAAATATTACCAGGAGGGGGAAACATTGCTTGAAATGGAGTAAGAATCTTATCCAAAATGGGATTACCTGTAATGACAAACTAACAGCAACATTAAAAACTCCCACTAGCAGAAGGCATACAATGGGGCTTTTATGATTTAAATGAAGGACACTACAAACAACTCTTCGATAGCTTCACGCCGGGCTATTGTTCTGCTGGAGTCAGACTTGATTAGGATGCACTTCCCTATTTTATGAACACCTGTGTCTAAAGACCAGGAATAATTAGCTTAGCCATACCATTTCACTCGGATAATTGTGTAATTTGCCATGCCTTTCAGACCCAGGACAGCTGGTGCTATTGAAAATCACCTCAGGATTAGGCCTGAACTCTCAGGCCTGACTCTTTGGGGGCTTCTTAAGTATCCATGGTAACATACTTAGGCTGCAAATTATCATCTCTAATAATAACTGGTAAAGTCTATTTTACTTTATTCTAGTTATAGCCATAATAAAAGATAACATAACAATTGAATAGAAGTTTGTGAGCTGAATAATATTATTGCCCCTTGTCTAGGAATGAATCAGCACATATGACAAAAAGACCTTCTGTCTATGAGTTATTTTTCTTTTCAATCATACCTGTTCAGTTGCTTTTGACTTTTAGGGGGCGGGGGGCACGGTGGAACCACCATTCCCTCTGTATGTAGTGGGGAAATTACGTTAACAGGACTGGTCAGCGCTAATTGATGCAGTTGCCTACAGCTGCACAGTAATAAGAAGGTGGGTAATTTTATGGAGGGATCCTCAGCTGCAAGGAGCTTTGAAAATGCATTCCCCACCCTCTGCTGAATCTGTTCTGCAGCTTAACTGTGGATAGGTGAGCACAAAGGTGACAGTACAAAATATTTAACTCTGCCCATACACTTCATGGGGTTCCTGAATACTTCACTGGTCACTTCAACTTGATTACGCTCTAATGAAAGAGACAGCCAGGCAGTGAAAGCTACCAAAGGCTACCTGGAGAGCTCCCAGCCCTGCAGAGCTGAATTGCTCAAGTTCCACTCTGCCGCAGAAGCAGGATGCAAGAAGCTTGCTTAGGGAAGTTGCATACCCTCATAGATAAATGTCTATCAGGGATGGTCTAGACAGTATTTGGTCCTGCCATGAGGGCAGGGGACAGGACTCGATGACCTCTCAAGGTCCCTTCCAATCCTAGAGTCTATGAATCTATGAATCCCAGCTTCTTTCCTACCTCCATGAGGGATTTATTGATTGGTGGGGTGTGCCAGTGTGTAAATTACCCATTTTTAAAATTAAGATGCTCCCTCCCCATGTGCTTTGGAGGTGGAAAAGCAGAGCAAGAAATCTGTCTTCCACAAGCTCCTCTTTTCCTCCTGGCTGAGTTTTGAACAGTGATCAGCCAGTAGTTCTCTTTGTGCCACACCACCCCATTGTGCCTACCCACTTCCTTGGCTGATACTCAGTGCATCACCTGATGTGAACAACTTAAATGTACTCCCTGATAATCCTGATTGCCACCCAGAGCTATCAAGCCTTGCACACACTGTGAGGGAGGGAGCAGTGTAAAGCCTAAACCAGCAGGAGGCCATCACTGCTGAAGGGGAAGTACCCAGGCAGAGTACAGAAAACCATTTGCAGCTACATAGCCAAGGAGCTTCTGGGGGGACACAGGTGTAGAGGCAGTTTTCTGCTTGCTAACACCCTTTGCACAGTGAATGAAGTTTGCCAGGGAGGGTACAACTTGCCACTGCCCCTTAACACCTGCATCTTCTTCTAGAAGTTCTTTTAAAAAGCAAGTATATGTATAGAGTAAGGGCTAGTTACTAACATCGAGAGGACCCAGATTGCCTGATCACACTTGGAATACTCATCCAAGGGCAGAGGGCTCAAGCCCTAGCTCTAACTGGCATGGAGTATTAGGGCCAGATCCTAGAAAATGCCAAAGACCCTCAACACTGGTTGACTTAAACTAGAAGGGAAAGTCCTTGCCATCTGGCAGGATCAGGCCTTAAAGCACCACATCCTGCTCAGGCAGCAACATGGAAAAAAATAGACATCATTTTATACAGTTTTATAATTTACGGTACAGGAGCACTGTGCTGTGCCTTGATGAAAAGGTGAGAAAAAAGAAACAGACCTGGAACATATATATATTTTTTTTAATGTTTTACTTCAAAATGTTTCCTGAGCCAGCTACTCAGCTGTCACTGAGATATGCTTGGCATAGCTGAGCAGAGGTAGATGGTGAAAAGGCAGCTTTAAAATAAGGTGACTAACTCCTCCTTGGGTTGCTATAAATTAGGTCTAGTTGACTTGGCCTTTCAGGTTGGCGGGGACTGTCAGCACTCAGGGGCAATCCAACCACATTCCCTTTTTACCTTAAAAATAACAGGAGTACTTGTGGCACCTTAGAGACTAACAAGGTGCCACAAGTACTCCTGTTATTTTTGCGGATACAGACTAACACGGCTGCTACTCTGAAACCTTTTTACCTTGAATATGCCCAGTGCTGGGGGGGGGGGGGGGAGGTGGGGGGGGGCAGGTGGGGAAGAAGAGCATAGAACTGGTTCTGCGCAACTTGGAGATTCACCAATTCTATGATACAGACCAGTGGGGTTTGGGGCTGCTTTGTACAGAATGTCGCTGAGGACTGAGCCCAATCTTTTTAGCCTTTGTGCCAGTAATAGATGGAATAGTGGGAACTAGTGAATGTTGAATGTCTGCTCCCACGTCACCTCTTCCGCCAAAAATTTGTCACAGTGTTGTAAGATCATTTGAAATGTAAGAATTGTTTTTCCTTGCCTCTGCAAAAAAAAAATAAAAAAAATTCAGTATGATCCAAAGGTACAGTATGTCTTACGTCAAGCCCTATTTTCCAACCATTTGTCCCTTTCATGGGACCAGTTTCCATTTAAGTTGCAGAATTCACACAATTTATTATTACTGTTTACATTACTGTTGCACAAGGAGGCCCCAGATAAGATCAGGGTCCTATGACAAGTTATTTTACTCACCGCTGGACAGTGCTGCCTCCTAGCGGTTCTGGGGATTAGCACTCTCAAGCTGATGCCCCTTCCGGCTGTTACACCCTGGAAGTTTCTCCTCTGCAGCCCTTCTCTTACTCCAGGAACTGCAGCATGGTCTTTGTGACTCAGCCCTCTGGCTCGGTCACTATTGTGGTTTCCCCTTCTGGGAGTGGGGGTAGTGTATCAGGCAGTCTTCTGCTTCATTGCCTCATAGTGCCATTCCTGCAGTGGCCAGCAGGTGAACCTGGGCCCACCCTCTACTCAGGGTTCTGGCTCAGGGACCCTCTACAAAACAGAGAAGGTCTGTTCCCTACACCTTGCTGCCTTTCCCTGAGCTGCTGCCATACCTCCTGGCCTGCCCCACTCCTCTGGATTTGCCAGTCTCTTCTCTCTCTCCTCCCAGAGAGTCACCTCCAAACAATCCTCTGTCTTCCTAGGGAGTGACTGCAACCTTTCCCAGCAACCCCTTCTGTTTCCATTTTCCTGTCTTTTATAGAAGCCCCACCCATTTCTTGCAGGTGAGCTTCTCTCTAATTAGCTGCCTCCAGCCTAAAGCTCTCCCCCCTTTGCAGCCTCATTAGCTGATTGGGCCCGTGGTCTAATTCAGCTCTTGCAGGGCCAGAGAGGAGAGCACACCCCACCACAGGTCCCAAACTCAGAGACTTAGAAACATACAAGATGACACTGAGAATTTTACAAAGTAATTGGACAAGACAGACAAAGTATTGCTATCACTATTTTAAGATGGGGACTAAGGCACAGAGAGATTAAGTGACTTGCCCAGGGTCCTACAGGCAAAGTGCGTGATAGACCCAGAAATTGATCCACATCTTCTGAGTCCCAATCCACTATCTTAACTGTAGGGCCCTCCCTTTCTTTCCTGAACAGCTGGAATGCATTCACCTCTGTAATTTTTCATGTATCAATATGCCACATCATAGATTCTTGGCCATGTGATTAAATGCTCATCCAAAACCAGCAGGGTCAGTGGGGGAAATTGTGGAGGAGGTAGCACAAAAGGCCAAGGTACACCTTGATCATGAAAGCGAAATTTAGAGATTATCACAGAAGTCAGGTGCATAAATTCATGCTTCCCCCATGATCACCACTGATATGACAGATAATTCCTGCAAGACAGCAACCTTGGCAGCATTACAAGGGTAATATTTTCCCAAGGATGAAACATTCCTATATAATTTTTTTTAAGTGCGTTCAGAAGGAATAGGCTACCGTCCAACATGTACGTCTCCTTGTTTCTTCACTTTCTCTGTGAACTAATTTATAGTGACCAGTGAACAACCGTCCATCAAAAAGACTCTGGAAAGGTAAGGGGGGGGGGGGAAAGCACACACACAGAGGACAGATTCTGTCCTGAGTTAGAGTAGCTTTGTGCCAGTTGGGCGGCACAAAGCTAGCAGATCCATAGCCTCTGGAGGATTCCCCTAGCAGCTCTCATGCTACCCTCCTCCCTGGGCTACTGGGTGTAGCTGGGGAGAAGGGGATTGATTTACCCTGGTGATCCCAGCTGCCAGAATGGCCATTTGAGGCAGTTGGCATAATTTAGAGCAGCCCTTGGGCAGCTCTAAATTGTATTTTGGAACCAGACCAGCACTTGGCAGCCTGAGAATCGAGTGGTTTAAAGAAACTTTAACCCCCACCAACCTCAAGCAGTCCCAGGCCAACAAAAAACAAGGCTCTAGCATCATATATGGGCATAATTATTAAATTAAATCTTGACATACACTTTAGTCTCAAAAGTAGGGTTATGCTAAAATAAGAAGTTAAAAAGACTGACATTGCTAGAAGTGTTCTCTTTGGTTTCAATGAAGGCAGGTTTTTCATGTGGAGTAAACATTTCTCTGAGACGTGTATCAGAAGCAGTAAGTGAGATAAATATGCTCTAACAAATCCATAGTCATCTAGAACTTCTCAGTAGTCACTGTGCTGCCACTCAGAACATCGAAGGGACCCAGGGGATAGAATTCAGATCATCCTCTTTCAAAAATACAGATCTAACTGATGCTGGCAGACCAGGTCATGTCAGAATGTATTCTGGTCAATTCACCTGCATATTAGTATTGATCAAAGTAATTGTTAGCTGTGTAAAAGTGTATTTGGTGTTTAAACATCATAAAACTAATGGGATGTTACATGCATTGTTTTTACTTATCTGTATCCTGTCATAATGTAATAGCAAACATTTACATTGTAAATACCCCTGTAACTAAATAACATCAAAGAAGCCTTGTGGAATGCTAATGAAGGATTTCATCAGAAAAGTTGCTAGTTCCAAAGTAAATAGTCATTGTGTGTGATAACCTGAGGACAGATACTCAAAGTGCATTCCTCACTCATGGTCATCAAAGGAAAAGCCCATGTGAGAGAGGCTGTCAGCTTGCCTTCTGGGAGAAGAAGATATAAGAATGGATTCAAAGCAAGATCCTTCATCTCTGAACTGTTTGGACTCTTACAAGGAAGTGTACCAGATGCAAAGCAGAGAGCCCCAAAGACAACCTGAGTACTTGTAATAAACTGCCAGTTTCCTAAATCATTTGGAGTTACAAACTGTGATTCACCTGTACATATTTTACCTGCTTTAACCTCTCAATAACTCCTTTTTTTTAGCCAATAAATCTTTAGTTAGTTTACTATAGAATTGGTTGTCAACATGGTCTTTGGTGTAAGATCTGGAGTATCAATTGATCTAGGGTAAGTGACTGGTCTCTTGGGACTGTGGTGTGATTTTTGGGTTAAGTGACAATTATCACAAAGTTCAGTTTGTCTGGGTAACAAGATAGGCAAGAGAGTCTAAGGGGACTGTCTGTGACTCCAATGTAAGACTGTTACAGTGATCCAGTTCACATTTGTTACTGGTTTGGTGAAATCTAATTATAGAGCACACCACCAGCTTGGTGTATCTGCCCTGTTTCTCACAGTCTGCCCTGAGGTAGGCACTCAGAGTTGTGAGTCACTCCAGACAGCATGAAACTAACCACTTGAGCTAAAGTAGAATCTTTGCTGGCCATTAGCAGTGTAACATCTATGATACTCAGCTGAGCAGTTTCAATTCTATATAGTATGGGGCAGGAGCACTCATTTACTCGCTGAAGATTTTTGCTTTAATGCTTAAATTAAAAACAAAATTGCTTTTACCAAAGTTTATAAGATACCATGAAAACATTTCTGTTCAACTCTTTTTCCCCCTAAACAACCCCCTGTTTAGAATCTGAATGGGCCACGACTGGTTGAGTTTCTCTCTGCCCCTTTCAGAGGCAGAATGTGATTTGCTAACATCTAACCGTAGGGTTGCCAACCCTCCAGGATTGTCCTGGATTCTCCAGGAATTAAAGATTAATCTTTAATTAAAGATTGTCACGTGATGAAGTCTCCAGGAATTCGTCCAACCAAAGGTGGCAACACTATCTAACAGGCTTGTCATTTTTTCTATTACTGCTCATGGGTGTCTGTGTTTTCACCTTTGGCCTTTGTAGGTAAATGTTATATTAATGCTTGTCCTCAGGGTAAATCAGTCTCCAGGGTTCTGCCTGATGGGAACTCCCCTTACTCACTCACCACCTCTTAATCCTGTATATATCTTAAGGCCTGACCTTGCTGAAGTGCTGAGTAACCTTGATTCCCATTAAAAAGCTGAAGGTGCTGAGTAGCTGAGACAACAGAATCATGCCCCAAATGGATGGTGCAGGGAACTTCATCACAACTCTTTAACTAATGTAATAAATGAAATTACTCCTAAAGAGTTCCAGGTTGGTGTAATATTATTATTATAAACCAAGATCTGAATGAGCGTCCCTGGCCATCTATCAATGAACTTAGGGGAAAAGGCCTTAGGAACAGAATGTGTTTGCATAGAGACAGCTACTTTGCCTATGTGCTCCGCAGACAGACTTGCTTTCCCCAAGTGTTCCATTTTGGCTGTTTTAGGTTAAACTTCACTTTAATCTTGAATGCAGCAGGGTAATTAAATATTATTATCCTTACTGTATGACTAAAGGGCAACAGAACTGTACTTAATATGGCCTGAGGGGGGCCCCTAATTTTAACCTCGCTCTCTAAGCAGGGGGTAATGATGCCAAATCCAAGTGAAAGTCAGAAGGGGTGGGAACAGGTGACCCTACCTAGTGGTAGGAACTCTACTTAAAGAGGTACCATTTGAGCCTCCCCACAGCCTTTAAAAAGAAAGCTGTTCAGACTAATAGAGTCCTTGTTTCTGCTCAGTGATCACTAGAGCTGAAATCACTGATAAGCAGGTGGTGGTGGGGAGAGCCTTAGACCAGGTGTGTGGACAGCGTTGTGGTGAAAGACAATGCAGAGAGGTTCCCCACTAATCAGGAAAAGCTTTACTGAATGATGGAACCTCGGACCACAGCATTGCAGCTAGAGGCAGAAGTGGCAGAGACAGAGGTGAGCAGCAGTAGCTGAGGAGATATTGCTCCACGCTTCCCACTCCCAAGAGCGGAAAGTGAACCCATGTGAATGCACCCCTGAATTCTGGGACTTCGCTGATTTCGGACAACACAGCATGAGTGGGATGCAGCGGCAGGATATGGGTTTGTTGTGTTAAAGGGACATTTGTCCATTAGACTTTCATACCACAAGGTGGGAAACTGAGGCAAAGGACTACTGTCCTAGATACGGTGGGGGTAGTGTTTACATATGGTTTGCATATTTTTCATTCATTGTTGCCATGTTTTCCTAAATTAATGCTATGACCTCTCTCCCTTTTAATAAAGAGTTCTCTTTTGTTAAACACAAACTCAGCGTTTGCAAGTGGGGAAGCATTGCTTCTTGGTGCCAGTGGATAGTTTAGTTTTCCCAGAGTTCTGAGTGGGACTCAGGCTGATTCTGTCTTGTAATGGTAAGAATAACTCCTAGATATGGAACCTGCCCCTTGCTGCTGCCAACATCATCATCTTTCATTTACTAGTCTGTAGAGGAAAATATCCACACGGCCCAGAAAAGCTTAAAAATATAAGAACCACATTCTCTCCTCATCTGCATCTTGTTCAATCCTATTGTATTCAGTGGGGTTGTATGGGAGGGGACAGTAAAATATGATCCATAATTAGACCCAGCCAATACAACTTGAAGTTTAGAGGAGCTAGATTCTACTCTCAGTTACATCAGTGTGGACATAGGTACTGATTTCCTCTTTATCTAGGGGTGCTCAATCCCCCCTCTGCCCCAGGCTCTGCCTCCACTCCACCCCTTCCTCCAAGGCCCTACCCCCACCCTCACCTCTTCATGCCCCCTCCCTGAGCATGCTCTGTTCCTGCTCCTCCCAGCACCTTCTGCATGCTACTGAACAGCTATTCCACAGTGTGCAGGAGGCACTGGGAAGGAGGGGGAGAAGTTGATCAGCAGGGCTGCCAGTGGGCACTTGGCTGCTGGTGGGTGCTAAGCAGCAAATTTTTTTTCCATGGGGGATCCCGCCCTGGAGCATCCACGGAGTCAGCACCTATGAGTTTGGATCAGGAATAAATCTACTGAAGTGAGTGGGATTGCTGCAGATTCACTTCAGCAAAACTGAACTTTTATCATATAAGGCCTATAAAAGACAAAGTCCAACATATTTTTCTTTAAAATCCCCTTACAAACCTCATACTTGAGCAGTTTGCTATTCATAGAATCATAGAATCATAGAATATCAGGGTTGGAAGGGACCTCAAGAGGTCATCTAGTCCAACCCCCTGCTCAAAGCAGGACCAATTCCCAACTAAATCATCCCAGCCAGGGCTTTGTCAAGCCGGGCCTTAAAAACCTCCAAGGAAGGAGACTCCACCACCTCCCTAGGTAACGCATTCCAGTGCTTCACCACCCTCCTAGTGAAATAGTGTTTCCTAATATCCAACCTGGACCTCCCCCACTGCAACTTGAGACCATTGCTCCTTGTTCTGTCATCTGCCACCACTGAGAACAGCCGAACTCCATCCTCTTTGGAACCTCCCTTCAGGTAGTTGAAGGCTGCTATCAAATCCCCCCTCATTCTTCTCTTCTGGAGACTAAACAATCCCAGTTCCCTCAGCCTCTCCTCATAAGTCATGTGCTCCAGACCCCTAATCATTTTTGTTGCCCTCCGCTGGACTCTTTCCAATTTTTCCACATCCTTCTTGTAGTGTGGGGCCCAAAATTGGACACAGTATTCCAGATGAGGCCTCACCAATGTCGAATAAAGGGGAACGATCACGTTCCTCGATCTGCTGGCAATGCCCCTACTTATACAGCCCAAAATGCCGTTAGCCTTCTTGGCAACAAGAGCACACTGTTGACTCATATCCAGCTTCTCGTCCACTGTGACCCCTAGGTCCTTTTCTGCAGAACTGCTACCTAGCCATTCGGTCCCTAGTCTGTAGCAGTGCATGGGATTCTTCCATCCTAAGTGCAGGACTCTGCACTTATCCTTGTTGAACCTCATCAGGTTTTTTTTGGCCCAATCCTCTAATTTGTCTAGGTCCCTCTGTATCCGATCCCTACCCTCTAGTGTATCTACCATGCCTCCTAGTTTAGTGTCATCTGCAAACTTGCTGAGAGTGCAGTCCACACCATCCTCCAGATCATTAATAAAGATATTAAACAAAACCGGCCCCAGGACCGACCCTTGGGGCACTCCGCTTGAAACCGGCTGCCAACTAGACATGGAGCCATTGATCACTACCCGTTGAGCCCGACGATCTAGCCAGCTTTCTATCCACCTTACAGTCCATTCATCCAGCCCATATTTCTTTAACTTGGCGGCAAGAATACTGTGGGAGACTGTGTCAAAAGCTTTGCTAAAGTCAAGGAATAACACATCCACTGCTTTCCCCTCATCCACAGAGCCAGTTATCTCATCATAGAAGGCAATTAGGTTAGTCAGGCACGACTTCCCTTTGGTGAATCCATGCTGACTGTTCCTGATCACTTTCCTCTCCTCTAAGTGTTTCATAATTGATTCCTTGAGGACCTGTTCCATGATTTTTCCAGGGACTGAGGTGAGGCTGACTGGCCTGTAGTTCCCCGGATCCTCCTTCTTCCCTTTTTTAAAGATGGGCACTACGTTAGCCTTTTTCCAGTCATCCGGGACCTCCCCCGATCGCCATGAGTTTTCAAAAATAATGGCTAATGGCTCTGCAATCTCATCCGCCAACTCCTTTAGCACCCTCGGATGCAGCGCATCCGGCCCCATGGACTTGTGCACATCCAGTTTTTCTAAATAGTCCTGAACCACTTCTTTCTCCACATAGGGCTGGTCACCTTCTCCCCATATTGTGCTGCCCAGTGCAGCAGTCTGGGAGCTGACCTTGTTTGTGAAGACAGAGGCAAAAAAATCATTGAGTACATTAGCTTTTTCCACATCCTCGGTCACTAGGTTGCCTCCCACATTCAGTAAGGGGCCCACACTTTCCTTGACTTTCTTCTTGTTGCTAACATACCTGAAGAAACCTTTCTTGTTACTCTTAACATCTCTTGCTAGCTGCAACTCCAAGTGTGATTTGGCCTTCCTGATTTCATTCCTGCATGCCTGAGCAATAGTTTTATACTCCTCCCTGGTCATTTGTCCAATCTTCCACTTCTTGTAAGCTTCTTTTTTGCGTTTAAGTTCAGCAAGGATTTCACTGTTTAGCCAAGCTGGTCGCCTGCCATATTTACTATTCTTTCTACACATCGGGATGTTTTTTTCCTGCAACCGCAGGAAAGGCTGCAGGGAGAAAAGGTGCGTTAAGGAAGAAATTGTGTAGAACAATAGTTCTGCTTAGCAGTTAATGGACTAATAAAAAGAGATAATTAACCAGGTTGAGCATCTGTGGAAAGCTAATGCCTTTAAAGCACATCATATTATCTCTGCTTTTATATCAAAAACACTTCCAAGGAGAACAAGCCAACCTTTGCACCCAAGAGTCATCCATACTGTAATGAAATGCAGTGTCAACATTTCATTCATGTACTCCATTGCAGCATATGAAAGACAGGTTATTGCATGGGGTGTGAGGATTGTTCTAAGTCTATGATCAAATAGATGTGAGATAATGTACCAGCTCTTCAGGAAAAAGGAGGGAAAACAACAGGCATTTCAAGCTTACTTACCAGATGAAAGAGAGAAAGCTGAAGCAAACAGCATCACATTACAAAATGGTCACTTTAGGGTTGCAGCTATCTGTCTGCCAAATTTATAAAACCAGCACTGCTCCCCTGTGAAAAATGCATGCTGGAAAGAAGTTCCTGTAACATGATGTGATGGGGTGTTGTTCACCCCATACCAGCCTTAAAAAGGTAATGAGGTTGAGAAGGGAGCCAATTAATGTGAAAGGCTGGACTTGAGGGAGAGGCAGGGTGGAAAGTCTGATTAGAGATGGAGCCCAGCTGAGGAGGAGTGGGTGGGGTTGATAAAGACAGGAAGTTAGCAGCAAAAAGGGGCTGAAGGGGAAGTAGTCTGTAGTCACTTCCTGGCAAAAAGGAGTTTGGGCTGGTAAACCCAGAGAGTGAGGAGCCAGAAAGTAATGCTAAGAAATAGAAAGGTGTCTAGGGGAAGAATAACATGATCTGGGAGTGAGCAGGGCACCATTGCTAGAGATGAGTCCCAGGTTCCTCTCACTGCTACTAGAGGAGTGGCACAGTCAGGGCAGTGAAGAGAAGGCTGCCATTTTGTATAGTGAGACTTTGATACCCCAGAAGGGGAGGACTATAGTGATCTAACCAGATAGTTGAGTTATGAAGGAGCAACCTGAGTCCCAGAGAAAGAGCGAGACCATGGGGAGAGGAACTGACAGAAAGGGATATTGGACCTGTGAATAGCTAATCTCCAGAGCAACCAGGAGGAGGTGCCCTAGCATTAAGTGGACCCTGTGACACGTGGTAATCCTATCCCAGGGGGAATAAGTAGTGAGGCAGGAAGGGTCATCCAGGGGTTAGGCGACTGATTTAGGTAAACCTGGTTTTGATTTCCCAAGATTTCTTCTATAACCTTAAGCAACTCACTCTGCCTCAATTCCCTGTATGTAAAATAAGATAACGGTAGCTTTCTTCACAAGGGTGTTGTGAGGATAAATGTATTAATGATTGTGAGGTACTGAGGTAATAGGGACTGTAAGTACCTAAGCTAGGTAGTCAAAGGAAAGTGGGTCTTCTGGACTGTGTGCATGTCCCTTGTGTGCATGTCCCTTTGAACTGAAAATCTCAAGCAATAAATTCAGCTTCATAATCCGGCTGGAGCAAATAATTCACAACAAAGTGTGCCTTAGTTTAGCCTCTCTTCCCACTTGTGGAATGCCCCACCTTATCTGTGACTGGGATTTATTTAACAAGGTCTCTTGAACTTGTCACTGCATGTATTGAGTGTGAATCTTGAGCTCAGTTACTTAGTTATGACTTGTGAAATAAGGCAAGTGATATTGTCCCTTGACTGGATGAGTGCACCGGCACTTACAGCACCAACACCTGTCTGCACATTTGGTTTATGGGAATGGCCTCCTATGCGACTTTGAAATTTGCTTTCACACAAACATTTGCGGTAGTTAAACTTAATGACTCAGCTGCTGAGGAAAGCGAGCACAAAAAGGATGCATACAAAACTGAAGCATGTTCATTTCAATGTAGTTTGTAGAATTCCCTCAGGGCTCAATTCCAAAAAAACCATCCAGCAACTGAAACAAACTCTCATGACAGGAAGGTAGAGGAGGTGTCAGAGGTTGTTTTGTCACAGGACCCATGCCACATCCAGAGTCAGCAGCCCAGTCTGTCAGATTGAGGGCACTTTGCAGAGGGAGGAAAAAACATTTGGAGACAAATAAAAACGTCAAAAGAAAAGTTCCAAAGCTGGTAAAAAGAAAATAACCTAACAGGTCATTGAACAACTAGTGTTTAACCACATTAGGGGATCATCCAAAACCCATTTAAGTCAATAGATTCATTGATTGATTTCAGTGGGCTTTATATCAGACCATTGGGCAATACAGCCTAATCAGTGAACAGGTCCTGTCCAAGGATTTTCCATGGAGCTTGGATGGAATTGTTCTCCCTATTCTACACTACCAGTAGCTATAAGTGATTCCTACTAAATGCAATGGGAGTTAATGGAACCTGTGATAGAAGGATGGATCCCCACCCCCCCAACGTAGCTGTTCTAACTGCTACTGTACCCATTGAGCTACAGGACCTTCCACATTTGGGCAGCGGCTCTAGGCAGGGGCATGGATCCACTAGCCATGCACAACAAAAAACCCAACCTCTCTACACTATCACAGCAGGAGCACCACCCCTAGCCAACCCATAGCTCTGCAATGTGCAAAGGTCTCCGTGCTACCTTCTGAGTCTGCAGAGTGTGCGTGGTGGGGGTTAACAAAAAGGATGTGGACCATAAAGTGAAGTTACCTTTGCAGTAGATGACAGTTCACCAAAGCCTGATAATTTTTCCCTTCCCAGTTAATAATATAGTTTTCCTCTCCTGCATCAATAAGCTGCTAAACCTTCTCCTTTCTATCCTTTACTTTTTCTTGTGCCTCTAATCCACAACTATGGCATTGCACTGGCTGATTCTAATCACAAATTCTAAAGGATATGATGGGGGAGGGAATAAGCACATATAAAATGAAGGCCATGCTTAATGAAAATGATCCGCCTCTTTCTTTGTTAAGAGAAACCCAGGGGTAAAGGACGGCTGGTAGTTAGAGTAATAAGCGCTATAGGGCAGAGCTCCAATATTTGTTTTTTCTGCTTCAACTGATAGTCTCAGCTTGGCCTCTCAGGTCAGCAGAAACTCCAGGGTGAAATGCCAGATTGCAATTTCTCTGTCTCCCACTCGCTTCAAGTGAGAATAAAAGCTTTGAACAATTAGCTTGGAGCTGAGGAATTAGAATGATACATCTTTGTCCTTGATAAATATTTACAAGTTGGTATAATTGTGATATTGATAATAAGGCACTTAATTCTTTCTATCTTCAGAGCATTTGACAAGCATTTATTAATTCTCACGCCACTTTTGCAAGGTAGGTGGTATTATCCCCATTTTAATCTTGCCCCAGGATTTTTATGAAATTATGAGTCAGCCCCCGCTGCCCCAAATAATCATGAGATTTATTTTTAAAAATGTGAGATTCTTTTTATTTGCCTTCTGGTGTCTGAGCTTTCAGGGTTCACATTTTCATACTTTTCTCCACAACCATAATGAGAAACTTATTTTGTTTTAAATAAAAAGCTGAGATTTTCATGTAAACACCTGACTCCAGGAGCTGAGGCTTTCAGCCAAATATCATAAGACTTACAATAAAATTGAGAGATTTAGCAACACTGCTTTATAGATGTGGAACCCAAAGCCACTCTCCCCCATGCAGCACATAGGCCCATATACACAAAAGCATTTGGGTGCCACCGAGAGCCTCAGAACCCCTGCTTATGATCCCAAAGCTGCTGGACTTGGGTTAGCCCTAAGGACATAAACGCTTGCTTATTATAGAATCTTTTTACTTTTTGAATTTAAGATTGTACCTGATTTGTGTATATGTTTATCTGCTTTAACCTTGTAAATAATGTATTTCTTTTTTCTAGCTAATAAACGGTTAGTTTGTTTGTTACAGGCAGTGGTGGATTAGCCACTGGGCCAACAGGGCCCATGCCCAGGTGTCCCAGCCAATTGGGGGGGCCCTGGAAAAATGGGCGCGTCTGTGCCCTGACCCTCTCCATTTGCCCACCTGGCACTCCTGCCAGGGAGCAGGGTCGAGGCGCGGAGGCTTTCCCCACTCCCCAGCAGGAGTGCCGAGCAGAGGGGCCAGGCAGGACAAGCCCCCGCGCCCTGACCCCATTTCCCCGGCAGGAGTGCCAGGCGGGGGAAGGCCCCCATGCTCCAACCCAGCTCCCCGGCAGGAGCGCCTGGGGAGAGGGCGGGGGGACTCTAGGCGAAAGATGTGGGGAGAGGCCCCCACTAGCTCTGGCCCAGGCCCCCACAAACCCCTAATCCATCTCTGGTTACAGGATTGACAACAAGCGTTGTCTCTGGTTTAAGATCTGAACACAATTGACCTGGGGTAAGTGACTGGTCCTTTGGGACAGGCAGTAACCTGAATAATGTGATTTTTGGTGTAAGAGCCCATCTTTCACAAGAGGCAGACATGCCTGAGTGGCAAGATAGATCAGAGTACCCAAGGGGACTGTCTGTGGCTCCCTATAAAGGCTGTTAGTGCCTGAGGAGTTCATACTTGTTAGTTGGTTGGTGAAATCTAAGTATAGACCACACAACCAGTGGAGTCTGTGCCCTGTTTGACAGTCTGCCCTGAAGTTGGCACTCACAGTAGTGAGCAGATAGCATGACAGTGGCAACTTAGTCTCTCCCATTACCTTCCCGTGGCTCACAGATAGATTTCCTAAGGACTGAAATGTTTGGATCTAAGTGAAGTCTTTGGGTTTGGTACAGGACTATCAGGGTGAAATTTGATGGCCTGTGATATACAGGAGGTCAAACTGGATGATCTGAGGGTCTCCTCTGGCCTTGAGCTCTATGAAACCTATAACCCACTGGTGAATGGGTTAAAGATCCTCTTCTGTGCACAAAATGAACATCACAGCGCCACCAAGGCAGGCTTGGCTCTTTAGCTGCAGCAGTAAAAGTGCAGGATTTTTAGGGCTGGAGCTCTCCAGTTCAATTCCTGGTGTCTCAGCCTAGAGGGTGTCTAGTGCAAACCCTGGGTACAGGGACAGTTGTGCAGTGCACATATGGAAAGGTTGTCATACCGCTATGAGCAGAACATCTCATGCAATTTGCTACTATTCACATAATGGTCAAGTAACTAACCAATGAGCCAGGCATCTCATTTGTTTAGTTCCTTGTGCATCTATCCTTGTTTGCATTGCTTCTTTGCTTGTGCTATGCTGTGCTTTCTTCACTGTGTCCTGACTACAATCTCATTTCCTCACCTACAGCTCCCGTCACATCCCATGCTTCCTTCTTGCTACTGATTGCAATTTCCGTCCCTATAATACAATAGGCAGTACACTGAGAGCTCATGGACCATTAACTCCTCCTAATCTGACTTTAATGATATACCTACCTGCGGGTCCCTCATTAATAGCAGATTTGTTAGCTGGAAGAGGGTTCCAAATCAGCTTGGAGACTGCTGATCCCTGCAGTAACTGGAAGCAGCAAGAACTAACGAGTCTATTTACTCAACACCCATTTGGTTCTTATTTTTTACCCACGTTTGATTTATTTAATTAATGTTTCTATAGAGATGTGAAGTCTAGTGTTTAGAGCAGCAGACTAGGAGTTAGGACTCCAGAGTCCTTTTCCTAAGTATCCCTCTGTAATGGACTTGCTGTTTGACTTTGGATAACTAATTTATCTCCTGTGCTTCATTCTTTTAAAACATCTTCCTGTAAATGGCAGATAATTTTGGGACTTTCAAAAAGCCTTTGACAAACTCCCTTACAAGAAGCTATTAAGGAAACTAAGTAGTCAGTGGGCAACAGATGCAATTAAGTACTTAGTTGTAAAAGTATCAAGAAACATTAACAAACTAGTGAAGACAAATTGGGATCCTGTACACGGTCATATAAAACTAGTGATACAAATATGGCGCATCCTCACTCCCTGAACCTCTCGGGAAGGTTTAATACAAGAAAAATTATATTGTACCTAGGGTCCTTCATATTTTATGAAGCCTAACTAAATATATCCCTCCATCTTATTTTAGAAAATTTAATAACAGAGCTTTTCTGTGGGGCCCTGGTCAATATTCATGATTGTCACTTAAAAACAAAAAACAAAAACAAAAACTACCTCCCTATAGCCAAGGGGAGTTTGGACTGCCAGACCTATAAAAAAAAAATGCTTTTATCATGTCACAGATGATACTTGACAACACCTTTATACCATGGGTGGAAACTGAATGGGTATGAATGCATCCAATTCCCTCAGAGGGTCTCTTTGAGCCCTCTTTTTGCATGGTGGGGAAAAATGAGGTGCTAGAGTGGTAACAGCACAAAGGCTCTCCTAGCTAAGAGGTGCTAAATTTCATCCTCTCTGTCACGTACACACACCTATCTGGGGTAATTCAGCCTTGCAAACTAGGGGAAAAAATCCTATCATTTGAGAGAACTGGCTGAGCAAGGTTATCATATGGCTATCCCAATTAGTCAAGAATCAGGGCTGCGTCTCTTTTCTAACACTAAAGCAATGATGTGACCTCTCACCTTCAGCAGAGTGGAAGTACTTATAACTAAAACACTTGCTAATGTACCAATTTGGTCTCGATGCCCTAGGACTGCCAGAGACCCCAGAGCTACTGGGAATCTTTGCCCCTTAAAAGAACCCCAATGGCCGAGCATATTATGGAATGTTAAAAATGCTTCTGTAGATCTCAGGCTATGCCTAATACAGCAAAAGATTCTATTCAAAATGTATTGGATGCCGCAGAGGTGGTATAAGGTGGGGGCCTAGTCCTCTGATGGATGTTGGCATTGTAATAAAGAAAAAGGAACCCTGATGCATGTGCTATGGGATTGTCAGACTCCCAAGCAGCTGTGCAAAAGTGAAAATAGTGCTTAGCTTCAGCAATCAAACTTCAGCTGAAAATTACATCCTAGGTTATATACCTACTACACTGGGTTTAGGTCCACCACAACGACTTTGGTTCTTGAAGGCCGTAAGGATTTCCAAGTGTATGATTTTGGAAAAATTGAGTAAACTTATGCCCAGAATAGAGCAGTGGTATTTGGACCTTTCTAAGTTAGCCTCAAAAGAATCACTGATTGATGTAGAGAAATATAAATTCAGAGAATTTTCCACCCTGTTTCTTGATACATTTGGAAATCGAATGCTCCGATAGCTCGCCCCTAGTCTCCTCCTTCCCTTTTTTGCCTGTGTATATTCTCCCCAACAGTGTTATCCCCACCCTAACATGTTATGTCTGTGTAACACTGTCTGATTTTGTATTGTCAGGTCTTGCAGCTATGACAAGTTATAAAGTTGCATAATTTTATTGGCTGCCCTGTGAAATGTATAGTATTTGGTAACATACAAACTAAGTCATTTACCTTTTTGTATTTTTGTTTAATAAAAAGTTAATCACAAAAAAGTTGTCTTGGGGCAAAAGGTAAAATAGTGTCATGGAAACTGACTAAAAGACCAGAAACAAAGAATAAATGGGCAATTTTCAGTGTTACCAAAGGTTAGCAGTAGAGTTGGTCATAAATTTTCCATCAGAAGAAATTTTTCTGACAGAAAATTTCATTTTTGCAAAATTAACACTTGCTCTGGGGAAATATAGACTTTCCCCAAAAAAATTCTGTAAGAAAAATAAATGAAATACTTTGTTTTGAGTTGCTTGACAAATCAATTTTTGTTGTTGTTGAACTGACCTGAAACATTGTTTCAAATCAGTTAAATAAAATATAAAACTGCATTTCCCTATCAGTGCATTGCCTTATTGGAATTGCAGATCAGGGCCCCATTCTCTCCTATGGACAAAGCTACTGGGAGAATGCATCTCACACAATGCAATGTGGATTTACCTCTGACCAAACCCTGCATGTATATCATGGGAGATATTGACCAGGTTCCCTGGCCAGACTATGGGCAAAGGGGGGGAGGGGGTAGCAGACCACTCCTGTAGGAAATGATCACAATGGGACAATGCAGTTGTTTTGAGGTTTTTCCAACATTAAAAGCATTTCAGATCATTTCAATAAACTGATTTTTTTTTTTGGCAATATCCAAATGTTCCATTTTGATTGAAAATGTCAAAACAAAACATGGAGACATTTCTGAGCTGAAGTTTTTCAGAATTTCGGTTTTGTGAAGAATTTCAATTTTTCACCTGAAACTGCAATGAAAGAACATGTTGAATTGTCAGTTTCCCACGGGACAGAAATTCTAAGTTTTGCTCAGTTCTAGCTAGCAATGATTGATTTTTTTTTTTTTTTTAAAAGGCCAAAAGGGACCATCAATATCATAGTCTGACCTCATGTATAATACAGGCCATAAAATGCAGACATTTCTGGGTGATGTAAAGCCCATAATTTCTGTTTGAGCTACAGCTCAATCTTTAAATCAAGACTGAATATCTTTCTAAAAGACTTAAAGAGATGGAGAATCCATGATGTCCCTAGATAAATTGTTCCAATGTTTAATAATCTTGCTGTTAACCATTTGTTCCTTATTTCTAGTGTCAGTTTGTCTAACTTCAGCTTCCAACCACTGCATCTCATCACGCCTTTTTCTGCTAATTAAAGAGCTGTCTATCATCACAAATCTCTTCTCCACGTAGGTTGTTGTGGACAGAGACCATCACCTCTTAAACTGGTCTTCAATAAACCAAATAGACTAAAAAAGCTTGATCTATCGCTATAAGCATGTTTTTCAGACCTCAAATCATTGTTGCAGCTGTTTTCTGACCTTTCTAATTTTTCAACATCTTGTTTTGAAGTGTAAACATGAGAACAGGACACAAGCTGATCTCACTAATGCAATATTCAGAAGTTCCACCACTTCTACTCCTATTTGATATTTCTCTGCTTACACATCCAGCAATTGGAGTGGGCTTCTTAGCTGCAGCTGGGCAGTGGGAGCTCAGAGTCAGCTGTTTATCTACCATGACACCTAACTCCTTTTTCAGAGTCTCTTCTTTCCAGGAGACTCTGGACTTTTCTACTATAAATGGCCTACATTCTTTATTCCTAGATGCCTTTTAACCCAGCTAAATATATCATACATGTTGTTCAAATGAGCTTATTTTACCAAGCAATCCAGGTGGGTCTTTATAACTTGTGTGAACCCATCATTACTTACTATTCTACCAATTTTTTTGTCATCTGGAAACTGGCATTTTATATTTTTTCTTCCAGACCACCAATAAAGATATTTGAATAGAATTTGGCCAAGAACAGATCCCTGCAGGATCCCACTAGAAACATACCTTTTGGATGACTATTTCCTCTTAGAATTACTTTGATCAATTAATCCATTTTTAATCGGTTTAACATTAGCTACATTGATTTTGTATAGAATTAATTAAAAAAAAAATCAGAATGTCACCCAGGCCTAAGTCAAATGTTTTACAGAAGTCCAAGTATTATATCAACAATTACCTTTGGAGCACTCCAAGCTTCTGTACTAGGATTGGTAATATTTGTTTATTATTCAGGAAAGAGAATGAACAGTACAGTGGCAAAATGAAGAGATGACAAATATTTAGGTTAGTCAGAATTAGAAGACACTGAGGAACTTCAGAGGAACCTAGCAAAACGAGGTGAATGGGGAGCTTGAATGGGGATGGCAGGTGAAGTTCAACTGGTGACAAATGTTCGGTAATGCAGATTGGAAGGAGGGATTTGAACTATTCACACATGGCTGGGTTGTAAACCAAACCATAACCAATTAGAAAAAAAAAAATTGGGTGTCACTGGGAATCTCACTATTAAAAAATCAGCAGCAGGCAAATAAGCAAAACAAAAGAATAAGGTGCTTTCTATCCCATTCTTTATGCAACACTGGAAGTCACTATATAAATCAGTCATTGTATAGTGTCATCATATAAATCAATGGTGCACCTCACTTGGAACATTGTGTTCAAATGTGCTCACCATACCTTTAAAGGGATTTGGCAGAAACTGAATAGGTTCGGAGATGGGCAAAGACAGACCTCCTTAGGAGGAGATGCTGGATAGTTTAGAACCATTTATAGACAAAAAACAAATAAGCAGGGATTTGATAGATAAATAATGAATGGTCTAAGGACGATACAAGAACAAGAGGACAGACAGAAAGATGTGATAAGAAAATACTTTGTGTAATACATAATTAACCTTTGGACTTCACTTTGTACCAGATGTCACTGAGTCCACAAGCTCAGTAGGATTCAGAAAAGGAGTAGACATATGTAGAAATGTTCTTGTTATCCATAACTGCATTAGACAGGGCAAAATCCCACCCCCAAATTGCCCTACAAAACGACAGCCTCCACAGTCAGCATCCCCATTTTCTATTCAAACCCCTCCTCATATACACATGAGAAAAGATGCTCCATGCTGCTGGACTAGAATGAGGGTAAACTCAGGGTCTGGCAAATACAGTGGTTAAATACCCCTCCTTGACATCTGGCCCACTCTTAAAACAGGTGGATGTTAATTTAATCACTCCTGTCTATTCAAACTTCAGTGGGAGTAGCTGTGACCAAAGCTACAATTTTCCAGCTGCAACTGGTGGGAAGGGTATGACCTGTTCTTTCCCATATGGACTTTGACACATCTATCCTTTGTTACTGGAGGAGATTAATTTCTGTAATGCACTGAGGCTACATCTTGACATCACCCAGGAATATAATGCAAAACAGAGTATAGCTGCCCACTGATTGAAGGGTGCCTCACACCAAAAGCCCATTACTCCTGCATTCTGTAGTCTGCTCTGGCTTCTTGTTGGTATTCAGGACCATGATCCTGCAAAGACTTGTACATACACTTAACTGTACACATAGTTCCATTAAGGTCAGTGGTAGTTTTTAATCTCTGAAGCCCTAAATTGATTCTGCCCTGGCAACTTGTGCCAATACGACTCAGAGCATTTCCAATTTAGATGTTGATCAGCTGCAGCAATCCCATGAATTTATTCTTTGACACTGTGGGCCAAAATGTATCTTTTGTGCAACCCTCGTGAACATAAACTTATTGAGCTGGATTCTGCCCACTGGACTAGAGAAAAAGGGGGAGACTTAAGCTACACCTATGGGAAGTGGATACAGGCAATTCCCCCCCCAAAAAAGTTTTGAGCCTGGAGATTTTTCAATTATTCATAACTTAGAGAGGCGCTATGTTAAATATATGGCTGGCCAGAAAACATTTGAAATTGGTTTTCATTCCACATTGCAACAAAATGTGACCTTCATATGGGGGGGGGGGGGGGGGAGGAAGAGAGAAAAAGTGACTAAGAGATAGAAAGCCACACCCCAGAACAGCCAATTGTCTGAGAGTTAGGGCTCTCATCTGAGATGTGGGATGCCCAGATTCAACTGCCCTAAACACAGGAATAGTCTAGTGTGGGAGGGAAATCTCTGGTTTTAACATTTCCATTCTGGACCTGAGAAACCTCCCCGATTAAAGTTTCATTGGAACTGATACATTTCCATGAAACCTTTTGATTTTGACTAATCAGCATTTTCTGATGGAAAAACATTGTCAGAAATTCCCAATCAGTTCTTATGTATTAAGTGCAGCTGTACTTTTCTTTTCCTTGTGAACAGAAAAGTTCATTGTGACATGTAGTTATGCAACAGAAAGATCATTTTGTCTGATGTGCTGCATCTTTCAATACAACAGCCCATGTTTTGTTTCAGATTCTTAAGGTTCTGTGATTTTTTTTGTTCATGGAGAATTTTTCTCGCTCTGTTTTCTTTATTCTAAAATAAGTCATCTGACCTGAGAAACACGTTTTGCTCTGTGTTTATGGAAAACATAGCATTCATGTTTATACTGAATATATAGTTCCAAAATTAAGAAAACCTTGTGTTTCCAAAAGCAGTTAAGGTTGCTAAGTAACATTTACAGAACCTATGCACTTAAAGACAGGGAAATAACAAGAGTAGTTCAGAATATCATAACATTTATGCTGCCTGCACAACAAATAGAAACCCAGTACTTTTATCAAGTCTAAAGAAATGCATATTTCACCTCAGCTCAGCCAGCTTCTCTCTGACCCATGGATTTCAAAATAACTGATATTTGGATTTCAGTCTTAAAATATTTTCTTTTAGTGGGTACAGTTAAATGGAAAATAATCCGTTAATTAGGGAGATGAGGTCCAGGAAGTAATATTTTTCATTGGATCAACTTCTGTTGGTGAAACAGAGCAGCTTTTGATCTACACAGATCTTCACCAACAGAAGTTGATCCAATGAAAGATATTACCGCATCATCTTATCACTCTCAGATCCTGGGACTAAACACAGCTACAACAATGGAAACAAGTATCAGAGGGGTAGCCGTGTTAGTCTGGATCTGTAAAAAGCAACAGAGGGTCCTGTGGCACCTTTATCTGTTAGTCTTAAAGGTGCCACAGGACCCTCTGTTGCTTTGAACAATGGAAACAGTTAATAATCAATCAGTAATTATATTTATCAATTGACAGAATATTTTTGGTAAAGTACTACAATTATATTGCAATCTTAAAACTGGATGAGGTGAACACTAATGCAAGGGAGTAATTTCAGTCAAATGAACTGTCCCACTGAACTAATATTTGACATTATTCTCACTAACATACAATTGTAACATTAGTATTGGGTTGTTTTACAGTAACACTCAGAGGCCCCAATTAGAATCAGGGCCCCTTTGTGTTAAGTGCTATCCAAACACAGAGGCATCCATGCTTCAGTCTCTTTCAAACACTTACCCGCTGGGTAAGGCATTCCACAGCATTGGTTGGGTTGGACGAGATACAGACTTCCACCCCAGATCTATGATGCTGCTTTGGCTACATTGAAGGACTGTAAGCAACCTGCAAGGAGCCAGCACGAACTCTCCCAGCACAGGCACTGCTTTGGGACACCATAAATAGGCCTACAGTGGCCTCCCTCTGCAAGCTCTGCAGTCAGGGTGGAGCCAGGGACAAGAGGGAGCAGAGCCATAGTGTGCACCACTACAGCCATTACATCTTGCATCACAGGCAGCACTGAAGTGAATTACACCTCATGCTATTTCAACTCTGCAGCAGCCCAGAATCGGGAGGGGTGAAACATGGCTTAAAGTCAGCTGTGCACCGTTTCCCATGGTCTGCACCTTTCATAATACCATCAACTCCACTGCTTAAAAATCGTGTGTCAGGCCCCAAAAAGCACAAGATTAGCTTAAAAATCATTAAAAAAAAATTTAAAGTATTTTTTGTTTGCCTTTTGGTTTTTGAGCCTTTATGATGCATTCAGATCATCTTGTCATGGTGGTTGCCTAGAAATGCATGAAAACAAGTTTACTTGGAAATTTTCATGTAATCACTTGAATCGAGGAGCTGAGGCTTTAAGAAAAATACCAAATATCGTGAGACTTGCCAAAAAACACAAGAGTTGGTAGCACTGCTTCTATGTTGTACCGCTTGAAGGCACAGCACTGAATCTGGCCCACAGAGTTGGGTGTCATCACCATACTTGAAACGCTAAAATTCATGCCTTTCAACGGTCCCCATATACTAATGCTGATGAAAAGTTTTCATTCAAAATTCTTTCATGGTGAAGAATGACTTCTTTGACACAAAAAGAAAATAAATAATTTTAAAAAATCTCCCCCCTTCCTCGACCGCCCTTTTGCTTCTTGAAACAGGGGCTGGGAAGAGGGAGAAAAAAGGGATGGGGAAACCCCTCATTTGATGTTTTCATTGAAAAGTTAGGAAAATATTTTTTTAAAGTTGTTCCCAATTTTTCATAAACCCTATGTACCATTTTCCACCCCAACCAGCTCCATTGTACACACGGTGAACCAGAGAATGCGAACCAACACAGAGCCCTTTCAAACCTTACATGAGAAAACCTTCAGAGCAACTTCCCTCTGAGATCCCGCCAAGAGACACGAGCCACTGAAGGGAAGCCCTGTCTGCTCCTATTAGATTTTTTTGTGAGAGTCAACAACATCTCATTATCAGTGGCAAGTGATAGACCTAACAGTATCAGCATAGTGGACACCTGGTCCATCACAAGGACATCACACACGATGCAACCAATATAGTGTCTGTGACACTCCCAGATCTGCACTCAGATTAACAAAATTTGAGAGTAGTCTCACCAATAATCTCTTGGATAATCCTAACCAAGACTGGAAAAGTAGAGGCTGAACGGTCATTGTCCAGACTGTTAGTGTCCGTGATTTTTTTTTTTTTTTTTTTTTTTAAATGCTGGCCAGACAGCAGCTTCTTTAAGCTGTCAACCTGTCTTTTTTAAAGGAGGCACTAATAATCTCCACCAGACCCATTTCTTCTCCTCTAGCCTTCACCAGCCAGAAGGCACATTTCTAGAGTACAGGTTGTGACATAAAATATCCCAACATATCACAGTGAACAAAGGTGGCCTAAACTCAAACAGAGATGACTTCTCTCTCTCCCTTGACTATTGCATTGCATTCACAGAAGCAGACACTTCTGTCTATCGCTCTCTCTCTCTTTGATTTTTGTCTACATAGTAACATGACAGATTTTCAAGAATGAGAGAAACTCCTATCAGACACAGATTGAAAACAGCTTCCGCTACTCAAATCCATCAGTTAAAACTTAACCATAGCAGACATTATGGTGGAGACAAAGAAACCCTTACTTGCCTCCTTCATGACTACAGTATCGGTGTGCTAGAATTTTATATGGTGCAAAACTTTACAGAAACATTTTTCTTTGTCTTTACAATAAGGCACTTTTCAGTCCAGATCAATTTTTCCAAGCCCAATTTATATAGTGGGGCTAAAATAGGGCTTCATCATGGAAGCTGGTTGCAACCGGACCTATGGAGAGCCCTCCACCTCTGCATCGAATTGTAAATATGCTATTTCAATAGCTTTTGGAGAGTTTTACATTAAACTCAAATGTATATTTACTCAAAAATAATATATTTAAATGAGCCAATATTTTCCCCTAAGCACAGCTATTTTTTAATTTCACCTTTTTATTTCCACACACTTTTTGTAAGTGCGTGTAACCATGCGGGACTCACCCCTGCAGTGCTTCCTGCTGGTCGCCTCAGGGAATTAGCTCTTTCCCAGCCTGGGTGCCCTCTGCAGGCTGGTGTCTCGCTTGTTACTAGCTCTGTGTCCCTCCCAGACCCCAGTTCCCTTTTACGCTGGGGCACTGCCCCTCACAGTACCCCTCCCCAGTCTCAGTGGGTCTCCCCTCCCCAGGGAACCCCCATTCCCCTATACCCACCTTGCCTCAGTCTTGGCTACTGCTAGTTTCCATCTAGCCCTGTTCACTGGGGTAGACTGCAGTATGAATTGCCACTCATCACTGGCGAGGAAGGTTTGCACCTGCTGCCTTCCTCTACCTCCCAGTACCTCTACGGGCCTTGGACCAGGCCCTACGGCCCAGGGAGTTGCCAGCCTGGAGCTCCCCTACACCTCTGGCTCTCCCCAGCCCTGTTTCACTCCCAGTACCCTTTCTACAGGCAGCCAGGCCCTGCTCTATCCCAGCCAGGAGAGAGAGAGGCTTCTCTGGGCCTCTGGCTCACAGCCTTTTTATACAGGCCAGCTGTGGCCTGATGGGGCGTGGCCCAGCTGCAGCCACTTCCCCAATCAGCCCAGCTTAGCTGCTCTCAGCCATAACCTTCTCCCAGGGCTGACTTTAACCCTTTTTCCACTGGAGTGGGGGAGCTGCCCCACTACACTGTGGTATTGCTGCTGCTCGTTATACATGACTTTGATTGATCATGTATACTAATTTTATATTAAAATAATGACTGCAGCATGGCTGACACTAAATTGATGTTTTCTTTCCACAGTGAAGGCTCTGAGGCTGGTTCTGCATGCTGGCTTCTTCCGGGTGAGGCAAGAAATAAAACAGAGTGCCCTTTTTTGTGCTGCTAGACAGCAGTTAGCTTTCAGGCCCTGTTAGTAACATGAGATTGTGCCGAACACCACCATGAACCCTTGCAGGTTTCAGTTGGCGATCTTGTTGAAGGTGTTCATGAATATATATGCAGTATTTTCATCCAGAGGACAAAAGCCTGGGATTTTATTTTGAATGGCGATGGGGGATACATCCTGTAGGGTGCTGGCATGTCACCAGCCCACAAAGGAGTCCCTGCCACATCCAGAGTCTCCTTTCCAGGCAGTTTCATTTCTCCAACATGAACAAAAACCCCACAGACAGTTCCTCAGCCACCCTGGGCTACAGCTCCCAGCAGATTTTCCCCTTTTCCTCTCTCTCTCCCTCCTGCATCAGCACCTATTGCAGAATTCTCCCAGGGTCAGTTAATTGAGCACCACCTCCCAGAGTTCTCCAGGAGGAGATCCCTTTTCCCACAGCAGGTTCCCACTGCTCACGTCCCAGAGGACTCTGACAGCTTCTCCCAGGGAACTTCCTGCTACTCCTGCTCCCACTACCTAGGCCTGTCTCCCTACTCCCAGAGAACAGGCAGTGAGAGCCCCCACATCTCTCCCTGTCCTAACTGACTCTTAGGCATCATTCACCCAGGTGGCCCACTTGGGGCACAGGTGCCTTCTCTTGTGGCCCAATGCCTGTCACAGGTGTACTGGCCTCTTCCCTCTTAAAGAGCCAAAGCCACCCTGGGACATTCCCCCTCGCACCTCAACTTCCCTCAGTCATCACCATTAAGCCAACCTTTCCTTCTGAACATGAATACTTGCCAGGAAGCAGAATCCTATCCTTTAGGGCTTATGCAATTAGTTTCCCAGACCAGATTTGGGGGAGGAGGGGTGGTTGCTTGATATTACCACACCTAGGTTTAAAAAGGGAGGAAGCTATGGCAGTACATTTTCAATGCAGGACCCTCAACTCTGGAACTCTCTTCCCCCTGTGGCTTGATGGAGACTGGATTTGTTGTTCTTAAGGACCTGCTGCAAGGCTTAGTAGTTGTCACAATTTTTCCCTCAGACATCGTGAGGGAGGATTTTCACATGGAGTTCCTTTTCTAGATATTGATCCCATAGAGCAGCTGTATATACTATAAGGGATGTAAGACACCTACAATTTCAGGTGCTTTTTATTAATTGAAATAATAAAGTGCAATAGACAGAAATGGAGACATCATGGGACAAATTAATCCTTGATGGAACTACACTGAGGCCATGGCCCACTGCCGCAGGATAAATTTAACCCTGTATCATGTAAACATTTAAACACCAAAAATTCAGTCTGATGGGAGCAAAGTCATATTGAATCCTGCTGTTAATGTTAAGAGTTTGTTCTGATGGTGTTTAACAGGATAAGTAGAAGTGTGCATGTGTAAGAAATTGCAAAATAATTATGCCTGTGAGAAAAAGAAAAGATAAAGTAACAAAGAAGCTTGAAAAGACCAGTCTGAACTAACAGGAAACCTATACTGACAGGGAGGAGGGTTAACATGGAAATGAGAGACTAATACATGAGTAAAAAGATGATAAAAAATTATAAATAAGTTTGCATAACAGAGGGAGGTTGAAGCTATATTGGCCAGTGCCGGAGGCAACTGTGATGAGATAGTCTTAATGAGTTTCCCACTCATGAGTAACTGATCATTACTTGCTTATGTGTTTTGCCTTAATATAGATTTGTTAGACCCATCTGCTGAGTAAGTGTATCTCAATTCAATCCAACATCAACTTCCTTATAAAGAGGAAAATAAAGGGGCTATGGGAAATACAGAGTTAAACTTCAAGATGTTCTATTAACTCTAATTGGAAAGAGGAGCAAGGAATAGACTGAATAGAATAAATCTGGCTGAGAGATCTGGTTCTATTGAGGATATGTCAGTAGATTTTGTGAGAAGCAATTTAATAAACAGGGACAGGTGTTGGCAGACAGCAACTATGCACAGATAAAACTGTGTGATGTATACATAGGCCTAAAGCCCAGCCAAATATCAAGCAAATCTGAGCCTAGTTCTGAGCAAAACACCACAACTTGTAGTGTTTGCATCAAGTTCATGGGGGGGAAAAAACCTGTGGTTTCTTGCCATTTGGGCCATATCATTGGGTACTTTTCTTATGCTGTTACAACTCAGATTCAGACTTGTGGCGCGGTTCAAACAAGAGCTGGTTGAAAAACTGGGCCGGGGGGAATTTTCTAATTTTTTTCCTTTTGTTTATTTCTTAATTTGAGTTTGAATTTTTCCCCCAATTTTTAAATTTGGGACATTTCAGCAAGCTCTTTAGTCGGCCAAAACTGGGGGAACTTTTCAGTAAGAGTTAGGGTGACCATATGTCCCGATTTTATAGGGACAGTCCCGATTTTTGGGTCTTTTTCTTATATAGGCTCCTATTACCCACCACCCCCGTCCTGATTTTTCACACTTGCTGTCTGGTCACCCTAGTAAGAGTGTCAATACATTTCCCATTTTGTAAAAAAGTTTTAAGAGTCAAAATATTGTTGACATGTCACTTGCCCAAGATCACAGAGGAAATCTGTGGTTGAGTTGAATGTAGGTCTCTGAAGTTCTAGTCCAGTGCCCTATCTGCTAGACCATCTTTCCTCCTCTTAAACTGGTGCATTTCACCTGTCTGCAACTGAATAGAATGTCCCTGCTGCTCCAAATCATTTCTGAAAACACTTATCCAATCCATTTGTGTAATGCTAGCGAAGAAGAGGTACTGTACTGTATCCAGTCCAGCGAGGAGTGTGTAAAAGGCAGCATCTTATTTTTCAGCTCTGTCCCTTGCTGTCACTTTGCGATAATTTGACCTCCAATTATTGGGCTAGAAGAATTGATTACAGACTGAGGTGGTGCAGCTTTGGGGAATTAAATTACTTTAAAGCGTTGAAATAATTGACTATAATCTGTCAACGACAAGAGCTATATTGTTATCGAAGAGCATTATAGTCTCATTTCTGCAACAGAGTGTTCTCTACCAGTTTTTCCTGTGATTTACTTTTGTTCCAGTTAGAATTTATAATTCAATGATGAAACTTCTTTATACTTTTACTTTTCATTCAACATTCAGAAATATTTACTATATAGTACATTTAGACCTGACCAAGCCAAAGTTCTGAGGGCATAAGCCTCATATGTGCCAATATCAAAATATTTAGACTTTTATATTATAAATATAGTATAATATCAAAGTCAAAATGATATAGGTTCCAAGGCCAGATGGGACCATTGTGATCATTTTGTCTGACATCCTGTCTAACATGGGCCATAGAACTTCCCCAAAATAAATCCTAGAGCAGATCTTTTAGAAAACATCCAATCTTGATTTTAAAAAATTTCCACTGATGAAGAATCCATCCCCATCCTTTTTTCATATCACACCCTTCCTATCTCGATTCTTTCTCTGGAAGGGGTGAACCAAAGTCCTAGACCCAAAGTTTGGGTGTGTGTTGTGTTTTTTAATTTGAATCCAGGACCAAATTTTGCAGCTGGTCCTATCCACTGAAACACTTCGATGCGATTCTAAATCCAGATTCTGTTAAAATTTTGCAATTCTACTAATAAGGACAGGTTCTATTAGATGTGGTAAAGGAGGAGGTTGCTCAAAACATCATATGGAAAACAAAATTCCACATCCCTGTCGGCTGCTTGACAAACACAGGATGCAGTGTAAGGTAACCCTAATAACAATTAGCAATGGGATTGTACAGCAGGCAACTAAGGCTAGGTCTTTGAACTGTGATTAGTGATTTTGGAAGCCTCGTATTTTTTTGTTATTGAGCAATAGGCCCCCTAAAAAAAAAAAAATCAGACCCCTTTGAGGTATCTCAAGTTGAGAACACAAAAATCAGTAACCTTTGAAAACCTTTTCAAGTCCCTTGTACACAGCAAAGTTTCCCTACTTCTATGTGAAGTGATGATAATGTATGTGAAGATGATGTTGCTGCTGAAGAAGTTTGCACCATCTCCACCGTTAACGCAAAGTCAGATTTGAAATAACCACTTCAAAGTCAACACCTCAGGATATAGGATCCATAGAGCCAAGTCTTGGTAAGGCTACACAAAACCTATTTATTTATTTAATTAAATTAATTAATTACTTAATTACTAAATAAATAAATAAATAAATAAAGGGGGGAGGGAGGGATAGCTCAGTGGTTTGAGCATTGGCCTGCTAAACCCAGGGTTGTGAGTTCAATCCTAGAGGGGGCCACCTAGGGATCTGGGGCAAAATCAGTACTTGGTACTGCTAGTGAAGGCAGGGAACTGGACTCGATGACCTTTCAGGGTCCCTTCCAGTTCTATGACATAGGTATATCTCCATATATTAGTAACCATTTGTGCCATTAATACATAATTTATGTGGATAAATCCAGATTACAGCATTCAAGAAACACCATTTATAGATGAATGTCAGGTTTAGGAAGCTCACACCATAGTAAGCCACGGGTCAACAGGCTTCTCAATGACAGTGACTTCACTTACCCTTATTATATAACATAATGCCACAGGCACCAGGACAGAAGTCAGATCAACTTCTGTGTCTGCAAAGCATCTCCTGGCCATTTTTCTGCAGCATATATTAACAGAGGAAAAGCAAACTTATCTAGAGATGCAGTTCAGTGTGTTTAGCTATCAACCAATATACATCATATAACGAACACAGTCAAACAATAAGCTGAGTATGTTACTATGCTTAGAAACATCAAAACACTGCCCAATGATGATTTGAAAAAAAATCACTGTATTGAAGGCAGCATTTTCAGTATCAATGCAAAAATACAGTGGCCCCCTCAAAGTAATGTCTGATTATTTACAAGCAATGTATTAAGATATCCAGATATGGACAGGTTGGCTCATCCATAGCTACCCGCCTGAAAGCATTTGGAAAAGCTTTTGTTTCAATATTTAATTCAATCTTCTACCTCTAACCTCACAAATAGGAATATAGGGACTATGGAGCAAAGGTTATACATGGTTCTAACATTTCTGAATCAGAGGTGGGATGCATTTCATACATTGAGCAATTCTCATAGCTTGTGCGGTTTCAATAAGGAAGTGACACCTACAAACTATGATTCTCCTGCTGTGAAATAAAATCATGTTATTCATTCTCCCAAAGCTTTGATCAAGGATGTTGTAGGGTAGCTTTGATCAAGGTTGTTAATATTTTACAATATCTTATTGGATTTGCATGACTATGTCTTGGAAAACATCACTAGCGAGACAGTGTCTCCCCACTTCAGCTGAACTTGGTAAAGCAGAAACATCACATCCCTTGTCCAACTGAGATTGCAATAAGAGATATGTCTTCTGAGTCAGTCACCTTGAATCAGGTAATAGCACTCACAAGACTCCTTTGAGCATCAGTTAAGTGCCAACGGATTGGAACTAACAAATGCATAGGGAAGCATTCTGGTTTTTAAAATGTCTGATACAGCTGCACTGGGAGATCCAGGTTTGAGCTGAACCTTGGGCTCCTGAACATCAAGTTGATACAGGCCGGGAACAAATGCACTGCTCACTCCTGAGTGTCCTTGACCAGCCATCTTAAACAGGTGTCACAGTCTGGAGGGAGAAGAACAGTCTTCACTGCTGTGTGGATTGGGTTCCAATATACAGCAAAACCATTTCCACCTGATAGAAGATGAGGAAGGGAATAGGAAAAAGCTGCATTTCAAAATAAGTGGCTACTATAAATCTCTTAAATATGAGACAAAATTTCCTGAGGAGATGAGAGACAACCCCTCTTGATATATTCCTTGCCTAGCACCTGAGCTAAGCTCCTGCATAAATGTGAATCAAAGAGCAACAATAATGCAACAGGAGAATAATATATTGGTTGCAAAGTAATAACAAGGTAAATGGGACAATTATCACTAGAGATTGCATAGCTCCACTGCTCTACACAACTCAAGCACATACAGCCACAAACATGGTGACTTCCTGTGATGGTGCACACTCACCTCTCGTGAATGGACCCTGTCAGGTGGGTGCAAATCTGCACTCTCTCTTTTTTCACTGTGTCCCCTGTCAGCTGTTAACCTCATCAGGTGGGTCTTCAGTGGCTGAGCCCTCCGGCTATGTCACACACGCAAACGCATGAATGAACCCTTTCTGGGGTTGCCCCGCACGAATCCTGCAGGGGTTAACTTTACCCTATGAGCCATGCTCTCCTCAGCCCTGCTAGGCATGCTCCAGCTGGAAACCAGGTATAAAAGGAAGCAGCTGGGCTCAGTTGGGGCTGACCGCCAAGGAGGGAGGATGTACATTGCAGGCTCCAGCCTGGGAGCTGCTGACGCCCCAGAATGCAGAAACCAGAGGTGCCAAGACCCAGGCGGATGCCCAAGGAGGGTTGGAGCTGCTGGAAGCTGCACAGGCCAAGGATCCCAGAGACCCTAGAGATGCCTGAACCACTGTATCAGGGACAGGGTAGGAAGTAGCCCTGGGGAACCAGTCATTGAGCCGGGTGGTGTCAGTGTGTTTTGGTTGGATTCCTGTTGACTCAGAGGCAAGCACACTTGCCACTGTCTTTGAAATGGTTGGCCCTCTCTAGGGTTCTCAGCCCCATCCTTGAACCCTTTAAATTCTAGCCCCTTTCTTGGGCTTCTAAACACTTGTCCCCTTCTCAGGGCTTTGGCCACTCTGCCAGTGGAGGGACCCAGGCCCACCCACTACTCCAGGTTCTGACCCAGGAACCCTACAAATAGCAGCCATGTGCTGCTTCCTTTAATACTTGCTGCTGCTATTCCATGGGCCACTTCCCACATAACCCCTTCCTCTTCACCCTGACCTCAAAGCTGAAGTTCCTCCTAATGGAATGCCAGTGTCACCAGAACCCATCTTGTGGTTCTCCCTTGAGTTCCATCTAGGAGCACCTTCCTTGCTCCCCTGGTCCCTGCCAGGAACTGCTTAGGCCCTGCAGCTCCTTTTAACTGGGCCTGCTGTGCTCTGATTGGCTGCTTCCTTGCAGCCCTTCTAGGCAGATCTGAAGAACCCACCTTTACTGCTCTTTTTCTGGGGTGGGGCATGGTAGGACTGCAAGGCCCCCAGAAGAGGGCCTCAAAGGGTCTGATACACCCCATAACATTTCCCCAGTCTGTGATCACCATGAACAATCACTGCCTCCAACAATGTGTGTGTGTGTGTTACTGTGTAGATGAGCCCCTACAGATAACTCACAAATTGATTTGGACCCTGATGAGCAAAGATATCATGCTGCCTTATGGTTTTTTACTAGATAAGCTGAAAAAATCCTACATTTCCCCCTCAGCAATTTCTTCTACTATCATTAAACTTGTGAAGGTCACACTTCTAACACAGTGTGCTGAGCATCTGTCAATTCAGTGAGCTAACCATTCTTATTTTGCATATCTGGATATACAAGTGTATATAAAGATACTGCCCCTAATGAGTCAGAGGCTGGCTAAAAATAAAACACTCTATATGCATCCTTTAGCATAGAAACTAAAGCAATGGGGCGGGGGGGAAATGCGGCACACCTGGGGGAGGAGGCGGGGCTGGGGATTTGGGGAAGGGGTGGAGTTGGGGCGGGGCAGGGGGGCATAAAAAAAGGGGGGCGGCCAAAAATTTTTTTGCTTGGGGCGGCAAAAATTTAATCAACATGATGTAGTCAGATCCTTGTCAGCATAATGAATGTATTCAATAAAATCATCTCTTTCAGCAAAATCATGGTAATATCTCTATAGCCAGAATGCATTTAGAGGGCTACATTCATAGGCCTCCCTTTATTTTCCAGGAATGACAAGTCAGCCTGGAGAGGGTTGCAGTAGTACAAGTTGCCCATGAGTGACCTCAGCTCCAATGGGGCAACAAGATATAGACAGCACAGCCCCCAAAATAGGTGGTGCTGGCAGGGGAGAGGGCATGGTTTGGGTACTTGGGGGACTGAATGATTCTGCTGCCCTCCCTGGTAGAAACCCTGAAAGTGGTGTAAATACCATCTGCCCTGGCCTAAAGCCGAACCTCTCTACATGTGAAGCAGGTCCTGCTAGCACAGGGGATTGCAGTTTGTACCATTGACTGAGAGAAATTAGCCATAATTTCAGGGTAGGTATCTTGAAGGGTGCTGAACATCGGGTTCAGAATAGTTTTACCATACATTCTGTTGTGGCATATTCATTGTTCCACATCCAATACCTAATACGTTATCTTTTCTCTAAGTGTGTGGCCTTGATTTAATTGAACACAGAACAAATGACAATGAGAAAGCCATAACATGGATGTTTTGAGAATAATAATTCACAGTCACATCTGTCAGTCTCTTTTCCCTGTTTCATACTGCAAACTTCTGTGTAGTTCTTCTACAACATCTCTAAAATCCACCTTTTCCTCTCCTGTCCTCTGCTTACATCCCATGTCTTGCCTTCAGGATAACTGCAATCTTCTCATCTCTGGCTTCCCATATCATTTCCTTTCTGTCTATCCACATTCCCATTGTTAAAACCACCTTCCTGGCCTGCTGGAGGGTCCATATAATTCTCCTCCTTCTCAAATCTCTTCCCACCTTCTGCATCAATGGGGGATTAGATTATTAGAAACATAGATAGCTGGGTTTGTGGTGACTGGGAAAATCGCATGGTGAATTGCCTGCCGGGTGCGAAAGTTGCAGACCTCTTAAGACATCTAGATAGGCTTATATGCAGTGTTGGGGAGGAGCAAGCAGTCGTAGTACCTGTAGGTACCAGTGACATAAGGAACATAGGGAAGAGGTGCTGGAGGCTAAATTTAGGCTGCTAGGTAAGAAATTAAAGTCCAGAACCTTCATGATAGCATTCTCTGAAATCTTCCAGCTCCATGAGGAGGGCCAGTTAAATAACCAGAACTGCAGGGTCTCAATGCATGGATGAGACAATGGTGTAGGGAGGAGGGTTTTAGGTTTATTGGAAACTGGGAAACCTTTTGGGAAAGGAGGAGATTATACAGGAAGGATGGGCTCCACCTAAACCAAAACTGAACCCGATTGCTAGCATATAAAATTAAAAAGGTCGTAGATGAGTTTTTAAACTAAGGACTGAGCGAAAACCAACAGGTGTGGAGGAGCACATGGTTCAGATAGAGACATTCCTTAGAGCAGGATCTATTAACAGAGATCCTCTATATCCTAGTAAAGAGGAGAGTATAGAAGTTGATAAAGTACAATAGGAATGGAAGAGAAACAGTCACATGGAAAAAAAGCCCCATTCGATTACATCACATGAAGGCACACAACTACATTTTGACAAATGTTGTAGGTGCTTATATATAAATGCAAGAACGCTAAATTCTAAGACAAGTGAACTTGAGTGCCTTTTGTTTCCTATCTTCTAACCAGGGCCGGCTCCAGCTTTTTTGCAGCCCCAAGCGACAAAGCAAAAAAATAAAATAAAAAAAAAGATAAAGCTGCGATCGGCGGCACTTCGGCGGCAGCTCTACCGCGCCGCTTCATTCTTCAGCAGCAATTCAGTGGCGGGTCCTTCGCGCCGAGAGGGACTGAGGGACCCGCCGCTGAAGACCTGGACGTGCCGCCCCTTTCCATTGGCCGCTCCAAGCACCTGCTTCCTTTGCTGGTGCCTGGAGCCGGCCCTGCTTCTAACCATTTACTGATCCTCTTATCCCATGACTTCTTGGTTTGCTTAAGACCCTTGGGGAGGGACCTTGTCAAAGTCTTTCTGAAAATCTAAGTACACTGGATCCACTGGATCCCCCTTGTCCACGTTTGTTGATCCCCTCAAAGAATTCTAATAGATTGAGGCATGATTTCCCTTTACAATAGCCATGTTGATTCTTTCCCAAACATATTGTGTCCATCTATGTATCTAGTAATTCTGTTCTTTACTATAGTTTTAACCAATTTGTGTGGTACAGAAGTAAGGCTTACTAGCCTGTAACTGCAGAAGGAGCAGCTCAGCTATATTCACCTCTTGGACCAGATCATGTGTGCCACTTAAGACTAAATTAAGAATTTCCTCTCCCCTTGTGGGTTCCAGGACTAGCTGCTCCAAGAAGTCATTAATGGTGTCTAGAAATTTTATCTCTGCGTCCCATTCTGAGGTGACATGTACCCAGTCAATAAGGGGATAGTTGAAGTCCCCCATTTTTACTGAGTTTTCTATTTTTGTAGCCTCTCTAATCTCCCTGAGCATTTTGCAATCACTGTCACCATCCTGGTCAGGTGATCTGTAGATATTCCCACTGCTATACACTTATTATTCAAGCATGAAATTTCTATCCATAGAAAAAAGAGCGAGGAGTACTTGTGGCACCTTAGAGACTAACAAATTTATTTGAGCATAAGCTTTCGTGGGCTAAAACCCACTTCATCGGATGCATGCAGTGGAAAATACAGTAGGAAGATATATATACACAGAGAACATGAAAAAATGGGTGTCGCCATACCAACTCTAATGAGACTAATCAATTAAGGGGGGCTATTATCAGCAGGAGAAAAAAAACCTTTTGTAGTGATAATCAGGATGGCCCATTTCCACCAGTTGACAAGCAGGTGTGAGTAACAGTAGGGGAAAAATTAGCATGGGGAAATAGTTTTTACTTTGTGTAATGACCCATCCACTCCCAGTCTTTATTCAAGCCTAATTTAATGGTGTCCAGTTTGCAAATTAATTCCAATTCTGCAGTTTCTCATTGGAGTCTGTTTTTGAAGTTTTTTTTGTTGGAGAATTGCGACTTTTAGGTCTGTAATTGAGTGACCAGGAAGGTTGAAGTGTTCTCCAACTGGTTTTTAAATGTTATAATTCTTGACGTCTGATTTGTGTCCATTTTTTCTTTTGTGTAGAGACTGTCCAGTTTGGCCAATGTACATGGCAGAGGGGCATTGCTGGCACATGATGGCATATATGACATTGGTTAGTCTCGTTATAGTTGGCATGGCAACACCCATTTTTCATGTTCTCTGTGTATATATATCTTCTTACTGTATTTTCCACTGCATGCATCCGATGAAGTGAGTTTTAGCCCACGAAAGCTTATGCCCAAATAAATTTGTTAGTATCTAAAGTGCCACAAGTACCCCTCATTCTTTTTGCTGATACAGACTAACACGGCTACCACTCTGAAATCTATCCATAGAGTCTATGGTACAGTTTGATTCATTTAAGATTTTAACTATATTTGTCTCTATGCTTTCTTTCATATCCAGTGACACACACACACACACACACACACACACACACACACACACACACACACACACACACACACACACACACACCGTCCTTTTCTCTACCAGCATGACCTAATCTGTCATTCCTATATATTTTATAATCTGGTATTACCCTGTCCCATTGATTAGGGGTTTGGAACAGCTTGCATATGAAGAGAGATTTAAAAGACAGGGACTGGTCAGCTTGGAAAAGAGACCATTAAGGGGGAATGACTTTCTATAAAATCATGAATGATGTGGAGACAAAGTTTTATTTACCCCTTCACATAAACACAAGACCCAGGAGTCACCCAATTAAATAAATAAGCAGCAGATTTAAAACAAACATAAGGAAGTGCATTGTGTGAAGAAGGACTCCTTATGTTTATCAACCTCCGGAAACTGAATACAAATGCAAGAAATAGGATGGTCAAATTATAACTGGTCTCAAAAGAATGAGATAAGTTCATGGAGGACGGGTCCATCAATAGCTAATAACAAAGATGCTCAGGAATGCTACCCCATGGGCTGGTCATCCCTAAATCTGTGACTGACAAATGCTGGGACTCAATGACAGGGGATCGATCATCCAGTAATTGCCTTGTTCTGTTCATTCCCTCTGAAGCATCTGGCACCAGCTACTATGAGAGACAGGATCCTGGTCTAGATGGACCTTTGGTCTGACCCAGTATGGCCACTCTTATGTTCTCCTAATACTCTTCTCCAATGGGAAATAAGCAAAGACAACACATTCAGGAAAATAGCTATGTTGAGTCATTTCCAAAGGATCATATTTGACTCAAAGTGACTACACAAGAAGCTGCACACCATGTATTGACTAATGGCAAAGAGCTTAGAGATTCTTTCCTTGTAAGCTTTCTCCTACACCCTTACGTTAGATTGTTATCTGACCAACTTCAGATCATTATGTTCCCCACTAGCAGTGCAAGCTATGTCTGTGTGAAATAATTGACAGACATAGCTAAATTTTTCGTCTTTTACAATCAATAGAAACAATTGTATAGAAAAACACACAACCGCATTTTAAGGACTGGGGGAAAAGGGAAAAAAATCCCAAGTTACATGTACAAAACTTAAATGTTTGGTCTTTCATCTTCATTTCCCTCTTAGTGAAGAATTCAACAATACAGGAGTTAAGAGATTGCTTTTTCTAGGAATTTATTCCAGCAAGCCTCTTTTCCTGGCAATTTAGGAGTTGACGAGGCATTTAGACATATAAAACTATTATGATCTATACCTTTCACATTGATCAAGAGGTGTGCATTACTAGCTGTCCAAATACCCCTGGGGAATTATAGTTTTATATTAATATCTGAATACATCTCTAATGGTGGAGTCAGTTAGGATGAATAATCTGAAATATTCAGAAGTCACTCTCTATCACAGATGTTTTATGGCATAATGAGACCTCAGCAATACCTTATTAAAAATGCTAGTAAATCAACATTATTGAAAGCATTGTGCAAACTTGAGTTATTTTCCGAATTGTCACGATGATAAGAGCTTCCATTAGCCAATGTTTAAGAAGACATGTGACAAGGCACAATAGATTAGGGTAATGCCGTGTTAATGTTGTATGCAGTAATTTGAGACATGGCTGTGGTTGCATCCAAATCTGCTAGATGGTGCAAGGCAATGAAATGCAGAGCAAGCCTGCATTGGGAAGGGTTGGGAAACAGAGATGTTTGGAAAGTGGAATTTGGGGGTGATTTTTAGTTATAAATGGACACAATACACAATTAATTTCACCTTTGTGCAGAGGATCCACAAATAGCTCCATTTAATTCCCAAGGCCTATGCAAAACCACATAAGCTCCAGAAAGGTCTAACTGCTGGTGACTCACCTACCTATGTGAGATGTAACATGATCCTAGACAGCTGGAGGCTAAATGGACATGGATCATTATCTCACAGGCCTTTGTACTGACATCGGTACCATGCACAATATGGCCAAATTCTGTAGTCCCTACTTTGGTTTCAATAGGAATTTTGCATATAATTAAAAGTCTAAGCAAGATCTATGGGTCTTGGCCCATAGTGTGTAGCCCTAACACTCCCCTCTTCCCCCCATTGCAAAGCTAATGTATAGTTACAAGGCAAGCTGTACATAAATTTTGTACCAATAAGATTCTAAAATATCTATTTTTAAATTAAATGTGTTTTAAATTAAGCGATTTTTTTTTGTACAAGTGTTTTAATTGTTAAAAAAAATCTACTTGCAGGTTAAATATATATAAAGAAAAATCCTGTTTTCTTAGCAACAATATAAATACAGATCTGAATCTCTGGCATCATCTAATAGATATATAGGAAAGCATTGATTAAACAGTTTTTATACTGAGTTCGGTGCCAATTCCTCTATCTAGTCATCTATTCCACAGTCATCATCATGGTAGCAGAATGCCAGTGGGCCAATGGGGGAAAACTCCATGCACCCTGTAGTTAATATACAGCATGCAGTACACCCTGGTATAGTGGAAAGTTATTGCCATCACCCTGTCAAGTAGCTGTGAGAAGAAAATGAAGAGCATTTAAGAACACTATTGATTGGTGCTTGAAGCAGTCTGGTTCAAGCACTGCATGCTTTTGTTTATTGTGTTTTGTAAAAGATTGGCTGGAGACTTCCCGTAGCAGGTTGCAGAATTGCATAAAGGAAAGTGGCATGCAATACATGTCTGCTAAAAAGGATAACTGCTATTAAAGGCATTACAAATTATGATCTAATACAATATTGACTTGTTGCTTATTCTAATACTTGTACCCAAATGCGTAGGTGATAGGATCCATACATGTATGTGAATGTCAGGACAGAGTTAAGGCAGGACTCGAACTGGTATGCAGTTTGCCTCACTTCACTCTGTACTGTCTTTCTCAAGCCATAAAGATCCTTTCTCTTGGGTAGGGTACCTTATCCCCACTGGACATATGGAGAAACCTAGGAATAGCATTTAAGTGACTTCGCCAATGACAGAGATGGTGTTTATGCTGTAATATAGGGTTGACACACAGGAGTGCAGGTAAGAGACTGTAAACTTTATTGCTTTGCTCAGAGAAACAGGGTGGGAGAGATTAGCAGAATGCCCCATGACAGAGTTCAGTGTTCGGTGCCTATGTCTCTGATGTTAGATTGTCTGTTCCTCCCTCACAAGGGGCACTGCTTTTGAAGTGCTACATAACTGATAAATTTAATGATTTTAAAATTTTAGCACAATAGCTTTACTCTTCTCCTTCTCAAGGCCATTTATCAGAAACCTCAGCTCCTACAGTGTGAAATCACTGGTCTATACTTGGACATTAACTTTTCCTTCATTCCCATCAAAGGAGGAATATTTATTCATTTATTGGGTTCTAGGGAAACTTTTGTATTACATTTACCATTATTTGTAACCAATCTAGTGCCTGATTCCCTATAGCCAAAAATTACAACTGTCCCACTAGTGAAAAGCCCATGAGGGTCTTTGGTGGACTGGGTGGCCTAGTGATTAGCACCCACCCAGTCATGGGGGCATTGGGTAGGCCCACCCACTTCACCAGGCTCCAACCCTGGGCCATAGGAGGATGAGCAGTATTTGGCCTCTGGGGGACCCTCTGGGATACCCTTCCTGGGTCACTTCCTACTACTGCTTCACTCCCTCAGCGTCCAGTCCCAGATAAGGGAAAAAAAGGAACATGAAAAAGAAACCAAACCATCAGCCCCAACCGGGCTTAGCATATAGTCCTGTTCCCTCAGGAAGGCTTCTCCAGCCCCTTTTGGCGGGAGCCTTCAGAATAGCTCTCTACTCCTCCCGCAGCCTCCTCATTCTGAGCTAGGTTGCTCCCTTTTAAACTCTGTCTCCAGTTGGAGCATGCTCTGCAGGGCTGGATGGGCAGGGCTATCTGGGCTCAGTATTGCCTTTTAACCCCTTCCAGCCCAGTGTGGGGTTTGTATATCCCATCACAAGGTTATTTACTTCATTATTCTTAGCCTGACTATCCAGGGCTTTAGAACAAGATCAGAAGAGATTAATACCAATTTTGTATAATATGTCGCTGGATGTGTCTGTAGAACAAGAGTTACATTCTCTTCTGACCCAGTGTTTCCTATTTGCACCCCTACATGTTTGAAGAGCCTGATTGACAGAAGCATTTTTGACACTATAAATAATGGAAAACATCTGTTTGACTGCCCAACTAGCCCCTTTCAAAACCTGTTGGCATGCTCCTAAAACAAACAGATCCTGGATTAAATTGGTCCTTTTGAAATCAGTTGTGGATAGGACTCCATACAAATCACACTCTGCCTGAGCTGCCTCTGCCGGGAAAGCGGTAAACAGAAGAGCATACATTGTCAGTGCTCTTTCAAGTCTTGGATTGCCTGGCTTGAGACCATATATTCCCTCGGCATCTATCTGACAAAGTGCTTGAGCGTGAGTGCTATTAATTTCTCATACTATGTTCTCTCTCATTTGTTCCCAAAATAAAGTTCCATTCGAGTCTGCCCCTTCTCCCCCCCCGCACACTTTCCTCTAACTGTACTCCTTCCCCCCACCCCATCCTTCCCTGCATTATGAAATAAAAATTAGAAATGAACACTTTGCCTAATGAGTACAGAAATAAGCACTGGTGGGTCGAAAGCTAGATTGGTAGATAATACAGTAGACATACACAATAAGCAACCTTTCATATATAAACTCTGATCTGCAATAGATAAACCAGTTTATGTAAAAGCTATTTGTTATTGTGCAATATAATCAAATTATTTTAAACTTAATTGAGGCAGTAGGTGTTTTATTGTAAACTGTTACACCGTAAATCAGAGGTTCTCAAACGGTGGTCCGTGGACCACCAGTGGTCTGCAAGCTCCATTCAGGTGGTATGTGGATAGCTCCCTCTAAGGTGCACGCCTGGCCAGCTGCATACGAGAGAATGAACAACCATGCACCTAATTAGTGCAGGCATGGATCCACTAATTAGGTGCCTGGACCCTGGAGAAGACACCCATGTGAGGTGGTGGCCTTGGGGGGAATAAGGGGTAGGTGGGAGGGGGCAGTGGGGTGAGAAGAGGGGGTGGGGGGAATTTGGGATGTGCGGGGCTGCGGCAGCCAGAGAAAGAAACAAATTTCCCCAGATCCAGGGCTACGGCTGCTGGGAAGAGACGACCCTCCTTCCCCGCCTCAGCTCTGTGGTGGGGGAGAGACTGTTATGCTTATACAAAGCGCACACCATCTTTTATAGGGGAGAAGGCAACAAACCACATTTATTGAAGATACAACAATTAGCATATGCTTTTCAGTCACACATCCACACACCATGCACACTGTTCTGCCTGTCGATGTTATAGTTACCAGTCCAGTTCAACCTAATGGCCAGCTAAGGCTGCGTCCTCACTACGGGGAGTGAGGGGGGTCGATTTAAGATACGCAAATTCAGCTACATTCGACGTATCTGATCCGACTTACCCCGCTGTGAGGACGGTGGCAAATCGACCTCCGCGGCTCCCCCGTCGACGGCGCTTACTCCTACCTGCGCTGGTGGAGTACAAGCGTCGATTCGGGGATCGATTGTCGCGTCCCGACGAGACGCGATAATTCGATCCCCGAGAGATCGATTTCTACCCGCCGATTCAGGCGGGTAGTGAAGACATAGCCTAAGTTGATCACCGGTAGGAGGAGCCGGGTTCTGTCGCTCGCGACACGATGCTCCGGAGAAGTCTTGGCAGGATGAACCCAAAGTTTCATGGCAAGGCACACTGTTTATGTAGTGATTTTCCTTCATTGGGAGCAATGAGTTTTGCTCTGTCATGTGGAATCAATTGTTGTTTGATGAGTGTGTTTTCTTAAATTGTCCTTCTCATTCTTTATCACAGCTATCTCGTCCCCATTGATAGGTGCCTGTCTCATCTTTAGAGTCGTCAATCTGCCCTCCTCTGACATTTCAATAGGAGCGTGTTGCAGCCTCCTGGCGCCCTTGCGTCTGTCTCTGGTTCCTCCCTCGTACATCAGGTTCAGCGATGGCCTTCACACTTATCTCTTAACATACATTCCTCGTTCACACACAAAACAGATTTAATTTACACAGAACATTTTGAATAGGAACATCAAATTGAAATGCAAAAGAAAGACAATCATTCCATTCTTTTACTTATTTTAAAATGCTAAACCTACAACAAATTAGTGACCCTCACAGATCTGTCACTGCCTTGAAATCAGTCCAGACAAAGATTCTGGCTGATGTATCTCTACCAATGGCCCATTAGGCCATTCCTTTGTTAGTTATTCAAAAAGGGTGGCTGGCAGGATATGATCAAATCATACACCAATACATTTAATGCTACATTGTTATTCTTTATCCTTCATTCTAAATAATATTAATACAAACATAAAATCCTACTACTACACGACGCCCCTCACCTCCACCCCCCTGTCCTTCCCAGCCCCAGCTCAGGGGCTGCTGTGGCAGGGGAGAGAGGGCACATCCATTGCATTAGAAAGGAAAGACTACTGATATTAAAATGTGAGTTGTGTGCTTTTATTTGTAGAACAAAAAAACATTTTTTTTATATATAGCGCTTTTATCCAAAGCGCTTTACAATACTTAGCTAACGGTACAAACAACATTTGGAAAGATCATTAAGTGGTCCGCCGAGACCCTCAGCAATTTAAGTGGTCCGCAGAAAAAAAAGTTAGAGAACCACTGCCGTAGATAGCTTCTCCAGCTTTATGTTTTTGCTCTATATCATTAATTATATAGAGGGGATTAGGAGTTAGACGAGGAATTTGTTCCATTTTGTCCATGATAGTCCGTGTTATTCCAGATCTGATTACTGTATGATATATTTCCACAGAAGAATGAATGCTGAGGAAGCAATAATAAATAAATTATAAAACACCTTTCATCCCAGAGATCCCTGAGTCTTTTAGAATTTTTTTTTTCCCAGGAGTACAGGCTTCACTTCAGATACCAGTGCAATGTAGCCACCTCTGGGATTAAACCTAGCAGGTGTTTAACAGTGCGTGGCAACACTGCACAGCTGTTTACTGCAGAATGTAAAAAATGTACCTAATTGAATTTCAAGGTAGGCAGAAGCTAATTAGTCAAATTAGATACCAGACTTAACACCCCTATTCTGAGAAGTGTGATAGGACATATAGGTCTACATTGCCCCCACTGTGTTAGTGGGGCTCCCGCTAGAAGGCTAAAAATAGCTATGTTGCTGTTGCAGCTGTGGCTGGATCTTGTGCTCTGAAGCCTGGGAGGGTGAGGAAAGGCCTTGAAACCACAAGCTCCGGCTGAACCGCAAAGTCAAAGCAACGTCTACACAGATATTTTCTGCACATTAGCATGAGCCCCACTGACACACAAGTCTGTGGACCTGGGCTGGGAGGCTTCCAGATGCAGTGTAGACATACCCTCAATGGCCACCAGTGGTTGTGACGTTGGTTTTACATCCCAGCTGACAGATCCTCCAGTAACAGAGTGACTTTTTAGACCACACTAGGACGTTGGTACCACCTGCCAAATCACCAATACCACTTCCTTAATCACCCTGCTTCATCTGTGTGATTTGACAAGATCACAGCCCATGCTGCTAAAGCTTTAGTCTGAATCTGAACTTATCCACACCGTCAGATGTCACTGAGGGCACAAGCAAGGCTCCCACCATCCCTGTCTACCCTGCTGTTTGCTGGAATGGTATTTGGTTGTGTTTCTATAACTTATTTTTTTTAGTTTGCTGGCCTATCACTCAACCCTCAAGGTGGAGGACCAGTGGACTGCTCTTCATCTGGTCCCTAGTCTTTGACCTGTCTGGCTTGGGTGGCACTATCAAGAGTTAAAACTCCTGCCAGCATAGCTCTCAGGGTCATTTGGAACACAAACCACACCCCCTTTATTAACCTGATCATTATACAAGGAGTATAGAGGAATATGCTAGGTTGGCTGTTGGGGGAGAAAAAGGGTCTGGGGGTGGAAGCCTATGTTCTTTTTGTAGAACATATTTATTCTTTTTAATACCAACCACTAATTCAGGAAAAAGAGAAGGACTCAGAGAGACTGGAGTGGAGTGACAGACAGATTTCACACAGCACTGATTTACTTCAAAAGCATCCAAATATAGACTCTTGCCAGCCTTGTCATTCTTAGCCAACAATGGCTCTGGGTTTTTTACCCTTCAGTCACTTTAACTGCTTCATCAGAGGTGTTGCCTCTCCTGTTTTCAAGTTTCTGTCAACAAATTTAGTAGAACTGAGGAAAACTGTTCAAAGCTTAAGAGCCCAAGTTTAATCATAGTCAGCCACTGGGGAGTTATGGGGGGGAAGAGGGGCATGTATGTGTATGCAAACACACACATGCCTGACCTAGAGAACCAGGACATTTCCAAACACTTCTCAAAGTACTGGTCCCATTTTTTGAAGTTGGACAGATTAGAAAATCTAGGTACAATATTGCAACACCCTGCAGGGTGTTTCAGCAAGCCTTCTGGGACACCAAAACCCTCCAGATTCGTATGTGTTAAATGTACCATAAGCTCAGAGAAGAAGAAGGTAGGACCTTTCAAACACTAGGGCCTATGCTATAGTCCTTGTGAGTTCTCATTGAACACTCATGAATACATCTAATAATAAAGTAGCAGCATTTACAAGGTCTGGTAGAAAATAAAAGGGTGCAGGTACCCTACGCATAAAAGCTAAATCAGTCAAGTTCTAGAAAGTACAGAATAATTGCTAACCTAGGCCCTAGAGGACAGTACAATAGAAGATGTCAAGGTTAGCCTTGTCTCTCAGGGCTTCTGTAAGTCATTTCCTTCTCTTGTGCAGAGATAAAGTACTAAGCATTTGGTCTAATAGTCCTGGGATTGGATTCTCCTCCTCAGTGGGCTCTGCCGTCAACTTGATGGTATATGAAAGCTGGGATACAAAATACTATCTCGTGCTGCCTGCTTCCCCTTTGTCCATCTACTTTCTGCTTCAAAAATGCAAGCAACTTTTTCAGGTGTGAGCTCTCTCATGGTAAGAGGCCATCAAAAATATATTAAAATGTTACCCAATGTTAGGAACCAAACCTGTATTCACTTCAGTAGTCAGTCACTGCTCAGAGATCCATCCCCAGTTGTCCAGTCCCAGCTACTGGCAGGGAGAGATTTAGGGACACTGACCATCTTGACCTCTTTTTCTGTGTGCCTAACTTGAGATGCTGGGGGTCTGATTTGCAGAGGAGCTGAGTACTCATAACTGCACCTGAAACAAGAGCTGTGATTTGAACATATCAAGTGCTATGATTCTAGGTACCCTTAAAAATTAGGTTCTAGTTATCTCAAATTGGACATCCAAAATTAGTGGCAACTTTTTACCTTAATCTTTCTGTCCCACAGCTACTCATCTGTAAAATAGGGATAATACTGGCCCCACACCTCACCTGGGCATTGTAGAAGATAAATTCATATTTGTGAAGTACTTGCATTCTACAGTGATGAGTGCCATGGAAAATCCCACGAGGAAATTAAAAATTCTCTATTCAGACAGCAGGCTATCTTAATGCTCGTATTTCCTAACTTTTGAGTCCTTGACTTACAACCTTAATAACATTCTTTTAATGAAGTTGTGTATGTGTGTTAATACGTTATGCTGCTTCAAAGTCCCCTGATCCTTAATCCTTTATTTAAATATGGAAGAAAATACCTTAGCGACTCTACAGCTCAATCCTGCAGGGTACTGAGCATCTCCTGGAGGTTTTGAGCACCTTCAAATCCCAATGAAGGAAACAAAAATGGAAGGTACTCAGTGTCTTGCAGGATCAAGCCCCTGGTACTTAATGCTTCCCCTTTCCACAGTGAGCTGCTGTTTCAAAGCTCTCGGCTGAAGGCTTTCCTCCGCCCCTTGTTTCCTTCATCAAAATCTGGCGGATGTAATTTATCAGAGCTCGAGGAGCTTTGCCAATTTTTAATCCAGTGAATTGCTGTTTTCCTCTAGTAGAAACAGGCTTTTCTTTTCATTTCAGCGTTTCCTTTCCTACCACCCTCCCCTCCCAAAAGGAAAATGAATCCCAAAGCTGTGGGAAGTGACCTTGCTCCTCCTCTTCCACGAATAGCAAGGAAATCGTTCATTTGGGTTTCCAGCAATATCAGTTTCATCTCTTACTAATGCATGTTTCTTAAAGCTCGCACTGACACTACCTGTCTGTCTCCTTTTCATCTATTTCAATAAGCTTTTGCTATTTCTCCTCATTTCCTGTTCTCTTTCTCTCAGCATTTACCTGTTTAGATTGCCAGGGTGCGGATTCCTTATCATCTGCAATTTGTGACCCACCATGTTGTTCCTTCCAACAGAGCAAAGTCCCTGGGTTCTGTGAACGATTCTGTGTTTTAGGATCAATGCATAAAACAGAATCAAAGAGTTTTTACTGTGCTCATTCCCCGTAGGATCTGAGCAGAATCCCTGTTACTGTTGAGCTTCAATGACCCATTCACTCTAGGCCAGAGTCTGATTCCTTTATTCATGCTGAGTAGCTCCTAACTCAGCAACTGCTCCCTTGATTTCAATGGGACCATCTGTGGAGTAAAATACTATTCATCATGAATCAGGTTATCAGGATCTAGCCCCAAGAGAGGATGCGAGAGTGTATCTGACCTTCAAAATGGAGAATAACGTTTCCATCTACTATCATGACCTTTTACATGCCTACACAGCAAAGAAGCTACTCAGCACAACTTTTTTTTAAACCAATTTAATTTTATTTTTTTAGCTGAAGCCAAACCCATGTAATTTCACAAATACTCAACAATTCTAAGTCCTTGTGTTTTTTCTACTGTTCTGTCACCGTGTGACAGGGTTGGGACTCCCCACCACAGCGTCTCCTACTGGTCGCCGCGAGGAATCGGTCCGATCCAGTAGAGCGCCTCCTTCTGGTGATGTCCCGTCTGTCGTCCTGCCAGGGGTTGGCGTGTGGACCCGCTGTGCTCCCGACGCACAGGGTCCTCTTTCTGGGACACTGCCCTCCGACAGTGTCCTTCTGTCTATTCGCACCCCCTTCCGGGGGAGGGGGTGATCAACAGCCCCACACCTTTAAGTCCGATCCCTACAATCGAGGATCTGGCGTGGTTCCGGCCGACCGCTCCCTGCGGCCTATGGCTGGGTGTATGGTCGAATATAACAATAAGGGAGGAAGGGGGGGACTCAGGCCCGCCCATTACTCTGAGTCCCAGTCCAGAGGCCCTCTGGCGACAGTCTTGCCGTCCTCCTTCTCCTTCCTCCTCTGACTACTCCTCTGGACCGCTTCCCCAACAGCCCTTCTCTGTGCTAGGCCTTCTCCTTCCAGACCTTCCGCCTGGCAGGCTACGGAGTAAGGCCTTCTCCCACTCTCTAAAGCTGGCCTGCACTGCGCTGTCCGTGGTGCTGGCCTCCCAGCTCTGGAGACAGACCTTCCCCTCTGAAGGCCTGGGACATACTGACTGCTCTCGCTCTGAGCAGCCTTTTATATGGCTGAGCTGGGCCCTGATTGGCTCCCAGTAAGCCCTTCTCTGATTGGCCGCGCATCTACGCAGGCGCCCAGGCCTGCCGCAACCCACCCTCTCCGGGCGTGGGGCAGCCGCCCCACCACACACCCTCCCCCTTAAGAGCCCTCCCGGGGGGGGTGTCCTAACCGGCCTAATGGCCTAGAGCTCGGAACTTAGCCTTCGTCTCACGGTGGCCCTGCTTACCAGCTCACAGTCTAGGAAATTAGCCCTCGTCACCGGGCAATATGGCCTACTGGCCCAAAGTCCCGGAAATTAGCCCTTGTCTCAGGGCAATCCGGCCTAGTCACCATCTCAGCGGGGGGGTCCCACCGAAACACGCTGAGGCTTACCGGGTCCGACGTACCAATCCGTCAATTCCCTTAGACTGCTTCCTATCAGTTCGGATGCTGGGGTGTCCCACAGGTCTCCCGATTCTCCACGGGTCTCGTGGTCCGCCGCCTCTTTTGGTTCCTCCCATGGTGCGGCTCCCCCTCGACCTGGAGAAGTCGCGATCCCTGGCGGCTCCGGGAGTGCGGGCCAGTCCTCCGCCGGGGCTTCCCGCATAGGTTCTTCTCCTACGGCTGCCTGCCTAGGCTGGGGTATGCTCCCTCCTTTCGCACTCTCTGTGCATTTGGGACATACCCAGTACGAGCGGGACGAATCCTCCGCTGTCAGGGCTACCTGTCTGGGGCCTCTGTAGTTGGGTTGGGGCCCGGCTGCCCCCTCGCAAACCTCCCCCTGCACTACGGATCCCCCGTCTTGGTCCGTTTCCTCGCCCTCCTCCCCTAGCCTGGAGAAGAAATCTGCATTAGTATGGGCCTTACCCGGGCGGTGGAACACCTGGAAGTTGTAAGACTGGAGGGCGAGGTACCATTGCATAATTCTAGCGTTCGTGTCCTTCATGCTGTGGATCCATCGCAAAGGGGCGTGGTCTGTGAGCAATTTAAAACTGTTCCCCAGCAGGTAGTAACGTAGGGCGTCGATAGCCCACCATACCGCCAGGGCCTCTTACTCTATCGTTGAAAAATGCCTTTCCCGGGGGAACAGCTTACGACTTAGGTACAGTACTGGATGTTCTTCCCCGTCTACTTCTTGGGAGAGCACTGCGCCCAAGGCGACTTCGGAAGCGTCTGTTTGAAGTATAAACTCCTTCGTGAAGTCGGGGTGTCGTAGGCCAGGTTCTTGAGTGAGCCATTCCTTTAGTGTGGCAAAGACTCTCTCACACTGTTCAGACCACTGTACCTGTCGAGGTTGAGAGTTCTTTGTCAGGTCTGACAAGGGGGCGGCTATAGATGCGAAATCCGGCACAAAACGGCGATAGTACCCAGCTAATCCTAAAAACTGACGCACTTGCTTCTTCGTCGTGGGGACGGGTACGTCTTTGAGGGCTTGTACCTTGCTAATCAGGGGCGTTAGTTTCCCCCCCTCCTACCATGTATCCCAGATAGGTCACTTCTTCTTGCCCTAAGTGGCATTTCGCCGGGTTAGCCATTAGGCCGGCCGCTCTGAGGGCCTGTAACACCTTTGCCAGGTGGCGTAGGTGGCTCTCCCAGTCGAGGCTGTAGACTACAATATCGTCTATGTAGGTCGCTGCGTATTGGTCGTGGGGTTGGAGGACCTTGTTCATCAAGCGCTGGAACGTAGCCGCCGCTCCGTGTAACCCAAATGGCATGGTTATGAACTGGAAGAGGCCGAAAGGCGTGGGGAAGGCCGTCTTTGCGCGGGAGTTTGGTGTAAGTGGGATCTGCCAGTATCCTTTAGTTAGGTCTATGGTTGACAGATACCTGGCTCCCCCGAGGCGCTCCAACAATTCATCCACCCTCGGCATTGGGTATGCATCGAAACGGGAGATAGCGTTGACCTTTCTGAAGTCGATGCAAAACCGGGTCATCCCGTCTGGCTTCGGGACTAAGACGATAGGGCTTCGCCACTCGCTCGTTGATTCCTCCACCACTCCCATCTCCAACATCGTCTCTACCTCCTGTCAGACTGTATCCCACATTCTCTTGGGTAACGGTCGGTGGTTGTCCATCACCCTCTTCCCGGGGTCGGTGGCGATATGATGACTCAATAGAGTCGTCCGGCCCGGGCGGGCCGATAAAACATCCGGAAATTCCTCCACCATCCGTTGTAGTTCCCCTCTCTGTCTGGGGTTGAGGCCTGACCCCAACGTGGCCGGTCTGGGGTCGGGAAGATCTCCTGCTAGGGGTCCAAGTTCCGAGTCTGGGGTGGACAGGCCAATGAACAGGGCTTCCCGGGTTTTCCAGGCCTTCAGCAGATTGACATGATAAATGCGAGTCTCCTTACGTCGTCCTGGTAGTCTGACCTCGTAATCAACCGGCCCCACTCGTCGGATTATTTCATAGGGGCCCTGCCATTTGGCTAGGAGTTTCGACTCTGCTGAGGGCAGTAAGAGCAGCACCTGATCGCCTGGGCTGAATTTTCTCCCTCTAGTCCCGCGATTATAGAGCCGTTCCTGGCATGCCTGGGCCCGTTCCAGGTTTTCCTGGGTGAAGGCCCCTAATGTTTGGAATCGCTCCCGGAGGTGTAGCACATATTGTGTGGTTCCAAGGACCCGCGTTTCCTGGGCTTCCCACTCCTCCTTCAGGAGGTCCAATATTCCCCTGGGCTGTCTGCCGTATAAGAGCTCGAAGGGCGAGAACCCCGTCGAGGCCTGTGGTACCTCTCTTATAGCGAATAACAGAGCCGGCAACAAGGCGTCCCAATGCGAGGGGTCCTCCTCTACAAACTTCCGCAGCATAGCTTTTAGCGTGCCATTGAATCGTTCTACCAGGCCATCGGTCTGCGGGTGGTACACCGATGTCCGGAGGGTCCGTATATGGAGGAGGCGACATAGCTCTGCTATTAATTTGGAGGACACGTTCGTGCCCTGATCAGTCAACATTTCCCCGGGTATCCCAACCCAAGCGAAAATCTTTACTAATTCGTTAGCGATGGTTGGTGCCGTCGCTGTCTTTAGGGGAACGGCTTCAGGATAGCGCGTTGCATAATCCACAACTACTAGGATAAAGCGGTTCCCTGTCTTACTTCATTCGAGGGGGCCGACGAGGTCCATCCCAATCCGCTCAAAGGGTACCCCCACGACCGGCATGGGTACCAGGGGTGCACGGGCTACCCCTTTTGGCCCGGTTCGCTGGCATTCTGGGCACGAGGCGCAAAAGTCCGCTACTTCTCGGTGTATGCCCGGCCAGAAGAACCGGCGAGCTACCCTCTGTAGGGTCTTCTCGCGCCCCAGGTCTCCTGCCCAAGGGTTCGCGTGGGCTAAGTGGAGGAGGCCGGCTCGCAGTCTCCGGGGGACCAACAGCTGGCGGAACGTCTCTTGGGTCTGGGGTTCCTGCGCTATGCGGTAGAGGCGGTCCCGCCATACTTCAAAGCGGGGGCCCTGTGGCGTCCACGGCATCATGTCCCCCTCAGTATCGGGGTTGGTGGCCTGTTCCCAGGCTCTGCTTAGGGTTGGGTCTTCCCGTTGCTCCTGTAAGAAGTCCCCGTCCCGCTCCAGTTCTACTTGGGCGTCCTCCACCGAACGGGGCCTGTCTCCAAGATGATCCACGGGGGCCTCCGAAGTTGAGGAGGTCCCCTCACCGGGGTCACTCCTTGGTCTGCGCCCGAGCAGTCCCGTCCTAGGTGCCTTAGTCCTGTCTGGTCGGGGCTTGGGCGGCTGATATCTCAGGAGGACCTCTCCGAAGCCCGGCCAATCCCATCCCAGCACCACCGGGTAGGCCAGCCTGGGGGCCACTCCTATCCGGAGACCCTCCTCTCGGCAGCCTACTCCCATTTTAACCCAGGCTGTGGGGTACGGGAGGATGTCCCCATGCACACACTGTAGGTGGATCGGGGGGCCCCGAAAGCTTAAGATTCGGGACCAGCCCCTCTCGTATGAGGGTCTGACTGCACCCCGAGTCTATGAGGGCGTTTGTGGGGTTCCCTTCGACCCGGACAGGGACTACCAGCTTTTCTATCCCTCCCCTCCGAGCCCTTCGTCCGGCCACCCAGGCTTGCCCATAGCTGCAGTCCATAAAAGGGCAATCTCGCCGAAAATGTCCTTCTTGCCCGCAACCCCAGCATCTCTCTTGAGTCTCGGCCGGCCCTGGGCCCCTCCCAAGGGGGCCTGCTCATTCCGGGGGCCGTTGCTCCCTCCGAGTCGTCACCTGTGGTATCTTGTGTCGGGGCTCGGGGTTGGGGGGCCTCGGATACCCGTGGCTGTTGCCTGCCAGTGGTTCGGAGGGTCCCGACCCACGAAGGTTCCCCTTCTCTGTCCCGCCCTTGCGGCCAAGGTTCCCTGCCGCTCGGGGTGGCGTCTCAGCCCCTTCGGCCGATAAGTAGTCCTCCATCAAGGCCACCGCTGCTGACACGGTGGCCGGTCGATGCCGACGTACCCAGGCTCTTCCTCCTGGGAGCAGGATCTGGGTGAATTGTTCTAGGGCCACCTTCTCCGCCACCTGGGGTCCCGTCAAGCCTTCTGGGTTCAACCACTTCCAACAGTGGTATCGGATGCGTTGGGCTACTGCATGGGGTCGGGCCCCCGGAGGATACTGTTCCTTGCGGAGGCGCTGTCGGTATGTCTCCGGGCTAATGCCGGTATGGTCCAGGATGGCCGCCTTTACTCGGGCGTACTCGAGTGCCTCCCGGGGGTCGAGGCTACGATATGCGGCCTGAGCCTGCCCCGTCAAATAGGGGGCTAGCAGGGTGGCCCAATGTTCTGAGGGCCACCGGGCAGCGGTCGCCACCCGCTCAAACGTCACCAGAAATGCTTCTGGGTCGTCCTCAGGCCCCATCTTGGTGAGGCGTACCGGTAGTGCCCCCAAAGTATCCCCCAGTTCGGTCCCCATGGGGGCGGCAGGGGTGCCTCCCGCCGGGCGTAATAGCGCGGCCATCTGTTGCACCAAATGTTCCTGCTGCGCCCGCTGCTGGGCGTCCAACTCCCGGAGGAGCTGCTGCTGATGTTCTTGGTGCTGAGTCATCAGCAGTTGCTGTTGAGTAGTCATTTGCTGCAGCATTTGCACCTGCTGCTGTTGCTGCTGGGCCGACTGCTCCTGTTGCTTCTCTAGCATCCACTTCAGGAGCTTCTCGGCCTCCATCTCGGGGGTCAGCGGGATGCTCCCGATGCAACCCCCACACTCTGGACCTTTTAACAGGTCCGGATCGATGTCCCCACTTCTGGTACCAAGTGTGACAGGGTTGGGACTCCCCACCACAGCATCTCCTACTGGTCGCCGCGAGGAATCGGTCCGATCAAGTAGAGCGCCTCCTTCTGGTGATGTCCCGTCTGTCGTCCTGCCAGGGGTTGGCGTGTGGACCCGCTGTGCTCCCGACGCACAGGGTCCTCTTTCTGGGACACTGCCCTCCGACAGTGTCCTTCTGTCTATTCCAGGGGAGGGGGTGATCAACAGCCCCACACCTTTAAGTCCGATCCCTACAATCGAGGATCTGGCGTGGTTCCGGCCGGCCGCTCCCTGCGGCCTATGGCTGGGTGTATGGTCGAATATAACAATAAAGGGGGAAGGGGGGGACTCAGGCCCACCCACTACTCTGAGTCCCGGTCCAGAGGCCCTCTGGCGACAGTCTTGCTGTCCTCCTTCTCCTTCCTCCTCTGACTACTCCTCTGGACCGCTTCCCCAACGGCCCTTCTCTGTGCTAGGCCTTCTCCTTCCAGACCTTCCGCCTGGCAGGCTACGGAGTAAGGCCTTCTCCCACTCTCTAAAGCTGGCCTGCACTGCGCTGTCCGTGGTGCTGGCCTCCCAGCTCTGGAGACAGACCTTCCCCTCTGAAGGCCTGGGACATACGGACTGCTCTCGCTCTGAGCAGCCTTTTATATGGCTGAGCTGGGCCCTGATTGGCTGGCCCCAATCTGTCCTCTGATTGGCTCCCAGTAAGCCCTGGGCCCTGATTGGCCGCGCGTCTACGCAGGCACCCAGGCCTGCCGCAACCCACCCTCTCCGGGCGTGGAGCAGCCGCCCCACCACACACCGCTTGTCCATATTAGTCAAAGGGCTGGTTAGCTGAATGTCTCCACAATATAAACACTTCCTTTTTCCAACACTGTATCTTCCAACAGTCCACTGGTCCCATGTCATTCAAGTCCAAAGCCTTCATGGTGTCAGCCGTTCACACCATTTCTATGTAAGCAAGTCTGGCCACTTGTAATTCCCGTTCAGCAGGTGAATTCTTCATTGTACAGTCAAGTAAAGTATATGGTCCAGGGGAAAATGTCCAGTTTCTTATCAAAATAGAAAGCTCACTTTTGTTGAACTCATTTGCCCATGCAGGAACTAGGTATATAATCTCAATTGTGTTTCCTCTTGTGTTGTCCTCCCAAACTTTAAGGTTATCCAGTGTTAAGTTCCTTCAGATGTGCAGCGGTTCTGTTACAATGGAATTGTTTTCTTTGCAGAGCCTCACCCTCTACAGTAACAATTTGTAATTGCTCCCACGGGTAAAGTGAAATGGTACTCAAATACTTTCGAATGCTTGGGCCGGATCCTTAGTGGATGTAAATCAGCGTAGTTCCATTGGCTCTGCTGAATTACACTTACCAGCTGAGGATCTGATGCAGTGTTGTTGTTTACTGGAACTGGTATTTTGCTTAGGTTGGCTGCAGTACCTCATCCCTGGCAACGTGCAACCTGCTGCTGCGTTCTTGTGTCCCTCTGTCCCAAAGAGAATAATATCCATTAACACTTGGTTCTTTTCTAGCCCTGTCCCTAGCCATAACTCCACTGACTGCAGTGAATGTAGCTGACCTAAGTCATTTTTCTTGCATTAGTCTTTAAGAGACAAATTTTGGCAGACACTGGCCTATCCCATAGAGGTTAGAGCAGAATCACTCTGCCCCTAAAGGGAGCTAAGGGAGGGAATCTGCTCCAAGGAAGTTATCCATCCTTACCAGCTCTTATGAGGGAGTGGGGGAGACAGCATACAGGAGTAGTTGTTCTGAGCTGGTCTCAGACTCAACTGCTGCTGGAAGCATTTCCCTTTCTTTTAAACTAATCAGTCAGTGTTATTCTCCTTGCAGTGCATCTGACTCCAGGAACAAGGTGCTAATCTATTCAAAGGACTCCTTGGTTCAAGCAACAGTTGCCTGTCCCCCCACTTTCTGGCTGAATGCAAACAGAAACAGTAACCAGAACTGGCTGCGGGCGTTGAAAGCTCTAGCTCTCTGTGTGTTGTGTACTCTGTCCATACTGGAGAAGGATCTAATGTAGACATCTCCCTCATTCTTTTATGAGGATGGACCTGATCAGCAAACCCTTACTCCAATGGGAGTATTTATGTGCAATCGGACTGGTCATGTGAGTAAAAGTTTGTAAGATCAAGCTTCTGTTCTGTACCATCTCTGCATAATTGGTAACTCATTCACCTGCAGGAATGCATTCACTATTGTACTTGCTATAAGATTTTACAGCAAACCCCTGCTTTTTTTCTTCAATATTTCACTATTATACCCCTTAATGTTTGTCATTTCCCCTTTCACCAAATCCCAACTTAATGAAACTATGAGCCCTGCTTTTTGAAGTCCCTCCATTAAATGTGGGGTCATTTGTTCCTTATTACCAAAATTAGTATTTGCAATTTGATGCACATTGCAAAGTAATAATCTAATATTAGATACATAAATATAGCACCAGCCTTATCCACTACTGAATAGACATACCCTCTTCTGGGTGTGCGTGAGTCACCAAAACCTCCCGTTACTCCCACATCCTTTTCTAGCTTTCAGTTTGGACACATTTATAATCTAATAATGGTGTAAATGTACACCTTTCGATGGTGTAAACTAGCGTAGGCTTCCATGGAGCAATCCTGATTTACACCAGCTGAGCTTGATTCTCATGTACACTGAGGCCCATTTTCACTCCAGTGGCAGCGTAAAGGGGCCTTAGAGTCAGGAAATGACATTGACACATACTTTGAGGCCCCTTTACCCTGCCAGTAAGGTAAAAGGGCCTTAGTATAAATGACAATGAGGGTTCCCGTGTTCTCTCTTCTCAACTGTTATAGCAAATTCTTATCACCTTCTTACTATCTGGAAAATATTCAGTCTCAACTTAGAACATGTGTACACCACTTCCAGTTCACTTCCCCAATGTCCCAGCTGATTATATGTAAGCCACCTGTAAGCTTTTTGTCATTAATCCCCATCAATTATTATCTCCCTGTTAAATTCTGAGTTTGTCCACAATAACAGCGTTTGCCTTGAACAAATACCACCAGTTCTTCATTTTAACACTTTCATTAGCAGTAGTATTTCTGGGGATACTTTAATACTCAGTTTATGAATGTAATTCCTTTCTTGTAAATGCTCATTAATATGAGATATCAGCAGCTATGTTACTTCTGTAACAAAGAAGTACATGCTTCCCTCTCTCCTTTTGCTGATTTGCACCACAAACATTGGGGTTGTTGTTTCTTTCACTTAGGGTCTCTGCATATAATTTTCTGTTTCCCATCCAGCTCTCACCAGTCCTTTTTCTCAAGAACACTGGTTATATTTTTTTTCCCACGTGAATCCCTACCTCGTCTGAGCAGATTCAATTTATCTCATAATCTATTTGTAACCTTGCACAAATGTAAAACCTTTCTTTCATAGCACTCTGATAGAGTGATAGTCGGGAAAGATGAGGGCCAGATGGCTGAGATGTCAGTGACATGTAGCATACACAAAGAGGAAAATATAAGCAAGCATAGTGTGGGTATTAAATCTGTTGAAAGCTTTAGCAACATGCTGTGAGACATAGTACTTCCATTACCTTGTCTATATACATCCTTTTCCTCTAGCCCAACCTGCCCATATTTACTCAGAGAAAACTTCTCTCAATCCTGATTCTATGGTTCTTCTTTTCTGATTTTTCTAGTATATGTTATACTTTTTAATATGAATTTGATTACAGGTGATGTTTTGTCTGTGCATTGACGAACCTGTGAATCTTTGTTGGGAAGATTTGTTGGAAGAACCTACTTGTTTGGAAATATGTCAGTGATTTTTCTCAGAATTTGCTGATTTGTTGAAATCAAAATGCTTTGAGGGACATTTTCATCTGGATACCAGAAGACAAAATAAATCTATAAAGAAGGATGTTCCCTGCCACTTTTTCCTTGCCTGTTTCAGCTTCTTTTGTTTCCCTTCCTGCTTGATGACTCTCTTTACTGCTTAAATGCAAATTAAGCAGAGCACACATTCCTTTGTCTGAGACAGACCTGTTTGCCAACATTTGTTTGGAACATGTGTTAAAACACTGTACAGTGGAATGTTATAACTTCACATACAATGTTGCCACACATTTTACCAGGACAATAATGACCAGCAAATTATGAACTTTCAAATACCTCACAAGGCATAATTTGTACAACAATTTTTACAATAGTGCTTAGGTGGGAATACAGGGGTGGATTGTGTCACAAGATGATACACCATTGTCATCTGATGGTCAGTTCCCTAAAGTCCAAGATAGTAAGGAGCAAAACCAGCAGTTTGAGTGCTCCATGGAGTGCAAAAAAAATAAATAATAATCTCTCTGCACTGAATTTATCTGCTACTTCTTGTGCTGTGGCCTCTCTAACAATGCAAATTTCAACCTATTTATTTAAAAACCAGCCAGGATATAAATCTGTCTCCCTTCTGTATCTTGGGAAAAGGACCAAGCCTAGCAAATTCCCATGGAAAAATTGGAAGGACTAGCATTATATATCTTGTGGGCTTAACTGATCTGATTTTGTTGGTTGGCGAACTAGGCAAGATTTAGCCTGTGTCTTCACATCTGCATGTATGCCTGGCCAATACATAAACTTAAGCAAGAATTTACCCAAGGCTTTTAAATTCCCAAATGGCTTGCTAGTGGGTGGGGGAGGGGTCACAAAAGTAATTCTAAAGCCTATTCTAAATAGCACTGGATATATATAGCCACATGTCAAAAAGGAATAATTTTCAGCTGTTTGTGTTGCTCACTTTACATTTTCTTAAGAATGGCAACTGCTTTTCTACATAATATAATTACAATAATATTTCAGACACGGTCAGAAGAGGCTGGTGACATCATAGGTTTAACATTGTCCAATGTGATACAAAGTCAAAGATCACCAGATGCTTCAACGTCTAGCAAAGGTTTTTAAACAAGTCACCTAGGATATTAACAGTCCCTGGCTTATGAGATATTTGGAAAACGGAAATTGGGAGATGTCACAGGCAACATCTTTCTTGGTTTCCTTTTGGGTGACTGTACAGTATGGTCTTGTATCAACATTAATACATCCAACAGATTGTCTAAATTATTCAGGAGCCCAAAGGAAAACTAAGCATTCCTTTTCTGGGATGCTGCAGACATTCCAAAATAAAGCAAAAGCTGCCTGTAGGTATATAACAATAAGGCTTTACCATAGGGGCAATATACCAGCTAATATACAAAAAGCCTAATACAATTCAGAAAGAATAGGATGTAAAAGTCACCAGAAGCAACATTATCTCAAATCAGTTCATCCACTTAGCTTTGGCAACACTGAAAATGGTTGTGGTTGTTTTTTCTTTTTTTTCAGGTCAGTAACCATCAAATGGGCCTGAGCAGATATTTCAAGATTAGAGGAAACAGGCATACTGGCCTCGTGGACAGGAGGGAAGCAGTAAACATGATAGATCTTGGTTTTAGTAAGGCTTTTGATACAAGCCCACATAATATTATCATAAGCAAACTGGAGCTTGTTCAGGGAAAGCCTCTGGCAGGCCAGGCCAGTTTGTTTACCTGCCACGTTCGCAGGTTCAGCTGATCGCAGCTCCCACTGGCCGCAGTTCGCCGCTTCAGGCCAATGGGGGCTGCAGGAAGGGCGGCCAGCACATCCCTCGGCCAGCGCCACTTCCTGCAGTCCCCGTTGGCCTGGAGCGGCGAACCACGGCCAGTGGGAGCCGCGAGCAGCCGAACCTGTGGACACGGCCGGCAAACAAACCGGCCCGGCCCGCCAGGGGATTTCCCTGAACAAGCGGCAGACTGGCTTTGAGAACCACTGGTCTATATGAAATTACTATAAGGTGGGTGCACAACTGATTGAAAGACCATACTCAGAATAGTTATCAATGGTTCACTGTCAAACGGGGAGGGTGTATCTATAGTGGAGTACTTAGGGGTCAGTCCTGAGTCTGGTACTGTTCAATATTTTCATTAATGACTCTGAGAGTATACTTATACAATTTGCACATGACATCAAGCTGGGAGGGCTTGTAAGCACTTTGGGGGACAGGATTAGAATTCACAACAATCTTGATAAGTTAGAGAACTGTCTGAAATCAACAATATGAAATTCAGTAAAGACAAGTGCAAAGTACTATACTTAGGGAGGAAAAAAAATCAAATGCACAACTACAAAATGGCGACTAACTTGCAAGGTGGTAGGACAGCTGAAAAAGGATCAGGGAGTTACAGTGGGTCACAAATTGAATGAGTCAACAATGTGATGGAGTTGCAAAAAAGGCTAGTATCATTCTGGGGTGTATTAACAGGAGTGTTGTATGTAAGACCCGGGAGTTAATTGTCCTTCTTTACTTGGCATTGGAGAGGCCTCAGATGGAGCCACTATGTCCAGTTCTGGGTGCCACACTTTAGGAAAGATGTGGACAAATTAGAGAGAGTCTAGAGGAAAGCAACGCAAATAAAAGTTTCATAAAACCTGACCTATGAGGAAAGCTTTAAAAAAAAACTGGGCGTGTTTAATCTTGAAAAGAAATCTATGGGGGGCCTGATAACAGTCTTTGAAAATATTAAGTGCTGTTATAAAGATGACGGTGATCAATTGTCCTCTGTGTCCAGTGAAGGTAGGACAAGAAGTACTGGGCTTAATCTTCAGCAAGGGAGATTTAGGTTAAATCTTAGGGAAAATTCTGTAACTATAAGGGTAGTTAAACTCAGAATAGGCTTCCAAGGGATGCTGTAGAATCCCCATCATTGGAGGTTTTAAGAAGAGGTTGGACAAATACCTGTCAGAGATGGTCAAGGTTAACTTGGTCCTGCCTCAGTGCAGGGGATTGGACTCGATGAGTCTCAAGGTTCCTTCCAGTCCTACATGTCTATGATTCTATGTACGTTTGTATCACACTCTTTAAGATCTCCCTATCTATCTTAGGTACTTATAAGGCCCTCATTACTACAGTATCTGAGCACCTCAATCTTTTACTATATTTATCCTCAGAACACATGTTTGAGCTAAGGATGTGCTATTATGCCGATTTGACAGATGGGGAACTGCGGCACAAAGAGGTTTAGGGGTGTGCACAAGGGGGGCAAGCAGGGGCAAAATCCCCCCCATAATCATCTCTGCCACTGTCCGCAGCTTCTGCCCCAGTCCTCGCCCCAGGATTTCCTCCCCCGAGCCCTTCCTCCCCCCTTTCTGCCAGGGTGGGAGTTGGGCTGAGCATGGCTGAAGAGATGTGCCTGAGAAAGCTCCCGCTGAGCCCCACTAGATAGTACCCAGAGCAGGGAAGCTGGGCTGGCAGCACAGTTCTGCAAGAAGGGGCCCAGGAAGCCTGCTGAGCCTCATCCCTTCCTTGCTTTCAGCCTCCAGTAAGTGTTTGGAGCCCGGGTCAATGTGTGGGGGGGGGGGGGAGGAGGGGGGAGGAAGTGGGAGCCAGGGGTGTGGGGAAGGCAGCAGGACCCGGGGGCATTGGGTGGGGAGGCTGATGTTTAAAGTGCCCCCTCCCAAAAAGTAATCACATTTAAATCCCTGTGCATGCCCCTGGACAGGTTAAGTAATGTGCCCAAGGTCATATAGGAAATCTATGGAAAAGCAGGAACTTTAACACAGGAGCTACATTTTTTAGAACTCCAGTTTTCCTCATGACCCTTCCTTTATCAATAAAGGACACAAAGAAAACAAATGAGAATTCTACTCAACTGTGAAAAGTCAGACTGATTTTAAAGTATTTCAAAACATCTAAGATGGCTAAAATTTGATCTGGAATATTTTCCAAGGCTGAAGAAAAGTTATTAGATGACTCAATGCTTGCATCTTGCATCCTAGCTGTTCCAATATTATATGAAATATATAATTTTGCATTGTTTTTATTCCATTATAAAGCAGAGCGAGCTTCCTAGACTATGGTCTGTAGACGCACAGCATTTGCTGGTGGTTTCTCTTACTATATTCCAGCTGCTAAACCCCATATAAAAGCTACTTTTCTTATATTGTTTCTATGTGACTGAATGGATAGCTCTGATATGGATGTTATGTGATTACAAATAGGAGAAAACATGAGACAGACGACGAGAAGGGAGGTGGCCATGAGACATCTCCCTATTAAGAAGTGGTCTGCTTTATTTCAAAAAAAAAAAAAAAAAAAAAAAAAAAAAAAAGAGTTTGAGAAGGTGCCACAAGTACTCCTCCTTCTTTTTGCTGGATTCAAGTGTTACCTTTAAGTACTCCAGTGAGTGATTTCATGCTTTCAGCCTGCTCTTGCAAAACCAGCATCTTATCACCCATTTTTGTGTGAATTTCTCTACATCATCCACCCTCTCTCCCCAGACACCAATTTTAGAGCCAATGAATCAAGCCTAGCCTCAAATAAGTCATACCATGGCTCACAGGCATGAACTGCAGAAAAGTGCTGCATCAAAGTGGGGTGTCAGAAATCTTATTCAAGGAAAGTTGAGAAGGAGATAAAGTTTTTTCAGTCGAAAGAACAGCATGATGAGTAGTGGGAGCTAATGACCATGAATGCAGGAGGGGGGGAGATCTGCTGACTCACAGTTTCCTTCTAATACCTTCCCACTCAGGAATTTCAGACGTAACAACCTCCTATGTCAGACCTGTTTTCTCTGGCGATCTCCTGGGAAAGCTCTTTTTTTTTTTTTTTTTTTTAGAAGGAATAAAATAAAGGAATAAGTCATGAAGAAAAACAAATCTCTTTCCAACAAACCTGAGCAAAACTCACTGAAACGTCATTCAAGGTGCACACAACCACTGCAGACAAAGACAATTGCCAGTGTGACCACATGATGTTCCAGGTTTGTAGTATCAGGGGGATGGTCTTTTAAATCCCTGATCTCCTCAGGGAAAAAGCAATGTTAGGCTGCTGACCACAGCAGGGGTAGCTCTAAGGGGAGGATCCTCTCAGAAACCCACCAGGGATTGGTAGTACAAAAGCTGCTGGTGGTTGCAGCTGTGCTGATGTATCATATTCGACCATTCATTATTAATGGTGATTCTGTAAATCACTTAAGCACATGTTTAAGTCCAATTGTACTCAATAACTGGGAATGGAATGCAGGTTTCCTGACTATCCTTCATATAGTATCCCATTCGCAAAAAAGATCTTAGATTTGTAGTATGTGTAGCATTATACTCATACAGATAGCACCTCTCTGTCATCTCATGGCCTATTTGTAAAATGTCCAAGATGTGATACTGTTACCCGGGATTTTGCTGAGCCCCAAACTCTTGGTCACTTGGCTCTTTGTGAGGTGGTGGTAGGAAATAAATCAATGGGGGACATGGCCATCCGACCAATCGATAGTTGATGCGAGCAGGGAAACAAAAGTGCTTTCACTCAAAGCTTCTACTTTATTTAGTCTCCAGCACTTACACACACCTGCCACAGGTTAGTAGAGCACCCCAAATTACCCCCAGATTCATATTTACCCAGGGTCTTGAGGCGGTCTGGAGTAGATAACTGTAGACATCCAGTGGCCAGCCTTCTGTCTGCAGAGAAACTTGAGAAGTGTCGAGTGTCCATCGAGCTCAGGTTTCTTCCTCTTTTTATACCCAATTTGTTAGCTTTTGGGGGGGGGGGGGGGGAAGAGAGAAAACAAATGCTTGGCAGAAGTTAAATTAAGTGTGGAGTTTTCTATCAATTAACTAGCTGTATTTCACATAGCAATGTTAACTATTGCCAGACTTTCCATCTTGAAAAACCGCATGCTTCAGCAAAAACCTCAAGTCAGGAGGGCACAGAGTCATGTTTACTCCTTATGGTCACTCACTTCCCCTTTTCCCTCCTAGCCTGTTAGTTGTGCTAAGGTTTCAGAAAGGCCTTTCTAGCTGCTTTCAGCAATAAGCACAACAACTGGTATTCCAGCTATGGACAGTGGTTTAGGCATGTGACTGGGTTACAATACTTTCACTTCAAAATCAGCACAGCTAATTATATATAACGTCTTTTCGGTTTATTGCTGGGAAAAATGAATCAATCTCCACTTCCAAAACATATAAAGTACTACATTCTGCCTTCCGTTACACCTGTGCAAACAGAATCGATTGAAGTAGGGCTGTCTGGGAGTAACTGACAACAGAATTTGGCACTTAGTGCTTAGACATTCTTTCATTTCAAGTAATAGCAGTCTACCTATTCTTGTGATGAAAGACCTACTAGAAAAAACCTTCATTGTTTCCTGCATCAACAGATGTCTTTCAAGAATTAATCTAAACAAATATTGCAAAGATTACAGTGTTATGATTCCATATACGATAGTTGAAATGTTTCATTCAATATATTCAGTTATGCTCAAAAGTGTAATAACACAAGAAAATATTGTTGATAAGCCTTGACTATTTCTAAACAATTAAAAAAGATAATTTAGCATAATCTAAATAGGTTCAAAACTGGAAATGATTGTTAAGAACATGAAAAAAAAATCGAATTTTACATATGCAGTGATCTTTTTCATAATAGTTGCATAATAAACCAACTTTTCTATTGGATAGAATAAAACATTTTGTACAATATTTGCTTTTGTATTGTACTGAAGCACTACAAAGCAATGTACAAAAAACAGACTGGACATAAAGCTAAAAGAATTTCATTCAGGGATTCCTGCATCCAGGCACGGTAGGTAGAACAGGTTGGGAATATTTCAACAAAACATGTTTTAAGCCAAAAACGCCAATTCATGAAAACTGAAACTGTGGGAAAGGGTCATTTCCAATGAATTCCTGGTTTTCATAATATTTTGGGGGGGGAAAGTTTCAAAGACCGTTGAAACACCCTGTGACAGGCATAGGGTGACCAGATAGCAACTGTAAAAAAACGGGACAGGGGGTGGGGGGTAATAGGTGCCTATATAAGAAAAAGTCCCCCAAAAGGGGACTGTTCCTATAAAAATGGGACATCTGGTCACCCTAGACAGGCGGAGCCTTGCTGCTGGAGCTGGGGCACCTCCATCAGTCCAGTATGGGGGTGGCCCGCTCCGCCACTTGGTCATGGGCTTCCCCATTAAGCGGGTGATTTCTGTCAAGTGTGGCTCAGCCCCCGGACAGGGTCACCTAAATGGGTAATCCATGGATTCTGAGCAGCAAAACAATCAAACATTCAGTGGAATTAGCCCCCTGGTCAGGGCGAAGCAGCAAGCAGGCCATAACACTGGGGCGGGGAAAAGCAAACACTCAGTCTATAGTCCTCACGTCTCTCGGGGCTGGGGCATAGTTTAGGCAGCTTCCTCAATGGGCGGCGGCTTGGCTTCCATGGTGGTCTCTGCAGCCCGCGGGTCGTCTGGCGGGTAGTCCAGGTCCCCAGGTTTTAATGCCAGGGGTGCTGCAGGTACCTCTGCAGGAGCCAGCGTACTCGTACTCCCTCTCCCCCACCTGGCCTGGGCTGCCTCCTTTTATCTGAGTTCTCCACTTGGAGCATGTGCAGCAGGGAAGAGGGGGCGTGGCCTCCTGGGTCCACAATGATTGGTCCGCCCCTGGCAGGCCAATGCGGGGCTGGTATACCCCATCACACACCCCATTTAAATATTTTTGTAATGAATGACTGTTTTGAAGTTTGATCTAATTATAATACAAAATTAAACTCAAAATCGAAACAAGCCAGTCATGGAGTTTTCACCTTTTTTGAAGGCCACATTTCACAGCCTGCAAGGTGGCAGCTTCATTATCTGGAGCTAGTGGTGGAAGTTAGAATCAACCTAATTTTCAAGTTTACAAGATGTGTCTGCATTTTATTATTAACCATGTAGAAAAATGTAGTAGCGGTTTTTGTGGGGAAATCTTTTGAGATAATTATTTAGGTGCCTAGATGGTGATTGCTACACTTGTACACTGCATCTGATTTGAATAGAGTTTTAAAATAGATAATTATAGATATCAGACATTCCATGGGTGTGAAAACCCCACAATTTGGAGAATTTAAGGTCTGCCTGCAGATTTCCCTATTTTCTACCGAACCTAAACCATAATTTTAAAAAATGTGTAACCTTTCTGCTTGGAAAGATAATTGATACATTTATTAAATGGATAGAAACCTTGTAGGAAGCATATACAGTACCACACTTTTAATAATGTTTTAGCTGATGTATAAAATTAGTGCAATATGTGAAATATCCATATAGCTGCTGCAATGTTTTGTTATGTACATTGTTGCATCCTACATAGTGTGACAAAGTTCCTCGTCTATCTTGGTGGGTCCTGCGCTTATTGGCAGATTTTCTTGCCTCAGAGATTCACCATGTGGGTTGGGGAACAGCCCAGAGACCTTCCCCTCTGGAAGAACCCACAGTCCAGGTCAATTGGGAGGTTTGGGGGGAACCCAGGCCCGCCCTCTACTCCAGGTTCCAGCCCAGGGCCCTGTGGACTGCAGCTGTCTATAGTGCCTCCTGTAACAGCTGCATGACAGCTACAACTCCCTGGGCTACTTCCCCATGGCCTCCTCCAAACACCTTCCTTATTCTCACCACAGGACCTTCCTCCTGGTGTCTGATAACGCTTGTGCTCCTCAGTCCTCCAGCAGCACACCCTCTCACTCTCAGCTCCTTGCGCCTCTTGCTCCCAGCTCCTCACACTCGCACCACAAACTGAAGTGAGCTCCTTTTTAAAACCCAGGTGCCCTATTAGCCTGCATTAATTGATTCTAGCAGCTTCTTCTTAATTGGCTCCAGGTGTCCCAATTAGCCTGCCTGCCTTAACTGGTTCTAGCAGCTTCCTGATTACTCTAGTGCAGCCCCTGCTCTGGTCACTCAGGGAACAGAAAACTACTCATCCAGTGATCAGTATATTTGCCCTCTACCAGACTCCTGTACCCCATTGGTCTGGGTCTGTCACAATATGTATCCAGACAGCTCATCAAATACTGTATATGCACAGCTATTTGTACAGTAAAGTACTTTGCGCATATGAAAAGTCCCATGGAAGCTGACATACTTAAAGTTAGCCACATGCTTAGTAATAGCTACTAATTTTAGGCCCAGGTTAATTTAGCTTTATGGCCTCATCTTCTGAACTGCACCTAAGGAAGGCTGCTGCACTGCTGGCTAGGGATTGTGAGCAGTCCATGTGTGGGCATGCTGAGGTGGAGAGGTGAGCAAAGAGCTGCCTTGAACGGGGAAGAAAGGAGCAGATCGCTCACTCTGTGTGAAGAAGCAGCACTGGGACAGACCAGTCTCTCCAGTGCACCACCTGGACAGCTCCACCCTACTCCCTACGCAGGGCTGTGGTGACTACAAACCTGCCTGAAACTGGCAGGTACGTACTTTGTACGGCTCAGCCATGCCCCCATGGCCATGCACTAGCTTAATGAGAGTTAGCGCAGCTATGTGTACGCAGGCAGGGGAATCACACCCCTAGGTCATAGGGTAGACCGAGTGTTGTGTGGTGTGTAGTTGCTGGTGAGTATTAGCTTCAGGTTGGGGGGCTGTCTGTAATCGAGGACTGGCCTGTCTCCCAAGGTCTGTGAGAATGAGGGATCGTCCTTCAGGATAGATTGTAGATCCTTGATGATATGCTGGAGAGGTTTTAGTTGGGGGCTAGTGGCGTTCTGTTACTTTCTTTGTTGGGCCTGTCCTGTAGTAGGTGACTTCTGAATACACTTCTGGCTCTGTCAATCTATTTCTTCACTTCCCCAGGTGGATATTGTAGTTTTAAGAACGTTTGATAGAGATCCTATAGGTGTTTGTCTCTGTCTGAGGGACTGAAGAAAAAGCGGTTGTATATTAGGGCTTGGCTGTAGACAATGGATCGTGTGATGTGGTCTGGATGAAAGCTGGAGGCATGTAGGTACGTATAGCAGTCAGTGGGTTTCCAGTATAGGGTGATGTTTATGTGACCATCACTTATTTGCACTGTAGTGTCTAGGAAGTGGATCTCTTGTGTGGACTGGTCCAGGCTGAGGTTGATTGTGGGGTGGAAATTGTTGAAATCCTTGTGGAATTCCTCAAGGGTCTCTTTCCCATGGGTCCAGATGATAAAGATGTCATCAGTGTAGCACAAGTAGAGTAGGGGCGTTAGGGAACGAGAGCTGAGGAAGCATTGTTCTAAGTCAGCCATAAAAATGTTGGCATACTGTGGGGCCATGCAGGTACCCATAGCAGTCCCGCTCACTTGAAATATATTACATATATTATATATTATGTAATATAAATATATTACATCAACAGTACTACCTTTATCAACCAAACTTGTAATGTTATAAACAAAATTTATACCAAATTAGTTTGACAGGACCTATTTTCATAAACCACGTTTACAGGCACTCATTATATTACTGTCCTTTATACCTTTATTAATCAAGTTCCGTATAGCTTTTCCATTATCTTGGACAGGTGCAGGGCCGGCTCTGGCTTTCTGGCGGCCCCAAGCAAAAAAAAAAAAAAAAAAAACCTGCGGCACGGCCGGATCCAGGGTGCAGGGGGACTCCCTGCCCTGCAGATGTGCCCCGGCTGGCGGGGGGAGGGGGAGGGAGCGGGGGGAGAGAAAGAAGGGGGGCTGACAGGGATTCAGCGAGGCGCTGCCACGCGGCCCCTCCCGCTGTGCCCCCTGCCGGGAGGGCTCCACACCACTCCGGTCGGCTGGAAGGGAAGGACGCGGGCTGCCCTGCCGGGCATGCTGCAGGGCACTCCCGTCCTCCATGCCGCTGCCCCCTACAGGGCGGCCGGAGCGGAACAACAACAACAACAACAAAAGGTGGCCGTGCCGCCCTAGGATTGGGCGGAATGCTGCCTCTTACAAGCTGCCGCCCCAAGCACCAGCTTGCTCGGTTGGTGCCTGGAGCCGGCCCTGGACAGGAGCCATATCAGACTGACAGGCCTATAGTTATCTGGGTCATCTTGTTTACCCTTTTTAAATGTTGGCACCCCCTGTTGCTCTGGATTTGAGGGGTGTGTATACCCCTCAATGTGAGCAAAGCTAATTGCAACCATATTATGTGCATTCTTCCACTCTGAATTAATGAAATAGAACACCACATAGTTAAAAGGATTAATTTGGAGACAAGCTTTCAGAAGCAAGGTCAAAACTAACTACAGTTTCTGCTAATCAGAATGGGAGGAGGGGACAGACAAATAAACAACTGAGACTGAAAACCTTGGTGGTTGGAAAATCTTGAGTCTAGATATCTCTGATATTAAAAATGTATTGAAAGTTAGAAAAGTGATGATATAGTAGGGGTCATTATGATTTATGTGTTTTGTAGAAGTTAGTTACAAAAGGTTAGCTAATAGAGTGTATTTTGGAGAAGTCCTCTGAAGCCATTTTGAGAGATGTTTTTCCTGACACCCTTTCTCCCCAGTGGGTGAGCAACTGGCCACTGCAAACCTGCTGTTAATTACTCAGTACCATTCCAGATGTTAGGTAAATATCTGGGATGTGCTAAACCTATTGCTTATGTCTGTGTGTGCTAAATCTGATTAACTGCGGTGTTAGATAAGAGCATGCTTACTTGCATTTAATCCTTGATCACGTAGAATCGCTGAGTTTCTGTTGATTTATTCCTTACACCACCTGGAGTGAAATAGTTAAGTTGCCCCTGTTAGGGGTTCTGAAAATCCCAGGTAACACCACTAGCCCCATATATGAGCCCAGCAGCCATTGTTCTCTATGCCTCAGTGATTATGGATGGTCTAGCTCCAAGTTCTATGACATGGAGAGGAAGGGTCATCCTGTCATCCCACTATTGCCGCAATCAACTATGACCAGTGGCTGGTCATGGGCACCATGTGAAGGATCTGGACAGTCACAAGTGGCTTGTATCCTCCTTATGTTGGTCTGTACAAATACCGAAAGAGTTAATATCTAAACCAGATATTTTTTATGGACGCGTTGGTGCCAGATGGTGTTGTCAAACAGGACGTAATTGCATTTAGAAAACTTTTAAATAGTTTTGCAGGCTTGAGGTGACTTAGATGACATTTAGCAGTCTTCAAAAATCACTTATACGAGAACAGAAATAGAAGGATTATGAAAGAAAATGTCACCATCTGAATTTGTCTTGGGCCTTATTGAACTGAGATATCTGAGACTGGTGAATATTTAGCAACTATTTACAGTACATGGAATTGATATCGTTGTTGCTTTAAATTCAGCACATTTGCTGGGGCAGCCATTCCAAGACAGAAGGCTGGAGAAAGCCTTTCATAGATTTAGGGCTTTAAGACATGATTTAACTTGAATCCGAATATAGATATGCTCACCTAAACCCTTCAGGGAAACCTAATCAATGGAATTTAAATCTTTAACCAAAAAAAAAAACCCACCTCCAACAATTTCACATTATTCTTTGTTACTGTTCACTGTCATCAGACTTTAAAGCTAAAGTAATTCTGCCATTTGCGAGGTCAGGCAAATAAAGAAAAGCCATATGGGAAAGATATAGATTTCTTGTGATAGAAACAGGAATTTGTAAGAGGGTGGTCCAATAAAAGACATTAGCTCACCCCCCTTGTCTCTCTAATGTCCTGGGACCAACATGGCTACCACAACACTGCTTACCATTATTACTATTAACAAACCAGAATGACAAGCTCAGTTATGAAGGAAAGATTGATTTTCAGAAGTGCAGTAGAAGTGCAACTAAGTGTATGTCTACACTGCAGTCAGAGGTGTGACAGCAGCATGTGTAGATGCTATTGAGCTAGCCTCAATCTAGCTATCATGAGTACCAATAGCAGTGAAGCCGCAGCAGCAAGGGCTACACAAGCCCATCCAGGACCCTGGGTACTTACTTGTGCAGGTAGCCCACACTGAAGTCTGTGTTGCCGTGTCTTCACTGCCATGGGTACCTGTACTAGCTAGACTGAAGCTAGCTCAGTAGTGTCTACACAAGCTTCAATCACACATCCCAAATGCAGTGTAGCCATACCTTGAAAATAATGCATTTGTGCTGCCCAACTGAATGCCTAACAGTGCGCGCATACAGACCAACGCACGCGCACACACACATTTCCTCTGCAAGAAGAGACAAGAGGGGCTAAAGGGGAAAAGCCCAGCTCAGTAGGGGCTAACTGAGAAAAGGAGAGGATCTCTTATGCTAGCCCCGTGAAAGAGGGCCTAGCTAGGGCCAGCACCTACCCTAGAACTACCTGAAGAAAGGCCGGACTTGGGCTGAAGGATAACAGAGACTGCTAGATGCCAGAGCCTCTCTAAGGGCAGGAAGGCCTGATATAGGACTGTTTTATGTGTGCTTATTCCCTGGAACTATTGTGGTTTCCTTTTGGGATCTGTTGAGTGCACCTGGGAAGAGGCTGGTGAATCATGGTAGGAAGTAGCCCAGGGATAAAAATGTGTCTAAATAGACAGACCCTAGCTGTTTATTACAGGGTCCCTGGCTGGAACCCAGAGTAGAGGGAGCCCCTACCAGCTCATTAATGAAGATGGCAGGAAGGCCCCCAAAACAAGACCTGGCAAGCACTGTTAAGTCTGAAGTCAGGCTAAAGACCTGGCCTGAAGCTACTGGACTACAGCCGCACAGGACCACAGCCACACAGGACCTGGTTTAACTCCTGAAGGTGTGGGACCACAGGTAACCCAAGCAGGGTGCTGAGTCATGAGAAGTAACCACCACAGAACTGGAACTGCTGTCAGCTGGAGTTGTGCTTGAGGAAGAAACCCTGATATGTCATGTCGTGTCACACTGGCTGGTGAGTTACTTTATCACAGGCTCCAATTCAGCAAAGCATTTAAGCAAGTGACTACCTTTAAGCATGTGCTTAAATGTATTGACTTCAATGGAACTTGCGCACATGCTGAAAGTTAAGCATGTGCTTAAGTGCTTTGCTGAATCAGGACCTTACATATTGCTCACGAGAGAACATGTTAAAAGCTTCTTGCTAAAGCTGTGCAGAAATTTTCTCACGCACAACCGAAGACTCCTAGAACATGCCTGTGTCATTACAAACTCAAAACTCATGACTTGTCTTACCCCTGGGTAAGTCGTAAACCTCAGTTTAAACTGGTGTGCAGTTCACCCGTGCTGGGGGAGATTAAACTGATGCACTAGTACAGAAATCCCTGATACAGACAAGCCCTCAGAACATGTTTGAAAGTTCACCAACGTTCACTGCCTTTAAGAAAAACCAGTCCCAATTCCGAGCAAAGCTTGGTTTTCCTTTGAAATCACACTAAATTGAGTTACATATTAGAGCTGGTTTTAAAAATGGGAATTGGTCAACTTTTGAACATTTTAAACAAAAATGGCAAAAAAAAATATGAATATTTCATCCTGTTCATTTTTCAGCAACATTTGAAAGTTTTCAACCACCTTTGTTACATATGAAATTGGTATGAAACACAGATGAAATTCAAAAGCTTTGACTGAATTTTACATTGACATTTTGGAGGAGGGGGGGGTCAAATGAAAGTGAAAACAAAACTTAGGGACAAGGGTGCAATCAAAGAGACAGGGACTGGGGGCAGGGGGAAGGAAATATCCCTGTGAACACCTAGGAATTCAAACTGCAGAATTTCGTTTGTAGTTCTGCTTCTAACAATTCCTTCCCCCTCCTCATTATGGAACTGCAAAAAAAAAAAAAAAAAAAAATTGCAATGAAATTTCAAAACCTCCAGAATTGGAGGATTTTGCATTTTGTTTTCTCTAAACTGGACCAATTTCATGAAACAAAATGTGCAAATGTTGCCATTTTTCACACAAGTGAGTGTTTTTCAGCCAGAATGGTCCCATTATTTAACAGATGCCTCAACATTTCAGAAACGTTCAATTTGGAAATTTTGTTTCAATGAAGATCTGGATTTTTGAAATATGCAAAATTTGGCATACTTTGATATAAAAACTGCTAATTTCCCTCTCTCTCTCTATTTTACACACACACACACACACACACACACACACAGTTTGGCTGCATATTGGCCTGGAACAAAAAAAACTATGACAATGTTTTCACATCTCCTTTTAGGAAAATATTCACTATTTTCACACAGTCAAATTCTTCACTGACATAATGGTCTTTGTAACCAAGATTAGCATCACATTTTAATGACACTAAGACCAAATTTTTATACTTTAAAATGGAGGACAAATACTCAACATCACCTTTAAGAAAATCCTCCCTTTGGCTTCAAAACCCCTAGAACACCTAATCCATGTCTATATAGTCTATATTTGTACAGCACCTAGTACAATGGGGTGCTATGAGCCCATCACTGGGGCTCATAGGTGCTACCACAATAAAAATAACAGTAATGGCAAAGTCAAATGTTTTCTCATCTCCAGTTTTCTCTCCAAGCCAGATGGTGAAAATATGAGATTGTCAGGATTTATAAAGGCAAATGTAACAGTTTAGTGTCAAATTGCTTGGACTGGGAGAAATAAATCAAATCTGCAGCTTTCTGTTCAAGAATATGTTTTTTATTATCTGAATGAATATGTATTAGTGAATTAGACATGGATAAGTTGTTTCTATTATAAATGCTGTTGTATGATTCATCATTCCATATTGGTTTTGTTTACTTAATTTGTTGTTTTCGATATGCAGTCACAACTGATTGTGGAGGGTTGGTAGTTTGGTTTCTTCCGTCTTCTAGCATTATAATACAATAGGACACACCAATGGAAACCTCTAGCTTGTGAGATATAGTCTTCAAGGGGATAGTCAGAAACCTGTTGGAGGCAAATGGTTGTATTTCAAATGAAAATAAATTATACTTGCATTTAGAGCAGGGTTTGGTCAAAGATTGTGATGACTCCAGGCCTATGAATACTTTTGCACATGAAGTAAAATCTCATTTAAGTCAAAGGCAAAAGTCCCATTGCTTTCATTAAGCCGGGCTTTTCACCAACGGACTTCATGCTCTGCTTAGAACTCATTTTCTGCACCATAAGCATTCACACTAAACTAGCACTTCACTAGGTGTAGTAGTACTAGGAATTATATCCTCTGTAAAACAGCCCCAGTTTTATCCTCACATCTCCTTGATATTTCTTCTAGCACAGGACAGTGGACCACATGCACATCATCCCCTGAGCCCGTGCGTGCAAAAGTCACATACATCCCAAGGCACGTGGAAGTTGTTATTGTCATTACCTCATATAAGTGCACCCTCCCATTATATGTGACAATGTAAAAACGGTTTTATTCTTGTTTTCCATTTCTACCCCTGCAAACTCCGTTTTAAATAACACATTCTGATTCCTGGAATTCCACTGCTTCCTGCAATTTGGGTATTAACCTGAAATAGGACATTTTGAATCACACATAGCTATGGATATTTATGAAATTAAATGCTTTTATTTTTTGTTTTAAGATTACTTTCCCTGTTTAAGTGGAGATAAATTCTAATGAGCGGCGTCTCACTCCATTTTGCCTAATTGCCACATATATGGCAATAGTGTCCCTGGGCATTATATCAGAGGAACATACCCAGGACCTCGCCTGATTTCCTAGAGGGCAAGTTCTTTTCATCTGACTGTCTCAGCTGGAGAAGTCTGAAAGGGATGGGTGGTGCAAACCACATCTCTTGGGATGACAGAGCTGGCTGGCTGGCAACAATGTAATAGCAGATTAACAGCCAACCGGGGAGAGTCAGGGTCGAGCACCTTCACCTGAGCTAGAGGACTGGCCAACCCAGCCTCCAGGCAGATTAAAGAGCTCAGCTGGGTTGTACTAGGACTGCTTGATTGGCCAGCCTGTCTGCTTAGCTGAGGGCAGCCGGCAGTTAAGATTAGCAGCAGGGCTGCTCAGTGCTTTGGCCTGCAGCTGTGGTTGGCCTTGTGTTTGCCTTGCCCCTATCCTGCATCAGCACCTGCCTTGCTCTGGCTTGGACCCTTGACTAAGGTTCCTAGCACCCTTACCCCAGTTCTAGCCACTGAGCTGGGCTGCTGGCCTGACAGGAAAGGGGAATTTCTGAGCTTCAAGGTGATGGTGGTCAGGTGAAGTAGGGGAGAGATTGGGTGAGAGGATTTAGTTGGGAGATAAGGAGGGGTTTGGTATGAGGGATTGAGTTATACGCCCGATGTCTGGGAAGGTCTGAGACTGCAGGGAAAGGTCTGAGAAGGGGAAGATGGGTCAGAGCAATGCAAGCGGATTTGGGCATGGAGGGGTTCTGAGCCAGGGGGGTGCATTGGTTGGACTGGGAAGGCCTCAGTGCATGAAAGGGATAAATAAAGATGTGATGGGGGAAATGAGATTGCATTAATTCTCCATACTCACAATCTTAGAATCATAGAATCATAGAATATCAGGGTTGGAAGGGACCTCAGGAGGTCATATAGTCCAACCCCCTGCTCAAAGCAGGACCAATTCCCAACTAAATCATCCCAGCCAGGGCTTTGTCAAGCCGGGCCTTAAAAACCTCCAAGGAAGGAGATTCCACCACCTCCCTAGGTAACGCATTCCAGTGCTTCACCACCCTCCTAGTGAAATAGTGTTTCCTAATATCCAACCTAGACATCGCCCACTGCAACTTGAGACCATTGCTCCTTGTTCTGAAATCTGCCACCACTGAGAACAGCCGAGCTCCATCCTCTTTGGAACTCCCCTTCAGGTAGTTGAAAGCAGCTATCAAATCCCCCCTCATTCTTCTCTTCTGCAGACTAAACAATCCCAGTTCCCTCAGCCTCTCCTCATAAGTCATGTGCTCCAGACCCCTAATCATTTTTGTTGCCCTCCGCTGGACTCTTTCCAATTTTTCCACATCCTTCTTGTAGTGTGGGGCCCAAAACTGGACACAGTACTCCAGATGAGGCCTCACCAATGTCGAATAGAGAGGAACGATCACGTTCCTCAATCTGCTGGCAATGCCCCTACTTATACAGCCCAAAATGCCGTTAGCCTTCTTGGCAACAAGAGCACACTGTTGACTCATATCCAGCTTCTCATCCACTGTGACCCCTAGGTCCTTTTCTGCAGAACTGCTACCTAGCCATTCGGTCCCTAGTCTGTAGCAGTGCATAGGATTCTTCCATCCTAAGTGCAGGACTCTGCACTTGTCCTTGTTGAACCTCATCAGGTTTTTTTTGGCCCAATCCTCTAATTTGTCTAGGTCCCTCTGTATCCGATCCCTACCCTCCAGTGTATCTACCATGCCTCCCAGTTTGGTGTCATCTGCAAACTTGCTGAGAGTGCAGTCCACACCATCCTCCAGATCATTAATAAAGATATTAAACAAAACCGGCCCCAGGACCGACCCTTGGGGCACTCCGCTTGAAACCGGCTGCCAACTAGACATGGAGCCATTGATCACTACCCATTGAGCCCGACGATCTAGCCAGCTTTCTATCCACCTTACAGTCCATTCATCCAGCCCATACTTCTTTAACTTGGCGGCAAGAATACTGTGGGAGACCGTATCAAAAGCTTTGCTAAAGTCAAGGAATAACACATCCACTGCTTTCCCCTCATCCACAGAGCCAGTTATCTCATCATAGAAGGCAATTAGGTTAGTCAGGCACGACTTCCCCTTGGTGAATCCATGCTGTCTGTTCCTGGTCACTTTCCTCTCCTCTAAGTGTTTCATAATTGATTCCTTGAGGACCTGCTCCATGATTTTTCCAGGGACTGAGGTGAGGCTGACTGGCCTGTAGTTCCCCGGATCCTCCTTCTTCCCCTTTTTAAAGATGGGCACTACATTAGCCTTTTTCCAGTCATCCGGGACCTCCCCCGATCGCCATGAGTTTTCAAAGATGATGGCCAATGGCTCCGCAATCACATCCGCCAATTCCTTTAGCACCCTCGGATGCAGCGCATCCGGCCCCATGGATTTGTGCTCATCCAGTTTTTCTAAATAGTCCCGAACCACGGAGGGCTGGTCACCTCCTCCCCAGACTGTGCTGCCCAGTGCAGCAGTCTGGGAGCTGACCTTGTTTGTGAAGACAGAGGCAAAAAAAGCATTGAGTACATTAACTTTTTCCACATCCTCTGTCACTAGGTTGCCTCCCTCATTCAGTAAGGGGCCCACACTTTCCTTGACTTTCTTCTTCTTGCTAACATACCTGAAGAAACCCTTCTTGTTACTCTTAACATCTCTTGCTAGCTGCAACTCCAAGTGCGATTTGGCCTTCCTGATTACACTCCTGCATGCCTGAGCAATATATTTATACTCCTCCCTGGTCATTTGTCCAATCTTCCACTTCTTGTAAGCTTCTTTTTTGCGTTTAAGGTCAGCGAGGATTTCACTGTTAAGCCAAGCTGGTCGCCTGCCATATTTACTATTCTTTCTACATATTGGGATGGTTTGTTCCTGCAGCCGCAATAAGGATTCTTTAAAATACAGCCAGCTCTCCTGGACCCCTTTGCCCTTCATGTTATTCTCCCAGGGGATCCTGCCCATCTGTTCCCTGAGGGAGTCAAAGTCTGCTTTTCTGAAGTCCAGGGTCCGTATTCTGCTGCTCTCCTTTCTTCCTTGTGTCAGGATCCTGAACTCGACCATCTCATGGTCACTGCCTCCCAGGTTCCCATCCACTTTTGCTTCCCCTACTAATTCTTCCCTGTTTGTGAGCAGCACGTCAAGAAAAGCTCTGCCCCTAGTTGGTTCCTCCAGCACTTGCACCAGGAAATTGTCCCCTACACTTTCCAAAAACTTCCTGGATTGTCTGTGCACCGCTGTATTGCTCTCCCAGCAGATATCAGGGTGATTAAAGTCTCCCATGAGAACCAGGGCCTGTGATCTAGCAACTTCTGCTAGTTGCCAGAAGAAAGCCTCGTCCACCTCATCCCCCTGGTCTGGTGGTCTATAGCCGACTCCGACCACGAGGTCGATGTTGATGCAAGTTTTGTGTGTGTGTGTTGGTTGGGGGGCAGGAATTGCTGCATCTTTACCCTCCTTTTCTACATCCCTTTCTGCTCCGTATACTATGTTTAAACTGGCTGCTTTATTTCTGTTTCTTTTGTCCCTCCGTGGATGTGGAAAAGGGTAATCTTAAATTACCCCTGCCCCAAGCAGAGTTTGACCCCCAAAGGAAGAGAGGCCAGAGGCTCCACAGTCTCTTAAAGATTTTGCTATTGATTTTTATGTGGAAGGGGTGCAGATACTATGGTGATGGGTGTCAGTATAAAACATTAAGACAGCTAGATGTGAAATGGTGTCTGTGACTGGGGGAAGACAGAAGGGTAAAAGCTGGACCCTGAAGGTAGGGAAAGGGTGTGGAGAGAAGCCCTGACTGGGAGTAAACATTAAAGAGGTTGCAGAGGGATAACTACGCTTTCCTCCTCTCCTGCCATTTATTGTAAAGTGTTCCAGCTTTTCATTAGGAAAAGGGGCAGGTATGGTGAGAAGGAAGGGTGGGCCTCTTCTTCTGCCCACTTCCCTGCCAATAACGCTCCTCCGCCACCAAAACCCTTCCCCGTAACGCCTCTGATCAGGGGCCAAGTGTTTAGTGAACCTGTAGGGAGGGGGCATGAGGGCAGGAAGCTGTGGGGAGCCAGGGAATGTGCAGCCCCACCATTTCTGAATGATGGGATGGATTGTACCCTCAGCAAGTTCGCAGATGACACTAAGCTGGGGGGAGAGAGGGTCCAGACTGACCTAAACAAATTAGAGGATTGGGCCAAAAGAAATTTGATCAGGTTCAACAAGGACAAGTGCAGAGTCCTGCACTTAGGATGGAAGAATCCTATGCACCGCTACAGGCTGGGGACTGACTGGCTAAGCAGCAGTTCTGCAGAAAAGGACCTGGGGATTACAGTGGACGAGAAGCTGGAATGAGTCAACAGTGTGCCCTTGTTGCCAAGAAGGCTAACAGCATATTAGGCTGCATTAGTAAGAGCATTGCCAGCAGATCAAGGGAAGTGATTATTCCTCTCTATTTGGCACTGGTGAGGCCACATCTGGAGTATTGCATCCAGTTTTGGGACCCCCACTACAGAAAGGATGTAGACAAAATGGAGAGAGTCCAGCGGAGGGCAAGGAAAATGATTAGAGGCTGGGGCACATGACTTACAAGGAGAGGCTGAGGGAACTGGGGTTATTTAGTCTGCAGAAGAGAAGATTGAGGGGGGATTTGATAGCAGCCTTCAACTACCTGAAGGGGGGTTCCAAAGAGGATGGAGCTAGGCTGTTCTCAGTGGTGGCAGATGACAGAACATGGAGCAATGGTCTCAAGTTGCAGTGGGGGTATCCTAGGTTGGATATTAGGAAACACTATTTCACTAAGAGGATGGTGAAGCACTGGAATTGGTTACCTAGGGAGGTGGTGGGATCCCCATCGTTAGAGGTTTTTAAGGCCCGGCTTGACAAAGCCTTGGCTGGGATGATTTAGTTGGTGTTGGTCCTGCTTTGAGCAGGGGGTTGGACTATATGACCTCCTGAGGTCTCTTCCAACCCTAATCTTCTATGATTCTTTTGGGTACCAGTTGCCACTGCAAAAAGGCTGGCCAGGAAGAACTAATGGACTGCCAAACTATATTACACTGTTAAGCCACAAGGTAGCTCAGTGTGCAAAATACTTTATTTGAATGAACCTCCACCATATCACTCTGAGCATGAAAGGCTCTTATGATGAGTACACGTGGTGTATATAAGCACTCTGGGGCCAGTCCATCCGTGGTACAGGAGCATCACAGGGCAAATGTAGACTGGGTGGGGTTTAGCCATTACAGCCTGAACACAACCCAGAAGGGGGGGTTTTGTACATAGGTATTGAAATGGAAGATGTTGGAGCCCTGGGGTGTGGCAGAGGGGAAGTTATTCTAGGTGTAGGTACAGTGTGGAATAAGGCACGGAGGGACAAAAGAAACAGAGAAATAAAGCAGCCAGTTTAAACATAGTATACGGAGCAGAAAGGGATGTAGAAAAGGAGGGTAAAGATGCAGCAATTCCCGCCCCCCAACCAACACACACACACACACACACAACTTGCATCAACATTATAAAGATTGCCCAGGCAAAATGGCTTATCCAGACACTCTTGAAATTTCATATCCTTTACCTGGGACCATTCCAATTTCATGTACTCTACTACAGATGTGTTCCTTTGGGCCAGACACAAAAAAGGTAAAAACTCTCGAAATATGATACATAAGACTGTCACTACCTGGTGAATGGAGAAAAAATGCAGTACATTTTATAGCATAATGTCCAAAAGTACCATAATGGCAAAAGTAAAGATTTTACAGAGTGATGATGAGAGAGAAGCCCTTTTCACTAGGTTTTTAAGGAAGGAGGGGTAACGGAGCTAATAAGTCAAATGCCCCTGAAGCAAGTTGCTAAGAAACAGTGGCTATTAGCCATTCTGAGGCTGTTGCTGGGATTTATAGTTAATTCTTTTAACAACTGGAATTCTAAAATTGTGAAACTGAAAGGCACAAGGGTTGGTGTGTGTGTGTTTTTAAATTTTCAATTTAGCCCGTACAATAGTAAATTCCAAACAAATGTCAGTAAAACAGAGCTTACAAAGGCTACAAAATGTAAAGCTTGAATTATTTGTGGCTATCCTGACACAATCTGCCTCACATTATTACCACTCAGAATTTCCTGGTCATTTCACGTGGGGATAGGGAGATTGGCTTTGTGGAGATTTTTTTTCTTCCTGCCACACCTGCATAGAATAAACAATCTATTTTAGTTAATATTGTGATCTCCATCAACATAGCATCTGACCTCCTTTAATGGTCTGGTCCCCTCTCACAACACCACTATGAGGCAGAGAAGTACTATTGTCCCCATTTTACAGATGAGAAACTGAGGAACGGAAAGGCTAAGCACCAGATTTTTAGTAGGATTTTCCAAAGTACCTAGGCACCTAACTCCCAAGAGGAGTTTAGCACCTACATACCTTTGAGGATCTGGGCCTTGGGTATTTTTGAAAGGCACCTGCTGGGATTATCTACATCTTTAGGCACCTAAATACCTTTAAAATATTTCTCTAAATGACTTGCCCAAGGTCACATAGGAAATCTGTGGCAGAACAGGGTATTGAACCCAACTCTCTCAAGTCCGGCCCTGGACCATCTTTCCTCTCCCTGGAAATCACTGTGGACAAAGTGGGTATTTATGAAGTTGATCTACTGAGGCTTTCACAAGAAAGTTTGTGACTGCCTTTGGAAGGCAGGAAGAAATATTTGATGCCTGATGTCAAAATCACAAAAATTAAAGCATTTCCAAGGGAGACACTCTAATAGGAACCCTGGTATGAATCAGCTGGAACACCTGTTTTCAATTATAACAGCTTAAACGATTGTTTAATCTTTCACCAAAAAAATTAACCTATCCTTGACAAAAAGCTACATTAGAAGAGTCAACCTAAAATAATAACCCCAAGAATTCCTATACCTTTTTAAAATGCAATAATGAATTGAGTCTTCCCTCTTAATTGTCTTCAAATGTCAGGGGGAAATTGTATATGGCAACTATAAAATGAACTATTGACTGTTCACTTTCTATATAAGACAATATTTTTTATTTGTCACAGAAGATCTAGGAACTATACCTCCAAACAGGGACTCCTGTCAAATTGTAGGGAAAGGCTATACATGATCTTTATTTAAAAGGTAATTGGGGGCAGAAAGAAGCGATTGATTCTTATCACACCTTGCAAATGTTATCTATTATTCCAGCATGCTTTAAGTTTAAAGCATTTAAAGGGTTTTATATTGATTTAAGTCGGGAGGCAAAAATGAAGTTAAAAATAAGAGTATTAGGATCAACTGTCTTTCTGAATCTAGCAAGTTGTGTGTGTGTGATCAAAGTCACAAGTGAACACTAAGTAAACTTCAGTTTTATATAAGTCCCTGATTCTGCACATGTACTTGTCTAATTTTTAGCATGTGAATAGTTCCGCTGAAGTCAGTTGGGCTACTCACCTGTTTAAAGCAGTGCTCAAAGCAGTCTGAAAGAAGAGTGTCAGGTGGAAGTATCATTCCACAGAAATGAAAAAATATCTAACTTCACCCCACCCCCACTAACTTGCCCCCAGTCTCCACATTAATTCTGCCCCTGTAACTATTCTTCCCCTCCCCAGGCTTATCTCTGCTCCTCCTGCAACTCCAAGGGTTCTTCATTCCCCTCTTTCAGGGCTTGGCAGGGTGACGTTTCCAGGCTGGGTGTTGCAGGGAGGTGGGGGAGGCGTGGAAGATCTGTCCCCATTGCTCACAGGGAGGAGGGAACAGAGCCCTCCTCTCTGCTTACACCAGAGGAGGTGGGGAAGTGTGTAAAACTGCTAATCAGAAGGGGATTTCCCCCCAGGTAGGGCTGACACGTGAACCCAACAGTAACCCCTCTCAAGTTGTAATGATTTATCTGCTGGGTCTGAGACTCTTGCAACCAGGTGCACTTTAAGCCCTGGTTTGAAGTTAAAGATGGGTGTAGGTTTTTACAGGACCAGGGCCTAAACTACTGCACTTTTAGGAAAATGTCAGCTCGTTTATGTATTGCTTAGCATTCTAATTTGTTGTAGACAACAATCTGCCTGATTTCAAAGGGCCACACAGAAGGTCAAATTCTTATAAGTGTATTCAGGTCGCATGAAGCTAATTTATTTTTTAAATATATTTACTTAGAAGACTTTCCTTGACTAAATTTTCTGACTTGGAAAATCATCAGCAAATTCCTGTGGATTTTTTATTTTGATTTTTATTATAGGTTAAAAATCACTGAATCTATTACTTGAATTGAAATGTTTTTATTAAAATGAGAGTGCAAATATGAAATGAAAAGTACAGCTAATCTTTAAAAACCCTGTGCAGTGATTTGTAACTGGAAATGATTGAGAACATTTGCTTGAAAGTAAATGTATGTAAGTTTCTGGGTTTGGGTTTTTTGTGGGGGTATGTTTGGTTTGGGGGTTGTTTGTTTTTTTACTATTTCAGAGACATTTAAAATGTAATGAATTCAGTGGTTGTAAATGACTCTTTTATGCCAGCTAAGTATCATTCAGACTTTAATAACTAAACTTGATTGAAGAGAACTAAATATTCACACAAGTGGGGGTTACCGTAAGAAGATCCTCTTACAGTATGTACATTTTTAAAAGGCCCATGGCTTAGGTTCACTTCATGGCTTCAAATCCAAGCAGGCATGTTTAATTTACTTCAGTATGGACAGAAGTTCGGCATGGCTCTGCAAACTTCACTCTGACATGATGATGATATTTTGCATTTCTCTTGAGGTTCTAAATTCCAGTTTATTCTCAATAGGTACCTGGACTGCCCTTTAGCCCCATAGCAACTGAGCATCTGCCAGTAGTGCATTAAGTGACATGACAAACAGCTGTCATGTGTGGTTCATTCTCTCTCAGCCATTCCCCAGGGGGAGAATTGTGTATGCAGGGAGTTTTTTTAGTTTGGTAGGGGAAGGATTGTTTATGTTAAATGTACACACTGCTCTGTGGTTATGTTAGAGAAAGCAGGTTAAAGAAGTGTGTCTTGCCCGTGGAGGGGAAGGTGGTGAGGTCTGTGATGGCCCTTAGATCCTAGGGGAGTTTGTTCCACAGTTTGAGACCAAACCCCAAGAAAGTTCTGTTTCCTGCACAAATGAGTTTATCCTTGTGGTAGAAAATTTCATGGTGCCTGAGCAGTGGAGTTGTTGAGCTTTAGGGGATCTTTTAGATATGCTGGGCCATTGACACTGAATTAATTTAATCTCACAATAATTCCATGAGAGAGGAAAATATTATTCTCATTGTACAGGTGGTAAAATGGATATACAGAGATTAAGAGATCTGCCCAGCAAGTCTCTGGGAGGTCTGCGAATAGAGCCCTTATTACCCAACCCCCACTCCTCCTTTGCCCTAGCTATTGCACTCTTGAGACAGCTTGCCCAGTTCAGGTTGTGCACCATCTTTGAATGATTCTGTCTTGCTGACCATCACAGCCTGAGAACTATGAGACCAGTGGGATGGGTTGGACCACAGAAACCCCCTGGGGCTGCCAACTGATGTGCCAAGACTACTTCTGCCCCTGCTTTCCCTGACAGCTTGGGACTCCAGCACCCTGTTTTGTTGAGCCAGACACGCTAGCCTGCTCCAACACAGACCCAGGGTCTGAACCACGTGCCCCGAAGCTGCAGACTTAACTGAAAGCAGCTTAAGAAGTGTTCCTGTCTTTAACACTCAGATGCCCAGCTCCCAATGGGGTCCAAACCCCAAATAAATCCATTTTACCCTGTATAAAGCTTATACAGGGTAAACTCATAAATTGTTTGCCCTCTATAACACTGATAGAGAGATATGCACAGCTGTTTGCCCCCTCCCCCTCGGGTATTAATACATACTCTGGGTTAAATAATGAGTAAAAGGTGATTTTATTAAATACAGAAAGTAGGATTTAAGTGGTTCCAAGTAGTAACAGACAGAACAAAGTGAATTACCAAGCAAAATAAAATAAAACCCACAAGTCTATGCCTAATACAGTAAGAAAACTGAATACAGATATAATCTCACCCTCAGAGATGTTTCAATAAGTTTCTTTCAGAGACTGGACGCCTTCCTAGTCTGGGCACAATCCTTCCCCCTGGTACAGCCCTTGTTCCAGCTCAGGTGGTAGCTAGGGGATTTCTCATGATGGCTGCCCCCTTTTCTCTGTTCCACCCACTTATATATCTTTTGCATAAGGCGGGAATCCTTTGTCCCTCTGGGTTCCCACCCACCCCTTCTCAATGGAAAAGCACTGAGGTTTAAGATGGATTCCAGTTCAGGTGACATGATCACATGTCATTGTAAGACTTCATTACCCACTTGCCAGCAGCACTTGTATACAGGAAGACTCACAAGTAAAACAGAGCCATCTACAGACAATTGTCCTGGTTAATGGGAGCCATCAAGATTCCAAACCACCATTAATGGCCCACACTTTGCATAATTACAATAGGCCCTCAGAATTATATTTCGTATTTCTAGTTTCAGATACAAGATTGATACATTCATACAAATAGGATGAACACACTCAGTAGATTATAAGCTTTGTAATGATACCTTACAAGAGACCTTTTGCATGAAGCATATTGCAGTTACATTATATCCACTCTCATTAGCATATTTTCATAAAATCATATAGAGTGCAACGTCACAACCAGCTCTCCGCTCTCACTGCCAACCTCAGCAGCAGCTCTGCCATAGAAGAAGTCAAAAGGGCGAAAAAGACAAAGCACTAGCTAGTATGAAAGGCTTGTTCACTGGGTTTCCAAATTGCAGTTCCAGCTAGGCAATACTTTTTTTCAGAGATAAATGATTGGCCAATATCCCCAGAGAGGATGGAAGAAGCCGAAGAACTTTCACTGTCAAAAATCATGGCAGGTGTAGGCATTTGCCAGCTGTTCTGGAAATGCACAACTGTCTCGGTCCCCGTTCATCTGCTGGGATCACAGTGGGACACGACTTGAAAGGCAGAAAGAAAGATAAAATGAAAAAAGGAAGCATCTGATACACCACTTGATTTTAATTAAATCCTGCCTGCAGCCAAAAGAAAACTCTCTTCTTTTCTCACATACACCTGGGACACACAGAAGGATGACAGGGTCTCTGTTCCAACATTGCCTGCTCCCCACCCTCACAGTGGCATGAAACTGAGTCATATACAACTCCCCCTCATACAATCCACTTTGCTCACTGTTCCAGAGGAAGGTGAGCAAGCCTCTGCAAAGTCACTGCCAATACGCCTTGAGGGAACAATCTCCTCTGCCCTCCAGCGTAGTGATCTAACAGATCTGCAAGAGGGGGATGACCCTTTGCTTTCTGTCTGTTTGCTGAAAACTTCCAGATACACTTAAAGAGAAATCCGTGTGCTTTTAACTTTCTCAGAGGAATGAAGTGTTTTGGGTTGCCAGTGACACCATGTAACTACCTTCCTTTGGGAAGAGGGCAGAAACACAGCTAGCAGGTGGCATACACAGTACACAAGGTAGCATCAGCCATGCTCTCCCGAGATTGAAAGACAACCAAGCACCTGTCTCCGGTCTTCTGCTGCCCGGTCGCAATGGCAAATCCCCATCCACCAGCTGGGTGTAAGATGGGAACAGCTGGACTCCCCTCCACCCTCTTGCCCTTAACTAGTCAGTTTCAGCTGTCAACCTCGAAGCCGCCTCGGAAGACTGGAATTGTGGATGTGACAAGAAAGCTAAGCAGCCCTTTGCCATTGTCCTGCACAGCATGAGAGAATGCATACTTCATGAGATTTGCCAAAAGAACTTCTGCTGGATAGCTTTGGTTTTATTCTTCTCCTCATAAAAGGTATTCACTAATGACTGGTCTTTTGAGGTTTTTGGCACAGTGAGAAAGGAGGTCAGCAAGTTAACAAATTAGACATGTTCCACCTGGACAAGCCAAGAAAAAGTTAATTTTAGTGGGGGTCACGTTGTAACCTACCCTCCATCTCTTGATATGTACCTAAATGATGGAAAGCGCCACTCAGATTCATAAAATATTTTACAGGAGAGTAAAACAGATCTAATAGACATATTTCTCATTAGAAAGGTCAATGCCATGAACATCTGATGCTGTACAACTGTCTGTTTCAATTTAGCAGGTCAAGCTTGACTAAGCCAATCCCCTGATTGGTCTGAATTCACTTCTACTGAAAAAAGCAATTTTCCTACAAATTGTCAGGATTATGTGCTCTAGTCCTATATTTTTGTAAGACATCACCAGCATGGTGATCAAACCAAATTTGCCCGTTCTGCAAGACCAAGCAAAAATTTCACATTACAAATTAATATTCAGACTCTATAAACAATGACATCTAAATCCTATTAGGAATCAGATTATACACGTTACTTAGCCCAAGAATAGAGGCAGACAAAAGGCTGGGGAAGAAAAGCAGATCTAAGTTCATAGATTTGGAGCATGCTTTAAAAATATACCTTGTCAGGTGCAAGATCAACATGCAACATTTGGATGGAGGGAATTTTGGTTTTTGTAATTTCTGAAATAAAACATGGGATTTTTAAAAGATACTTCAAGCAAAAATGAAATAAAATATCAGATTGTATCTTTTTGGGTACAATCAGCTTTTCCTTTCCTTTCAGGCCTCAAGAATAAATCTGCAATTTGTGAGCATTATAGATTTATCCCATTCTCTCTCCATTAGTGGGTCCTACAGTAATTACCAGCCTGTTCCCACATCTAATGGGACCCAGCGGTGTATCCCTTTTCTTGAAAGACTTGCCTCCTAGGGTAACAGGAGAGAAGAAAATGAGAGTGACCTTGCGGTGTGTGCATGCAGCCAGTACACCAGATTGCATCAATGGCTGGTGGTGTCAAAGTATTACTACAACCAAGTGGGCACTCCTGGAAAGCAGCCAAATATGGAACAGGCTAGGAGATAAAAGCAAAAGTACAGGGAAAATGCATTCTTTCTTTGTGTATTGTCCAGCCAAGCTTAATTTTCTGTTTGCTAACAATGCAACATCATTAATTTTAAGGGCCTTGTGTAAACACCATTAATTTTTTGTTAATCTACCAATAGAAACACCATTTATTTCTCTATGTTAAGCCCAGACAGCAACATGATTTAGAAGATAATTTGCTTCTCTATAGTTAAAACTGAAGCTCAATGGTACATAACCAGTGCCTGGCATGTCCTCAACATCTTGTATAAATTGATGTTTGATTGTTGGGATAATTATTAGGAAAGTGATCTTGAAGATGGAACTGCTGAGCAAAGTTCCAGTGCTCTTCAAATGTGAGAGGTACCCTGAAAGCGTGTAACTTGGGCCTCTTCTGTGTCACTCCACATAATCTCACTATGATTAGTGCAAGATCCTTCTCCTCAGTCCACTTCAGATTTCTGGTATCTCGCAGCCTCGGTCACTCGGACTCATTTCACATCTCAGCTGAAAATACTTTTTTGTCCTTGCCCAAACCTCTAAGTTTATTTTCCCCTCTGCTAGCCAGTGCCAGCTCCAGGCACCAGCTGAGCAAGCTCATGCTTGGGGCGGCAGATTCTACGGGGCGGCATTCTGCCCAATCCTAGGGCAGCACAGCCACTTTTTTTTTTTTTTTTTTTTTTTTGGTTCATCGATCCGGCCGCCCTGTAGGGGGCGGCGGCACGGAGGAGGGCAGCGTCCTGCTGGGTGGGCTGCGCGCTCTGTCTGCCCCAGCCGGTGCCAGGTCTGTAGCAAGCCCAGCAGGGCAGCCCGTGTCCTTCCCTCCCTGCCGACCGGAGCGGCACGGAGCCCTCCCGGCAGGCAGCGCGGAGGTCGGGACCGCATGGTGAGCACCCCGCTGAAGCCCTGGCCGCCCCCCTTCTCTCTTTCCCCCCGCTCCCTCCCCCTCCCCCCCGCTAGCCGGGGCACGTCTGCAGCACAGGGAGTCCCCCTGCACCCTGGCCCCAGCCACCCCACAGGTTTTATTTTTTTTCTTTTCCTGCTTTGCCGCTCTGGCTGCGCCGCAGGTTTTTTTTTTTTTTTTTTTTGCTTTGCCGTTCTGGCCACCCCGATTTTTTTTTTTTTTTTGCTTGGGGTGGCAAAAAAGCCAGAGCCGGCCCTGCTGCTAGCATTCATTATTTCTCGCTTTAATCATACTATTTATTTCTAGGAATAGTAAAGTATTGTAGGGTACAGTTTCCATCACAAAGACTCAATCCTATCTAGTTTAATTTTGTGTATTAGTTATGATTCCAATAAAACTCCCATTTTAAAAAGAAAAACCCTCCTACTATAGTGGATTACTTCGCTAGAAGTAAAAGTCTATTCTCAGAAGTCCGTTGTCTGTCCCCGTGGTTCTGAGTGCAGCATAAGCTGCTTTTAGTAAAATAAGAGCACCCCAGAACCTTGTCTGGAGACTCTACAGCTTCCAAGACTGTTGAGGAGGAAATGTGAAGTAATAACTTTCAAAAGTGAGTGGAGGAAGGTTAGAAAGAGACCGGTGACCAAACAGTTTGCATTTCTACATTCTGTCTGGGATCTGAATGTACTTTATAGATGCTAATTAAATTAGCATAACTACACCAGTGTGAGACAGATTTTGCAGATGGGGAAGCTGAAGCACAGAGACGTTAAATGACTTGCCTGAGGCCATACTGGAAGTCTGCTCAGAGCTGGGAATTGAACCCAGAATGCTTAAGCCCCTGGAATTTAGCCACAGTCCTTCTTTCCCCTACCTCCCTAGCCAAAGCCCTATATTATATATTAATCCTTGTTATTGAAATGTGTTACATTTTCAGATTTTCATATGTCTATTAAAGAGGTTAGGGTTAAGAACCTTTTACAAGCTGGGTATTATTAAATGGGTGTCCCACTGTGGGACTTAAGTTAAAACCACGCTGTAGGAAAGAGGAGATCCAGTTCAAATTCTGTATGTATGCACATGCGCACACACACACAGTAACTAGCCTACGATTAATGGAGGATTTTCAAACAGTGGCAGTCTAGAACATTTTTCTTAATTAAAGGAAATTACTTTCCAGGCAATCCATTTTATTCACAGCTTCTAATTTTTATTCCTGTTCTCCCCCCACTGCGTCAGAGATATCATAGCTACTTCCCTACAGTATACTTAAGAGAAAATAACTGTGAGAGTTCAGAGATGCTAGTGTGGGAACTGTTGGTAAATGCTAGCTGTTATAGATGCACATCATCTACGAGATGACATTTAAATTAGATTTGAGTCAATTTCCCTTATATTTGACATATTAATTATGACTCACATTGCAAATGAAACAATCTGTCAGGGATCCCCTATTCACAAGCAATTCTACATCATTGTTACAGCAGCAGGTAGAGAATTTCTTAAATGCACCTTTCTCACTAATGTACAGGTGATCACAATCAAGAAAAGAGTTGGCCATACGCTGGTTAATTGAAAAGGAAAGTCCATGTGGCAGATCCTCAAATCAGCACAGCTCCACTGGCCTGATACCTGATCTGGATCAGATTTGTTGCTCTCATTTCCTTTAAGCAGAGAAGTCTCCCTGTGATGGTGGGGCTTACTCCCCACACCAGCCCTGACAGAGCTGAATTAGGCCAAGTGGGCCCAATTAAGCTGCAAACAGGGGAGATTTAGGCTGTGTGGAGGGAGCTAATGAGAAGGAAGCTCACCTGTGAGGGAACAGGGGTGGGTGGGAGCCCTCCAATAAAACCAAGAGGCTGGACATAGCATAGGGAGTAGATGGGAAGAAATTTACAGGCCTGCTTCCTGAGGTGGGAGGGGAAGAAATCCAGGGTGAGAGCAGTAAGGTGGTATAGATGCACTGTACTGTTTGCTACAAGGCTTGGGAGTAGCACCCACAGTAGAGTGATATTGCTAAGTGACAGTCTGGGCAGTAGGTGTGAGGACTAACTGATGTTGCTTGTGAAGAGAGACCTTGAAAGATCACCCCAGAATGGGAACCTGCTGGGAGACCTGGCTGGAAGGCTGAGTTAGGAAAAGGAAGCAGCAGTTCCTGGAGTGACAGAGGGGCTGCAGACTGTGTGTGAGAGAGAGACAAAGCTGGAGTGCAACCTCAGGAAGGGGCATCAGCTTGGCAGAGCTACTCCTCAGAACTGCCAGGAGGAGGTGCTGCCCAGTGGTGAGAAGAGTGCCCTGTCACACTGTCTTAGGGGTTCAATTTTCAGGATGGCTGAGGCCTAGCATTCAGGTAGGGTTGCTGCCTATCCAGATTTCCCAAGATTGTCCCTTTTTGAGGTAGCTGTCCTGGGAAATCTGTAGGTCATCCTGTGACACTGTCCTGTTTTTTGTTGGCTGAGTCACCTTTTGGGCTGCTGCTGGGGTGGGGCTGGGGAAGTCAGCCTCTCTTCCTGGTGCTGCTGTTCCTACTCCCTCCAGGCTGTTCCACGGCTCCAACAGAACACATTAAGCGGTAGTGTAGACCTGCCCTAAGTATCTACATGGGAAATAAATATTAGCTCATGGTCTCTTCTGCCTAGCAGAGAAAGGTATAAACACAACCCAATAGCTGAAAGATGAAGTTAGACAAATTCAGGCTGGAAATAAGGTGAACTTTTAACATTGAGGGTAATTTACTATTGGACCAATTTGCCCAAGAGTTGTGGTGGATTCTCCATCACTAGCAATTTTTCAATCAAGATTTGATTTCCCCCCCCCCCCCCCCCTAAAAAAAGGCTGTAGGAATTCTTTTGGGGAAGTTCTATGGCCTGTGTTAGACAGGAGGTCAGCTTATATGATATGGGTGCTCCCTTCTGGCCTTGGAATCTATGAAATCATGGTGGCAGCTGTTCCTAATCTGTGGGGCCTTCCTCCCGGGAGCCACCTCCAATTCTGCCCTCATCTGAGCTGAGGAAGGAGAGCATAGAAGTCCCAGGTTGTTGGTGGTTTTTTTTTTTTTTTTTTTTTTTTTTTTGTACCTCAGGGGTGGCAACCTTACTTGTAGCAGGCAAAAATTGCACCAGCACACTTAATTGTGGGCATATTTGCACAATTATCCGGGCCTGCAGCCAGGGACAGGGGCTAGTGCTCAGATTTGTGCCCATAATGCAATAGTGCCCTGCAAAAAAGGGAAGATGGACTTGCAAAAAATGTGGCCTGTGGAATCGTGTTTCTTAGTAGCTGAGTAGGTTCCATTCTTGCCTCTAAGTCTGAAAATGCCAGTCACAGCTAAGGATCAAAGACATGTCACCTACCCACTTTGTATCACTGTACTGGGGTGCTAGTGGCAGCAGCCTGGGCCGCTGCAGTCTAAAATGGCTTGGAACTGAAGTCCCTTCTGCCAGATCCAGTGGTGGATCATATGGAAGATAAAAGATCCTTAGCACAATTTGTAAAGAATGCTGGATAATCCTAGTGTTGATGGGCTGATAGTCCCTCTGTCTCTCCCCAGACCACTACAGCCCAGCTGGCATTAATGCTCAGAGCAGTCTGGCACCTAATGGGTGCCCCAGGCCTGTGCAATCCCCTATCTATCAGTATATAATGTAATGCTCCCTAAAGCACTTTGGAACATCTTTGATGATGTGAAAAGCAGTGTGAAAACCCAAGCTGCTCTTGGTGTGCTGCGAGTCTGACTCACTTGAAAGATCTGTGTACAAACCAGTCATGCTTCCTCTCAATGGCAACTACCATTTTATCAATAATACCTGGAGGACCTGGCACAGACAAGGCTGTAAACCTGTTTTTTGAGTTTATTTCACATGGAAAGGGATAATTAATCACAGGATTTGTCTGATTAGCTATGGAATATTTCACTGAATTGCATCTCCTGGAAGCAGGATGCTATTCTAGGATATTTTTCTTTAAAATACAGCCCTACATTTTCCAATGTAACTAATTTTGGATGCCTCTGTTTTTGGGAGCCCAACAAGACACCTTCAGGGGTCATGATTTTTTAGATATGCCGGATTACACCCCACCCCTCTGAAAGCCAGGCCTCTTTCAGACCCCCCCCCCCCAACACGGAGGCACCCAGAAATCGCTCTTCTCCTCTGACAATCTGTACCATGACTGTTTGTTTTAGAAGAAACATAGTGAACATCTATAAACACAATGGTCTGAATTCAGTTCTGGCCCTCCACTGTGAATTTGGCTGAGCTAAATTATTAATAATAATGTTCCTTCAAGGAGTCCAATTGGACCCTAGAAGTGAGTAGCTCCTGTGCAGCATTTTCATCACAAAACCTGAAACGCACAAGGATCAGATTCTATTCCAGAACGTCTGGGTCTGCTCACCTCTGCCTAGGGAAGCCCGCCCCAAATGGAAGATAAGTGGAAGAAAGGTCTAAAGGCTTCCTTTGCAAGGCTTTCTCCCCAGTAGCTTTTTCCCAGGGATGTGGGGTTTGCTCCCTCCCCCTCCATGGAAAAAGCCAGAGGACCAGTGACCAAAATCTTGAAGATGCTCTGGGATCCACCTGGATGTTGGTGGGACCAATAAGAGTCCAGAGCCATCCACATGCAGACTCTGTGGTCTGACCTCTCCCTGACAGCAGCTGACCGGGATTTCCAGAAATAGCTGATGCCAGGACCTCCATCTAAAATGTGTGTGTGGGGGGGGAGGGGATTCCTAAATGCACAGTATGGGCCATGTAAGTATAATAGAGCCTTGGCCTGTATTATCTTCTGGGGGAATATCTGCTGGGTGCCAGGATAGCTCTGCCCCACCCACTCGCCCAAATCGATCCCTGGACCTGCAGAGAGCTCAGTCTGCGGCAAGGGGAGGGGTCAGTGTTCTGGAGGCAGCTGGCCCCCCTCCTTCACAGAACAGGAAGCTCTCACATGGAGGGTGCCCTTCACAAGTTGATTTTGGGGGATGCCCTTGGGTCCTCAACTCTCCCCTAAACTTCTAGACACCAGGACTTCCTGTGTCACATACACTGCAGAAGAAGTGAGCCAGTTCAAGTCTATTTGGCCCTAACCCCCTTAGAGGTAATGGATGGCTGCTTCTCTCTCGCAGGGCCGGTGCAAGGAAGTTTCGTGCCCTAGGCGAAACTTCCACCTTGCGCGTGCCCCCCCCACGGCAGCTCCCCCACCTCTGCCCTGAGGTGCGTGCCCCCCCCCGGGGAGCCATGCGGCAGCTCCCCACCCCAGCTCACCTCTGCTACGCCCCCTCCCCGAGCACGCCGTGCCCCCCCAACCCCCCGGCAATGACAATAATTGCATGGAGCAGCCGCTGCGCTGGGAGAGGGAGTCTGAGCCGCACGTGTCAGCGCGCTGCCGGCAGCCCAGCCCAGGAACGCTGTAAAAAAAAATTGGGGGCACTGCTTTTTGGCGCCCCCAAATCTTGGCACCCTAGGCAACCACCTAGTTTGCCTTAATGGTAGTACCGGCTCTGCTCTCTCCCACAATATCTTGTGGCTAGCTTTACAATTTCCTCATCCTTCTAACAAAGGGGGTTCCTTCCTTTACTATAGTGTGGTAGCACCTAGGAACTGCAGCCAGGGACCAGGACTCCATTGTGTTAGGTGCTGTACAAACACAGAACAAATTTTGAGCAGACTTAAAGTAGCACTTTTCCCTACCCCTTTCTGGTGGTTCAAACAACCCCCTTAAGTTTGTGGCTGCAAACGCAAGGACACCATTTATGTCTTGCTCTTCCTCACCACTTGAATTCAGTTGGTTTGCATCTGATGTGCATAACTGAGGCATTATACCTTGGTCAATGCAAAATGCCTTTCTTCCTAGTTCCAAATGCAGGTTTGGAGTTACTAATAATTTTGTAATATTTCTTTTGAAAGAACAGCAAAGATTTGTCATAAAAGGAAGGGAAGGAGATGACCCCCTACTGTTATGCCTTGCCAGATATGGTTTATGGGCTTAGGTAAAGAACATGGAATAAAACTTCTAAAATTCTGAATTGTTCTAACACTGCAGAAAATCACTGGTACAAATTCACCCCTATTATGGCTTTCCTAAATCAAATACAAATATATGGGAAATGACCTTCGGGCATTATTTTTCCTTATACTTGTTTGAATAAATGAAGCTGTGGGGTGGAAAAAAAGTTGCAAAACCAGTCTTGGAAGCTATGAAACATAACTACTCTACATTCTAGAGCTGTTATTTAGGTCTTGAGGTCCTTCCATTAATGACTCATATCCCCAGGTATCTAGTTTCCGAGCAACTACCCTGAAGGGGCCCAAAATTGCATGTAAAAGCTGTCTGAAAGTGACTATTACACCATCATCATGACATATTGCAAAAACAAACCATTATTTACTCTGTTCAAAATGGCCTAGAGTCATAGCAAACTGTATGATTGGGTATCACCACAGCAAACGAACAGGGCTTTGCTTCTTAAATACCAAAAGAGATTGGGCAGATTTAAGGTTTTTATTGCTTGCAGCTGTGCTTCCCTGTGTGGCTTACTGCTTTTGGGGGGGGTTGCATCTAATTTGTGCATCACCCTTTCCACAAGGGCTCAGCATCTCTTCTGGTTATCCCAGAGTTTGAAACAACAAGTGTAACAACTAGTGCTGAATTCTGCATTGCAAGCTGTGCTAAACTGTTACTATTGCAGCTATACCTTTTATAAAATCACTTTATCTACCCCTCCTGTGTGGTGGTTGGTTCATCCAGGCACGGCTGCTTTGGAGGGGAAGTGTAGGCTAGTGGTTAGAGCCCAGCCCTCAAATTTGGAGTTCCTAGGCTCACTCCTCAGCTGCAACCACCAGCAAAGGGTTTTAGCTGAGGGGCATTGCTGCAAAAGAACTACTTGCAGCTGCCTGTTCTAGTAGCAGGTTCTACACCAGTCCCAATGTAGTTTAGAGAAGCCTCAAGGCTACTCTAAATGAGGCTGGCTAGCTATGGTCCCAAAGGGTTGATACACCAACAAGAGATCACTGGCCACACCTCCTTTATCCTAGTCACATGCCCTTCAATGGGGGCTGAGAGCAAGCAACGTAAGAGTCAGCTGCACCACCTAGAGATTCCCTTAGAGTAGCACACAGGTGCCAGCGTGAGGCCAAAGTTCTGGACGCAAGATCCTATTTCCAGCTCTGTCACTGATTCACTAGGCAAGTCACAGCCTTTCTGTGCTTACGTTTAAGCATCTGTAATTATTTACCTACTTCACTGGAATGCTTCATGGCTTTATTAAGGTTTGCAGAGCTCCAGGAGACAGCCAGCTGACTTTCATTTCAAGTGGCTTCTCTTTATTTGGATGGAATTATATAAACCTTTTCTTTTGCTCAGCCAATCTGCATTCAGGTTTGACCTGTTAATCTTTAATACTACCAAATTTCAGTCAACTGAGACTCATTACTTTTATTTCAAGCTAGACAATAAATCTGTATAGACACTTAAAATTTAGCAGGTGTTTTTTCCAGATAGGACAGATTTTAACTAGTCAAATCTTTATGAGATGCTGCCCTGAACCAGACAGGTAATCACAAACTGCAATAATTCTGACAGCTCTTTGGCTTCATTGCAGGTTTCTCTATTTTACCCAAGCAGTTAACTGACCAGCAGTGGAATGTAACATTGCTCATGTAATCTGCCCAGTGAATGGGCAGAACAAAGAATTTAAATTTTCATTTCAATTAGTATTTGCCCAGTGAATTTTGAATGTCAAACATGAAATCTTTACACTCCTTTTGTGCCTGGAGTTGGGCCATTGGTGCAAGTTAAAATAATAGATCCACAATATCCAAACTGAAGTTTGAAGTTTTACCCTCTCTCTTCCTAGTGTTAGCCCAGTCCTTTCTTCCAGAAAAATGAACACTTGGCAATGTGTGGAGGTTTGGGATTTAGCAATGAGGTAAGATATTGCTGGATCAGTAAACAGGAACTCAAAAGAGACATGGTGCAAGCCCTGACTTATATAGCTGTTCACTCACTCTGTAACAACCACTGGACTTCCCAGAATGTTAAGTATGTTGTGTCAACCTATAATTACAGTGATTAGGCTCAGCTCCTAGATGAAAATTTTGGTGAAACACCATTATTTTTAACACGTGTTATGGTAGGGGCCAGAGGGCCGGGTCCCTCTTGTGCTAGGAGCTGTACAGTATTATTTTTCTGGTAGTGCCTATCGTGTGCTAAGCACTTTCTTCACAGAACAGAAGGAACAATTCCCTGGGCCACAACGCCCACAATCTAGAGATCATTACAATGTGTGGATATCCTGGTGCCTAAAATAGTGACATCATGTATAAATAGATGGAAGAATTACACACCATCCCTTTTCCTTTGAATATTCCAGAGACTATCTATTTTAAGACACGTATCAGAGGGGTAGCGGTGTTAGTCTGGATCTGTAAAAGCAGCAAAGAGTCCTGTGGCACCTTATAGACTAACAGAGACAGAGGCACAAGTGTGCAAGGTGTTTTAGGAATATATGAGACAGCAAGGCTCCTATACTGAAGAGGTCTATGTTTAGAAAGAAGGCAAAAAGTATGCTGGCACCAGAGGGTGGCAATGTGAGGGGGTGGGAAAGGATGTTTGTTTTTCTTATGGGGCAGAAGGGGCATGAAGGCAAATGGATGGATGAGGGACTGAGTTAAGAGGATCAAAGGAAGAGGAATATTGTGAGGGGTGGGGAAAGGAAACTTGCAGGGAGAGTGAGGCTGACAGTGAAGACCTGTGACTGAGGGGAATTCTGGGGGGATAGGGGACAGCCAATCAGCAGACAGAAAATATTGGGATGCAGGCTGTGGGGTGCAGAGAGTCCTGGCTGAGTCTCCCCTCTCCTCCTGCTGTTGCTCATCTCCTGTCTGGGGCCATTCTGGTCCTGGTGACAGGCTCTGCTCCCAGCAGCTCATACTTTGCCCCACCTCAGTTCATGGAGCTGGGGGAACCGGGGAGAGCCTTGCATCCTGGTGCCTCTTGGAGGCTGGGTTGCCTCCAGAATAGGCTCCCAGATGGGAAGAATTGGGCAGGATGGCAGCTGGGCCTCAGCCCTGCCTCACTGATCCTGCTGCCCAAACTTGGGGCAGATGCCCTGAACAGTGAAGGACGCTATGGCAGTTCTCTAGCGCTCTTCCCACCAGCATCCCCGCTGTCTTTCCTGGGCTCAGTTATAGCCAGCTGCTCTTCTTGCTCTGATGGACACTGAGAGATCAGGGAGAAGGTGCCATTTGCATTTAACATAAAGGCAATGTAGATCTTAGTGTCAGCTGCGTTCTGCTGGAACTGTATCCCATGCTTACTTATAGTTCCCTACAATGGCTTCACAGAGACATTGAATAAAATGGAGGAAAGGACTGAGCCTTGTGGAAGAGTCTGGAGGATATTTTCCATAACAGCCCTCTGGATTTAGACATAGAGAAAGGAGTGGAGCCATTTCTAGACATTTCCATCCACCCCTGTGTTGACCTGAATTTATGGACTAGTTTATTATGGCTCACCACTGATCAGAAGATATTTAGATTCTTTTCGCAATTCAGGCTACAGGGTTAGCGAACACAGAGAGTTCAAAGTCATGAGAGGACTCTCAGGTTGTGTGGCAAGGACACTTACACTGAGGACAATAACAAATTGATAAGATCTTTATTAATATAAATGAAAGAACAATACATGCTATTAAACACAGAGTCACAAAGAAGTAATACAATTCTATGACCCCCTGGTGGTAACATCTCTATTCTAAAAGACTACTTAAGCTAACATACTCATACCCTTCCCTGAAGACCTGGTAGTAGAAGACCGAGGACCAGTGATGGTCCAAGCTTCCCAAGTTGGCAGGGATTAGGTTTGAGTGTTGAGTAGCTAGCCTGTATTGCGAAGCTGAGCTGATAGCTTGATAGAAAATAGGAAAAAGCAACCATCCTGTATGGCTGCTTGCCCTTTTAAAGGGTCCTGACACTGCCTAAATCCAGGCCCAACCTACCATGCCCAGATCTTATTTCCTCACCCAAATAAATCTTCGGGTACACTTTATCTATAGATTAACATGTTATGACATATGTTCATACGTAGTAATATCAATTATTTCATCCCCAAAACCATTATCCTTGGCCTTACTTATGACTTCCATGTTCTGCGGAGTACCGTGCAATTACCAGTCTGTTCCAGACCTATGGTAAACATATTCAGTTCTTTGTTTGGTTCCCCCATACAGTTCCCCAAAGTTGAGATGGGTAACTGGTAGGCCATTTATCTATGCCAAAGGTTACAAACACTCATACTGACCTGCTCTAGCTAATCATACAGGATACAGGCCTGTAGGTTGCTTGCGTTATAGCCAACTATGGGTATGTCTACACTTACCCGGTAGTTCGGCGGCGAGCGATCGAACTTCTGGGTTCGACTTATCGCGTCTTGTCTGGACGCGATAAGTCGAACCAGGAAGTGCTCGCCGTCGACTGCGGTACTCCAGCTAGACGAGAGGAGTACCGCGGAGTCGACGGGGGAGCCTGCCTGCCGCGTGTGGACCGAGGTAAGTTCGAACTAAGGTACTTCGAACTTCAGCTACGTTATTCACGTAGCTGAAGTTGCATACCTTAGTTCGATTTGGGGGGTTAGTGTAGACCAAGCCTATTATGAATATGAATAGCATATACTGGAATTCAACATGGAACCCCAACAAAACCCAAGAAAATAAGATGATTCAATAATAATAGGATATGATAAAATAATATGAATCAAGCCAATGAGGAAAACACATTATGCAATGTAGCAAGCTAACAAACTGGCCGTATGGGCTACCATTGGTGAGAGAGCAGTATTTGATGATCAGCAGTAATGAATGCTTCAGAGAGATGTAGCAAAATGGATATAAATGACCCTTGTCTATGGACAGGAGCATGTCATCCGTCAGTGCTGTCTCTGTACTACCATGGCAGGAAACCTGACAGAGAGATTCAGGATATTGGCAGCTGGTATACAAAGGAGGAGACAGGCCTTCAATAGCTTCTTCGCTATTTCCAATCAGAAATTGGAAGATGGGCACTGGGAGGTAGTTTGTAGGGTCAGCTGCATCAGTCAATGGTTTCCATAATACCAGTTGGACCATCTGGTGAGTGCTAGGTTTCCTTCTTCAGGTGCTGACAGTCTCTGGTAGCAGGGCTCCCAGGTGTTTGTGACCCTTCTTCATCAGCCAAGGGCACTGATCAGTGGCCTGGATTTTTTTCCATATGAAGAAACTTTTTTTCGTAACAGGAAATAAATTTAGAACTAGCAGAGTTGTGGGGGAGGAAGAGCACCACATGAAAGAGTGCATGGAGGTGCTGTGGGGACATGGTGAATGAGTCTAGCTACTCCTTAGAACAGCTCTAGATTGAGCTCCCTTGAGCATTCTCTGCTCCAGCTCACACCTGCCTTTCTGAAGCCACCAGCTCCCCAAGCAGGACTACTCACCTTTCTCTATGCTCCCCAGCACAGGAAGCCAAATGATGGCTACCTGCCGCATAGATCTGTTAGAAGTGGGGAGTAGGTGCTTTTTGTGACCCTCTCCCCAATCCCCATATTAGAAGCAAGCAGAAAACTGGCCTTTACATTTTATGACATCCTGAATATGAAACCTCAAAGTTCCCACAGCAAAAACACAATCAAAGTTCTCACATCAGCTAATTGGTTGGTATTAGAGACTGTGGCATTTATCACTGTACCTGTCAAGCCTTAAAGCTCTAGTTTTGACATACAAATCTCTAACTTTATAGCCTTTCTCCAAAGTTTGTCAGGCTAGAATTTATTTGCAGTCTGTTTGCATGAATATTTAACAACATGAATTAAAATAGACCTATCCAGGAACTTGACTGCAAACCAGACACCCATATGGTCCTCTTTCTCTGGACCCAATGCAATGTTTGGAATATGAGTCAATGAATGTGGAATCAAAAGGGAGGGGGGGTTATTTTACAGCTCATTGTCAGTTAAAGTGCTAGGTCCAGATAATTTCTCTGTCACCTTCATTCTGCTCAATTCCTATTTATACGTTAAAATAAAAAGTACAGCCTCTATTCTAGAACATCAGTAAACACTAGCAAGAATCCATGAACTTGGGATTGGGGGGGTAAAATATGCAAAATAGATTCTGAAACAAAACCAATACAGTGTTTATCACTTAGCACACCCATGCCATATCCAGAAGCTCTACGTACTGTGTATAGCTTTATAGCGTAGAAGTCAGGGTTACATTATACTAAATAATATTGCTGATTGTTCCATTGCCAGTATAATAACTATCTCTGAATTTCATGGATTACTCACGTTATCATATCTGAGTCATAGATCTGCAGGCCAGAAGGGACCATCATGATCATCTAGACTGACTTCCTGCATATCATAGACTAAAGAACCTCACCCAGTAATTTCTGCATCTTCCCCAGAACTTCTAATCAAGCTAAAGGATATCTTTTAGAGAGATTTCCCTACTAAAGCTTTCACGATAGCCATTGCTGTTTCCTCACCATTCCCACAGCCACGTTAAAGCCTACCCATTACCACAGAGCTACAGCTCCAGATAGCTATGCAGTGGTCTGATGCATCCTCATATATTACCCTCAGCATTTTATTCCACTTCTCCGTGTATCAGATCAGGCTGTAAGGGATACAAAAAGTTGTTTTTTAATGTTGTGACACTAAGCAGACTAATGAGAACATTGCAATAGGAACTTATCAGCTCTAGTGTTTGATGCATCATGGTGAAACAGTCATCTTATCTGTCCACTGTATTATCTTATAGAGTCAGCAACTCTCACTCTGCTAAGAGTGCCAGCAACATTACAAATTATTAGCATGTTTCTCCCATAATACCCTTTGTGGGTGGGAAAATCCATTGACTTATCCTCCTTCAGAACCCTCCTTTAGCCTCACCACTGTTTGATGCCTACACAACATTGCCATCTGACAGTCTGGGGGGAGGGGTGTCATCTGAAACTAGTGATTATGCAAAAACTTGTTCACTTTATTTTTTCATGCTTCCTCCCCCATTTGCCCATTTCATCCACCTGTTGCATCTCATCACACATCCACCTTGTGCTGTTCCTACTATTCATAAATGACAAAGATGACAGCACTGGACACCTTAATATATAAGAGGAAAAGCAGCATGAAATTTGAAGTAATTCGAAAAAAAAGAATCCAAAAGGATTAAGGGGCTGTAGGACTCAGCTTTTTGATTAAAAGGTTAAAGTTATAATCATATAAATAAATACACACACATTTACCCAAAACAAAAACTAATGTGGGATAGAACTGCCTACAACTACTTACTCACCCCAAACACAGAGTGATCAGAGGAATTGTTTAGGGTGCATGAAGAAGGTATATCTAGAACTAAGTAAATAAAATTAAGAGATTTCCTTGCAATGAGGACTCTTAGGCTTTTGAATAATCTTTTGAAGGAAGAGGTTGTTTGACTTACTTAAAACTTGATAGAGCAAGTCACTTCTGGTATAGGGGACAATCCTGCGCTGGCAGAGTGATGAAGTGGGTGCCCTTCTATGTCTTTTCTGTAGCTAACTTTCTGATGAGGAACCTGGAGGGGGAGAGAGTGGGTTTTTGAGGATCAGGTTAGGACTCAGGGAATAGGAGGAGATAATTCCTCTTTCAGAATGAGGGGGTACTGTGTTAGTCTGTATCCACAAAAACAACAAGGAGTCCGGTGGCACCTTAAAGGCTAACAGATTTATTTGGGCATAAGCTTTTGTGGGTTCTTTTGAGGAAGAAGTGAGTTTTTTTACCCACAAAAGCTTATGCCTAAATAAATCTGTTAGTCTTTAAGGTGCCACCGGACTCCTTGTTGTTCTTTCAGTATGCACTATCAGTATTTTGGTTGTTACTTTTTAAATTGTATTGAAACAACTATCCTATTATAACATTTTGTTCTTAGTGAGAATACCCACATTGGAATCTGCACCCCATCAAAGATTTCTTGTCAATGAAGTGATATCTCTCATCCCAGCAACCATGAAAACCATGGTAACAAATGCTAACCAAGCCCAAGAATTCTCTGGCATCCTTTATCAGTAGGGTGAGGAATTGAGCTTCTTCCTACAAATACCCATAAAATGATGCTGTGCATTAGTTACCAAACTTTTATTTGTACCCTGAAGCCATTACATTATCTTTCTGAGCTGTGTCTAAATAAGTACAGGACTAAATTAACAGGAGCAAGGCTGGAAACAGCTCAGAGATTGATCTCAAGGACACAATACCTTACAGTAAAACAATGGAAGACAAGTGTCGATGCCTGCATTCTCCTTAAATAACGGCATACGCATACACTGGCGTACAGACTATTTACCGATGTCTAACTCACTGATCGGTGACCTCACAAAGGCCAAATGGAGTTTGAAACACACCTGACTGCTGGGCTTGGAATTTATAGCAGTCTCCTCTTCGCACTTTCTGTAGTTCAGCTGGATGGGGTCAATCAGTGCTGTCTGTTTCCCTCTTTATCTCTGGTTTCCCTTAGGAATAGGGGGTCTGATAGCAAAATCTGTAAGAAAACAGGGCATAGCTGCGGTTTAGTGAATGGAGGTTGGGGTTAAGAGAGATTTCTTCTATTCCCAACTCTGCCACTGACTCTGTGGGACCTTGGGCAATTCACCTCACCTTTCTGGGATTCCGTTTCCCCATTCGTGCAATAGGGCTTGCCCTTTTTATTAAGGTGACCAGAAATCTATAGGAAAGTTCACTATAAAAAGGCTGCATGTTAATGTTATACTCACTTGTATTATGGTCCCATTATTGAAAATAATGGAAGCAATAAAATCAATTTATCTTGGTAGAGATTGAACAACAATGAGAAATATCAAAGGTTAAATACAGAAAAGCAAAAAACTATACATCACATTATTTATATTAGGGATCTTTGTGGACTAGAATTCCAAGTGTCAAACTTTAGGGGGCAGAATCCAGCTTCCCGAATTCCAGGATGATATCTAGGATCCTTGGCAGCATTCTTGTTCCTTAATTATTGCAAACATTGTGCAGGTGGCTACATACCTTGCACCAACCTGGGGTGTCCTTGTACCACCTGCAGCACCGGAAGTCAGATTTTCCCCTAGCTTACACCTTGTAGAGTCAGTTATAGCTCTGCAGAGTGGGTGTAAAAGGCTGCCTGATCAGAAGGATGATGATAATGTCCAGCTCTTCTATAGTACTTTTCATCTGTAGGTCTCAAAGTGCTTTACAAAGGAGGGCATTCATTATCCCCATTTTACAGATGGGGAAATGAAGGCACAGAGAAGTGAAATGACTTACCCCAAGTTATCCAGCAGGCTAGCAGAGCTGGGACTAGAACCTAGGTCTCCGAAGGGTATGTGTACATGGGGGGAAAACCCACAACTGGCAGGGTCAGCTGATTCAAGCTCGCAGGACTCAGGTTTGCAGGACTGAAAAATTGCTGTGTAGACATTTGGGCTCGGGCTGGCACCTGGGCTCTGAGACTCTCCCCCATCATGGGGTCCCAGAGCCCAGGCCCCAGCCCGAGCCCAAATGTCTACACAGCAATTTTTAGGCTTGCAGCCCAAGCCTTGCAAGCCTGAGTCAATTGACCGTGGGCCAGCCACACATTTTTTTATTCCCTTGGAGACATTCCTGTGCTCCCAAATAGCTTTAGAAAAAGCACAAATTTACATGGAGTGAACTTGAAAGTGAGAGCAGACTTTCCAGCACTTAGCATTTGTCTTCGTATTGCGGCAGCTGTAGGAGCACAAAAATCTGGCTGCTTTATTCCAACTGAAGGGTGCTAATCAATCAAGTAAAACTAAGTTTCTCATCATATATATTTATGTGCACAGCAACCACAATGTGCCAGGCACTTGACAGCCATGTTAAAAAAAAAAAAAAAAAAAAAGAAAGAGAGAGAGAGAGAAAATATTTTCAAGCTGTGAAAAATCACTAACTGAACCTGCGTCGTAAGCTCCTTGGGGCAAGTACTGTGTGTTTTATTTGCAACAGTTAGATGGCTACAGCTTTCAGGAACAGGGAGTATTTTTGTGGTTTAATTTGTGGACTCAGATGTTTGCCTTGGAATATTTTATGAAGGGGTTGCAAAGGTGAAAGACAAAATTAAGGACAATTGCCCATGATTAATGCCTTATGATGCTGGATAAGTGTGCTTAAGGCTCTAACCTGAGTAATCTTTATGCCTATGCACTTATGCCTTTCATTAAAAGAACTCCACATATTTTTTATGAACACTGTCTCCCTGCACCCCTGCATTATTTTTTTGCTGATGGAGAAACTGAGACACAGAGCGACATTCACAACTGATTTATACTGTTCTCTGCTGAAATAAACGAGGGCACGGGGCCTTTAGCCAACAGCATTCCATCAAGGAACAGCCACAATTTCTCCCTCACCCCCAAAGTGAATGAAAACATCCAGGAACTCAAATACCACAGATACGGGTGAGGTATAAAACAAGAGAAATAAAGTGGCCCAGGCAGCCAGGGTATGTGCTGATTTAGCACCAGCTTTGCTGACTGGGGTTTTCAGGACCCACAGTGGAACTTAATGCCTCCCCTGCAGTTAACTTGAACAGGGGGCACCAAAGGAAACACCCCTCCCTCTTCCTCAGGATGAATCCCCCTACACTGCAAAGGCCCTTAATGATGCAGTAGGTACGGTGTCTATTAAGCCAAGGTACATCTAAAAGGAGCTATTGCTAAATAAACATTGGACATGTGCATCTACAAGCATGAATCCAACCCAGGGAAGTTATGTGATTTGTCCAAGTTCAAAACCTATTTTACTGGCAGAGCCAGATGACCCCAAAGCTCTAGACTTGGGTTTTCACCATTAGCACAAGTTCCCTCCTATATTGATGCTTGTACAGAATGATGTCTTGTAGTTTGTCCTGGTTCAGGTTTGTTTGTTTGTTTTTAACATGAAGTTGCGACGGGAGGACAAATTCTAAGCAGGGGGTCACACAAGCAACCATTTAAAGTCATCATTGTGGACAATAGGTGTGACCCTTTAAGCTGGAACGTTCTAGTGAAATCAGATTGCTCTCCAAGTTGCTAGAAGTTTAGAAGCAGCTTTTAAAATAAAACCTCATTCTGAGTAGTGAACAAGGGGAAGCCAAATGTGATTAATCTCACTTTATTTTGGAGGTTTGGACAGAAATTACTTTGCTGTTTGCTATAGATTTTGACACACAGCCAAATGTAGGTTTCAAAAAAATAGTGCTGCATCTTAAGCCCAAATAGTCCTCAGCAGCAACAATTAAAATTCAGACAGCCAGAGTCAAACTATACTTGTAGCCCAGGGTTCTTGGCCCTCAGGGATATTGATTGCAAGAATCAATTTTGCATATAAATTACAAAAAAAGTAATCCTTAAAGTATCAGATTCAGTTGTAAGGACAGAACAAAAGAACTGTGTTATGTAAAGAGATTGTAACTGTCTGAAGTTTAGTAACTTGGGCTGGGTTTTCAAATGGCGGAGAGGTGCCCAACTCTCAGTGATTTTCAATCAGACTAAGGGCTGGTCCACACTAACCCCCCAGTTTGAACTAAGATACGCAACTTCAGCTACGTGAATAACGTAGCTGAAGTCGAAGTACCTTAGTTCGAACTACAAGGTACTTACCGCGGGTCCACACGCGGCAGGCAGGCTCCCCCGTCGACTCCGCATACTCCTCTCGCGGAGCAGGAGTACCGGCGTCGACGGCGAGCACTTCCGGGATCGATTTAGCGTGTCTAGACAAGACGCGATAAATCGATCCCAGAAGATCGATTGCTTACCGCTGAACCCGGAGGTAAGGATAGACGTACCCTTAGAAGCCTAATTCCCTTAGGCCCTTGTGGAAGAGTCTGCCTTGATTTTGAAGGGAAATCACGGGCACCTTTGAACACCTTTGAGAATACAACTTAAAGAAATGACTGTACCTCTCCAAATGTGGATCCTCAATCTCTATGTGGCTCTGGGATGAAGGATAAAGGAGTCTGAGGTGCAAGTCGTGTTCTCGTCCATCCTCCCTGTTGAAGGAAAAGGCCCAGGTAGGGACCATCGAATCGTGGAGGTAAATGCGTGGTTGCGCAGGTGGTGCCAGAGAAGGGGCTTTGGATTCTTCGACCATGGGATGTTGTTCCAGGAAGAAGGATTGCTAGAAGAGATGGGATCCACCTAACGAAGAGAGGGAAGAGCATCTTCGCAGGCAGGCTTGCTAACCTAGTGAGGAGGGCTTTAAACTAGGTTTGCCGGGGGATGGAGACCTAAGTCCTGAGGTAAGTGGAGAAGTGGGATACCAGGAGGAAACACAAGGAGGAAGGTGCAACAAGGGAGGTCTCCTGATTCATACTGAGAAAGTAGGGCAATCAGCTAGTTATCTTATGTGCTTGTACACTAATGCAAGAAGCCTGGGAAACAAGCAGGAAGAATTGGAAGTCCTGGCACCGTCAAGGAACTATGATGTGAATGGAATAACAGAGACTTGGTGGGGTAACTCACATGACTAGAGTATAAACTGTTCAGGAAAGACAGGCAGGGGAAAAAAGGTGGAGGAGTTGCACTGTATGTAAGAAAACAGTATGGTTGCTCAGAGCTCTAGTATGAAACTGGAGAAAAGCCTGTTGAGAGTCTTTGGGTTAAATTTAGAGACAAGAGCAACAAGCGTGATGTCGTCGTGGGCGTCTGCTATAGACCACCAGACCAGGAGCATGAGGTAAACGAGGCTTTCTTCGGACAACTAACAGAAGTTTCGAGATCACAGGCCCTGGTTCTCAGGGGGGACTTCAATCACCCTGACATCTGCTGGGAGAGCAATACAGCAATGCACAGACAATTCAGGAAGTTTTTGGAGAGTGTTCGGGACAACTTCCTGGTGCAAGTGCTGGAGGAACCAACTCTAGGCCGTGCTCCTCTTGACCTGCTGCTCACAAACAGGAAAGAATTGGTAGGGGACGTAGAAGTGGGTGGCAACCTGGGCAGCAGTGACCATGAGATGGTTGAGTTCAGGATCCTGACAAAAGGAAGAAAGGAGAGCAACAGAATACGAACCCTGGACTTCAGAAAAGCAGCCTTTGACTCCCTCAGGGAACTGATGGGCAGGATCCCCTGGGAGGCTAATATGAGGGGGAAAGGAGTCCAGGAGAGCTGGCTGTATTTTAAAGAAGCCTTATTGAGGGCAAAGGAACAAACCATCCTGATGTGCAGAAAGAATAGCAAATATGGCAGGCGACCAGCTTGGCTTAACAGAGAACTCTTCGGTGAGCTTAAACACATAAAAGAAGCTTACAAGAAATGGAAATTTGGACAGATGACCAGGGAGGAGTATAAAAATATTGCTAGAGCATGCAGGGGTGTAATCAGGAAGGCCAAGGCACAATTGGAGTTGCAGCTAGCAAGGGATGTGAAGGGTAACAAGATGGGTTTCTAAAGGTATGTTAGCAACAAGAAGGTGGTCAAGGAAAGGGTGGGACCCTTACTGAATGGGGGAGACATCCCCATTTCTACAACAGATGATGTGGAAAAAACTGAAGTACTCAGTGCTTTTTTTGCCTCGGTCGGCACAGACAAGGGCAGCTCCCAAACTGTTGCACTGGGCAGCACAGTCTGGGGAGGAGGTGAGCAGCCCTCAGTGGTGAAAGAACAGGTTAAGGACTATTTAGAAAAGCTGGATGTGCACAAGTCCATGGGGCCGGATGCAATGCATTCGAGGGTGCTGAAGGAGTTGGCTGATGTGATTGCAGAGCCATTAGTCATTATTTTTTTAAACTCGTGGCGATTGGTGGAGGTACCAGATGACTGGAAAAGGGCAAATATAGTGCCCATCTTTAAAAAAAGGAAGAAGGAGAATCTGGGGAACTACACACTGGTCAGCCTCACTTCTGTCCCTGGAAAAATCATGGAGCAGGTCCTCAAGGAATCCATTTTGAAGCACTTGGAGGAGAGGAAGTTGATCACGAACAGTCAACGTGGATTCACCAAGGGCAAGTCATGCCCGACCAACCTGATTGCCTTCTATGATGAGATAACTGGCTCTGTGGATATGGGGAAAGCGGTGGACATGATATTACTTGACTTTAGCAAAGCTTTTGATACGGTATCCCGCAGTATTCTTGCCGGCAAGTTAAAGAAGTATGGACTGGATGAATGGACTATAAGGTGGATAGAAAGCTGGCTAGCTTGTAAGGCTCAACAGGCAGTGATCAATGGCTCGATGTCTAGTTGGCAGCCAGTATCAAGCAGAGTGCCCCAGGGGTCAGTCCTGAGGCCAGTTTTGTTCAACATCTTTATTAATGATCTGGATGATGGGATGGATTGCACCCTGAGCAAATTCGCAGATGACACTAAGCTGCGGGGAGTGGTAGATACGCTGGAGGGTAGGGATAGGGTCCAGAGTGACCTAGACAAGTTGGAGGATTGGGCCATGTAGAGGGTTCGTGCCGGGGCTCGACCCTCCTGGGCAGGAGGGGAGCCACACCGACTCACTACTGGTGCACCGAACAACCAGTTAGTTCCGGACTCAGGCCATCTGGTGCAGGGGCTGAGCAAACAACAGGTAGTTCGGGGCTCAGGTCCTCTGGTGCAGGGGCTGAGCAACCAACAGGTAGTTCGGGGCTCAGGTCCTCTGGTGCAGGGGCTGAGCAACCAACAGGTAGTTCGGGGCTCAGGCCCTCTGGAGCAGGGGCTGAGCAAACAACAGGTAGTTCGGGGCTCAGGTCCTCTGGTGCAGGGGCTGAGCAACCAACAGTTAGTTCAGGGCTCAGGCCCTCTGGAGCAGGGGCTGAGCAAACAAGCAGCTGAGGAGCCCAGGCCCTCTGGTGCAGGGGCTGGGCAGACAAGCAGTTAAGGAGCCCAGGCCCTTTGGTGCAGGGGCTGAGCAGCCAAGCAGTTCAGGGAGCTCAGGCCCCTTTGATGCAGGGGCTGAGCAAACAATCAGGGAGGGGAGGCCCAGGATCAGGACGGGGCACAAACAGTCACAGCTCAGGCCCTTGGATGCAGGGGCTGAGCAGATACACAGTTAGGGAGCTCAGGCCCCCTTGTGCAGGGGCTGAGCAACACTCACTTGGGGGTAAGCCCTGGCTCCGACACCAGAGCATTGGGTGAGGGGGAAGCCTGCCACCCGTGAGCAGGGGTGGCAGGGGGAACGCAGGCCCACCCACTCCACTGCGTTCCAGCCCGGGGCCCTAGCAGCGGTTACTGCCGCTGCCGGTCAGTGGGGTATCCTGACCGAAACACACTGACATTGGCTCACATGCGTTTCCAGCCTGACCGGGGTCGGCTACCCCCGGGCTACTTCCAGGATCCCCCTCAGGGCCTACCTCGTCTGTGGCACCGGGCCCAGTCCAGTCCACCAGCATGGGCTCCTCTCGGCCGGGGCTTGGTGGCAGGTCCAGCAGCTCCGTGGGGAAATCCGGCCAATTGCACTCGGGCGGCTCCTCCGGGTAACAGCAGGGGCGGAGGGGCTCTGGTGCGATCTTGCCTTCGGGTTGGGTGTGGGGGAGTTCCAAGGGCTCCTCCCAACGACGGGAGCAGACGGGCTCCGGCGGCTCCTCCTTGTAGTGGGCTCAGGGCAGCTCCGGCCAGCTAGGGCAACGGCCTCGGGCCTCAGAGGTATCCCGGCCGGGAGCTCCCGGCCGCACGTCTGCTCCCTGCGGTGGCCGGGGTCTGACTGAGCTCCGGCGGCCGGCCTTTATACTTCCTGTCCCGCCCCTTGACTTCCGGGGGGCGGGAACAGGCGGCGGTGGCTCTGCCCACTCGGGTGCCTGCAAGGGTGCTCCCTCTTCTGGGCAGGAGGGGAGCCACACCGACTCACTACAGGCCAAAAGAAATCTGATGAGGTTCAACAAGGACAAGTGCAGAGTCCTGCACTTAGGACAGAAGAATTCCATGCACTGCTACAAGCTGGGGACGGACTGGCTAAGCAGCAGTTCTGCAGAAAAGAACCTGGGAATTACAGTGGATGAGAAGCTGGATATGAGTCAACAGTGTGCCCTTGTTGCCAAGAAAACTAACAACATATTAGGCTGCATTAGTAGGAGCCTTGCCAGCAGATTGAGGGAAGTGATTATTCCCCTCTATTCGGCACTGGTGAGGCCACATCTGGAGTATTGCATACAGTTTTTGGTCCCCAACTACAGAAAGGATGTGGACAAATTGGAGAGAGTCCAGCGGAGAGCAACAAAAATGATTAGGGGGCTGGGGCACATGACTTATGAGGAGAGGCTGAGGGAGCTTGGCTTATTTAGTCTGCAGAAGAGATGAGTGAGGGGGGATTTGATAGCAGCCTTCAAGTACCTGAAGGGGAGTTCCAACAAGGAGCAATGGTCTCAAGTTGCAGTGAGGGAGGTCTAGGTTGGATATTAGGAAAAACTATTTTACTAGGAGGGTTGTGAAGCACTGGGAATGGGTTACCTAGGGAGGTGGTGGAATCTCCATCTTCGAGGTTTTTAAGGCCTGGCTTGACAAAGCCCTGGCTGGGATGATTTAGTTGGGGTTGGTTCGACTTTGAGCAGGGGATTGGACTAGATGACCTCCTGAGGTCTCTTCCAACCCTAATCTTCTATGATTCTAACAAAAGACGGTTCTGAGCGAAAATGGAAGTAAATAATACAGGCCTAATTCTCATATACACAAAGGCCTTTCACCTTTCTTCCATTGTAAGGGGGCCTTTCTATATGAGATTCAGGCCCGACATATTGCTTGTTAAAAGTCCCTTATACAAGGTTAGCAGTCCCTGCAAAATGGAGCTGCAAGTCCATGATTTTCCTTTACTAAGCTTCTGAGCATATAACTCTGGTTACTCTGATACTGGGGAAATATTTGGGACCAATTCTACCCTAAATGACACTGATGTCAATCTGAAGAAATGCCATGAACTTGGCAACAGAGTGAAAGTTGGAATCTGAGCTTGAATCTCTAAACATTGCCTAGAGCTCACTTAGACAATTTTTAACTCCTTCCCTCTAGCTTCTTTTTTATTTATTTATTTATTTATTTGTTGTAAGAGAACGGTGATAAACCTTTTCAGCTCTGAAACTGGCCTGGTGGTAAAACTTTGCACTGACATGTGGGAGACTTGGGTTTGAGTTTCCTCTTTGGCTTCTCAGCCTGGTTTCTTCTACCAGGTTGCAAAGGTTCCGGTGTACGGGGATATTTTGGCAAACCAGTAAAGTGCCTGAAACTACTATTGCTTATTGCTAAAAGCAGCCAAGTCAGCAGGCCGTAAATTGGCCATGCAGCAGCCTTAGCTTAACCAAGGCAGGAGGGGAGAGGGTTTTGGGTGCCACAGAAAGGGCAGCTTGACCCCCGTGTCCTTCCTGATAAGAATTGTGTTGAAGTTGCTAATACATGCATTTTAGACAAGCAGGATGTGCTCTCAGGAATGTGTCTGACAGGGCCTCAAGGCTGCAAACTCTGGGGGGAAAAACACACCTGGTTAATCAATAATCAGAAGGAAACCTCTTGCTTGACAGTTGAAACTGCTTGCTTAACAAGTTTTCTTTAAGTGACATGACATTGTGTTACTAATGTATAAATAAGGGGGAAAAGTTTGAGGTAGGGGGACTCTCCCTCTGGATGCATCTTGTGTTCCTCACCGGCAGACAGGCTGCCACTGTGCCGCTCGAGAACCACACTCAGCTTCAATAATTATCAAGGGTTGGGGGTGTTTTACTAACCTGTTGCTGACGTGTGTAAGTGCTTGAGACTAAGTAAAGTTTAGCTTTAAGTGAAAGCACACTTGTGTTGTCCTGTTTGTGCCAGCCATCTGTCTGTCGGACGGCCGTGTCTCCCCTGATTTATTTCCTGACACCACCTCGCACAGAGTAAAAGTTACCAAGAGATTTGGGTTGAAAGAACTGCGGGTAACACAGGGGATGCCGTTTTCTTAGCCAGCTGGGAAACTCCCTCAACAGTTACACAGACATACCCAGTCACTGATGGAGTTGCACTGATGCCCTCTGAATGTCCTGCTCATTATGTAGAATGGTTGGTGATGAGGACACAGCATTCAAGGTGGGGCAGTGAACGTTACATTGGCAGATTCCCAGGTGCCTAAGGACTGCACCTAATTTGCTTTAATGGTCAATTGTCTTATCATTTGCTTGTCTTCCATAGCAAATGACCAGAAATTGCTTGTTGTTTTTATTGCTTGTGCTGATCAGCTTTGTCTTACTCTGCAATTCACGGGAATAACGTAAGAATGGCCATGCTTGGTCAGACGAATGGTCCATATTGCCCAATAGCCTGTCTCAGACAATGGCCAGTACCAGGAGTTTTAGGAGGTGTGTACAGAACCGGACAGTTGGAATGATCCACCTTTTGTCTTTCCCTCCTGGCTTCGGGCAGTCAGAAGGTCACCCTGAGGATGGAGTTGTGTCCCCGACCATCTTAGAAAATAGATCTGTCCTCCATGAACTTATCCAGTTCTTTTTTGAACCCAGTTATGCTTTTGGACATCACAACATCCCCTGGCAACAAGTTCCACTGGCTAATTGTGCATTGTATGAAAAAGTACTTCCTCGGTTAGTATTAAACCTGCTACCTATTTAATTTCATTGGATGACCCTGGATTTTGTACAGTGAGAAAGGATAAGTAACACTCCTTCATTCACTTTTTCCACATTTCATGATTTTATAGACCTCTATCATATCCCCCCTTAGTTGTCTCTTTTCTAAACTGAACAGCCCTAAAATTTTACTCTGTCCTCATATGGAAGCTATTCCATACCCTAGACCATCTCTGAGTATCTACTATTTCCCCATGCTATTTTTCCCCTACTGTTACTCACACCTTCTTGTCAACTGTTGGAAATGGGCCATCCTGATTATCACTACAAAAGTTTTTTTCTCCTGCTGATAATAGCCCACCTTCATTGATTAGTCTCGTTAGAGTTGGTATGGCAACACCCATTTTTTCATGTTCTCTGTGTATATATCTCTTCCTACTGTATTTTTCCACTGCATGCATCCGATGAAGTGGGTTTTAGCCCATGAAAGCTTATGCCCAAATAAATTTGTTAGTCTCTAAGGTGCCACAAATACTCCTCATCCTTTTTGCTGATACAGACGAACACAACTATCACTCTGAAACCTAGGCCTTGTCTACACTACGAGAGTACTTCGATTTTAGTTAATTCGACTATGTGGAATCGATATTACTAAGTCGAACGTGTGTGTCCATACTAAGGACAGTAATTCGACTTTGTGAGACTTGGTGAGTCCACACTAACGGGGCAAGCGTCGACATTGGAAGCGGTGCACTGTGGGCAGCTATCCCACAGTTCCCGCAGTCCCCCCTGCCCATTGGAATTCTGGGTCGAGCCCCAAATGCCTTCTGGGTAAAAAAATGTGTCGAGGGCGCTTTTGGGCGCCTGTCGTCATCCGTCCGTCACTCACGCCCTCCCTCCCTCCCTCCCTGAAAGCGCCGGCGGGAAATCAGTTCGCGCGCTTTTCTGATTACTGACAGCGCGGACGCCACAGCAGTGCGAGCATGGATCCCGCTGTGACCATCGCTGCAGTTGTGGCAGTTCTCAACGCCTCGCAGCTTCTCCTCCACCTGTACCAGAGGCAGCTGCAGATCAATCATGAGAGGAGGCTACGGCACCACCGTGACGGCATGAAGTCGGACACTAGCTCCGACCTCTCTGAGAACATGAGACCCAGCGCCCAGGACATCTCGCTGTCACTGGGTCTTGTTGATACTGTTGAACGGCGATTCTGGGCCCGTGAAACAAGCACGGAATGGTGGGACCGCATAGTGCTGCAGGTCTGGGATGAATCCCAGTGGCTGCGCAACTTTCGCATGCGGAAGGGGACTTTCCTCGAACTGTGTGAGTTGCTGTCCCCTGCCCTGAAGCGAAAGGACACCCGGATGCGGGCAGCCCTGACTGTCCAGAAGCGAGTGGCCATAGCCCTCTGGAAGCTCGCAACGCCAGACAGCTACCGGTCCGTCGCTAACCAGTTTGGCGTGGGCAAGTCTACCGTGGGGGTTGCTGTTATACAAGTAGCCAGGGCAATCGTCAAGCTACTGCTATCTAAGGTAGTGACCCTGGGAAACGTGGAGCTCATCAGAGATGGCTTTGCCGAGATGGGATTCCCAAACTGCGGTGGGGCTATAGATGGGACTCACATCCCTATCCTGGCACCGGACCACCAGGCCAGCCAGTACATCAACCGGAAGGGCTACTTTTCCATGGTGCTGCAAGCACTGGTGGACCATCGGGGACGTTTTACCAATATCTACGTTGGATGGCCTGGCAAGGTTCATGACGCTAGGGTGTTCAGGAACTCTGGTCTGTGTAGACGGCTGCAGGAGGGTCTTTAATTCCCGGACCACAAAGTAACTGTTGGGGATGTGGAGATGCCTACAGTCATCCTCAGGGACCCTGCATACCCGCTAATGCCCTGGCTCATGAAGCCCTACACTGGCGCACTGGACTCAGAGAAAGAACTATTCAACTACCGGCTCAGCAAGTGCAGAATGGTGGTGGAGTGTGCTTTTGGCCGTCTCAAGGGGAGATGGAGAAGCCTACTCACTCGCTGTGATCTCAGCGAGACCAATATCCCGATTGTGATAGCTGCTTGCTGTGTGCTCCACAATTTGTGTGAGAGCAAGGGGGAGACCTATATGTCGGGGTGGGAGGTTGAGGCAAACAGCCTGGCTTCTGATTACGTCCAGCCAGACAGCAGGGCGATTAGAAGATCACAGCGGGACGCGCTGTGCATCAGGGAGGCTTTGAAAGCCAGGTTCCTGACTGAACAGGGTCTCCAGTGACTTTTTAGTTTGTGGACACAGATGCTGAACCTGCCCCCGTTTCTTTACCCAGTTACTGTTGACTATCCTTCCAAGTTACATACCCCCTTCCCCACCTTCCCAACAAATAAAATCTGTTCTGTTTTGTTAATGAACAAGGTTCTCTTTTTTACTGTTTTCGCGGGAATGTTTTAAACCGGGGACGCAGACTGTGGCGGGGGGCGGGCTTAGTGTTTTGATGCAAATGATGCTTCTAAAGTCCGGGAATGACAGGCTCCGCAGTGCTGGATTGGTTGTTTCAACGCAGCCTGCCAGCAGTCCTGGGCGGGACTGCATGTATGTGTCGGCCAAGTGACTTTCTGGCAGGGGGCGGAGGGTAACAGATCCCCTGCTGCGTGGCTCTGTGATCCAGGATAAGGACCGCGGCATAGGATCTCTAACTGCCCTCCCCCGCCACAAAGTCACAGATCAACCGCCTCGCACCCCAGAACAAGAAAACCGCCTCCCAGACTGACCAGGGTAACTGGTGACTGTGCTGTGTATGTGTCCTGATGCTGGACCTGCCCCCGCCTCTGTAGCCTGCTACAGGTGACTGTCCTGTCCAAGTAACAAACCCCTTCCCCCCCTTCAGACAGAATCCCCTCCAAAAGACACTCTCGGAAACAGTACTTAACAGAAACAGATGTTTTATTATGAACCGCACATGAAAAGGGGGGGGAGGAAACTTGGACGTGGGCTACTGTGAGATGGGTAGGAAAGGACTTTTCAAACTTTGGAACGAGAGCCTTCCATTGCTGCAGCAGTGTGCAGTGGCCGACTGACAGTTTTAACGGCCCTTGCCGCCCCTCCTTCTTTGGACTTTTGGTGAGGGGGGTGTGGGACTTGGTGGCGGGGGAGGGCGGTTAGAGATAGACAGCAGCAGGGCTCTGTCCTCCTGCCTCCGGTCTTGCAGAACATCCACTAGGCGCCGGAGCGTCTCCGTTTGCTCCCTCATTAGTCCAAGCAGGGTTTGAGTAGCCTGCTGGTCCTCCTGGCGCCACCTCTCCTCCCGTTCCATGACTGCTCTGTGCATTTGTGACAAGTTCTCCCTCCACTGTGTCGTCTGGGCTGCCTGCTCTCGTGAGCACTCCATAAGTTCATAAAACATGTCTTCCCACGTCTTTCTCTTCCTTCTTCTAATCTGCGCTAGCCTCTGGGAGTGTGATGCCAGGCTGGGTTGGGAGACAGTCGCAGATGTGTCTGTGGGAATGGGAAAAAGGGAGTAAATTCCTGAGACAGATAAATGAAGTTGCTAACAAAGAACATAGTCTTTCTCTGTGAACAACACCATGCACTGGACCTTTCACATGCGCACTCAGGACAAGGTCGAATTTTCGGCCCTCGCCTTATGTGTCTGGGGTCCTGCAGTTGCGATCAGAGAAGCGTTGCAGGACACCTCTACTTCTGCTGCAGGAAAACATGGTAAGCCGTAGACTTGTGGCAGCTTAAAAATGTAATAGTAGCACTGGGCTCCTTTCGCACTGAATGCAAGGCCACTCTCTGCTGGCAGCAATCAGGGAAGCATGAGCTCTGCCCCTGTCTCACCACCTCGCGGCTGTCCCCGGGAAAGATCCCTGTATGCTGCCCCTCTGCCGCCTCCACCGCGTGGCTGTAAAGCAGTCCCAATACTAACATTCCCCTCCCTAATTTAAAGCAGGGCGTCATGTGTGACATTACACTCATGAGGATCTCGGAGACCGAGAGGGGAAGGATGCTGCGTGAGAGCATGCAGAGGCCTGGGCCGTATGCCGCCATGCTGTGCCGCGCACTGATCCCCGACTACCTGATGGACTCATGGCGTGGGAACGTCTGTTACCATGGGGGACCGAACAAGATCGCCCTGCCGTGGAACCTCATGCGCATGCTGGAGCGGTACCTCCAGGAGAGCTATGCCGAGCTATCCCAGGAGGACTGTCTGTCCATTCCCGGGCACATTGACCGCCTTTTCATTTAAGTTCAGCATAAGGCACTACTGAGTGGAGCGTCCTGTGGTGGACTAATCATGAATATCCGGACAGTACTTGATTTTCTATACATAGTTAGGAGTAAATAGTTCACTAAGCCAACTAAATCATGAACAACAAATTACTAATATAGTTAATATTCCTGTTTTGTTATAAATAAAAGTTTCTATGTTTAAATGAGTGACTGAAAAGCCCATTCTTAAAAATATAAATATTCCAGTTATGTTAAAATGAAATGTTTAGATGTTTAAAGCACTCACTGCTTGATCCTTCCCCTGATTCGGTGTCCGGGGTACCGGCTGTGGACGGTTGGTAGGGGATCTCGGTAAGGGTGATGAAGAGCTCCTGGCTGTCGGGGAAATCAGCGGTGCAAGCGCTGTCGACTGCCTCGTCCTCCTCATCTCCTTCCTCATCTTCCCCGTCACCTAACATTTCCGAGGAGGAACCGGCCGTGGACAATATCCCATCCTCGGAGTCCACGGTCAGTGGTGGGGTAGTGGTGGCGGCCGCACCTAGGATGGAATGCAGTGCCTCGTAGAAACGTGATGTGTGGGGCTGGGATCCGGAGCGTCGGTTTGCCTCTTTGGTTTTTTGGTAGCCTTGTCTCAGCTCCTTGATTTTCACGCGGCACTGCGTTGCATCCCGGCTGTATCCTCTCTCTGCCATGGCTTTAGAGATCTTCTCGTAGATCTTTGCATTCCTTCTTTTGGAGCGCAGCTCTGAAAGCACGGACTCATCGCCCCACACAGCAATGAGATCCAAGACTTCCCGATCAGTCCATGCTGGGGCCCTCTTTCTATTAGATTGCACGGCCAACTCTGCTGGAGAGCTCTGCATCGTTGCCAGTGCTGCTGAGCTCTCCACGCTGTCCAAACAGAAAATGAGATTCAAACTGGCCAGACAGGAAAAGGAATTCAAATTTTCCCGGGGCTTTTCCTGTGTGGCTGGTCAGAGCATCCGAGCTCGAAGTGCTGTCCAGAGCGTCAACAGAGTGGTGCACTGTGGGATAGCTCCCGGAGCTATTACCGTCGATTTCCATCCACACCTAGCCTAATTCGATATTGCAATTTCGAATTTAGCGCTACTCCTCTCGTTTTCGAGGAGTACAGAAGTCGAATTTAAAAGAGCTCTATATCGAACTAAGTAGCTTCCTGGTGTGGATGGGTGCAGGGTTAATTCGATGTAACGGCGCTAAATTCGATATAAGCTCCTAGTGTAGACCAGGCCCTAGATCATCTCTGTTGCCCTTCTCTGAACCTTTTCCAGTTCCACTATATACCTTTGGAGATGGGGTGACCAGAATTTCATGCAGTATTCAAGGTGTGGGTGGTTCTATAAAGTGGTATTATGATATTTTCTGTCTTATTTCTAACCCTTTCCTAGTAGTTCCTAACATTCTGTTAGTCTCTCTAATCACTGCTGTGCACTGAGTTGATGTTTTCGGAGAGCTATCCACAGTGACTCCAAGATCTTTCTTGAGTCGTAGCAGCTAATTTAGAGCCCTTCATTATATGTGTATGTTTGGGATTCTTTTTTCCAATGTGTATTACTTTGCATTTATCAATGTTGAATTTCAACTGCCATTTTGTTGCCCCGTCACCCAGTTTTGTGCGTTTCCCCCTATAACTCCTTGTAGTCAGCTTTGGACTTACAACATTGTTCAAGGTAGTTATCATCTGCAAACTCTTCCATTTCACTGTTCACTCCCTTTTCCAGATCATTAATGAATATGTTGAACAACACAGGTCCCAGTACATATCTTTGGGAGACCCTGGTGTTTACCTCTCCATTGTCAAAACTGACCATTTATTCCTACCCTTTGTTTCTTGTCTTATAACCAGATACTGATCCAGGAAAGGACCTTCCCTCTTATCCCATGACTGCTTACTTTGCTTAAGAGCCTGTGGTGAGGGACCATGTCAGAGGCTTTCTGAAAATCCAAGTACATTATATCACTATATCATTCTTGTTGACACTGTCAAAAAATTCTAATAGATTGGTGAGGCATTACTTTTGTTTACAAACACAGCGTTGACTCTTCTCCAATAAATCATATTTATCTGTGTCTCTGATAATTCTTTACTATAGTTTCCAACAGTTTCCATGGTACTGAAGTTAGGTTCACTGGCCTATAATTGCCAGGATTGTCTCCAGAACCCTTTTGAAAAGTCAGTGCTTTATTTGCTACTTCCAGTTATCTGATTTATTAGAGCATGCGCTTTTGTGGGTAAAAACCCACTTCTTCAGATGCATCAGATGCTTTAATAAATCAGTCCATATTCAGCCTTCTTCCCCATTAAAATACCCTCCTTTTTATGTATATGCCAATAATTTGGTGTTTCTTAGCCAGAAGAAAGAATTGCCATCAAAGCTAAAAAACAGCAATTTGACAGCTCCTTCCCAAACTGGTGCTGCCACTAAATCTTGCCAGGTTTCCCTCTGCTTCTCCAAAAGCCTCTTCTTTCCCTCTGACAAGACTTTTCGCCAAACTCCAATTATTTCTCACCACAGCAGCTATAGCCTCCTCCTCCTCTTCTCTGAATTCTCCACCTATCTCCTCACCCTCATCAATCCTCCCAAAATACTACAACTAAAATCTTCTTACTGACCCCCTACTCTGTCCATATCCAGCCCTCTTCAGCTCCCTTTATTGGCTGCCCTTTACTGCATCAAATTAACTCGCTTCATCTCTTCCTTCAAGAACCTGCATGATTTGGCACCTACCTGCTGCCCTGTTCTTGGGTCCTACTCATACACTGTAAGGCCAGAAGGAACCATTATGGTCATCTAGTCTGACCTCCTGCACGTTGCAGGCCACAGAATTTCGCCCACCCACTCTTGTAATCCCCCTCCTTACCCATTTCACTGTGCCCAAGCTGCTTGACTTGACACCCCTTGATATAATTTCCCCACTTTCCTCTCTATGGTTTCTTTCATGCTAGGCTTATTCCTGGAACTCCCTCACAGACTCTAAGAGTCAAACCCTGCTGATATGATAGAGTTCATTCTCCAAATTTTCTTTAGAAAACTGGTTTATTTAATTCAGATGCTGAGAACAGATTCTTTAGAGCAAATTTTCTGGTGAAAAATCATCATCATTATAAAATATGGTGCAACATGCACCAAAATACAGGTGACCTACGTTGCAGTTGTTTGTCACACTTTTTGATGGCTGATGTCACATTGGCAGATTTGAAAGTTGAAAGATGTAGGATTGGATGTAAGTAGTTAGACAACACACAAAAATGGGGAAGGGGAATAGTGGTATGAAGTACAGCAGAGATCTTTTGAGTCCTTCTCCTCCCCGCCCCGTCCATTACCTCTTATAATTAAGTATATCTTATAATTGTTTAGAAGGTAGTTATGAGCTCTTGCCTAAGGTCAGGGACCAATGTCTGTCAGCTTGTCTGAAGAAGCGTGTAAGAAAGCCTTTAAAAGAGAAGGTGGAAGCTTGGAGGACTGAGTCTAAGAGCAATAGACTGGGTTTAGGACTGGGCTCAGAGTCATAGTACCAAGGCCAGGGGGGCAGGAATGGAGCAGGGCTCCAGGGGCAAAGCCAGGGTCCATAGCCACGCTCAGTGTTCAAACTGAAGCCTAGGATCAAAACTGATGTCAGAGCTCAAGTACCAAAACCAGGGGTCAAAAGCTAGAGTTGGCATCCCAGTATCAGGGCCAAGGGTCAAAGTTGGTGTCAGAGTCCAAGTGCTGAACCCAAGGGCCAAAGCCAGAGTCTAAGTCAAGCCAAGGGTTGGGATCAGGTTGGAGTTAAAGGGCGGAAGGTGGGGGTCCAAGCCAGAGTCAGCAGCCTAAGGGCAAGTCAAGCGGCAGGTCCATCACTACAACTGGGAGGAGAGTCCACCTCATTGCATGCACACTTCCTGGAATTCCTCCTGGTCTTAAATAGGGCACCTGGACCAATCAGCAACCACAGGGGACGATGTTAATTTGGCCTTCCAAGATGGTACTTTCTGTGATGTTTAGCTCCACAGGGTCTATGTTGTAATGAGTGCCGCCTTACTATGGCAGCTGGGTAGGGGTGTGGAGGTTTCAGCTGTCCCACAAACCCAGCTTCTCATCCTGTCCCAACTGAACCTCACAATGAGAAGCAACTGTGGACCAGTAGGTAAAGCACTAGAGAGCAACAGTTCTGTTTCCCGATAACTTTCAAGGTTTTGTTTCACAGTGGAACATTTTTGAAAATGGAATTATGTTGAAACATCCATTTGCACTGAAAGTGACCAGAGAATCCACCTTGAACCTCAGATAACCACATCAAAATCTACCTGTATCCATGAAACATTTCAGCTTCGAAAAACAGCACGTTAGATTAAAATGTTTCAACCAGCTCTATAAGGCACAAGATTGGGAATCAGGAAGCCTGAATTTTGTTCCTACCTCTTCTATGAACTTGTGTAAACCTGGGCAAGTCACTTTACTTCACTAGGCTGCAGTTTCTTTGTTTGTAAGATTGGGGTGATGACACTCACCTACTTCAGTGAAGCATCTTCAGATCTACAGAAAAAAGTGCCATCTATCTGGGAAGTATTGTATGTTCCTCTATTGCACACAACTAATTCCTGTTACTGTTGTAGCCACCCATTCATATTATGGGGAAGATAAACCCTAAATCTAGTATTGGTATTACAGTCACAAATCCCAGTTTTCTTCTCAAAGGCACAGTTTTGTGTGGCAGTACGTGAATGTTCTGGAAGTTAGTATTCAAGCAACCTTTCACAGAAGGGAGCTAGTGGAAGTGAAGGAAGATTCTCATGCCAGATCATTTTTACTAATGGAAGATAATTATCTAAATCTTGCCGAAAAGCTCCAGTGGCAGGGAGGTCTCTTGTCAGAAGTAGACTTTAACAGAATTACAGTAGAACCTCAGAGTTACGAACAGCTCGGGAATGGAGGTTGTTCGTAACTCTGAAATGTTCATAACTGAACAAAACGTATGGTGGGTCTTTCAAAAGTTTACAACTGAACATTGACTTAATACAGCTTTGAAACTTTACTATGCAGAAGAAAAATGCTACTTTTATAATTTAATTTAAATGAAATAAGCAAAGAAACAGTTTCCTTACTTTGTCAAATCTTTTTTTAAAACTTTCCCTTCATTTTTTTTAGTAGTTTACATTTAACGCAATACTGTATTTGCTTTTTTTTTTTCTTAATCTGCTGCTGCCTGATTGCATACTTCTGGTTCCAAATGAGGTGTGTGGCTCACCAGTCAGTTCATAACTCTGGTGTTGTTACCCTGAGGTTCTACTGTAAGTTAACTGGTTGAGGAAAAGACTATCTTGATTCTCTGATTCCACAGAATAAACCTGTAAAGATGCTTTTTTTATCTTCTGTCTTCATGGGTATATTACCTGCCATAAAAAGCTTTAGAGGCATGAATCAACACATGCCTTATTCCCCATTAAGAAGGCTGCTAATAAGAGAATTATATATGCGCTCTCTCTCTCTCACTCACTCTCTAACATCTGTGCTCTCCATCAGTTTCCTTGAACATCAAAACTTTGAAAGGGACCTTATTCAAGTGAGGCTTATCAATAATAGCTAGTTTAATTCTGACAGTCATATTAAGGAAAACCACATTGTTTAACCTATAAATATTTCAAAGGGTTGTTTAAAGTGATCAAGCGCAGTATGGCATGAAGAATCATCTCTTTGTATAGAACAGGTTTATCTGAAGTGTTGCCCTAATAATTTATAGATGATTTCTTTCTTTTGTAAAAGTAAAGCAGGGGGAGAAAAAAATAAGAGCTGATCCTGTAGAAGAACTGACACCTCTAATTATATTATCAGGCAAGAAATCTATGGTTGGCATTTAAATTCTTTACCCCCCTCTAAGACTAACATCTTATATGCATTGTTGAAGACATCAGAAAACATATAGTACAAGTCAAAATGTTGCAGATAGGACATGTGCAATCAAAGAATCCTCCTTCAGACAATGATTATCCTCAGTCCTGGGATGTCTTTCAATGCATTTTAGAGACACCCATTAAGACATCAAAGAACAAGATGGAATAAGGCTTGACAGGCCTAAGAAAGCATTAGTGCTGCTTTTTTGGTGTTTCTGTCAGCAGTTGAGAAATATCACATACATTATTAAAAAATGAGAAAATTTTGCAGGAGATACAAAGAAGATTTAAGTCTCTTTAATTTGCCTGGAATTCAGCTCTTACATCCTCCAGATGTCTATTCAGCAGTGAATCTCTCCCTACCATCTGATATCTAAATAACATATTTCAGACAGTCTAAATAAAACACGTTAGTTTAAATAGTGCCAATTCCTGTGGGTTTGCACCCTGCCTACGTAATATATTCTTCTCCTCAAGACGCAGGGCCTAATTTGTAAAGTTGGCCATGCCCAATTGCAAACATATATTAGCATGTGCATGGCTTACATCTGCAAAAACCCAAAATGCTCATGCAAATCAGTCATTTGCATATGCATAGTTAAATGCCTAACAGGCAACGTCCACGTGCCAATTCCTGCTCTGAGTGCAAGTGGGTGGATATTTTCCCACATAACTCCTAGCAACACACTGGACATGGAGCCCAATTCTCATTTACACTAAGTCCACTTCACATTACATTACTGATGTAAAGCGACCTTAAAGTTAATGTAAATATCATTTACTCCCATTTTAAGGCCTCTTTAAACAGCCACAGGGATATAAAGGTGCCTTTGTGTAAATAAAAATCAGGCACTTATTCTGTAATAAGTACTCTTTGTTTGCAGTGTTTCTATAGCTATCTTGGTCCCAGCGTGCTAGAGACCCCTTCTGGGTCTCTTATCTATTATGGGACCAACTTCTGCTGGAGAAAGAGACAAGCTTTCTGTCTACACAGAGCTCATCTTCAGGTCTGGGAAAGGTGTTTGTCCCTTCCACCAATGGAAGTTGGCCCAATAAAAGATATAACCTCACCCACCTTGTCTCGCTATACATACTTTTTGTTCTTCGGCTTGATTTGGACAGAACAGGTTTATTGCTAAATCCTTTCTCTGTATATCTATCTCTAAAATCGATCCCTTTTTCTCCCTACTGGTTTCCAAAGTCTTGGACTCCTCTCATCCTAACATCTGCAGTGTCCTCTTCTCTGGTATCCCCATTTCTCATATTGCACCCCTGAAATCTATCCAAAATAGACTCACTAGAGCAATCTTCCTCACCCACTGTTCTGACCTTATCACCCCTCCTACAGACCCTGCCTTGGCCGCCTGTCTCCTTGCACAGCACCGTCAAGTTCTGCATCCTCACCTTCAAGCCTCTCCAAAGCAGTGTACATCAGCTCCACATCAGTGCCCCTCCGGAGACCAGTTCAGCACATGCCCTCCACATGAGCCCTACAATTTCAGCTCACTCTGACGCTCCCCTTGCTACCTTGCCTTCCCTACTTTTCCCCATGCTGCCCTATATACCTGCAGTACCCTCCCTGACCATGTGCATCATGTAAACTCCTCAGAGTTCACTTCTTCTGCTTAACTTCTCACCACTGACCTCCATTCTGTACACAGATTTTCATATTATAATTTTCAAAACAGGACGCAGAGAGGAACTAGCAAGATAGTTTTATGCAACTAACTTCACTTCATGATGTTTCATTGCTGTAACCCACACCCAACCTACCTCTTCATCCCCACTGATTAACTGCCATCCCTTGCTGTGTTGTCTACCTCACAGTGAAAGTACCTTAGGGCATGTCCATCAAGCACCATGCAGACCTCTGACATTATATGAATGGCATATATACTGTTTTAAGTGACCACCCAAGGGACTGACAAATCAATTGCTTAACTGAAGTCGCCTTTTAGTAATGGTGGAGCAGAAGTCTGCTCAAAATATTTGGGCATATGTTGGGTGTCCTCTTAAGACAGTGAGTTGACTAATATAGCTTGTTTCTTATACAGGTTTCACTATAGTATATTAATAAAAGAGTTAATATTGAGGCTTCCCCTTTTGTGCCTAGATAATCATTTGTTATACCAGAGCAGGGGTCTCAAACACGCAGCCCGTGGGGCTATTTTCTGCGGCCCGCGAGCCCATCACAGCCCTCCCCCAGTGTTTACCTAGAGCGGCTCCGGCCGGACGTGCACCAGGGGCAGGGCAGGCTCCCTGCCTGCCTGCCCTGCCCTGCGCCACTCCGGGAAGAGGCTGGAACATGGGGAAGGGGGGGCAGAGGGGCTGTGTGTTGCTGTTGCTTCAGGCACCGCCCCCAGCAGCTCCCATTGGCCGGGAACGGGGAACCGCGGCCAATGGGAGCTGCTGGGGGCGGTGCCTGAAGCAACAGCAACACACAGCCCCTCCGCCCCCCCTTCCCCACGTTCCAGCCTCTTCCCGGAGCAGCGCGGGGGCAGGGCAGACAGGTAGGCAGGCAGGGAGCCTGCCCTGCCCCCGGTATGCGCCGGGCCAGATCCTGCCCCCCGAACTCCTCCTGAAGCCGAACCCCCTGCCCTGAGCCCCCTGCCGCACCCTGCACCCCGACTACCTGCCCTGAACCGCCTGCCTCACCCCGCACCCCTCCTGCATCCCAACCCACTGCCCTGAGCCCCCTGCCACACCCCACACCCCTCTTGCACTCCTACCCCCTGCCGCACCCTGCACCCTGACCCCCTCCTGTACCCCTCACTCCTCCTGCACCCCACACCCCAACTCCCTGCCCTGAGCCCCCACCACACCCCACACCCCTCCTGCACCCCCTGGGGGCAGGGAGGGGACAGAGTTGGGGTGGGGATTTCGGGGAAGGGGTTGGAATGGGGGCAGGGAAGGGGTGGGAAGAGGCGGGGCAGGAGCGGGGCCTCATGGAAGGGGTGGAGTGGGGGCAGGGCTGAGGGCGGCGGGGGGGAGGTGTCAGTAATGCGGCCCTCGGGCCAATGTACTAGTCCTCATGTGGCCCTCGTGGTCATTTGAGTTTGAGACCCCTGCACTAGAGAATAACCTCTGATTGGAACCATAGTGATTGACAAGAGTCTAATTTTGCTGACTTCTTACAATACACATGCAGTTCTGAACATGACAGATATTGATAGCATTCACCCATCCCTTCCTCTGCTGGATACAGCTAACCAAATAAATCTTACTTCTTGATTCATGTGAATGATGCCCATGGTCCCTGTTCATTAATTATTGTAACCTCTTCTGTATGGCTGCCAATTACAGTGGAGTAGTCCAGTTTCCTGACAGACAAATACTCTTCAGAAAGTTCCCAAGGAGTGGTATTGATATAGTCCATTTGCTTATTCAGGTATCTCCAAGGTGGAGAAAGTCTAAATATATTTTAAGTAATGTGTTCTTCTGCTAACAATTTTATCATCCCCTAAAAAAGGAGGGAAATGAATTGCAAAAATCACAGATAAAACCCAAGTGGAAATTATTGAAGACATTCAATCTGGCTATGATATTTTCCTTCCAGCATAGCTTGACTCTTGTTGCCTGAGGCTGTCCTGGAATGATATGTTACAGATGCGTGAATCTATTGAGCTGTATGGGAGCTTGACTCTCCGCAGTGAGTTGGTTTTCATAAGGCTGCTGGGATAGCAGCAATTTTCACTTCCCTGTTATTTATTATAAGATTGTGGAGAATAAGCCAAAAAAGAGTTCCCCGTAATAGGAAGGGAATAGAGAAGTTAAGGAAATCCAGTGAACATCAGACCTTTAGGGTTTGAGACAACTTAATATGCCACAGATTAGATCTTATTAGCTGTGATGTAATGTCAAATGAAAAAATCAATAAGTCAGTAGCTGACTTTTTCAATCTGTCAGCATTCCATTTCACATTAAGCATTCATCCTAGGTTGTAGAACACTTGTTCCCAAACCAAACACAGGTGTCTTAAGGAAGTGACAAAAGTCAGATGTGTAGAGAAGGATGCTCACAGACCTTTTTGTTAGCTCTCAACAGGCCTGCATATCTGTCTCCAAAAAGGAGATGATACCCCACTAAATCTTGCATATGAACACACAAGAGACAAAATGTACTACACAGCCACCCAAAATTATGTAAATGATCAGATTTCTTTTTTAAATAACTAATTACGTTTTTCCCTCTATTTTCTCTTCTAAACATCCAAAACACAATGTTGCTAAATCCATTCCTGTTTCTACTCAGTTTCTATTTCAGTTGGGCAAGTCAGATTACATAGAAACCTTAACCAAAGGACAGAATAAAGGGAGCAAAGTTTATTCTGATTACAATTTAGAATTAGTGTGGGCACTGAAAGACTTGCTGGAGCAAACTATCTGAATAGCAATATTCAAAAATATTTGTGGCTTGTAATAGATAATTGATCTACTAATGTTTGCAGTTTTCCAGATCCACTGTAGTAGATATCTGATCTGAATATTTCTAAGGGGTAAATTCTCCCACAGATCTACCATACAACTCCCAGAGAAGCAGGTTAAATGAAATATTTTCTTTGCTGTAGGGTGACCAGATGTCCCGATTTTATAGGGACAGTCCCAATTTTATAGGGACAGTCCCGATTTTTGGGTCTTTTTCTTATATAGGGTCCTATTACCCCCCACCCCCATCCCAATTTTTCACATTTGCTATCTGGTCACCCTACTTTGCTGTAATATGTAAATAGCAATCCTCAAGGGTTTTCCATACTTCAAAGGACTTTCAGTTCCATGCTACCTTTGTATTGAGCCTACAGGATCTCCAAAGGACAAAGATGGGAGGCATAACTTCTGGTTTGGCTAACATAGGCATTTTGAAGACAAAGCATCATTAATTGAATTTTCTGCCCTGAGAATTAATTGAATGAAAATCCATCTAGATGAAATTAAGTTATTCCTGCCTTTGGGTTGAGTAATTGATGCTCAGCTGCTTCCCTAGATATGAAACCACTAGAGAGAGAGATGGGAGAGATAATAGACATCTTTCCCAAAGCTAGCAATATAAAAGTTCCAGTCCAAATGTTAGTGCTTAAGAATATGATTTAGAAGAGGGGCATTCTTTGGTGGATTTAAGTTACCTTCTTAACACTGGGGGAAACAAATCTGTGGTCACATCAGGCATCACAGCTGTCACTATGCTGCAAGCTAGGGCCACTCAGAAGCCATAGCAACAGCATCAACAGACCTCAGAGCTGCCGAATGTCCATTAGCGACATGTCTGCAGTATAAGATCTATGACACATAGTTAAGAAGCTGGATTTTATCCAGTAGAGAGGGCTGTTGTAGACATACACTCTAGTCAGATCATTACATTGTAGACGAACTAGATTGGAGCTCGTTCTCCTGTACCACAGGCCACAAAACAGATGTAAAGTCATGAGCCTGAGAAAGGTGCATATGCGTTTGGCATTGTTTCTGTGTTCCTTGCCAGCCCAGTGCTTTTGGGCTGGTTTAACATCTGCTGCCTGACTTGCCTCTTGAAGCTCTATTGTTAATTGAAATGAAGCAGGTACTACAGCTTAAAGACTTAGGCTAGAGCCACAAAGGGATTTAGGCACCTAACTGCCACTTTAGGTGCCTAAGTCCAAAATGTAGATCCTCAAAACCCTCACTCAGCCACCGCCTATCCCTCTAGATGCCTAAATTGCCTATGTGCCTGCATGTCTGCCAGTAGCAAAACGACCTAGATCCTGACACCACTGAGCTGCTTGGGACCTAAGCCATGGCAGGATCCTCAAACTAACCATTCCCCCTGCCTGTCTGGCCTGCGGCACCCAATCTGTATGGTATTCTCAGACAGTGTCGCCTGCAGCCGTACGCAGATTATGCACCATGCGTACCATTGGCAGTGCCAAGGAGGAGTGGCACTGATCACCCTACTGCCCTCTCAAGTTTGACTCCATGGTCCCTCTGTCATGATGGAGGGGCCACAGAGACAGACCTGAGTGGGCAGTGAAGCAGCCAGCACTGCTCCTCCTGGCCACTGCCACTGGGCCATTTCCTGTAGCAAGGCTTGCCTCTGGGGGCCTGCCCGGCTTTGCCCCACTTCCAGCAGCCCACATCTCCTCTCAGGGGTGAGGAGAGACATTGCAGTGGGAGGACACAGGCCAGGCTGGAAAGCAGGAACTGAGCATGGCATGAGCTCAGTGCTGGGGCCAGCAGCTGCAGCGGAGTTGGCTTCAGAGGGCTAGATGGTGCGAACCACTGGAAAAAATTCTAGCCCTGTTCTCAGAGGCCACCTTAGTCTCCTCCTGAGTCTGGCCCTGCATGAAACACAACACACACATTATTTTTGAAAACCCTGTTCTATGCGTTTAAATTCCCGGGACTGCTTTGAAAGTCTCAACCTAGGTTTTCATCTAAGCATCCTTAGCAGCGCAGGGGACACAAACACAACTAAAGGAACTATGCTACGTAGGCTCCATTTCCTCATCAGTGCTGGCCATGGCACATCAGCTGCTCCTTTATGTTTTTGTTTTCATGTCTGCGTATTATTTATTAGCTACTTGCATATTTATTAGAATGTTTTGCTTTGTCACTCACGCTAGCGCCCTCGATTATTTTATTTAAACAGCAGTTTCCTCTCATACACAGCCACTTCCATGGACCACTCCGAACAGCTCTTCAGCTTGATTGGAACAGAAAAATAACCATGAGCAGATTATTCCAGCTGTACCTGGCACTGAAAGGGAAAGGGGGACTTACTTTGTCTGTTTTTTTTACCTGTTAAAAAATAGTTCACTAGTCTTATCAGTGCCACACAAAGTCATAATCTCACAAGATGACTCAGTTCAAAACGTTTCGAATCCAGCCACTTTTCCCCTGAGTCGCAGTAACAATGCATTAAAAATTCAGCTACCGCCCCTTTAGTGAACAATTATCTCATCCATTGGGTTGATTCACTGATATCTTAGTGACAGCATCCCCCGTTGTGTTTTTTTAATGTTTAAAATATGAAATAAATGAACCCTGTCAGGCTGAAAATTCTGGGTAGGTTTTAGCTGCTGTTTTCAATAAATAATGATGAGACATTTCAATTTACCCATCAGCTGGCATCTCACGTGAGGAGGTTGTCATCTCTCTTCAGGCTTAAAAACCCATTTCTAACCAGCTTGGTAATGCCACTAAATATTGTTTTGTAGGTTTTGAAACCACTCTTATTTTTCAACTAACTCCCATTCTGTCAGTAAATAGTGGGGAAAAGCCCAATAAGCGTAGGAGGATAGGACACTATTGAGTTGTAGCGAGAGTTGCCTACTCCAAGAGGCATCACGAAGCACTCCGCAAAGGAATGACTTAAGATTGTGGTTGTGCAGTAATTGTGTCTCAACAAACAAGACAGCTGTTTATGTGCCAATGCACTCTCACTTAGAAAACAGAGATGGAGGGCCAGATCCTCAGCAGTGTAAATCAGTACAGCTCTCCCAAAGTGAACATAGCTACATCCATTTACACCAGTTGAGGATCTGCCCAGTCGTATGTGTTCCACTCTCGTCTTAAAAATTGCAAAAACCCACTACCTTTGCTGCTGCTGAAAGTAGGGTGGAAAAGGGGGAATAAGGAGGAAATGCCCATCTTTCTATGTGATTTTTTCCCCATAAACAGAGACCACTGCATGCTCATTATGGACTAGATTCCAGTACCCTTAATTCATGCTGGGTGGCATCTTACTTCAGGCATAGTTCCATTGACTTCTTTGGGACTATTTGTGAAATAATATAGAAAGAGTGTCAGAATCTGGCTCTGTGAAAGGAGAGTGAGCCTATAAAAATCAATCTCTCAGTAGCGAAGCACTGAAATTCTAGAATTTATGTTGTTTTTTCTATCCCCAGCTTCAGCAAGGAACTTACAATCTTTAGTAGAAGGCCATCCCCATGGGACCACCAGTCTTACAGCCTTGAGAGTGGGGCCTTTCTCAGGCAAGTATTTTTATACAGGATCAGATCCACTGAGTAGAAATGTAGTTTAATAGGGTGTGTCCCTTTTAAAGGCAAACTGTTCCGGGGATGGAGGGCGGAAAGCATGCATTAGTGGAAGCAATATAAATCCTTACAGATAAATGGCTCCACATATTCCTACTCACTGATCTGAACATTAATTGCTCTTCCAGAACATTATGTTTCAATTTTGCAACAACTCATTCAGTTGGCTTTTATAATTGTATGAAAAGAAATAAGATTCTAGCTTCCAATTCAGCAAAAGAGAATTTTTTTCCAGAGTACCTTTTCCTCAATGAAATTGTTCTGTACAATGACTTACCCCTAAGAGCAGGATCAGGTATGTCTACATTTCAATCTGGGGTTGTAATTCCCAGCTCGAGGAAAAGTATATTTAGAATTTTAAAAAGCTTCCTTGAGTACCTGCGCATCCAAGACTCTGGGCATGTACTCGGGGTGGCTAACCCCGCCCACCACTCATGCTGCAACAGCTATACTATATGTTAGTGCGCTAGCTCAATCAGAGTATTTCTCCCTTCAGTTGGTACTCACACCCCCAGCTCAAAATGGAGACACACCCTTAGATACATAGGCATTTTAATATGGCTAAATGTAAATGTATACAGCTTGGAACAAAGAATGTAGGCCATACTTGCACAATGGAGGACTCCATTCTGGTGAAACAGTGACTCTACACTACACTAGCGAGCTTGCAGTGGCACAGCTGTCCTGATGCAGTTGCGCCACTGTAAGGTCGCTTGTGTAGCCGCTCTATGCTGACGGGAGAGAGCTCACCCTTCGACATAACAAAACCACCTCCACGAGCGTCAGGTCCACACTGGCGTGTCTGTCGGTGTAACTTATGTCGCACGGGGGTGTTCTTTTCATACCCGTGAGCAACATAAATTATACCGACAAAAGTGATAGTGTGGACAAGCCCTGAAAAAGATTTGACGGTCATAGTGGATAATCAGCGGAACATGAATTCTCAGTGTGATGCTCCGGCCAAAAGGGCTAATGTTGTTCTTGGATGCATAAACAGGGGAATCTCGAGTAAGAATATAGAGGTTATTTTACCTCTGAATTTGGCACTGGTGCGACTGCTGCTTAAATACTGTGTCCAGTTCTGGTGTCCACAATTCAAGAAGGATGTTGAGAAAGTGGACAGGATTCAGAGAAGAGCCACAAGAATGATTAAAGGATTAGAAAACCTGCCTTATATTGATAGACTCAAGGAGCTCAATCTATTTAGCATAACAAGGAAAAGGTTAAGGGGTGACTTGATTATAGTCTATAAGTACCGTATATACTCATTCATTAGCCCGTTTGTTTATAAGCCGACCCCCCAAAATGGATAGGTAAAAATAGCAAAAACTGTATGATCCTTTCATAAGCCGACCCTATATTTCAGGGGTTGGAAAACTTTGGCTCACGACCCATCAGGGTAAGCCACTGGTGGGTTGGGATGTTTTGTTTACTTGGAGCGTCTGCAGGCATGGAGCCCCTCAGCTCCCTGTGGCATGCCACTTCCCGCAGCTCCGATTGGCTGGGAACGGCGAACCGCAGCCACAGGGAGCTGAGGGGCTCCATGCCTGCAGACGCTCCAGGTAAACAAAACGACAATGTATTAGATATTCAATTCAATGATTCCATAGAGTTTAAAGTCATCAAATTTTGGTTAGACCCGTTTATAAGCCGACCCCCGCTCTTTGATGCGTCACTTTTTTACCAAAAATATTCGGTTTATGAACGAGTATATACGGTATCTACATGAGGAACAAATATTTAATAATGGGCTCTTCAATCTATCAGAGGAAGGTATAACATGATCCAGTGGCTGGAAGTTGAAGCTAGACAAATTCAGACTAGAAATAAGGCATAATTTTTTAACAGGGAAAGTAATTAACCATTGGAACAAATTACCAAGGGGTGGTTGTGAATTCGCAATCACTGACAATTTGTAAATCAAGCTTGGATGTTTTTTTCTAAATGATCTGCTCTGGGAATTGTTTTAAGGAAGTTCTATGCTCTGTGTTATATAAGAGGTCAGACTAGATGATCACCGTGGTACCGTGGAACGTATGACTGTATCACAGTCTATTAAGCAATGTGGTTGATCATATTCCGGTCAGGCATCTGTCAATTAAAAGACAGTGAGCAAAGGATAGTGATGATCAGTGATGAACTAAGTCAAGGGAGGTCTCTAGTGGGGTTCCCAAAGGATCGAGGTTGAGTGTTATGTTTATTTACTAATGATCTGGAAGAGTGGAGGTGAATGGCATGTTGTTTCTATTTACAGAGGTTGCAAACCAATCAGTATAGATGCTAGAAATACAGGCAACCCGAAAAAAGCAACCTGGAAAAAATTCAGACTAATAGTATATCTAGGAGGAAATAATGTGAAACACAGAGAGTCACTGAAAGGGAAAGCAGGAATGAGAGCGACTTCATGTGATGTGGCAAATTAAATATGACCTTGCAATGCAACACAGCACAAGAAAAGCCAATATGGTTTGGGGCAGCATTCAAAGAAGTAATCTCTTCCTACACCATGAAGTTAATTGTCTCTCTTCACGTATATGGCTCTGAAACCATATCTAGAATAGTGTTATTCAGTTCTGGGTACTAGAAAGGTGTCAACAAATTCAAGAGAATAGAAAGAATAGCAACAAAAATGAGTGTCTGCAGTGCCTTAAGAAAGATTAATGGAGCGAAACCTGTATCGCTTGGCTACCTACACCACCACCTACACATATTTGTACAGTGTAAGCACCAGAGAGGGAGAGGGATTTATTAGAGTGGTCTTAGGCAAAGTACAGGGGACTGACAGGATAAAATTAAGCAAAGGAAAATATAGCAGAATATAAGGAAAAATCTCCTGAAAACGAGAGCTATTAGAAAAAGGAAATGGTGCGAGCTCCTGTGTTAATCACTAAAAATTAGACTTAGTCTGGAGCAAAGAGAGGGGACAAATTAGATGACTTAATATCTTTCCAGCCAATAACAGGGGGATTGTACTATCCCAATATTCATATACAATGTTTGTACATAGACAAGGCATAAGAGTAGGGTGACCAGACGTCCGTTTTTAAAGGGACAGTCTCGTATTTAAGCCCTCCTGCAGGTGTCCCGACTTTTGCTTAAAAATGGGCAAATTGTCCCATATTTTCTGTTCCCCTCCCCCCCCCCCATTAGCACTGGCGGGTCCTGCTGTTGGCTGGATCCCTGCTCGCCAGCCACCTGCCCACCAGCGGTGAGTGGGAGGGTCCAGTGGCTGATGATGGGGGTGGGTGTGCAAAGCTGGTGGCGGGGCAAAGCTGCAGCATGCAGGGCCGGTCGTTCCCCCGCTGGTCAGTCAGTGCAGCCCCTGCTGCGTGCCAGCTCTCGGCCAGCAGGGCCTCGTCCCCTGTCCCGTTTCCAGACAGCACTGGCTGCACGCTGCGAGCTGCGGCAGACGGTGAGTGCAGGCAGGCGCCAGGCAGCAGCCAGTTACGTGTCGCCTCTGCTGCCCACCCATCGGCCCTTTGCATGCTCCCCCTCTCGCTGTCCTCCCCCTGCTTTGCCCCTTCCCTCCCACACCTCCGGGGCCCCACTGCTCCCCCATATCCTCCCCGGCAGGGCGCGTCCCACTCCCCGCGCTGTGCAGAGAACCAGCCCCTTGTCGGGGCGCTCAGCTCACCAACACTCTGGCCGGCAGGCTCCTTCCTTCCCCCACTGGGCTGGGCTGGTGCCCCGGGAAAGCCCAAGACCCTCCAGCCCAGGTCGCTGACCATGAGGAGCTGAGCCCTGCGTGTGCCAAAGACCGGCACAGCGCTGGCATGGGGAAGCCTCTCCACCCCTCAGCTAAGCTCTGGAGTGGTGGGAGGGGGGAAGTGATTTCCAGGCTGTTTGCATCCCAACCCTGCAGGCTCCATACCAGCCCCCCCCCCCGCCAGCAGGGGTTTAGAACCCTGTTCACCCCCCCAATCTGGGTCCTGCCCCCAGGGAGTGTGGGGCTGCTCCATCTCCTAGGCACCCTCTGCTGCTGAGCCACCTCTCTGGCCGGGATCCCTGAAGCCCCTGCAGTCAGGATCCCTGGGCTCTGGTGCACAATGCATCCTTAGGGCTTAACCCCTTCCTGCCTGTGCGGTAGCTGAGGGACAGGAGGCAGCTGGGTTATGTCGGTGGCCAGCAGCAGCCTGGAGGTGTTAGCTGCCTTTCGACACTGAGCGGGCAGGAAGGTACACGCTGCTTCCAGCCACAGGGGAGTGGGGGTGGGGGTGGGGAAGAGATGAGCTCTGCAAAGGCATGGGCCAGGTTATCCCTTCCCCCCCCCCCCGCCCTTGCAGCTGGAAGAAGCTCCCCTTCCTTCCCTCCCACATAGGGTGGAAAGGCTGCTGCTGGCCACATTCTGGTGTGAACCCTGGCAGAAATCTGGGGGGGGGGGGGCTATGACCCTGTGTGCCCCCCCCCATGTGTTGCCTCGGAAAGACGCGGCACCAGGTACCAGGAGAGGCGGGTCTATCCTGGGGGCCCAGCCAGGCATGGAGAGCGGAGACTGCCTGGCAGGGAGGGTCAGGTCGGTCAGTCATCCCTCCGTGTGACAGAGGTGTACGGGAGTGTTTGTCACCTCTCCCCGTCTGAGCCCTAAAGCCTTAAAGATAAGAAGGTAAATAAAAAGAATCCAACTACGCAGTATTTCTTTTTAACAGGGGCTCAGCCAATTTGATGTTAATTTGAATGTTTGTACTGCACAGTTCTGATTGATTGCCATTGAACTCGCTTGAATACGAGTTATTTTACCAGATGTCCCATATTCAGCATAGGGAAATATGGTCACCCTACCTTAGAGAAAGTAATGTAGGGAAGGAAGAGAAATGAAGGTCAGAAATAGCAGTGGCCCTTGAATGATGAGCATACCTTTCCCAGTGAGCGATGCTGAATAGTAAATAATTTATAATAACTAAGGACCTGATCCTGTAAGGTATTTAGGTACCTAACTCCCACTGATCTAGGCATCTAAATACTTTGAGGATCTGGGTCTGAAAGCCCAGTAACTACCTAAAAGCCAGATTCTACCTTTGAACTTTGTGCACGCTTCCCATTGACATCAATGGGAGACCCCCTGTGGATTGAGGGGAGTATGGAATACTAAATTTGTACCCTAGGCAGTACTTCAGAATAGAATAAGTTTGACACTCCTGCTTTAGAATTATTTCTGTGCAAGGCCTTTGACCACTCCAGGGCAGGGATCCAGCTTTAAGGACTGTAGGAAAGTCGCATTCATCCTTTTATTCTGAACTGCCCATCTTCACAAAGGTTCAGTCTCCAATGATTCACCCCTTTTGCCTCTGCTCTTCCTCACACACTCAGCCCAGCAAACCCTTGAATCAGTTAGCATAACCTCCATGCCTCGCATTAGCTAAGCCTCCCTAGAGGACAGAGAGAATCACTTTGGCAGTGATCCCAGCTCCTGTGGGTCCATAGAATTAGGCCTTTCTCAAGCTAGCATCTCCCTCATTGTCTTCCCCAGATGAACAGATGCAGGTTAACTTAGCATTCAAAAGCACTGTATCTTAGCATCTTAACTCTTGGCAGGTGACATTTCCATTCTTCTCCGTCTCTGATCCATAGACTCTGCTAATGTTATATTATGGTAATTTTCCTCATTTAGGTCCATTCTGGTCCATTAACAATATATCATATTGCATCATGTTATATTTCTGCCATTCTGATCACGAGCATAAGTAGCCATTTGTAAGAGTGCAAAGAATGGATTGCATGGGTATCTTTCACACAAATCTCCTCAGGTCTCTGTTTCATCCATGTGGTTTTTAAAAAAATCTTAGCAGAATATATCAAAGGCTTCATCAGGTTTCTATTGTCCTGAATATACTAGATAATCTGAATGGTTTCAAAAGAAAACTGCTACCTGCTGATAGTCATGGTAGCTGCCAGTTACCAGATGTCTGGCTTTTGTTGTCTATAACTTGTATTATTTTTGCACAAAAATGAAAATGGTTTTGATTCTGCAGAACAGAATGAGCCCTGCACCAATTTATCCCAACTGGCGTCTTTTTAGATTGAAATTTTATTTTGTTTGGCTGACTGGCTCCATTTAATTTAAACCTGTATTTATACCAAAAATTCGAATAATACTCCCTGCTTTGCATTTCAAAAGGAATCTTAGTGTTTATGAAATTGCTTTTGAGTTGCAATTACAGTTATTTATCTCTGGGAAACACAACATGTAATTGGGTCAACATTGTTAATGAGCAAGTAGTGTTATTGTTAATGAGGTACTAGTGTTAGTTTCAATGTTTCATCCCCAGCAGGTGGCAAATACAATATGTTAAAATAGATAATTATGTTAATGTTACAAATATCCACAGTCCTTAAAAATATTAAACAAGGAGGTTCACAACCATGTGGAGTGAACTTTGTGTACCTTTAAGGGTCTAGGTTTAATTTTAAAAGAGATCAGCATGGGGTTTAATATTTCATTATTCATTTAAAATGTTTCCAAACACAGGAGGAATTCTCCCCACCCAGTCTTCCTGGGCTTGTTTGCTCTTGCTCTCTCTCTTTTTCATGCATGGCATCTGCAGAGCAACATTCTATAGACACAGTTGTAGGCATAGGCGTGCGCACGGGGTGTGCCGGGTGTGCCCGGGCACACCCTAATGCCCATGGGCCGGATCCGGTTCTGGCCCCTCAGGGCTTTGGATCCGGCCCGCAGGATTTGCCCCCCGTGGTGCCGCAGGCCCCGCGCTGCTTTCAGAAGCGGCCATCAGGGCACCATGTCTCTGGGGCCGGGGGGGTTGCTCCAGGCACCGCCTCCCGAAGCTCCCATTGGCCGGGAATGGGGAACCGCGGCCAATGGGAGTTTGAGGGGAGGTACCTGGAGGCGTGGCAAGGGCAGCGTGCAGAGCCCTATGCCGCGCCCCCTCCCCCCGTCGGGGCTGCGTGGGGATGTGGTGAGCGGCGCGGCGTGGGGCACTGGCAAGCAGGGAGCGTGCCGCTGCGGGTAAGCGGCGCTGGGCCGGGCCGGAGCCCGAACCACTCCTGCACCTCCCCTCCCTGCCCTGAGCCCCCTGCCTGCACCCTGTTGAGCCGGGCTTCCCTTCCCCAGGGCTGGGCTGGCTGCTTTAACTAGGGCTACCATATGTCCGGATTTCCCCGGACATGTCCGGCTTTTCGGTCTATAAATAGCCATCCGGGGGGGATTTTTAAAAATCTAAAAATGTCCGGGATTTCCCCCCGGTCGTCTATTTATAGATAGAAAAGCGGCGGCCAAGCGCCGCTGGGCACCCAAAGCCCCTTCCCGGCTCCCCCCATCCCCTGCAGCCTTACCACACTGTCCGGCCCCGCAGCTGTCTTCCCCCTCCTCCCCTCCCCTGAACGCTCCGCCCCCCTGCTCCTCCCCCTCCCCTGCTTCCCGCGAATCAGATCTTCGCGGGAAGTCTGAAAAGAAGCAGGGGCAAGCGGGGAGGCAGCAGCAGGTAAGCTGGGGCGGGGGTGGGGGCGCGAGGAGGAGAGCTCTGGGGAGGCGCGGCCCTGGCCGAGCGGCTCCCTCCGGCCCGGGCCGAGCGGCGCCCGGCTGCCCCAGCGGCTCCGGCCCAGCTCGGGCCCCAGCAGCGCCGACCCGGCTCGGGCCCCAGCAGCGCCGGCCCGGACCCAGCCCTGCTCGGGCCCCAGCACCCCCGGTCCGGCTCGGGCCCCAGCACCCCCAGCCGAGCACCTCCGGCCCGGCCCTAAGCCCCGCAACCCCGGCCGGAGTGCAGCCCGATTCCTGGGCTCTTTAAAGCCAGCCCTGGTCAGGGGACAGGGAGCGGGGGTTGGATGGGTCAGGAGTTGGGGGGGGGCTGTCAAGGGGGCAAGGGTGTGGAGAGGGGTCGAGGCAGGCAGGTAGCAGAGGGGGTTGGATGGGTCAGGAGTTCTGGGGGTCCTGTCGGGGGCGGGGAGCAGTTGGATAGGGCATGGGAGTCCCCGGGGGTCTGTCTGGGGGCGGGGCTGTGAATATGGGGTGGGGGTGTGGATAAGGGTCGGGGCAGTCAGGGGACAGGTAGGGTCGTAGGGCATTCTCAGGAGGGGGCAGTCAGGGGACCAGAAGCAGGGCGGCTTAGATAAGCGGTGGGGTCCTAGGGGGCAGTTAGTGGCAGGGGTCCCAGGAGGGGGCAGTCAGGGGACAAGGAGCGGGGGGGGGGTTGGGAGTTCTGAGGGGGGCAATCAGGGGGTGGGAAGTGGGAGGGAGTGGATGGGGTGGGGCAGGGGCAGGGCTAGAGCAGGGCTCCTCCCCCCCCCCCCCCAGTGTCCTCTTTTTTGCTTGTGGAAATATGGTAACCCTACTTTAACAGCCCCATGTGCTCGCTGGCAGCCTCCCACCCGGCAGCACCAACACAGCCGCTTAAGGTGGCCCGCGGGGCTGCTGCCACAGGCCCCCCCCTCAAGGCAGCTGCCCCCCTCCAGCGCCCAGGGCCCCAAACCCTCCTGCGGCTCCCTGCGCTGGCCGGGGGCCCGGGCACCACCCGGGGGGTCAGGCCGCTCCTGAGTCCAGCCCACCTTAAGTGGGGCCCGGGAGCCAGCAGGCCCGCGGCAGGGGCGAGCCTGGCCCACAGGCCCCCCCGCAGCCCGGCTGCGAACTCAGCTCCACGGCGCTGTTCGGGGGCTCCGGCCCGGCACCCTCGGCCTTGAGTCCAGCCCTGGGAGCTGTCATGAGCCCCCTGCCTGCACCTCTCACCCCAACCCTCTGCCCTGAGCCCCCTGCCCCTCAACTCCCTGCCCTGAGCCCCCTGCCTGCACCTCGCACCCCAACCCCCTGCCCCCCAACTCCCTGCCCTGAGCCCCAACTCCCTGTCTCCCAACTCCCTGCCCAGAGCCCCCTGCCTGCACCTTGCACCCCAACCCCCTGCCCTGAGCCCCCTGCCTGCACCCCAACTCCCTGCCTCCCAACTCCCTGCCCTGAGCCCCCTGCCTGCACCTTGCACCCCAACCCCCTGCCCTGAGTCCCCTGCCCCCCAACTCCCTGCCCTGAGCCCCCTGCCTGCACCCCAACTCCCTGCCTCCCAACTCCCTGCCCTGAGCCCCCTGCCTACACCTCGCACCCAAACCCTCTGCCCTGAGCCCCCTGCCCCCCAACTCCCTGCCCTGAGCCCCCTGCCTGCACCTTGCACCCCAAACCCCTGCCCCACAACTCCCTGCCCTGAGCCCCCTGCCTGCACCTCTCACCCCAACTCCCTGCCCTGAGCCCCCTGCCTGCACCTCACACCCCCAACCCCCTGCCCTGAGCCCCCTGCCTGCACCTTACCCTGCAACCCCCTGCCCTGAGCCCCCTCCTGCTCCCCAACTCCCTGTCCTGAGCCCCCTGCCACACCTTGCACCCCAATCCCCTGCCCTGAGCCCCCTCCTGCACTCCGCACCCCTCCTGCACCCCAACCCCCTTCCCTGAGCCCCCTCATACACCCCACACCCCTCCTCTGCCCCAATCCCTTGCCCTGAGCCCCTTCCTGCACACCACACCCCCTCCCACACCCTGCACTCCCTCCCACACCCCAACCTTTATGATGTTCACCTTTAAAAAAAAAAATTCCCTGGGTGCACACCCTAATGAAATGTGCTGCACACGCCTATGGTTGTAGGTCCACAAGCTGTTTCAAGGCCTCCTCTGTGACATTGTGGATATCCTCCATTTCACCGTTAAAATCTATATTTGGGGCACTGTGTTATGATGTGTTCAGTGATTTGGATGTTCTCACCACAGTTGTATGAAGGGGAGTCTTTGATTTTCCACTTGTGCATAAAGTAGCTGCATCTTCCATGGTTTGTTCAGATGTGGTTCAAAGACTGTGTGGCCAGTCAAAACCAGGAGGACAGCTAGTTGGGTCCGTGATGATATGCCTGTTTGGAATGGTGGATGAGGTCCAGGCACTTTGCCATTGCCTGGCTGGATCCAGAGACATTAGGTTGGTTGCAGGTGGTCCATAGTGGTTTTTGTGATTTCGGGTGTTATTGGGAAATGTTGTCCATAACCTACCAGGTGGGATATTCTGGGTAGTCTTCAGCATGTTTAAGTACTTGTGCTGTGGTGTGATGGGGTGGACCAGGCCCCGAGGCCCCCTGCTGGAGGCCTTGCACCCCTGCCACACCCCGCCCCAGAAAGGGCAGTGGAGAGGGTCCTCCAAGCTGCCTAGAGTGGCTGTGTGGGACACAGCCAATCAGAAAGGGGCTGCAGGTAGCAGCCAGTCAGGGCCCAGCTGGCTAATATAAGAAGAGCTGCTGGGCCAGAGTGAGATCATTTCTTTGCTGGAGGAGTGTGGGTGGTGTGCCTGGCTGGCTGAGGGACCTACAGGACAGCGCAGTGCTGGCAGATACTGAGGGGAATGCAAAGGAGCTCCGGTCTGGCTGTTGGGACACAACCAGGACAAGGCCCCAAGGTGAGGGAGAAGAATGAGCGGGCCTGCAGGTAAGTGGCCCAGGAAATCATAGCAGCAATGCAGCTTAGTTAAAGGGATATGGTGGACAGCTGCTATTTTTAGGGTCCCTGGGCTGAGACCAAGATTAAAGGGTGGGCCTGGGTCCCCCCCACCAGCCACTGGGAAAGTGGCTTGGACTTTGATACATCCCAGAAGGGGAACTGAACACTTTTAGTACCCTGCTGCAGATTTGGGGCCAGAAAGATCCAGAGAGGCAAAGAGTCTCCAGTCACCAGAGCCAGGACTGCTTGAAGAGCAGGGATAATTCAAGGGAGCCCAGAAGGGGCTGAGAGACAGTTTGAAACAGGGTACTGTGATAGGCCCTGCTGGGCTGATTGAGGAGTGAGCCCGGGGATAAGGCTGCAGATAAAGGGACCTAACAGAGGGCACTGAGATAGGCCCCCTGTTGGGCTTATATCCCAGAAGGGGCTTAATTTTTATCTCACATACACACTGTGGGACTCGACAGGAGGACTAATTCACCACAAACTGAGAGTGCACATGCACTCAGACAGGGGGTGCTCACGAGAGGTGAGTGCCACCCCATTACATGTGGCAATACCTCAACAGATACCTAATACAGAAAGCCCTGCATTGATTTTAAAGTTCCCATGATCATAAAATCCTAGAATCATAGAATATCAAGGTTGGAAGGGACCTCAGGAGGTCATCTAGTCCAACCCCCTGCTCAAAGCAGGACCAATTCCCAACTAAAATCACTAAATTCCCAACTAAATGATGATTTGCACGATTGAACTACATATCCACAAGTTGGGTATGGCAGCTTCTTGTCCTCACTGGTGCACGGTACTGTGCAACTGAGTACACAAGGGCCAAGGCCGATGTTCGTAACACTGGCACAGTTTATCCCCAGCTTGTTCCCGCCCATTTATGGAAAACCTTGAAGCAACTCTTTGCTTTGGAGTCTACTTTCTTGAGATAGCTATAAAAGGTGAGTGTATGATCGTGAATGACACGGAGATATGTTGGCTCGGCACTGCAAATATGGAAACAAACTATTGGGTTTGAGTTGCCGTGTTTTAGCAACATTCCAGCGGCACAAACCCCTCTGTTTCCATGTGAGTAAAACTGGCATGGCAAGGAAAAAACTGTGTGGTCAGCGTTCAAAGGCCTGAATTCTAGTTTACACAAAGTCCTCTTACACGATAGTGGCAGTGCCTTAAAGAGAGTGTAAATGAGAACCAGGGCCAACATGCCTTATCCTGCAAAGTGATGAATGCCTCCGGCAAGGTGGCAAATGCCAAGGGGAGATTAATGTGTTCATCCCCTTGATGGTAACCCCTCTAGGTCAGCATAGAAGCTGCACTGTCACTGTCTGGGCTATATTTAATCTGTGGATAAATAGAAGGTTTCAGTCTCTGAGGCTGTCAATCTGTCACCTCTTATGAGCACTAAATTCACTGGAAAAGAAAAGGAAATAAACTGTAATACCCTGCTGTGAGATTGCAGCCCACATCCATTTTTCTGCTGTCCCTTCTCTTGCACTAACTCCATTCTTTTGTATTTCCTCGTTCACAGTGAGCACTGATTTACCAATGTTCATGTCAGCTACAGTCCCTGCACTTCTTCTCAGCAGCCATGTCAAAGCCACTGTATTATCTTCCACTTTCCTCCTCTCCTGAAGCATTAGCACCTGGAAAAAAAGCAATTTCAAATGTGACCTCTCTGCCTAGATACAGTTCAAAATTAAATTACTACCCCTAAACTCAGTAGCATTTGTGTGGTGTAAGTGCTGGATCTAGTTAGCAGCACTATTTTTCATCAACAATGAAAATAGAGCACTTTCACCATCATTTTGTTTTTTAAGTACTTGCCTCTGGAGGATATTTGCCACTAAAATAATGAGTGATCCTGAGAAAACGAATTGAGATCTGCTTAATCGTTTCTATAATATGAGAACTAGAGAGATTCTAAATGAAATTAAAAAGGCAGCAATTTTAAGAGTTTAAAAAACACTTTTACTCAACATACAATTAACCTGTGGACTGCACAGCCACAGCATAGTTGAGGCGGGCCTGGCACCGCACCACCCCTTTGGGGTGGGGGGGGGATGGGGTATCAGAACCTCACCACTCCCAAGTTCACGTGCTCGCCTCTCTGTGGGCGGCCCGATGCGACCTAATAGCCTCCCTCCACACAATCACCCCTTAGAGTAGTGTGTCCTAATGGCCAGAGTCCACTGCACCAGAGCAGTGCGGCCCAATGGCCAGAGTCCATACAATCCCCCTCACAAGCAGGGTAGTGCAGCCTAGCAGCCAGAGTCCAGGTAACTCACCCCAAATGCCCGGGCAATGTGGCCCAAAGGCCAGGGTCCATATGATTTCTGTGCCAAGGGTCCTGGTAGTGGCAAGTTCCCCTTGCCACCGGTTCAGCGGGGATCTGTCCAAACCACACAGAGTCTCTGTGCGGCTTTAACACCATTTTCCTCTAAAGTTCCCCTGGGTTGCTTCCTACCATAACCTCTGGGTCCTGCACTTCAGGGACTCCTCTGATCTATTCCCCTTCTGTGACGTACTCCGTCTGAGAATTGGGGCACGTCCCGGCTTGGCTTGGCTGGCCTCCAGATCCTGGAGCGCAGGCTGTCCCTCCTTGGGAGCTGGCGGCGAGCCTCCTTCCCCTCCAGTGATCAGCCCAGACTGAGCAGCTTTGCAGGCTTTTATACCTGTTCTCCAGTTGGAGCATGCCCAGCAGAGCCCCAGGGGCATGGCTTCCTCTGCTAGGAAGGAAGGGTTAACCCCTGCGGTACCAGTGCGGGGCCTCTCTGCCCCATCACAATAGTATTGAGGGATCCATCTTTACATTTGGAAAATATTATTTGGCCCTACATATTTATATGGAAATAAATAATATGTGGCATTATTAATGAATGATATGGAATATAAAGAGCTTTCAAGTTACATATTTCAGGCCATAGGATAATCACAGCTGTGTTCCAGAAGAAATTTCCTCCATTGTAGAGTATTGCATTGTGGATGTTTTATACTATCCTTTGAAGCATACAGCATTGGAAACAACATACCAGACTAGATGAATCAAAAATACTGATCTCGTCCAGTATGCTATTCCTGTGTGCTGGCGCTGCTTGGCATGTTTTCATTAGAGATGCACCTAAAACTAAATACTATCATTCACCGCTACTGAACTTTGGGGAACTTCATATCCAGGCCCGAACTTTGTCTCTCAGGCCATTAGCTACCCTGTCATTTCAATGCACCCTTACTTTTGGATCTGCTTGCATATAGAATATTTTATATAGCTCAGTAAAAGTGCATCCTTTCAAACACAAGGTTCAATTCCCCACAAGGCACATATGATTCCTATTATTATTGCTAATGAGAATTGTGGTCATTAACAGGAGAATAACTCCATGGGAATAGTGCATATTTTCTTATGATTTCATGCTCATTTCCTGCAAAATGTAGATATCAAACATTCAACACAAAGTTGTCCATGTGTAGTATACATTTGGTAGTTTTAGTCCAAAAAAAGAAAGTCAATATTGAGTCTTCATACCTTGCAGTTGGCTGAATATACTGGGACATAACTTTCCATACAAGTGCCTAATTTTGTCTGCAAAGTTTGCATGCCCAACCATTGTATCTACACACACAAAAATACCGTACAGATGTACACACAATTGCACATGCAAGTGAGTACTTAGGAACTAAGTTACCCATTTGGGCTCATTCCAATGTCCCTTTGTGCAGTCAAGGGTGGGATTTTGTGGTGCATCAGGTAAAGGCACCAAAATGAGCCCCAGCCTCTGAACATTTAATACACTCTTTGTGGGTTTGTTTAGCAATAAGTGCCAGAATGGCGCTCCAGACATACATCGACTGCTGCATTCCCACAGAAAGTCAATGGGACTACTTTGTAAAGGCATGGCTGTTGGGACACATTGAGGGTATCATCATGAGGCTCACAGAAACAGCTAGGTTGAGTAGCAAAATATAAACCCTGCTAGGTAACAAGAGGTAAAACTCCAAATTTGCAGTGAGCTTATGGGGGACTGAGGAATGGAACAGTCAAATTCTAACATAGAATCATAGAACTGGAAAGGTCATCAAGTCCAATCCCCTGCCTTCACAGCAGGACCAAGTACCATCCCTGACAGATTATTTTGCCCTAGATCCCTAAATGGCCCTCTCAAGGATTGAATTTATAACCCTAGGTTTAGCAGGCCAATGCTCAAACCACTGAGCTATCCCTCCCCCTATAGTTCTGCTATTTCCTTATTACCTCTCTGGCTTTGTTCTCATGCCTTTTTAATGTGGAAGTCAATGTGTGGATTATATGAATACTTCATCTAGAAAAACTGAAGAATCGCATAGGACCTTATCAGTGTGTAGGCAGAATTTTACATAAGCGCATGTGGCAGTAATTACACACACAACTCAAACACAGGCATAGAGATTAATAGGCTTTTCAGACCTACATAACTTTCACTTAAAGCTTTTGTATTATGAGTAATAATTTTGTATAGGGCCATAAAATGCATGGTGCTTCATTGACAAAGAGTAAGGGCTTTTAGCATATGATAGATAACATACACAAAGACAAGATGTTTCAGAGTAGCAGCCGTGTTAGTCTGTATCCGCAAAAATAACAGGAGTACTTGTGGCACCTTAGAGACTAACAAATTTATTAGAGCATAAGCTTTCGTGGGCTACAACCCACTTCTTCGGATGCATCCGAAGAAGTGGGTTGTAGCCCACGAAAGCTTATGCTCTAATAAATTTGTTAGTCTCTAAGGTGCCACAAGTACTCCTGTTATTTTTGCGGATACAGACTAACACGGCTGCTACTCTGAAACCTGTCATTATGCAAGGCACTGCATTTAGCCGTATGGAGTGGAAATCCATCAACTTCATGAAAAGACAAGATGTGACACTAATTGAGGTTATAAAATGTCAGGTTAAATGCATATTTGGGGACCTTTATATAAAGTCTTACTAGAAAGACAGAACGCAAAGTCAATAGCTAGAATTTTTCTATCTTTTGTATTCAAAAAAGATAGTTGTCATTATTATTCTCTATGTATTTATTATGAGAGCTGGTCAAAAAATAGGAAGGTGGGTGTTCTGTGAATAATTTGAATTTTGTTGGCAAAAATTCACTACCAATTTTTTTTTACCACAACTCAAAATATTTCAGCAAAACACCCCAAAATATTTCAATTCAGAAATGCTGCTAAGGTGCCTCATTGGATTTGTAGTTCAGTTACTTCCTGTCTCCTTTCTCATCTATGAGTCACTCTCCCTGATGGGATTATATTTCCCATGATGCATAGAGATGGTCCGTCTTGGAGAGTGGAAGCCAGGGTGCATCATGGGAGATGTAGTCCAGCTAGGGAGCCCAGGCCATAGAGGAGAATGGGGACATGAGGCAACTGAACTACAACTCAGGCATTGCGGCAGCATGATAAATCAAAATATTTTGGTTTTCTGGTATTTCTTTTTCAATGGAAAAAAATCAGTTTTTCTTACAGAAAGTAGATACTTTTTGTGGGGAAAAAATCATTTTGTCAAAAACCCAATTTTCCATCAAAACAAGTTTTGATGCACCATTTTCACCCAGCCCCAATAATTAACGTTAAACATTTATTTTACACCTCTTGCATCTGAAGAAGTGAGGTTCTTACCCACGAAAGCTTATGCTCCCAATACTTCTGTTAGTCTTAAAGGTGCCACAGGACCCTCTGTTGCATTTATTTTACAGTAACTTCTCAAGGCCCTAGTAAGGATCAGGATCCCATTGTGCTGGGCCCTGTACACACTCAGAGACAATACTCCTCTGAAGTACTTGCAATCCAAAAGAAAGATGAACAGAGGAAGGATTGGGAATGGGAGTATAACATAAGCAAACGAACCAGGTGATGGCAGGCACAGTTTTGTTTGTTACATGTTTTATTGTTGGGTTGTTTTTGTTAATGTGCTTCTTGGTATGTTACCAAGAATAGCGATTTTAAAAGTGGCACAGGAGAGAGAGAGAAGCATTGCTATGTAGTAACCCCTCTCACGTTGCCTACTTTCATGAATATTTAATACTTTAAAAGTTAAGGAAAGTTTTAAAAAAATGAGTTAATGGATCGCCATCTGCAAACCTTACTCAGCAGGGCACTGAAGTAAATGAGCCCAAGTCTGATTTCTTCTGCACTTGTTTAAATCAGAAGTAGCTCCACTGAAGTCAATAGACTTTCACTAGTATCAAATGGATGTGAGTGAGATCAGAATCAGGCCCAGTGACTTCACTGGGGCAACTACTCACCTGGTGTAGTTCCTATGTAGAATTTTGTTATGCATTTAAATACAAAACGCTTACAAAGAGCTAAATTCTGTCCATACCGGCTGGAGCACAATGCAGCAATGGAGTGGTGCTAGCTGCACAGGGCAGCATGGCTCAGGGAAATCTAAGAGAAACACTAGCAGGGCACACACTCAGGGAAGCACAGGATGTGGCCTGGGGGCCTGACTGTGACCTGTTCCACATCCACAGTTGAGTACTAGGGGTGCAGTCGCTGAGCTAGTTTTCTAGTGCTACTGAGTGTCAGCTGGTATGCCACACTGCTGCTAAGTGGGTGCATTATGGAAAGAGGAGAGGCTCCCTAACCCAGGCAACACAGCAGGAGCTGGAATGAAATAAGCAAGCACTCACACACCTAGGAGCACTGCAGCAGGTGGTAGCACAATCTGCTGGCAGATGTTCCTTGGGGAACGTGTTCGGCTTTTTCTCAGAAGGTACCATGAGAGTTCTACCGAGCAGGAGAATAAATAGCCACCATAGCTAACAAATAAACTGACTTTATGCACTTACTCCTTTTTAAACATGTCCTTAGCCTCTTTAAAATTAACCATAATTTCAAAGCATGCAATGTCAATGGGATAGAGAATTCTTCCTCACTCCCTGTCCTAAACTGCCATGTGGTATTGGACAGCTATTGTATTGCAACCCCAGAGGTAGCGGCACTTCAGTGACAGGTGGAGCAATTCCTACAAGGATATAGTAAAGGGCCAGTTCTGCCCTCGCATATGCATGACTTCAATGACGGTTGTGTCTTTGGTCACAGCTGGGCTTATGTCAGCACTATTTGAAACTGAGCCTCACACAAGCAAATTTTGCAACGATGCATTTTTATTAGTTTTATCCTTTTAGGTACAGCTCAGTTTATGAATATTTGATCAAACTTGGCCTCCATCCCAATCCAAAAGTTGTATAAAGTGATTATCCACTAAAGCACATTATTTCCTTAGCTTTAAAACCTAAGCAAAGACGGTGGGGAGAGACTTGAGACGCAGAGCTGGTGGCTGGGGATAGTTGCTATTTATTTTATAACAATACTTTCCAATGATTTGGAACCATCAAGTTGAGTGCACGGGAAGTCTTTGTAAGCATGGCACTCTTACAACTGCTCCCTCATCCAGCCACTCTTCCCTTCTACTGACTGGTACCCCCATTTGTCTTGTCTTTTAAATTAGTTTGCAAGCTCCTCAGGCCAAAGATTGTCTCACCCTAGATATTTACTCACTGCCCAGCGCAAAGGGGTCTTCAATCCTCATTAAGTCTTTTGGGTGCTATTGTAATACAAATCCCAAATAACAGTTCTTGTAGGAAGAGAGCCAGAGACATAAGCCCTTGTATCTGAGGCCTGGGCTGAGGTAGTGGTCAAAGCTTTGCTAATATAAAACAAAGCCAGCAAGAAACAGGCTGTAAGCAGGAATAAAGCCCTGACTGCATACACGCTCACAGAACCTGGCAAGAACAGGGCTGGTATTGCAAAAGACACACATTCCTGAGAAGTATTAAGCACAGGACTCTCCCGTAAACACATTCCAAAAGCATGGTACCAGAACACCCCAACACCAAGTATAGTACAAACACCCGCCTCAAAGATAACAGGAACACGCTGACCCATCTTAAAGATAAGGTCAGGATGACAGCATGATGGATGGAGATGTTTTGATCGAACCAACATGTAGAAGGTGATAGGTGGCACCTAGACACAGCAGAGGGGCAATACATAACTTTTTTGTATCTGTGTATAAAGATGTATCTCAAAGGGAGTGTCTTTGGCCAGCCGAGGGGGAAATGGAAAGTCCTGCCATTCACTGAGGTGCATCCATTGTCACGGGCATATATGTGCTAGTGTAACTATAGACATTGATCCGGGGAGCTAGGATCATGCTTCATTGACGATAAACCTGGCCGGGTGCCTTCGTACCTTAACGGATCTTGTGGTCATTGGGTGGTTTACTTGAGGTCTGCTGTGCTGGCTGTTTACACAGAGCTGGGACAGCACACAGAGAGAACACACACACGCAGCCAAACATCTGACAACAACAGTAATAAAAATAAGAGTGGTTTAGAGACAAGAAACACGGGGGTGGGGGAATAGGAAGAGATGGGAGCAGAATTGAGACAGCAAGGGATAGATACATGAGTAAAGGAAGGGGGAGATGAGGAGGCTGGAGAGGAAAAGAGTGGTGGGAGACAACAAGCAGAGAAAACCTAGTGGAAGGTGAAAGGAGAGAAAAGGGGATTATGAAATGGAATAAAGAATGAGCAAAGATTCTGCTTTAAGGTTAGTAATATGTATGTTTCTTCTTAAATATATCAGCTATTCTAAGTGCCTCGCTGGAGGCGGGGGGGAAGCAAATGGGTTTCAATGTTTATGAAAATTAGCCATAATCCTTATGCTCCTGGCAAGCTGCCAATTTGGCCCTCAGGACTGCAAAGGCCATGCACCACTTAAACTAGACACATACATTGAAGTGCTTAGCTACCAAGGTGATAGGTGCTTTAGATCTTGCAGTGACAGAGCGAGTTCTCCTAGGCATTTTAATGCCAAGGCAGGTCAGTCAGGAAATAATTGACTCTAATTAGCACTCCCTCAAACTGCAATGCTCTTTACCTGCATCTGAGTGGCATTAAAAAATGTCACACATTTTTTACTACCTTTTGAAAAGCACAGAGACATTAAGCGATTCTAACACCCAAGTGACCTATTGCTCAGTATAAGTAATGGGCAAATACATCAGCACCCATAGCAAATGGAAAGTAATTTTTTTTTTTTTTTTTATCCTCATGGCCAGATTATCATTAAAGCTCTGTGGTGGTCAATGACATAGTTCACTGTAGCAAAGAGTTTGCAGGAGTAATTGTGTGTAACATAAATGACCTGCTTCCCACAGGCAGCTGGGTATGCTAAATTACTGTTATGACAAAGGTGTTTAGGAGTTTACAGTAGTGTAGAAGGGGCCTCCATTGGGGAGCAATGGCCCCATTATGCTAGGCACAGACAAGTAATAAGAAGATAGTCCCTGCCTCAAAGAACTCTCAGTCTAGAGCAGACCCAAGAGATGGATAAAGTGGATGGAGGGTAGCGGGGAAAGAAGCACAAGCTAATAGTAAACCAAGTATATTTTACAAATGAAGAGTAGTTTCAGCTCTCCACCTCCCTGCCTGTTATCAGCTGGAAGTGTTTAGTTGGCAACATTTTATTAAAATAAAGTCGCTGAAATTGGAACAGCCAAACTCAGCAGATACTCTCTGGTACAACCTGGCCCAGTGCCACTCTGGATGGTCACCAATCTGTTCCGAATGGAACCAGAGGCGATGCTTGGGGGGAGGGGTCCATGTGAACCTGCATGCTCCCCCCCCCCCCCGATTTATGCCAGGGTTTGCTGGCTGGGCCCCCTCCCTCTGCAGCAGCTCCTAGAACCGGCGAGCTACAAGCTGTGGCCATGGGGAAAGGCAGCAGCAAACAGCTGGAAACTGTAGGGAGGGGCCGCTGAGGGTCAAAGGGAGGGTGCACCTGGGGGGACATGACTAAAGCTGTTTGGGGGGTGAACCTGTATATTGTGCACCCCCCACTATCAGCAGGTACCAGTCATCTCTGAATGGAACGCATGCTTCCAAGCCAACAGATTCTGGGTAGGGTCTAGTCACTGTTCCTAGCTCTGGGAACCTTAGGGTACACTTCTGGGCTCAGACTAGTGTTGCTACCTCTGAGATAAAAGAATGGAGACATCCTGGAAACTACTGAGCCCATAAAACTGGACAGCTGGCAGAATGTACTGAGCACCCATGCAGATTTCCCAGGACAGCTACCTCAAGAAAGGGACAATCCTGAGAAAACCTGGACAAGTGGTGACCCTAGCTCAGACCTCTAATCTGAGGCCCTCCACTGGGACATGAGGTGCCACCACCCAGCTGCCCTAGGCCATGAAATCAGTACTGGAGATCTTCCGCCCCCAAGTCACTTACACACACTCTCCCCAGAGCTCCACCTAAGCTAGGCTTTTAGTTTAACCCCTTCGGGGACAACGTGGCAGGAAGGCAAGGCACACAAGCTTAGCAGAGGAATTTCTTAACCATGGAAGCTTACTCTGACAGCAGTTGAGAGTTACAGATCTTTGAAAACAACAGTCTTGAGAGGTACCCTCCCCATGTCTGAGGTTTGTCAGTGTTTCAGAGTGAGCCGAGTCCCACCTGCCATCTCTCTCCAGCCCGTCCATCTTACATTTAGCAATGGTCAGACCCCTGCACAGAGCAGAACTCTGCTGTTAAGTATGGTCTCCGTCTCAGCCCCATGTGCTCAAGATGGGGCATTCCACCCTCTCCTTTGCCATTCTTGTCCCACCCACAGAGCCTGTGTAGAAAATCCATTGTTTCGGGGGGTGGGGTGGGGGGAGAGAGTTAAAAACTGAGAGTCATTCAGAGTCGATAGCCCCAAATGGCTCTCAGTAATAGTTCCTCAACACCTTTTCGAGGCAGAGTGGCTGTCTGACATACAGTTCAAAGCCTGCCCTTAGGCAAGGTTAGTCGTGTGTTCAAGAGGTAATACAAAATGGAGTTCATCATTTGCTACAGATGTATCCCACTCTGCCATATCCCCAACCCAATGTCATTAGCTGGCGATTTTCTATTCTGGGCTATATAGGTTCTAACACTGCCATCATTACTGTAGTTTCTTGGTGCCTTCCAGTAGAGCATTAACTGACATACCTAACGTGTCAGAGTCTTTGTGAGTGACTTTGTTTGCAGTCTTGTTGTAGCCATGTCTGTCCAGGATATCAGAGAGAGAAGGCAGGGGAGGTAATATCTTTTACTGGACCAACTTCTGTTGGTGAGAGAGACAAGCTTTCAAGCTGGACAGAGCCCTCCTTCAGGGGACTGACATTTAAGATTCTTTATGGTCGAACTAGGATGATGGGTCTTTCTTGTTGCTTGGGAAATGGGAGAGCTCTGACCACTGCCTTAATGAAGAGATGGGGGGTTACTTTTGACATATATTGTTGCAAAAACAGAGGTCCTTTTCATTTATGTAAAAATGGAAACTCACATTGATTCCTGTACTGAGTTGGTTTCTGCTGGCCCTGGTGATTAGGGTAGTGACTGAGAAACAATTAACACACTGACTCTTTAAAGTGTTATGGGTTCAGCTAAGTGAGAGACAACCATTTGGGAAGAGTATTTTGAGAGAAACAGCAGAGAAAGCCACTAGTGGGCTGATAGGGAAACTAACCCTCTGAGTGAAGAAGCTTTCAAGTCAGCAGGGCCTGATGAAATACATCCTAGAATACTCAAGGAGCTGAGTGAGGAGGTATCTGAGACATTAGCGATTATCTTTGAAAAGTCATGGAAGACTTGGGCATTAGGAAAAACTTCCTAACTGTCAGGGTAGTTAAGCACTGGAATAAATTGCCTTGGAAGGTTGTGAAATCTCTGTTTATTGGAGATTTTTTTAAGAGCAGGTTTTACAAACACCTGTCAGGGATAGTCTAGATAATACTTAGTCCTGCCATGAATGCAGGGGACTGGACTAGATCACTCCTCAAGGTCCCTTCCAGTCTTATGATTCTTGCCAGGAACCTGTTCAGGAGTATAAATACATGTGTATAAGAACCTGCAGGGCTGGAACCTGGGAGGTTCTGGGCTGATGATACCTCTGCATCACCACTGGAGGCTTAGGCTGGGCTCCCATAAGAGGACCCTGTGAGGCTGGACTCGGCAGGAAGTACCGCCCAGCAGAACCTCTGTAACAGTCTCATATCCCCTGTGGACTGGACACAGGGGGACCTGTTACATAAACTTACTAGTGGGTTACACAACTTGAGAAGAACACTCGTTACCACACTTTAAACTATGGGGTAGGTTTGGCTTTTGTTCCCTACTGCTTGACAATATTGTAATTGCTTCCCTTCTCCCCCACCTTCAGGAAGGGAGATCCAAAATTCAGATGTGGCCTGTTATTTTGGTTTTCTCCTCAGTAGTTTCCCCAGAGCTTGCCTGGTTTCTCTGGGTTCCTATGCTTGCATCATTAACATCTTCAAAAAAGAAGAAACCATCTCCTTTTTAAGCCATTTTTGCATATTGGGGTAAATATAACTAGAGTATAGAGAAACACCTCTGGAGAAACAACAAACTGCTGCGACAGAGAGAGGCTGTAGCAGTAAGTCAACACTGCATCAAAATGCCACCCACACGGGAGTGAGTTGTTTGTGCTATGAATTTTCTTGCCATCAGAATGTGAGTCCTTTGTGCCAGTAACTCCTGATTCACTGTGGAAAGTTCATGTTTGACATCTCTTAGAATTTTTCACATTTGTACTGAGTATACTCAATATGAGGGTCTAGACGGCTCAGGGGACTTTGTTGAAAAGAGCCCACATTGATTGATTTTTATCTAGATTTAAATATAATTATTTAAAACAATAATGTAGGAAATAGCCACCTGGAGGCAAAATAAAGTGATTTCCTCCCCAAAGAACATAACAGAATGGTGTCAATCGCGCTCATCTTGGTAGTCACCAAAAATTGTTCCCATCTGATACCTATCTGCATACATGTGTTGGTAGGATTTCAGTCCAAGTGCCAGAGGGCATGTGCCCACATCATAAGCCCACCACCACAATTAGCACTAACTGGCTGTCTTATGGAAATACCAAAGATTTGAATGCACCATAGGAAAAAAATTATTCTCTTCTTCTGAGAGGTGGTCCAGCCAGGTCAGGGTTCAGCCATATTGCTGGGGCAGGGTGGAGAAATTTACACTAACCATGCTGTACCTGTTCCTGAGGATGCTCGAAAACTGCCAGTCTGACTCCTTCAGTGAGGGCTAAATCCACAAAAATGTAAAACCAAACCAACAAATGAAGCCCTCACTAAACTCTCTTTATTTGCTGGACTTTCACAGATCAGCTGTGCCTCCTAAGGTCTTATCCTATTCCCAACAAAGTCAGCAGCAAAACTTCAGTTGACTTCGATGGGAGCAGCACCAAGCCCTTGTTTTCCAATATCTGCCTCACCTCCTGTATTAGTTTTAGCTCATTGAAGATCACAGCGACGAGAGCTCATTTGCATCTCAGCCCCCAGCATCTCAGCATAGCTATTTCCCCATCATTTGGGAACGTATTCTCTAGGAACAAACAGGAAGCTTTGGGCTGCGCCTACGGGCCCATTGAGGCCGTGTCTGTAAAGAGTGCACTGAAATAATTAGAATAATCAAGACATGTAAAGCATTGGGGGACGGGCACCTGGGGGAATCGCGCTGGAGAATGAAGATGAAAGATTTTGAACTTATGAGTCTCCCAGGCTGTAACAACAATAAAAACCCTCACTACCAAAAAAGCCACAGCTGTGCGCCACATGGGCAGATAAACAAATGTGATTGTGATGAGTGGAATGACAGTTCACAATGCATTATCCCAAGGTGCTCCTGGGCATCTGTTACATAATTTAGCTATTTTTAACTAGTTGTTTTGCTGCAGTTGACAGTAATAATTCCCAGCAATTACATCATACAAGCCAAGCCAAAGACTAAATTCTGGGCCCAATGCTGATCATAAGTTATGTAGCCCTCTGTACACTGGACTGATGCCTAAACACAGGCTGATATCTAAGGGTATGTCTACACTACGAAATTAGGTCAATTTTAATAGCATAAAAGCTCGCTGGCGCAGTTTACTGACTTGGTTAGACCTCAGCGAAACCAATATTCCGATCGTTATTACTGCTTGCTGTGTGCTCCACAATATCTGTGAGAGTAAGGGAGAGATGTTTATGGCAGGGTGGGAGGTTGAGGCAAATCACCTGGCCACTAATTACGCGCAGCCAGACACCAGGGCGGTTAGAAAAGCACAGCAGGGCGCGCTGTGCCTCAGAGAAGCTTTGAAAACCAGTTTCATGACTGGCCAGGCTATGGTGTGAAAGTTCTGTTTGTTTCTCCTTGATGAAAACTCGCCCCCTTGGTTCACTCTACTTCCCTGTAAGCCAACCGCCCTCCCCTCCCCTCTTTGATCTCCGCTTGCAGAGGCAATAAAGTCATTGTTTCATGCATACTTTATTAATTCGTCACACAAATGGGGGGATAACTGCCAAGGTAGCCCAGGAGGGGTGGGGGAGGAGGGAAGCACAGGGGTTGGATAGTTGTAGGGGCACCCCCTAGAATGGCATGCAGCTCATCGTAGAAGCGGCATGTCTGGGGCTCTGACCTGGAGCGGCCATTTGCCTCTCTGGTTCTTTGGTAGGCTTCACATGGCACTGCTGCGGGTCCCTGTTATAACCTCTGTCCTTCATGCCCTTGGAGATTTTTTTCAAATATTCCAGCATTTAGTCTTTTGGAACGGAGTTCGGATAGCACGGATTCATCTCCCCATACAGCAATCAGATGCAGTACCTCCCGTTCGGTCCATGCTGGAGCTCCATGCTCACCTGTGCTGATGAGCTCTGTAGGGTCACCTGTGCTGATCAGCTCGCCACGCTGGCCAAACAGGAAATGAAATTCAAAAGTTTGCGGGGCTTTTTCTGTCTACCTGGCCAGTGCATCTGAGTTGAGAGTGCTGTCCAGAGCGGTCACAATGGAGCACTCTGGGATAGCTCCCGGAGGCCAATACCATCAAATTGCATCCACACTACCCCCAAATTCAACCCAGCAAGGTCGATTTCAGTGATAATCCCCTCGTCAGGGAGGAGTACAGAAATCGATTTTAAGAGCCCTTTAAGTCGACAAAAATGGCTTCGTCGTGTGGACGGGTGCAGGGTTAAATCAATCTAACGCTGCTAAATTCGACCTAAACTCGTAGACCAGGGCTAAGACTAAATTGTGGAGAGAAAAGGAAATTAGAGCTGCTTGGAAAATAGTTTTGGTTTCCCCTCCCCATGGAAAAATGTAAACTTTTCAGCAAAATATTTTCACTGGACACTGAAATATTTTGATTCAAGCTGGTGCCATGTTGCCTGCTGGGAGCTGTAGTTCTCTATTGGCTAAGCTTTCTGGGCATATTTTACCTCCTGTGATGCATTGCTTCCCCCTCTTGGTAGGGGAGGGAGAGTCCCTGGCCTTGATGTAACACGGGAGATGTAGTTTTGCCAGAAAGACCGGCCTATGGAGGAAAACTACAACTACCATGAGGCATAGTGGCACCACTTTTAATCAAAATAGTTTGGTTTTCAGCCAAAAGATATAATTTTTTTGATGAAATATCTCAATTTTCTGCAGAAAGCCAACACTTTTCATGCACATATTTGTTTAACTGAAAATCCACTTTCCATCAAAAACCAGTTTCAATGGAAAACTTTCCACCAGCTCTAGGGGAAATGCATCCATTGTGCAGGGAAGGGTTGTGGAGCTGCTGAGAGAGCAAAGAACTCAGGTAAATAAGATCCATCCTTATCTTCTGACTAATTGTGCTCATATCCTTCCTTCATCCATTCTCTCCCCTTCACTGGATAATAGTAACTCTCTTACATGGCTGCAGTTGGGAGCAAAGCAAGAAGGGACTTAGTTGCTACAGTAATACAAATAATTCATAATAATAATTTTAAATAAAAATAGTGTGGGAATTCTATAGGTGCCCATCATGTCTTATTAGTTAAGCTCTATTTTGGAGTTTTCAAGCGGCATGATAGATAGACTGATAAGTACTGCTAAGATTTTGTAATGGTAATTTTTAGTAAAAGTCACAGGCAATAAACAAAAATTCATGGAAGCCTGTGACCTGTAGTGACTTTTACTAAAAATAACCCTGACAAAATGGGGAGTAGGGGGGGTCCAGCATCCACCTGTTGCCTCTCATAGCGGCTGGGAGCTGCGGGGCCCCCCTGCCTGTGGAGCTCCAGGGGCCCCCACTACCGGTGACAGCTTGGAGCTCCGGGGGCCACCTGCCAAGCTCCAGGGCCACCTTCTGCTCGTGACGGCTGGGAGCTCCAAGGCCATCTGCTGGCCACAACAGCTGTGAGCTCCAGGGGCTGCCCGTGGCAGCTCAGACCTGCGGGAGCCCCTGCTGCGGCTCAGAGCTCCAGCAGCTTGGAGCTCCGGGCAGGCACCTGGGAACTGCAGGGCCCCCCACTGCCCGTGGCGGCTGGGAGCTGCGGGGCCTCCACCACCTGTGGGAGCTGGCAGCTGAGAGCTCTGGCACCCCCCCTAGCGGACCGCTCAAGCTCTGCAGCTGAAGCAGAAAATATCACAGAGGTTTCTGGAAGTCACCGATTCCGTGACTACTGTGACCTCTGACAATCGTAGCCTTAATAATAAGACAAAAATCTTAATGATACTATGTAAATCCATGGTGTGCCCACATCTTGAACACTCGTGCAGTTCTGGTTGCCCTATCTCAAAAAAGATATATTCGAATTGGAAAAAGTAGAGAGAAAAGCAACAAAAATGATTAGGGGTATGGAACAGCTTCCATATAAGGAGAGCTTAAAAAGTCTGGGATTGTTCAGCTTGGAAAAGAAGTGACTGAGAGGGAATATGATAAAGGTCTATAAAATCATGAATGGTGCGGAAAAAGTGAATAAGGAAGTGTTACTTATCCCTTTACGTAACACAATAACCAGGGGTCACCAATGAAATTAATACATAAGGGAAGTACTTTGTGGAACTCGTTGCCAGGGGATGTTGTTTAGGCCAAAAGTATAAGTGGGTTCAAAAAAAAGAATTAGGTAAGTTGATGGAAGATGGGACCATCAATGGCTATTAGCCAAGATGGTCAGGGCACAAACCCTGGGTGTCCCTAAACCTCTGACTGCTAGAAGCTGGAACTGGATGACAGGAAGTGGATCACTCAAATTGCCCTATTCTCTTCATTCTCTCTGAAGCATCTGGCATTGGCCAATGTTGGAAGACAGGATACAAGGCTAGATGGGCCATTGTTCTCACCCAGTATGGCCGTTCTTATGTGATGCCTGCAGGACACCTGATACTTGAAGTCTTTTCTCTGTGCCTGTTAATAAACCAGGGAGTAAGCCTAGGATGTTGGAGAGACATGAGCATTCTCTATGCCTCCTGCAGCATCAGTCTCCAGCTCCTGACTACCATATACTATATGGTGACTGTGTGGAGTTAGGCTTGCCCTACAGGAAGGGATAGGTTGGGGGAAGTATGCAGTTGCTCTAAGGTGAACAAACCCATTCAGGGTTTGAGATAGCTTCCATAACCACAGTGCTGAGGCAGGCTGTGGAGTTCCTCTGCACTGTGAAAGCTGTTACCCCTTTTTAATCTGAACAGTTAGCCAATATTCTGGGGTTTGTTCTCATTGGGGGAGAAACTGATGCTGGAGTGAGGTATTTCATGCAATCCTGTTTATTTACACAGAATGCACAAGGTCCTGTTTTCCTGAACACAGCAGCAGTCAAACAAGAGACAGTTTTTTGCTCACAACTCCAACCTTCTTTCTCTAGCCAGCACTTGCCCAAAAATCTCTGTTAGCTTTCACTCAGGGTCACACCGCAAGTACTTTTCTGTCTGTCTTTGGCTTTCTGCTGCCTTCTCTGTCTGCTTCTGCGGTGTTTCTACCTGCCTCTGCGCGCACACACGCGTGCACACACACACACCTCCACCAGAACAATACCCAGCCCTCTGCATTTGGATTCAGCCTCCATTGAAACCCCTCCAACCCACATAGCTCAGTTCCTGACCAGCCTTGCATGTGGCCTGGGTTTTGGCTTCTATCATTTCAACTATTTTACTCCAAAAAGGAGTTTAATTGCTTCTTGCACTCCTTCTGAATGAAGGACAGCTATTATACCCACCAGCTTCAGTGAGGTTTCACTCAACCCCTGGTATAACAAGCCATTCTGAAGAAGCCTGGGACCCTTACATTGTAAAAATTATTTACAAATTTCAACACCACAACGTCATTCCATCCATTGCTGTCAATAAGCACCCCTGTATTTGCCCTGTCTGTAGGACACCCTGCAATTGAGCTGTTATCCTGTCCCCCCCCTTTTTTTTTTTTTGCTGGCAGTCCTTATTCAACTAGCTATTCATTATTATTTTTTTATTAATATTTGTATTACCATACTGTCTATACGTCCTAGTCATGGACCAGGACCCCATTATGCTAGGCGCTATATAAACACAGAACAAAAAGATGGGGCTTACAATCTAAATATTCTCAGTTGTTCTCCATAAGTGGGCTAACAATGTGAAGCAAAAGAGAGGATCATTGGATTCAACTTAAAACTGAGTGGAGAACAATAATGGTATATCTCCACTGCAGTGGAAAGCCCAGGCTCAAACTCAGGCTAAAGCCTAACCCCCTTCCATCTACATACAAATCGCGCTAATCCAGGGCTTGGACCCAGGGTCCCAGGGCTCAGACCTAGGGGTCAAGCTGTAAGCGAGGGTTCGAGCCCTATTGCTTTGCAGTGTAGACGCAGCCCTGCTTGACTTGTGTCCTGGGAGTCTGCCAGAAGTATCCCACAATCCCATGGGCTGACTTCCTTTGTCCTCTATCCCAACAATCTCCAATCAACTCAACTGAAAACGGAAGCCACCCCTGCCCTGTTGATGTACAGCAGCTGCTCGGTGAATCAGTGTTAACCCATTGTCTTCTGATCACCAAGCTGCAAACTCACCATCAGAGAGCCTCCTGAGTTTGCAATGGAGACTGAACAGAGCAAGCTTTTTGCAAAGCGTGCTGCTTCGTGGTCATGGGAGCACAATCAAATTTTAGTGAATCTCTGATGTGAGGCCAGTAAAACTGTGGACTTTAGCAAAAGTACCAGGAATGACTACATGTGCCAGCAGACGGCTAAAAAGCTGGCAGCTTTGCAAATTTTCCGGACCAGTGACCAGTGCAGAGAGCGTATTAAGAAAATGAAGAGTGAGTATTGGAAAACCAGGGACTAAAACTGCACCTCAGGCAACTCTCCAACCTCATTCCCATTTTATGAGATTGACCGGGTGCTGGGCACTACACCCAGCATAGAGCCAACTATGGTGCATGATGACCTGGTCAGCCAGGATGGTGTGCTGCTGGCCCCTGAATCCAGCATGGGGGCTGATGTGAGCCAGAGCAGGAGCTGAATGGGTAGCATAAAGTAACTCTGTTTTTGAAACCAGTCCCAGAGCAGGCTGTGGAACAGGATCAAATTCTAGCTCCCTACTTGGAAAAGCTGTTTGATCCCTGCCCTGAGGAACACCCCGCTGCCAAGCCTACAGCAAACCTGGTGGAGACAGAAGCCACCCCAGAGCCCAGTAAGTTTCTGACTCCAATTTAAAATGTATTACTACAGTAGTAGCAGGGATTTCCGCTCTAAGAACCAGTGCAAAAGTTATGAGAAGCCCCAGCTACCAACATCTGTGTATCCGCTAATGGCAGATTGTATCACGACACCTTGGCATCCACCCCTTTTCCCCACCACATGGTGTTCAAAATGCTGACTGGGAATTGCAAACAGTAAGAAACAGCTTTGAAGAGCATTTTCACTGTAAAGTCACAGATGTTTACTATTGTCATTCATGTTTTCCTTTAAGTAATAATGGCTTAAATTGTGCTGCTCTGTAACCACTCAATAGGCTACGGAGCCTCCTGGAAACAGTGACATTAGTGTGAGTGTTTGGGAAACCGTGTTCTATTTCCAAATCTAGTCCATTTCAGTTAGAGGTAGTCCATGCAGTCCATAGGTGACAACATCATTTCTCCCAAGCACAGGCGCCGACTTCCCCTCTTTCCCCTGGGTGCTCGACCCCATCTTCTGCCCCTGGCCCCACCCCCACTCCACCCCTTCCAGGAGGCCCCGCCCCTGCCCCGCCCCCATTCCAACCCCTTCCCCAAAGTCCTTGCCCCAACTCCGCCCCCTCCCTGCCCCTATTCCAACTCCTTCCCCAAATCCCCACCCTGGCCCCACCTCTTCCCCGCCTTCTCCCCTGATCGCGTCACATTCCCACTCCTCCCCTACCCCCGGAGAGTGCTAACACCACCAAACAGCTATTTGGCGGCGGCTGTGCGGGCGGGAAATGCTTGGGAGGTAGGCGGAGGAGCGGGGACATGGCATGCTCAGGGGCGGGGGAGGAGGAGGTGGGGTGGGGGGTGAGGGGAGCTTGGCTGCCAGTGGGTGCAGAGCACCCACTAATTTTTCCCTGTGGGTGTTCCAGCCCCAGAGCACCCACGGAGTCAGCGCCTATGCTCCCAAGTACGAATTGCGTGTCCGCTTTTGTCCAGAAATGTGCTGGGGGAGGGGAGGGAGGCTGTGGAGTTCTGCCTGTTTGCATGCAGCAATAACAGGGTAAGCCATGTGTGAGCTAGTGCAGCATCCTGTTAATTCTCTCATGGATTCTGACCCAATCCTGGTTGCTGATGGCTGCAAATGTTTTCCTGAATAAGGAACTCCGCATAGTTAGTCACATTGCAGGGAAGGGAGTATTTTCCAGGGCCAGCTTGGTAGTTGATGAGGCCACTCCACTCACAGATGTGCTGTTCAGTCACTGCCTACACTGCAGGTTTCCTACCAGCAGCTTGGAATAACATCTCCCTTTGTCAGTAGGGCGCTGTGACGGGTGTACTGGCCCCACACTGGACAAAGAGGGGTTAACACCACACTGTGGGCTGAGGAAGCCACACCCCCTCACCTCTGCTGGGCATGCTCCAGTTGGATTAGCAGTATAAAAGGGAGTAGCACAGCTCAGTCTGGGCCGATGGCCCAGGAGGGTGGATGTATGCTGTAGACGCCTGCCTGGGAGCTGCTGGAGCCCGAGACCAAGCCCACTAGGATCTGGATAGACAGTCAGCTACCTGCAGATACCCAAGAGACAGCAGAACTGCTGGGAGATTCACTGGACAGATACTCTGGAGACCCAGGAGACTCAGACTGTGCCACTGGAAGACATGGTAGGAAGTAGTCTGGGGGAACTAGACATTGATCTGGTTGTAGAACTGAGCAGCAAGTCAGCATGTTTCAGTTGTATCCCTGTTGACCCAGTGACAAATGCACTTGCTGCTGACAGGGCCCTGGGCTGGGACCCAGTGAAGTAGGGAGGGCCTGGGTCTCCCTATGCTAGTCACACACACCCCAGGTGGTGGCCCACCCCCTCTGGCCACTAGGCTGCACTGTCCTGCCAAGGAGGGAAGCCATATTGACTCTGGCCACTAGGTGACACAGCCCTGCAAGAGTGGGCAGCTATATTGACCTTGGCCACTGGGCCATGCCACCCTGTGAGAAATGGCAACCATATTGACTTAGATCACTAGGCCAGACCACCCTGAGGCCAAGAGCAGCCAGGAGGACTGAGCCATGAGTCTACAATGCCCTTGCCTGGCCCCAAAAGAACGCGGTGTACTCACCCCGCGACACACACCACAAGAACAGTTATGTCCTCCAAAATATGAAAGGCCTGAAATGATGGAAAAAAACTTTTGTAGCCACTAGCCACCCTCCCCACATCACAAATAGTTACGCAATTTTCGTAAAACAGAAAAAGCTTGAAAATGTAACTGTACCATTGTCTCTGCACTTCTGTGACCGCCACTAACCAGGCTGTGTCCAGACAGCGTATGTGGACTGAAGCATCCTCTTCACCGTATATATTGGTTCAGTATTGAAATGTAACATTTTTATGTCCTTGAGAGTCCAGAAGAATTAATTCTGTGCTCCTCTGCTGAGTTGCTTTAGACAATAACCCTCTGTTTCATAGCCTATTTCTTTGCTGCCTGCTATACATCAAGAACTCGATCCCTGGTCCAATGTACCTTCACAGACTGTTCCAAAGGAAGCATTTCTGTGATGAAGTTATGGTCTGAGCTCATGAGAGGGTAGACCAGCAGGTCCAATAGCAGGAGCTGAGAGTCAGGAGGAAAAGCTGAGGCTCACAGAACAGCTGTAATGCAGGGTTTCAGAAGGGAGCAGGTTCTTGCAAAGCAGTTCCTGGAACAGGAACTGCAGCTAAAGGAGGAGGAGGAGGACCGAGCTCAACAGAGAGAACTGTTTGAACAACTCATCTCCACCATGGCTGGAAAAGCACCCGCTCCTGCTGCCTCCCCCTCCCGCACCCCAACCTGATTCCCCCTGCAACGTACAGCTCCATGTTGGGGCAGCCCATGCATTCTGGACCCATGAGCAGCTGGGCAGGGCAACTAAACCCCGTGCAGCCTTCCTTCTTGAACCCCCTCCTGGGGATACCTCCACCCCTCCCCCAGCACCAAGTGTGCTCAAAATTAGGAAAGAGGGGAAAGGAGAATATGGGGCATGGGTACATAGAGCGATGGGGGGTCGGGTCAAGTTTTCCGTATTTCCTGCACTTTTTTTTTCCTGTGGCAAATATTCTTCTATTACCCATTTTGGGGTTCTGTCGTGGCAGCTGGCCTGCCCAGCACTGGGTGACTGTTACACTGTTTTAATACGTTTACAAATGAAGCCTGTCATGTCATCAAGAAAGTTTATTGCTATCACTCCATTACATGATACAATCATGGTTTGAGACAATAAAGCTGAAACCATAATCAGGAGCAATTGTGCGTTACTAAGCAAACACTATTCCTCTATTTACTTAGGTACAGCAATTCACACTTCAATGAATTCCCTATATAAACCACCCCCGCTTCCTTATCCATCATGTCATTCATAAGTCTATTGCATGGCAGTCAAGCCTACACCCCTCCTAAGCACTGAACCTCCCTCCAGAATTAACTAGCCCTTTCCCCTCCACAACTACATTCTTACCGGTATTATTCCCCCCTCTTCCATTGGACCATGAAGTCCATAATGTAAGAACACAAAGCATTCCTGACTTCTGTTGGCCAGGTGCATCCACACCAGCAGTGGTAGCTGCACTTTTCTACTGAGGGCACTGATTCAGTGGCCCCTCGGTGTTGTAGGTCCATTCAGGGGGAAGTGGCTCACCTTTGGCTTTACAAAGATTGTGAAGAGCACAGCAAGCCACAGTAATGAGGCAAGCATTGATGGCACTGGCATCTAAATGGGTCTGCAGACATCTCCAATGGGACTTCAGTCTGCCAAAAGCACATTCAACAATCATTCTACACCTGCTGAGAGTGTAATTAAACTGTCTTTTGCCAGGGCCTTTGAAATCAGGGTCTTGTTTTGTAAGCCAAGGGGACATGTAGGGTCCCCCAGAATAACATTGGGGACAGTAACACTGTTTATGAAAATGTCATTTGGTGGGAGTAGTTTCCCAGCCTGTCCAAGAATGTAGACTCTTGAGAGACAAAAAACTCTGGCATCATGCACTTTCCCACTGCAGCTGCCACTGACATTCATAAATTGGCCTCTGTGATCCACAAGGGCCTGCATAACAATGGAGTAGTATCCTTTGCAGATTATGTACTCGTGTGCTCCTCAAGGAGGGCCACCTAGGGGCACATGAGTCCAATCAATAGCCCCAGTGCAATTAGGAAACCCCAGTTTCTCAAATCCAGTAATTACCTCCAGTATATCTTTAACAGGCTAAACCACACACCCAATTGCCTCAGCAACCTCTGCCACCACTTTACTCACAGCCAATCTTCCAACACCAAATGTTAGCAACTACCTGTAGTAGTCTGGGGTAGCCAGCTTCTAGACAGTTAGAGTAACTTGCTCCTGGACCAGCAAGGGTGCCCTCATGCATGTCTTTATGCTGGAGGGTCAGAGCAAGCTGCTCACAAAGCTCCAGAAATGTAGCTTTCTTCATGCAAAAGTTCTGGACCTTCTGTTGGGCATCCCAGGTCTGCATGGAGATGTGGTCCCACCCAGTCTCATGGTCCTGCACCAGAAACACCAGCCTACATAAGGGGCATCAGCAGCTATGCCAGTTGTACTGAGCAGTATCTGTCAGTGTGAGTCTGCCATGCCAGGGTACTCCTCCTCCTCTATGAAATCTGTCAGGTACCTTTGGTGGGTCAGAAAATGCTGCCAAAATGTCCACCAACACCTCACACATGCTCTGCCCATTTCCTGATACAGGAGTGAAAGCACAAGCAAGAGAATTACTTTAAAAATTGCATCCTCCATGTTGCTGGCTCTAATAGCTGGGCTTGCACAGACCAAATTGTCTCCACGGCAGGCTGCATTGGCAGGTTGCTCTAATTTCCTGTAATGTGCAGGGCGGGCAGTAAAGATTTCCCACAGTGCACCATGGACAAAGGGCTAAAGCAGCCCCTTTTCATCAGGACACTAGGGGAACTGTGTTTATGGTTGCTTTGACTCAGGTCTGTGTGCTGCAATGTGGATGCCAGAGCCCCAGGTTCAAGCCCAAATTAGAAACATCTTAACTTGGGGTTAAGAAACAGTGTAGACACTCAATCCCAGGGTTCTGTAACATGGGTATTCTGATTCAAGTCCCATGAACCCTGGGCTCACAGTGCCATGTAGACATACCCTAAAAGACCAGGAAATAGTGTTTATTTTTCATGTGCTACATAATTAAAAACCAAGGAGGAGGAAAGCAGAAGAGAAGTCAGTGTTTTAAAATGGAGGAACTGATGGAATTGTTGCAGGGGGAAATTTTTCAGGCCAAAGTTCAGTGTTAAATGGAAGGATGTAACCATGCATAGGCAAAATCCTACAAATTGGTATTTTCATGTTCTGACTGGGAATGGCATACCTGGAGGCCTCCATGTAAAAAAATAGGCTTTGTTCCATGCCATGGGTCTATGACACTAAACTGGGAGGAGAGGTAGATACGCTGGAGGGTAGGGATAGGATACGGGGGACCTAGACAAATTAGAGGATTGGGCCAAAAGAAACCTGATGAGGTTCAACAAGGACAAGTGCAGAGTCCGGCACTTAGGACGGAAGAATCCCATGCACTGTTACAGACTAGGGACCGAATGGCTAGGAAGCAGTTCTGCAGAAAAGGACCTAGGGGTTACAGTGGACGAGAAGCTGGATATGAGTCAACAGTGTGACCTTGTTGCCAAGAAGGCTAACGGCATTTTGGGCTGTATAAGTAGGGGCATTGCCAGCAGATCGAGGGACGTGATTGTTCCCCTCTATTCGACATTGGTGAGGCCTCATCTGGAGTACTGTGTCCAGTTTTGGGCCCCACACTACAAGAAGGATGTGGAAAAATTGGAAAGAGTCCAGCAGAGGGCAACAAAAATGATTAGGGGACTGGAGCACATTACTTATGAGGAGAGGCTGAGGGAACTGGGATTGTTTAGTCTGCAGAAGAGAAGAATGAGGGGGGATTTGATAGCTGCTTTCAACTACCTGAAAGGGGGTTCCAAAGAGGATGGATCTAGACTGTTCTCAGTGGTACCTGATGACAGAACAAGGAGTAATGGTCTCAAGTTGCAGTTGGGGAGGTTTAGGTTGGATATTAGGAAAAACTTTTTCACTAGGAGGGTGGTGAAGCACTGGAATGGGTTACCTGGGGAGGTGGTGGAATCTCCTTCCTTAGAGGTTTTTAAGGTCAGGCTTGACAAAGCCCTGGCTGGGATGATTTAGTTGGGAATTGGTCCTGCTTTGAGCAGGGGGTTGGACTAGATGACCTCCTGAGGTCCCTTCCAACCCTGATATTCTATGATTCTATGTGGATTACACATGTCTCAGCAGCTGTACAGGGCTTTGAAAATGTGGCTGTGTATTTTGAAGGTCTTAGATATTACAAATGGAAGAGCACAATGACAAAGTAACTAGAGCTAGTGCTTATTTCAGTGTGGATACAATGAGTTTCTGCTTCAGGGACACTAAGTTATATGTTCCCTGCCTGCCACAGAAGTAGATTTCACTGGCGTTCTCCAAGGGGAAATATAGGGAGATGATGAGGGGTGGTGTGGGGAATGGGCATAGCACCAATAAATGGTAACATGGACACCGCATTTTCTCCATGTTATGTTTCAGTTGAGAGTGAGCTACCCAGAAGGAGAAATCATTGAGACAGGCTGAAATGTGCAATTTGGGGCACAAAAGATCTTGGGTAAAATTAATCCAGGTGAAATTCACCAGTTCTGCCAGTCCATTAGAATATGATATCTACATTCTTCAGTCCTGATCTGTAAGATCATCTTTGTTTTAACTAAGCCTGTAGCACACCTTTCATTTCTGTAGCCTGAGAGATATTCTTAATGGACAAACTTTCAGCTTCAAAAAAGCCTCTCCTATTAAATCTAATTTAAATGCATAAGTTAAAATTCCTAAATGGACATATTACTGAGATTTAAAAAGACACTTAATGTGTGTTAAACACAATAAATTCCAGGGGATGAATAGTAATATACGTTTTAGGAATCATGGTGTAATAGATGACGATACAAAACCTATTACTGATCTAATAATTAGCAGGCAATTACTGTCTCTGAATGTTAATGAAATGTGTCAGGAAGCAAGGTTTATGTTATACATTTAGACATAAGCAACCAGTGATTTTTTTTCGTGTGCGCACAACTTGAGACATCTTAACAGGGCCAGATTTTGAGAAAATGTAGAGCACGTGCTCTCACCAAATCATGCCCCTTGGAGGCATCTCAAGAATGGAAAAACCCAACATCACTAGTCATTTTTTTAAAATGTAGGTCAATAGAACAATAAGTGTGTGTGTTGAATAGGAAGTGGAGCTTTTTTGTACCAGAATACTAGTTATTGTATATTAAATAGCATGATTGACCGCCATTTATCTTGTAAGGTGAATGATTTAGATAAATATTTGTCAGCGTTTGATTGGAGACCACCAAACTTGCATGGTAGAGATCAGTATAAACTAAATCTCCAATACCAAATGTGACCCCACTGTGCCACCTAGCCTTTCAGTTGTATATTTCTTTTAATAAACTAGATTGTTTCTTTCTGTCTCAATTTGCTGACTGTAAGGCCAAAATCCTTTAAGATACTTAGGCCCCTATGGGAGTTATGCACCTGAATACTCATGTGGATCTGGGACTACATGACTAAACTGTTTTCTTCACCTATTGCAACACAATTAGACTGAAGTGCAACTGCTGAGATACGAGCTGCTAAAATGTCCAAGCCTATACAGATAATTTGAGGGGTTAGAAACAAATGAAAGCTAACACTAAAATAAAAACATAAGAATGCCCATACTGGGTCAGACCAAAGGTCCATCTAGCCCAGTATCCGGTCTTCCGACAGTGGCCAATGCCAGGTGCTCCAGAGGGAATGAACAGAACAGGTAATCATCAAGTGATCCATCCCCTGTCGCCCATTCCTAGCTTCTGGCAAACAGGCTAGGGACACCATCCCAGTCCATCCTGGCTAATAGCCATTGATGGGCCTATCCTACATGAATTTACCTAGTTCTTTTTTTGAACCCTGTTATAGTCTTGGCCTTCACAACATCCTCTGGCAAAGAGTTCCACAGGTTGACTGTGCATTGTGTGAAAAAATACTTACTTTTGTTTGCTTTAAACCTGCTGCCTATTAATTTCATTTGGTGGCCCCTCGTTCTTGTGTTATAAGAAGGAGTAAATAACACTTCCTTATTTACTTTTTCCACACCCGTCATGATTTTATAGACCTCTATCATATCCCCCCTTAGTTGTCCCTTTTCTAAGCTGAAAAGTCCCAGTCTTATTAATCTCTCCTCATACAGCAGCCATTCCATACCCCTAATAATTTTTGTTGCCCTTTTCTGAACCTTTTCCAAGTCCAATATATCTTTTTTGAGATGGGGCGACCACATCTGCACGCAGCAATCAAGATGTGGGCGTACCATAGATTTATATAGAGGCAATATGATATTTTCTGTCTTATTATCTATCCCTTTCTTAATGATTCCCAACATTCTGTTCACTTTTTTTGACTGCCGCTGCACATTGAGTGGATGATTTCAGAGAACTATCCACAATGACTCCAAGGTCTCTTTCTTGAGTGGTAACAGCTAATTTAGACCCCATCATTTTATATGTATAATTGGGATTATGTTTTCCAATGTGCATTACTTTGCATTTATCAACATTGAATTTCATCTGTCACTTCATTGCCCAGTCACCCAGATCCTTTTGTAGCTCTTCGCAGTCTGCCTGGGACTTAACTATCTTGAGTAGTTTTGTATCATCTGCAAATTTTGCCACCTCACTGTTTACCCCTTTTTCCAGATCATTTATGAATATGTTAAATAACAAAATACTCCACCATCTTTTTAAAGTCTTCTCTATATTAGAAAGAGTATTCATTGCTAACAATGGGTGTCAACAACAGGTGACACAGTGTAACTATAAGTATAGGCAGTGACAAACCATATTCAGGACTGGTGCAGAAACAATGATTAAAAACCTGCTCAAACAGATTGGTATTATTGCAACTGGGGTCCTTTTTGGCCATGGAGGAGGAGCCAGAATTTACCCCCTAAATCACGTATGTGAACAAAACTAGCTTAAAGGGCACCTGAGAGATCTCCAAAGATATTGAGCATTAATGTTATTAACAGGTAGATCGCTGATGATAGGCCTTGGATCAATGCCAGTTCAAACTGTCACTTTTTGGTAATGTGATGGCTACATCATAAGGTGACTGCTCTGTATTAAATGATTTCATTTACAGGTTCAAGCTGATGGTTGTGCAATGTCATGTATTTCTGGAACTTTACAGATCCATTCCTCATTACAAGCTTTTCTTTTTTTAAAAAGAACAGCATATTGTAGCTTGGAGAAGATGTATTACAAGTAAGATGATTAATAATTAATTTTGCTTTGCTGTCCAATGTTCTTGTGGGCATCCCAACAATGTAGCCAAGGGAGTACTAAATAGGAAGTCTTTAGTCAAGATTTGCTGCAAGTGTAAGTGAACTGGTTGCCAGAACTTTTATTTTTAATTTCAGGACAAAATAAAGAAGATGTAGCTGTGAGACCATTTGTATCAGCAACCTTCCAAACAGATTGGAGAATAGGGTGTTGCATTTTGCACTGGGTATGGAGCCTCCTAGCAACTTTCCACTGGATCTTCCTCCGGGGAGGTAGGGAGCCCTTCATGAGCATTAGAACAAATCAACTCCCCATTAGAAGTCATGAGTTCCACATTTGTGTTAAACACAACATGCTGACTTTGTATCTCTCACTACAGTGTATATTTTAGTAATAAAACCTTTGATTTCTTTGTCTTTTTATAGTTTTGAAAATATTTTTTCTACTGGGGTCTCCCTCACAAAGATTCCTAGTTTCTATGCAAAACCCACACCCTGCCTAATGTGCAGAGGGTGAGTACAACATGGAGCTCATCGCAAGATAAAGGCTAATGATATTGTAGCATTGGGACTATTGGAAACCCAGAAGACATACAACTCTGTGCAATCAATCCATACGGGTGAGAATGTTCACTCAAAACTTGTCAAATGCTTTCATATAATAATTGAAGGAAGCTGCAATCTGCTTGGTGAAATTCAATGAGCAGAAGGTGTCCAATGAAATATTCATTGTGATTTATTCACTACACTCTTGGTAAGAGGGTGCTTGTTTTCACAGTTTGCATTGGGTTACTTCCCTACATATTTCGTGTATTTGGATGCCCTTCGATTGGCAGGGGGATATGGATCATTGTCAGAGAGATTGTGAAAGGAAGAAGGTTTCGTAGATTCTGTATTTATTCTTTGGGTGGCTACTATTTCACAAGAAGGATCTGTCGGATGTAAGACAAAGGAAGTAATTGTCCCACTCTACTCAGCATTGTTGAGGATTCTGTACGGTTTGGGGCACCACACACTTTAGGAAAGATGTAGACAAATTGGAGAAAGTCAAAAGGAAAGAAACAAAAATGAAAAAAGGTTAGGAAAACCTGGCCTATGTGGAAAGGTTAAAAAAACCTGCATCTGTTTAGTCTTGACAAAAGAAGACTGAGGGGGTCCAGTAACAGTCTTCAAGTATGTTAAGGGCTGTTATAAAGAGGATGGAGATCAATTGTTCTCCGTGGCTACTGAAGGTAGAACAAAAAGTAAATGATATAATCTGCAGCAAGGGAGATGTAAGTTAGATATTAGGAAAACCTTTCTAACTATAAGGATGGTTGTACTGGAATAGATTATCAAGAGGGGTTGTGGAATCCCAGTCACTGGAGGTTTTAAGGATAGGTTAGACAAACACCTATCATGGATGGTCTAGGTTTACTTGGTCCTGCCTTGGCACAGTAGGATGGACTAGATGACCTCTTGAGGTCCCTCCCATCCTACATTTCTATGATTCTATTATACGATCTGTGAAAGCCACCCTGAACCTGGACAGTGCAAGGGAAGTGGTATACTTTTTCAGACAAACAATAATTCTGAAGCACTTGCATTTTCATCATCTTATTGGATATTAGTAAGCGGAAAGGTACAGTTTAATGGTATAAATTGGCCACATTTACGGGAACGTTAACACCACAATATCAAAAAGCACTGGTATATAGTTAATGAAATGGTGGGTGCACTAAAATTTACTTAGATACTAAAGGCTTGTGATCCCAGTAAAAGGTTTGCTGCCTAGCAAACAATTGTGGAAGGAAACCTTTAAGTATTGTTGCCTCTGATTTTGTTTAATTTACTTTATAATCAGTTCTTTCTCCAGAATAGGAAGGTGTTTTCAAAAGTTAGGAGGGAGGAAGATGACAACAGTGACTCAGAAATGTAGATAGAACATCAAGTATCTTAACTACAAGACTATCCTTCATCTATGAATAGTACGGAAATATGTATTAACTGCTGGTGACTGTGGGTTTCTTCCGTGTCATCTCACTACCCAGCTATGCTGCTTCCTGTTTCTTTTTTGTTTTTAAAGGCTCCAACTATTCCTCACCTTCCCATCCATTCTCAAAAAACTATTTCCTGAAATGGAATAGTTTCACCATCCTCATGGTGATTTATTTGCATGGGGGGAAAGTCAGGGAAATCGCTCCCTCCCTCAAAATTATAAGTTTCCTGGCTCTGAATCTTCAGGCAGGGAATACATTTTCATCCTCCACCATATATTTTCTGTGGTGTTCATGATCATTTGATAAATATACTGCACCCATATTACTTACCTCGGTCTGTAGCTTTGAGAGCTTTGTAAAGTTTCCCTCCTTGCTGGGAATGTCAGAAATAATTCAATGCTCACAATGGATGTCAATTTCAAAATGTACGCTGTAAATATATTTGCTAAACAGCTGGTCCAAAAATGAAGACATTGGAATTTGCTCTCAGGGCTTGTCTTCACTATGGGGGAGATTGATGCTGCTCCAATCGATGCAGCAGGTGTCGATTTTGCAGGTCTAGTGAAGACCCGTTAAATTGATGGCAGAGCTCTCTCTGGTCGACCCCGGTACTCCACCTCTCTGAGAAGAGTAAGGGAAGTCGACCGGATAGCGTCTCCCATCAGTGTAGCACAGTGTAGACACCGGCGTATTCACGTAGCTGGAGTAGCATAACTTAGGGCAACTTCCCTGGTAGTGAAGACAAGCCCTCAGTGTGTGGCTGCTTACATAATTTAGACATGGCACTAGAACTCCTCAAGTACTTTTCCTTGCCACTTAACTTCATCGGAATTTCAAACTCAAACAGTTGCATGTAACTTTTTATGATTACTTAGAATCATAGAATCATAGAATATCAGGGTTGGAAGGGACCTCAGAAGGTCATCTAGTCCAACCCCTTGCTCAAAGCAGGACCAATCCCCAACTAAATTATCCCAGCCAGGGCTTTGTCAAGCCTGACCTTAAAAACCTCTAAGGAAGGAGATTCCACCACCTCCCTAGGTAACCCATTCCAGTGCTTCACCAACCTCCTAGTGAAAAAGTTTTTCCTAATATCCAACCTAAACCTCCCCAACTGCAACTTGAGACCATTGCTTCTTGTTCTGTCATCTGCCACCACTGAGAACAGTCTAGATCCATCCTCTTTGGAACCCCCTTTCAGGTAGTTGAAAGCAGCTATCAAATCCCCCCTCATTCTTCTCTTCTGCAGACTAAACAATCCCAGTTCCCTCGGCCTCTCCTCATAAGTCATGTGCTCCAGCCCCCTAATCATTTTTGTTGCCCTCTGCTGGACTCTTTCCAATTTTTCCACATCCTTCTTGTAGTGTGGGGCCCAAAACTGGACACAGTACTCCAGATGAGGCCTCACTAATGTCGAATAGAGGGGAGTGATCACGTCCCTCGATCTGCTGGCAATGCCCCTACTTATACAGCCCAAAATGCCGTTAGCCATCTTGGCAACAAGGGCACACTGTTGACTCATATCCAGCTTCTCGTCCACTGTAACCCCTAGGTCCTTTTCTGCAGAACTGCTTCCTAGCCATTCGGTCCCTAGTCTGTAACAGTGCATGGGATTCTTCCGTCCTAAATGCAGGACTCTGCACTTGTCCTTTGTGACAAAGTTCCTCCTCTATCTTGGTGGGTCCTGCGCTTATTGGCAGATTTTCTTGCCTCAGAGATTCACCATGTGGGTTGGGAACAGCCCAGAGACCTTCCCCTCTGGAAGAACCCACAGTCCAGGTCAATTGGGAGGTTTGGGGGGAACCCGGGCCCGCCCTCTACTCCGGGTTCCAGCCCAGGGCCCTGTGGACTGCAGCTTTCTATAGTGCCTCCTGTAACAGCTGCATGATAGCTACAACTCCCTGGGCTACTTCCCCATGGCCTCCTCCAAACACCTTCCTTATTCTCACCACGGGACCTTCCTTCTGGTATCTGATAACGCTTGTGCTCCTCAGTCCTCCAGCAGCACACCCTCTCACTCTCAGCTCCTTGCGCCTCTTGCTCCCAGCTCCTCATACTCACACCACAAACGGAAGTGAGCTCCTTTTTAAAACCCAGGTGCCCTGATTAGCCTGCCTTAATTGATTCTAGCAGCTTCTTCTTAATTGGCTCCAGGTGTCCTAATTAGCCTGCCTGCCTTAACTGGTTCTAGCAGGTTCCTGATTACTCTAGTGCAGCCCCTGCTCTGGTTACTCAGGGAACAGAAAACTACTCATCCAGTGACTAGTATATTTGCCCTCTACCAGACTCCTGTACCCCAGTGGTCTGGGTCTGTCACACCTTGTTGAACCTCATCAGGTTTCTTTTGGCCCAATCCTCTAATTTGTCTAGGTCCCTCTGTATCCTATCCCTACCCTCCAGCATATCTACCACTCCTCCCAGTTTAGTGTCATCTGCAAACTTGCTGAGAGTGCAGTCCACGCCATCCTCCAGATCATTAATGAAAATATTGAATAAAACCGGCCCCAGGACCGACCCCTGGGGTACTCCACTTGAAACCAGCTGCCAACTAGACATGGAGCCATTGATCACTACCTGTTGAGCCCGACGATCTAGCCAGCTTTCTATCCACCTTATAGTCCATTCTTAGCCATCTCAGCCATGCAAATGGGCCTTTAGGATTATTACAATTGTGACGCTGGAGCCCAGGTGCCAACTCATGCAAGGCCCAGGGCCTCACTGAACACTGACAAATGTGTAGTTGCAAACCAGTCTGGCTTACCTGTGGGTTAGTATAGTTAAAATAGATATTAACGTTATAAGAATGTGTTTAAACTTTATGGAATGCTTGTAGGATGCTGCTTGTATTAATCTTACTTATAATATCTGTATCCCATGGCATAAAATTCTATTGAGTGTTTAATTAAGGTAAGGTGCTCATCCTGCACACAAGACAAACCATTAAAAGCATTGTGTAGCATCCAAGGATGCTACAAGGAGGGAGGCCTTGTTGATTGCATTCCTAACTCCCTCCATGAAGGGGGAACCTGCACAAGAACTTATCCCATCATCCTGGAATCTGGGGTGAAGGGGATAAAAAATCCCTGACAAGGTCTATGCTGTTTGCACTCTGAGGGGTAAAGATTCCTAAACATAAGCAAGAGATCCCCCATGCTGCTTGGCATGGGTCAGCCGTAAAGGATGTATAGAGCTGCTTATTTTAGAAGTTTATATTACCTTTTTAAATCTAAGACTGTAACTCTGTGTGTTTGTGTGTGTGTGTGTGTGTGTGTGTGTGTGTGTTTCCTGTTTTAACCTTGTAAATAACTCTTATTTCTATTCTTTGTTAATAAATCTTGAGTTAGTTTATTATAGTATTGGCTACAGGCATTATCTTTGGTTTGAGATCTGAGTACAATTGACCTGGGGTAAGTGACTGGTCCTTTGGGACTGGGAGTTACCTGAATATTGTTGCGGTTTTGGGTGTAAAGTGACCATCTATCACATAGTCCAGCTTGCCTGGGTGACAAGATAGACTAGAATGCGCAAGGGGACTGCCTGTGACTCCAGGGTAAGATTGTTATAGTGCTTTGGGAGTTCACACCTGTTACTCGGTTGGTGAACGCTAATTATAGAACATCTCTCCAGTTTAGGGTTTCTGCCCTGCTTTTTGACAGTCTGCCATGAGGTTGGCACTCACGGTCGTGAGCCATTCCAGACAGCATGATAACAATATTCACTGGAGAGTCAGAGAAAGTTTTTAAGTGGCTACCATCCTCAGTGCTAACCTTCTCCACTGATTCCTGCTGTTGCAGTTTCTCTCAGAAAATAATGAATTTGCAACCTGCTGCTCTCATTTCCTTTAGGTGGGGAGGAAAGGAATTAAATGTAACTCACTGCCAGGAGAAACACGCGGTGATAGTAAAGTCAGTGTTATATAAGGAGACCTGATATGAAGCTGTTCTAGTCTGTGGCTAATCTTGCTATAAATATCCCCTTTAAATTACACATTCCAGTCTAATAGCTCAAATGCTTGATGGCTCAGGTTACCTGGCTGATGACAGCGTTGCTCCTAAGTGGCTAGAAATTTAGCTTTTGAGGATATGACAGCTGCTCTTCTGGAAATAATCAGGTTTACCGTACACGTCTCCCAAATGCTAAATTCATCAATAGGCCTGCAGCAATATTTAAAATGTCCTACTTTCACAATCCTAAATTTCTCCTTGCTATTATCTAATGCAGTGCATAAAGGGAGTGGGAGTGTCACGACACTTAGTTCTCTTTTCAGGTCATCTGAGAGAGAGGAAGGATGGTCTTAGGTAAAGGCATGCAACTAGCTCACAGGATATCTGGGTTCAGTTTCCAGCTCTTCCACCAACTTCTTGTGTATCACCGCACAAGTCCCCTCGTCCCTCTGTATCCGACTTCCCCACCTGTGAAACGGAAGTATTTTCTTCTCCCACACCCTTTGTCTGTCCTGTTTGTCTAGAATGTAAGTTCTGTGCAGCAGGGACAGTCTCTTAGTATGTACCAGTACAACAACCAACACATTGGAACCTTGAACTCGGTGGGGACCTCGGGGTGCTACCATTATACAATAGCTGTCCTGTTGCCTGACTGAATGTATTTATTTAATGCCATGACTGCAAATCATGTAACTTTGGGGCTATCTCCATTTCAGGCTCTCTAAAGGGAATTTCTCTCTGTTGGAGGACAACTAGTCCTAAGTATATATTATCTCTTAAACACATTCCATCCTCAGTTATTCTTGTGCCATTCCACGTTGACTTGAGTAGGATAGCACAGGTATAGCTGAGGGTAGAGTTTGTCTTGCCATAGCCCTAAATCAAGATGCCATTAGATAGAATAAGCTAAATTTACCCTAACATGTGCATCCACAGTTCCTGTTGACTTCAGTGAGATCGTGTGTGTGTGAGTACACCTTGGGACAAAATTTAGCCCAATCTCATCACTAACACAGCAGGTTACAGATAGCTACAGATATCTAGTGATGTGTTAATGGCCTACTAAACAACAAACCTGCCAACTGTAACGAATCCATGGCTGCACACATACAGATTTCTAATTAGATCAGGGACTTTGCCTTTATATGGGTGTATAGAAGAATATTACGCACACCTTTGCTGCTGTCCATTATAAATAATAATAAAGGAGACATCAGAGTCCTCATTTAAGCTGCACAACCTCACCATCACAGAGGGAACCAGGGAAACATTCAGCTCCAGAAACTCTGTCCATCATCTGCCAAGGCAAGCTAGTCTCCAGAGAGAGGGGACCAAAAAAAAACCCAACAGATTCTTGTCTTTAAAGGACTTCGCTTCTTTTCTGCTACTGCAGGTGGGTTCTTCCATATTGCCTCCTTGATGCTTTACAGATACATACTCTTCTCAGTAACTAAAAAGCACTGAAAAGCTCAGCAGTATGTAAGGCTCAGAATCCTTTCCTTCTTGACATCTTATCACCTCCGAAATACTTTGAGATACTGTCTTCTCTGTTCTCCTCCTACATCATTGATGGTTCCCTCACCATCTTTTTTGATGTCTTCCTCTCTTACTGTCTATGGCTGGTTCCTCAGGCTTCTGTCCTTGGCCCTTTGCTCTTCTCAATGTAAACCCTGACTCTGGGCAGTTTCATCTGCTTATGCAGCTCTGGCTATCATCTCTATGCTGATAAATCTCTCAAATCTATCTCTTTATCATTGACTTGTCTCCTTACATCCAATCCCACATCTCCACCTGTCTCTCTGACATCTCCTCTTGGATGTCTCATCATCACCTTACATTAATACAGCCAAAATTGTACTTCTTACCTTCCCTCCCAAATCTTTTCCACACCTCACGTCATCTTTATCACTGTCAAAAACAACAGCACCATCCCCATCTCTTGGACCCAACAATAGATTCAGTCTATAAAAGGGCCAGATCTTATTATTATTTCTCATCATTGCCGTAATCAGAGGTGGAATAACAGGAGGTGGGGTTGTGGGTTAGAACTGAGCTACTTCCACAAAACCATTTAGGAAAACATAGGCAGCAATTACTCTCACTATGCCAGGTGCTCACCCTGGCATTCTGTTTCTCTCTATCATTTGTGTTAAACTTTCTGTGCTCAGTCCCCATATTAAAAATGATGATAATAATAATAATTCAAAACACAGCAGCATCCGCTAATATTAACCCACAATGCATCCCTTTGGAAAAAATGGGCCAGATCCTCAGCTGGTATCAATTTTCATAGCTTCATTGACTTCAGTGAAGCTTTGACAATTTACATGATCTGAAGATCTCCTCCTTGGAGTTTACAGTCTTCCTAAATCATTGGTTTAAATCCCACCAGGGTGAGCTCCAGCCTCCATCCTTCCAAAGAAGCATGAACTGAGCTCCATATATTTTACTATGTGATGATTCTTTTAGATACAAATAAATAATGAGAACGTAGAAAGCAAGGTCCTTTCTGCTATGTGTGAGCATTAAAGATCTCACACATTTTTTGCAAAAGTAGGAATTTGCCTCAATTCCCGAGACCAAAATTTCCCCTCTGCTTCATTTTTGCGCAATCTGCCACTTAGCTACTTCACTATACCTCCAGAGGTAGCTGCATTTCATTGGCACTTTCTATATCTATATCATGGGAATTGCTTGGGGATCCATCTCAAAGAAAAGAGTTCTGTAAATGTCAAACAAAGGTAAATTGACTCCCATGAAAAGACTCCAGTTTTAAATTGCAGACACTCAGATCAGACTCTGGCCAATGATATTTAAGTAAGAGAGAAGAAGAGTTTCACCTCACAGATCTCCCAAGTCACTCTTTAAATTTGACTAAAAAAAATATTTTAATGGCTGCACGACAGAATTAGTTTCTTCTCCAAATCTCTTGACATTCCCCCAGCTTTTTCTTTTTCTTGTGGCTCTAATTCTGCAAGATTTAAAATGTTGCTTGTCTGTTAAAGTGAGCTGTGTCAACCATTTGAGACCATCTACATTATTTCCACTTGTTAGTGATGCTTCCTGTTTCAGTGGCTAATTTAGGATCAGATTTGGCCCACGTCAGATTATGGTTTTGGCTAGTCGTAGGGAAAGCTGGCAGCAGATGGGCTTTGAGCTTTTTCAGCTCTCTATAGTTTCTGGAGTAGAATATTTTCTTCAGGCTTTGGCTGATACAGTGGGCATTAATTGAATAATTGTTAATTCTCCACCGAGGGCCATCTGCTGAAGACTAGGCTAGCTAATTCCTAGCTGTAAACCTGTGCAACAGCTCCATCTAGCAGTACAGTTAGTAAATGCTACATGGCTGGTTTTATTGCTTGTAAGATATGAAGACAGCAGGATACTTCCTAGGTGCTGTTGACAAAAGACATTACACAGCACAGTATTTCATTTACAGTTGTACAAAGCTTCCATGCAATGTGTCATAATATAACATCATGTCTCAATTTTCAAACTGAAACCATCCAATCTGTACATTGAAAACTTGGCCAAACATTTGCCATTTGGTTTATTTGCGTATGGTTCTTCAAAGCCTACTAGGTTAAAAAAAAATACCTTAACCTCTAACATTTTGCCATACCTCAGAAACATGAAAGCAGCTTCCATCTGACACAAATTGTATCTGTCACACCAGGTAAAATAGTACAAGAGATATTGTTGTTGTAGAACCGCAGTAAGTATTTGCCTGTGGCATAAACTTGTTCTCAAATACAAACTTTCTACAGATGAAATGTTTAAAAAAAAAAAAAAAAAAAACCTCCTCAGAGATCTTTCTTTTTTGAATAAGTGAAAGGACAAATGTGAGGAGGGAGCAGTCTTGAGAATTACAGACAAGCTAAGGAGAGGAGAAACGGATAACATTTTCTTGGAGGATGGGGCAGTGGAGGTATTTTTAGCAGGTTTAGGCTGGGAATTTAAAGAGGAGTTAGGTGCCTAACTCCCTTGGGGTCCTCTGAAAGTCCCCCCCTTAGAGAGTGCTCTGAAAAGTATGTACAGTTCTCTGGAGAACCCCTTCCGCTCTTGAAGGGTGCAGTTGCTGCTGTGAGAATCCTGATCAGGCTAAGGCCAGGAGAAAGGCACAGTACCAGGAGGCTGTGAAGAATCTCAGAGACCCTCCCAAAGGCATCCTTCAGTGGATCCTCATGGCTCGGGGGCTGAATCTCCTGCTTCTTCCAAGGGCCGTGGAGGGGCAAACCTGCCCCGACAATTAAAGAATTTGGAGGGAATTCCATGAAGGGCCCCTCACAGACTTCCCTTCCCCTTGGCTCCCTCCCATAGGTTCTGGCCCAACATCTTACATTCATACAGTACCTTTATATAACACAGCACATAGGTCCGTAGCAGCGGACGTCATATTTTGGGGTGTTTATTTGTCTCTGTTCTTTCCACCTTCCATAAATTGCTTTCTAACAACACCTCACCCAAGAGGTGGCATAAACAGAACTAAACACTTTCAGTGAAAATCCAGCCTTCATCCCTTTAAACAGTTAGCTGTATGAAAAGCTTGGCTGGGGGCTGCATTTGCTCCTTGGGAATGGGAGAGATGTACAGGACAGCATGTCAACCCGAACAGCGATTTTCATTTGCTAACCTTATCCATTATAAATAAAACATTTCTGAGAAGCTTGCCGGCTGTCAGAAACCGCTCCATTAAATATGGGAAGAAATGCCGCAGGTGGTCATGGAGTCAAATATTATGACTGGATTTTAAAAATGGAGCTACATAATTTCATGACTACTAACGAGGTTTGCAGCTCTGCAAGATCACTTAATAAAGCTAATCCAATCTCATGTCTGAGTGTGTAAATCAATCACATACAATCAGGAAGGAATCTATCCCTATACTCCCTCCCACCTCCTATACAACAGTGCAGTTGGCTAGATGCATTCTGAGTGGGAGAGGTTATATTTCTCTAACTCATCAGGAATTGCCTTCTGCTGGAAGGTAAATAGGCTAAAGATTTGGTATGCAAAATCTTGCAGTTGATATTTTCAAAGTAGCTCAGGGGATTTAGCCACATGTCTTCTATTCAGGCTAATGTGTAATGTTTGGCTACACACCCTGCACTGCTTTGAAAATCATAGCCCGTGCTCCTAAACCCACAGAGAGTGGCAAGTAACATGGAGAGCAATGCAAGCTACTGCTGTCCACTCTCCAACTTTCTTTAAGAAAAGAAAACATGTTTGGAGAGAGGCTGAGGATACTTGTTTCTGGTTTCGTAAAACATCAGCAGTTGTGGTTTGTTTTGCAAAATCAAACCCGAGGTCTCCCACTGCTTCTTGTCTTTCGGTTCAAACTGGTTGGATAAAACAATATGGATTCTTCAAATAAATTATTTAGCAAAAAATGGCAAAATATGTCAAATAATTTACTTTAACATATACACCTCTACCCTGATATAATGCGACCCGCTATAACACGAATTCGGATATAAACCGGTAAAGCAGTGCTCCGGGGGGGGGCGGGGCTGCGCACGCCGGCGGATCAAAGCAAGTTCGATATAACGTGGTTTCACCTATAACACGGTAAGGTTTTTTGGCTCCTGAGGACAGCGTTATATCGAGGTAGAGGTGTAGTATTCTACCAGCTCTTGAGGCCAGATTGTAACCCTACCATCAGCCTGAGGAAGAGGCAGCATATTGCCACTGCATTGTCGCACAAGCAAGACAAGAAGCAGAATCACATTTTGGAAACTGCTTCTCCCATGCACCAGGCAAGAATTAAACCTCTCCAAGGATGAAGTAGCTATTTAGTTACATGAATAGCACTTTTATTTCAGTGCCGCTACAGAGACTTTCAGGGCAGGGTTTGTCTTCAGATCTATTTGGACAATGCCTGTTGCCAACATGTTGTTGGCATTACCAGCAGGGCTGGCTCTAGGATTTTTGCCGCCCAAAGCAAAAACAATTTTGGCCGTCCCCCCCCCCGCCCCGCCGCAACTCCGCCCCTTCCCCAAATCCCCAGCCCTGCCTCCTCCCCCCAGGCTCTCAAGCCTGGGAGGGAGGGGGAGCAGCGGCGCGCGAAACGGCCGCTCGGGATCTCCCCCTCCCTCCCAGGTTTGAGAGCCTGGGAGGGAGGGCGAGTAGCGGCGCGCGAGCGGCAGCGGAGGTGAGCTAGGGCGGCCGCGGCACATTTTTAGGGGCGGCATTCTGGCGCCGGCCATGCCGCCCCTAAAAATGTGCCGCCCCAAGCACCAGCTTGTTTTGCTGGTGCCTAGAGCCGGCCCTGATTACCAGAACAGAAATAATAGTAATAATTAATAGTAATGTTCAATACAAAGTGTCTATCAATTTGCCACAAAGAACATACAGGTGATTAAGCACTGGAAGGTAATGGGCACGGCAACAGATTCAGATTATGGCCTGGTCTACGCCTAAATCACAGATCAACTTAACTATATCGACTGTAGTGTTGACATAGCCTCAGATAACAGCAATTAAGGGTTTTGCAGAGGTATAACCCAGAGAGTATTTTTTAAATTCTACTCCCCTTGCTCTGCATAGTCTCCCTCATGGGTGTCAGGTATAATAGGCCAGGGAGTGAAAGATGTGCCTTCCCTGGCTGGAGCCGCTGCCGCAGGACGCTGGGCTGGGGCTGCTCAGGCCAGCCAGCCTGGGGCTGGAGTCAGCCGGCCGGCCCGGCTGGGGTTGATTGGGCTGGCTGGCCCAGAACTGGGGTTGGCCAGCCGGCATGGCTGGGGCTGCTCAGGTCGGTCGGCCAGCTGGGACCAGCCTGGGATTAGGGCCAGCCCGGGGCTTCTCCGGTTGGGGTGAGGAGAGGGGGGCTCAGGGGTCCTGCCGTGGAGGGCCTCCCTTTAGTTGTCCTCTGCTCTCCAACTCTCCTTCTGTTTTATTCCTTCCCTCTTCCCCCTTGTAGACTATGGGACATGAGGATCCACCCTGCTATGTCCTCTGCTGCCCTACATTGTCCTACCTCATTCTGTTCTCTCTTGTCGCTTGAGATGCTCAGCGACTCAAGGTTGTTTAACCAGATTTTAAAGGAGCCATCACCCTACAAGGTCACTGAAGGAGAGAGAAAAAAGGCTGTATGAGTACTGGGAGGAAGGATGGTCCAGTGATTAGGGTAGGACGTGGGAGACCCAGATTCAACTCCCTGCTCCCCTGCAGACTTTCTGTGTGACCACGGACAAGTCACTTCAGCACAAATCCTTCAAGGTACTTCGATGCCTAGCTCCCATTGAGTTAGGTACCTAAATACCTTTGAGGATCTGGGCATCAGGTGGTGGGGTTTTCAGAAATGCGTAGGCACCTAACTCCCATTTCAGTGCCAATGAGAGTTGAGCATCTAGGCACTTCTGAAAATCTCACTATCTGTGCCTCAGTTCCTGTCCCTGAAAACAGAGATAATACATCCCTGCCTCATTGGGGTGTTATGAGGATAATTACATTAATGACTGAGAGGCACTCGGATACTATGATAATGGAGGGCGGGGGGACACATAGAAGTACCTTAAATAGATATGAAGTGGCAGTACCCTCCTCCACTCTGTGCTGCAGCTCCAGAAGGATCCCTAGAGAGGAATGAGGAGGTGTGGTGCAGTAGGAATATTGCTCAGGATCAAACATAGGTCTTCAAAAGAAATGGGTAGGGATCAACCAACCTTCCCCTTTCTTCTGTCAGAAACTGCTCATGCATTACACTGGGGCTTGTATTGACAGTTCCTCCTGCTTGTTGCTCATGTTATAGTGGCACATCCACAATGCTGGAGATAAGGTTGTGTTAGCGTATCCATTAAAAACTCTCCCTGTCTTCTCCCTCTTTGTGTGTGAAAGGTTTAACAGCTGGATGTGAAATGTTTGCTCTGGGCTGATGACTGCCACGTTTTGACCCAGGTCTTTATTTTTACAAGTATTTTTGAAGATATCAATTTGGCCATATTCTCTGAGTTCATTTAAAAAAAAACACCCATAGAAGCTTCCCACATGGCTTTTGTATTTTATTTTATTTTTGGCACTTGGGCAACTCAAAATCTGGTTATTTAAATCCAGCCATCAATTTGGGGATTTTTTTGAGGGTTGATGTCTTGGTGTGGGGAGGACGGGGAGAAATTGTACAGCTGAGATAATGAGCTGTAAACAGAAAAATGGCAAAAACTAGATAAAATCAATGGTCCAGTGCCCTGTCTCTGGCCGTGGTCAGTACTAGATACTTCAGAGGAAGGTGCAAGAAAACCCATAATACACAATTATGAAATAAACTGCTCAGAGGTGACGTTTCTTACTAACCCCAAGCAGTAAGTGATTGACTCTATCCCCTAAAGCAAGGGGGTTTAGATCCCTTATACATTAATATTTAGCCTGTCTAGTATAACTCTGGGTGTTCTCATTATCTATATAAATGCGTGACCCTTGTTTCAAACCTGCTAAGCTCTTAGACACAATGTGAGTTGTAGTACGAATATCCTGTGCATTTGGGGCACATCCTCTGCCCAGTCCCTGTGCCAACTAACCAGGCCGGCATACTCAGGAGCCATGTGGGAAGGCAGGAAGTAGGAATCTTCTTCCCCAGCTGCAGAATCCCAGCAGGACCACTCCACAGAGGTTCCTTCAACCCTGTGAAAGTGAAATCACACTCTGACTTTAGGCATAGGCACAGGAGGCTCCCAGAAGGTCACTTCAGTTCAGCTGGCCACTCCGAAGTTTAGATGCTTAATTGAAATTTATCTCCACAGCTTGGGTTTGCCAGACTGTTCTGGAAATCTCATAAGAACAGACTGTCTTCCTCGGGAAATCTACAGTATCTCTTGCTTACAGCTGGGCTGGAGAGACCAGGAGAACAACCTCTCTGATTGGGCATAAGGCTAGCCATGTGAACTACAAATAACCATTATTGGGGAACCCAACATCCGAGGTAAGGGTCCCTTCCTACTGCCATTGAAGTCAATGGGAGTCTTTCCATAGGCTTCTTCAGGAGTTGGATTATGCCATAATTTAGCAATTCATAGACTGGTCTGTTGGCTGTGAGACTAGCAGAGGAATAAGTAGCTCACTGTTCAATCTGCCCCACCTATCTTCACACACCCTCTGATAGGAAATACACGTCCCCTTTGATAACAGACCTTGATTTTGCTCAAAGCCTTACAAATTGTAAGGGCTGGTCGTTTGGGACTTGGGCTTCCAATCATGACTAAAACCAGGGAGAGTGGAGGTTTGTGAAAAAGAAAAGTGACAGATGAGAAATGGTGTCCAGACTCATTTGACCATCTGTAAATGTTTGGTTTATAGTCAAAGCAGGGGATTGAGAGTTTGGCAATCTAAGCCGAATTCCCAGAGCTGCCATCAATGTTATTTGTGACCATTGAATCTTTCTGTGCCTCAGTTTCCATACCTGTAATATGAGAATGATGATCCCTACCTCATGGAATTGTTACAAGGCCTAATTAATTCATGCTTGTAAAGTGCTTTGACGTGTATAGTACCATTATCAGTCACTTGAGAGTTTTCTCTGCATTATGGGTGACACACCACTCTTCTTAAGGGCACATCTCCACCTGGAAATATTTTATGAATATTAAATACTCTCTACACTAGAGAGACTATACCGGCATCGCTAAGTCAGCACAGGTATGCCATTTTACATAATTCAATAGTGTAGGTGCAGCCTACATTGACAGAAGGGGTTATTCCATCCTTGTAGGAATGCCACCTCCCTGAACGAAGTTAGCTACATTGACAGAAACATTCCTCCATGACATACCTGCATCTACACTGGGGGCTAGATCAGCAGAGCCATGTCAGTTACGGGTGTGACGGGTTGCATCACAGAAAGCTCCTTGGGCACTGCCAACTGATGTGCTTAGACTACCTCTGAGCCGTTTCCCCTGCCAGCTTGGGACTTCAGAACACTGCCTGGTTTGAACCAGACACGCTTGCCTGCTACAAACCCAGACCCAGATCTGAACAACGTCCCACAAAAGCTGCAGGCTAAACTGAAAACAGCTTATGAAGTGTTCCTGTCTCTAACATTCAGAAGCCCAGCTCCCAATGGGGTCCAAACCCCAAATAAATCCATTTTACCCCGTATAAAGCTTATACAGGGTAAACTCATAAATTGTTCGCCCTCTATAACACTGATAGAGAGATATGCACAACTGTTTGCCTCCCCCCCAGGTATTAATACATACTCTGGGTTAATTAATAAGTAAAAAGTGATTTTATTAAATACAAAAAGTAGGATTTAAGTGTTCCAAGTAAAAACAGACAGAACAAAGTAAATTACCAAACAAAGTAAAATAAAACATGCAAGTCTAAACCTAATACAGTAAGAGAATGATTACAGATGAAATCTCACCCTCAGAGATGTTCCAGTAAGCTTCTTTTACAGACTAGCCTCCCTCTAGTCTGGGTCCAGCAATCACTCACACCCCCGTGGTTATTGTCCTTTGTTCCAGTTTCTTTCAGGTATCCTTTGGGGGTGGAGAGGCTATCTCTTGAGCTAGCTGAAGACAAAATGGAGGGGTCTCTCATGGGCTTAAATTAGGGTGACCAGATGTCCTGATTTTATAGGGACAGTCCCGATTTTGGGGGCTTTTTCTTATATAGGCACCTATTACCCCCCATCCCCTGTCCCGATTTTTTACACTTGCTATCTGGTCACCCTAGCCTAAATAGACTTTCTCTTGTGGGTGGAGACCCCCTCCTCTCTCCTATGCAAAATCCAGCTCCACAATGTAGTTTTGGAGTCACATGGGCAAGTCACATGTCCATGCATGACTCAGTTTTTACAGATAGCAGCCATTGTCCACATGCTATCTGGAATGTCTCCAGGAAGACTTCTTATGTGGATTGGAGTCTTCCAAGATCCGTTGTCAGCTAAATGTTTCTTGATTGGGCACTTAATTTGCACATTCCTTTCTCAAGAAGCTGACCAAATGCTTTACTAAGGCTACTTAAACTCAAACAAGTACACAGGCAATATTCATAACTTCGAATAGAAAAATGATACATGCATACAAATAGGATAAATATATTCAGTAGATCATAACCTTTACAGAGATATGTTACATGGCATATGTAGCATAAAACATATTCCAGTTATGTCATATATACATTCATAAGCATATTCCCATAAAGCATTATGGGGTGCAATGTCACAACGGGTATGGTCTTTTCACACCCCAATCAATGGAGCTATGTCAACCTAACTTGTAAGTGTAGACCAAACCTAAGACTCACATGGGGAGGTCATTAAGTGAACAGTTATTTCCCTTTATCATACACACTGAAGTCACCAAAAAATGCACTGCACACGTGTTTCACAAGGTTGAGGGATCAGCTCTTTCATTAAATAATTAAGCTAATCTTATTAATAATTGGAAGGAATGGTAATAAACAACCTCAGATTAGAAAATAATATTCTCCCAGCAGACAGGATCCCTTCTTCACTAGACATGCTAATGAAACAACACATCTACATTTCAAAAAGTTTTAACCTTTGTACTTGCTGTGGGGTCCATCATAGTGCTTGCAATTTGTTCTATTTGCATCTGAGAGAGAGAAACAGAGTCCCATATGGCTTAGGATGAGGGTCTTTAAGGGCTTGTCTACACAGCAAGTAAGTATGCAGGAAGCTGGTGCACTGTAGATTCGCACCCTGGCTTGCCATGCACTAATTTGCCATGTAGACAGGCCCCCAGATAACACCTTAAAACCGAGACTCTGGGCAAGTCTACACTACAGTGCTACATCTGCGCACCTGCACTGTAGCACATGTGGTGAAGACGCGCTATGCCAACGGGAGAGCACTCTCCCATCAGCATAATTACTCCACCTCGGCAAGAAGCGGAAGCTATATCGGTGGGAGAGCATCTCCTGCTGACAGCACTGGTGTGGACAGTGCAAAACTTGTGTCTCTTTGGGGGGGGGCTTTTTCACACCTCTGCGTGGTGTAAGTTATATCGACTTAGGCGGTAGTGTAGACCTGGCTAAGTTTGCTCTGCCTAGATATTAAACCTCCCATGGACCTGTTCTTTAGCAACATGATGTGTGCTATGTGGGTACAGCTCTCTCTCCGATGGTGCTGTATGTGTATGTTTTAAGTCCTTTAGGATAAAAGCCACTATGTTCACAACAATTATATTGTTATTATTAATTACTACATGAAAAATATCATGGAATCAGCTGTGAATTGCCTTGAACTCTTCTTGAGAAAGAATAAAATCTTCCTTCTCCTAGGCAGAAAAAGAGTCTTTCCCGAAAGATATTAGCCTCGCTGTACTAAATTATATGGGCCAGAACCTCAACACTTCAGTGTACCTACACCAATTTACCCCAGGTGAGGCTCTGACCCCTACATTACCATTCCCCTGAGTGAGTAATTTTTTGTGACAAGGGCTATAAAATATGATTAGTCTTTACATCATCATCTTCATTATCAATCATCTTTATGGGAAGGGTGAGCAAATGGATTTTTTTGCCTGGGCTAGTAAATTTCTAGGAAGAGTTTGCAATGGCTCATTAGCCATGACAAGAGGCATGATTCTTCTCTCTCTACACTGGCTTCAATCAGGAGTAACTCCCCTGAACTCAGTAGAGACACCCTGGTGTAAAGCCAGTGTAAGAGGAGATTCAGGCCTAAAGACATCATGTTATTGGATCACAAAAGTCAATAGGTATTTGTTATGATCGCATTTGCACCAGCATAAATCTGAAACAGCGCCAAGAAAATCAATGGGCCTGATTCTCCACTGCCTAGCACTTTGTGTATTAATTTATACTGGGGCAAAGTGGGTGTAAAATGCTACCACTGACTTGCACCGCTGTAAATGATGCCCCAAGACAGCAGAGAACAGGCTCAAATGAAAATTGCAATCAGTTCTGCTGCTTACATCTCTTCAGTGGCGAGACACTACCTGTTATAAACAAGGGCAATGGTTTAACAAATTATACAGATTATCAAAACACTGGAGTATAATGAAACCTGTACAAGACAATATCCGTATTAAGTAACCTCCTGACTTAAATAGCCCCAAATAGGTTGAGCTTAGTTCTGATCTCATTCAAACCCATGGAAAATCAGGAGCAACTCATTTGAAGATAATGAGGTTACATTGGTGTAAAACCAGCTTAATTGAAATCACAATTGGACCTATTCAACACAATCCTGCTTCACCCTTATTAGAAACCACTTTCCTGAAACATCTGATTGTTGTTGCTCCTCTGAGTGGTTGCTTACAACCTGCTTTGCTCTGATATGATGTGATAATAATGCAGTTTCCCAGAGTAAAATAGAAATGCATAGTGTCAAGTTTGCAAACGTTTTGTTTCACTGTAACAGTCTGAAGTCATTTTACCAGCTAGAAAAATATGCCTTATATTTTGGAGACGTGACAAATATACAATATGTTGTTACAGGTAATCGTCTATTAGAATTTGACTGCAGAACTTTCCCTTTGGAATTATTTGCAGGCAGTTCTATGGATGTTACTAAAGTTTGAATGCACAAATGTATCAGACTGGATAGGAACAGAGAAATTAAGTGACCTTTCCTGGTGTGCAGATAAACTTTAGACTTAATTTTCAGAGGTACCAATCTTACAGCTCCTACAGACTTCACCTGGCACTCTGGGGTCAGCACCTCTGGAAATCAGGCCCGAAGGAGAGAATTCATGAGTAGGGCTTAGGCACCGCATAGCTCAGCCAGAGGAAGGCGTCTACCTGCATTCCAGATTCACAGCCATGAACCCTCTCCTGGAATTAGGCACCTAATCAGGTCAGTCCTTTTACAAGAAAAACAAGGAGGAGGGAAGGTATAAAGAATGAAATATTCATTAGAGCAGGGAGGTTGGAAGCTCTGTCTCCTGCCTCCCTGGTGAGTGCTCTGACCCCTAGGCTAGAGAGTCAGTATAGCCCATGCTGGTTGTCCCAATGACTATTTAAGTATTTATACAACATGGAACAGTCTCAATAGGAGAAATTCTTGTCCTGTATTGCCCCATAGGTGAGGGCACTTTCTTGGGAGATAGGAGACTTAAGTTCAAATCTCAGCCCCACATCAGGGATTTGAACCTAGGGCTTCTACAGGCTGGGTAATGTCTCTAACCAGGGGTGAAAGAGAATATGGTTCCCATCACTTTGTGTAGGTTTAGATGTGCTCTGAGTATGTCTACTGGATCAGGGCAAGACAGGAAGTGAAGAACACCTAGTTTGTGAATCCCACTGGGGCTTAGTTGTGAGTCAGGCACTGAGCTTCTGCGTGGTATAGTATTAAGCAGCTTATGCCCAGCTGCTGAAATGTAGGCACCTTGGGGACTTTAACAGTAGAAATGTAGGCACCCACGGACTTAGGCGGCAGCTGAACAGGGGTTTTGCAAATGCCAGTGGTATCTAAATGTTGGACATAGGCACCCAACTGCCACTTTAAGCACCTACGTCTGCCATAGAAATCTTGCCCTAAATGTCTCAGATACAATTAACAAAACAATAAAAAAGTGTGAAAAATGATTACAGTACTCATATTTAAATCAGGTGATCTGCATAAAAGCTGGCTGACTAAATGTGTGAACATCTGTTCAGGAAAACATATTGTTCTGAATTAAGATTTTGTATGGAAAATATTATTCATTCACTCAGTTTAATTGATTTCTCCCCCTGCGAACATCACTTCCTTTTCTTACCTCTACAGATCAACTGTAGTGCAGTTTAGTAGCTACTACAGTGTTGTGGGCTCAGTTAAACATTGTGAGCCCACTCTTATCTATATATATCAAGAGAGAGCCAGATATTTCTAATGTCCCCATCAACATGGTATCTGAGAGTACTGACTTCAACAAGACTTTGTATGTGCACAGAGTACAGGATTAGGCCCTTTCTCTCCACTCATGTTCTGATACATACCATCAGTGCAGCCACATGCAAACACACACCTTTTTCCCCTCAGTCATGTCCTCTCAACTTTCCTTATTCTATGGCCAGGGAGGAAAAATGAAAAGGGTTCTCCCTCCTCCCCCCAACTATGTCTGACTGCTGCTGTTAATCTCCATTTAATACCCCCTGGACCAAACCATTCTCTGTTTCCCCACCCCACAGCTCCTTTTGGGCCTGCCTGTTCCTTGGTTGCTGCAGCTGACAAAGCTACATTGGGAGAGGAGACACAGATCCTACCATATTTCCTCCTCCCACTCTGCAACAGGGTCCCTGCCAAAACTTGGGAAAGGGTGGGGGACCCAGATCATATTGCAGGGGAGACAAGATAACAAAGAGCACTAGGAGGGGGAACACAGTGCTGGGGAATGGACAAAAATTATGAGTTCCCCCCATCATGTGACTAGTTTAAAAAGCACAAGATTTTTTTTAAAATACTACATTTTGGGGTCTTTTTATTTGTTTCATATTTTTGAGCCTTTAGGGTGCCGCGAGTTCACATTTTTATGTTTTCCTCTGCAACCATGAAGGTTATAAACTTAATTTAAAAAGAAAAAAGAAAAAAAGCTGAGATTCTCACATATTCACATGGCTCCTGGAGCTGGGGCTTGAAGGAAAACACCAGTCATCACAAGACTCGTGATAAAACCATGAGAATGGCTCCCTTCTTGCTCCCTCTTAACTTTCAGGTTAAAAAACAAATGGACTGGTTCCACTGTCCAGTCCCAATTTTATTTTTTTATTCTTTTTGGTGTTGCGTCTATAACACAAACCTAGATGAATATAGAAAAACCTGGTGTCTCCATAGTAAACCTGTCCAGATGCCAAACAATGGTATGTTTCAGTTTAGACTGGTGGAAATAATATTACCTGAAGTTTGAACGGTACTGGTGAGGTGAGAACAGAACAAATGGCGCTTCATAAACTCACTAGACAGGAGAGTGCTGTCCATTTCAACTAGCCACTTAAAAACAATACATATTTGTATTGTATTTGTGTTTATTAAATTCTCCCTCACCCTCCCTAAAAAATAGTACCCTGTCTACAAACTACTTGCAATGTAATACACAGTTAACATGCTGACCAGTCTCTCACATTCATTTTGTACTTCACTCTCACCGAACTAAAGAGGCTATCTAAATCATTCCACCAGCAATTGCCTACTACTGGCTAGTTTCTTACATAGCTGTGCTGTGTACTTGGAGCTATAAATGAAGCTTTTCCAGTTAGACTCCTCAAACCCAAGACAAATCGATTACATCTGTGGTGCTGGGATTTGTCACCGTGCTCTAAAGCAATTCCAAACAGTTCTGTTTTACTGTAACGCTTGCTGAGGAAAGGCTTTGAAGAGAGGTTTAGGTGACTGAGCATACTCAATGAAACATTATTATAGTCACCACAGAAGTTTAAACCCTCCTTTTCCAGTTTCCCTTTCAACCACAGCAGCAGCAGCAATCGTGATGTTTCAGTCATAAAGATTCAGCTGGCGATCCTGCCCTTCTCTTCACCCTGCTGCTCCAAGGGCCATCACTCAAGAGGACAGGCTTTCAATCCTTCACCTACTGTACATTTCCATAGAGTAAGAGTTACAACAGTTACTGACAGGGAAAACATCCTGTTATACAGATTGCTTTCATTTTGTCTCGTGCTCCCCTCACCTCTGCCGTGTCTCTTCCCTACTATTAGAGGGCCCTCTTCTGATCTGTTTTGAAACAGTTATGGTTGCTACACACATAACATACTCGACACAAAGCCACAAAACAAGGCAATGAAAACTAAGCCACCTAAAAATGCACTTCTTCCGCCCAAATACTGCTCCAACTAAAATATACTATCAGCCACACACTAGCGTCCCTAACAATGCTAGCTATCTAAGGCAGCGGTTCTCAAACTGTGGGTCGGGACCCCAAAGTGGGTCGCGCCCAATGTGCCCTCTAATTTTTTCCATCCATGTGTGGAATGAATTTTGTTATGTGCACCGATATCGAGGTAATGTGCGGATGTGCATTACCTCGATATCGGTAATCGATATCCAGTAGAAACAAAAAAAACTAGATATAATATATATATTTTTTAAAAGTTACCATAGGGATAATTACTCCAGCCAGGACAGGTTAGGCATTTTAGAACTCACTACTCAAAGAATTAAATTTGAGCATAAGAGAGAAATAAAATTACGAAATGCAGAGACCATTCAAAAAACTAAAATAACACACTTTGAAAGAATAAAATTACAGAGAATATATGTGCATTGCAAGAAGTAACAACAACAAAACACAAGTATGTGTTCGGAGATCACAGTGTGAAAGAGACAAATTGTGTGTGTGTGTGTGTGTGTGTGTGTGTGTATAGGTGTGTGAGAGACAGAGACAGTATGTGTGTGTGAGACTGTGTGTGTGTGTGAGAGAGAGAGAGAGAGAGACAGAGTGTGCGTGTGAGACAGAGACAGTGTGTATGTATGTGTGTGAGAGACAGATTGTGTGTGTGCTGGCTGCTGGGGAAGTGTATGAGAGGCCATGTGCTGTCTCTTTAACCACAGCAGCACTCACCAGTCTGAAGGCTTGTTCAGACTGCAGCAGCCGCATCGAACTCCCGAGCCCTGTCCCTCCTGCTCCGCTTTGCGAGATGGGATACATAGGTGGGAGAGTTGTGGCGGGAGGGGGAAAGACAGCGTGTATGTGCTTGCACAGCAAGCAGGAGGGTCCTGGGAGCAGCTGGACTCAAAGGCAGAGAGCAGGAGCAGCGCAGCAGCAGAGCAGCGAGGGGGAGGGGCACCTAAACACAAGTCACCGGATGTGCGCAGCTCTACTAATCAACTGCGCGGCACTTGATTGACTCTTGCGTGGCTGCGCAGCTTAGAGAGAACATTGGTCGTGACCCCATTTTAATGGGGTCGCCAGGGCTGGCTTAGACTTGCTGGGGTCTGGGGCCGAAGCCCGAGCCCCACCTCCCTGGGCTGAAGCTGAAGCCTGAGGGCTTCAGCCCTGGGCAGTGGGGCTCAGGTTAAAGGCCCCCTGCCTGGGGCTTCGGCTTTGCCCCTCCCTCCCCCCACCCCACCCAAAGCGGTGAGGTTCAGGGTTTGGCTTTGGCTCTCTCACCTGGGATGGTGGGTCTCAGGCTTCGCTCCCCCATCCTGGGGTCGTGTCGTAATTTTTGTTCACAGAAGGGGATTGCGGTGCAATAAAGTTTGAGAACCCCTGATCTAAGGTACCTACCTATAGGGCGCCCCCACCCATTTCAGTATTCAAGCACAGTCTTTAATAGAGTTATCTTCACAACAGCCCTGTAAGGCAGGGAGGTGCCATTATCCATATTTATAGATGGAGAACTGAGGCAGAGAGACACTAAGTGATTCGTCCAAGGGCATACAGGAAGTCTGTAGCAAATCAAGGAACTGTCTAAAGTCACCAGCTAACACCCTTACCACTAAACCATCCTTCTTCCTTTAATGGAGCCTTCAGACACCCTTTTAACAAACTGCCTAATGCTATGCCAAACATTCATACCCAAAAGTGTTGGGAAGGGATGGCGTGGTAAAGGGCAAGGCCAGTGGTGTTTGGGAAAAAGCTTGGTAAAAAGGATGCTGGGAAGCTGGTGCCCCTAGGGGGCAGACAACGGTTATGGTGTGTGGCCGGTGACACTGTGTAGAGGATACCCTGTTAGGTGGCTTGACTCCATTTCCTTGTTTTTGTGTCAAGTGTGTGTTATGTGTGAAACAACCTTTACCTGTTTCACATCAGCCTTTTTTGTGTATGAATTTATCCCGCAACTCACTGTCGCAGCCAGGCATTCTGCACCAGCTGAGGCTGGCTTGTCCAGTCTTTTGAATTTAGAAGTTAACGGTGGTTTGGCTGTTTCTATTGCACACAAAAAACCTGTTGATTTCCCCAGCACTGCCAGGAAGTGGGGACGCCACTCTCTCCAACACCTACCCTCTTCTGGATATCGGAGATCACCCTCACTTTGTTTATGACACATCTGATGAGAAAAACATTTCCCTGGAGAGGCCTGGCTTTAGTTCTATAGCCCTCCGAGCCAGTCAACGTTCAACTTGGGCCAGAGTCTGATATCATTGCTCACAGAGAATAGCACCTTACTCTTCAAGATGTCTCAGACTTCAGGGGACCTCCTTGCAGAATAAGGTAGTATTCAGTATGAATACGGGTATATAGGCCCCAGTTCAGCAAAGCACATAATTAACTTTAAGCACATGCTTCAGTCCCATTAACTTAGGCATGTGCTTATGTCCCACAGTGCTTTGCTGAATATGAATGGTGGGAGGGGGTGAGCTTAGCCTGGCTGGTCAGGTGACTGCTGCCTCAGTTTCTGCTTCTCAGCTCCCCAGAGAATGCACATAGACTCACATAGTTAAAGTACATGGGATGATTTAGGTGGGGATTGGTCCTGCTTTGAGCAGGGGGTTGGACTAGATGACCTCCTGAGGTCCCTTCCAACCCTGATAGTCTATGATTCTGTGATACATTCCCTTCTTGGAGTCTGGTTTATTAACAAAACAGAACAGTTCTGCTCAGTACAAATCTTCCCACACACTTCTCAGTTCCTTTTCAAACCCAAGTCCCCAGCCTGGCCTTTTCTAAAGCTGCTTCCTACTGAGGTGGCTACTCCTGCTTCGTGCATATATTTTCCACCTAGCTAATACAAACAGTCCCATTCAAGGTCCTTTCCCTGAACCTGGCTCTCCCATCTCCAGATCGGCTGCCTTCAGGTTGCTGTCATGTGACACTTGGGCATCTGATGTTGGTGCTGGCCAGAGCTTTGCAACTGTACAGTGGCGCGCGCGCACACACACACACACACACACAAACACACCCCAAGACCAGCACACTGGTATGGTTGGACTGAAGGATTTTGCTAGCCTTTATAATTTCTTTCAATTTTCCTGTGGAATGAAATGTTATAGGGCTGTTCGGTGTAAACATTATTAACACTTTTTTCACAAAGTGGTATTCCTTAAAGAATTCTGCATAAGGAATGGTCTTTTAAAATCTATGTCTCAAACATTGTTCATTACATAGGAACTTGAGGGGGATGGGACAGAAAAGATTTATATTTTTAGATAAACTAGTAAATAGCTCTGTGTGTACAGTACATTTCCATTAAAGAGTTCTGCAGTGGAGAAACAGTTATTTAAATGAAACAGTAAATAGTTCTGTGTATAATATACATTTCCATTAAAGATTTCTGCATCACAGAAGCAATTTTTTTAAACTCAAAGAGTAAACATTTTGGTGTACATATTACATTTCCATTAAGGGTTTCTGGAAGGTACAGATTTTTTGAAGTCTGTAGTGATTTTTTTCCTGTATAAAAGCTGCGTGAACATTGATGAATTTTGTCTGAAGTATAGTTTATTTGTGACAGTCCATATTTGCTACAGCTTTGGTAAAACTTAATTCTATGGTGTCTGAGTTACTGAGTTTTGTCAGTGTGTGAGATACCGGGCCAAATTTTCTACTGGTGTAAAAAGGCAAAATGCGTTGAAGTCAACATAGCTGCACCCAGGGCCGGCTCTGGCTTTCTGGCCGCCCCAAGCAGATATGCCCCGGCTAGCGGGGGGAGAGGGGAAAGCGGGGGAAGAGAGAGAAGGGGGGCGGCCAGGGCTTCAGCGGGGCGCTGCCACGCGGCCCCTCCCGCCGTGCCCCCTGCCGGGAGGGCTCCGCACCACTCCGGTCGGCTGGGAGGGAAGGACGCAGGCTGCCCTGCCGGGCTTGATGCAGGGCGCTCCCGTCCTCCATGCCGCTGCCCCCTACAGGGCGGCCGGAGCGGAACAACAATAACAACAACAACAACAAAAACGGACATGCCGCCCTAGGATTGGGCGGAATGCCGCCTCCTACAAGCTGCCGCCCCAAGCACCAGCTTGCTCGGCTGGTGCCTGGAGCCGGCCCTGGCTGCACCAATCTGGCCCGCTATTTGAATTACTGATTCAAATTCTGCTCCAGGTTATGCTGATGTAAATCCAGAGCAACTGCACTGATGTCTTTGGAGTTACTCTCAATCTACACTGGTGCTTGTGAGAATATCGCCCATTGTAGCCTGCTGTGCAGTATTTCTGAGAGACTTGGGAATATTTTTAAGATAGGAGCTAGTCTGGTGGTTTTCCACCGAAGAGGGAGTTGCCATATTGCTATCTATATCTGGTGGTTTCTTTAGTTTAGAGACAGTGCTTAGAGAACACTGCAGTTTTCAGATGTGGGGGCAGAGGTGAGCCCATATGGAGCCCCATTAACTTCAGTTGGGCTTCACATGGGCACAGGGATGATCTTGTGCATAATTAATTACAAGTTCAAGGCTTTGCTTAAAATATATGAAACCTCGTGTCCTGTTAGTGTCACCCCTTTGTACTTGTCACATCTTGTCTCTATCTAGTGCTTGAACCAAGGGCCTGTCCAGTAGTTTGAATGAGTTTTGGATCTGACTATAAGGCCCCGATCCTGCAACCACTTACGTATGTGCTTAGCATTACTGCCATGGGATTCTAACGTGGATTGGGATCTTGGGATGCCACTGTAATACAAATAGTATATAATAGCTATTATTACTGTGTATGAGAAATATAGTTAGTGAAATGTTTAAAGGGTTGTTGTTATATTTGGTTTACTTCGTTTTTCTTATACCTTGTGCAGCTGATGCAGGCTCTCTTCTGCTTATGCAAATTGTATTTGTTAAACTAACTGTCAGTGGTGCCTAGAGCGTAAGATGGGTGCCCCTTCTGGTTTTACAACCTTAAATATATTCTCTGTTTCCAAGGTCTATATAGTTGGACTCATGATACTAAGGCATCTGGCTGTATAAGGTCAAGCTAGATTTTCAGAACTCCCTAAAACACTTCTAAATAGATTTTTCTGTCAAAATATGTGGCTTATGCAGAGCATGTGATTGTGTGGTGTAAAGGCTAGACTGGTACTCATTTGGGATGTGCTGCATAGCCAACATGTGGCTCTGCTACTCCTTCCCCTTTCCATGTACGTATATATCAGTGAATATTTATAAGGCCTATTCATTATTTGTATTGTAGTGGCATCTAGGAGCCCCAGTCATGGAACAGAAACCCCTTGTGCTAGGTGCTGTACAGAAAGATGGCCACTGCCCCAGAGAGTTTACAATTAAAGCAGCTCACTTGTAGGGGCTCCCTATAGGCTTGTGTGTACAGAATGTCAGGTACATAAGTACAGAATTTCAGCAAATTTTGTAATCCCTCTCCTATCGAATGCATTAACTGAAGCCCTGCTAACTCTTGTAGCAGGGCTTATCTGTTGAGAAGAAAAGCGATTTGGTTTTGCTCAGTGTCACTTTTTCACATTAAATGAATAATTGAACGTAGCACAATGGTGACTGACTAATGCATTTGCATGCACCACTCTAACAATGGCCTGGTTATAGGAGGCGCAGTGTGGGAACAAGAGCAAGCGAAAAGAACAGGAGCGTAGGTGTCAGATGGATAGTGATAGATCCATTACTGTGCTGTCTTGCCTGGCTTCTTTACACAGACTGAGGAATTTAACTTCATATGTTCTTGACTTAACTCAGTCACAGGCTGTAACTTCATATTACAATGGAACGAAATTCCCACCAATTGAGTTTGTAATGATGATGGAAGGGGAAACGCAGTAGGGAGACTGTTAGATCATTTTTGTTCATTTCAATCTAAATACTTCTTTTAAAAAACCACAATCCTAGAATTACAAAAAATATATACTGATAATGAAGGGTATGTCTACACTGCAGCATAAGCCCAGAGTTCAAACTCAAGCTTAAGCCTAAACCACCTTTCATCTACACACAAATTGGACTTACCCAGGGCTTAAACCCAGGGTCCCAGGACCCCACAGGGTGGAGGGTCTGAACCTGAGTCAAGCTGGGACCCAGAGTTCAAGCCCAATTGCTTTGCAATGTAGATGCAGCCGCACTGGACTCGTGCTCTGAAAGGCCACCAAAGTAGCCCACTGGCCAACTTTCTTTCTCCTCTAGACAGTCAAGTTTGGTGGAGAGTCAAGTTTTCCAAGCCTGCATCATGAACAAAGGGCTAGAGCAGCCATATTTTGGGAGGGCACTTGGAAGTCTGGGATATAGAGGTTGGGCTTAGGCCCATATAATGCAGTGTAGATGCTGGAGCCCAAGTTGGGACCCAGGGTTCAACACTTCCTAACCTAGGTTACAAATGAGTGTACATGCTAAGGCCTTAGGTTAAAAAATCCAGGGTCTGCTAACTCGTGTTCTACTAACCCAAGGATTACATTGCAGTGTAGATATGAAAAGTTTAAACAGAAAATTAAGGGGAAATATCAACACAGCATGGAAAATATCAACACAGCATGAACGTGTGTTGAGCAGGTCATCAAGGAAACCATTTTAAAGCACTTGGAGCAGAGGAAGGTGATCACAAATGGTCAACATGGATTCACCAAGGGCAAGTCATGCCTGACCAATCTGATTGCCTTCTATGATGAGATAACTGGCTCTGTGGATATGGGGAAAGCAGTGGATGTGATATATCTTGACTTTAGCAAAGGTTTTGATACGGTCTCCCACAGTATTCTTGCCAGCAAGTTAAACAAGTATGGATTGGATGAATGGACTATAAGGTGGATAGAAAGATGGCTAGATTTTCGGGCTCAACGGGTAGTGATCAATGGCTCGATGTCTAGTTGGCAGCCGGTATCAAGCGGAGTGCCCCAGGGGTCGGTCCTGGGTCTTCATTAATGATCTGGATGATGGGATGGATTGCACCCTCAGCAAGTTCACGGATGACACTAAGCTGTGGGGAGAGGTAAATATGCTGGAGGGTAGGGATCGGGTCCAGAGTGACCTAGACAAATTGGAGGATTGGGCCAAAAGAAATCTGATGAGCTTCAACAAGGACAAGTGCAGAGTCCTGCACTTAGGATGGAAGAATCCCATGCACCGCTACAGGCTGGGGACTGACTGGCTAAGCAGCAGTTCTGCCGAAAAGGACCTGGGGATTACAGTGGATGAGAAACTGGATATGAGTCAGCAGCGTGCCCTTGTTGCTAAGAAGGCTAACAGCATATTGGCCTGCATTAGTAGGAGCCTTGCCAGAAGATCGAGGGAAGTGATTATTCCCCTCTATTCGGCACTAGTGAGGCTACATCTGGAGTATTGCATCCAATTTTGCCCCCCCCCCCCCACTACAGAAAGGATGTGGACAAATTGGAGAGAGTCCAGTGGAGGGCAATGAAAATTATTAGGGGGCTGGGGCATGTGACTTATGAGGAGAGGCTGAGGGAACTGGACTTGTTTAGTCTGCAGAAGAGAAGCGTGAGGGGGGATTTGATAGCAGCGTTCAGCTACGTGAAGGGGGGTTCCAAAGAGGATGGAGCTCAGCTGTTCTCAGTGGTGGCAGATGACAGAACAAGGAGCAATGGTCTGAAGTTGCAGTGCGGGAGGTCTAGGTTGGATATTAGGAAAAACTATTTCACCAGGAGGGTTGTGAAGCACTGGAATGGGTTACCTACGGAGGTGGTGCAATCTCCATCCTTAGAAGTTTTTAAGGCCCGGCTTGATTAATTATGAATTATTTATGATTTGCAGTCATGTAAGTATCTGCTGAATTATTTATTAAGCACCATCAGTGTACCTGTACAGGACATTCAAAGACAGTCTGAAAGATACACATAGAGAAAACAAGGAGAAGTGGGATACTCAGAGGAGGAAATACATTGGCTCAATAATTTTTTACTTATTATAATTATTAATTGCCTCTTGTAGCACTGTGGAAGAAGTCAGATTTTGAAAGAGGATAGTCCAGTAGAACTACTCAGATGAGTAATGCAATCAGGGCTTAGCACATAAGAATGGCCATACTGGGTCAGGCCAATGATCCATCTAGTCCAGTATCCTGTCTCTGATAGTGGCCAGTGCCAGATGTTTCACAGGGAAGGAATAGAACAGGGCAATTTCAAATGAGCCACCCCCTGTCATCCTGTCCCAGCTTCCAGCAATTGCAAGTTTAGGGACACCCAGAGCATGAGGTTGTGTCCCTGACCATTTTGGTTAATAGCTGTTGATGGAGCTATCCTCCATGAACTTATCTAATTCTTTTTTGGAACCCAGTTATACTTTTGGCCTTCACAACATCCCAGGGTAACAAGTTCCACAGGTAGACTGTGCGTTGTATGAAGAAATATTTTACTTTGTTTGTTTTAATCCTGCTGCCTATTAATTTCATTGGGTGACCCCAGTTTTTGTGTTATGTGAAGAGGTAAATAATACTTCCTTATTCACTTTCTCCACTCCATTCATGATTTTATAGACCTCCATCATATCCCCACTTAGTCATCTCTTTTCTAAGCTGAACAGTCCCAGTCTTTTTAATCTCTTCTCATATGAAATTTGTTTCATAACCCTAATCATTTTCATTGTCCTTTACTGCACCTTTTCCAATACTAATATATCTTTTTTGAGATGCAGTGATCAGCACTGTACTCAGTACACAAGGTGTGAGAGTACCATGGATATTTATATAGTGGCATTATGATATTTTTTGTTTTATTATCTATCCGTTTCCTAATGGTTTCTAACATTTTGTTAGCGGGGTTTTTTTGGCTGCTGCTTCACATTGAGCAGATGTTTCAGAGAACCATCCATGGTGACTCCAAGATCTCCTTCTTGACTGGTAACACCTGATCTAGACTCCATCATTTTGTATGTATAGTTTGGATTATTTTTTCCAATGTGCAGAAATTTGCACTTGGCAGATGAAATTCAACATTGTTATTTTGTTGCCCAGTCACCAAGTTTTGTGAGATTCCTCTGTAAGGCCAAAGCAGACTGCAAGGAGTTAACTATTTTGAATAATTTAGTATCATCAGCATGCTTTGCCACCTCAGTGTTCACCCCCTTTTCCAGATTACTAATGAATATGTTGAATAGCACAGGTCACAGTACAGACCCTTGGGACACCCCACTATTTACCTCTTTCCAGAATGAAAAATGACCATTTATTCCTACCCTTTCTTTCCTACCTTTTAACCAGTTACTGATCCAGGAGAGGACCTTCCTTCTTATTCCACAACAGCTTACTTTGTTTAAGAGCCTTTGGTGAGGGACCTTGTCAAAGACTTTCTGAAAATCCAAATACACTATATCAACTGGATCATCCTTGTCCACATGCTTGTTGACTCCCTCAAAGAATTCTAATTGATTGATGAGACAAGTTTTCCCTTTACAAACGCCATGTTGACAATTCATCACATATCAATGTGTCTGATAATTCTGTTCTTTATTACAGTTTCAAGCAATTTGCCTGATGCTGAAGTTAGGCTTACAGCCTATAATTGCCAGGATCACCTCTGGAGCCTTTTTTAAGAATCGGCATTAACCTCCAGTCTGGTACAGAGTCTGATTTAAGCAATAGCTGACATATCACAGTTAGTAGTTCTGCAGTTTCATATTTGAGTTCCTTCGGGACTCTTGGATGGAAACCATCTGGTCCTGGTGAGTTAGTACTGTTTAATTAATCAGTTTGTTCCAAAATCTCCTCTATTGACACCTCAATTTGGGACAGGTCCTCAGATTTATCACCTAAAAAGAATGGCTCAGATGTAGAGATCTCCCCCAAATCCTCCACAGTGAAGAGTGATGCTAAGGCCTGGTCTGCACCTACAGTTTACGTGGACCTAATTATGTCAGTGTACACACTATAGCCTTGTCCTGACAATGTAAGTGCCCTACTACACCGACAAAATAACTCCACCTCCACGAGTGGCGTAGGGCTTGCGTCAGTGTAGTTAGGGCAACGCAGTGTCTGTGTAGACACTGAGTTATTTACATCAGCTGTTGGCCCTGAAATTGTCAAGAAAGCCGGGCAGCTAGAGCCCAGCTGACCCGGCTTCCTGCTCCCAGCCGGGCTGCACCCACCTGGCTCCCAGCTTAGGGAACCCAGAAACCTGGGTGGCTGCCTCCCCCACCACTCCTGGCTCAGAAATCCTTTTGCTGCCAGTACTCAGAGCCCCAGGAATCTAGGTAAGCTCCTTGGGGGTTACACATGATTATTGGAAACTTTAGCACCACAAGCCTTAGATGCAATACATTTTCACTGTTGAACTATGGAGAATCACAGGTAAAAGGACAAAACCTTTGTATCACAACTTCCTCAGTTGTGCAAATGAGACTGACATTCAGATTCATTTTCTGGTTTATGTTCAAAAGGTAGCAGGAGCAGGCTGGGTAAGGCAACATTGCCCCATACAGCCCTCCTATTGACCCTCCTCCCCTGTGGATGCCTCCAGCCCCCTCTCCCAGCGCCAAGTGCACAGCATATAGGGAAAGAAGGGAAAGGACAAAGAGGGATCAGGGGCTATGCAGTGGTAGGGGATTCTGTCGTATACATGGTTTCACTGTTTGCAATTCTTCAGGCACTTTGGTTTTGTTGTTGTTGTTACCGTTCTGTTGTTCCCGGCGTGTTGGTGTGGTAATGGCAGCTGGCCTGCCAGGCAAAAGTTTAATGTTTATAAAATAATGCTTTTTTTTTTAATCAAGAAAGTTTATTGCTATCATTGCATCACATCATCCAATATGTATTTAAAATAATGAAGGTAAACACATGATCAAGGACAATTAGGAATTAGTATGCAAACACTATTCCTCAATACAGGTATCTACATCAATCCACACTTCAATCACTTCTTTACATCAATCCACACTGTGCGTCAACCCCCACACCATTTAATAAGTGGTTGTGTCCTTCATAAGAACATTGCATGGCAATCAACCCCTCATTTCTGCCCCAAGCAGTGAAACACCCCACAATCAATGAGTCTCATCCCCGCCGCCACACAAGCATATTCATAAAAATCCCTCTTCCATTGGACTATGCAAGTACGTGATGTGGGAGCACAAAGCAGCCCTGACTTCTACTGCCTGATGCATCCAGCTCCAGCCATGGTAGCTGCACTTTCTGGCTGAGTGTACTGATTCAATGATCCCTCGCTGCCAGGGGTTCATTCAGGGGGAAATGGCTCACCTCTGGCTTCACAAAGATTGTGAAGAGCACAGGAATGCAGGCAGCATTGCTGATACTGGCATTCCAATGGGTCTTTAAGCATCTCCAACAGGTTGAAATTGCCAAAAGCACATTCAGCAACCATTCTACACCTGCTGAAAGTGTAATTAAACCACCTTTTGCCAGAGTCTTTGAAATCAGGGTACAGTTTCATAAGCCAAGGCAAAAGGGGGCATGCAGGGTCCCCCAGAATAACAGTGGGGACAGTAACACCATTTATGACACTGTTTGGTGGGAATAGCATCCCAGTATGTCCAGGAATATAGATTCCCCAGTGGTGAAAAAATAACCCACACTGACGTTCATAAATTGCCCTCTGTGGTCCACAAGGGCCTGCATAACAAAGGAGTGGTACCCTTTGCAGATTATGTACTCATGTGCTCCTTGAGGAGGGCATCCTAGAGGCACATGAGTCCCAGCAATAGCCCAGGTGCAGTTAGGAAACTGCATTCTATCAAATCCAGCAATTACGCCCAGAATATCTTTTATGCCCATCACCATGAGATAAACCACACACCTGATTGCCTCAAACCTCCACCACCATTTTACCCACAATTGACTTTTCAGCACCAAAATGGTTGGTAACGGACCTGTAGCAATCTGGGATAGTCAGCTTCCAGATTGATATAGCAATCCGCTTCTAAACCGGCAGGGGTGACCTCCTGTATGTGTGTCTTTATGCGGGAGTGTCAGGACAAGCTGTTCAGAAAGCTTCAGAAATGTAGCTTTCTTCATATGAAAGTTCTGGACCCACTGCTAGTCATCCCAGGTCTGCATGACGAAGTGGCCCCACCTGTCGGTGCTTGTGGCCCTGCGCCAAGAGTGTCAGTCTATTTAGGGGGCATCAGCAGCTGTACTGGGTGTCATGAGCAGCATCAGCCAGTTCAAGTCTGGCATGTCTGTGTCCTCCCCCTTCTGCTCCATCCTAAGCTCTGTCAGATGTCTGTGGTGGGTCAGAAAACAACGCTGAAATGTCCACCGGCATTTCACGGAAGCTCTATCCATTTCCTGAGACAGGAGCGAAAGCAACAAGAGAAGTTCGTGAAAAGATGCCTCCTCCGTGTTGCTGGCTTCTGTAGCTGGGAGCACACAGACCAAAATGAGTGCTCAGCAGGCTCTGTTGGCAGGCTGTTCAAACTCCCTGTAACATGTAGGGTGGACAGTCAAGTTTTTCCACAGTGCACCATGGTCAAAGGGCTGGACTGGCCATATTCTGGAGGGCACTAAGGAGTCTGGGATATGGTTGGTTTGACTTGGGTCTCCGTGCTTCTATGTGGATGCCAGAGCCCTAGCTTCTGGCCTGGGTTAGAAAATTCTTAACGTAGGGTTAACAATCAGTGTAGACGCTCAAGCCTTCGGTTCTCTAATATACGATCAGCTGACTTGAGTTCCACCAATCCTAGGCTTGCATTGCAGTGTAGACATACCTTGTATCTCTTGCTCGGCCTGTGGCCTAATGTAAGCTAAAGCCAGTTACGCACTTCAGCTAAACAAATTTTTAGAGACAAACATTTCACTCTGAAAAGTGTAAATGGCACCTTCTTAGTCAACATAGTGGTTCTCTATGTGTTTCAGAATCCTCCCTGCTGGCATCAGTGGCAAAAATTAGCTGGATTCTGTTCTCTCTCATGCATCATCAACAGAATTGTACACTAAATTCCAATAATAGGGACAATCAGAGAGACTTGCCCCTACACAAGGTCCGTTAGCCTAGGGCAGTGTTTCTCAAACTGGGATCGCCGCTTGTGTAGGGAAAGCCCCTGGCGGGCCAGGCCGGTTTGTTTACCAGCCATGTCCGCATGTCCGGCTGATCACGGCTCCCACTGGCCGCAGTTCACTGCTCCAGGCCAATGGGGCTGCTGGAAGCGGCGCGGGCCGAGGGACGTACTGGCCGCCGCTTCCAGCAGCTCCCCTTGGCCTGGAGTAGCGAACTGCGGCCAGTGGGAGCCGCAATCAGACAAACCTGCGGACGCGGCAGGTAAACAAACTGGCCCAGCCCGCCAGGGGCTTTCCCTGCACAAGCGGTGTCCCAAGTTTGGGAACCACTGGCCTAGGGGAAAGTGCACTTAACTACAACCCAAGAGTTCTAATCCCAACTCCTCTTAATCTTTTTGGGTACTTCACAATCATGATTAACTCAAGCTCTTATCCCTACCTCAGAAGAAGCAAATATCATTCAACAGATAAGGTAACTTAGGTCACATCTACATGACAGCAGCACAGCTACGGCGCCATAGTTCTGCTGCAGTAGCACTATAGTGTAAATGCATCCTACAGTGACAGGGAGGGGTTTGTCTGTCTCTGTAGGTAAGTGGCGGTAGCTAGGTCGAGACAAACATTCTTCCGTCAGACTAGCCACGTCTACACTGGGGGTTAGGTTGGCATAGCTACAGCACTCGGGGTGTGAATTTTTAACACCCCTGAGCATTGTATCTATGTCAACCTAACTTTTAAGCATAAACCAAGCCTGAGAGGTTGGACAAGTTAACTGTAGGTGGAGTTGGAAATAGAACTAAAGTTGCTAATACGATAGACCCGGGTCTCATCCGTTTTGCCAAATGGACTTTTAGATGAAAAAGGCCAAATTAAGTTCTTGTCTAACCCATGCTGACCCTGTGTCTTTGTCTGCTTCTAATGGCTAAAGCCCACATTTTCAAAGGCTGTGGGTGCCTAAAGCTGTAGATGGGGGCTAGGATTTACAAAAGCACCTAAACAGGTTAGGTGCCTAACTCCCATTGTATGCTCTAGGAATTATTTTGGGGAAGTTCTATGGAAGTGCTGTAATTTCCTGTGTTATGCAGGAGTTCAGACTACATGATCATAATGATCCCTTCTGGCCTTTGAATCTATGAAAATATACACCACATATAGAGGTTTAGAAATATGCTACTATCTCCATGCAATGTGCCTTGGGCCAGATTTTAAAGTAATTTAGGTGCCTAGTGGGATTTTCAAAAACACCTAAACACCTAGCCTCACTGAAATCAATGGGAGTTAGGCACCATCTGCATCTTTAAGTGCCTACATACCTTTACAAATCTGGCCCCCTGTCCTTTAGCTCACGTGGTAAAAACTCATGTTTCTGGGTCCAGAGATCCCAGGTTTTATCCCTGTAGATAACCCAAACAGGGTTGTGGTTATCCTTGGCTCTGACTGTCTCTAACCATGAGACCGTGATCTGCTCCAAGAGCCAAGAACAGAACACAGGAATCCATCATTCCAGTGCTAGCTCACGAAGGGCTCTGTCAGCCAGTGACAATGTATAGGCTTTGCCTGACTGTGTGAACTCCCTCTGGGAAGCTCTCCCACAGACCAGGGTTCAGCCATGCTGGCTGGGCAGTGAGTGTGTGAAGCTTGGCCGACTGCGCCTCTGTAGATAAAAAAAAAACCTCATTCGCCAATGCTGCATGAGGACTAAATTCACCCAATTTGTTTACAGCCAGTTATATGCAGATCATGAAAATTAGTATATTGAATAGTTTGCATAAAATGTCATACATGGAGCTGCACCAAACTTGTTAGCCAAACTTAACCATTGATAATTGTAATCTTGGAACTGCTGCTAGCCTGTTTACAAATAATTTAAGGATCCAGCAGAAACAGAGCTATCTAGAGAATTAGATGTTACTCCATAGGCTAAAAGATTAAACATCTCAAAGTGTAGCACCTAGGCGAGGCTGAAGTTCTGTGGGAGCTAGTATGTTCCTGCTGTCTGGAAGTGCTTTTGGCAGAAAAAGAACAAACTTGTTCATCTGGGTCTGCAGGTGGATCTGATTAAATCTGGGTGTGGTCTGAAATATGGCTTTGTCTGAAAATAACAGAAGCCTTGCATGCAGTAGGGCAGTGGATCTCAACCTTTTCCCTACCACACCCTCACGTTATAGTAGCAAAAGGGTTCAAGAGACTCCTCCCATCTAGCCCTTGAAAAAGGGAGGATGGTCGTCACCCCCTCTCAGCCCGTAGGTAACTGCAACTAGTACAGAACACCATAACACGTCCTCTCAGCAACAGAGTCCATTGTGAGCACATCATCCTTGTCACTGTTCAAGGCAACTGCACCTGTATTCCCGCTCCGTGGAGAAGGTGGTGGTGCCTTGCTTATAAGGTTTAGCCCCATTGTTAGGGTATTCAGTTGGGAAGTGGGAGACCCCAGTCCAATTCTCCCCTCCTTCCCTTCCCGCACCCTATCTCATCTGATATGGAGAAGCGAGTCTCACTTCAATCTCCCACATTGCAGGAGACTGCCCTACCCACTGCATGGGACATTCCAATAAGGGTCTCTCTCAATCTCTCCTTCTGAAGCTGTTCTACTGTGAATAAATAATTAAATAGGATGAGAGAGAAAAGAAAAGAAACCACACATAGATTAACATAATTTGTTGAGGAAGAATCAACATGGTTTTAGTAAAGGGAAATCATGCCTCACCAATTTACTAGAATTCTTTGAGGCGGTCAACAAGCATGTGGACCAAGGGGATCCAGTGAATATAGTGTACTTCGATTTTCAGAAAGCCTTTGACAACATCCCTCACCAAAGGCTCTTATGCAAAGTAAGCTGCCATGGCATAAGAGGGAAGGTTCTCTCATGGTTAAAAGATAGGAAACAAAGGGTAAATATAAATGGTCAGTTTTCAGAATGGAGAGAGGAAATAGTGGTGTCCCCCAGGAGTCTGTTCTGGGACCAGTCCTATTCAACATATTCATAAATGATCTGGAAAAAGGGGTAAACAGTGAGGTGGCAAAATTTGCAGATGATACAAAATTACTAAAGATATTTAAGACTCAGGCAGACTGCAAAGAGCTACAAAAGGATCTCTCAAAACTGGGTGACTGGTCAACAAAATGGCAGATGAAATTTAATGTTGATAAATTCAAAGTAATGCACATTGGAAAGCCTAATCCCAACTATACATATACAATGATGGGGTATAAATTAGCTGTTACCACTCAAGAAAAAGATCTTGGAGTCATTGTGGATAGTTCTCTGAAAACATCCACTCAATGTGCAGCGGCAGTCAAAAAAGCTAACAGAATGCTGGGAATAATTAAGAAAGGGATAGATAATAGGACAGAAAATATAATGTGGCCTCTCTATAAATCCATGGTATGCCCACATCTTGAATACCGTGTGCAGATGTGGTCGCCCGATCTCAAAAAAGATATATTGGAATTGGAAAAGGTTCAGAAAAGGGCAACAAAAACTATTAGGGGTATGAAACGGCTTCCGCATGAGGAGAGATTAATAAGACTGGGACTTTTCAGCTTGGAAAAAGAGACAACTAAGGGGAGATTGATATGATTGAGGTCTATAAAATCATGACTGGTGTAGAGAAAGTAGATAAGGAAGTGTTGTTACTACTTCTCATAACACAAGAACTAGGGGTCACCAAATAAAATTAATAGGCAGCAGGTTTAAAACAAATAAAAGGAAGTATTTCTTCACACAACGCACAGTCAGCCTGTGGAACTCCTTGCCAGAGGATGTTGTGAAGGCCAAGACCATAACAGGGTTCAAAAAAGAGCTAGATAAATTCATGGAGGATAGGTCCCTCAATGGCTATTAGCCAGGATGGGCAGGATTGGTGTCCCTAGCCTCTGTTTGCCAGAAATTGGAAATGAGCGACAGGGGATGGATCACTTGATGATTACCTGTTCTGTTCATTCCCTCTGGGGCATCTGGCACTGGCCATTGTCAGAAGACAGGATACTGGGCTAGATGGACCTTTGGTCTGACCGAGAAGGGCCATTCTTATGTTATGTTATGTTCTTATGACAGGTGTCTGTCACATTGTTTAAAGCACTACTGGAAGGTGCTCAGATACTACAGTGATGAAGGGGGTACAAGACCCCACAGAGAGTAGAAAAGCCTTCTCTCTTGCTAGTCAAGTTCATAACTATTTCTGTAATTTCCTAATTCCTGCTGGTCTAGAAATGCTATTGGAACATAGAGCTTTGTGCGGTATTTCAGGTCATGTTTTTCTGCCAAAATCTTGAAATGTAGAGAGTTGGGTAAATGATGATAGGAGGAAAGTTGGTAATCAAACTTTTTCCAGGTCCCCTGACCTCTTCTAAAAAAAAGTTTTCTTTGATTATGGACAGACATTCAGCTTGGCTCATATGTTATCCAGGTTCGTTCATTTCTACCTAGTTTTCGGTGAGCCCCTGTTGAAGAAAAGTAAGCAGGATTTCTTGTGTCTTTTTACAACCTGAGAAGGCATCCTTAGGAGACCCATTTGTCAGCATTTGATTAATGATGTGGATTGGAACTGAAAGCTCATACCACTAATTTCACAATAATTTCATACAGAAAGACACTGTGGGGAGCGATGAATTTACTTTCTAAAAGCTGTTTTTATATAAATACAATCCATTCCAAATTGATTATATCATAATAGTGATATAATTTGCTAATAAAAAGGTGAATGATTTAAAATTATTACTGATCTACTATAAAGAAGACTGGAAGTTTTAATGAGTTGCTCCTGTAAAATAGTTTATGATTTCTCCACCTGTATATTTGTGAATAAAGCATTGTTGCAATGTCTCCTGGCTGTACTGTGAAAATCTGATCAATGACATATATTTTTAGCTGATGTTTCGCTTGCATTCAAAGATGCTGTTCTTTCTAGATAAATCAATAAATAGGGCATGTTCTACTGATCTCTAAGTAATTTTTCATCAAAGAAAAGCAGGAGGAAAAATGCACAAATATTTGTTTTCTGCCTTTAGCAACACTGCAAAGACAAGTTAAGCAGAGAGATCTTCAATGTAGACAAGGCCTGACCTGCCCTTACATCTCTAATGCTGCTCCCTCCAGCCCTAAACTGATCAGGTTGAGGAGGAGTCATTGGCAAATAATAACTAAGCCATAAAAAAAAATGGAGGAGTCCATAGCATAGAGTGATACCAGAAGGAGAATAGTAAGCTTGTCAGTGATGGGGAGCAAAGAAGAGGGGGAATTAAGGGAGAGAGGAAGAAAGAGGGTGGTATTTAGAGGAGAGAAGGGCAGAAAAGAAAAGTTAATGAGAGCTGCAATTCACACTGAAAAAGATGGCGGGGAAAGGAACAGGCACTGTTCATATAGAAGCAAGAAAAAATGTCAACCAAACAAAGAGAAAGGAACAATCACATAGAACACTGAATAAGATTTGTACCAAAGAACAAAAAAAAATGCACAACACATACAATATCCCTGTGATAGGGTCTTCTGTGGCCAGGCAGCCTAATGGCTAGATCACTGGTCTTTGTGTCTGTAAGGCCAGAAAGGGTAGTAGGGGGACCTAGACCCTCCCTCTCTACCAGGTCCCAACTGTGTATATCAACCCCAAAACAGGGGAGATGGGGTCTCCCTCCCGGCAGGGAGTCAAGATCTACTTCCCTGGGCTGCTTCCTACCAGACTCTTCAGTTTGGGGCATGGCCCTGCTAGTCCAGTTGCCCCGACTGCTGGGGCTTATTTGCAGCCTCCCCTTGGCAGGGGGAGCCCTTACTTTCCTCAAGTGGCTGCGCTGGCTGGCAGGCCGCTGCTCCCTCACAATCCCATATCAAGAGACAGGATTCTGCAATTGTATTGGAATTTGGGACTACCTGTCTGTAAATTTGAGGTGGACATGATTCTCTATTTTTCTGTGTATGGGGAATCAAGAAATCCACTAGGTTTTGTGGTTTCCCTTTGTGTGCACATCTGACAGAGAATGTACAAAGTCATTGGAGGCCCAAAGGTTTCAGTGCGCTTTTAGTGGTAATTTGAGCTCTATTAATCCGTTGTGATTGGTCACTTACATCACATGGTGAACTCTGAACTCTGATCAGAAGAGCATATACTCATTTTTGGTATGAATACTTGCCCGTGAGACTCTGTTTCACTGATACAAATGTTCACAGAGAGCAAATTTCGATCACTTGAATATTTGCAGAAAGCATACACAAAATAGGTGGAAACGTGGCTGAAATAAATTCATTTCAAAATTTCTATCAATAGTATCAGAATTTGTTTGCATTATTTTACCAGCTCTGTCTTATGCAGATGGGAGACATTAGAATTCAGTAACAGATAATGAAATAACATATTGGTGTTGATTTGGGGGCGGGGGAAGTCAGTGGATTGCAACTTTCATCTCTTGGTGTTAAGAGCCACTCTGCCATCTTCTGTTTGATTCCTTTTGTTCTTGTGCTTGGTCATGGTTTTTCTTATTACTTTTCTTCACTGCATATGAACAAGTTCAATTTTCTTCATTGCCTATCATGGCAATATCTACAAAGGTAGTTTGTGTTTAAGTCTCTGACATTTTCTGCCGTAAAAAATCTCCAGTTCTGGTACTAATCTTAAGAACACGTCAGAATTCAGGAGAGTCAAGTGAATTAAACATATCATAAATCTTTCTATCTTGCTTATGTGTTTCTAGCCATCTACTTGCCTGGCACATAGCTCTCAACCTGCCAATCCCTGAGGGACATAAAAATTTATTCATGCAGAAAAAAAACTTGAAATGTTGTGGGAATCATTCTTTTTATAGCCTCAGTTTCATTATTCTTTTTTTCTCATGTAGGTAATTTTCAACAGTAAGAGAGGAAGACACCAAATTTGTGTGGGACATAGGTAGCTTTGGGATTAAAGGACTGGCACTCCTCAAAATGCGGGGTGCTTTTGAATTATGCTTTGGTATCTTCTTGTTTAGAAGCCCCACATCTAATTATGCTCCCTGTAGCAGCCAAATTGTATACAGTTCAATTCTGTAACCAATACAGCCACTCCACAGTTGGAACTCTATTGATTTCAATAAGATTGACAGGTTAAAGGTTAAAGAATATTTAGATAAGGTAGATGAATTCAAGTTGGCAGGGCCTGACGAAATTCATCCTAGAGTACTTCAGGAATTAGCTAGAGCAATCTTGGAACCACTAACATTTATCTTCAGAATATGGGAAGGACAGGAGAGGTCCCAGAGGACTAGAGATGGGCAAACATAGTACCTGTCTTTGAAAAGGGGAACACAGAGGACCTGGGGAATTATAGCCTAGTCAGTCTAATTTCGATACCTGGAAAGATACTGGAACAAATTATTAAACAATCAGTTTATAAGTACCTAGCAGATAATAGGGTTATAATGAATAGCCAGCTGGAATTTGTCAAGAATAAATTATACCAAACTAACCAAATTTCCTTCATTGACAGGATTACTGGCCTAATGGATAGGGGGGTAAGAAGTAGACGATATATCTTGGTTTTAGTAAGGCTTTTGACACTGTCCCACGTGATGTTCTCATAAGTAAACTAGGGAAACGTGGTCTAGATTAAATTACTTTAAGGTGGGTTCATAACTGGTTGAAAGACCACACTCAAAGGGCAGTTATCAATAGTTCCCTGTGAAACTGGAAGGGCGTATTTGGTAGGGCCCACCAGGGGTCAGTCCTGAGTCCAGTACTATTCAATATTTTCATTAATGACTTGGACAATGGAGTGAAGAATATGCTTTTAAAATGTGCAGGTGACACCAAGCTTGGAAGGATTGCAAGCATGTTAGAGAACAGAATTAGAATTCAAAATGACCTTGACAAATTGGAGAATTGGTCTGAAATAAAAAAGATGAATTTCAATAAAGACAAGTGCAAAGAACTACAACTACAAAATGGGAAATAATTAGCTAGGTGTAGTACTGCTGAAAAGGATCTGAGGGTTGTAATAGATCACAAATTAAATAATGTGATGCAGTTATGAAAAAGGCTAATACCATTCTGGGGTGTATTAACAAGAGTGTCGTACGTAGGACATCCTGTACATGGGAAGTAATTGTCCCGCTCAATTCTGCACTGGTGAGGCCTCAGCTGGAGTACTGCATCCAATTCTTGGTGCCACACTTTAAGAAAAATGTGGTCAAATTGGAAAGTGTCCAGATGAGAGCAACAAAAACAATAACAGGTTCAGAAAACCTGACCTATAAGGAAAGGTTTAAAAAACTGGGTGTGTTTAATCTGTGAAAAGAAGACTGATGGGGGACCTGATGACAGTCTTCAAATATGTTAAGGGCTGTTATAAAGAGGCAGGTAATCAATTGTTCTCCTTGTCCACTGAAGATAGGACAAGAAGTAATCAGCTTAGTTTGCAGCAAGGGAGATTTAGGTTAGACCAGGGGTCGGCAACCTTTCAGAAGTGGTGTGCCAAGTCTTCATTTATTCACTCTAATTTAAGGTTTCGTGTGCCAGTAATACATTTTAACATTTTTAGAAGGTCTCTTTCTATAAGTCTATAATATATAACTAAACTATTGTATGTAAAGTAAATAAGGTTTTTAAAATGTTTAAGAAGCTTCAGTTAAAATTAAATTAAAATGCAGAGCCCCCCAGACCGGTGGCCAGGACCTGGGCAGTGTGAGTGCCACTGAAAATCAGCTCATGTGCCACGTTCGGCACGCGTGCCATAGGTTGCCTACCCCTGGATTAGACATTAGGAAAACTTTTCTAACTATAAAGGTAGTTAAGCATTGGAATAGGCTTCCAAGGGAGGTTGTGGAATCTCCATCACTGGAGGTTTTTAAGAACAGGTTGGACAAACACCTGTCAGGGATGGTCTAGGTTTACTTGGTCCAGTCTCAGCACAGGGAGCTGGACCTGATGACCTCTTGAGGTCCCTCCCAGATCTACATTTCTCTGATTCTAAGATTTCTGTACATGGAGCAGCTATATCATGACGATGCAACTACTGCATGAAGCTAGATGGTATCTGGTATTGTTATATTTCCATCCTAATGTTGGTGCTTTACTTCATTCATTGTGTTCTTTATAAACAATATAGTGTGTCCTTTCTATCGCACCAGCCTTTGATTACGCATTTGTTTGCTTCATAGCCAAATGTACGTTATGTCGAAGGTATTTATAGTGTGATATTTGGTGGAAACAACAGCAAAAATGCGAAACCTCCAACTGGTCTATTTGCACGGAAGGATTACTATAAAAAGGTAACCTAGACTTTTACTGTTTTGTTAGGCTATTTGTCTCTTGTATGTGGTGGTATGTCTTACATACCAACAATGGGGCACTGGTAATTAACTGAAAATGAGTCTGTATTAATTTAGATTGCATTGAAACATAATTGGGGTTATTTAGATGGAAGAAATTAGATACTAGTGACTCTTTATGAAATATACATGAAGGGTCTGATTCCTTTCAAAAATAGTTAAATATTTATAATTCCCTTTTGTGAAAGGATTTTCATGCTGGGCTCATGCTGGGTTTGATACTCCCAATGCACAAGATGGGAAGTATGAAAGTCCAGCACCGTGGAGCGTCTGGGGAGATGATGTACTGCACTTTTTGATCTGGCAAAGAGGAGCTACCATCCTTATTATTCATAAAACCAGAAGAGCGACATGGTTTGAATCTTCCATATTTCAATCTTCAGCCTGATTATTCTCCCTATCCCTGATTTTATATAGTACCTAATGGCTTGGAGAAATGGCTCGAGAACAATTTACCCATCTCCATATAAAGATAACCATGACTCCTTCCAAAGGCAGCAATCAAAACATACTTGCAGTAATTCCTATAATAATATGCTGTGTTTGTGTATCTGGATAACACTGTCCTCTAAGGGATGGAACGTCAGAGATCCTTCAAGTATGTTATATTGCCCTCTGCCAAATGCAGCCTGATGATGTTAATAACAGTTGGCACTTGGAGAGAGCTTTATGTTGTCAAAGCTCTGTGCATACATTAACTAATTGCCACAACACATCTGAAGGGTAGATAACTATTACCCCCATTTTACATTGAAAGGGAAACTGAGGCAGGAAGTGATCTGCTTTCACTGTTCTCCCTGCTAGTTGCAGACCTTGGCCATTTTTGCAAAGGCCTTTTTTGCAGGCCCTCCTCCAAGCATGACCACTGTGAGCACATCACTATGCACGTGGGTGAAACAGATGATTCCTTAGGACATACTCCGAATTAACAGATTCATTTATATAAAAAGTGTGTGCTCCCACAAGCCCCTTGGGCCAGGGTCTATGCATTGTTGCCAACATATTTTTTTTAATGTTTTGCATGGGACAATTAGTCAGATAAGTGGGTGGCCTATACATCTCCATCCAGGTGGCTTGTGCATGTATTCTGGTGAATTTGGAGACTCATTGCAGATGTGTCTACCCTGCAATCCAAGATGCAATTGCAACTCGGGTAAACAAACCCATGCTAGCTTTACCTGCATTACCACATCTAAAAACAGCAGTGTAGCTGCTGTGGCAGAGGCTTCAGTAGGTAGCCAGGATCCCAGCAAGCTTGGCCAGCCTCTGCTAAGACCCTTGTCACTACATCTCCACCGCTGTTTTTAGGCATGCTAGCACAGGTATGTCTACCCAAACTGCAATCACACCTTGGATTATAGTGTGTACATAGCCTTAGATGCCAACACTTTATTACATTAACTATTTTAATTACAATCCCTTTAATTACCATTTAATTACTTTAATTAACAACATTTCAAGATCTCTGGAACAGGGACTGTCTTCTTTGTTATTTATCTGACAACAATGGGGCACTGATCTGTGTTTAAGGTTCCTAGGCACTACAATAATTATATATATAAAACTAGTCATCCCCACTGGTAGCTAAGTAGACCTATGGAATAAGCAGTACATGGCTTGATTAATGCCAGAGAAGGCATCAGCATTAATCTGGGATTGGAATGCAGAAATCCCTTTCTATTGGGTCAGTACTTAAACCACTAGACTATGCTCCATCTCATACTATTCACGGCTAGAGTTTGCAATCATTGCTCAGTAGAGGAGCAAGCAGTTGGCTTGGAGGGAGTCTGAAGTGGCTTTAGTGCTATTAGTGGTAGCCACTACTTTCACCTGGAGCACCAAACTGCGTTTGGATCCTCCTTCAATCTGAAGGTCCTTTTGCCTTGCGTTTCTTGGATGCCAAAGGCCCATCCTGGGTGGCTGAGATGGAGGCATGGAAAAATCAAGGACAAACTTTCAACCCTAGCACTACCCTTGAACATGTAAATCAATCTTCACAAAAAGAAAGGTGACATCAGTCCTAATATTTCCAGCTCTTCCAAACAGAAGTTGTCAGCTGCCGTCTTCATGGACAGACCCCAACACACAGGTGAGGCCCTTCCATGTTATCAGATGAAGTAGCAGGAGATTCCTTTGCTCTAAAACTTGTTCCTTGTTAGAAGGAATGTTTTCACTGAATATCATGTGCCAAGAGCTACTTGACCCACAACTCGTCTGTAGTAAGCTGAGCTGTGCAAAACTCAGCAATTTTTCTTGTCAGGGGCTGCCGCAAACAGTTCCCTACGTTTCATTCAGGAAAGGTTCACTCCCATCCCCAGAACTTTGCTTCAAGATTTGGGTAGGAAGGAACCTAAAATCTCAAAGCAAAAAGTAATGAAAACCAGCAAACTGAACAAACGGATTGTTATAATGTTGCTGAGATGTAATGGTGTTGTAAATGGTGCGATAGGGTGTCTAGAGCCTTGGATAGATGTCTGTTTAGTTATTGAAATCAAAATAAATAAAATTAATATGTAACCAGAAGCCAGGTATAGCATGGACATCAGTAGTGCCAGCTTCCCCCCAAACTGTCCTGCCAATGCGCTTACACCTACAGGAACCACCTCTAAGGTGAGTTTCACTCTCATTCCTGCTGAACCCCTACACAATTATGAATTTTACATAAATAATGGGAAAATACAAAACAGGGAGCCAGTTTGGAAAGATTTGTGCAAACTGGCAAACTCTGAGTTGAGTTTTGAGTTCCTAATAAGAGCTGAAATCGGGTGAGTTTGGTGTGGGTCTGGGGTTTTTGTTACTGTTTTCCCACCATTTTGGTAACAAGTAAAACTTTGAGTTGAGTTATCTACTAAGTGAGTATCTGTTGTGTAAGTTTGAAGTTATTCCAGAAGCTATGTGCCCAATATGGAGTGTAATCAGATTGAACTCATTAGAGTGTAGCCGAATTTTCATGGCAATCACTCAGGAGCAATATCCAATCCTGAGATTCCAATTGCACATCACTTTTAATCCATCAGTATGACAAGCTTGTTATAGCCTGAGTTACAGCAATCCCAAGGACTGCCGCCTAGCTCCTTTGACAAACCTTTGAAAATTCTCTTTATCTCTCTATGTAATTTTGTTAAACACAATCAAACGTCCAGTGTTGTCTTTACTCGGTACTTTAACAACATCCTGGTTTTGCCGCAGGTTTTCCTGGCAAGGAACCAATATGTAGATGCAATACAATGTAGCATTCTGCCACAGGCTAACAAAGGAATAAAGAGGAAGGTGAAGTAAACACATGGTGGTGGTGATTACCTTTAAAAATGTTTTTCATGTTAATCAGGGTGCCAGACTGAACATCTAGGAGCCTGGAGCCTTCTATGTATAAGATCGGACACTGGTACTGTGCTCAACATGAGGCTACCCATTAAAACCATTTAGGATATGTCTACACTACAATTACACACCTGTGGCTGGCCCATGTCAGCTGACTTGGGCTTGCAGGGCTCAGGCTGCAGGATGGTAAAATTGCAGTGTGGACATTTGGGCTCGGGCTGGCACCTGGGCTCTGGGACCCTCCCGCCTCATGGGGGCGCAGAGCTCGAGCTCCAGCCTGAGCCCAAATGCCTACACTGCAAATTTACAGGCCTGAGCCCTGCAAGCCCAAGTCAGCAGACATGGGCCAGCCGCAGGTGTTTAATTGCAGTGTAGACATACCCTTAGAGACTGAAGCCGTTACAGCCTGCAGTGTTAGGGCGCCTAGAGCCTCATCGAGGTGTCTTTTTAATTATTATTTAAATCAAAATAAATATCTGTCCAGAAACCAGCCATTGCATGGACATCAGCATAGAGATAAGCTTCCCCCAAAACTGCCCTGCCAATACACTTAAGCCTGCAGGCACCACCCATAGGTCTCCATGCCCATTCCATCCTTTCCTTCTGGGCTGGGGCTGCCAACAAGGGTTGCAATTAGTGCCAGTAGTGAGGGTGGTTCTGAGATGTGGGCAAGGAGACAGAGATTGCTGAAGATCCTGTATGGAATTCCTGAGCAGTCTGTCCTGTATTTAGTCAACTTGCCAAAGTAACAAATGTATTTATTTTATTCAAATTGAAAATAATCATATGACACCTATCTAAGGCTCTAGCCTCATTAACAGCATAATATAGCCCTGCGGGCATTAAATAATCATTTCAGCAAGAACTCCTTTCTACCCCTTTGTTATTATGAGAAACGGACCCTCAGCCCTCTCCAATCCCCCTATCATGAAATAACTGTTTCTCAAAGGAAGGGGATTGTTAATGTGAAGAGCTGGCACTATCCCTAAAATGTGTTTGTGTGCATATGTGCAGTACACTTGTTAAAAAAGTAGGGGAAGGTCTGATAGATGACGGAGTTGGAAATGATCATGCTACCCGTAGTCTCATTTTTAAGATTGTGCAGCTTTTCTTTTTGCTGCAGTCTGAAAAAGGAAGACGGGATGGGGTGGAGTGTCACCACTAGCCGAATTTTTGTTTCCCTTTCTCTTTATTTTAGATCTCAAACGATCATATTTTAACTCTATAATTTTTTCCACATAAAATTAACACAATTTAAAAAAAAAAAAACATGGACAGCCATAATCTCTGGCTCCTGCTCTCACCATGAGCTAGAAGGGCATGTCTATGCATCAAAAAGAAAAATCTCCAAGTTCTAGCAGGAATGAACTTTACACAGCTTTCTAATAAACAGCATCAACAGCACTCCATTAGGAATGGTCTCAGCAAGGGCCAAAACCTAGGAGTACATTCAGTTAAGGGTTGATGAATAAATAAATAAACATGTTGATCTAAGATTCCATTAACGGCTCTACTACCAGCTCAGCAGGGGACGAATCACTCACAGTTTTATCAGATTCTTAGACTGTATAAAGTCCACCAGCTGGTCTGGATTGGAAAACAAATCTGAGTTATGCTAATTAGCCCCCTGCATGGCAGAGGGAGAGGAGTCTGAAATTTGCCTGAAGATGTTAAAAGTCAGGAAGTGTAATTATTGTACCTATTATAATTTGTATTAATATAGCCTTGCACACCCCCACTGAGCACAAGGCCCAATTGTGCTTGGTGCTGCATATACACGTAGAAAGAGTCAGTGCTTAATCCAAGGAGTTTACAGCCCAAATAGGCAAGACAGACACAGGAAGGATTTATGTTTCTGTCCTCAAAGATGGGGAACTGAAGCACAGAGAGATTAGGTGACTTATCCAAGGCCTCACAGGATGTCTGTGTTAAGGTCTGGAAATGAACCTAGATTTCTTAGAGTACAGCTGGGGAAATAATGGATTTTTCAGTTTTCTAGCAAGTTGAAAAATAGGGGGGGGAATTGTTTCAGGTCACCCAAGAATTCTGAAGGAACTCAAATATGAAATTGCAGGACTAGATCCAGCCACTGAAATCAACCTCTGTATCAGATTATTGGAAAGTAGTTAATGTAACACCAATTTTTCAAAAGGGCTCCAAAGGCGATTCTGTCAATTACAGGCTGGTAAGCCTAACTTCAGTACTAGGCAAGTTGGTAGAATCTATTGTCAAGAATGGAATTAGCAGACACATAGATAAACATGATTTGTTGGGAAAGAGTCAACATGGCTTTGTAAAGGGAAGTCATGCCTCACCAATCTATTAGAATTCTTTGAGGAAGTCAACAAGCATGTAGATGAGGGTGCTCCAGTCGATCTAGTGTACTAGGATTTTTCAGAAAGCCTTGACAAGGTCCCTCACCAAAGGTGCTTAAGGAAACTAAGGGCAGGTCTACACTTACTTCCTGGTCCGGCCGTAAACAATCGATCTTCTGGGATCGATTTATCACGTCTTGTCTAGATGCGATAAATCGATCCCGGAAGTGCTCGCCATCGACGCCGGTACTCCAGCTCGGCGAGAGGAGTACGCGGCATTGACGGGGGAGCCTGCCTGCCGCGTCTGGACCCGCGGTAAGTTCGAACTAAGGTACTTCGAATTCAGCTACATTATTAACGTAGCTGAATTTGCGTACCTTAGTTCGAAGTGGGGGGTTAGTGTGGACCAGGCCTAAGTAGCCAAGCGACAAGAGGGAAGGGCCTCTCATGGATCAGTAACTGGTTAAAAGACAGGAAACAAAGGGTAGGAATAAATGGTCAATTTTCACAATGGAGATAAGTGAACAGTGGAATCTCTCGAAGATCTGCTCAACATATTAATTAATGATCTGGAAAAGGGGTTGAACAGTGAAATGACAAAGGTTGCCGATGATAGAAAATTATTCAAGAAAGTTAAGTCAAAAGCTGACTGTGAAGAGTTACAAAGAGATCTCACTAAACTGGGTGACTGGGCAACAAAATGGCAGATAAAATTCAACATTCATAAATGCAAAATAATGCACATTAGAGAAAATAATCCCAACTGTACATATACAATGACAGTTTTAAATTACCTCCCAAGAAAGAGATCTTGGAATCACTGTGGATAGTTCTCTGAAAATTTCCACTCAATGCACAGCAGCAGCTAACAGAATGCTAGGAACTATTGGAAAAGGGATAGAAAATAAGACAGAAAATATTGTAAATCCATTGTGCGCCCACACCTTGAATACTGTGTCCAGTTCTGATCACCCCATCTCAAAAAGGATATAGTGTAACGGGAAAAGCTTCCGAGAAGGGCAACAAAGATGATCAAGGGTATGGAATGGCTTCCATATGAGGAGAGACTAAAAAGATTAGGGCTGCTGTGCTTAGAAAAGAGACAGCTAAGGGGGGATATGATAGAGGTCTATAAAATCATGAATTGGTGGAAAAAGTGAATAAACACAATACAAAAACCAGGAGTCACCCAATGAAATTAATAGACTGCATGGTTTCTGATCAAAAAAATTCGGCAAAACCTACACAAATTTGCAAAATATTTCAATGTAGCCAAATTTGCATTTTTTGCCAAAAGAGTTTCAGCCAAAATATTTTGCCTAGCTACACTCCTGAGTCCCAACTCAATGCCATACCCATAAGATCAGCCTTCCTTGAGTGTAAAATGGATTAAGGAATGTCCAGGAAAACAACAAAAACAACAGGAGTACTTGTGGCACCTTAGAGACTAACAAATTTATTAGAGCATAAGCTTTCGTGGGCTACAACCCACTTCTTCGGATGCATATAGAGTGAAACATATATTGAGGAGATATATATACACACATACAGAGAGCATGAACAGGTGGGAGTTGTCTTACCAAGTCTGAGAGGCCAATTAAGTAAGAGAAAAAAAACTTTTGAAGTGATAATCAAGATAGCCCAGTACAGACAGTTTGATAAGAAGCAAGTGTGAGAATACTTACAAGGGGAGATAGATTCAATGTTTGTAATGGCTCAGCCATTCCCAATCCCTATTTAGCCCTGAGTTGATTGCACGGCTACTACTCTGAAACAGGAAAACAACAACACTCTTCTCCCAATAAAGATCATGTAGGTGCATCAAGCTTGTGTGGGCAGGGCCAAACACTTCCCTACCTAGCTTTGAAGTGTTTCCTACAAGTACTTTTTCGAAGTTTTGTCCCAACAACACAAGCCTCACAACCTTGTTCCTGGGATCAGTTTTCAAGAACTGATCCTGAAAAGCATGTTTTCACATGCCTCGAATTGTAGCCTTGGACAGGGACTTGTTTTCCTCGTCTGTAAAATGAAGACAATATGTACTTGCCTTCAGCAGTGTAAGGACTATTGTTTGTAACTCATGCCCTGGGAATACATGATGGTGTGGCAGAGACATGGGAGATGTGTCAATCACAGACATATCTGAGAGCAGCCAAACTACCACTGTAAAGCTAGTTTGTCTCTCAAATTATTTTAAGTGCCAGCACGGGGAGGGTAAGAGCCCTCATGACCTCTAGAAACGATTACATCTCTTGCTGAGAAGCCATTGCTGCGGTCTTTTTGATGTGTTGTTGCAGCAATGCTGCTAAGATCCTCTTCTCTGTTATCCTTTTATGGAGCACATGGTTGGGCTCTGCAGCTCTCAGTGCTTGTGAAATATTTGTCTGCCCAATGTCACCAGTATATTTTAGGGATACAAATCTGGAGCTACAGGATCCAGGAGCTTTTGGTGATCATCCTCCTACCTCCATTGCCATTCAGCAACATGCACACACACTCTCTCTCACTCACACACATGCTGAGCCGGGGCTCTCGGACTCTAAGGGAGCTGCTGTGACAGATGAGTTCACCTATATGTATGCAAATCTAAAGAATTACCATTTGATAGCACTTGCCAGCCAATGTGTTTATGTAGCACACTTTGTGATGAGTCCATATTAACTCTTAGCTCTCCTGGTGACACCATGCACACTGGAGAGACGGAGTACACTGAATATACTCATTTTCAATACATCAACTAGACTCTGTCGCCCAGCGCAGCTTCCACCTCCATCCTACAACCAAAAGGACGTTCCTCCCACCTCCATCACTCCCTATAGTGTAGACTCTATTGCTTTGAAAGCAGTATAAACTACACCAGGAAAGGGTACTCTTATTCTGGAATAAGACTATCTGCATGGGGAGGTATAACAGTACAACCATAGTGGTATAAATATCCTGGTCTAGCTCTGCTGGTAAACTTGTGGAGACAAACTCTTCGCTCTCTAAGGGTTAAATGCTTCAGAGCTGATTCCCCATCACCCTGCACTTTATTATGTCATGTGCACTGGTGCACTGGTTGTGTTTCACACCCACTTGGCAGTAGTGTAAATGACTGCATGGGGTGCAGGCTTCCTGTTTCCCTTTAAAAGAAAAATGGGCTTGAACTCAGTCTTTCATTCCCATGGCTGGCAGGGGAGAGTGCAAGCACCACCCAGGCAGATGGTGACAACAGCAACGGATAATGAGATGTTTTAGTTACATGCACATCTCCTTGGTTCCTTGCAGCAGGGCAATATAGTATGTTGGCTTGGAGAAGTGAAGTCCAGCCAAAGGTAAGGACTCAAGTGTGGAGGTCTGTGCTGGAAGGGAAACTGAGCGAAATGATTTTTGAGAAGGGAGAGCAAGGCTGTGCAGTGCATATGGTCACAGGGAGATTTGCTCCAATCCCTCAGATAGAGACAAGCACCTACAAGATCTCTATCAAGCATTCTTAAAACTACAATACCCACCTGCTGAAGTGAAAAAACAGATTGACAGAGCCAGACGAGTACCCAGAAGTCACCTCCTACAAGACAGGGCCAACAAAGAAAATAACAGAACACCACTAGCTGTCACCTTCAGCCCCCAACTAAAACCTCTCCAGCGCATCATCAGAGATCTACAACCTATCCTGAAAGATGATCCTTTACTCTCACAGATCTTGGGAGACAGACCTGTCCTCGCTTACAGACAACCCCCCAACCTAAAGCAAATACTCACCAGCAACCACACATCACTGAACAAAAACACTGACCCAGGAACCTATCCTTGTAACAAAGCCCGATGCCAACTCTGTCCATATATCTATTCAAGTGACACCATCATAGGGCCTAATCACATCAGCTATACCATCAGTGGCTCGTTCACCTGCACATCTACCAATGTGATATATGCCATCATGTGCCAGCAATGCCCCTCTGCCATGTACATTGGCCAAACCGGACAGTCTCTACGCAAAAGAATTAATGGACACAAATCTGACATCAGGAATCATAATACTCAAAAACCAGTGGGAGAACACTTTAACCTGTCTGGCCATTCTTTGACAGACCTGCGGGTGGCTATCTTAAAACAGAAAAACTTCAAAAACAGACTCCAACGAGAGACTGCTGAGCTGGAATTGATATGCAAACTAGACACAATCAACTCAGGGCTAAATAGGGATTGGGAATGGCTGAGCCATTACAAACATTGAATCTATCTCCCCTTGTAAGTATTTTCACACTTGCTTCTTATCAAACTGTCTGTACTGAACCATCTTGATTATCACTTCAAAAGTTTTTTTTCTCTTACTTAATTGGCCTCTCAGAGTTGGTAAGACAACTCCCACCTGTTCATGCTCTCTGTATGTGTGTGTATATATATCTCCTCAATATATGGTTCACTCTTTATGCATCCGAAGAAGTGGGTTGTAGCCCACGAAAGCTTATGCTCTAATAAATTTGTTAGTCTCTAAGGTGCCACAAGTACTCCTGTTATTATTGCCAGCCTAGGGGCATGGGAAAAGCTGCAGGGTCACTTGTGGAAGAGAGTAACCAGGGGCGAGCTGAGTTGGTGTTTTAGTTTCCTCTGGACTAGCTTGAGCATCCTGATAGGAGGTTAGATGCTCTCTAGCAGGAGAAAGAGCGAGGAGTACTTGTGGCACCTTAGAGACTAACAAATTTATTTGAGCATAAGCTTTCGTGGGCTAAAACCCACTTCATCGGATGCATGCAGTGAAAAATACAGTAGGAAGATATATATACACAGAGAACATGAAAAAATGGATGTTGCCATACCAACTGTAATGAGAGTAATCAATTAAGGTGGAGAAGAAAAACAGCAGGAGAAGAAAAACTTTTGTAGTGATAATCAGGCTTGTAGTCAGTCAACCTCCCTGGTCATTCAATTACAGACCTCAAAGTCGGAATACTCCAACAAAAAAACTTGGAAAACAGACTCCAACGAGAAACTGCAGAATTGGAATTAATTTGCAAACTGAACACCATTAAATTAGGCTTGAATAAAGACTGGGAGTGGATGGGTCATTACACAAAGTAAAAACTATTTCCCCAGGCTAATTTTTCCCCTACTGTTACTCACACCTTCTTGTCAACTGTTGGAAATGGGCCATCCTGATTATCACTACAAAAGTTTTTCTTCTCCTGTTGATAATAGCCCACCTTAATTAATTACTCTCATTGTAGTTGGTATGGCAACACCCTTTGTTTCATGTTCTCTGTGTGTATATATAGCTTCCTACTGTATTTTCCACTGCATGCATCCGATGAAGTGGGTTCTAGCCCACGAAAGCTTATACTCAAATAAATTTGTTAGTCTCTAAGGTGCCACAAGTACTCCTCATTCTTTTTGCTGATACAGACTAACACAGCTACCACTCTGAATCCAGCAGGAGAGTCTCCCAATATGAGGTACGCTGTTCTCCATGAACTACACTCATTTCTACTCAAGGTGGTGTGTAATGAACCCCCTAGTGGCTATAGAAGGGAATTGGTGTTGGTATAACCATAGGTAGAACTGGTCAAAAAATATTTTGTGCAATCTGGAATTTAGGGTGAGAGGTGCTGTCTGTTCAGTCTGAGCACAGGAGTTCCTGAGTTGTGATCCTGGGCTCTGGTACTGAATCAGCGCATGGCCTGGGACAAATCATATAACTTACCTGTTTCCTCCTTCTCGGCTGTAGCATGGGAATAATACTTGGCTAATTTATAGAGGCTGGAAGAATTAAATGTTGAGGTTTGTAAAATGATTAGAAGAGGAAAACTGCCATATGTAACTGCTAAGTCTTACTAATATTGTTGCCTGTTCTGGCCCAAGCAGTGAGCCAAAATGTGGGCTTTGCAGGGTTCTTTCGATTAGGATGAGAAATTGGTGACATGAGCCAGGTCTGTTCCTGTAATCTTGTTTGTTTATACAAAAATGTAAAAAACTACTGCTTCCCTGAACATTGGAGAAACAAACAGCAGCAGGCCATTTCCTCACTCCGCCATCCCCACATCTGAGCTCCGTGCCACAGAAGCCCTGTCCCACTCCTTCCTCTCAGGGTCACACTCACAACTCTTTCTCCTGGCTTTTCAGCCTCCAACACATAGAGCCTGCATCTGATATCCTCGCCCCTGTGTTTGTAACCAGGGAAACCCCCTTTGTCAGCATGGCCTCGCTCTGACCTGCCATGTGGCCTATTGCTTTGTGCCATCCCTGCCCTTCATTGTCTGCAAATGCTTTCACCACATAAACAGGCTTGATTTCTCCTTCGGTTGAACCTGAAAGGGAGTGACTGTAATGTGGTCTGTGATTGTCTTTGGATCTAAGACCACTCCCATACAGGCAGCCATTAGCACCTTTCAGCATAACAGTATTAAGGGTCTCAAAATACATGGGAGGCAGAGGGTCTTAAATATTGCAATGGGGAAACTGAGGCATCGAGCTTGACTAACTTTCCCAGCGAGTTAGTGGCAGAGTCCACAATAGAACCTAGAAGCCCCAACTCCAGTCATCTGCTTTCACCACTAAAATACTTAATACTTAAAAATAAGTATTAACATGAGTTCCCTCTGAAATATGAAGTATCTGCCTTTTTTTTCTGGAGCCGTTGAACAGAAGTGATGCCGCCTGTTACCATAGGACTGAGCCATCTCATGCCTTAGCTTTTGCAGCTGCCCTCAGTTTCAATATAACTAAAATGAGAAGTGACAAGGATTCAGTTTCTCTCTTGCTATTTGGCGCTAATGTAGTCAATTTAATTCTCATGTGCACTCAAACAAGCCTGTCACCCTGAAACTAACTTTCTAACTCTCTGTAAGCATCATTTAATTACATTATCTAAATATAATTAATAGACACATTTTAATACCACCATGTACTTGGGCGTAGTGGAGCTGAAATATTTTTGTGAGACAGGAGTGAGAGCATATTGTAATATCTGATTTCTGAAAGGATTTTATTGACTTGCAGGTGGCCTGTGTCATGTGGTTTGCTACCCCCTAACCTCCTTGTAATTGAAGCAATATATCTGAATGACTTTAATTCACACTGTTTAAACCAGCACATGAACAAATGAATTTGAAACCTAATATAGCAGAATTGTCTTTAATGAGGGGGACCAGCAGACAGCCTATTAAAGGATGGATGGTCTTGTGGTCTTTCTGGATTGAGATTCAGAATATCTGGGTCAGCCGCTGACTTCCTGTGGGACATTGGCCATGTCATTTAATCTCTCTGTGCATCTGTAAAATGTTTTGCCCATCTGGATTAAAAGCTGATCAGGACAGGGACTGTCTACACTAGCCCTTTTGTTCGTATAACTTATGTTGCTCAGGGGTGTGAAAAAAACCACACCCCTGAGGAGGGTGACCATATTTCCCTGTGCTGAATATGGGACACCTGGTAAAATAACTCATATTCAAGCGAGTTCAATGGCAATCAATCAGAACTGTGCAGTACAAACATTTAAATTAACATCAAATTGGCTGAGCCTCTGTTAAAAAGAAATACTGCGTAGTTGGATTCTTTTTATTTACCTTCTTATCAAGGCTTTAGGGTTCACATGGGGAGAGGTGACAAACACTCCCGTACACCTCTGTCACACAGAGGGATGACTGACCGACCTGACCCCTCCCTGCCTGGCGCTCTCCACCCTCTTCTGGTACCTGGTGCCGTGTCTTCCTGAGGCAACACATGGGGGGGGGCACACAGGGTCACAGGACCCCCCTCCCCAGATTTCTGCCAGGGTTCACACCAGAATGTGGCCAGCAGCAGCCTTTCCACCCTATGTGGGAGGGAGGGGATGGGAGCTGCTTCCAGCCGCAGGGGAGGGGGGGAAGGGATGACCTAGCCTGTGTCTTTGCGGAGCTCATCTCTTCCCCACCCCCACCCCACCCAGGCTCCCCTGTTGCTGGAAGCAGCGTGTACCTTCCTGCCCGCCAGGGTCGAAAGGCAGCTAACACCTCCAGGCTGCTGCTGGCCACTGACATAACCCAGCTGCCTCCTATTCCCAAGCTACAGCACGGGCAGGAAGGAGTTAAGCCCTAAGGCTGCATTGTGCACCAGAGCCCAGGGATCCTGACTGCAGGCCGGCCAGAGAGGTGGCTCAGCAGCAAAGGGTGCCTAGGAAATGGAGCAGCCCCACAGGACCTGGCAGCCTTGGCAGGACCCAGAGCGAGGGGCTGGGGGGTGAACAGGGTGCTAAGCCCCTGCCCGGGGGGGCTGGTATGGAGCCTGCAGGGTAGGGATGCAAACAGCCTGGAAATTACTTCCCCCCTCCCACCACTCCAGAGCTTAGCTGAGGGGTGGAGAGGCTTCCCCATGCCAGCGCTGTGCAGGTCTTTGGCACATGCAGGGCTCAGCTCCTCATGGTCAGCGACCTGGGCTGGAGGGTCTTGGGCACCAGCCCAGCCAGAGGCAGTGGGGGAAGGAAGGAGCCTGCCGGCCAGAGTGTTGGTGAGCTGAGCGCCCCGACCAGGGGCTGGTTCTCTGCACAGCGCTGGGAGTGGGACGTGCCCTGCCGGGGAGGATATGGGGGAGCAGTGGGGCTGAGGGGACTGGGGGGGAAGGGGCAAAGCAGGGGGAGGACAGTGAGAGGGGGAGCACGTAAAGGGCCAATGGGTGGGCAGCAGAGGCGACACGTAACTGGCTGCTGCCTGGCGCCTGCCTGCACTCACCGTCTGCCGCAGCTCGCAGCGTGCACCCAGTGCTGGCTGGAAACGGGACAGGGGACGAGGCCCTCTGGCCGAGAGCTGGCACGCAGCAGGGGCTCCACTGACTGACCAGCGGGGGAATGACCGGCCCTGTATGCTGCAGCTGTGCCCCGCCACCAGCTTTGCACACCCACCCCCATCATCGGCCACTGGACCCTCCCACTCACCGCTGGTGGGCGGGTGGCTGGCGAGCAGGGATTCAGCCAGCAGCAGGACCCGCCAGTACTAATGAGGTGGGACAGAAAATACGGGACAATTTGCCCATTTTTAAGCAAAAGTCGGGACACCTGCAGGAGGGCTTAAATACGGGATTGTCCCTTTAAAAATGGACGTCTGGTCACCCTACCCCTGAGCGACATAAGTTACACTGACAGAAGCAGGGCCGGCTCTAACTTTTTTGCCGCCCCAAGCAGCAAAAAAAAGCGCCGCCCCGCCATAACACCCCCCCCAGCGCCGCCCCGCCGAAACACCCCCCCCCCACCGATTGCCACGCCACCGAAACCCCCCCGCCGAGCGCCGCGCCACCGAACAGCCCCCGCCCCCCGCCGAGCGCCGCGCTGCCGAACACCCCCACCCCCCACAGAGCACTGCGCTGCCGAACACCCCCGTCCCCCGCGAAGCGCCGCACTGCTGAAGCCCCCCACCACCACGCGGAGCACCACTGAAACCCCCGCCGAGTGCCGCGCCGCCGAATATCCCCAAGCACCGCGCTGTCGAACACCCCCCGTGGAGCGCCACGCTGCCAACCCCCCCCCCCGCGCGGAGCACCGCCAAACACCCCCCGCCGAGCGCCGCGCTGCCGAACCCCTCCCCGTGGAGCGCCGCGCCGCCGAACACCCCCCGCTGAGCGCTGCGCCGCCAGAACCCCCCCCACACCGAGCGCCGCACTGCTGAAGCCCCCCCCACCGCGCGGAGCACCACTGAAACCCCTGCCGAGCGCCGCGCTGCCGAATATCCCCGAGCACTGCGCTGTCGAACACCCCCCATGGAGCGCCACGCTGCTGAAACACTCCCCCCCCCCCCGCGGAGCACCGCCAAATACCCCCCGCCGAGCGCCTCGCTGCCGAACCCCTCCCCGTGGAGCGCCGCGCCGCCGAACACCCCCCGCTGAGCGCTGCGCCGCTGGAACCCCCCCCCCCCCACCGAGCGCCGCGCCGCGCTGCCCCCCGCCACCCCAAGATTGGCCGCCCCTTACCAGGTGCCGCCCCAAGCACGTGCTTGGTTGGCTGGTGCCTGGAGCCGGCCCTGGACAGAAGCGTCAGTGTGGACAGTGCTATGTCGGTGAGAGACGCTCTCCCGCCGACAGAGCTACCGCTGCTCATTGGAGGTGGTTTAATTATGTCAACGGGAAAGCTCTGTAGAGCAGCTACACAGGAGATCTTACAGTGTCACAGCTTCATCGGTACAGCTGTGCCACTGTAAGGTCTCTAGTGTAGACCTGGCCTTAGTATGTGTACTTACAACCCCTATCACACTGCGACCCTGATCATTCCTCTAGGTGCTATGTGTATGCAAATATATACTAATAACAACTCATAAATACTAATAACAAATAATAAACTAGAATAAAACAATCATTAATTAATTATTATGATTACTAATAAATTATTATAATAACTAAACAAAGTGTCTGTCCCAATTAGGGAAATGTCTAATAAAAAAACAACCAGAGATAGGTCATTGCTGGTCCTCAAACAGCAGTTTGTACTGGTGCAGTTACACTGGCAGGTAGGCACCAAAGGCTATAACTGGGGCAAATCCCCAGAGTCGACAAGATCCTGGATCTTCCAGTCCTCCCAGATGTCGTCTCTTCTGCTCCTACCTAGACTTCTATATTGAGGGAGGGAGAAAATTACCAGAACTCTTCAAATATTTGCTGAACATACACTTAATTGCACCTTTACATTTCTCATGAGTCAAGGTTGCAACATCGGGCCCTTCTTCCATAGCCATTCACCTGCTTCAAGTTTATTGAAATTGTGTCAAGGCAACAGACACTTTTTTAATTAAAAAAGGCTCTTGCACATTTTAATTTCATCATTATTTATTTGCTAAGTGGGAGTTTGCAGTAATTAACATTCTACTTATGCACAGCGGCTGGGGGCTGGTAAAGCATTCCCTTTATTCCTGGCTCTAATAAATCTTCCAAAAAATACACTGATTGCGTTAGCCACCAAATTGCAGAGCTGGGCTATTACAATAAGAATGAGTGTAATTATGCTCTTTAAACATTGTCTCCTAGCTCACTCAGCAGAACTGTCCCTAATGTAACCGCTCACTTTCTTCCCTTTATTAATACTCGGAATTTATTATTTATGTGTGAAGCGATAAGCGTCCTCTCCCTACAAAAGAAGCAGAAATGTATTCTATATTTGGCCAGCAGGATATGATAGTTTGACTTTCTATTGACACTGGGCCCAGTTCAGAACAAGCTGTAATAATAAAATATTTGAGGGGACAATGCAAATATTTTCCCACTGGGTGGAGAGCTGAATGCATTGAGCTCCTGATTCACAAGGAAATTGTGGCTGACTTTCGCCACGGGTGAGCTAGCTGGAAGCTGCCGGGGAGATTCATGAGAAAACCTTTGTTAGCTGGGCTCCAAGCACTTCTACAAAGGAGGCAGAGCGTACAATTGATAGGCATGATATTGTTGTGATATTTTCATTACAGAGTCCAGATTGTATGAGCCTCATGACCTCACGTGCCCTGAAGTGCAGGAGAGTGCAGAATGCTACCCAGGGATCTTTGTTATCAACAAGGGGACGCAGAACTCTTTTAAAGGTGCCATGGCTCTTTGGGAGCTCCTGCTTCTTTTCCAGTGGATTCAAGATGGAACGAGTGTGAGGGATCTCATCTTCCATAAAAATGCAGGAATCTCCGTCCAGGATTAACGGGTGTATTGTGTCCAAAATGTGCAGTGTCCTGCGGTGCTAGAGAAGAGAGAGTTCAGTTGCAATGAATATAACGGAGATTATTTATTGAGGCCACTGGACACAGACAGGACTCTTTAGATCCTGCTGACTCTCTAGCTTCCAAGCTGACTAAACACAGCCCTTGCTGCTCCAGGAGTAAAATCCTGGCCCTTTGGAAATCAGTGGGAATTTTGCTGTTAACTTCAATAGCTGCAGGATTTCACCTGGGGTCTTTCTAACTCCTGGCCTGGGCTAAGCAGTTAGGGCCAGATTTTCAAAAGTGCTCTCAGCACTCAGCAATTTCTATTGTTCTCAAGGGGAGGTGGGTCGGGGATGCTCCAGATTCTCAAGGGAAACCGTATTCTTGCCAGCAAGTTAAATAAGTATGGGCTGGATGAATGGACTATAAGGTGGATAGAAAGCTGGCTAGCTAGTCGGGCTCAACAGGTAGTGATCAACGGCTCGATGTCTAGTTGGCAGCCGGTATCAAGCGGAGTGCCCCAAGGGTCGGTCCTGGGTCTTCATTAATGATCTGGATGATGGGATGGATTGCACCCTCAGCAAGTTCACGGATGACACTAAGCTGGGGGGAGAGGTAGATATGCTGGAGGGTAGGAATCGGGTCCAGAGTGACCTAGACAAATTGGAGGATTGGGCCAAAAGAAATCTGATGAGGTTCAACAAGGACAAGTGCAGAGTCCTGCACTTCGGACAGAAGAATCCCATGCACTCCTAGAGGCTAGGAACCGACTGCCCAAGCAGCAGTTCTGCAGAAAAGGACCTAGGGATTACAGTGGATGAGAAGCTGGATATGAGTCAACAGTGTGCCCTTGTTGCCAAGAAGGCTAATGGCATATTGGGCTGCATTAGTAGGAGCATTGCCAGCAGATCGAGGAAAGTGATTATACCCGTCTATTCGGCACTGGTGAGGCCACATCTGGAGTATTGCGTCAAGTTTTGGGGCCCCCACTACAGAAGGGATGTGGACAAATTGGAGAGAGTCCAGGAGACGGCGATGGCAACGAAAATGATTAGGGATCTGGGGCACATGACTTATGAGGAGAGGCTGAGGGAACTGGGCTTTTTTAGTCTGCAGAAGAGAAGAGTGAGGGGGGATTCAACTACCTGAAGGGGGGTTCCAAAGAGGATGGAGCTCGGCTGTTCTCAGTGGTGGCAGATGACAGAACAAGGAGCAATGGTCTCAAGTTGCAGTGGGGGAGGTCTAGGTTGGATATTAGGAAACACTATTTCACTAGGAGGGTAGTGAAGCACTGGAATGGGTTACCTAGGGAGGTGGTGGAATCTCCTTCCTTAGAGGTTTTTAAGGCCCGGCTTGACAATGATGATTTAGTTGGGGTTGGTCCTGCTTTAAGCAGGGGGTTGGACTAGATGACCCCCTGAGATCCCTTCCAACCCTAATCTTCTATGATTCTATGCTGGATGCAGAGAACCTTTGAGAATCTGGCCCTTATGGAAGAGAACACTGACCACACTACAGCTCACAAGTGCTTTGATAAAGCCCATAGGAAAAATAGCTTTTACTTGTATCCTTTCCTGCAGAAAGTGATCTGCTTCTTTTGGGGAAGCTTTTACTGTGAAGAGCACTGTATTGTGTCCTATGACACAGGAGAATTGTAGGTGAGACAAGTGAGCAAACTAAAGACTGAATTTCAGTGGAGTGACTTGGTAACATCAAGTGGGAGGAAGCAGTGGAAGGAGAGCACCCTAGGAAGACTTGGAAAGGGCAGACAGAGGAGGCTTTGGGCGTGACTGAATTGATGAATTGCCATCCAATCAAAAATGCCCTAAAAGAGACATGAGCCAGCAGCCAGCAAACTAGGCACTAAAAGTGAATCAATGTTAAGATAGGAGGAGGAAACAGGATAAAGTTGCAAAAGTGGATCCTTTTTTTCTTTTCCAAAAAAGAAAAGAAAAATTTCCAGCACATTAAAACAAAAGATCAGTGAAGAAGCCAGGGTAACTTCATAGAGATGCTCGGGGTAATTTATTGACATTATAAAGCACTGAAACAAATACAGCCAATTGCGACAAAGTTAAAACAGCCATCTTTAAACACCTCTTTTTATCTGAAAGAGATTACTTTGTGCTGTAGGATTTATGTAGTCCAATAGTTTGCAGGAAAAACGCAACTTGTGTGTGTATAAAATACACCCACACTCAAAACATTAAGGCTGAAGAATCAAAAATCACGAGTCAGGAAATGTCAAAGTTACGGTTCTAACAACAACATTACCGCAACAGTAATAAACACAGCCCTACAATGAACCAGAAAAAAAAAAGGTTTAAAAATGCCCCCATACAACGTAGTCAGTTGGAACCATAACTTTTTGCCTAATTTGTTTGCAATTTTAACTGTGAAAACTGAAATGCATTAATACAGGGTGAAGTTGGAGGGGTGTTTACTAATGTTTTTCCAACACAGCAGACACTTGTCCTGAATGAAGACTACAAACATCAAGTTGACAAGCTCATGCATCTTTGCTGTTGTCCTGCTTAGGGGCCTGACAGTGGGATTGTGATTAGAATTGTTTTCAAACTGGGAAACTATTTTTTTCCACTCTTCCCAGGGATTTTTCTCAAACTTGTGGCTCTCCCCCTTCCCCGAACAAAAACCCCCCAAAACGTCACCTGAAGGCAGAGACCAAACACGTTATAATTGTATATTTCCCAAATTTCAGCTTGAAGCTCATTTGTATAAATAAGTTATAAGCCGCTGAAAATTGGGGAAGGAAAAGGAGAAGTTTATTAGAAAGTCTGAATATCCGTAACTCCAAGGGAGCTCACAGGCTCTGCTATAATTAAACAATGTACTGAGTAGCTGTGTGGGCTTTAATCAGGTTTATGACGAACTCAGGGTGAGTTTGCCACAGTAAAAGGTTATGTTTGCATCATTAAAATCTGGATTCCGGCTTTGTCCTTGATGTGTTCTTGCTCCAGTTTCTTTCATCAGTTCCCTCTTCAAGACAGTAACAGAACGTTGCCCATAAAGGATGCCAAGAACTTAGGTGCTTTTAAAAAAGTTGCCAATTAACTATCCATGTCATGCCCCACTCTCTTTTGATATGGTAAGTGTAAAACCTGAAAAAAGTACCAACTTGCCAACAGTGTTTCAGCCAATTTTATTCAGTTCCTGAGAGAGAATCTCATAATGTTATGACGCTCTCCAGTGCTAAACATCAGTAATCTAAAAAGACACCAAATAGAGATTGATGTGTCTGTGGGGCAGCAATCATATGGCTCCGCGGGCGGAAAACACACAAGCCTCTGTACTGCCCACTTCCTGGCCGATGAGCCCTTTTGCTGTTTTAAGCAGATCAGTGGGCATGAGTAGAGTCTCAGCCATCAAGACCACAAGCCAGAGAGATAAAGGAGCCCTTTTACCTTTCTCATAGAGGAAACTGGGAGGCTCATGGTTTGATCCGGAGCTGGGGTAAATTATGATAGTGTATTTGAAGTCTGTGGAGCTATCATAATTTATCCCAGCTGAAGATCTGCCCCATAGTCCTTGTGCAGGTGATGCCTTGGATTGAAGTTCTTCGCATTTTTCTGGATGACAAAGACAAGAGTACCTCTGTGGGAGGTACTCTGGCTAACTGGATACTGGGAGCAAGCCTTTTTGGGCCTCTCCTCAGTCTTGTAAGGAAGCACGTTGAGGTCCGAGTTCCATGTAAAAGGTAGTCCTATTATAGTGAGACAAATTAGTTATCCAGTTGGTCTTAGTTGATCCTCTTTTCCTTTGTTTTTTTTGTTGGAATTTGTGTATACATCTGGTAACTGTAGTGTAGTCAGTCCGTGCACATCACTTCGACCTCAGAGTAACTCCTTATCTGAGTGATCAACACACCCAAATGCTGCTCCAGACTGGGCATTTTTAGGAAGGGAAATATTTTATAATCCAAAACAATGCATCATATGCAAAGGAGACGCAAACGTCCCTATTGAAAATGATCACTTTGAATCCAATCATGATGTTTTATTATAAAATTTCTTATGTACCCATGATTCCTACTGAGTTTGATGGGAGTTTTACAAGATCGGTGCCCCCTTTTAATTACAAAATTATCATTTCTATTTAATAATATTATTAATTATTTGTGTTGTAGTAGCACCAAGACCCCGTTGTGCTAGGCACTGTGCAAACAGAACAAAAACATGGCCCCTGCCCCAAAGAGCTTACAATCTCCGTACAAGACAAGAGACAGCAGGTGGATACAGACAGGGGAGCAATGAGACAATGCTCGTCAGCATGAGAGGCACTTGCCTGCCTGTTGTCAAGTTTTTTGTAGGCATCACAGCAAAGGAGAGTTATAAGGGGAGATTTGAAGGACAATGAGGTAGTGGGAGGGATAGCTCAGTGTTTTGAGCATTGGCCTGTTAAACCCACGGTTGTGAGTTCAATCCTTGAGGGGGCTATTTAGGGATCTGGGGCAAAAAGCTGTCTGGGGATTGGTCCTGCTTTGAGCAGGGGGTTGGACTAGATGATCTCCTGAGGTCCCTTCCAACCTTGATATTCTAAAAAAAAAAAAAAAAAAAAAAAAGTTTTGCAAACGTTTATCCCCCAGGAAATACACATCTCAGTTTTGTGAGGAAAGCCTCTTACACCAGCCATAATTCATTGCTATACAAACAATACACTACAGGACAAACCCTCTGAAACTGCAGGCGACACTGAGCTGCCACAATATCTGCTCACTTTTACACTGACAAGGCTTCCTATAACAAGGGATTATAAAAGTCTTAGACCCGGGCAATATGAGTGCTTGTCTGGAGACGCCAGGTATCTGCTTAACATACGTAGTATTATAAGTGTGCTGGACACAGTGCTGTGTAGTGGAAGATCAGTGCCAAATATAATACAGGTCTCTCCCCCAAAGGGCTTGCAATTGAATGACCAACACTTTGGAGCTACAAACTCTAAAGTCTCCCTCCCAAACTCAGTTTTATCTCTCTCAGCACGCAGAATGAATGGATCTAAAGTGCCGTCACACATTCCTGTGTGTATTTAGTCTTTGCCTTCAGTATTCTCCCTTTATCATATACCGCTTAAGGCATAAAATGCAATATCAATGCCAAGTAATCTTACATGGCTGTCTGGCATTTCTTTCAGAGCACAATCAAGAAGAAGAGAATTTTAGAAGATCACAAGCTCCAACGTTCAAAGCACCCAGCACCCAGTGAAACTTTGGTCCAAGTTTAGGAATCAAAAACAGACTAGAGTTGAGACATCAGTGAAAGGAGGTGAAAGGTACCAGGTACCACAAAGGACTCCAGTGTTCCTGAAGCACAGACAGTGGTGCTGCAGAATTAAAGGAAAAGGATGGCTCGGCTTTCCGTGGGTAATGGTAAAGAAGGTTTTGGGGATGGAACAAAATTTGTCAATGAAAGAGTCAGCACAGATGGAAAAAAATAAAGGCAGAAAGCTTTGAGGCACTGAAAAAGAGCCATAGTGTCTCTGAACAGTGACTCAAAGGCAGAATGTTCCTGGAGCAAAGAGGATCTGGCAGCTTTTGTGCTAGACAGGAGTTCAAAGCTGTACACGGGAACTGAATGCGCTGACCTTGGCTTACTGTACTTCCATTGGCAAATAGGGATGTCTCCTTTCCTACAGAGTGACCATGTAATTGAAGGTGCTAAAAGGAACACAGGTAGGAAACAGCTAAGAATGCAGTGTTTGAGGAATGGAAAATAACGTAGCTGCTTTTTTAAAAAGTCTCGTATAGCCAATAGGCACCATAAAATAACCTGAGCAACATTTCAGAGTGTATTACAAACACTGAGTGAGCCCTACAACAGTTAACAATTCATAAATTCATACATTTATACAGTGTAAGACCAGAAGGGACCATTAGATTGTCTAGTCTGATCTCTGGTTTATTATAGGCTGTTCCATTTCACCCAGCTACCCCCTATACAGTCTAATAACTTGTGTGGGACAAAAATCTATCTTCCAGAAAGGCATCCACTTTTGATTTGAACATGGAGATTAGATCACTTCCCTTGCTAGTTTGTTCCAATGATTAATCATCCTCTCTGTTAAACATTTGTGCCTTATTTCTAATTTGAATTCATCCGGCATCAGCTTCCAGCCATTGGTTCTTGCTATGCTATTCTCTGCTAGATTAAAGAGTCTTTTAGCACTCAGTATCTTCTCCTCATGAAGGCACTTATACACCCTAACTAAGTCATCTCGCAATCCTTTTGATAAGATAAACAGATCAGGCTCCTTACGTCTCACTGTCAGGCATTTTCTCTGCCCTTCATTTGTTCTTGTGGCTCTTTTCTGCACCTTCTCCAATTTTTCAACATCTTTTTTAAAATGTGGGCACCAGAATTGTACATGGTATTCCATTATCCATCTCATCAATAGAGGACAATGGTAAAATCACCTCCCTGCTCCTACTCACTATTCCCGTTTATATAGCCAAGGTTTGCAATTAGCCCTTTTTTGCCACAGCATCACATTGGGAGCTCAGGTTGAGTTGTTTGTCCACTGTGAGCTCTAGATTCTTTTCAGAGGTACTGCTTTCCACAATACAGTCCCCCATTCTGTAGGTACGGTCTGCATTCCTGGTTCCTAGGTGTACAACTTTGCATTTGGCTGTATTAAATGCATTGTGTTTGGCTGAGCCCAGTTTACTAAGTGATTTAGTTCGCTGTGTATGACTGCCCCAGCTTGATCTTTATTTACCATTCTGCCAATCTTTGAGTCATCCTCAAATTTTATCAGCAGTGATTTTATATTTACTTCCATGTCATTGATGGCAATATTGAATAGCGTTAGGTCTAGTACCAATCCCTGTGGAATCCCACCCCCATTTGATGATGGTTCCCCATTGACAATTACTTTTTGTGTTAGCCAGTTCTTAATCCATTTAATGTATGCTTTATTGACACTGGTAGTTCTTTTTTTAATTAGAATGTCATGTGGTACTTGCAAAAGTCTAAGTATATTACAGCTACACAATTACCTTTATCAACCACATTTATAATTTCAAAGAATGAAATCAAGTTTATTTGATAAGATCTATTTTCCATAAAACTATGTTGATGGGCATTAATTGTATCCCTGTCCTTTAATTCTTTATCAACTGGAGTTTATGTCAGCTTTTCCATTATTTTCCCTGAGACTGATGTCAGGTTAACCAGCCTATATTTAACCAGATCATCTCACTTGACCTTTTTAAATAATGGCACAACATTAGCACCCTTACAGTGTTCTGGAATTTTCCTGGTATTCCAAGATTTAAAATTAACATCAGTTGTCAAGAGGTGTCCTCAGCAGCTCTTTTTTATCCATAATAGATAGTGTTTAACATCCTCTTTGATTAATAATGGACTGGAAGGTACTTCAACATCCTTATGTTATACAAGTACTTCATCTTGCTTCTTTCCCAATACAGAACAGAAATATTTATTGTACACCTTGACTTTTTTCTGTATCATTAATAGTTTTACCATTGCCATCTAGTAAAGGGCCAATTCCATTGCTTGAATTTCTGTTGTTCCTAATATATTTTTAAAACTCTGTCGGAGAAAAACAGAATTCTCACTCTCTGGTTGGGTGCAGCAAAGTCAGATACTTTATTATCTCAAGCAATTGCATAGAGGGAGAGAGTGCACTAGGACACAGGGTTTCCCCCTCCTAGGCAGGTCTCTCTACAGGTAAACAATTACAGCAAGCATTTATACCTTTTGTTACATACAATAATGAGCAACAGCTGCATTTTGTTTATACATAGGTCATCCTGATATCTTATTTTTCACATCTATTTAGACTCTAGTCTACATTCCATACTTATCTACACAAGGTCGCAACAAACTCTCACACAATCCTCACTTCTACAAATCTCGCATTATTAGGCTAACAGCTAGCCTGACTCTTGCTCACAGAAGAGACTGTTTGCACTGAAATCCCCTTCAAATCCCTGTCAGTTCTTGCTCTACTTCCACAACTCCTTTTTATTATCCTTAGCTTTGCCAGCCATAGATTTTTCCCAATCTTTAGCTTCCCTTATCAATTTTCTTCACTTCAAAACTAATCATTTATATTTGCTGTCTAGTTCCTCTTTTTACAATTTGTTATATATTGATTTTTTTATTTCTAATTGCTGCCCTTGCAGCACTGAAACAGGATGGGCTTTTAGCCAGTTGCCCTTTCTTGATTGTGAAATCATGACTTTTCAGCCATTTAATAAAATGTTCTTTAAAAACTCCCAATTTTTATTCGCATTTTTCTATCTAAATTGTTTCTCCCAGTCAATTTCACTCATAGTTTTCCTCAGCTTTGCATAATTAGCCCTTTCGAACCACCAATTATATTTATTGGTTTAGGACTGTCCTCTGTTTGACCATACTGAATGCAATCAGATCATGATCAGAACTAGGCAACCACCAACTTCCAGCTCAATGATCAATTCAGCTTCATCCATCATAATGAGGTCCAAAATAGTTACTTAAAGTTGGGTGCAATACCTTTTGTGTTAGAAAATTATCATCTATAATTTTTAGAAACTCGAATGATGTTTTTCTATTGGCTGCATGAGAACTCCAGCATATGTCCCCCAAACTGAAGTCTCCCATAACAACACAATTTTTCTTTCCAAATATTACAAACCGGTGCCTAAGGAGTAACAATATTATCCCCATTCTAGAAATGGAGAAACTGAGGCAGAAAGAGCAGCTCACAGAATGAGTCTGTTGGAAAGTTGGGAACAGAACCCAGGAGTTGTCTACTCTAACCACAAGATGTTGTGGTCTGTGATCTGTGCAGTGTAGTCCTTTTCCGTTCTCATAGATGTTTTTTCAAGAGCATTCTGATAGAACAGCCACCATGTGTTATTTCTACACAGAAATAAGAAGCCGGAATTCAGACATTTGTTTGAATCTTCAGGAAGCAATCTAGAAAAAGAAAGGGAGGGCTCGCCTGTGGTTAAGGAAAGGTCAGGAGCATCAGTAGATGTAGTTTCTGTTCCTAGCTCTACCACACACTTCCTGTGTGTCCTTGCACAAGTCACTTAGGCTAACATTGCAAGTACTCAACAACCCTGAAAATCACACCCTCTATTTAGGTGCCTAAGAAATAAATGGATTTAGATGGCTGGCTAGGCATCCGTGTTTAAAATGTTGGCCTTAGTCTCTCTTTGCCTCCATTTCCTCTTCTATGAAATAGGTGTGTCAGGAGGCTAAATTCATCAGGCTAGACCATGACCCCTTGTGTGGGACTGGCGGGCTCAACCGCCATCACGGCACCATTTTCCCCTCCTCCCAGGACCCAATGGAGTCTTCTCTACTTTGTCTGAGGTCTGTGCTCAAGGAGGGAGGGTGGAATGTATATCACCACTGACCTTACAGAGGAAATATCACAGCCAGAGGTGATGTGGAGGGGGGGGGGGGGGTCTCAGATTTCTGCCTTCCATTTAGCAATAACTTTGGCTTGGGCCAGCCCTGCATGGCAGGACTCACAGAGAGAGTGCCACCTCCACCCCCTTGACTCACCATAAGCCTGAGCCTGAGGCACACTGCACGGGGCTGGCCCAAACCACCGGGTGTCATCACTCGCCCTCTCGAATGTTCCGCACCCCACCATTTGAAAACCGCTGTTCTAGATCCAGAGGCGACACGTGGGGCGGTCACATGCCTCCCCATAACCTTTAAACTGTGCCCCTCACTATCAATAGTTCTATGTCGCCTCTGATAACAGCCCCTAACTGCATTATCTTTCCTGCATAATCCTCCTCCCCCTGAGCACCATGGTCCCTGTAGGCCACTCCCCCATCTGGACAATCTGGAGGAATCCTTAGAGATTTCCTGCCCAGAAGTCCCCTCCTGTCGCTTTTCACCTGGGAGAGGACAACATGGCTCATTGTTTGTGAGGTGCTATAGAAGTGCAAAGGCAAAAATGTCTGAGTCAAAGAAAGATGATGAGAGGCCTACACCAGAGCTACTCTTTGCTAATAAATGTGAGACATGATCAGGGACTGAAGTGTTGGAACAAACTGATCATTTAAATTGCAATCACTGAAACCAGATGGTATTTATCTAACAATTGATGAAGGATCTGAAGAATTGAGTGTCTGAGCTGCTGATGGGGAAAATGTACTCTCTTATTAAAATTAGCAACTATATCAGAGTACTGGAGGAGAGCCAATGTCTCAACTCATGCTCCCAAAGATACACCTACGACTGTTGGTAAAGGAGCAGGTGCTTGCTTATAAACTACGCATCTTTCCTTCCTGCTCCCACACAGGCCCCTAATGTGAGCTTTTCCCATGGCCAACTACATCTCATGGGCTGGGATTTCTCTTCCGTTCAATTCAGCTGTAGAATCTTATGCTTATGCTCAATGGCCATTCACCCGACTTCGAGCTGCATGTCACCTTCGGATCCATAGGGGGAAGGAAAGCAACTAAAGAAAAAGGAGATAAAGCAAGAAATAACTATTGGAGAGAGAGAAGAGAGCTAATAACCCAGCAGGCCACAGCTGACAGGAATCAGGTGGCTTGACAGAGTGAGGGAGCCCAGCCGGGGAGGAATGAGCTGGGCTGGGCTGGGCTGGGCTGGGCAACTCTGCAGCCACTTCCTGGGAGCAGGGAGGAGCGTTTGGGGGCTGCAGAGACAAGGAGCCTACAGTTACTCCCCTGAGAGGAGGGAGTTAAGAGGCTGGCAAACCCAGAGAGGGGGAGTGCCAGATGGTAAGGAAAGGGCTCCCAGAAAGATGGTAAGGTCTAAAAGGGAACAGACCTTGATTCCTGACTAGGGGGTCCTTGGGCTGGAACCCAGGATAGAGGGCAGGCGCAGGTTCCCCTGCCAGCCACTGAGAAAGTGGCACTAGGAGGCAGTGAACGGGAAGACTGGCCAGGATTGCTGGAGAAACGCTTTGGTATCCTGGCAGGGGAAAATGTGTGTAGTGACCTGGACAGAGGGCTGAGTCCAAAAGAGGCAGCAGCAGCCCATTGAGTAAGAGAGGGGCTGCAGACCCACATAGGGTGACCAGACAGCAAATGTGAAAAATCGGGATGGGGGTGGGGGGTAATAGGAGCCTATATAAGAAAAAGACCCAAAAATCGGGACTGTCCCTATAAAATCGGGACATCTGGTCACCCTAGACCCACAGAGAGAGGCTGAGTATGGTGTTCAACCAGGAGAAGGAGCGTTGACCTGACAAGCTATTCCCCAGAGTGACCAGGAGGAGGCACCATCCTAGCAGTGAGTGGAGCACCCCGTCACAGCAAGTCTCCACCAAAGGAATGCTGCCAGCTACTGCTGTAATCAGGAGAAGGATCTAGGGGTATGTCCACACTGCACACTCCATACTGCGGAGTGCATTGTACATCCATTGCACAAATCCCTAACACAGGTATACATAGCAGTGTAGACAATGAGTCCCTGCTTAGGTGAGTAAAGAGAAATCTGAACCCTTGGGGTATATAACCTACACAGCTTTCTACATACCCACGTATTGCCTCTCCCATCTACACTGCGATTTTGAGCAGTGTCGTGTCCCGCTGCCTTTCCCTGCTATAGTAACTCCTCCAGCAGTGAGGAAAGGTTCTGTGGGGGGAGGCAGTGGGGAAAGGCTCCAGCAACTCCCTGCTATCAGAGTCTTTTCTTGCTGCCTCCTTGCTGCCAGAGCTTTTCACTGGCATGTGTAGCTACACACCACAGTCGGATGCAGCTTGTTTTTCATGGCGGCATGTGGCTACACATGCCCTACACGCTGCACCAGTGGTGCATGGTGTAGACATAGCTTAGATGTGACTCTACCTGGCTCAATGAGAACATCTGCTCAGTGCGCAGCAGTGGTCAAAAAAGCAAAGATACTCTGGTGCATTACGTGAGGGATAAAGAATAATATATGATTGATATAAACAGAGAGTCTGCTCTCACCTGGAATACTGCGTTCTGCTCTGATTATCCCATCTCAGCAGAAAAGACCCACAGAAGGACAATCAAAATAATTAGAGGCATAGAAAGGCTTCCATAGGAGGAAAGCTATTTAAAAGATTAGGACAACTAAGTGGAGTGAAGAGGTGAATAAACGTATATAAAATAAAATAATGACGGATTTAGATACTGAGTTGGTTGCTCCAGTTAATTTTCTCAGGACACAACAATGAGGACACTTAGCTTCAGTAGGAGGCAACGTGTTTATAAGAGACAACAGGAAATTACTTTTAAACATTACATAATTATCCTGTGGGACTCACTGCCACTAGGTATTATTGAGGCAAAGAGCATAGTAGGGTTTAAGAGAGGATTGGGCATTTATATGAACAGCATCCACAACCACGTCCTGCTTTGGCTAGAAAACCTCATTGTGTAGGCTAACGACGAAGTGTCTAGACTGCAGATGAAACTTCCCCATATATACACTAGTATGTTCATGTTCATTGTGGTGGGTTTACACCTCCCTCAGCAGTTTCCTGAGCACTATCTGAGATAGCAGGGCCGGCTCTAGGATTTTTGCCGTCCCAAGCAGAAACAATTTTGGCCACTCCCCCCCCCCCGTTTTTTTCTTACCCCACCCCCGGCCCCGCCTCAGCTCCGCCCCTTCCCCAAATCCCTATCCCTGCCTCCTCCCCCCAGGCTCTCAAGCCTAGGAGGGAGGGGGAGAAGCAGCGTGCGCGCCGCGGCCACTCAGAGTCTCCCCCTCCCTCCCAGGCTCTCAAACCTGGGAAGGAGGGTGAGCAGCGGCGCGCGAATCAGCTGTTTCGCGCGTCGCAGCCGCTCGGGATCTCCCCCTCCCTCCCAGGTTTGAGAGCCTGGGAGGGAGGGCGAGCAGCGGCGCGCGAGCGGCAGCAGCAGAGGTGAGCTAGGGTGGCGGGGGCACATTTTTAGGGGCGGCAGGGGCGGCATTCTGGCGCCGGCCATGCCGCCCCTAAAAATGTGGCGCCCCAAGCACCAGCTTGTTGGTGCCTAGAGCCGGCCCTGTGAGATAGGATACAAGGTAAGAGGATACACTGTATCAGATGGGGTATAGCAATTCCCGTATTCTGAACGGCCATTGTCTCTCTGTGTGTGGTATACAGAAAGTGTTGTTAGAGCATTAGTAATGACAGGAAAAGGTGGATAGTGTACATTATAAAAGCAGATAGCTTTGATGTATGCTAGTCACTAGCTACATTGCCCATCAGCATGAAACAACATGTGGAAAGATGCTACAGGAATTAATCATTTTAAAATCTTAGTGTGGGAATTTAGTCTTTGCAATCAATTACCACACACAAAAAAAAAAAACCTGTTTGAAGGGCCCGATACTGCAAATACTCATGCACATGAGTTGCTTTACTCCCCCACGTAGTGCCATTGAAGACAGTGAGAATATCCAAGTGAGGTAAGTTACTCACCTGCATAAGTGTTTGCAGGATAGGGCCCAAAATATGCATATACATTATGGCTCCAATTCAGCAATCCATCCCTATTCAGCAAAGCCCTTAAGGGTATGTTTAAATCCCATTAACTTCAATGAGATTTAAGGGTGAGTTTAAGAGACAGATTTTTAAAGGTATTTAGCCACCTAAAGGTGCAGATAAACACCTAGTGGGATTTTGGAAGTGCCCACTGGGTGCCTATCTGCATCTTTAGGCACCTAAATACCTTTAAAAAAATCTGGCCTTAGTGCTTTGCTAAATAGGGATAGTTTTATGCACATGGTTAAATGCTTTGCTGAACTGAATCTGATAGCCAATAGCTACAGGACATGGCAAGGTCTTTGAATGTCATACATTTGGGTTGGTTAAGACGAAAGGATCTAAAGAGCAAGTCAAATATCCAGGAGGAAGCCCCGCATTTGTTGTAGGCATTGCTTTCTTGAAAGGTGCCATGAGAGAGCTGTCTGGCTTGGGGTGGGAAGGGAACTTTTCAAAAATCATGATCTTACCATCTGTAGCATAGTGCATAAAACTTCCCAGTACTAAAAGCTATGGAAATTGCACAACCAGGTGTCTCTGGACAGCCAAATACAATCACAATGAAGTGTTTGAAAGAGTCATCTCATGAAGTCAATTGCCTTGTTAAAACAGTGTTTCATTACAGCGGATAAAAGGGGACACAATATATGCAGTTTCAGGTAGATGGTATGAGTGCTTCGTATTACATATTCTGCACTACAAATGAGAGTTCAATATTGTTTTGGGGTTGGTTTGTTTTTTCAAGGATGCTTTAGGAGTATCATGTTCTCGCCATAATACCTCTAATTATATTTTGGATTATAGTTTTGTATAATTATTTTACAATCAACAAAGACATTTAAAGAATGATCAATATTATTTTAGCCTTTTATTCTTTCTTTTAATATAATGTAATATATTAATAATTTGCCACCATCATGGAGCCACTGGGATTAAACAAATTTCCCTTATATTTGGAGGATTTATTCTATAGCAGCCACTTTCACTGCTGGTAGATAGAGGTGTGATTCAGTGGACATCCATGAAGCTATACCTGGTTAGGCCAGTGGTGAATTTGGCTTCATTTCTGTGAGCTACAGAATGAGAGAGCAAATTTAGGCCCCAGTTCTTCACAAGAGTAACTTTACAATGGGACTACTCCTGTGTGATTCTAAAGGATTAGGGGTCCTTTTGGATGGTACTGAAAACATTTAGCAAATTTGTAGACTATAAATTAACTCATGGGGGAGGGGGGCATATCCTGATTTTTCCATCTATTCTCTACTAAAATGCAGTCCCTTTAATAAAGGCATTGTCTTTCATTGGTTCCAAAGCAAATGTCTCTAAGCCCAGCATTCCTGAGATCTGCCAGGTAACATTTTCAAAAACACCTAAATCACTTAGGAACCTAAGTCCCAATGAAAGCCATTGGAAGTTATTCCTTATGGTTATACTTTCTCAGCATTTCAGCACTCTAGGGGCCTGATCTTGTTCCCGTTGAAATTAATGGCAAAACTCCGACTGACTCCAGCAAAAAATAGTACTGAGCCCAAAGGAAGCAGTTGCTAACCAGAACAGTGCACACCTGCATGTTTTGTTCTATTAAAGCAGGAGCCCAGTCCTGGAGCATTCGTCTTTCTCTGCTCCCGTAGAATGAAGGGGGGCCATGGAAAGGAATGGAGAAATAATGAATAAAGGATTATGTGCTTAATTGTCAACTGAGATGGAAGATTAAAGGAGGAAGAAATAATTACTTATGTGAAGGCCTGTTGGGACCTGTTCTTCAGAACTCATGTCAGAGTGACTGTGTTTTAACCCTCTGTGTTCTGCATGTGATTTCCCCACATGCACTGTTTTCATTCTCTTTGAATTCATTTCCTTTGATTAATGTGGTCTTTAAAGACTTAGAAAGATGGTTGTACCTTCATTGCCCTTAGAGGGGAGGATTCTGGTGCTAACTCTGATCATATGCCTTTGCTTCTTACTGTTGGTTTCAGAATTTACCCCGCCCATTTAAACAGTACACACTGTTCCCAATTAAAATCAACATTTCATTAGATTCTTTAGGAGACACAGGCTTGAAAAACAATCTCTGTGACTGTACCTCCAGCTAATGAAGTGAATTGGGTGGTTCTGACCTTATATCTCATTAGCTGACTGCTGCTTAGATGACCATTTATTTTCAGAGGGACAGGAGATGCATTATGCAACTGGATGATGGGAAACAGTTATCAATTAAATGAAATGATGAGTGAACCTCAGCCCAGCAGGCAAATATTGGATAGGAACACAAGTTCAACTGCTTATCAGAATTATCCAAACCGTTTGGGGCTGCAGCTTTAAGGCAGAAATCTTGTGAGATCCAACTCTTTCATGAGCTATCCTATATTTCCTGCTTCCAGCTGGGCCAGAAACAACCCAAGAGCAGTCCTGCTTGTGGCATATTTGGCATTTCCACTTTAATTTGGGAACTAGAAGAGCAGAGGTAGCCAGAGAAATGAAAGCTAATTGCCAGGAATTCATAGCGATGTCACTCTTTGATCCTTTGGTTTCAGTCCTTCCTATCCTTACAAAGCAGAACTCCCCATCCATTTGCTTGTTCCCTCACTAATAGGGAACGTGAGCTGGGTTTAAACTCTTGTGAGCCAAATTAGCTTGACCCCACTGATGAAGTGTTGTTGCAACAGTAATGCTCTTGGTATGAGACAGGCACCACAGGCTCCGATACTCAGTGTGTGCTCTTGGGACAGTGCTACCCTGGGTGGTACTATTGCGAGCTACCACTCTAAAGAATCTCTGGGGAGAGGGCAGGGCCTGGTGCAGAAAGCCATTCAACTCAGGACTCGAAAGCGCTAAGAGAAAGTAGCTCCCTCTCACCCGTAAAGTACTGCACATTCACAGGGAATTCAAGCTATTGGCTATCCATCGTTAGTTGTCTTAGCCCTTCTTTCAGCACACCTCGGACCAGAAAGCAATAAAAGCTCATTTTTATGAGCAGGTCTGCATTACCCAGTCTCATGATTTTGAGTCTTGTGAGACCTGGTGTTTTTCTTAGGCTACGTCCTCACTACGGGAGGGGGAGGGGGGGGGGTCGATTTAAGATACGCAAATTCAGCTACGTGAATAGCGTAGTTGAATTCGACGTATCCGAGCCGACTTACCCCGCTGTGAGGACGGCGGCAAATCGACCTCCACGGCTCCCCCGTCGACGGCGCTTACTCCTACCTGCGCTGGTGGAGTACAAGTGTCGATTCGGGGATCGATTGTCGCGTCCCGATGAGACGCGATAATTCAATCCCCGAGAGATCGATTTCTACCCGCCAATTCAGGCGGGTAGTGAAGACGTAGCCTTAAAGCACCTGTTCCCGTGGTCATGTGATTACACAAGACTCTCAGCGGTCAAGGTTTTTCACACATACATACACACATGAGCGAGAGATACAGACAGACAGACACTGTCCTCCTCAACCCCAGAACACCCACTAACCTAGTTGTTAGGGTGCTGATATGGGAGACCCTGGTTCAAGGCCCCACTCTGCTTGATTGACAGTGCCCCAGCAACCAAGCTATAGAGTCAGTCTCTCTCTGGCATACACTTATTTATATGAAGTGGAACAGCTCCATAATGAGATATTTACTCTGGAGCCTGGGAGTTCAGGCACTCACCTGTGTCTCCCACATCCCATGTGAGTCCTCTACCCTCCTGCCCATTCTGGGGAGGGCCTCTTACCAGAAATTCCCCCCTGGACCTGAGAAATCTTTCCCACCAAAAGCTGTTCCAAACGGATACATTCTCATGAAAAGTTTCAGTATTGAGGAAAAAACTTTGTCAAAAAATTCCCATCCGGCTCTAATTCTGACTGAGTCCAGAAGGCCTGAGGCGCAGGGTCTGACAGAAAGGGGTGAGGGCAAGACTGGGGAGATTTTGACAGGAGAGGTCTGGCTGAGGGCTGTGTTTCCCAGTAGAGCACCGCTCTGTGCATAAAAAGGAATGCATATGATTTTTGTGTATATCAGTGTTTGGTTGTATATGTTGTTCAAATTTTAATTTTAAAAACATATAACCAGTCTAGGCCATGGACATCAATATCTTTTACGTGTTTCATTTATTGCCATAAATTAATTTGAGGCTGAGCAACTATCTCCTCTCAACCTGCAACGGTACGCTTGCAAAGAGAAGATGAGGGTTCCAATTATATTGTTTGGACACTGCTTTCTTGCAAAGCTGAGCAAATACTGTTTAAAAAGGGCTGACAAATATTCAGAAGAAGCTTCTAAAGAATTTGCTTCAGCCGTGTTTGTGTCCCTTTTCTGTTTGCTTTCTATAAATATTTGAGCAAGTGAATTTAGTGTTAGGCATATTTACAGAAACAGATCATTTTAGGCAACTGTTACTGGAGAATATTCATGGGAAGCACATTTTCACTTTGTAATCACAATTGTTCAACCCAGAAACCTGATTCTAAAACTTTACTCCTCCAGACAAAGACCAGAAACAATGCCAAGTGACCTCGGCCTCCAGATTATTGGAGACATAATCACAACACATTGTTTATAAAGAGCCTACATGCTGCAAATTATTTGCTGAACTTACCTGGCAATTTAAATATGAAGTAACTACACCTCTACCCCGATATAACGTGACCCGATATAACACGAATTCGGATATAATGCGGTAAAGCAGTGCTCCGGGAAGGCAGGGCTGTGCGCTCCGGCGGATTAAAGCAGTTCGATATAACGTGGTTTCACCTATAACGCGGTAAGATTTTTTGGCTCCCGAGGACAGCGTTATATCGGGGTAGAGGTGTAATTGTAGGCTGCTGTGCTGTGCCTCCGCCCAGGAAGGAGTGACATGGCTCGCTCAGAGTCTGAGTCAGGCCCTTTTCTCGGAGCGTCAGCTTTATTTCTTCCATAAAAAACTAGTACCGCCCGTCAATCATTCCTTAGCTCTAAGCCAAGGTCTGTCCGTTCCTTACAGCTTTCCACTGTACAGGCCACCTGTCTCAGAGAAATCCACAAATCGTGCTTTTCCCACCTGGCCCAGGAACTTCCTGCCAGACCCTCCCTGCTCTGGGCAGCTCTTTTCTAGTAGTCTTCAGGCTGCTTGCCTAGGAGTCCCCCTGCTCCAGAAGCGAGCAAGTCTGCTTGTTCTCCTGCAGGAGCTTTGCTGATCCCTGCAGCTCTTCCCCCACTGGCCTGTTTTCTGCTTCTATAATCACCTGATGCCCAGCTGATCAGTCTCAGCTGGGAGGTAGCCAAGAAGTCACAGGGGAGGATGGGGTCCCAACTCTCCTTAAAGAGCCAGTCACCCTGTGATGCTAATACATTTTAAAAACTGAAAGCCGGTTATGGAGAATCAAGAGACAGAAAAACGGGGCCAAATTAATTGACTCAGTTATTCGCTGTGCATTATTTACTCCACTCTGCCGAATGCTTTTAATAAAACAGCAGTGCCTCAAAATTCTCATTGGTGAGAAGCCTTTTTCTTTTCAAGTGTAAATCTTCCCATAGTGAAACAGAATATTTTATTTCCTCTGCAGAGGAGTAACGCAAACGAACTAATCGGGCACATATCATGGTGTATCCCCTAAGTAATAAGAAGTGCTATAATAACAAAATGGAAATGAAAAACGAATTCCTAAAGGCGGATGGAGGGCAAATTTATTCAAGAAAATGCCTGCTCTCAAGCTTTAGATCGAATTCAAAGTTATTAAACAGGAAGGGGCTTATTTCTAGAGCTGAGCAAATAATAATCACAAATAATATACTAAATGGATGTCTCCCTGTCACTCACTTTAAATACATTAGAAGCAAGAGAAAGAAAAAGGGAAGTGTAGGTCCTCTACTTATGGTACGTCTACACTTATCTCCGGGTCCGGCGGCAGGCAATCGATGTTCTGGGATCGATCCCGGAAGTGCTCGCCGTCGACGCCGGTACTCCAGCTTGGCGAGAGGAGTACGCGGCATCGACGGGGGAGCCTGCCTGCAGCGTCTGGACCTGCGGTAAGTTCGGACTAAGGTACTTCGAATTCAGCTACGTTATTAACGTAGCTGAATTTGTGTATCTTAGTCCGAAGTGGGGGGTTAGTGTGGACCAGGCCTTAGCAGGGAAGGAGAGGTAATACCTGCTGACATCAAGACAGTGGAGGATTTTAATGCCTATTTTACTTCAGTCTTCACTAAAAAGGTTAATGGTGACACAGTTATTATTAACAAGGAGGAAGGACTGCAAAGCAAAACCGGGAAAGAACAGGTTGATGAATACTTAGACAAGTTAGATGTATTCAAGTCAGCAGGGCCTGATGAAATTCATCAATTGTTCTCAATGTCTACTGAAGGTAGGGCAAGAAGTAATGGGCTTAATCTGCTGCAAGGGAGATTTAGGTTAGATATCAGAAAAACATTTCTAGGGGCTTATCTACACTTACCGGGGTATCGACGAGCTGTGATCGATACATTGGCGGTCGATTTAGCGGGTCTAGTGAAGACCCGCTAAATCAACCGCAGCTTGTTCTCCCGTCGACTCCTGTACTCCACCAGATCGAGAAGAGTAGGGGGAGTAGACGGGAGAGTGTCTCCTGTCGACATAGTGTAGTGTGGACCCCGCGGTAAGTAGGTCTAAGCTATGTCGACTTGAGTTACACTATTCACGTAACTCAAACTGCGTAGCTTAGATCGAATTTCCCCTGTAGTGTAGACAAGGCCTCAAATAGTTAAGGTCTGAAATAGGCATCCAAGGGAGGTTGTGGAATCCCCATCTTTGGAGGTTTTTAAGAACAGGTTGGACACACACCTGTCAGGGATGGTCTAAGTTTACTTGGGCCTGCCTCAGTGCAGGGGGCTGGACTTGATGACCTCTCAAGGCCCCTTCCAGACCTACAAGTCTATGATTCATTAAATATTTATAAATTAATGTTTTTATTATTTGACTGAGTTTCTAAATGGTCAAATAATATCATCAAATAAATTATTCAAAAAATTTCTCCATCTCTAGTCAGATCTGCTACAAATAATTTTCTTCATTCCTTGACCCGCTCTGTTGCTGTTTATCATATCCATGTTCTAGACTGCCCTCCAGAGGTTATTCTGCTGACTTGATGGGCAGAAAACTCTATTGGTATGCATCCTAAAACACCCTGTCCCATGTGGGGAAACATAGATATGAATTCTCCATGAAAGGTCCACTTGTTGCAGCTAATTGAACAAAGTACTTCTGGAGAGAGTAGCACATGTGGCAATCTATGACTGGGTTCAACTTTGGAAGTTCAAGTGAACTTCCTGTAAGAATGCAAGAGCAATTATCAATGAAACACTTGCTATCTTTATACTAAATGTTTCAGACTGCTGCTGACAGGAAAAATATACATTAGAAGATTTCATACATACAGCTATACCAAATCTGGCCTGCTGCAGAATTGGAGTCCTAGTTGAAGATCCTGCCAGGGTCATGGAATGCTGCCAAAAGGTAAGAATGATTTCTGTCTAGGTTCACATGTGATGACCATCACCATGTAGCTGAATGCCTGATGATAGCACAGCTTCAGTCATAGCATGGATAGGGCCTTACTCCCTCTTCCCAGTTTACCCATATGTCTTGATCTATAAAGCAGAAGCTTCACATATTTCTGGTATCACTTTGAGGCCATTATGTGTCCAATGAGTGTGCTACCAACATACCAGTGAGATACTCACACACAAATACTTTCTCCAACAGCCTGTGATAAATTATGTGTACTAAAAGCAGAACATAAAGATTTCCATATCAGTTCACACCAACGGTCCATCTAGTCCAGGGTCTTGTCTCTGACAATGGCCACTACCAGACTCTTCAAAGGAAGGTACAAGAAACCCCCAAGTGGTCAAATATGGACGAACCGGCCTACAAGGGAAGCATATTCCTAACCCCTGCCACTAGTGGTTGGTTTATTCCCTGAAGCATGAAAGTTTATAGACCTTTTACAAAAATCTATGTTTTATTCTATCTGATGTAATTTTGAATGTTCCCATTATTCATGTCAGAGCCTAATTCTCTTTTTTAGTCACTTGATCACAATAAGGAGTGAGACCTGGTAATACTACTCTTTGCTGGGTACATACAAACAAATTGTTGTAACTACAACCATTGAGGAAGACAATGGCACATGACAAGTAACTGTATATTAAATGCGCTGGAACTGTTTATACTGTCCTGAAATGGACGGAGTATTTTGCTAGTGCAGCACAGTGTTTGACTTGTGCAATTTGAAATGGGATTTGGATAGAGGGTTGTTAGTCCTTCCAGGATGTTCCTGGAGTATCCACCATCTGGAATTCTGCTCTTTTAAATACCAGACTCTTGTTGCAATCTGTTCCAGGGATAATTCATCTCTGGCAGGGACAGTTCATTTGTATCTAGGGAGGAGGCTGGATCAGCAACCTGCTCTTCTTTCACTTTGCCAGCACATTTTTAACAAGGGGATCCCTCCAACATATCGCTGGTTCAAATGACACTCATGACGGTGTTCTACACTGTGGCAGTAGTCTACGCTACTGTTGAAACTGTGCTAGCAACTGCTCTAAATGCTCTAAGCACTGAAGTCAATGGACCTACTCACATGCTTAATGTTAAGGATATGCTTAGATGCTTTGTTAGATCAGGCTAGAGTACTCAGCACCCTACAGGACTGAGCTTCTAAGTTCTCTTGACAAGCACTTTACCAGTAATGTAGATAGATACCCCTGGGTGGGAAGGGCCTTTAGCAATCCTTAGCAGAGCTCTTTAAGCTGAGCTAGAAGAGGCAAAGTGACCAACTGCAGAAGGCTTCTTACCCTGCCATTCACTCTAATAGCATTCTCCCCCTACCAATGATTTGGTGAAGGCTGATTCTCTGCCAGCCCCTTTCCAATAAGACATGAAACAAATGTGGAGATGTGGTGAAGATTAGGAAAGTAGTCAGCGCTCTAATAATAACAGGAAAAAGAGGTCGCATTGGTTTTGCTTTGACAGTCACCCTTATCTTTAATAACTTGAAAGACTCTTTGGGAATATAAAATAAGAGTAAAATACAGTATTGCCATATTGTGATTCTAGTGTCTATCTCTCTAACTACCACCACCATCAACAAAAGCTTAAATGACCTTATAAAACTGAAATGTTGTCAGCTGTGTGATAATACTTAGCTAATGAAGAGTTCCTTGGATAATAGCTTGCTATTCAGGCAGACCTAAGTGAATATATTCCATGGTATATGGCAGTGGATGTTTGGGAGCCACACTTGCATAATTACAAAGTGAATTCCTGAGGCACCGACACATTATAATCTGCCCTCCAGGGAAACCTAAGAAGTTACCAGTTGTATCATGGAGGGAACCTGATTAATGGGCTGTATGTGGCTCATGTTATAATGAATCCATGTTCTGCAAACAGATATACAGATAGCTTGGGCTAGTATCCTAGTCCTTCAGCTCCAAATATATAGGCCTCTACCACCTGAACTAAAGGAGAGCTTTGCTGCTAATGCTAGTGGGTCCTCTTTTCTTTCTATGGCTCAACCACTGGATGTCAATGTTACACTCTCACTCATACACCTAAAAGCCAATGCAATGCCTCTTCCTTAGAATTATTACTTATGATTATAGCACCACAAGTGTCCATGGCACGTTCCATCAAATAAGGGACAGAGTCCCTGTGCTTAAGGTCTTACAGTCTTCTAGAATATGTGAGGCATGGTATGGCCTAGGGTGAGAGGCCACTAGACAAGGAGGGGTGGAAATGATAGGGAGGTTTACACAATAAAAAGGCCATGTGATTACCTGCTGTACACAGGAGGAGTTCCTTTATTATTATGGTTGAGTTTTTTAAAGTTGGTAAGAGAGTGTGGTCAGGGCTGGAGAAGTGGGAGTTTTAGGAGGAAGTAAAAGGGGAGGTGGGTTGCGTGGTATATAAGATCAGGGAGTTCACACCAGGCATAGGGAGAAGCATGGAAGAAAGCACCGAGGTACTTGGTGGAGAAGGATAAGAGTGGAAAGTTTAAAGAAGTAGGCAGAGCACAAAGCCCAAGTGGCGAAATGGCAGGTGAGGAGATGTGGGCGGGGCAGAGCTCCATGGAGCTTTGATATGAGGGCCAGGAGTTTGGGATTTTTGGATGCAGATGGGAAGCCAATGAAGAAATCTGAGAAGGGGGTGCATGATGGGGTGGCTGCCCCTCACTGGCAGAAAAGGGGTTAAAAGCAGCCATAGGGAGCCTGCGCCGGAGGCAGCCAATTAGTAAGCGGCTGAGAGGAGTAGCCAATCATGGCCTGCAGGCCCATATAAGAAAGGCTACAGGCAGAGCAGAGTTCAGTAGCTGACTGGAGCTTGAGGGGAGAAGATCAGGCTCCTAACAGAAGGAAGACGCCCCAGCACCTGGGACAATTCAGTGCTGCATGCAGGGACCGGCCAGGGGAGTTAGAGAAAGCTCCTGGTGGGCTACTAGGGCCTGCAGGCTGAGGTCCTGAGGTAAGGGCAGAAAAGGGTGCTGGAGCCACATAGGAAATGGCCCCAGGACAAAGGACTGTAATTGCCACTGAGGTAGTGGCTGGAAAAGAGATTGCAGGTCCCCCAGAAGGGGAGAACACAGAGTGTGGCACAGCCGGAGGGGCAGTGTCATGAACAGGACGCTGCAGTCCTGGGAGTGACATGGGTCCAGGAGCAGAAGTGACAGTGTGCGAGACACCACCAGAAGAGGGTGCAGAGCTAATTCCCAAGACAGCCAGTAAGAGGCACCGCTGTGGTGAGTCGCACCCCATCACAGGGTGACATTGTGAGAGAGGAAGAGAAGGAGTTCACGGGCAACATTTTGGATGGACTGGAAGGGCAGGAAGTGGCTGTCAAGTTCCAGGCAGGAGCATATCAGGGCTCCAAAAGCAGGACAAGAGCTTTGGAGATGAAGAGGAAAGGCTGGATTTTGGACATGGCACAAAGGAAGAAATAGAGTTTAGCCCTAATGTAGAAATGAGGAGGAGTAGAGTAGAGAGAGAGAGAAAACTGAGGCTGACATGGGGGTTGCAAGCCCGGGAGATGACGGAATCATCCACCACAAGAAGGGAAGGTGTTAGGGGAGTTTGTGGGAGGTGGTTTCAGACGCGGGATATGATGGAATTATCCCCCAGGATGAAGGGGAGGTGTGAGGAGCATTTGTGTAGGGAAAAGAATAAATAATAATAACATTAAATACTAAGCACTTAGTACTTTTCGTCCAAGGATTTCAAGGATCTTTACAGAGATGGGTGCTTTCATTTTAGGTGGGGAAATTGAAGCACAGAGAAGTTCACTGATGTGTCCACGATCACACCACAGGGTGACATGCAGGAGGAGTTGTTAGAGAGACAACTGGAGACATGAGACTGAACAGAGGAGAGAACAGTGTGGCCAGCTCTTATGATTTTACCATGAGTCTTGAGATTTTTAGTGTTTGTTCTTAAAGTTCCACCTGCTGGAATCATGAGGTACACTTCGTATACTTAGTCCTGACTCAGAGCAGGGCAATGAACTAGAGCAGTGATTCTCAGCCAGGGATATGCGTACTCCTGGGGATACACAGAGGTCTTCAAAGGGGTCCATCACCTCATCTAGATATTTGCCTAGTTTTACAACAGGCTGCGTAAAAAGCACTAGCGAAGTCAATACAAACAAAAATTTCATACAGACAATGACTTGTTTATACTGCTCTATATACTATCCACTGAAATGTAAGTAAAATATTTATATTCCAATTGATTTATTTTATAATTATATGGTAAAAATGAGAAAGTCAGCACTTTTCCAGTAATAGTGTGTGTGACACTTTTGTATTTTTATGTCTTATTTTGTAAGCAAGTCGTTTTTAAGTGAGGTGAAACTTGGGGTACACAAGACAACTCAGACTCCTGAAAGGGATACAGTAGTCTGGAAAGGTTGAGAGCCACTACCCTAGAGGACCTCTTGGGGCACTTTCTAGCCCTACATTTCTATGATTCTATGACAGTGCCTGAGAATCTCAGTTTTCATTTAAAAGAAAAAGTCCCCTCTGGTTAGGGAGAAAAGCTTGAAAGTGTGAAGCAAACCTACCCTGAAGTAGAACTGGTCAGGAATTTTCTGACATGTTTTTTCATTGGAAAATGCCAATTCATCAAAACCTACACTGTTCATGGTAAAGGGTTGGTTCTGCCAAATTTCCCATTTTGGAAAAAAAATGAAGAAGAAAGTTTCAAAATTGCGAAAATGTCCCATTTTCAAAACAAACAGTTTGGGTTTTTATTCAAAATGACTTCTCATTTGAATTTCTAGCTAAGTTCTAAAAAAATGTTTACAAAAATTTAAAAGGGCTAAATTGAAATGAAACTTTTCAGAATTATCACACAAAAAAGTTTTTGTTTGACACAATCAAAAAAATTTCAGATTATTGGTTTGTGAAAATGATTGAAATCTCAAAAATTCTTATGGGACAGGAAAACTGTTTCCCGCCCAGCTCTACCTTAGAGACTCAGAAAGCAGAAGGCAAATAAAAAGAACAACATTTTTATGTTAAAAAATACTCATGATTTAAAGGCAATCTCATTATTTTTAAACACTTGGGGTTGGTAGTAATGGGGGTGGGCAGGTGGTAAAGCCGTGGGAAAGTTGGGTTCTCCCAGGGGTACAGTCAAAAAAAAGAAGAGGGGCTAATGGCAGAACTTGGAGAGATACTGGCCCAAGTGTAAGAGAAGGAAGGAGAAAAGCCATTGCAAAGGCAATGTAGCTTTGCTAGTGAGATGCTGCCCTCTAGCGGCTGTCTGGCAGGGAAGCGTTCCAACTGTGGAAGACCTCTTTTAGCCCAAGTGGTACAAGCCTATGCTTTCGGAGCTGAAGGATCTGGATATGTGAGAGAGCAGAGGAGAGAGATTCACCCTGACATTGTGGCTGTTGTTTGCTGCACGTGGATTCGTTACAGACTGGTGCCGACTGAGAGCAGGAACAGAGCTGGATGAGAGAAACTGGGAATGAGGCCGAGTGAGGATAGAGGCAAGGAGGGGAATGGAGCTCACCACTGATAGTGTCATCCCTGCCTCTGAAAATTTTGGCAAGTTCTTGTGCCCAGAGGAAGGCAGGGGAAGAAGGGGAGAGGAGAGGGAATGAAAGGAAGAAAAGTGAAGAGGTGATGGGCACTGAAGCCAATTAGAGAAGAGATAGGAAGTTCTTTGGCAAGGGTGATGCCAAAACTGAAAGAAAAGAGAGAACAAATGTGTGGTGGAGGACTTTCTTCAGAGGTGTCTGGTGCCCAGGAAGCATATGGGTATGGATTGACAAGATGCATGGAGTGGTGACAGAGAGAGAAGGGAAGTGTGATGTTCCAGGTCTTGAATTTAGGCCTGGGAGTCCCTAAACAGCTGCTGCATCCTGGACCACACCCAACATCTGCTGAAACCTGGTGGGCTGAGAAGCTAGTAGGACTATAGCGTGGGCTATATTGGCAGAGAGAAAGGAGGGTCAGGACAAAACGGTGAGGAAAGATCAAACCAGTATCTTAGATGCCTATATACAAATGCGAGAAGTATGGGTAATAAGCAGGAAGAACTGGAAGTGCTAATAAATAAATACAACTATGACATTGTTGGCATCACTGAAACTTGGTGGGATAATACACATGATTGGAATGTTGGTGTGGATGGATACAGCTTGCTCAGGAAGGATAGACAGGGGGAAAAGGGAGGAGGTGTTGCCTTATATATTAAAAATGTACACACTTGGACTGAGGTAGAGATGGACATAGGAGATGGAAGTGTTGAGAATCTCTGGGTTAGGCTAAAAGGGGTAAAAAACAAGGGTGATGTCATGCTAGGAGTCTACTACAGGCCACCTAACCAGGTGGAAGAGGTGGATGAGGCTTTTTTTAAACAACTAACAAAATCATCCAAAGCCCAAGATTTGGTGGTGATGGGGGACTTCAACTATCCGGATATATGTTGGGAAAATAACACAGCGGGGCACAGACTATCCAACAAATTCTTGGACTGCATTGCAGACAACTTTTTATTTCAGAAGGTTGAAAAAGCTACTGGGGGGAAGCTGTTCTAGACTTGATTTTAACAAATAGGGAGGAACTCGTTGAGAATTTGAAAGTAGAAGGCAGCTTGGGTGAAAGTGATCATGAAATCATAGAGTTTGCAATTCTAAGGAAGGGTAGAAGGGAGAACAGCAAAATAGAGACAATGGATTTCAGGAAGGCAGATTTTGGTAAGCTCAGAGAGCTGATCGGTAAGGTCCCATGGAAATCAAGACTGAGGGGAAAAACAACTGAGGAGAGTTGGCAGTTTTTCAAAGGGACACTATTAAGGGCCCAAAAGCAAGCTATTCCGCTGGTTAGGAAAGATAGAAAATGTGGCAAAAGACCACCTTGGCTTAACCACGAGATCTTGCATGATCTAAAAAATAAAAAGGAGTCATATAAAAAATGGAAACTAGGACAGATTACGAAGGATGAATATAGGCAAACAACACAGGAATGCAGGGGCAAGATTAGAAAGGCAAAGGCACAAAATGAGCTCAAACTAGCTACGGGAATAAAGGGAAACAAGAAGACTTTTTATCAATACATTAGAAGCAAGAGGAAGACCAAAGACAGGGTAGGCCCACTGCTTAGTGAAGAGGGAGAAACAGTAACAGGAAACTTGGAAATGGCAGAGATGCTTAATGACTTCTTTGTTTCAGTCTTCACCGAGAAGTCTGAAGGAATGCCTAACATAGTGAATGCTAATGGGAAGGGGGTAGGTTTAGCAGATAAAATAAAAAAAGAACAAGTTAAAAATCACTTAGAAAAGTTAGATGCCTGCAAGTCACCAGGGCCTGATGAAATGCATCCTAGAATACTCAAGGAGCTAATAGAGGAGGTATCTGAGCCTCTAGCTATTATCTTTGGAAAATCATGGGAGACGGGAGAGATTCCAGAAGACTGGAAAAGGGCAAATATAGTGCCCATCTATAAAAAGGGAAATAAAAACAACCCAGGAAACTACAGACCAGTTAGTTTAACTTCTGTGCCAGGGAAGATAATGGAGCAAGTAATTAAGGAAATCATCTGCAAACACTTGGAAGGTGGTAAGGTGATAGGGAACAGCCAGCATGGATTTGTAAAGAACAAATCATGTCAAACCAATCTGATAGCTTTCTTCAATAGGATAACGAGTCTTGTGGATAAGGGAGAAGCTGTGGATGTGGTATACCTAGACTTTAGTAAGGCATTTGATACGGTCTCGCATGATATTCTTATCGACAAACTAGGCAAATACAATTTAGATGGGGCTACTATAAGGTGGGTGCATAACTGGCTGGATAACCGTACTCAGAGAGTTGTTATTAATGGTTCCCAATCCTACTGGAAAGGCATAATGAGTGGGGTTCCGCAGGGGTCTGTTTTGGGACCGGCTCTGTTCAATATCTTCATTAACGACTTAGATATTGGCATAGAAAGTACGCTTATTAAGTTTGCGGATGATACCAAACTGGGAGGGATTGCAACTGCTTTGGAGGACAGGATCATAATTCAAAATGATCTGGACAAATTGGAGAAATGGTCTGAGTTAAACAGGATGAAGTTTAACAAAGACAAATGCAAAGTGCTCCACTTAGGAAGAAAAAATCAGTTTCACACATACAGAATGGGAAGAGACTGTCTAGGAAGGAGTACGGCAGAAAGGGATCTAGGGGTTATAGTGGACCACAAGCTAAATATGAGTCAACAGTGTGATGCTATTGCAAAAAAAGCAAACGTGATTCTGGGATGTATTAACAGGTGTGTTGTGAGCAAGACACAAGAAGTCATTCTTCCGCTCTACTCTGCTCTGGTTAGGCCTCAGCTGGAGTATTGTGTCCAGTTCTGGGCACCGCATTTCAAGAAAGATGTGGAGAAATTGGAAAGGGTCCAGAGAAGAGCAACAAGAATGATTAAAGGTCTTGAGAACATGACCTATGAAGGAAGGCTGAAAGAATTGGGTTTGTTTAGTTTGGAAAAGAGAAGACTGAGAGGGGACATGATAGCAGTTTTCAGGTATCTAAAAGGGTGTCATAAGGAGGAGGGAGAAAACTTGTTCACCTTAGCCTCTAAGGATAGAACAAGAAGCAATGGGCTTAAACTGCAGCAAGGGAGGTCTAGGTTGGACATTAGGAAAAAGTTCCTAACTGTCAGGGTGGTTAAACACTGGAATAAATTGCCTAGGGAGGTTGTGGAATCTCCATCTCTGGAGATATTTAAGAGTAGGTTAGATAAATGTCTATCAGGGATGGTCTAGATAGTATTTGGTCCTGCCATGCAGGCAGGGGACTGGACTTGATGATCTCTCGAGGTCCCTTCCAGTCCTAGAATCTATGAATCTATGAATCAGCCAAGGCATCACCCACAGGAACCCTGATTGGAGGATCGCCTGGCCAATTGGTCCAACCACACTATTTAAGCCAGATGGAGGCACAGGAAGTCTGTCTGAGCAACAAGGTGATTTCCTATTGTGGCTGCATTGGACCCTGCTTGTGCCTACCTCCTGTGCCAACTCTGTTTCTGATTCCTGCTCCGCTCCTGCCTTACCCCTGCCTTTACTCCCGTTCCCATCGTGCTCCCGCTCCATGCCTGATCCTTGCCTGACCTCCCATCATCAATGACCAGTCCTGGCTTTGACCCCAGCATCCAACTTCTGACCCTGACTCTGACTTGACCATTGTTTCTGGCATTTGGAATCTGGCCGCAGCTCAGACCCTCAGCTTTGATTCCTGGTCCTGGCTCTGGTAATTGGCAGTTGACTCTGGTGCTGACCCGTGGCTTGGTTTCCCAACCTGGATGCCTGCCCCACCCACTAGACTTGACGCTGCTCTGACTACTAGGCCAGACTGCCTACATCCCGGACCACAATAAATAGCACTGAAAGTGGAGATAGCAGAATAACTGAAATGAAGAGATGACCATGTGGGAAGGTGGGGCAGACACAAAATTGACACAGCTCCACCTCCTGGAAGAGTTTGTCATCTTTCAAATAAACTAAAAATTCCCTCTCTCCAAAAAGTCTTCTATTAAGGGAATGCACCAGCTGAAGTACTAAACTGTTTTTCTCCCAATGCTGCTATTTATCATCTCACAGCAGTATCCGTGGAAACCACACTTCCATGGAAGCTGTGGGGAAACACAAGGTGGTGATGACTCAAACTCCACTTGTTAATGGTAGGAATAAAGGCAGTCCTCCTTAAAAGGTCCAGCTACTGCATGTTTAAATCTGGCTTTCAGTAAGCTAAGCACTGATTCCAAAGCACGTAAGTACATGCAAGCTCTTAAGCTTCTTATTATATTTCCAGCATGCTTTTTTCTTGGTTCTTGGGCAATACAGAAGTGCATTCAGAGAAGGCCTAACTTTCAGAGGCATACCATTATTAACAGTTTGTAACCTCCAGGCTTGACCATTGCCAAGCACTTTGGTTGGGAGTGACTCCTCAGGCACTACAGTAACTCCTGCAAGTGCAGAACGCAGCAACCCAGCTGCTGGCAGACACAGGTAATCAAGTTTATTTCTTTACTCTTGTGCTCCAATTGCTACACTGGTTACCAACCAAATCTGGATCAAGCTGGACCTTCAGTGAAAGCCTGACCCCACTGAAGACAATAGACCAAGCTTTAGGCCCCTTTCTGCTGGGTTAGCCAATGGCCCTAGTCTATAACATACAAGAATAGCTTGTAACCCCTTTCATCCCAGTCAATATTGGCCAGAATAAAAATGCATTCACACCCTGCTAGCAAAAAGGAGGTGACACTTTCAGCTTACCCTGTGTTATTCCATATCTGTATCATGTGGTGCATACAGAATATAAGATAGTAGGTTATGTGCCTTTTTAACATCATTATAAATCTAATGAAGTAAGAAGTATATCAGTAAAGTAATTGTGTACAGCGCCTAGCCCCAGGGGCCCCCAATCCCTGACTGCAGTCTCTAGGCTCTAGTGCAACTCACATAATAAACTAAAGTTTTCTGTGCTGTTGTAGACATGTTGGCCCCAGAATACTGGAGTGTTTGCCCCCGGTGATACGGTCTTTTATCATTTTTTGGTGTGAGTTCATTTGAGAGCGTAGTGATTGTCTGGTTTCACCCACATAGCGGTTGCTGGGGCATTTAGTGCACTGGCTGAGATAGGCATGTGTAGGACCTGTAGATCTTCAAAGGTGTGTTGTGGGGGATATTGATCATCATAGCAGTGGAGATATGTCTGCAGGTTTTTCATCTGTTGTTCTGGCAGGCTGTGGTGCCACTTTGAGTTGGTTGGTGGGGAGCTTACTTATGATGATGAGCTTGGCAATACTGGGGGTTGTTTGAAGGCCAGAAAAGGGGCTTCAGGAAAGACTTCTTTCAAGATGTGGTTCCCATCAGTGGTGGATTGTAATTGTTTGAAGATATCCCCTACTGGTTTCAGTGTGGGATGGTAGGTGACAAGTAGGGGTGTGTAGTCAGAGGGTTTTGGTTTTTTTCCATACTGAAGCAGGTTCTCTCTGGCTATTTCAGTGTCCCATTCCATGATATGATCTATTTCCCTAATGGAGTGTCCTTGTTAGAGGAAGATGGTTTTAAATGTGTAAGGCAGTGTTTCTCAACCCATGGGTCATGACCCAAAAGTGGGTCACAAGAATGTATGAAATGGTTGCAGCCACCCGAGCCCCACCGCGGGGGGGCTGAAGTCACGGAGGTCATGTAAAATCATGGACTCTTGACATCCATCACCCACTTGTAGCCTGATTGATTAGCCAATTGAATGTAACGCAGGAAGAGTTATTGGAAAAGAATGATTGATATGCACACTCTTCACTGGAGTTCTACATGGAACACTAAGGGTAGGTCCACACTACCCGCCCAATTCGGCGGGTAGAGATCGATCTTCTGGGATCGATTTATCGCGTCTCATCTGGACGCGATAGATCGATCCCAGAAGCGCTCCCCCGTCGACTGCGGAACTCCTGCTTGCCGAGAGGAGGAAGCGCTGTCGACGGGGAAGCCTGCCTGCGCCACGTGGACCCGCAGTAAGTAAATTTAGTTCGATCTAGGAAACGTCGACTTCAGCTACGCTATTCTCGTAGCTGAAGTTGCGTTTCCTAGATCGATCCCCCGCCCCAGTGTGGACCTGCCCTAAGTGAGCCTTTAGTCGGTGAAATGGATACATTTTTTAACTGTTCTGTTGCAACTGCAACTACCAGTGATAGGAGAATTCATCACAACCTCAGAAGAAAAGTAATCGTAGGTATAACCCTACTTACTGGTGTGTTTTCTACTTAAGCTATTTACTGGGTCGGGACTGGCCAAGACCCATTTGTAAACACTGATGGTCCAAAAAAGGTTGAGGACCACGGGTATAAGGCGTGAATCCTGGACTTTCTCCTCCACAAGGACTGAGAGGTCAGATATGGAGTGACTGTTCATTACTCCGAGGAAACCTGCACAACACCTTCAAATGGAGCTTAAATTCATAACTTTGCTAGATACTAAAAATCCTGATCTTAATGAAGACACTGGATTTATGGTTTATTTAAAAAAATTTCTAACCCACTAATCCCCCCCCCCTTTTTTTTTTTTTTGGTCCTATTACTGCAAAGGCGTTAACTGGCCACTACACCTAGAATGGTTTTGTACAATAGGTTTTAATTACTTATGCTAAACAATTTGTTCCACCTTGTATTTAACTGTGATGCTCTGAGTACCTTTCCCAGACCTGAAGAAGAGCTCTGTGTAGCTCAAAAGCTTGTCTCTCTCGCCAACTGAAGTTGGTCCAATAAAAGACATTACCTCACCCACTTTGTCTCTCTAATAAACTAAAAAGATTTCACTGGAACTCTTATGATGACCTGGGTAACTGATTGGTGGCTTCCCCAGTTGTGAATAACATATATCTCCCAAGCTCATGCCAATGAAACCTTCATCCCACACCACACCGTCATGCCTTATTCTTCTGTATGCTACTATGTGATTGTTCTAATGACTTCACAGTACAAAAGAATGATGCCTTTGAGATATTTGTCTGAAAGGATCTACTATCCAAAGGAGGTCTGCTTATTTTCTTTACTCTTGCCAAAGTATGCAAGTGTTAGCAGCCTCATAAAGATGGACTTATTGAAAGCATGTTTTCTCAGTTTCATACATTACAGTTTTGAAGATGTGAAAAAAGTTATATAATAAGACTATTTAATTACTGCGTGTATCTGTGTGGCATACTTGAGGGAAAGCATTTTCACGTGTGGGTGTAGTTTTAACAGAGAAAACAGAGAACTAAATTTGTACAGTGATAAGGTCACAGAGCAGCTTCAAACCCCTTCCCTAGAGATAGCATAGTCACAGTTTTGGATAGCACTTCACCGATAATCACACTGCTCTCGCTTTTTCTCTTTAATACTAAAACTTGCAATTCTCTTTCCAAACATGAACTAATTGATTTTAAAAGATAACTCAGAGCGCTCCATTTTCCCTGTTTAAGGTCCATTCCTGCCCTCCAATGCATGTATGTTGGACTGCGTAGGCAGCTGTGATTCAATAAACCAAGCACTAAACTTGAGATTAGGAAGCCTGGGTTCTAGATTGAACTCTGCCAGTGACTAGCCGTGTGACTTGATTTATGACAAATATTCAAAAGTAGCCATTGCTTTGTGAGTTCCTTCATTTTTGAGAGCTCAGCATCAGAAATGGTAAGGTATCTCTAGTTGGACTTCAGCAACCAAGGCATCCAAAATTAATGGCCACTTCTGAAAATTTGGGCCTTAAACTGTATGTCCCTCAGTTACTCATCTGTGACATCAAGATTAAAGGTGGGTATAATTTTTCAGATGAATAATTTACTTGCCAAAAATGCAGTTTCAGGTCAACCAAAACTATTTGTGAATTCAGTCTGAATTCAGCAAATAATTTCACAAAAATTTGGGGGGAGGAGAAGAAGAAAAAGTCAAAACACTTCATTCTGACATTTTCTAAACAAAACATTTTGATTTTTTTAAATAGGGGTTTATTTTTCCAACTTTACATTTTTTAAGGGTAAAAAAATCAGACAAAAACAAAACATTTAGTGTTGGGTTTAGTGAAAGATTTTATTCAACCTGAAATGATTTTTTTTTTTAATTTTTTGTTTTGGTGAGGCCAGAAAAGGGGCTTCAGGAAAGACTTCTTTCAAGATGTGGTTCCCATCAGTGGTGGATTGTAATTGTTTGAAGATATCCCCTACTGGTTTCAGTGTGGGATGGTAGGTGACAAGTAGGGGTGTGTAGTCAGAGGGTTTTGGTTTTTTTCCATACTGAAGCAGGTTCTCTCTGGCTATTTCAGTGTCCCATTCCATGATATGATCTATTTCCCTAATGGAGTGTCCTTGTTAGAGGAAGATGGTTTTAAATGTGTAAGGCAGTGTTTCTCAACCCATGGGTCATGACCCAAAAGTGGGTCACAAGAATGTATGAAATGGTTGCAGCCACCCGAGCTGCAAGATTTTTCATTTGGTCAGCCCAAAACAATGTGTTTCAGATTTTTCAGTTCAGCCAGCAAACCAAAATATCAAATATTCACTCAGCTCTAATGGAGATAGCAGTACTTGCTCACCCAGCTTTTAAATTAGTTTGAGAGCTATCTAAAATGCTGCAGTATGTAAGTGCAAAGTATCATAATTGTTTTTCAAGATGTGTGTCTCTTTCTGCCCATGCATTAGAGGGCTCAGTTAAGCGTTTCCTTAAGGAAAAAATCCCATTGTATTTAACAGACAAACTTTTTAATAGATTTTCTGAATCATTCTATCTGTTAGTCTTAAAGGTGCCACAGGACTCTCTCTTGCTTTTTACAGATCCAGACTAACAAGGCTACCCCTCTGATACTCTATAGACATTATTATTCCTGTTATAGAATTCCATAGGATGCTTTTAAAAATACATATAGAAAGGATATTGTATTTAATATGTAGAGGTTTTTGGAGTAATTTCTATATAACCCTGCTGTGGTGGTGGTTTATTAATTGTAGACAGCAGCACTTAGGGGCCCAAATTAGGGATGAGAGACACATGCTAAGTACTGTACAAACACAGAACTAAAAAACAGTCCCTGCTCCAGAGTTTACATGAAATGAGACAAGTGGATGTAACAAACGGAAGAAACACAAAGAGACAAGGAGACAATTAGAAAGAAAGTATGAAGCAGTGAACACAATACACTGCCTCACCATTGTTGAGGGTTTTTTGTAGGCATCAAAGCCAAGGGAGTTGAAGAGGACAATGGGGTGGCTGTGCAGATGTTTACAGGGACCTCTTTCCTTCCGTAGGAGATGGCAAAGGGATGGTATTTGTTGGAACATATGACAAATAGGCAATCGAGACTAGCATCGATGTGAGAGTGGAAGTAGGAATTGACATCCCGATAGTGTATAAGAGACCATAAGTAGGGTTGGGATAGACCAGGAAGGATGTCAACCCTATTGCATTTTATAGGTCTCTTCAATTCAGCTTTGTTTTCCAACATAAGGCTACATTGTACAATTGTCCTGCACAGCTGGATCAAGCTTTGGGCTGAGCATACTTAGCAGTTATACACCTCTTCCACTGCAATACATTGTCCACATTTTATATATGCAAGACCATACAGTACCTCCGGTTTCCACAGGTGCAGCCCCTTGTGCGGGTGAGTCTCTCTAGAGGAGATGCCTCTGAAGCCAATGGGACTTTTTTAAATTAATGGAGATATACCTATTTCCTAGAATGGGAAGGGACCCTGAAAGGTCATTGACTCCAGCCCCCTGCCTTCACTAGCAGGACCAAGTACTGATTTTGCCCCAGATCCCTAAGTGGCTCCCTCAAGGATTGAACTTACAACGCTGGGTTTAGCAGGTTAATGCTCAAACCACTGATCTATCCCTCCCACCTCAAATGAAACAGCAGAATTCAGTCTACTGCTGTCATCAGCCCAATGATGTTAATGGGAGTTGAACTAAGGTAAGATATTGCCCTAGAGCTGCTAATCTCTTGGAGAATTATTGTATATAGGTCAGTGGTTTGAGCATTGGCCTGCTAAACCCAGGGTTATGAGTTCAATCCTTGAGGGGGTCACTTAACGATCTGGGGCAAAATCAGTACTTGGTCCTGCTAGTGAAGGCAGGGGGCTAGAGTCAATGACCTTTCAGGGCCCCTTCCCATTCTAGGAAATAGGTATATCTCCATTTATTATTATATATAAATTTGGGATTAAAACCCTTAGAAAGAGACCTCACAAAGTGACCAGCTCACTTTTCAAGCTTGAAATGTGAGAAATTTCAAAACCACAGTTCTTGAGTTATATATATGTATAATTAGTATACATCTATCTTATGTGCACCCTTACCTTTAGTCTCCCAGGTTTCCAGAGAAGAAATACATTGCATGCTCCATTTGGAATGTTTTTTTGGTCTTGTGTATTCATGTCATTTGTATAGTAGGGAAGTTGTTCCCCATGATAGAGGGAATTTAATATTGTAGAAGATGGCTGCTTTGGGTAAATGGTACCAAATGAATGCTGGAAATCAATGACAGAGCTATGTAAAAAAAATCATAACAAATTTCACAAGAAAATGGGGTTTGAAAGCTTTCATGCTTGACAGTTTCTTCTAAACAAGCTTTTCATCTTAAGGTCCCTATTTCCCAAAGCAGATAAGCAGCTTTTCCTTGCTTAACGGGAGCACAAGTGGTATTTTATGGAACTCTCAATTCTTTCCTGAATTTTGAACAGCATCTGAGCAGTGTAGCAATGCAAGGATGTTGACTTAGGTGTGTGCTCTGAGCCCCAGAAAAAAAGACAGGATCTCCTGACTTTCTGTTGCTGTGACTCCAGTGACTGGGCATTTCTTAAATTAAAGCACCAAGACTCAACAATGAAGATCATAGAGTAGCTATGATGAGCTTTATTGAGCATGTCTGCAAGATCATTCATACTGCCCTCCCCAAATCCTATCTGAGCATGCATTGGACTCAGTATAAACACCAGGAAATATTATTTGCAGGTAGCCTCTTTGGGAGTTGGAAAGTCCGACCAGAAACCTGGAACTCACACAGTATTAGGTGGTCTCGTGGTTATCATAGTGACTGGGACTCAGGAGACCTGGACTCAATTACTAGCTGCACTTCTGACTTCCCCTGTGACCTTGGGTAAATCATTTAAGGTTGTATTACGCACCCTAACTCACACATGTAATTCCACCAACTTGAGCAAGTGTTCACCACCCTTGAGCAAGGATGGTTATAAGATACTTCTGAAGACAAAGTTCACAGGATTTGGGGGGGTCATGGGAAAGAGAAACAGAGAAGCAACGGATTGGATTACTTTTTTAAAAATGAGCAATAGTAGATGGATCAAAAGCAAGAAAAGAACAACCACCAGATAAAAAGAAGGAGAGAAAAAGTCCTAAAGTGCAGCCACTATCCATACATCAACGATGAAAGTGCCAGCCTGGAACAGATTTTAAGTGAAGTCTCCTGAGTCCCATATAAAAGAGTGTTCTGTTATGATGCAAAAGCCTGTCACAGCAGGGAAAGCCCCCAGTGTATAATGTGCCCTTCACACATAGTGACAAACCACACAGCAAGGCATCCCAGGCTTAATTAAAACAGTAAATAGCCAAAAAAGAAAAAGAACCCTCCACTTACTACTTGCAGATAGTTATGAGGGAAGATGGAGGAAAATCACCTGAGCACAAAGTGAATGTCACTTGTTTTTCTCAGCTGTGTTCAGGTGACGATGTAACACCCCTTAGCTCTGCTTGACACCTTGTGATGCCATTCAGAGCAGCAAGGGACAATCTCATCAAGTCACTATGGTCAGTATTTTCCCAACTAAGGTGACAAATAAGACTACATTTGGGACCTAGACATATAATGGCCTGAGTGTCAGAGGGGCTGAGTGATCGGAGCTCTGGCCATCTTTCAGGCCATTTTTCGTTAGATGCCAAAAGTTGCAAAACATAGGTGGTTTGATGCAGGTCCCGGGGTAGTTTGTTTCAGTGCAGAGAGTAGAACCCACACCTCCAAACTTCCATCCATGTGCTTTAGCCACAAAATCATACTCTTTCTTCTGGTGGCAGGTGGGAGGTCGGAACAAATAAAAATCATGGGTTTGTTGTGTCAGGTTGAGCATGCATGTGTCTTGCTCTGAATATTTTCGTCCCTACTCCCTTTTAGGATGATAATGCTAGGCACAATGGCAGAAGTAGATGGCATAGGTGCAGAGGCCAATCATGGCCAAAAGAAGAGGTTGGAAAGAGGCATATAGGGTTGCAGGAGTCTGCTCCATGCATAGAGTGTGAGTGAAGGAGATACAGGGCAAAACAAGAAGAGAGGGATGGATAGTTGCAAAGGAAACATGGCAAATACATTTAGGTCAAGAGTTTAGGCCTTTGCATGGATGATCAAGAGGGAAGGGATGCAGACAGCAGAAAGAGAGGCCAGCCTCCCAAAAGGAGCAAGGTGAAGATAGGGCCATTGTCTTCCACATTGGCCAGCAAAGCTGGATGGCTATTAAATGGAACATACCCTTGCCACATCCTCCAGTGTGGGGCAGCTTCACACCATTCAATCTTCAAGGCTCTGCCTGAATGGTGCAACCAGTAACATCTTTTTTTTTTTAAGCTTGCTGTGAGAGACCCTCTCTAGAGCTAAATCAGGTTAACTTCTCTTTTACACTTGAGGGAGAGATTTATAATCATCCCATGGGTGACAAAGAAATACATTTCTCCTTCACTATTTTTGCCTGCTCAATTAATTTGACAAAATCCCCCTGAGGCCACATCATTAAGATCAATGCAACATTCAAAACAAGTAACTGCAAACTACCAAAGTTAATTAGAATTCATAATCATAGAATGGGTGCAATATCTGAAGCACAGGAACTGTTCCAAAGCAAGTCCTTTCCTAAAGCTTTTAGAAGACAACTACAAAGCCAAAGTAGGATCATATTGAATGCCTTCTCATAACTGCTACAGCCACAAAGAGGGAAAGTGTCCGTGGTACAATTGACTACAATTGCAGGCAAGTTTACAGTCCTGTTGGGTTCTGGGCAGGCAAGTTTACAGTGGTAGGAAGGAAAGTTTCCCTGTATACAGAGATCAAGCTACAAGAGATGGTATATGGAAAATCTTTTATGTAACAGCTCAATAAATATAGCTTTTCTGAAGCATGCATCATGATCGTACCCAAAGTCCATTTGCAAGAGGAAAGGTATTAAATGAAGAGCAATTGTGTTTTGGATATTATTTACATTTTATAACTCTGGGGTGTAAAACAAACAAACAAAAAAGCATATCCCACTCTAAACAAACTCCTAGACTGAAGGCTAAGGTATTTATTACCCAAGATCTGATTATAGTAACTCACTGCTGCTTTCAGATCTCACCATCTCTATGCCCACAACAAACATGTCTGCCTAAGCAACTCATTTTATGCATTGAGGAAAAAATTCTGATTCTAAGCAACTGAAATACTTTACTATACCAGTAACTTGACAATGTTCCCCATTAAACTCAGTAATAATAACCTTATCCTAGGAGCTAACCAACAGCTAGACCAGGGGTCGGCAACCTTTCAGAAGTGGTGTGCCGAGTCTTCATTTATTCACTCTAATTTAAGGTTTCGCGTGCCAGTAATACATTTTAAAGTTTTTAGAAGGTCTCTTTCTACAAGTCTGTAATATATAACTAAACTATTGTTGTATGTAAAGTAAATAAGGTTTTTTAAATGTTTAAGAAGCTTCATTTAAAAATTAAATTAAAATGCAGAGCCCTCCTGACCGGTGGCCAGGACCCGGGCAGTGTGAGTGCCACTGAAAATCAGCTCGCATGCCGCCTTCAGCACGCGTGCCATAGGTTGCCTACCCCTGAGCTAGACCTTCAGCATCAGAGAGAGTGTTTATCCCAGGATTGGGATGTTACCTTATAAACAAGAACCACCCTTAGATTGTCAGCTAATTTACTTCTGAAGGTCCCTGGACAGCACTGATTATTTCGACACTAGAGCATCCTGTGCCAATATATATACTGTTTCCTTCACTCTGTAGCGGAGGTGCTGGGGAAGGTCTCAAGCAGAAGCTCCACAATGAGGCAGACACAGAGGGGGTTACTATCAGTTAGGAATAATACTGTTTGCCTTGTGCTGTGTAACAGTGTGTGCTGAGTCAGGAGCTAACTCAGCACCCACCAGTATATATTAATTGGGACCTAGCTGGAAGACAGGTAGTTGACAGAGGGCGTCAATTAGCTGAGTAGAGCTATAGCTGCAGGGCTCAATGAAAGGGAAGCAAGCTCAGCGGGTGGGATTATATAAACTGACAGGAAGGCAGTGTGGGACAGCAAGGAGCATGAAGGAAGGCAGAGGATGAACTGCCTGCTGCTGGTATTGGGGTTCCCTTTCCCCAGAGGCAAGTGGGGAAGCTGGCTGTAGAATGTAAGTACATGAAAATAACACTACAGGCTGAGGCCTGCTGAATGAATATACTAAATATGTTGGGGTGCAGGAGATTTGGGGTGGGTGTGGTCTGTGATTAAGGCCTGAAAGGACTCTCACATTCATCTGACGAAGTGGGTATTCACCCACGAAAGCTTATGCTCCAATACGTCTGTTAGTCTATAAGGTGCCACAGGACTTTCTGTTGCTTCTCACAGCTATGACAGCTAATAACGTTTCTTGGTCGGGGTAGAAGGAAACAGATCTCTCTGTGGTTCTTTAGCACCGTTATCATGCATCTATCTCATATCAATTAAGCCCTATGGCCAGAAGCTCCAGTCTTAAAGGTGCCACAGGACCCTCTGTTGCTTTTTACAGAGCTGAAACAGCTCTCTACTCCCATCTAGAGGTGAAAAAAAGAAAAATGATGCCAGAGTTGTATTTGCACAGACCACCTATCCACTATTCCTTTAGTGACCCTTGGGAGTCACCATGACTGGTTATGACTATGGATTTTGAGAGGTAGTAGGTGTGGTGGAGAAGCTTTTTCCAAACATTTGGGACTTTTCTCAAGCATCTTACATGTGAGACATTAATGGGGAGAGACCACACAGGCTAAAAATTTTGCAGCAAGAGGCAATGCAGAGGATAGCTGCAGAGCTCAATGGACTCTAATGGGACCCTGCCTACCCAGCACTTTAAAGCTAAATAACTAAGCTGGGATAGGTGATAGGGCCAAGCACCTCCCTTGGGAATGGAGATAGACCTACAAAGAGGCATTTGGTTTACAGCTGGCTAATGGATGAGTGGGCTAGGTGATGTGGCCAAGGGGCATTCCCAACAGTTGGTGAGAAGGGACTTAGATGGACCATTGCCAAAGTTACTGGGGAGAGGGAGTTATTTTACTCTTTATTTGTATATATATGTGGGGGGGGGTGTATGTGTGTATATATAGATAGATATACACACACTGTTTTGTGTTTTTTTCCCCAAGATTATGACTGTGTTCCCAGTCCCCTAATAAAGACTTCCTTGTTCATGTACACTCTGAGTGTTGGTGAGGGGGGAAGTTCTACCTGTTAATGCCATCCCAAGAGGCTGTGTTTAATTTTCCAGTGTGTCTGGATGGGGCTAACATCAGTTTAGTTATTTGTCCCAACAGACCCTAGGCAGGGGGTGGAAGTTCCCTTGCAGGGATGGTGGAGGAGTGAAGAGACAAACTCCAGGCTGAGGAGTGCCCCAAGGGTTCATAGCTACTCCTGGGCTTACTCTAGCCCCCTGGGTCCCACTCCCTTTTCCCCAACCTGATCCTAGACTCTGCAGTGGCTGCTCCAGCCCTTCTTGACCCTGCTCTTGCCTCTGCTCCACCAGGGTAGGTGGGGGTGCTCAGCTGCACCCCCTGGTTTTGCTGCCCCTAACCCTAGATATATTGAACCTGGCCCTCTGTGCTGTCTTGAGGGTTATGTCAGTATGAAATGTTTTCAGCTAACCTGTAAGATTGGACTGAATTCCATGACCTGTCATGACCCCAAAACCACTAGCATGCCCAAGTATGTTTAACTTTCAGCATCAGTTTCTTGGCTTCAACCCAGCACACTCCTTTATCCTCACTCCTTCCAGGCAACAGAATCATAGGATCCGTTCTCTCAGGGGTGGGGTCACCATTTGTGTGATGTGGGGCACAGCATTCGGACGCGATCTCATGGTCCTAGCTTCCCACCCAGTGCAGGTCTAGAAGGAGAGAGAGCAGGTTGCCAGGGGGAACTGATCCCTTCACTGCTGCAGAGCCTGGCACGGGGACCAAGAACAAGCGTTTGTGTCACCTCTGTCCTGGGGTTGGCAGGCCTGGATTGAACTCCTGGAGCAATTTAGAGCAGTCTGTGGGCTGTCCTAACTTGTGTCTCCTCCTGCCTTAGCCCATATAGCTCTTGTGGCAGCAGTGATTCACCAAGGCAAGACACAAGACCGCCCTGATATGTCGTCTCATCACTGACATGTCCCCTCTGTGCTGGCCTGACCCAGAATATACTTTGCCCCAGGGGTTCCGGTGGGCATTGCAGAGCTCTGCACTTGTCCGAGTGCCTGCTATGCCAGGACAGCTCCTTGTGAAGGTAGAGCAGCCCTTTAGCACCCACTCTTCTAGGTGGCTGGATCACAGAGGGAAAAATCCCTTCTTCAGAGAGTCGTCCACATGACAGGGTGGAGCGCTAGTTCCTGGGCACCTAGACCCGCCTATGGTTTAAGCTTCTGCTTGAAATCATCTGATTTACCAAATCAGCTCTTGAAGCACTGCTGGGTAATGCCTGCTCTGAACAGCTAGGAAGCCATGAGAGATTTGCCTTACCAGCACATTTCAAAGTCCTTCATCTAGCCAGAAAGTACAGGAGAGGGGGGAAATTACTCCCCTATGCTAGGTGCAAGAATTGTAGAACCATAGCTGTCAAAAATGCAAGAGGTATTGTGAGGTGCCGTCAAAATAAACACTGGGTCAGAGCTCCTGTGCTAAAACTGGAAAACAAAATGCTCATTAGAAAGACCTACACACATCCTGTCAAATCCTTGAACAAGCTAAAATGTGCCAACATCTGCAGCTGTAAAGAGAGCACATTATAAAGTGAGAATGTAGGGAACTAATAGGAGAAAGTGTGTGTGTGTGTGTGTGGTGTCGAGAAATGAGCATGCAATTGGGACTTGGGAACTGCTGAGTCATAATCCTGTTTCAGCCACTGAATAGCCTTAGGAAATCAGTTCGCCTCTCAGATCTTGTTATCTGAAAATGGGGATCATAGTATTTACCTACAGACCTACCTTGCAGGAGTGTGGTAAGGATCAGTTAGTTAAGGCTTTGAAAATGTAAATTGCGAAGTACATAAATGAACTGGCAAGCAGGGCCAGCTCTAGGTTTTTTGCCGCCCCAAGCAAAAAAAATTTTGGCTGCCCCCCCACCCCAGCCCTGGGCTCTCTCTCCCCCCCCCCCCCCGCACCTCCTGCCACCCCAGCCCTGGGCTCTCTCTTCCCCCCCCCCCGTACCTCCTGCTGCCCCAGCCGTGGGCTCCCCCCCACCAGTGATGACTCTGCCCGCTCCCCCCTCACCTCCAGCCGGTCCGGCGCTGGCAGGGTCGGGCTAAGCAGCGGGGCTCCCGGGCCGCGCCTCAGCCCAGGGTCCCTCCATCCAGGGCTCCCGCCTCCAGGACCGGCCGGGACCCGGGAGGGCAGAGTCGGTGGATCGCCCTGGCAGAGGGCTGAGGAGCCGGGGCAGGGTAGCCCCAGAGGCAGCGGAGCCCTGGAGAGCAGGACGCAGGCCCTGCACAACAGCGCCCCGCCCTCTATGGCCCCGCTGCTGCTGCTTCTGGCCGCCCTGCCACAGTCCCTGGGCGGCTTGGGCCGCTTCGCCCAGCACCAGCTGCAACGCTGGGGGGCGGCCGCCCTGCAGCACCTGCAGGTGGATCCGTGTGCCCTGTGGGGTGTTCCCCAGCCTGAGTGTCCCCCGCTCGAAGCCTGCCCGGCCCAGCCACAAGGTGTGGGCACTGCTTCCCCGCGGCGCGAACTGCAGCGGCCCCAGGGCTCCCCCCCGCGCATGACGCACTGCTGCTGCCAGGGCCGGCTCTTGGCTTTTGCCGCCAGAAGCACACAAAAAAAAAAAATGGCCGGAATGCTGCCCTTGAAAATGTGCTGCCCCAAGCACGTGCTTGGTTTGCTGGTGCCTAGAGCCAGCCCTGCTGGCAAGTGTCTGTGTTCCACTGCTGCCTGCTAGATAGAATAGCAGAGCATTTCTGAATCCCATAGGCCTTTCAAAGCTGGTGGAGAGTCTCCATTAGCTCAGGTTTTTGGGGCTCTACTTTGATGCAGGATAATGCAAATTCTGTTCCTACTTCTGTCACAAAGTTCTGAGTGTCTGTGGTGTGTGCCATTGTGATAATCATGAAGTCCTGGGTGGCTGCAGATTTGTGATGTTTATTATTTACATGTGACTGTTAGACACAAGGTGGGTGACCAACTTCCATTGGTGAAGGAGACAGAGCTCTGTCATTAGTGACCAACAATGTTGTTCAGTGGGTGGCCATTTGGTGGCTTAGGTTGTTCACAAGATACAATTTGACACTTATTGGAGATGTCAGCAGACACACCAGAAATGGACTGGTTATCTAAACTGAACTACTCCTCGAACTCCTAAAGGTGAGGCCTCCAGATTAAGGATTGAAGCAGGGTGATGAGAGAGTTGGAGGGACACCTGCACTATTGCTATGAGTAAATGGAGAACTTCATTTTCTAGTACAATTAATGAACCTCTCATGAGCTATACATTCCTCTGGAAAAATACCTTTTAAATGTGCAATTGTTTTGCATGGCTACTTTCTAATAGGCTCAAAATGAACCTAAAACACATATTGCACATAGTTTAAGAGACACTGCTGTCAGGGGGCAGGGAGAATACACCATGGCTTTCTCTAGCATCTTTCATCCTCCAGGTATCTGAAATCACTTTAGAAAGCAATGAGTTCGGCACTAGTAATTTATTTAAGAAGTGCCCAGATGCTGCAGTGATAGCTGACATAGAAATGGATGTAATAATAGAGCGCTTGAATGGAAACATTTTACAAACCGGTGGGGTGGGGGAGACTCTAGCTCCCAGCCATCCTCCTGTGGCGGAAGTGAAACCTGGCTGCTTTCCTCCCTAGAGATCATCTACATGTTCAGGGCCAGCATGGCAAAGAGGCTAGAAGCCTACTCATTATTTTAAATAAAAACTGTGATTCCTCTTCACAGCCCTGATTCAGGAGCCTATCGCTATTCAACAGCCAACGTCAAAGGAACCCTAGCAGGTGCTCAAATGCTCTGCTGGGTTATGTCCTACATGCCTAGTGCCCTCAGATCCGGGGCGTTCGGTCCCTCACCTGCAGGCTCCCTGGGGCACTGCAGCATTGGAACTAGGCCCTGCAGCACAGGAATTGATCATACACTGACAGAGTCACACTCCGCAGGGTTTGTTAACACGGTTATTTAGCACAGCTTGTAGCCGCACTACCGCTATTTTCAAAACACGGCAGCAAGACCTAATACAGCTAGGGCCTCTGATGCCCCTTTAGAGGCTGTTCATCATCATGTGGTTCCCTTTCCAGTGACAGAGTGCAGATGTGAAGTATTTTTCTTTTATTGCCCTCTTTTCGTTAAGTGTTAGCTTTCCCTGTTGACTCAATATGAAAAAGCTCATTCAGAGCTAAGAAGGATAAATCATCCCAGTGGAGAGGAGAGCCACTCTGCAGTTATTCTTTCCCTTCCCCCCCCCCTCATCTTTAACAAATGTTTCATTTGTTCATCAAATTAAGCCCACTGAATCTTTTTGTTAGCCGCAGGTGCAATAGTTCAAGCATATGCTAACTGCCGATAACTAACGTGCCTCACACGTGGGGCAGAAAATATTCATTTTACAATTGCAGGCCAAGAGGAACTGACTGGAATTAAAGCAGAGGAGGAAGGCAACCAGCTTTTACAGGATCTTAGATATCAAAAGAAGGGGGGGGGGGAAGACAATAGGAAAAGGATAATCAGAGAAATGTGGGGCTGGAAGGGACGTCAAGAGGCCATCTAGTCCACCCCAGTGCGCTGAGGCAGGATTAAGTATAGCTGTGTAAATAGGATATAGTCTTCCATTGGGATAATCCAAGTGGATTTTGCTAACTCTTTTTAGGATTTTTGTAATTCGTAGTGGGTGCTAAACTGCGTAGGAAGGCAGGTTTCTGGCCATTAAGAGTAGAGCAAGTCCTGACTCAACATACTTGATCCTGTTTAATCCCTCCCCTCCTCCATTTGGTGTTTCTGCCAGCTGCTTCATAATACTGATTCCTTCAGACCATGAATGGTGGTGAATATTTGCCTTCATGTACTGAGGGAGTATACTCATTCCAAGTATTAACCTACTGTAGAACCCAGGTACCTGCACACAAGAGTAAAGTTCATACCACTGTTTTGGTACTATCTTCATGGTCCCGAAGATCATGAGTTCAAATCCCACACCTGGACCCAGAATTGTATCCATTGGTGGCATTGCCATGTTGAATAAAGGTAACTTCCCTTAAAATGAGAGGTTAAACCTCTCACCCCATCCTCAGGCAACTCCACTGGTTCCCTATGCATTTCATTATCCAGTTTAACATTGCTCTTTCATTTCCAATACTCTCCATGGACTTTATTTTTTTCAGTTTATAAAGTGCACCAATAACCAGCCTGATCCAGCCTCTCTCATGGCCCTGGCCAGTCTGTATGACTTCTCTCTCTACTCCCTCACCTCACCAAAGCTTGGCCTCCTCCATGTTTCGTCACACAAACTAGCCACTCTTGCTCATGCTTACATTTCTCTGCTTCATTGACTTTCCATCTCATTCCAAACTTCAGCAGAAGAGTATTTTTCACAAGCTTGCCAATATCTCTTAATTTCATTTACATTCTGCTAGTATCTGTTATTTAACATTGTTATATTTTATTCTGTATTTCACAATACAATTTGTATGAAATAGGTTATTCAGATACACTTGTCGGGGGAGGCAGCATTTCCTAGTGGATAGAGCACAGCACTGGGACTCAGGAAATCAGGATTCCATTCCCAGCTCTGCCATTGGCCTGCTGGATAAGTTGGCTTACCACTGTGCCTCAGTTTCCCTATCTGTAAAGTGGGGATAGTGATGCTGACCTCCTTTATAAAGTGCTTTGAGATCTTCCATTGAAGAGTGCTGTACAATAACTAGGTATTATATAAATCCTCGTCTTTTGCTGGACCGTGCCATTTTTGGAAGAGCACAGGGGTTAATGCCATTGTCCTGCTCAACATTCCTTCTTTCAGTAACAATTCAGTTTTAATACCTTAGATCCAAATTCAGAACTGTTACATAGGAGTAAATCTGGAGTCACTCCATTAAACGGAATAGCGTTAAAATCCAGATTTGCACTCGTGTAACTGAAATCAAAATCTGACTTTGTGTGAGCTATTCTGCTTGCATGGGGTCTGATCCTGCAAAGACAACAGAAGCTGAGAGCATGCGACACCTCATACTGTTGGGCTTATAATAGTTGCTATGTTTGCTTGGAGGGTGTCCCGTTTTACTAACCCTGTCCTAAATCCTTAAGCCAGCCCTCTGCACAGGGACCAGATCACTTGTTTGGCATGTGTGCAGACTTGTAATGAAGGTGTGACACGCAGGAGTGCTGATAAAGACTTGTCTCTGTTTACTGCCCCCAGCCACTTGACCTGGGTCAGGGTTACAAAAGGTTGGCACCCCTCTCACATGACAGAGCTCAGTATCCACTAACTCCAGTGGCTGCTGTTAGGTTAGCCAGCCAGTGTGCTGAGGCCACAGCCTATCATGCAGGCCCAATAGTGTCTCACTGTTTCCCTGTGCTCCCCTGTACATATGCCTGTATCTATTGGTTGTTTCTTGTCTGATGCTTAGATTGTAATCTCACTGGGTCAGGGGCTATCATTTTGTTTGGTGTTTTGTATTTGTACAGTTCCTAGCACAATAGGGTGCTGGTCCAGGAATGGGGCTCCCAGGTGCGACTGCAATATATAAGAAAAGTGGAAGCTGCCCAGACTTCAGTTGCCCTATGCGATTCAGCCTTGCAGTACAGATGTGACTGGACTGTATTGTAACCCTGTTACCAAATCATGCAACCGCCTTGCAGTATCCTGGGAATACTGACAGAAGGACTGTTAAAGGGAACTCAAACCTGTGTGCCAGTGATGGGGTGTATAACCCCTTAATGGCTGCTACTATGTGGTTTAATGGGCAGAACAGTTCTTTCCCTAGCTGGGAGACACAGTGCTGCTCCTAGAAAGAGAAACCTTCCAGAGAGGAGAACTCCAGAGGCGAGGAGGAGGTCCAAGGGAGGAGACCTCCCCTATAGCTGGAAGAGGCTCACTCTGAAAGTGGCTGCATGCTGCCACCAAACCTGAGGAGGTTCCGTGTCAGGCTGAAGGCAGGAAGTGGGCCAGGAAAATAGCAGTAAGGCTACAGAGGCAGACCCTAGCTGTTTAATTACAGGGTCCCTGGGCTGGAACCCAGAGGAGAGGGATAGCCTGGATTCCCCGAGGGGAAGCAAAAACACCTGACATAGATGGGGATGAGGACTATCAAGCCCAGCATGGGGATAAAGGCCTGGGACAGAGTCATTAGATTTCTGCTTTATTGGACTGTCTCTTACCCTGAAAGCAGTGGGACTATAAGCTATCTGGCCAGAGGGCTGAGTCATGAAAAGACTTGGTGTGACCATTGACAGGGAGAGCCAAATCCAAAGAAGTTACACCATGCTTGGCCAGGAGGGGGCATGCTGGCCAATGAGTGACCCCTCTAACAGTGCCACACTAGCTTAATGCACAATTAGTTTTTAAACCGCACTTTTAAAAGGAAAGTGGCATTACTGATGCTCAAAGGTCAGCCTGTATGTAACTAAGCCACTGAGGGGGGAAAAAATGTTGAGTTCCTTCTTGGGGGGAGAATATTGCACTTACGTTGCCAAGGCCAATTTTTGGTATTATCTGTGAAGTACGTGTCGCCCACGCAAGTTAAACAAGCCTAAGGAGCCAGAGTAACTGATATGAGGAAGGCAAATCACACCCAGACAGATAGAGGGTAGTCAACGAATTCTTGGGACTCCTATAGTGTTTTGGTTTTTTTAATTGAGGTCAAAAGAAGCAATTGCCTGTCTCCCAGCATTAGGGTGACCAGACAGCAAGTATGGAAAATCGGGACAGGGTGTGGGGGGTAATAGATGCCCATATAAGAAAAAGCCCCGGATATCGGGACTGTCCCTATAAAATCGGGACATCTGGTCACCCTGCCCAGCATGTACAGAGCAGAAGCCTAAAAGCAGAACATGGCTAATGTGGAATAAGGACCCTGTAGTCTCTCCTCATGTGAGGAGTCCCTCTGAACTCGATGGGCTACTCATGTCCGAGCTACAGGTTTGGGCTCTCACTCTGCAGACGTACAGCTTGCTCTGTGGTTCAAAGTTGCTAACGTCTTGAAAAGATGCAGGAGAGAGAGAGTTATTAGGTTTGTGAGTCGATAATGTTCCAGATACTCTCCAAAGAGAAAAGACCCGGTCCCCCTACACCCTGAGGAGATCAGAGCCTAAAGCCAGTCTAACCCTTGACACTAATTGCTTAGAGTTCTAGTTTGCATTCACCATCTCCCACTCTCACATGCGCACAGATAATGGCAACATGAAGAGCTGTCTATGCTGGGGGTTAGGTTGGCATAGCTACGTCTCTCAGAGGTATGAATTTTTCACATCTCTGGCCGACAGGCATAGCTCTGCTGATGTAAGCTTTCAGTGTAGCCCAGCCTGTAGGTGTGTGAGCAGGCATGCAGGGGCTTGAGAGAGACTTACCAGCGCAGGACTAGGCTCAGTACTGAACAAATGACCTAGGACACAGTGCTAATCTCTACGTATCGATACCACCCGTTACTGATCTCATTCCACTAAGTCCTACAAAAGGCCCTGAAAGGTGCTCTTTACTTAGGCCAGGTCTACACTAGGAAACTAGGTCCTTATAACTATGTCACTCAGGTGTGTGAGAAATCCACACCGCTGAACTGACCTAACTCAGTGTAGACAGCACTAGGTCAAGGGGAGAATTGTCCAGTGGACTTAGCTACCGCCTCTCGGGGAGGTGGATTACCTACACTGATGGGAGATAGTGTCTTCAATGAACACAGCAGCAGCTGTGGCGCTTAAGTATAGACAAGCCCTTATTTTAAACATTACAGACTGTCAGCCAAAGACTGCTAAACTGTGTCTACAAAAAAAAGAGCCAAGTGTCCCTGTTCTTAAGAATGGCCATATTGGGTAGACCAATGGTCCATCTATCCCAGTATTTTGTTTTCCAACAGTGGCCTGTGCCAGACGTTTCAAAGGGAATGAACAGAACAGGCAATAATCAAGTGATCCATCCCCTGTTGTCAGGGCTGGGTCTAGGTTTTTTGCCGCCCCAAGCAAAAATATTTTTGGCTGCCCCCCACCCCAGCCCTGGGCTCTCTCCCCTTCCCCACCCGCACCCGCACTCCCTGCTGCCCCAGCACTGGGCTCCCCCCCACCAGTGCTAACTCTGCCCGCTCCCCCCTCGCCTCCAGCCGGTCCGGCGCTGGCAGGGTAGGGGTAAGCAGCGGGGCTCCCGGGCTGCGCCTCAGCCCAGGGTCCCTCCAGCCGGGGCTCCCACCTCCAGGACCAGCCGGGACCCGGGAGGGCAGAGCTGGGGGACCGCCCCGGCAGGGAGCTGAGGAGCCAGGGCAGGGCAGCCCCAGAGGGAGTGGAGAGTGGGATGCAGGCCCCTCAAGGCAGCGCCCCAGGCACCGATCCCCACTATGGTCCAGCTGCTGCTCCTGGCTGCCCTGCCGCAGTCCCTGGGAGGCTCGGGCCGCTTCGCCCAGCCCCGGCTGCGGCGCTGGGGGGCAACCGCCCTGCGGCACCTGCAGGCGGCTCCGTGCGCCCCAAGCCCGAGTGTCCCACACTCGGAGCCCGCCCGGCCATAAGGTGCGGGTGCTGCTCCCCGACGCAAACTGCAGCGGCCCCAGGGCGTTCCCCGTGCAGGACGCGCTGCTGCTGCCAGGGCCGGCTCTAGGCTTTTGCTGCCCCAAGCGCCAAAAAAATAAAAAAGGCTGGCTGGAATGCTGCCCCTGAAAATGTGCCGCCCCAAGCACGTGCTTGGTTTGCTGGTGCCTGGAGCCAGCCCTGCCTGTTGTCCGCTTCTGGCAGCTAGGGACACCTAGAGCATGGGGTTGCATCCCTGACCATCTTGGCTAACATTGCACCATCTTTTGCACCCAAACTCCAGCATCCATGCACAAGTGAGGATTTTGTGTGACTAAATGGGTGCAACCAGAGATGATTGGTTTGTTTTTTGTTTTGTTTGTTTTTCCTGGAGAAGTGTCCTCAGAAAATGTGCTCCTTAGTCTTACCTCCCTGCAGCAAGTAGATGTGAGGTTCTCAGTATTCGAAGGCATTTTCTTCCTCCTACATGCTCAAGAAAGAATAAGGTGATGTTTCTTTTTTGACATAATCCTATTATGTTTCTAGTTATAGTCTGTAAAACATAATAAACCAATCATCTAATTTATTAACAAGTACCATTTGCCCAGCATTCTTCATCCAGAGACTGGAAGCAGATTTACAAAGATGGATAAGCAGGGATGTCTCTATTCTCCCAATGGAGAAACTGAGGCACAAAGTTAAATGACTTGCTAACTTTGTACTGCAAGTCAGTGGCCAAGCCAGCAGTTGAAACCAAATCTGCCACTGCTATTAGGTGCTCAGAAGACCTTAGATGCTTTGTTTAAAGAACATGAATCATTATCATAATTATATTAAACGCAGGAGATGCTTAATTGGGAACCAATTAGGCAGCAGTATTGCAGTTTGCTATTAGGCTAACTGGGATGGTAGTAACTAAAATTTCACTTAATATTGATGCATTTAGGTAACATCAAAGGGAATTCACCTATCTATTATGTGCAACATTCTGAGTTCCAGTCTGTTAACACAGAAGCTGTGAAATAAAGATCAAAAGAAATAATGATGAAATGCAGTCAATGGCGTTGTTTTTGTATGCAAGTTCTGCACAGTATTTTGTATTCAGTTTTAGGGCTTTTTTCGAAATGCCTCCTTTTCTGTCAAGTTGATTGGCTGTCCACTAGGATGTTCTAAATCTGGATTCTGCCTAGTCCGAGAGTTAATGGAGTAACTGTTGCTATGTATCAGTTGTGGACATCACAACACCATAATGTACTGGGTGAGGAGCTGGATGAAAGAGCCAGGGCCACCACGGGGCGCATCAGCTGGAGCATGCAGCAAGGGGCTTTCCATTGTTGTGATGGCAGGTGGATCAGGCTGGAGGTGGCTGAGTGGATTCTCTACTGTGGGGGATGCTGCCATAAAGCAGCATTGGGCTTGTGAAATAAAAACATCAGCAGGAGTCTCAGGCACAGGTGTAGATTCGGGTTCGTGTTGTCAGTGAGTTAAACATGGCCAGAGACTGCGATTTTAGTTGTTATGATGTTATCAGAATTACTGAACTGAAGAAAACCCACACAATTGTCCCCATTAACTCACTACTAGCAGCACTGGGCTTGGGTCTTCAGGGTTAGCACAGCTCGCTCTGCTAGAGACAGAGGAAGGGAGGCCATAATTGAAAAGGCTAAAATTCACCAGAAAATGAAACCTCTGTTTCCTTGCTCTGCTGTGCCTGCGTGAACAGAGATATCTATGCCAGCTAATCAAGCAGGGGTTGGATCCCGTCCCTCTAACTTGCGATATGGACTCACCGAAGAGCAGATTAGTACATAACTCCCAGCACTGCTGTGCTACAGTCTCATGGAATGGTCAGGCTTCCTCTGACACCAAAGATGCTGTCAGTGCAGAAGCCTGAAAGCACATGGATGATGCAAACAAAGGAAACCTGTTCCTAATGCACCTAAAAAGTTAGTGTTTCTCAGAGGAGCATCCCCACTGCGCAACCTTGCATTCAAAGGGAATAGCTGCAATCAGTAACATGGTTTAAAAATAAAACACACTGATGCTGACACTGCAGTAAAAGCTGATCATATCTCTAACTGATGTAGCCAAAGCCCCCCAAAAGGTCTTATTAAATGTCTACTTAAATCGTTCATCTCTGGCTTAGGGATTTATCATTATTAATTTGTATTATTGTGGCACCTATGTGCCCTAGTTATGGACCAGGATCCCATTGTGCTAGGTGCTGTACAAACACAGAACAAAAAAACAGCCCCTGCCACAAAGAACCTACAATCCTAACCAGTCACCAAAAGGGAGTCAGACAGCTTTAAAATGAGGATGGGTTCTGGACAGGTCAAAGGACTAGTAGTTAGATACCCAGCCTTTCACCTCTGCAGCACCACCTCAGATTGGTAATGACTGGAAGTTGACACGCATTGATGAGCATTGGGCTAAGATTTTGGTGGCCTCAGACCAATTCTCAGTAGACCAGTAGCCACACTATAAAAATAACAAATCAGAAGTGACCCTTTCATGGGTTTGGGGGGATAGTGCTTGGAACCTTGTATTGCTGTTCTGTGCCTAAATGGAGGAATTCATTCGTCACAGGTGTCACTCTTACACCTGCCGCTGGCATACAATTCAGTAAAAAGAGAAAAAGCTTATATAAAGGGCACCAAAACATAAGTCCTAATATTAACTACTCTTCTTGAAAGATTCTCCTTCAAGAAAAGACCGGTCTTACAAGTTGGAGAGCGACTTAGGATCTGTCATTCTCAAAGCTTCAGCTGAGCTTGTAAAAGGTTCTTAGGATCATAGCAGTTAAAGATAGGAAATATTCAATTACATCAAGTCCATCCCCTAGCAAGGGGAGAACATAGTCCCCAGGAATTGATAACTTGATCTTCACTAAAAGACAGAATATCCAGGATCCCAGACTGAATAAAGGAGATTTCTCCTGGGTCCTTAATGCTTTTTCTTTTTCTCATTTGATATCTTTATAAGATATGAAAAGAGAATGGGAATTTCTAGGTCTTTCCGTAAATGGAAGGTTGAAGCACCTTGCTCCTGTAAAATTAAAATCTACCACTCAGGAAACCCGATTACAGCTGTGTAAACTACCAGGTTCCCCTTTATGGCAGAGTTTTGTTGTATAAACAGGATTATAGTTCTAATATTTCCTGCTTTTGTCATGGGGGGGGGGGAGAAAATAGCCTTTGGCCTTAGCTAAACAGAGGGATTTGGCAGTGGTATGGCTCCATCGCTGTAGTTTCAAACAAGGGTAAGCCCTCCTGGTGCAAGATCCATGTTACGCTGGCACAGCACATCTAGCCTGGGGTATTGCAATGACTGTAGAGCCAAGAGGTTTCAGCATCTTACAAAGGCAGTACATTATTTTGTAGTTCTTCCATTTGCCAAAAAAATGATCTGGCGAGCTGAAAACATAGCAAGCTGGTGTGTAGGGTGATCTGGGATACTCAGGAGAATATTTTAAAGAAACAACAAAAGGTAAGACCTGTGAGACTCAAAGGTGCATAAATCAATTCTGCCTTTAAATGGTAGGTGAGTTTTTTGTTTTGTTCTTAATGCAGGGAGGTAAAATGTCATGCTACCAAGCTGACACTGGTCCCTTCTGGCCTCATTGGGAAGTGGCAATACTGGTGGATCCCATCAGTCTGAAGTAAGATCAAAGCTGTGCAGAGCAGATGTACTGTAAAATGTTGGGCACCAGATCTAAAGGAGCTATGCATACTTGCATCAGCTGAGTATCTGGCCCATTTTACACACACACAAACACACACACACACACACCCTTAATGTCTTACATAAAACAGCTGGGGAAACTACTTTGCTTTGATTAATAGAGTGCTTGTCAGTTCACTTTTAGGCCCCGTCCACAATGGAAGCAGAATCCCCAGTTTGGGGAATATCCCTCTGGTCTGGACTCCGCATACAGTTCGCTCTGGAGGGTTGTTTGTTTTTAATAACCATCCTGTATGATTAAGTCTCATAACACCACACCCCTAACTAATGAGACCAGTACAGTTGTACAGATATAGGGTTTTGGAGTCGGCCCATCATAGAGATATGGTATAAATGGAGTCACTCCAATGAAGGCATAGCAGCTACACTGATGTAAGACCAATTTAAGAACAGAATTAGGCCCAGAAAGTTCACAACTGGGCTTCTTGATCCATAGTCCAAACCTGAGCTTACGGGTGGGTGCCATCTCTATTTACAACAGCAGTGTCTGGCTGTAACAGTGTTGGAGAACAGTTTCAAACAAGGTTACCAGAGCTTTGGTGTGGACATTACGTTTAATAATAGCTACATTGTCTGCTTTTTAGAAATATAATTTGGGAAGAATGAGATTGTTTTCCTCTTAGAAGATAAATGAATCGATAACTGCATGAAACTCACTCCCATTTCTAGTTTGTATTGGTGGTTGGTTGTTTTTAGAGAATGAAGACTCTCTCCCATCCTAAAAATGTAATTGCATAAGGAAGATTTATGTTTCATACACGGATATGCAGAAGCCATTCCAAAGAGACATTTATAGATCACAATGCAACTATAGTAATCATGCAGGGAAGTTAATGGCACCCCACTGAATTCTGCAAAGACATTACAAAGAAGAGTCCAAAAACCTGAGTGAGAAATTAATCTTACAGTAGAATTATTTAAGACTTCTAATCTGTTGAGAAAGGACTTACTGGTGCAATACTATGCAAAGCTGTGGTAATTATACTAACAAATTATAAGTGCATGTATCTGCTTTAGAAAATGTTCATCACCAAAACTGTATGACTGCTTTCTCCATATGAAGTTTATGGGTAGAAATAATTTATTCTCACTGTCACCTGTTAACCTCCCCGCCTCCCCCCGCCCACACACACACATACTGTAATAAAGCCCTTCTCTGAAGGTAAGCATCCAACATAAATTCCCACTCTTGGGTCACAAAGTTTCCAGCAAATGTCATAGGAGCACTTTACAACAACTTGACTTATGAACCCCAGGGGAGAAGAGCATAACTGGGGTCAATCAATTCTGACGCCTGGAGCTGGCAACAAAAATTTCCCCTCAATGCAAAACTCCAGGTCCAGCATAAAATATGCTTGTGCAAAGCTTCATGAATAAATGTACATGTCTGGTTATAAACATTAAAGGTCAAAGTCTTATTTTTCTTCCTCACCTTTATCCAATTTATTGCAAAACTGGAACATCATTACTCACCAAGGAAGTTAAAAAATGAGGCAATTACATTTTCTTTTAACCCTGTACAAAGTCAATTCATATATTTTGAATATTTCTTGAAACTGACACCAAGTTTATTTAGCTGCAGTTTTTGCCTATTTTATCTGAAAGCTGATAACTCATGTCAGCAACTGAAGGTCCTGATCCAGCAAAGCTCTTAAGTAGGTGCTTAACTGTGGCTTCAATGGGACTACTCACATGTTTAAAGTTAAGCATGTGTGTAAATCCATTGCTGGATGGGGGCCTGAGTCTCCACATGGTCTTCTTGTCAAGCTTCAGGCAGGGTGAGCAGAACGCTCATCACATCCTGACGTTGCTTTGCCATGTTTGTGCTGTGATGTTACAGCGGTTTAGAACTGTTCGGAAAAAATTCAAAGCTTTTTTTGGTCAGAATGTGCTGATAGGTCAAAATCTAAACGTCCTGTGGGACTGTGTCCCCAGCCCTCTTAAAGGGCCAGTTCACCTTGTGTCAGGCAAGAAACGTGAAAATTTCAAGACAAGGAGGGAGCCTGCAGGCCAAGCAGAGTGACAGTGTGATATGCATGATTATGTGACACAATATCTGTGATGCCACTGGATTCAGCCACCTGATCTTGTGGAGGGGTTGACAGTGGGATTTCGGCACTGTTAACGCCCTCATTCTGGGGGAGCTGAGAGTTTTTTCACTATCCGGAGATGCATTTCACTATATTAACACACACAATTTACATTTATAGTGTGGAGGCTGTCCAACTGTTACGCAGTTTGCTAACAAAAAAGAGCAGACATTGCATCTGCTGTGAGCTAAGGCCCTATCTGGAAAACACATGTGTAACTACTCCCCCCAAGCAATCCCATTGACTGGTCTGGGATGGCTCCAGGGAGGAAAATTATGCATGTGTATAAACAGTTCCAGGGTTGGGGGCCTTAGTTCTGCATTCAATTTCTGTGCTTGGGAACAGACTTACTTTGACTCTTTCAATTAGCATTATATACATTGAAGCTACCAGCAGTACACAAACCCCTTTAGATTTAGCATAGATAGTTCATTGCTGAGTGAGTTGATATTATAAATCAGGAAAGGTAGGTATACGGTTCCAAGTCAAACTGAGTATATCACCACTGATTAAATATACCTTTCATGAGCAAATACCTCCTAACTAACCGAAGTATTAAACAAATACATTTTAATATAGTCTTCCCTTTGTATTTTTAGTCTGAAAATTGGAAAAGGGAGACTATGTGCAACAATTAGTCAATGGCAATATATGTCAAAAGAAAACTTTGACATAGCGGCAAACTGCTTTTTGAAACAGCACCTCTTCCTTATCTCTGGGCCCTGATTTAGACCGTATAGTCAAGCCATTTATAAACCAATATTTATTTATTTCATCATTATTGGGATTATGGAATTAATTGTTCTGGGAATATCTGATGCCCATTAAATAGTATAATGAAAATATACTACGCAGGGCCATGATTATGTTTATTACACTTATTGTAACAGTAGGATAATGTCCTCAGAGTTATGATCTGTCTTGGATGGTACAGACACAACTAACCCCCTGCCAAGACACAGGATTTGACTAGATGACCCTTGCGGTCCCTTCTAGCCCTATGATTCTATGGTACCCCTGTGCTTACTTGTGACCAGCAAAGATAAATGTGGCAAACCAAGTTCTGCTCTCATTTAGACAAAGAGTGAAATTTGGCTCTCTATCTCTGCTTGTCATTTGGAATATACTGAGGGGAAAACTCTGCTATTGGAAATTAGTTTTAGTGCCCACTCTTTCCCTGAGCATCATTACTGGATCAGACACAATTGTCTGCTTTTTTTATTTTCTTACTCCCTGAAGTGACAAGAGGTGTCTCATCCCACAGTAACTGAGAGCATAGTACAATGCAATAAAAATTATTGCACAGATAACTATGCAACCTGGAAAAAGAGAATGCTAAAGGAAACCTCACAAAGCACCATTCATTTCAGCAAATAGTAATACATCTTCAGTGTTGTGGTATTTACACTGGCAAGCACTTTGCTTAATGGAAACGTAGAGGCCCATTAGTTAATAATATCTGCCTTTTATAGAGCACTTCTTATCAGTAGATCTCAAAGCACTTTACAAAGGAGGTCAGTATCATTATCTTCATGTTACAAATGGGGAAATTAAGGCATAGAAAGAATTTTTGTACATGTGCTGGGTTTTGTTCTACTTATAAGGGATTCACTACCCAGGTATGCGGAAGGATACATACACATAGAGTTACATACACATTGTCAAGGATTTCCTAATAAAATAGTAAGACGTGGGATTCTTTCGTCTCAGACAGGGCCAGATCTTAAAGTGTTTACTCAGTGCTTTCTCAAATAAACTCCCACTGTCCTGACAGCTTGCAGGAGTGAGTAAAGACTGAGTATTTGACCCATATGTTTTATCTTCTAGTACACAACACAGAGCTAATGTGGACCGGGCTACATCACTAATAGCATCAATATGTTTCCTTGAGTAATACTCCCCACCCACCAAAGCCATCATTTGTTATCAGCTGGTATTGAACCCTGCACTTCCAACACCAAAGCCTCTTGAGCCAAAGGAGTAACTCCATTAGCTGACAATTGTCCTAGACTCAGCTACAGCCATTAGTGAGGGACAAAGACCACCACATTGTCCTACACTTGCATATACTAATAAAAGTTACATTAACTCCATGTGCTTTCTCAGACTGGCTGAGATTTAATACAGGCCCCAAAAGGGATCAATTGTTAGATTTTTTTTTTCATTGCTCATTTCACTTACAGACTTTGATATACTGTCCCCAAAATCATGTCATTAATGATAATGCCAAATGAGCTGGATTGCAGAGCCCTCATCCTTCTGCATCACTAATATGTGTCAGAATTACTACAAAGCTGCTTTAACTAGAGGGGAATAGATAGTCTGAGCTTGATAATACAGGGAGAGATTCTTCTTCTTTGAGATGTGAACATTTTTCATCTTCAGGATAGCTGTACGTCCAGTTGGTCTTTCCAGTCCTCCAGAGAGCATGACACTGAAGTATAAAATAGTCTAGATGTTAAGAATAATCTAAGGCCTGGTCTACACTAGGAGGTTATGTCGAATTTAGCAGTGTTAAATCGAATTAACCTGCACCCGTCCACACAACGAAGCTATTTATGTCGACATAGAGGTCTCTTAAATTCGATTTCTGTACTCCTCCCCAACGAGGGGAGTAGCGCTAAATTCGACATGGCCATGTCGAATTAGGGTAGGTGTAGATGGAATTCAACGCTAATACCTCCGGGAGCTATCCCACAGTGCACCACTCTGTTGACGCTCTGGACAGCAGTCCGAGGTCGGATGCTCTGACCAGCCACACAGGAAAAGCCCCGGGAAAATTTGAATTCCTTTTCCTGTCTGGGCAGTTTGAATCTCATTTCCTGTTTGGACATCGTGGCGAGCTCAGCAGCACTGGCAACGATGCAGAACTCTCCAGCAGAGGTGACCATGCAATCTCAGAATAGAAAGAGGGCCCCAGCATGAACTGATCGGGAAGTCTTGGATCTGATCGCTGTGTGGGGCGATGAGTCCGTGCTTTCGGAGCTGCGATCGAAAAGACAAAATGCAAAGATCTACGAGAAGATCTCAAAAGCCATGACAGAGAGAGGATACAGCCGGGATGCAACGCAGTGCCGCGTGAAAATCAAGGAGCTGAGACAAGGGTACCAGAAGACCAAAGAGTCAAACGGACGCTCCGGATCCCAGCCCCAGACATGCCGTTTCTACGAGGCACTGCATTCCATTCTAGGTGCTTCCGCCACCACTACCCCACCACTGACCGTGGACTCTGAGGATGGGATATTGTCGACGGCCGCTTCCTCGGAGATGTTAGCGGACGGGGAAGATGAGGAAGGAGATGAGGAGGACGAGGCAGTCGACAGCTCTTACAACGCTGATTTCCCCGACAGCCAGGATCTCTTCATCACCCTCACAGAGATCCCCTACCAACCCTCCCCAGGCGTTAACCCGGACCCAGAATCAGGGGAAGGATCAGTCTGTAAGTGTTTTAAACATGTAAACATTTATTTTGAACAGAACAGGAATATTCACAATGGGTTTTTCATGATTACTTTGCCCTAGGCGCTCTACTGTTTAGTCCTTGCCAGTGCAGCTACTGAAAAATAAGGTCTATATGTCCGCGGATAGAGCTGAAATCCTCATGGGACGTCTCCACGAAGCTGTCCTGGAGGTAATTGGAAAGCCTTTGCATGAGGTTCCTGGGGAGAGCGGCCTTATTGTGTCCTCCGTGGTAGGAAACTTTTCCGCGCCAGGCTATCATCAAGTACTCTGGGATCATTGCCTTGCAGAGCATGGCGGCATACGGCCCTGGTTTTTGCTGGCTTTCACACAGCATGCGGTCTTTCTCTGTCTCCAAAATCCTCAGCAGAGTGATGTCGCTCATGGTGACCTGCTTAGAATTAGGGGAATGTTACTATTGGGACTGCTTGCCTGTTCCTTTACATAACTGTAACCGGCGGTTTACAGCCACGCGGTGGAGGCGGGAGAGGGGCAGCATACAGGGATCTTTCCCGGGGACAGCCGCGAGGGGGTGGGACAGGGGCAGAGTTCATGCTTGCCGGATTGCCGGCAGCAGGAACTGGCCAACGGTAGGAGCATTGCTTTGAACGTGAAAGGAGGGCACTGCTATAATTTAAGTTTTAAGCAGCCAAAAGTCTACGGCTTACCATGTCAGCCTGCTACCCGAATTCCGCTGTCCTGCCCCGCTTGTCTGATCTCCACTGCAAGACCCCAGGCACTGAATGCGAAGGCCGAAAATTCGACCTTGTCCTGAGTGCGCATGTGATAGGTGCTGTGCATGGTCTTGTTCACAGAGAGAGACTATGTTCATTGTTCACAAAAATTTATCTTTGTGAGGAATTCACTCCCTTTTTCCCATCCCACAGCTGCGACTGTCTCCCGACCTACCCCGGCATCCCCCTCCCAGAGGCTGGCGCAGATTAGGCGGAGAAAGAAAAGGACACGGGATGACATGTTCTCAGAACTTATGGGCTGCTCCCGAGCCGAGGCGGCCCAGCAGACCCAGTGGAGGGAGAACATGTCGCAATACCAGCGATCACACAGCGAACGGGAGGAGAGGTGGCGGCAGGAAGACCAGCAGGCGACTCAAACGCTGCTTGGACTAATGAGGGAGCAAACGGACACGCTCCGGTGCCTTGTGGATGTTCTGCAGGACCGGAGACAGGAGGACAGAGCCCCGCTGCAGTCTATCTCTAATCGCCCTCCCCCGCCACAAAGTCCCATACCCCCCTCACCCAAAGTCCCAAGAAGGAGGGGCGGCAGGGGCCGTGAAAACTGTCACTCCACCCCTGCAGACTGCTCCAGTACCAGAAGGCTCTCATTCCCAAAAATCTGATAAGTCCTTTCCTTCCCGCCTCACCCAAGCCCCCGTCCCAGTTTCATCCCCTAACTGTGTAGTTGCTAATAAAAAATACGTTTCTGTTAATTACTGTTTCCGTCATGTTCTTTTAGAGAAGAGTGTGTTTGAAGGGGGGAAGGGGGTTGGTAATTGGAGAGGACAGTCACCTTTACCAGGGTACAGACACGGGGGCAGGTTCAGCAGAAGATCACACACACATTGCAGTCACTAGGCACCCTGGTCAGTCTGGGAGGTGGTTTTCATGTTCTGTGGGGGGGGGGGGGGGCTATGTGACTTTGTGGCGGGGGAGGGTGGTTAGAGATCTTATGCAGTGGTCCTTAGCCTGGATCACAGAGCCACGCAGCAGGGGATCTGTAACCGTCCTCCCTCGCCACAAAGTCACATAGCCCCCACACACAGAGTCCCGAAAAGGAGGGGTGGCAGGCTCCGTTGAAACAACCAGTCCACCACTGCGGACCGCTCTAGGAGCAGGAGCCTGTCATTCCTCGAGTTTAGAAGCGTCCTTTCCATCACTACACCCGCTCCCCACCACAGTCTGCGTCCCAGTTTCAACACTTTACCGCGAAATCCGTAATAAAGAAAATGGTGTTCATTAACAAAGTTCCATTTATTTTATTTTTAAACGTGTGTTGGAAGGGGGGGAACGGGGTGAAGGGGGTATGTAACTGGAGAGGATAGTCAACATTAACTGGGTAAAGAAACGGGGGCAGGTTCAGCTTCTCTTTGAACAAACGTAATAGTCACAGGTTACCCTGCTCACTGAGGAACCTAGCTTTCAAAGCCTCCCGGATGCACAGCGCGTCCCGCTGGGCTCTTCTAATCGCCCGGCTGTCTGGCTGGGCGTAATCAGCAGCCAGGCTATTTGCCTCAACCTCCCACCCCGCCATAAAGGTCTCCCCCTTGCTCTCACAGAGATTGTGGAGCACACAGCAAGCTGCAATAACAATGGGGATATTGGTTTCACTGAGATCAGAGCGAGTCAGTAAGCTTCTCCATCTTCCCTTGAGATGTCCAAAAGCACACTCCACCACCATTCTGCACTTGCTCAGACGGTAGTTGAAGAGTTCTTTTTCAGTGTCCAGGGCGCCTGTATAGGGCTTCATGAGCCAGGGCATTAGCAGGTAGGCTGGGTCCCCGAGGACCACTATAGGCATCTGCACATCCCCAACAGTTATTTTGTGGTCCGGGAAGTAAATACCTTCCTGCAGCCGTCTAAACAGACCAGAGTTCCTGAAAACACAAGCGTCATGAACCTTGCCCGGCCATCCAACGTTGATGTTTGTAAAACGTCCCCTATGGTCCACCAGTGCTTGCAGCACCATTGAAAAGTAGCCCTTTCGGTTAATGTACTGGCTGGCCTGGTGGTCCGGTCCCAGGATAGGGATGTGAGTTCCATCTATAGCCCCACCGCAGTTTGGGAATCCCATCGCGGCGAAGCCATCTATGATCACCTGCACGTTTCCCAGGATCACTACCTTTGACAGCAGTAGCTCAACGATTGCGTTGGCTACTTGCATCACAGCAACCCCCACGGTAGATTTGCCCACGCCAAAGTGGTTCGCGACTGACCGGTAGCTGTCTATCGTTGCAAGCTTCCAGAGGGCTATGGCCACTCGCTTCTGAACAGTCAGGGCTGCTCGCATCCGGGTGTCCTTGCGCTTAAGGGCAGGGGACAGCAACTCACAAAGTTCCAGGAAAGTTCCCTTCCACATCCGAAAGTTTCGCAGCCACTGTGATTCACCCCAGACCTGCAGCACTATGCGGTCCCACCAGTCCATGCTTGTTTCCCGTGCCCAGAATCGCCGTTCCACAGCATCAACATGACCCATTGCCACCAGGATGTTCACGGCGCGGGGTCCCATGCTTTGTGAGAGGTCTGTGCCCCTCTCAGACTTAATGTCCTCACCGCGCTGCTGTAGCCTCCTCGCCCGATTTCTCAGCATCTGCCTCTGGAAAAGGTGGATGATAAGGTGCGAGGTGTTGACAACGGCCATAACTGCAGCGATGATCGCAGTGGGCTCCATGCACGCAGTGCTGTGGCGTCCGCACTGTCACTCACCAGAAAAGTGCGCGAACTGATTGCCCGCCGGCGCTTTCAGGGAGGGAGGGCGGGAGTGACGGTTGGATGATGACAGTTACCCAAAACCACCCTCGACACATTTTTTTCCCCAGCAGGCATTGGGGGCTCGACCCAGAATTCCAATGGGCAGCGGGAACTGTGGGATAGCTGCCCACAGTGCACCGCTTCCAATGTCGACGCTTGCCCCGTTAGTGTGGACTCACAAAGTCGAATTACTGACCTTAGTGTGGATACACACGTTCAACTTTGTAATATCGGTTCCACAAATTCGATTTAAGTAAAATCGAACTACTCTTGTAGTGTAGACACTAGAGAAGCTAGTATTTTCCCCTGATTATATAATCACTTGCTTTGGAGTAGTTATTTGTGAAACAAACTGTGGATCACTATTGTAGCTGTAAACATTGCCATGTCTATTTTGCAATATTGTTGTTTCAATTATTCTAATGACCTTACACTGTTGCTAGATCTGATATCTTCACTCTGTCTCCAAAATTTGCCACTGTGAAAATAGTTAGTGTAGTCCACCTGGAGAATGCCTGAATGAGCTGTGAATGAGTTCCTAAAGTACTTTTGATTTCTTTCCACACTCAGCGATTATAATTTCCCCAATGACTGGAGCCTCTGATGAGATAAAATTCAACAAGTCTTTGTCTTCTTTGTTTATAAATGCCATGTAAAGTGGATAGCTATGCAGATGGTTAATTTTAGACCATCAAAGGATGTCATGTTGTCTGATTTTAAGGTGAAGCCAATATCATTCAAAGTCTCTGCAGTCTGGAGGACACATGTCACTTACTTACTTTATTAGAGACTAGGGTGCAGGTGTTAGTGCAGTAAGTTAATGTTATGACTTCTTGGGTACAGCTGCTAAGGCGCAGGAGAGGAGATGTTGTAGAGATCCTATTCCTCTCAGGTGACTTGTTTGTTCAAAAAGTAGCTCTGGATTTAATAGTATGTGGCAGGAAAGCCAAGCCTCAGGGGCACAGTTAAAGGCACTTCCTTCCTGCATTCTCTTGGGGTACTAAAGTAACCACAAGGGAGTCTATCCCTCAGGCCCTTATAGACATCTCCAGCACATAAATGCTCACGTGGTGTTGACAACAGCCTACTCAGATCTTACTGGCAGCTAAGGTTTCTTATACACTGAGGAAACTAAAAGGCAGACATAAATCAGAATAGGAGCTGTGGTAATGGTGTTAGCTATGCAATTGCAGGCCACTACCTGCCTTATCGGTCCTTGACCACTAAGTAATGGTGCTAACATGGAGTGCCTACCCTACAGCGGTGATTAACTCCTCTCTGTCTACACTACGAAATTAGGTCGATTTTATAGAAGTCAATCTTTAGAAAGCGATTTTATACAGTCGATTGTGTATGTCCCCACTAAGCGCATTAAGTCGGTGGAGTGTGTCCTTGATACCGTGGCTAGCATCGACTCACGGAGCGGTGCACTGTGGGTAGCTATCCCACAATCCCCATAGTCTCCAGTGCCTATTAGAATTCTGGGTTAAGCTCCCAGTGCCTGATGGGACAAATACATTGTCGCGGGTGGTTTTAGGTACATGTCGTCAGTCTCCCCTCCCTCCGTGAAAGCAACGGCAGACAATCATTTCATGCCTTTTTTTGCCTGGGTTACCCATGCAGACACCATAGCATGGCAAGCATGGAGCCCACTCAACTCACCGCTGCTGTTGCGAGCATTGTAAACATCTCGCGCATTATACTGCAGTATGAGCAGAACCTGGCTAAGAGACGATTGTGATGAGGACATGGACACAGATGATCCTGAAAGCATGGGATGTGGCAACTGGGACATCATGGCAGCAGTGGAGCAGGTTGATACAGGAGAACGCCGATTCTGGGCCTGGCAAACAAGCACAGACTGGCAGGACCGCATAGTGTTGCAGGTATGGGATGATTCCCAATGGCTGCAAAACTTTCGCATGTGTAAGGCCACTTTCCTGGAACTTTGAGTTGCTTTCCCCCACCCTGAAGCACAGGAATACCAAGATGAGAGCTGCCCTGACAGTTGAGAAGCGAGTGGCGATAGCCCTGTGGTAGCTTGCAATGCCTGACTGCTACCAGTCAGTTGGGAATCAATTTGGAGTGGGCAAATCTACTGTGGAGGCTGCTGTGATCCAAGTAGCCAATGCAATCACTGACCTTCTGCTAACAAGGGTAGTGACTCTGGGAAATGTGCAGGGCATAGTGGATGGCTTTGCTGCAATGGGGTTCCCTAACTGTGGTGGGGCGATATATGGAACGCATATCCCTATCTTGGCACTGGACCACCTTGCCAACCAGTACGTAAACCGCAAGGGGTACTTCTCAATGTTGCTGCAAGCACTGGTGGATCACAAGGGACATTTCACCAACATCAACATGGGATGGCCGGGAAAGGTGCATGAGGCTCGCATCTTTAGGAACTCCGGGCTGTTCAAGCAGCTGCAAGAAGGGACTTACTTCCCAGGCCAGAAAATTACCATTGGGGGTGTTGAAATGCCAATAGTTCTCCTTGAGGACCCAGCCTACCCCTTGCTCCCATGGCTCATGAAGCTGTACACAGGCAGCCTGGACTGGCGGCCGATTTTGAGCAGCCAGGCACCAGGGCGATTAGATTACAGCAAGGCGCGCTGCGCATCAGAGAGGCTTTGAAAACCAGTTTCATGACTGGCCAGGCTACGGTGTGACAGGTGTGTGTGTTTCTCCTTGATGCAAACCTGCCCCCTTTGTTGATTTGTAATTCCCTGTAAGCCAACCACCCTCCCCCCTTCGATCACAGCTGGCAAAGAAAATAAAGTCACTGTTGTTTTGAAACCATGCATTCTTTCTTTATTAATTTAAAAAAAAAAAGTGAGAACTGACAAGGTAGCTCGGGTGGGGTGGGGGAGGAGGGAAGGACAAGGTCATATGGCTTATTGTAGCCACACTCCAAATCAAAACCGTTTGAATGACAGCCTTCTGTTGCTTGGGCCATCCTCTGGAGTGGCTGGGTGCCCGGAGCCTCCCACCCCCCCAAATTCTTGGGTGTCTGGGTGAGGCGGCTATGGAACATGGGGAGGAGGGGAGGCAGTTATACAGTGGACGCAGCGGTGGTCTGTGCTCTTGTTGCCTTTCCTGCAGCTCCACCAGATGCCTGATCATGTCCGTTTGCTCCCCCATTAGCCTCAGCATCGCCTCCTGCCTCTTCTCATCACGCTCACTTAATGCTTTCCAGGCCTCTGTCACTGAATGCCTCCATGCATTCAGCTGTGCCCAATCAGTGCAGGAGGATTGCATGAGCTCGGAAAACGTGTCATCGCGAGTGTGTCTGTTTTTTCACCTTCTAATCTGCGATAACCTCTGGGATGGAGATGATAGGGGGAGCATAGAAACATTTGCACCTGCAGGGGGATAAAAAGGGAGAGTAGAATTTAAGATACATTTCAGAGAACAAAAGGGAGACTCTTTCACAGCGAATCAAGCAATTCACAGCAGACAGCACTTGTGCTTTAGGTACAAGGTCGCATTTTGCCTTTTATATTGAGCGCCTGCCGGTATAGTGACAAAACACACACGGTTGGGCAACAGAATTCGGTTTCCAGGTAGCCATGGTAAGCCAAAGAGTACGCGGGGTTGGCTTCTTCGGCCTTCATAACATGTGGGAATGGCTTCAAACTGCAGTGCCCTACTTTCCCAGAGCAAGCAATAGGTTGGGTTTGCCATTTAAAAGGAGGGGCTGCGGTTTTCAGGTGGATGAGCAGCACACCCTTCCCCCCATGTCACAGTGTGGCTATTCTCTGAGATGATTCCTTCACCCCTCCCCACACCGCGTGGCTATTCTCAGGGATGATCCCTTTTACCCAAGCGCAAACAGCCCAGCATGAACGGTCCTTTTATTGTTCCCTTACAAAAATTCCCCTATTTCAACCAGGTGACCATGAATGATATCACTCTCCTGAGGCTAACACAGAAAGATCAAGACCGAATGTTGCTTGAATGCGACCAAAATCCAGGACCATTCGCTGCCCTGCTTTGTGCTGCAATGATTCCAGACTACTTGCTACTGCCTTGGCGTGGTAAAGTGTCCTACCATGGAGGACGAAATAAGGCAGCCCTCCCCAGAAACCTGCTTCAAAGGCTTTCAGAGTACCTCCAGGAGAGCTTCATGGAGATGTCCCTGGAGGATTCCTGTTCCATCCCCAGACACAATAACAGACTTTTCCAGTAGCTGTACTGGCCATGAATGCCTCCCAATTCTTCAGGGCAAATCAAATTTTAAACACAATTGCTTTTAAACCCTATAGGTTAGTTACAAATGTGCACTCACCAGAGGTGCCTTCTCTGGCTTCAGGGTCCAGGAACCCACCTTGGGAGGGTATTGGCTCCAGGGTGATGAAAAGGTCCTGGCTGCCGGGGAGAACGGATTCTCCGCTTGTCTGCGCATTCTCATTCTCCTCCTCCTCCTCCTCTACAAAATCCTCCTCCCTGTTGCGTGAGACTCCCCCCTTGCAGGTGTCCACAGACAGTGGTGGGGTAGTGGTAGGATCCCCCCTAGAATGCCATGCAGCTGATCATAGAAGCAGTATGTATGGGGCTCTGACCTGGAGCGTCCGTTTGCCTCCTTTGTCTTTTAGTAGGCTTGCCTGAGCTACTTAACTTTCACACGGCACTGCTGTGTGTCCCTGTTGTCGCCTCTTTCCACCATGCCCTGTGCGATTTTTTTGGCATATATATTAGCGTTTCTTCAATTTGATCGGAGTTCAGCCTGCACAGATTCTTCTCCCCATAGAGCAATCAGATCCAGTGTCTCCCGTTTGGTACATGCTGGAGCTCATTTGCGATTCTGGGACTGCATGGTCACCTGTGCTGCTGAGCTCGCCACGCTGACCAAACAGGAAATGAAATTCAAAATTTCCCAGGGCTTTTCCTGTGCACTGCCCCAAATTCAACCCAGCAAGGTCGATTTTAGCGTTACTCCCCTCGCCGGGGAAGAGTACAGCAGTCAATTTTAAGAGCCCTTTAGGTCGACGGAACGGGGTTGGTTGTGTAGACGCATTGCTTATAAAATCAACCTAACACAGCTAAATTCGACCTAACCTCATAGTGTAGACCAGGGCTTAGATCCCTGGAGTGATCACCTGTACTTAAGTGTCTGTGACACCTTCATTTAAAAGAAGATCTTTATATTCTACTGCTGATATTATAGGGAAAGGTTATTGCAAGAATGTCCCATTAGCTTTATATCAGAGGGGTAGCCGTGTTAGTCTGGATCTGTAAAAAGCAACAGAGAGTCCTGTGGCACCTTTAAGACTAACAGATGTATTGGAGCATAAGCTTTCATGGGTGAATGCCCACTTCGTTTGGATGCATCACCCACGAAAGCTTATGCTCCAATACATCTGTTAGTCTTAAAGGTGCCACAGGACTCTCTGTTGCCATTAGCTTTATGACTTCACCCTCATTTTGACACATTGTGGTTTGGATTCAGGTCTAGGCACACAATTGGGACGGCAGATTCTTCTATTATCCTAAGAAGTCCTTCATTGCTTTTCCATCTTGATAGTCCAGATCACACATTTTCCTTCAGCCTAAAAATCATTCATATCCAATACAGACCAGAGAAAGGAAGCATCTGAGCCTTATTTAACTGTTTTCTTGAGTTCTGGAATTCCCTACCTTGTAGGATTAGATCCAGAGAGTGAAATCCTGGTTCCACTCACATCAATGAAAGTTTTGCCATTAACTCCAGTTTCACCCAGAGTGTTTTCTATGTTGTCCTCACAAGCATCTTAAAATGGTGTAAAATCCTCTTACAGAAGGTGCTACAGTTCAATTATTAAATTAGCCTTGTAATTTGTATTAGTTTAGTTGACTATACCGTGGATTGAGATGCTTTCCATGATGTGCACTACAAAGGTGCACTGTATTGTACAGTATATCATAAACACTTACACGTTAAATGGTAAGCTATAATATCAGCATGTCATCAACACACGTCACAAGATGGTTATAATGTGGCAGAAAATGAAATAAATTGTGGGAAAGCCCTGCTCCCCACAATGAACATTCTGTATTTTACATCTAAATCAATAAATGAGCCCAAACTGAGCATAAACCCAACCTGAGCAAATAAAATCAGGGTGGAAGCTACACTCAGCTGTGCCCATGGAGACGTAAGGAATGTGTGCAATTTATGTTTTATTTTAAACTCATCCTTCATGCACGCTGTTATCTTTAGATATTACAACATATCATCTTTCCCTGTGAGCAGAGCAGAAATGATGAAATCCAATGGCAGTAGCATGAGGAAAGCATGGCGGTTTAGTTGTTAGGGGTTTTTTAATCCTAGATCAACAGAAAGGTTGGCAGTACAGGGATTATTGTTTTTTATACAAGCAATAAAAGAAAGGGAGGGTAGTGGCATACAGCAGAGTGGATGCAATCGAGGCAATAGGTTACAGCCAGGATGCCGATTATTACAGCTGGTCAGAAAATTGGGGGGCAGTGGAGATTCCCATGGAAAAAAACTTTTTTTGGCCAAAAGAATTGAAACATTTTGATTCTGAAATGGTGCTGTGGTGCCTTGTGGGAGTTGTAGTGTGGGTGCCTCGTGCTCTCATCCTCCTCTATAAGCCAGTATGCAGCAGTCTCATGGCCATGATGCATGATGGGAGATGTAGGCCAGTCAGAAGCCTGTCCTATGGGCGCATAAGGCACTCAAACTACAATGCACAATATTTCATAGTCCGGCTGAAATCCAAAAGGGGCGGGTGGCAGGATATTTTTCTCTTTTGTTGTTGTTGGTTTTTTTTTTAAACAAAAATCAAAAATTTTCACAGAAAGCACACATATTTTTTGAAATTTTTTTTGTCAAAAACCCAATTTTCCATCAAAAAACTGTTTAAATAAAGAATGTGCTACCAGCCCTACTTATAATTATAAAATATATGTCCATTATTTTTTCTTAGTTCTTCCCACATGATCCATCTTTACTCAAAAACTTCAGCTGTTTAAGTGAAATGAAAAGACCTTTTGCTTGTATTTGATTAATGTATTGTCTTGTCAACCACATTTTTATACCGGGTATTTCTTTTTTTCAACTAAGTTTATTGACTGCAGACACAATGCTTTTAAACAAGTACATACCTGTGGTTAATTTCAGTAAATCGGGGCATTTCTCTAACACCATCACTGGGGATATTCCAGACTGACAGGAAGTTGGAAAAAGGGATGTTACATTTTAAAATCTGATTCTCCAGAGTTTTGCAGCTAAAGCTGGAACTTTAATGTTATTGAATGTCTATTTTTCTATGCAGGGTTTTGTTTGTTTAAGCACTCCCTTAAAAAGGGAGAAAAGGAAAAGAAATCAATAGAAGCATAAACTCTTTCATTCCATTTTAGTCTCCCTCCCACACCCACTCTCACTTCCTGTCAGCTTCTCTTCAGTCCATGCCACAGGGCTCTGAGAAGGATTGTATATCTCTGCAGTCATGCCGCTGAGCCTCTCCATGCTTTGCTGCCTCGAGAAGAAAGCTGCTAAAGTTAGAGCTTCACCCAGTGTATTCTTTGGCCTACTCCGTCAGTGTGCAATACCGATCATAGAAGTTACCGATGGAAAAGGCCCATTTAGGCAGAGCTTCCCTCCTTTAAGAGATGTAGCAGATGTTTGAGGTTTCAGATAGAAATACTGATTTTTGACATGCTAAATTGGAGAAGTTCCAGAGTCCCCTATCAGCGTGTGTGACCCACACCCACTCAATGTGCCACTCTGGCCGAGACACATAGAGAGAGGCTGCTGAGCCTCCTGCAACCTTAGCTAATAGAGGTGGCTGTTTTAGTTCAAAGAAAAAAGAATGAGGAGTACTTGTGGCACCTTAAGGCTGGTCCACACTAACCCCCCACTTCGAACTAAGATACGCAACTATCTTAGTTCGAACTTACCGCGGGTCCAGACACAGCAGGCAGGCTCCCCCGTCGACTCCGCGTACTCCTCTCGCGGAGCAGGAGTACCGGCGTCGACGGCGAGCACTTCCAGGATCGATCCGGGATCGATTTATCGCGTCTAGACAAGACGCGATAAATCGATCCCAGAAGATCGATTGCTTGCTGCCGGACCCGGAGGTAAGTATAGACGTACCCTTAGAGACTAAAATATATTTGAGCATAAGCTTTAGGTTCCTGGGTTAGTGTTTTCGTTGTGTGGTGTGTGGTTGCTGGTGAGTATTTGCTTCAGGTTGGGGGGCTGTCTGTAAGCGAGGACAGGCCTGTCTCCCAAGATCTGTGAGAGTGAGGGATCGTCCTTCAGGATAGATTGTAGATCCTTGATGATGCGCTGGAGAGGTTTTAGTTGGGGGCTGAAGGTGATGGCTAGTGGCATTCTGTTACTTTCTTTGTTGGGCCTGTGCCCACGACAGGGCTGACTCCAGGGTTTTTGCCGCCCCAAGCGGCGCAAAAAAAAAAAAAAAAAAAAAAAAAGCCGTGATCGCGATCTGCGGTGGGAGGTCCTTCGCTCCGAGCGGGAGTGAGGGACCGTCCGCCGAATTGCCGCCGAATAGCTGGACGTGCCGCCCCTCTCCGGAGTGGCCGCCCCAAGCACCTGCTTGGCAAGCTGGTGCCTGGAGCCAGCCCTGGCCCACGAAAGCTTATGCTCAAATAAATGTGTTAGTCTCTAAGGTGCCACAAGGACTCCTCGTTCTTTTTGCTGATACAGACTAACACGGCTACCACTCTGAAACCTGTTTTAGTTCAGGCCGTGGAGTCTCAGCATGTTAAGATTCCCAGGTTCAATCCCTGCAGATAATGAGCAACTCAGGGACACAGCACTGCATTGCTGAGTGCTGCCATCATGTTTCTATGCAACTAAAATAGATTCTGCAATAAGAGCTCTGTCATTCCTATAAGGCACAGGCCAGAGTGCTGGAGCTCCACATGCCATTGAGCTTCCCAGCAACACAAGATGAATGTCGTCATTTCTACACCACATAAAGGGATGCAACTTGCACACCTCTCTGTACCCAGACATCTCTGCTGCCTGAGGGAGAGGGTGAGGCCATGTCCCACTTGCCACTCTGACCCCTTGGAGTGATTAGTCTGCACAAGGACTGCAACTGACTAGCCTCTGAGTGGTGGATGCAAAGAAAAGAGAACTTTTTGTGCTTTCCGCCCTACAGCAGTGTCACCGGCCCTATGGGAGGATATGTTACTATTCATGCATGTAACTGGCGAGGGGAGTTTCACTTTTAAAAATCCAGCATTTAAGATGGTAACATTTCTCCACACAGAGAGGCCTCCTCCACATCAGATCAGGTACAAGAAAATAATTGCCATGAGTTGCTGTTAGTGGGAGATTTAGTTAGATACACTATGTATTTTTTTAGTGTCCATCCTCTGCTCTGGTGATTTCACAGGGGAAGAAATAACACTGGTATTGGCCAAAATATTTATGAAGAGGCTTCATATTGCAATAAAAAAAAAATATTTAGCAAATGCTTGCTGCTGTTTACCAAATTTTTCAGAGTTTGCTGAAGCATTTACACTGCAATTAGAGGTGTAATTTGCAACTCATGAAGACCTAACCACACTAACTTTGAACTAGCGAGCTTGCTAAAAATAGCAGTGGAAACATGGCATCACAGGCTATTCAAACTCACCTGAAATCAGGGCCGGATTTCCAATTAGGCACAGTAGGCACGTTCCAAGGAGTGCTGGCGTTGTAGAGGCGCTTAAAAGTGGATTAAAAGTTTAAAAGTTAATACATACATAGTTACCCTGTGGGTGGCCAGGCTCCTGGTGCAGATTGGTGGCCACTCAGCGTGTGGGGCTGGAACAGGGTGAGCCTCCGAATCAGCCCGCCTGGGGGTGCTGTGAGCTGCGGCCAGGTGCGGCAGCTGTTGAAGGAGCTGGGAGCGTCCCAGCCCCTTCCCAATCTCGGCTGCCCCGCTGCCTCCGCCCCATGTCAGGGAGGGGAGTGGCCGACGCTGCATTCACTTGCACGAGCAGAGCTGGAGGGCGCTGCCACCCTGGGCTGTGGGAGGGATGGAAGACACCCAGGGACCGCTTGCCACGGGGAGAGGTACAGTCCCCCCTTTGTGCCTCACCTGGGGTGGATGGGCTGTGCCCCGGCTTGGGCTGGGTGCACCGTGTGTAGTGGAGGGTCTCATGCCTTCCCGGGGAGGCTGTGTTTAAAGCAAGACCAACACCAACTAAATCATCCCAGCCAGGGCTTTGTCAAGCCGAGCCTTAAAAACCTCTAAAGATGGAGATTCTACCACCTCCCTAGGTAACCCATTCCAGTGCTTCACCACCCTCCTAGTGAAATAGTGTTTCCTAATATCCAACCTAGACCTCACCCACTGCAACTTGAGACCATTGCTTCTTGTTCTGTCATCTGCCACCACTGAGAACAGCCGAGCTCCATCCTCTTTGGAACCCTCCTTCAGGTAGTTGAAAGCAGCTATCAAATCCCCCCTCACTCTTCTCTTCTGCAGACTAAATAAGCCCAGTTCCCTCAGCCTCTCCTTGTAAGTCATGTGCCCCAGCACCCTGATCATTTCCGTTGCCCTCCGCTGGACTCTCTCCAATTTGTCCACATCCTTTCTGTAGTGGGAGGCCCAAAACTGGACACAATACTCCAGATGTGGCCTCACCAGTGCTGTATAGAGAAGAATAATCACTTCCCTCGATCTGCTGGCAATGCTCCTACTAATGCAGCCCAATATGCCATTAGCTTTCTTGGCAACAAGGGCACACTGCTGACTCATATCCAGCTTCTCATTCACTGTAATCCCCAGATCCTTTTCTGCAGAACTGCTGCTTAGACAGTCGGTCCCCAGCCTCTAGCAGTGCATGGGATTCTTCTGTCCTAAGAGCAGGACTCTACACTTGTCCTTGTTTGAACCTCATCAGATTTCTTTTGGCCCAATCCTCTAATTTGTCTAGGTCATTCTGGACCCTATCCCTACCCTCCAGCGTATCTACCTCTCCCCCCAGCTTAGTGTCATCTGCGAACTTGCTGAGGGCTGCTCCCCATACTGTGTTGCCCAGGACAGCAGTGTGGGAGCTGACCTTGTCTGTGAAGACCGAGGCAAGAAAAGCATTAAGTACTTCAGCTTTTTCCACATCATCTGTCCCTCATACACATCCCACCTGCAATATCACCATCAATATCATATTCAAATACCTTTTTATAACTGTTTCTAAATTGGAACCTCTATTTTAAAGGAGCCAATTAAGTGTCAAAGTAATCAACTTTTATCAGCAAGCTTCAGTGCAGCTGTTGATTAGCTGTTTTCCAATTAACCTTTTCACCTCCCCCCAAGTTAGAGAGTAAATTTATTTACACTGATAACAAGGCACAAATATACACGTTCCATTAGACCCAGGTTGGCAATACCTTTAGCTAAATTAATCGTTTTTTGGCTCCTAATCCAATCACTACCTCCCAGTCACAGCTAGGGTGTCCAGACAGCAAGTGTGAAAAATCGGGACTGGGGGTGGGAGGTAATAGGAGCCGATATAAGAAAAAGACCCAAAAATCGGGACTGTCCTTATAAAATCGGGACATCTGGTCACCCTAGTCACAGCCCATCATATACTATCTACAGATACACATGGTTTTCATGTAAGAGACCAATATTTTCTTGCACCAGGAGATGTGCAATCCTGTGATGTTCTCTCTCATTTTAGGCCAGGTCACAACAGAAGACGGTGAATCTGATTCTCCACTACCTTGCTATATCAGAATGGCAATGTTTTACACCCGCTCGGAATCGAGTTTCCAGTACACCTTTAGATCTGAAAGGTTTCCAAATCTGTTACTTGTAATGCTGTAGATCTGTGGCAGACTCTTTTAAGAAGCAGCTACATAAACATGGACATTTTAATACTGCGGTCACTTTTAAGTCTAGCATTCAGTGTTAGTTGACTGTAATCATGTCTGTGCACTGACAAGTCTGATGGATAGTATGGGCTGAGATCACACACAGGAGTGGGAAGGAAGGGGGAATCTTGTGCCATGATTGTGTGGAGTTGATTTAACTATTCAAGCCATCTGTAAAAACAAGTTATCACATCCATAAATGAAATGTCCGTATGGAGGATTTGGGATGGCGGCTGTCCTTCGGGGGGGATGTGATGTGATGGCCTCCCTTTGAATTAGCCTTCCAAGAGCTAATCACATTCCCAGAAAAAAAAGTGTTAACTCCTTGGCCAAAAATATCTATTTCCTTGGCCTCGAGATCTAGTCATCTAGCTTGGCCTGGATATTTGGTAGAGATTGTTTTTCCTAGTTGACAGGACAAACCCTCCGCTCCACTGTGTTTGTCCAGCTCTTGCACTCCCTCACCTTCCATCCCCACCCCAGAGTTCATATAAGCAGCCTGGTTTCTTAAAAACTCCAGCAGAATTGGTTCTAGACTGAAAATTTCCCAAACTGAATAAACAAACACATTTACCAGCACAAGAGCTACTTTATAATACGTTACTGTGAGCCACTGAATTCCAGTGTTAAAGAAACGGCTCCAAGGGATTAGTGTAGAGCAAAGTTTCCCAGACTGTGGTTTGGGAACCACTGCTGGCTGTCTGGAAGTCCCCGGAGAGCTAGTTGGTGATTTGGTGCTGGCTCTCCTCCTTTCCAGCTGTTTCTACAGGTGTCCGGGCTTTCCATTGCAAGGAGGCTGATCACCTATAAAAGCAGCTGGAGGCAGAGGCAGCCTAACCTGCTACGGGTTACTGCTAAATAACAAGAGGAGAGGAAATAGGAAAATCCATCGGAGACTGGATACCATTGGGACTGGAGCTGCCAGACAGCACTTGGAAAGGCACGTCCAAGGGAGGAGGAAAGGAAGGAACAAGGCAATGTGTCTAAAGAAGCAGAGAGAGAAGGTGGGCAGTGGGCAGGATTGTGAGCCCTAAGCAATCAAAAATTATGAGTCATGTCCCCCAAAATCATCAGATCAACTTAAAAATCATGAGATGTTCAAATAATAAATGTGGACTTCTACTTATTTCCTTCCTGGTGTTCAAGCCTTCAGGGCTCATGTTTTCTCTGCGGCCATGAGAGCTAGAAATGTGCTCTCTTTTTTAAATGAAAGCTGAGATTGTCGTGGAATCAGAGGACTCCAGGAGCTGGGGCATAAAGAAAAACATCACATCTCAAGAGACTCGCAACAAAAATTGAGAGAGCTGAGGTCTCTGAGTACACCCAGAGAGGAAGAGAAGCAGACAGCAGGAAAGCACATCAAGAGACTGGGGAAAGAAAGGACCAGATGGCCCAGAAGCATGAGCAGGACAGCTGGGGGAAGGAGAGGAACAGAACAGGTGGGTGGGAAGAGATGAAATGAACAGCAAAAGTAGACAGCGTGTTTGATTTTTTTTTTCCCCCAAAGATGAGACAACACTGCATTAAAGGCAGTTTAAACTGCATTACTAATGTTACTTTTTCACACAAGCAATTACTGTAGTTGCCATAGGGATGTTATGCAATTGTGAATGGGAGGGGAGATTCTTACTAGGCAATCTTTCTCTTTTAAGGTGATGGGGAAGGATTAGAGCAAAACTGCAATAAACTACAAAAATAAAATAAACAAAAGTCTGGATCAAAAGCAAAAGCTGGAGGTTCTAAGGAGAAGATAGTGGGCTTTCACAAGAAGAGGGGACGACATCAAATGGTTGGAAGTGATACTTGTCAGAGTTCAGGGCAGCTGCCCTTGTATTCCCCCTTTGTGGTCCAGCAAGAGCACCCACTCTCAGGCTTACAGCTCCCCAGATGTCGCCTCTCTTGGCCGGAGACACACGTCTCTCTCCCTCTTGACCGGGGTATTTCCAGGCTGCCTAGTTCCCTGCCGGCACTGTGTTATTCCTAAGCCATACAGAGTGCCTAAGCAGGCCAGTGACTCTGCTGTGCTTTCCCTTCTAAGGCTATAAACAGCATAATTACCCACGGTTAAGTTATCACACACTCTTTGTAAGCAAGCACAGTTATTCTTAAGGTAAAAGCATTACAGAGAAAATATATTAAAAACAATAAAAGAAGCTACACGCATGCTAAGGTTACCAGAGATCATCCCTGACTCCAACAAGAGTTCTGGCAGGTAAACAGTCCTTCAAACCCCACCAGCAGGTTTTTCTGAGGTCCCAAGTTCATAACCACCTTGGCTCAGAACAAGCACCAACATGAATCTGTGAGTCACATTTTTATCCAGTTTAGGCCTCTGCTCTTGTCTTCATGTAACAAGTGATCAATCAGCTGACAATGGATGCCTCCTCTGGGTGCTGCTTCAAAAAGATAGCTGCGGAGGTGAGAAGTTGCCTTCCTTTCCTCCCAAGTATTTTCCAGGAATCCCACTTAACTTTGTTTGTCCAGCACTTTGTGTCAGAGTCCTTTGAAGCTCAGAACACTTCCCAAGGTTTACATTGGCTACGTCTCCTAGAGAAGTTACCTACAGTCTTACAATAATATATACTGTGATGGGGCAAGGCCAGATGGCTACAGTAAAGTAGTGAGGAACAGGTATGTTAGCCCCAGGTTAAACAAATCCTTGGTACCATGGTAACCAAATGACAGTTGCTCCAGGTTAATCAAGACACCTGGGGCCAATTAAGATCCTTCTAGAAGGCAGTGGAGATAGCTACATTGATTGGGACACCTGAAGCCAATCAAGGGCTGGCTGGAACTAGTTAAAAGCCTCCCAGTTAGTCAGTGAGGTGCACGTGTAAGGAGCTGGGAGCAAGAGGTGCAAGGAGCTGAGAGGGGGTGCTGCTGGAGGACTGAGGAATACAAGCATTATCAGACACCAGGAGGAAGGTCCTGTGGTGAGGATAAAGAAGGTGTTTGGAGGAGGCCATGGGGAAGTAGCCCAGGGAGTTGTAGCTGTCATGCAGCTGTTACAGGAGGCACTATAGACAGCTGCAATCCACAGGGCCCTGGGCTGGAACCCGGAGTAGAGGGCAGGCCCGGGTTCCCCCCAAACCTCCCAACTCCTGATCAGACACAGGAGGAGTTGACCCAGACTGTGGGTTCCACCAGAGGGGAAGATCACTGAGGTGAGCAAATCCGCCAATAAGCTCAGGACCCACCAAGGTGTAGAGGAGGAACTTTGCCACAATACATATTTGCATTTTTAAAGTAATGGCCTCCTAAATTACAGAAACTGAATTCAATAAAGTTTAACTTAATTCAATAAGATTTGTTCAGGATATTGCAGGAAATTGCCATAGCTGTCAAGATACTAAGAAGGAGAAGAATGGTAGCAGGGAGGTGTCTAACAACTACTCACTTCCCCTTGGAAATTCAGGGGAAATCTATACGCAGACTAGACGGAGAGACAATTTCAAGTGCATACATTATTCTTCTTTCTCCTTGCCACAATCTGTTTTGCGGTGCTGCTCTTTGCTATTAAATTGGTGCCATACGTGTCAGACGCTGGGTTGCAGAGGTGACTGCATTTTAGGGATGGTTGAAATTGTCCCTTCGTCTCTTTTCTGTTTCAGTTTGTAAAGCACTCAGGTGCTGTATATATAATCAGCCTTACCTAACTTCAATTACTATTATCCCGCCAAATCTTCCTGGTTCTCTTATGTTATCTTGATACTCCTACCCCCATTCTCTGCTCCACTATTAGCAGATCATAGTAGTGTCAATCCCAAGAACCACCCTTGTTGCTTTTGGGCTACACATCGAAAGACAATTAAGAATGGAATATTTTGTCTATTTCTAACTGGTTCCCACAGTGGACGCGATGCAAAGATATCTCATCAATCCAACACATGGCCATTTGATTTGTTTGGAAAGCATTTCTTTGAAAGCTACCTGAAGGACTCTCCCTTTTGCCTCTTCTACACTCCCACATTCCAGAGGGGCGTCAGATATAGCCTCCAGCTTGGAGTCATGGTAGCAGATGCTTCAGCCAAACATAAAAAGGAGCTCTGACTTCTGTGTTACGGTGTGTGTGATGGGGCTGCCTCTGGGCTAGCCTCACACAGTGAATGTTCTAACAGCTGCACGGACAGCATAATGATGAGGCAGGTTCTAGTGTTGCACTGAATACTTTCTGACAAGGGAAGTGCTATACTTCAGCTAGCCACACAACACCACGCCTGTAATCCATAGCAGAGAGCGAATTACAGACACACAAATTCCAGGCATGACTAAGCTGCCTCACAAACCCCATTGCTCTGAGAGCTGAAATAATTAGTATACTGTTGATTCATCAGCTTAAAGCCACTGAGGTGGAAAATGGCAGCTGGAGTGTCAAGTACAAGGCACTATTTCACCACCATTCAGAGAAAGACAAAATCTTGGGCTTTTGTCTGGGTCTGTGGCAATGCTTTCCTGCCCACGTGGAACGGAGGAGCTCTCCACTTTCTTGCCTTGGGCTTCAGTTAGGGTGACCAGATAAAAGTGTGAAAAATCGGGACGGGTGGGGGGGGTAATAAGGGCCTATATAAGAAAAAGCCCCAAATATCAGGACTGTCCCTATAAAATCAGGACATCTGGTCACCCTAGCTTCAGTGGAGCCTCTGATGGCCACTGACTTGGAGGAAGCTTTCCCTTGTATATGCCCACCAAATGCTCCACTCCTTATGCAACGCAGTGATTAAGGGGCTGGAGGGATTGTTTTATAAGAAAGGATTGTAAGAATTTATTATACATTGTCTGTAGCTGGCAGGCTTGTAATACACACCTGATGAAATAGTGGTGATCTATGCTGATCCAATTATTTATATTCACGGCAACCCATTCAGCACCTCCAGTCTAGCAGCTCAGGGTGATATAGTAGTTTCTCCCTGTCTTTGGTTGCTTTTGACATACCACATAACTCTGCCTGTTCAAATGTGCTTGAGCCAGCATAACTAAAGCACTCAGCTATGACAGGTTTCAGAGTAGCAGCCGTGTTAGTCTGTATCCGCAAAAAGAACAGGAGTACTTGTGGCACCTTAGAGACTAACAAATTTATTAGAGCATAAGCTTTCGTGGGCTACAACCCACTTCTTCGGATGCATATGACAGTGATGAGTGCTATAGAAATGCCTGTAGGTAAATCCTATGTTATGCAGGAAGCCAGACTAGATGATCGCAGTGGTCCTTTCTGTCTCAAAGTCTATGAACTTCTTTAAATAACTGCTATTTCTATACCAGGTATAGTCAGAATAACATCATGGCCCAGTGACACGAGCTAGGCTGGGAAAAATGAATGAGGCCATTTTCTGTAGAGAGAACGGAGTTTGTGGGATTCATCCTCCTTTCTTGGAAGTTCTTATTCTTAAAGCTTTATAATGTTTGCCCTTCCTGGGTATAATGTGAGTTGTTCGTGACCATCTCTATCAGGCTACAAGAAGTTTCCAAATTAGGTGCCTTAATCATTGATGCCGGTTTAAACATACGAATATCTCTATAATATATTAGTGGGTCTGCTCACTCACCTACCTGGAACGAAACAAAGGAAAACTAGGCTATTAAGAAAAGATTCCTAATGGTGAGACATATGAGGCTGTTACAGTCTCCCAAGGAAAGTGGTGGGAGACCCATTGCTCAAATCACCTAAAATAGGACAAAACACTAGAAAATATACTGTGGGGAATAGGGCTGGTTGAAAATTTTTCACTGAGGCTGTTTTACAACAGAAAGTTGGATTTTTGATTTTGATGAAATATTTTGTGAGAAGTGTCTGCTCTCTATAAAACTTTTGGGTTTTTGCCAAAATATTTCAGCTGAAAACTGACAGATTTTGGCCAAAGAGTAAAAGTCTTTCAGCTTTTGAGTTTTCAGGGGAAAACCCCAAAATTTTCATGGACAATTTCATCAAAAATGAAAGCCCCCCCCCCCTTTTTTTTTTTCATTAAAGCTCCAAAGGGGGGGAAAAATCAGACCAGCAAACAATAATGCATTGGCAGATAAGGGGCAATATGACCCAGTAAGTCTTATTTCTGTGATCCTATGATGCGCCTCTCACTGGTACATACAGCATACAGCCAAAGCACATGATGTTCTTCTAGGTCTTGGCCTAGAGCTGGGAGTTGGAGAATTCTGGACAGTAAGTTCTTAAAGTTTCATACAGATGGGATACTGACATTTCATACTAGAATCTGGTCCTGAATTTCATAGATTTGTCTACAGGATCCATCTCTATAGTATCTAAGCATGGCCAGATATGCAATCTGCTGGAGCCAGCTGGCATAATTTGTTCCCTATCAGCCTCTGAAAAAAAGCTACTTTTCTTATGTCACCCAGTGGGAAAAATGAAGCAGCAGGGACTGGCTATTTAGATCCCTAAAGATATGGCACTCCCCTTTCAAACATCTGCCAGGCATTTTAGTAACAGAGGTGCACATCATGCTTTCAGGCTGGTGGGGAGTCCATGCCCCTTTTTAATTCACTGTTCATGAAAATTTGCATGAACTAGCTTGTATTTGCAGACAAACAAGGGTATTTATTATTTTGTGTGTCACTCTCAGTCATCCACTCAGGGAGCAGAAGCAAAAGCAAGTGAGTTAGGTCATTATAATAGGGTGGCTTCCCCCTTAAGGGCTGGAGGCCTGTGGCCAGCCAACCCTGATTACTGAAGAAAGTGCTCCAGCCCACCTGAGCCACATTAACAGCCTGGATGGGGCCTGATGGAGGACAACTCATTCCCCTATAAAAGGCAGCAGGAGGTTACAGTGAAGATTAGGAAGCTGTAAGAACATAAGAATGGCCATACTGGGTCAGACCAAATGTCCATCTAGCCCAGTAACCTGTCTTTTGACAGTGGCCAATGCCAGGTGCCCCAGAGGGAATGAACAGAACAGGTAATCATCAAGTAATCCATTCCTTGTTGCCCATTCCCAGCTTCTGGCAAACAGAGGCTAGGGACACCATCCCTGCCCATCCTGGCTAATAGTCATTGATGGACCTATCCTCCATGACTTATCTAGTTCTTTTTTGAACCCTGTTATAGTCTTGGCCTTGACAACATCCTCTGGCAGAGTTGCACAGATTTGATGTGTATTGTGTGAAGAACTACTTCCTGTGGTAGAGAATATGGAAAGGATCCTTCAGGGAAGATCCTGAGACCAAGGGAGTTACCCTCTGTAGGAGGACTGGGAGTAGCTTGCTAAAGTAGGAGGAAGTTGAACTGAAAAATGTTACCATGGGAGTTTTGAAGTCAGAGCCTGAAGGCTCGGATACAGCTAGGTAAAGCCTGAGAGATAGTGAAGTGAGACCCTGCTGTAGGAAGGAGGCTGGGGCCCCCTGCCAAGGGGAGAGAGTGACACTGACCTGCAAATGGGGCCTGGATGGATGGAAAAGACTAAATAAATTGGATCCCCAAATGGGGAGTGTTTTAACTACCTTTTGGACTGTGGATGTGGTGTTTCTGGGTAACCAAGAGGGGAGACAGAGGCAGGGTGCTGCAGAGTGACCTCTGGCCACAGGAGGGTGCTTGGGTGGCAACTGATTCTGTTAGTCACATTCGGTAGGTTGGTGAATGTATAAGTAGTTCCTCAAACAATCAACTATGGATACATTAGTTGGGGGGGAAAACAACAGGTCAGAATGAATAATTCGGCCAGCTCCAATCCCACATGAGAACTTGCACCCTAGATGCTAAACCAAATTCAGTGATAGAGGATGACAAACTGAATTATGAGATGACTTGTGTCACTCCCTAAGTAGTCTGTACTGCATCAGGAGACAGTGTGTAAACACTGCTGACTACTTCCTCTTGCATATTTGTCTTCTTGAAGGCAGAGGGCCTGAACAAAGAAAAACCCATGGCAGAGAACAATACACAAAGGAAAGTATTGCATTGTTGTTTATGTTCTACCCATGAAGAGACTCAAGTAGTGTTAAAAATATTGTTGAAATAGTTCAAATGCAAGAGGCTCAGGTGAAAGGCATGGTTTGTTGCTTCCTCTGAAGCAAAGAGGGTGGAGCAGCTTTTCCTTGTGCAAGAAAGTTGTTGGTTGGTTGTAGCATGAACACTTCTCAGGTGTTCCACCTTGCAAAGAACATTCCATGATATATGTTTGACTGTTCCGGGAGCCAATTTACAGTGTTTTTTTCAGAAAGCAAAATCCCTTTGACGTGTCAGACCATGATAAGAAGTCAGCTGACTTAGATGAAATGTTATCAACATTTTGTCTGTATTTCTCCTGTAAAATCAGCTGTCAAGCTCTGATGTCTCATATTTTATTTAAAAAAAAATGTGATTTAGGCACTTGTGCCCTACAACAGAGAATTAGCATCTTGAGGGATATGGCGCGATTTCATTGCCAGAAGAAACCATCTGGCTCCAAGGCACAGTCCCAATCTAAACGCTGTCAGAGAATAGTCTGGCTGCTGGTGGCAGCACTGAATATATATGGAGAGGTGTTTGGCCAAATTCTGCTCAATTTACACCAATATACAGCTAGACTTACTCCCCTATGTCAGTGGAGTGACTCTGGCTTTATACCAGAATATTTTTAATCACGTTGCCAGCAGTTGTCCTCATTGCTAAGAGGGGCCCCCACCATGAACATGAGAGCTTCCAACTTGCAGTATTAAAGATGAGCTTCACAAAACTCTCTACTAACTTCCAAAGACTCTTTGGGATCTCTGCCCCTAAAGAGTGAGGCCCCAGCCTCTGGGATTTCTTGCCTTTTCTGAATGAAGTAAAGTTCAGCCCTTTAGTCTGTATTTGGTTCACAGCCTGTCTTTGGAATTCCTTCCCTCTTTAAGGTTGAACTGAAAAAGTCCTTGGGGGGGGGTGGAGAGACGAGGAGAGGGAAATCAAACACAGTTCCTGAACCCTACTCCCTGAAGGGAAAATGAAAAAGTCTTTACAGATTTCACTGTAAAACCATTTTGGTTAATGTTTCCAAGTCCTTGATGATCAATGCCACACTTGGCTCCTCAGACATTTCTAGCACTCCCCTGCTGATGGCTTATTTCCTTTGATATTCTCTAGAAAGGCTAATGGACTCCAGCTGTTTCCTTGCCCTGCTTGCTAAACCTTGCCCTTCCTGGTCTGAAGTTCTAGGGCTTCCTGACCTTATCACCCTCCTTGGGACGCAGGCAGACGGTGCACCCAGTCACGGACTGCAACTGAGAGGTGAATTTGGCCCATTGTTTCTCAACTCATGCTATTCCCTTTAAAAAGAAGGGACAGAAGGCTGGAATCAGAAAGGGCTGGGAGGTTCTATGACTGTTGGACTTGGACAGAGGGGAACAGTAACTGAGTTTGGGCAGCCAGGGAGGTACAGGGAAGTCTGAAGAAAGTATGGAGGAAACATTAGCAGGAAGCAGGGTAAAGTGTTGGTGTGAAGAACAGTGTCAGGGAAGAAAGGGAGCACAGAGAAAGAATCAGACTCAAGAAACCGCCTGAAAACATGAGTGCCTTCTGGCATAGGACAAGTTTGAAATGATGCCCGATAAAGTGTAAACAGGATAACTTCTTTTTCTCCAGTGAGCAAATTCGAATCACTAAGGGCCCCAGGCTGCCCTTCACATGGTTTGCTGGGAAATCTTCCATCAGGGTGCTGGCTGGAGATTCTCTGGAATTGGGGCAAATCTCAGGGGAGCTGCCAGAGACACAGGGTCAGTCATTTGGAGGCTCTGTGCCATCTCTGGAAACCTCTGCCCATTCAGTCCTAGCTCCCAGGAAGTGTTGGCCCATTGGAGCCATGCTATCAGAGACTCATTGACTATAACAACTGTTGACAGAGTCCTTCCCCACAACGTGGGGGACTAGAGTGGAGCCAGCAGTAGTTAATATAGCCTCAGGCCATGTGTCCCTTCAGTTCTTGGTGGGGGACAAAGAAGCACAGGCTCCTTCCACATGGATGCGGGGCAGGGGAAGCTTGGAGCCTTAAACGGTATCTAGCCAGCTCTGCTGAAAGGGTGAACAGGCTCATGGAGTCACACACTCAAACTGAGGCTTTTATGTCATTCATTGTGAGGTTCAAGGTCACAGCTACCAGTATCAGAGGACTCTGGTGTCATCCATGCTTAGTCACATCTTGGTGCATACGATGTCTTGCTTGGGATACCGAGAACTGTGAGCCACCATGTTGCCCCTTTCAGCCTCAGCAAGTGAGAGCTTTGCAGCTGCAAAACTATGTGTCATCTCCCTGACACACTAGCTCATCCTCCTTGACAGCAGACTCTTCAGGACGCTGTCATACAAACTTTGCCTTCCAGGTGACAGTGAACCCAATTCACAACTTCCCCCAGAGACATCTCTCTGCAGTGTCCAGTCCCTTGGGGGAGGAGGGATAGCTCAGTGGTTTGCGCATTGGCCTGCTAAACCCAGGGTTGTGAGTTCAATCCTTAAGGAGGCCATTTAGGGAAATAGGGTAAAAATCTGTCTGGGGATTGGTCCTGCTTTAAGCAGGGGGTTGGATTAGATGACCTCCTGAGGTCCCTTCCGATTTTATGATCTAACTCAGTGGTTCTCAACCTGCGGCCCGCAGGCCACTTGCGGCCCAGTCAGCACAGAGCTATGGCCCATGTGACATCCTCAGGGTCATACAGGTATTATTGGATGTGGCCCACAATGGTAAATAGGTTGAGAACCACTGCTCTAACTGGACATTCACAGACATTAAGTTCTCTGCCTCCAAAGAGACAAAATGCACACTAGCCTGTTAGTTTAGCTGAAGACTTACGAGTCACTGCAATACAAAGCACTGAGATGGTTTTGTAATAAAACAAGAATAAGTTTATTAACAAGAACAGAAGTTTAAAGTGATAATAAGAATAAAAGAAACAGGTAAGGTTACAAGTAAAACAAAACAAAACCCACTTTCTAGTGACTAAACCTTAATTTCAGCAAGTTATTTATTATCTTTGTCTGAGCAGGATCTCACCTAGTCAATTTCTAGCTACTCTTGCCTTCCAGGCCAAAAGGATCCATCTTTCATAGGCTCAGACGGTGCTGAACCCGAAGTGCCCTCAGTGATATATAACCAAAATGGTTTTTTGCTTGTCTTTATATTCCCCAAAGTTCATTGTTTGTCTCAAGAGCCAGGTTGGCTTCCTCGGGTACAGATTCCATCCCTCGTCGTGATGATTAAATGCTCTTCTCCCCTGCTTGTTAGCTTGATATCTTTGTTCACCTTATATTAGGGTGACCAGATAGCAAGTGTAAAAAATCGGGATGGGGGTGGGGGGTAATAGGTGCCTATATAAGAAAAAGCCCCCAAAATCAGGACTGTCCCTATAAAATCGGGACATCTGGTCACACTACCTTATATGTAAAGATACTTACATTGTCCTCAGCCTGTGATCAAGCTAGTCAGACAAGTAAATACACTGCTTCCCAGGATAGACTCTCCTATAAGAACGGCCATATTGGGTCAGACCAAAGGTCCATCAAGCCCAGTATCCTGTCCTCTGACAGTGGCCAATGGCAGATGCCCCAAAGGGAATGAACAGGGTTATCGTCAGGTGATCCATGCCCTGTCACCCAATCCCAGCTTCTGACAGAGGCTAGGGACACCATTTCTGCCCATCCTGGCTAATAGCCATTGATGGACCTATCTTCCATGAATCTATCTAGCTCCCTTTTGAACCCCGTTATAGTATTGGCCTTCACAACACACTCTGGCAAGGAGTTCCAGAGGTTGACAGTGCGTTGCATGAAAAAATACTTTCTTGTGTTTGTTTTAAACCTGCTACCTATTAATTTCATTTGGTGGCCCCTTGTTCTTGTATTATGAGAAGGAGTAAATAACACTTCCTTATTTACTTTCTCTATATCACTCATGATTTTATAGACCTCTCTATCATATCCCCCCTTAGTCGCCTCTTTTCCAAGCTGAAAAGTCCCAGTCTTATTAATCTCTCCTCATATGGAAGCTGTTCTATACCCCTAATCATTTTTGTTGCCCTTTTCTGAACCTTTTCCAATTCCAATATATCTTTTATGAGATGGGGCGACCCCCCACATCTGCACACAGTATTCAAGGCATAACATGGATTTATATAGAGGCAATATGATATTTTTCTGTCTTATTATCTATCCCTTTCTTGATGATTCCCAACATTCTGTTTGTTTGTTTTTTTGACTGCCGCTGCACATTGAGTGGATGATTTCAGAGAACTATCCACAATGACTTCAAGATCTCTTTCTTGAGTGGTAACAGCTAATTTAGACCCCATCATTGTATATGTATAGTTAGGATTATGTTTTCCAATGTACATTACTTTGCATTTATCAACATTAAATTTCATCTGCCATTTTGTTGCTTAGTCACCCAGTTTTATGAGATCCTTTTGTAACTCTTCACAGTCTGCCTGGGACTTAACTATCTTGAGTAGTTTTGTATCATCTGCAAATTTTGCCACCTCACTGTTTACCCCTTTTTCCAGATCGTTTATGAATATGTTAAATAGGACTGGGCCCAGTACAGATCCCTGGGGGACACCACTATTTACCTCTCTCCATTCTGAAAACTGACCATTTATTCCTACCCTTTGTTTCCTATCTTTTAACCAGTTACCAATCCATGAGAGAACATTCCCTCTTATCTCATGACTGCTATCATTTAACTATGAGCTGCATTCACATTTAGCTATATTAAAGTGCATATTGTTTGCTTCTGCCCAGTTTATCAAACAATGCAGATCACACTGAATCGGTGACCTGTCCCCTTCATTATTTACCAATTCCCCAATCTTTGTGTCATCTGTAAACTTTATCAGTGATGATTTTATGTTTTCTTCCAGGTCATTAATAAAAATATTAAATAGCATAGGATCAAGAATCAAACTCTGCAGAACCCCACCTGGAAACACCTACTCAATGACAATTCCCCATTTGCAGTTACATTTTGAGACCTATCAGTTAGCCAGTTTTAATCCATTCAATGGGTGCCATGTTAATTTTAGATTGTTCTATTTTTTAATCAAAATGTTATACAGTACCAAGTCAAATTACAGAAGTCTGTTACATCAACACTATTACCTTTATCAACCAAACTTGTAATCTCTTTAAAAAAAACAAGTTAATTTGACATGATCTATTTTCCATAAATCCATGTTGATTTGCATTAATTACATTACCCTCCTTTAGTTCTTTATTAACTGAGTCCCATATCAGTTGCTTCATTATCTTGCCCAGGATCAAGGTCAGACTTACAGGTCTATAATTACCCAGGCCATCCCATTTACCCTTTTTAAAAATTGGCACAACATTAACTGTCATCAAGTCTTCTGGAACTGCCTCAGTGTTCCAAGACTTATTGAAAAATCAACATTAATGTTCCAGAGAGTTCCTCATCCAGCTCTTTTAAAACTCTTGAATGCAAGATCATCTAGTCTGAGCTCCTGTATAACACAGGCCATAAAATTTCACCCAGATGCCCCTCTTTTCAGCCCAAAAACTTATGTTTGACTAAAATCATATCTTCAGGAAAGGCACCCAGTCTTGATTTCAAGACTTCAAATATGCAGAATCCACCATGTCCCTCAGAAGTTTGTTCCAATAGTTAATCACCCTCACTGTTAAACTTTAAAAAAAAAAAGACAAATTTGTCACCAATTTTTGACCAGTTCTCTTTAGGGGATTATGCAAATTATGACCAAGTGCTGGAGTCTGTGGAGAGTTGCACTATGATAATAACTTACTTGAGAACATGATTGAGAATGAGAAACTTATTTAAATTCACAAAGAAAAAATATGACTATAATACAATAGCAGCACAGGTTTAGTTTCCACTACAGAGAGATGCGTTTTCTCCAGTGAAAGCCAACAGGGTGCAGCTGGAATGATATTCTTCTCCACTCTGCCCGGTATTTAAACAGCAAGTTCATGTTTTGGATAATATCCCTTTAAACAGGAGATTAGAATATTAGAACCGGATTGTTACATGCCATATGGGAGTGGGGTTGTTGGATAGGGCTAAGGAAAGTGATCAGGATGTGGGTGGTCATGCCTAGTGGTTGGTGCAGGAGTCAGGCCTAGTGGTTACAACAGGAATCAGAGCCCAGGTGAGAGTCAGAGGCCAAAGGTCACGGTCGGAGTCGGGAGCCAGAGGCCAGATGCCAAAGCCAAGGGTCCCAGCCAAAGTCAGTGATCAGGATCTGAGCCAAAGGTCAGAATCAGGTTATTTGCAGAGAGGCAAGTCTGGGGCCAGAGCAGGTGCTATCACAGCCATGGGCAAATGCTTTGAATGACTGCTGGGCTTAAGAGGCAGTCTGCTGACTCTGCCAACCAATCAGACATAATAGCCAAGCAGCCAACATAATACTTCAGGCCAGCTGCGCTCATTAGGTTGCCCAGAGAGATTGGCTCTCCTGCAGGGTTAGATTCCTGGCAGAGCAGTCTCAGAAAGGTTGTCTTCAAGAGGAGATCCCCTGAGGAGACAGGCAAACAGTCAGGGAAGATAAACTAACAGGAAGCTGGGTAAACATGTGAGAAGAACAGGGAAAGGGATGTGAACATGACTTGGAGAAAGAAAAAGGGCTAGAACTGCAAAACAGGGGAGAAAATGAAAGTAGCCACACACACAAAAAAAGTGAGAAACCTGCCTGAACTAGGGTGACCATATTTCACTAAAGTGAAAATGGGACACTGGGTAAGCAGCGACAGCAGGTGGCTTGTGCCAGCCCGAGCCACTTGGCATCGCCGCTCGCCCGAGCCCCACTGTGCGGGGCTGACAGTTCTAGCCCCCCCGGCTGACAACCCAAGCCACCTGGTGTTGTGACTCGCCCGAGCTGACATCATGACTTTTCTGGCAAAACTGGGCATTTGTCCCACTTGCTCTTGCCCGAATATTCCTCCGTGCCCAACGTAGGGCAAGAGCAAATGGGACAAATGCCCAGTTTTGCCAGAAAAGTCGTGAGATCCAGGACAGAGCTTAAAAAGAGGACTGTCCTGGCCAAAACAGGACATATGGTCCCCGTAGCCTGGATGGAAATGAAACCTGCCTCCTGGTTACTGTCTCTCTGCACTGATGAAAGCCTTTGAAATGTTTGTATTATGCCTGGTCTGTCTTTTGCTTAAATTAAAGTGGCTCAGGCTCCTTTGGTAGCTGGTTAGGCTTCTCTCCCTCCAAAACTCACAGAGGAAACAGCACAATACAACCTGACGTTGAAAGAAAGCAGAACTGCCAGCTTCTTCTATTCACGTGTGTTTGAAACTACTCCACCCTTCTATCCTGACATAGACAACATCACAAGTTTCATCTCCTAAAGTCTTCCCTCCTTACACGTTTTCCCTCCCAAAGGAGAGAATGGAGTCCAAAGATAGTCATTTGTGAACTGGAGAAATAACTTATCTGTAAGGCCATAGTGAATCAGTCCTGAGTAAGTTAAAGGGTCTAAGGGTGATGATACTAATTCTGGTGATTTTAAGTGACATGGTGCACGGATTCCAGCTTACAGTGGCAACTATCTGAACAGGACTCCAGGTCATCCAAGGTGAAGGACATTTGCAAATCTCATAATCCTCTGCTTGTAAATACATATGATCTGGCTAAGGCAGGTGTATAATAGGATATCAAGTGTTCCCCACTAAGCGAGATCAGTTTCAGCTTCTGAAAAACCCAAACATACTCTGTTTTATGAATATGATATCATCAGTTGGGCTGCTGTCCGTATGTGACCACGGGACTAGGGTGACCAGATATCCCGATTTTATAGGGACAGTCCTGATTTTTGGGTCTTTTTCTTATTTGGGTCTTTTTCTTATATAGGCTCCTATGACCCCCCCCCCCCATCCCGGTTTTTCACACTTGCTGTCTGGTCACCCTATCACAGGTAAAGGTACAGCATCAAGCTCTGTGGAGGTCACCAACTGTGGCCCAAGCAGGGGCCGCTCCAGGCACCAGCGCACTAAGCGCGTGCCTGGGGCGGCAAGTCGCAGGGGGCGGCCTGCCAGTCGCTGTGGGGGCGGCAGTCGGAGCCTTCGGCGGCGTGCCTGCGGGAGGTCTGCCAGTCCCGCAGCTTCGGCGGTGGGTACACCGAAGGCGCGGGACCAGCGGACCTCCCGCAGAAACGCCGCCGAATCCACATTACCAGTGGATCTCCCGCAGAAATGCCGCCGAAAGCCGCCTGACTGCCGTGCTTGGGGCAGCAAAATACATAGAGCTGCCCCTGGACCCAAGCACCGAAATGTTGTTCTACAGGGCCATGGTCGTGTATTTTTTGTTGTTGAATCAGGACTCGCCTCCATGAATACCCAGATAGAAGAGCACCCATAAAGCACCTCTAGCTTTGAAAATACACACCTGTGGTTCCATATAGATAAAATATATACCACAGACACCAAATGAAGCATACAATAAAATATTCGAAGGAGAATCTTCAATTTAGGTGAGATTCATTAATATATTAGAAGAAATGTTACACTGGTGTGAGCAGGTGCTGTTCCCAACCGACTCTACAAATCCAGTCCGTACAGTATGTAATGTTCAAGTTCATCCCTTTCCTGCGATTTAATTTTATTAACAAAGACTGATAGCAACAATAAGATCAGTTCATGCCTTCTACCCAGGCTGGACTGTCCCCAGGGTTGCTCCCTATAACTGCTGAGCCCACACCTTAGAACATCTCTCTCCCATAGTGCCATACTCAAATAGGGTCATGAGCCAAGAAGTCAAAATAACTTTTTTAAAACCCTTTCCCAGTAGAATCAACACCTGTTCAAAGGGCAGAGAGCTTCAAGCAAATACTACTGTGTTACATTTGGTTTTAGAATTCTGTAATTCTAATACTACTAATTTACATTTATAAACAAGGAGATTTCAGCAGGGATCTGTGGCCAAGAGGTATTTTTAAAAAAATGATTGATGGCCTTGCTAATCAGGTACACTTGAAAAGTAACCTAAAGAACTCTAAAGTTTGTGTTGAAATGGTTCTTGCTGACATGTATTGAAGGGTGGAGGGAGGAGATTTGAATGGGAAGAGTAAGAAAAGTTACCTATTGTAGTACACGTTTTTTATAAATTTACTTCTGATCTGTTATAAGTAATGACATTATCTATCTGCATGGCTAAAAAAGTGTTTGTAGTAAAAGAATTATTTTTAAAGTAATTATGGTGGTAGCCCTTAAACTTGACAATGGACTTAAATGCAAAATATTAGTAGCTAGATAGCTTTGGCATTGGAAGTGTTTCCTATAGTGAGAACATGGATGCACAAGGGAATGTGAAATGATCATTATTTTATTATTATTTGTATTGGAGTGCTTAGGGGTCCTGTTCATAGACCAGGACCCCATTGTGCTAGGTGCTGTACAAACACAGATCAAAAAGACAGTCCCTGCCCCCAAAGAACTTGCAATCTATGTCTAAGACAAGAAACAACAGATGGAGACAACAAACAGACCAACTGGGGAGTACAAAGAAACAATGAGACAATACTGGTCAGTGTGATAGATAGTATGGTCTCAGCACACCATCAGCCTAATCATTGTCAAAATGTTTGTAGGTTTCAGTTCAAAGGATTGATTTGAAGGAGGAGAATGAGTTAGTTTTGCAGATGTTTATGGGGAGCTCCTCCCAAGTATCTGGGTCAGCACGGGAGGAAGCACAAAGGTGGGTGTTTAAAAATTTAACAACTGCATGATGGAGGCTGACATCATGGGCCAATCAGAGGTGGCAGTCAACCTTTTGATACTGAATGAGATGACAGGTAGGGTGGGAATAGGTCCTGAAGTAAACAGGGCCATGCAAAGGAGGGTTCAAACAGCCCCAGTGGAACAAGGCCTGGACCAATAAAGGGCCCTGTTTTTATACTACTTGCTCTTTTCTTCGGTCATGGGTCGCTAGCCTTCTCTGTAACTGCTCCCTTCACTTGACCTCAATTGACCTTATCTGTATTCCTGGACTCTGGGCCATTAGTTTCACTTGATATAAGTCTGAGTTTCACGGCGATATTATGACCTTTCACCTGATTTCTCTCAGAATTTTGGTTACACCTTCTACTTGCTACCACAGTCATTCCAAACCTAGTAATTCATTTGTTGGAGAATTCTTACAGCCAACCATAATTTCCTCCATGAATACCTACAAACACAAGAGTGGTGCTCAAAAGCACAAGCTGCAGCAGGTCTACGAAAAAGAAGATCAGAAAAGTGGGCTTGGTCTGCAAAGTTTCTTGAAACGTGTGAAGTTTGGCCATGTACATGGTGAACAGTCTGACGATGGTTCTGCTACTTGCACTTCTGAGCCGTCCTTAGCTAGTGAGGACGTTGAGTTGGGTTTTTCAGGCTTGTTGAGTGCTGGAGTCTGATTCCAACACACAACTTGGCACTGAATTGTTGGGTCCTGGAGTCTCTGATTCTGGGACAGAAAGTTGCCCGTTGGTTGCTAATGCAATTGTTATGGATGGGGGCACTGAAACTGGTTTGATTATTGAAAGTGTGGGGTGGAATTTTTGCCACAAGTGACAGATTCTGTTTGCTTTTTTTTTTTTTTTTTGGTAGAAAATGGACCTGTTCTTAATTTAGAAAAAGGCTTTTCACCTAGCAAACACAAAGAAAGGCAAGTATTAAAGCATGGTTCTTTGTCAAAACTCCTAGTGGGGAGTTACTCCAGAAGTCTCGGTAGAAGCACAGTTTGACTCTTGCTTCCTTGTTCTGTTTCACTTATTTGCTTTTCCAGTCAAATTCCTCATCTTCCTCTGCAAACCATAAAACTGGGTTCAGAAACTTTTTCCACTTTAACGCATGAGTATGCCAATGTGAACATTCAAAAGAACATGTGGAGGCAAACACTCGCTGCTGTAATGGTTATTCACAAATTGTTCTATTTTTTTGGAATTGTTCAAAGATTATAAATCCTGGTTTTGGCTTTCTGCTAGTTTTTGGGATGTGTTGAGAAAGCATTGTAAGATAAATGTGAACTTAAAGAATTAGAGTTAGTTACCTTAAGATTGGTTAACGAAATATATGTGTTGTAAAGACAGCCCCTGACTAGAAAGTAGGAGGCCTTGAAAATAATAACTTATAAAGCCAGAAGAAATAAACTAGGGAGAATATCTGGTTGAAAGAGTAACTAAATGAGAAGGGAAATTTCTAAAAAGAAGGCCTTTCACCACTACAGATGACTACAGATTGTTTTAAATAAAACAAAGAGAATATGACTTAAAATAAGCCAACATGGCCCTTACCAAACCACGCACCAGTCTTAAAGCCTATGTGAAGCCCGGTGAAATGGAAAAACTGTGGGGGAGCAAAAAGGAGGGGAGGAAAGGCTTTGGGAAGAAAGGAGGTTGTAAATCTTATCTGAATTAAGACTTGGTTTTTAGCTAAAGTCAGTACTTGGCAATGACATCACTTGTTTGTGAAGGGGTATAAAAAAAGTAAAGTCTTAAAGGGTTCATTGCTAATACTTGTCTGACCACACTGTAAGTATCTTGATCAAATGCCTATAAATGTTTTGTTAATCTATTGGGTATAGTAAATTGCTTCTTATTTAGGTTTTTAGGAATGTTTAGAGCAATTGTACAAATGCCATCTGGTGTTTGGATTTAATAAAGGAATTTAAATTAAATTAATGTTTGGTGGTTTCCCATATCAATATTAATAATTTCAAATAGGAATAATTCCAACAAGCATATTAGCATTACATTAAAATGCCAAATCATGACAAGATGGTTAGCAAGGTTTGTGGCAATCCATCCACTTCAAAATCAGGTTGAGTGTGTTCTTGATGCGTTAGATAAGATCAACGCTTCACACACTCTTATGCCAGAATTAAGTCGGAAGTTGATAGCTTGCCAACGAACATTTCAGAGTTTTCATTCCTTGTTTTGGCTGAGACATGGTATACTCTCTGTCCAAAAGTTAACGTTGTGAGCAAAAAATTGCCGAGTCCAGACCGTGATATTAAAACATTTACTGCAGTTTACTTGGTGGCCTTTGAGATGCTTTGTTGGAATTATGGTCTTCTGGGTTCATTTCATGTAAGGATGCTGCTGATTCATAGATTCCAAAGCTAGAAGTGACCATTGTGGTCATCTGACCTCCTGTACAACACAGGCCACAAAACTTCCCCAAAATGATTCCTACAGCATCTTTTAGTGAAACACCCCCATTTTTACTCCTGAGGAAATTCTGTGCCAAAACATAAAAATTCTGCACACAATATTTTAAAATTCTGCAAAATTCATTTGTCAATAAATAAATGTGGAGGCTCCAGCATGGCAGTGGGGCGCACAGGCCACTTGCTGCATGGAGGTGGGAGATCATCCTGCAGCCACCATCCCCTCCCCTCAAGGACATGGACTCGGTGGTGAGGCTGCCCCAGAAACACCCCGGGGCCCTGCCCTCTGCACCAGGGGCACCAGGTGTTAGCAGGCTCAGCCCAACAGGATCCAAGTGTGGAGGGGCTTAGTGTAGGGGGATCCAGGTGTGGCGTAAGAGGGTTTTGTGTGGGGCAATATGGGTGTGGGCAGCTCCGTGGGGGATCTGGATACCCAGGGGCTCGTTGCAGGTTTCCAGGTGCAGGGGTAATGGGACTCTGCAGGGGAGTCCAGGTGAAGATGGTTGGGGCTCAGCAGCGGGGGTCTGGGTGCTGGGGTGTGGGCCTTGGTGGGGTGGTGCCAGATGCAGCTGGTTGGGACTCAGTGGAGTGATGGGTCTGGGTGGGGGCGGGGGGAGGGAGGGCTCATTGAAGTGGTCCAGGTTCAGGGGGGTGGGGCTCATCAGGGTGGGGGTTCGATGGGCCTGCTTAATGGGGCAGACCCAGCTGCTGCTGAGGGGATGCCACATGCTGGGCTCCTGCGCCCCCTGCCCGCCATCTCCTTCTCTTCCCTATCCCCTCCCCCTTTCTCTCCCCATTGGGACCCTGCCACATACTCTTCCCCTTCCTCTCCCCACTGTCCCCTGCCTAACTTTCTCCAAAAATCACAAAATATTCTGGTGGCTTCCAGTCTCAAGAGACCAGTCACTTATCCCAGATCAATTTGTAACTTAGATCTCACACCAAAGACAACGCGTGTAGCCAATCCTGTAATAAACTGACTAAAGGTTTATTAACCAGGAAAAACAAATAAAAGAGTTATTTACAGATTCAAGCAAGCATATACACAAATGAATTACTATCTATGGTTCCTAACGATGACAGAGATGTAGTAATCTGTCATTTCAAAATATCTTTCAGGGCAGACCCAGGGGTAACCCCTGGGGATCTCTGCCTTAGTTTAGTGTCTCTGGCCCTGTGAGATAACCATTTCTTCTTGTGAGCAGCTTTATAACACTTTCTCCTGGAGTTCAACTGATGGTACAAGGGCTCCTGCATGCAACTTCTTCATGGGCGGATGCAGCAATCAACAAAGCTTTTTGTGCTAGATGGCCCATTAAGTCTTGATAGTCCTTCTTGATGAGTGGGGGGAACCACTTTCCTGTCTGAGTTCACAAGTGCAGAGCAGGCATCTTAACATAAGTTTGTTTTATAATTGTAACCTTGCAGCATGGAATACAGACATTACAGGTGAGATTTACGCATGCAGTAGCTTATAAATATTTTATAGACTCTAATCACTAACTGCGTTCTTAAAAATCTAATACCTATTTTGAACAAAACTAACATACAGGTGAGCTGGTTTGGTTTCCAGCTATGACTTTGTCATAGCTAACACCTACAGCCTTGGCCAGAGCTCACAGTTGGTTTACCAGCACCACACTGTGATCAAGTCACCCCTTAACCGTCTCTTTGTTAAGCTAAATAATTAGAGACTCAAGAAGGTCAATGTATCAGGCTCATTTTCTAATCCTTTAATCATTCTCGTAATTCTTTTGTGAACTTTGTCCTGTTTTTCAACATCCTTTTTGAATTTTGGACACCAAAACTGGACACAGAATTCCAGCAGCTGTTGCACCAAGTGCCAAATGCAAAGGTAAAATAACCTCGCTACTCCTACACAAGACTCCCGTATTTATGCATCCAAGGATTGCTTTAGCCCTTTTGGCCACAGAGTTGTACTGAGAGCTCATGTTCAGCTGATTACCTACCACAACCCCCAAATCTTTTTCAGTCACTGCTTCCTAGGATAGAGTCCCCCATCCCGTAAGTATAGCCTATATTCTTTGTTCCCAGTGGTATACAATTGCATTTAGCCATATTAAGATGCCTATTGTTTGCTTGCACTCAACTTACTAGGCAGGTCATTCTATATCAGTGACCTGATCTCTTCATTATTTACCACTACCCCAATTTTTGTGTCATCTGAAAACTTTCAGTGATGATTTTACATGTTCTTCCAGCTCATTAATAAAAATACTACATAGCATAGAGCCAAGAACACATCCTTGCAGGACCCCACTAGAAACACACCTGTTTGATGATGATTCCCCATTTACAATTACATTTTGAGACCTATCAGTTAGCCATCTTTTAATCCATTTAATATATGCCTTGTTAATTTTATATCTTACTAGGCTTTTTTTTAAATCAAAATGTCATGCAGTACCAAGTCAAATGCTGTACAGAAGTCTAAGTATATTGCATCAAATGTGTGATCTCATAAAAAAAGATATTAGGTTACTTTGATGAGCTATTTTCCATAAACCCACGTTGACTGGCATTTAATTATGTTACCCTCCTTTTCATTAATCAAATCTCATAGCAGCTGCTCCATTATTTTGCCCAGGATCAATGTCAGACTAACAGGCCTATAATTGCCCAGGTCATCTCATTTACCCTTTTAAAATATTGGCACAACATTATCTTTCTTCTAGTCTACTGGAACTTGCCTGGTGTCCAGTGATTAATGGTCCAGTGAACAACTCGAACAGCTCTTTTAAAGTTGTTGGATGCAAGTTATCCAGAGCTGCTGATTTTAAAATGTCTAACTTGAGTAGCTGCTATTTAATGTTCTCCTGCAATACTAGTGGAATTGAAAGAGCATTATGATATGACTACATCATCTGTTTTTCCCCAAATACAGAACAGTAATATTTATTGAAAGTTTCTGTCTATTCTGCATTATTATTGATAATTCTACCATTTCCCTCTAGTAATGGACCAATACCATCGTCAGGATGCTTTTTGTTCCTAATATATTTTAAAAACTCCTTCGTATTGTCCTCTAAATCTGTTAGCCATAGGTTTCTCATTGTGTCCCTTTGCTTCCTTTATCAATTTTCTACAATTCATAGCTTCTGAATTATATTAATTACTGTCAACTTCCCCTTTCTTCCATTTGTTGCATTATATTTTTATAGCTGCCTTCACGTCCCTTCTAAACCAGATTGATTTAAAAAATAAATATGGCCTTCCTCAATTGTGGGATTGTGTTTTTGGACAGCTAGTAAAGTTTTCTTAAACAATTGCCAATTACCATTCACATTTTTCTGATTGAATTCTTCCTCCCAGTTGGTTTGGCTCATAATTGTTTTGAAACGTTTAGCAATATCCATGCAGTTCAAAGAGAAATTATCTCAAAGGAGGAGAGTAAAGCCAGGTAAACTTGCAAAAGATGGAAGGTCATCCGACACAATATCAACACAGTTGGAGAATAGGATTCATAAGTACAATGGAGTCAGAGGAAGGTTTGCTTTTTTTCATGGGCAAGAAACTTAAAAGTATCAGGAGTGAAGACTAAAGAAGCACACACAACTCACCAAGCAGCTATCCTGAGGATGTAAACTTTGGAGTGTTGAGAACAAGATTGAGCTTTTCACCAGTCTTTGCAAGCGAATTGTTAAGGATGACTTGGAAATGAAGGCACCCGTTGATCTCCTTAGCTACATTCACAAAAGGTCTTTAGATGCAAGAAACAGCACTGTATAATGTTGTGGTCTTCCTGTAACTGTAGCTGCTAATGAAAGGAGTTTCAGTGAGCTAAAACTAAGCAAGAGCATCCACAGGGCAGAAAAAGGTTAAATAATCTGGCAGTTATTTCAATAGAAAACCTGGAAGCAAGACAGATGGACTGGGATGAGTTAATTAATGAGATTACTTCAGAGAAGGCTAGGAAGGTCCCTTTGTAAAAGTTCTTAGTGGTGATTGCATTTCTTGGTTTTTTAGAGTGGGGGCAGAGTTGAGTTTTGGGAACCCTCTCCTGGAGTCAGGGCCGGCTCCAGGCACCAGCCTGGCAAGCAGGTGCTTGGGGCGGCCGCCCCGGAGAGGGGCGGCACGTCCAGGTATTCGGCGGCAATTCGGCGGACAGTCCCTCACTCCCGCTCGGAACAAAGGACCTCCCGCTGAATTGCCACCGCAGATCGCGATCATGGCTTTTTTTATTATTATTATTATTATTATTATTATTGGGGGGGGGCTGCTTGGGGCGGCCAAAACCCTGGAGCCGGCCCTGCCTGGAGTCAAGCACTTAAGTTGTTTTTTACAAGAAATGCTGGAGGAGAAACCTCCTTTATAACTTTAGCCCAGTGGCTGAAGCACTCACCCAGGATACAGGAGACCTCAGTTCAATTCCTCACCTCTACCTAATGAGAGAAGGGATTTGAACAAAGGTCTCCTATCTCTTGGGACAGTGCTCTAGCCACTGGGCTATTCAAATGTGGGACTCTCGCCTGTTGAAGGTGTTTCACTCTCGATTGTGTGTTCTGTTCTCCAGCTCAGACTTGCATTGCATGGTTCCCTTTAATGGCTGACAACCACTTGAATTGTTTGGACAAATGTGAGAGACAGATAAACTGTACACCCACCAACACTTGTATGCCAACTGTCTATTATTGCATTAGAAACTATAACAAAAGCAAATGTAATAATAAGCTTTACTTTTTTCTTTTTTTGCTGTATTCAATAATATGCCTTAAATAGGGTGGATTTATCGAGGCTCTTGTGCTGGGAATGAACAAAAAACGCTGTTTGTGCTAGGGAAAAACTGAAGAGGGTGCATATACTAGCCCAACAAAAGTGCAGGGAAAATGCTTGTTCTTTCCACCCATGCGGAAAGAACAATTGGTCCTCCTCTGGTTCTATACTGAGTAAACATCCTAATGCGGGTCAAAGGCCCAGAATGAGGAAGAAGAAAAATAATAATGTAAGAACTTTTTTTTTTTAATGTGAGATTAATTTCTTATCATAGCCCTGATCCTGCAAACATTCGTACACATTAGGTTTTGTCTACACTAGGACTTTTGTCAGCAAAATATTTGTCAGTCACGGGTGTCAAAAAAAACACACCCCTGACCAATGTAAGTTTCACTGACAAAAGCAGTGGTGTGGACAGTGCTATGCTGGCAGAAGACAGTCTCCCACTGACATATCTACCACCGCTCATTGGGGGTGGTTAATAGAGCAGCTACACGGGAGATGCCCTTTGGTGAGGAATGCCACTGGAAAATTCCAGAATACTAGCCAGGGGCTTTCATTTACTTTTGAGAGAGGACTGTTTCAGAGTTGTGAAACTTGTTGGAGGGTTCAAGGAAAATGGCCACAAGTATGTTTAGAACGAAAGTTGGCCCACAGCTTACATGAAAGGCTGAAAATACTGTTATGAGCTGGGTGAAGCCTTGCTATAGGTTGAGTTAAAAACTTCTTCAAACTGATACGTGAACATGCCCTTCATTTAAGATAGTAAGAGAAGGTTAAAGGCCCATACCTCAAACAGGTGGGGGTGGAGGGGAGAGAGGTTGTGCCTGAGTGAGAGAAAGAGAACACACAGCCAGACACCAATGACAGACAAGAACAGAGCAAGAGGCAGAAGTAGACAGCAAGAAAGCCAAACAGTAGCTGGTGGGTAGTGTGACACTGGGAAAAGCAAGAGAAAGAGAGCTTTGGAGTCTGTTGGCTAAAGAGGCTTGAGTCTGTATAAGCTACAAAACTGCTCCTTTTGTTCTTAGTTCCTTCTGTGCACCGAGAAGCAGGACTTTATGCATTCCTTGTAAATAAATGCAGATGCATCAAAGCGAATACCAGACTTCATCAATTTCTGCTTTGAAGTGGAGCATCCCCAGGGTCCTGACATTTAACTAGTCCCTCGTGTCAAAAAGGGGTAACACCACTCTCCAAGTGTACAGTTAGTGTTGTTACTGTTGCAGGAGTAAACCTCATTATGGTTGAGCACAAAAGCAGCCAAATGATACCCAGACCCCAATGCAGTATCTCAGCACACAGACCGCAGCGGCAGAGACTCAGACTTTCTGGACACAGACTGGAAAAGCTTGTTACAGGTATTCCGCATTTGAAATAAAAAGGTGCTGGGATACTCGGGGAAAACTCACAGCTACTACTCTGGATACCCCAGGCACACGCACCACAGACACACACCCCGGCGGACTCCCAGGACACACGAGCCCGGGCACAGACAGACACCCAGCGCCGCACTCTAAGGACACGCGGACTCCGGGCACAGGCAGCCACACACATGCTCAGGCGACCGAACCTCTTCTGTGGCCGCTCCCCGCCCACGTGTTCGCAGGCGGCTCTCCCCGGGGCCCTTTCTCTGTGCCAGCCCTGATGCCTCCTCCCCTAGCAGCAGAGCCGCCGCCGCCTGCGCGGCCACCCTGACCTGACCCAGGCCGGGGGAGGAGGCGGAGGAAGGGAGATCCAGCCCTGCCTCCTCGCCGTCACAATAAGCGCTGGGCCGCCCCAACAATCAGCGCCTGCTCATGCTCAAGGGCCGGGGGGGGGACAGACACTTTCCTCCTCTCCCAGTCCTGCCCCGGCACCGGCTCCACCATCCAATCGCTCGGCGCGGAGAGCGGGGCGGGGCGGGGCTGCAGCTGCCTTCGCCGCCGCCTGCGGCTCTTTCTGGAGTGGGAAGCGATGGAACAAAAGAAGCGCTGAGCGCGGCGGCGGCAGCAGCGCCCAGGCCGCGCCCGGTGCCCCCTGCCCCGCGTCACTCGGTGTCCCCGGCAGCGGCATGGAGGGGACGCTGCCCCTCTAGGCTCCGCGGCGGCGGCAGTAGGACCCGGACCTAGCCGAGCCCCCCGCCCCCGGCCATGCCGAGCGGCAGTGCCGCCGCCGCCTGCCCCCAGGAGGAGCCCCCCGAGGCCCAGCGTCTGACCCCGCCGCCGCTGCTGCTGCTCCAGCAGCCGGACACTCTGCTCCTGCGGGAGTGCCTGGCCGGGCTGGGCCTCCACGATCACGGCCTAGCGGGCAGCGGGGAGGCGGCCGCCCGGCAGCAGGCCCGGGAGCGGCTGGCGGGGCTGCCCCCGCTGCCTGATCCCGCGCGGGAGCCGGGGCCCGACGGGGCGGAGGAGGTCGAGGACGAAGGGGACCTGGAGCTGGAGGAGGAGCTGCTGGCGGCGGAGGAGGAGGAGGACCCGGCCTCGCTGCTGCTCTCCTCGTCCTCCTCTTCCTCGCCCTCGCAGCTGCCGCCGGGGGGGCCGCCGCCGCCTCACCCGCTGCTGCCCGGGCTCGGCTCCGTGCTGCTCTCCCCCGCCGCCGCCTTCGATGCCCAGGAGACGGCGGTGGCCGGGGTGCTGTACGGGGCGGACGATCCCCAGGGCATGATGGCGGCGATGCTGTCCCACGCCTACGGTGGCGGCCTAGGCGGGGGGCCGGCGGCGGCGGGAGCCCCGGCTCTGAACGGGGAGCAGGTGGCGCTGCTGCGGAGGAAGAGCGTCAACACCACCGAGTGCGTCCCGGTGCCCAGCTCCGAGCATGTGGCCGAGATCGTCGGCCGTCAGGGTGAGTCCCGCCCGGGCAAAGGGGAGTCGGGACATTGGGGCGAGTCGTGCCCGAGGAGAGGGGGACGGGGCCTGGGCGAGGCTAGCGGGAGAGGGGGGTGCGGGGCTGAGGCCTTCCCGCTTGGTAGGATTGGGGGGAGCGGAGAGGGCCTGGTCCGGGCGGGGAGGCCACCGGCGAGGGGGGAGGCCCCGGGCCCGGCTGTGCGAGAGCAGGCCTGGCTAAGCCTCGCAGGTGAGGCTGTGGCTCGACAGGGGCAAGGAGGCCCCGGTGAGGTGCCTGGGACTGAAAAGTTGGGGAGGGCTCGGGTAGGCTCCCTGGGGATGGGGTAATCCCGGGGGAGCCCCTTGAGGGGCTTAGTCATGGGTAGAGGTGTGGCCAGCCTGGCAGGTGACCGTGGGAGGATGTTATAAGGGGGGCTGGGGACTCTGGGCCTGCGGGAGGGGGCGCCCCAGCTAGGTGGATGCCCATATGAGGATCTGCTAGGGTGTGGGGGGCTTTCCTCCGAAAATGGCTGGCGACCAGTCCCTGAAGAGGGGACGTGTGTTGGTGTGAACCTTGGCCAGGAGACTTGGTATCCCCAGAGGAGAAGCAGGGTGAGGGTTGAGCCTTGCCAGGAGAATAGGCAATAGCATGCCGGATGGGTGAGCTGAGCTCTGTGGGGACTGGGCCACAGGTCCTGCCGGGAGTTGGGTGGGATGAGCTTTCTGAGGGGTGAGCACTAGGTTGGTAGGGCAAGTTCTGCCAGGGCAATGGGCAGTAGTGCCTGGAGTGGGGAAACTTGCAGAATGCCAGAGCCACTACAATCACTGGCTCAAGCAAGGTGGTGGTGAGTATTTATACTAAAAGGGATAGGACTTTGGGGAGGTGAAATTTACCAGTCAAGTGGCCTGAAGTATGGGTGCACCAATGGGACAGGATGGCAGAACTGAGCTGGCACAGAACAGCTCTGGTAAAATGGGGAAACTGGAGTCTGCTTAACAGATGGGTGTTACTAACTAGACATGGAGGGGTATAGTATAGCTTATTCCAGGGAGAGGGGATGCTGGAGTATAAACCAGCACAAGCCACTGTAGGGAGGCAGAGGTACGGTTGTGAAGGGGTAGCACTGTAATCTCTTCTTCTGGGCAGGCTGTTAAAATCAAAGACTGCTTGGTTAAACTTGATAAGGTTTTTTTCAGTTTTAGTAGCTGCAGCTATTCAGGTTTGCATAATGGCACGAAAGAGCTGAATGAATGCCTCTCTTCATTCTCAGTCAGTGGGGTAAATTCTCCAACCAGTCCCTTAAACTAACTCCCCCAGTCTTTGATTTAGTTGGGGATTGGTCCTGCTTTGAGCAGGGGGGTGGACTAGATGACCTCCTGAGGTCCCTTCCACCCCTGATATTCTATGAGTCTATCTTTTTGTTTGGGGATACAATAACTGGGGCTCAGGGTTGGTGGGAACAGGCCTTTTCATGTAATAAAACATGAGACTGGAATGGCCTGGGAAGCCTGCATAAAGAGCTGAGTGCAAGAATAGTTCAGGCTCATACATTTAGTGGTGATTACTTGTTTGTGTGTGTTAAACTTTAAAACAGAAATTTCAATATAATCTGCTTGAGTACAAATAGTTTGTTTTACTTTCAGTGTGGTGGCTTTTTAAAATACAATTTGTGGTAAAATTGAGTTTGAAATTTACTAACTTTAGGCCAGCTTCTGCAAACACATGCATGTGAGTAGTCTCATTGGCTTCTGTGGGTATGTGAATGAAGATAGTCACTTGCCTGAATGTTTCCAGAATTGCATGCTTAGCCCTTTATTATGACAAACTTCCATTCATGCTCATTCAGACAAATAAGATGATGAGACTTCCACCGTTAGCAAACATAAAGGGGAATAAATGTGTGTTATTTCCCTTGTTGCTATTTTTAACTGTCGCTTGTTTGACTAAGTGTTCTTGTCCTCACACTCCAGTTTTTGCTTCCTGTTGATCTTACTGCAAAGTCACATGTTTGTTTTTCAAATCATGCTTTCATGATAAGGTCATGCTTGTGATGTCACAGATTCAGTATTGTCACTTTCTTGTGGTATCAAGGTGGGAGAGAGAGATGGGGGTGTTGGTAAGATCATTTCATGCACAAGTGTTTCTGGTAAGAAAATTAAAAGCATTTTTTTAATTTGTAAAGGGGGAGGGCCTAAATGATCAAACGTGGTTGCCTAAAGTTAGGGGCCTAGACAAAAGCACTCTGTTCCCTTCCCCTTTTTGTATTGCATTGTTTACATTTTCTGGTTGAGTCAAATGGTGAGTTAAACTACACAGTCCATGGTATTTCCTCAAAACAAAGTTAACTAAATAGTAAAAATAATTAATACGAAATAAGTGGAGCTAACAAGATGCATTCTAAACACAGTTCATTCACTGGGTGTACTTTTCCCTATCCGTTGTCTGTTATCTGTTTGGATTGTAAGCTGCTCAGGTCAAGGATTTTCTCTTTATTTGTTCATGAAAAGCCTATACACAAATACCTTTTTTTATTTAATCATTTCTGTGGTATAAGTAGTTGAAGTGTTCATTTAACAAACTTCAAAATCAAATGTTTACAGATTATTAGAGTAGAAATATGCCTGTTGACTACACAGATCTGAGACCCTTTCTTTAAAAGCGTGTCCATGAAAGCAACAAATAATTTCAGTATTCAGAAGTGAAAATGCTTTTCCAGGAAATAAACACAAGTGACTGAAGTCTTGGTCACGCATAACGGAAAACAGAATTGAAAAATGTTGTTTTCTGCATTTCTCTTCCTCTTTCAGAGGATCATAGAAATTAGATGTGAAAGACTCATTAGGTATCTAGTCTATTCTTCACCGTTTTAAGATTGTTCCTTGTAGTATATTCTTCAGTACTTTTTTCTTGTTTTAAATGTCTCTCACAATGGAGTTTGCATGAAAACAGGATCTTTGTTCCTGAAGTGTTCATCTGCTCTGCCTCCTTTATTCCTCAGCTGACATCATACTTTTTAGTTTGTGATAAAACACTTAGTTGCTGTGGAGAAGATCATGCCAAAAACTGAATGATGGCTTCAGAAGAGGACAAGTAGCAGAAGAGAGAACTCAGGATTTTCATTACTATCTTCTGTTACCAAAAACACTGACATAAAAGCATAAGAAAAGCATAAAAGCAAAAAGCAGCTTTTCTTAAAGATGTATTGGCAACTCATTAAAGGAAGTCTCTGCTTCAGATTGCTAAACAAATAGTTGGTATAGAAGTGGTATACTCATCAAAGGAATTTTCAAAGTTGTATTTAGAAATACCTGTTACTCTTTTAGTATCTCTGTTTATTAAATAGAACTGTTCTCACGTGCAGACACAGTCTATCTACTCTTGTATTGATAGAGCAGTGATCCCGAACTTGATTGGTTCATGGACCACCTTCTTTAAAAAGTGTGTCTAGGTGAATGGATAGGACATCAAGCTCACACACAACAGGTTGGAACCACTGCTTTTGATTTTGATGCTAAATTCTGCCTTCCTTGTGTCCATTCCAGTATTCGGTAAGGACACTGCAACTGCACTGTTGAATGTGGTTATCCCATCATATCTCCTGAAAATCTGGTTGCTTTCTGATTTTGAACTAACACAGCTTCTATAACACTATGCAGGGGTCTCCTGTTTTTATAATATTTTTAATAAAAAGAATATTTGTATGCAGTGCTGATGCAATTGGAGGCCATGTCTTCATTGCGAACAGTATAACGGCATCAGTACAGCTCCATAGCGATGCTGCTGTAACTCCATAGCGCTGATAAATAACTACAGCAATGGGAGGGATTTTTTCATCACTGTAAGAACTCCACTTCCCTGAGCAACAGGAGCCAACTTCACTGATTTTCAGTAGCCCTGTTAGTTTGTATCAGCAAAAACAATGAGGAGGCCTTGTGGCACCTTAGAGACTAACACATTTTTTTGGGCATAAGCTTTTGTGGGCTGGAACCCACTTCATCAGATGCATGGAGTGGAAAATACAGGAGCAGGTATAAATACATGAAAGGATGGGAGTTGCCTTACCAAGTATGAGGTCAGTCTAACGAGACAATTCAATTAACAGCAGGATACCAAGGGAGGAAAAATAACTTTTTTTAAGTTTTATAAGTTAACTGAAGCATTCTTCTGTCAGCCTAGCTTGGTTTACACCAGGGGTTAGGTTGGCATAGCAGTGGCGCTCAGGGGTGTGCATTCACACCCCTGAGTGCTGTAGCTGTGTTGACCTAATTTTAAAGTGTAGTCCAAGCTGAAGGAGCTGTGTTGTGTGGATATATTCAGCAGGTTTACACTAGTGAGGATGCATAGTGTGGACACCCTGCACTACTGCAAATTACAGAGGTTCTGTTGATGTATAAGTTGCAAATGTGCACTTCTCTTGTGTAGACAACGCTTCATTGAGGGCTGCTACTTCGGGCCTGGTCTACACTTAAAACAGGTCAAGATAGGTACTGTGCTTGGGGTGTGAAAAATCAACACCCCTGAGCACCATAGTTAAACCAATCTAATCCCTGATGTGGATGCAGCTTGGTTGGTGGAAGAACATTTAAGTCGACCTAGCTACCATAGCTCAGGGAGCTGGTGTTCGTACAGTGACAGAAAAACCCCTCCAGTTGTTGTAGTTTGTATCTACACTATGGGGTTATAGCAGCGTAGCTATGGCACCATACTATGTCTCTCTAGCACCCGTAGTTTAGACGTGGCCTTAGTGACCTAGTCGTATACGTTTCAGTCCTAGTCTTCCTACTGCGAGCATTCACGTCCCATTAGAAAACACATGGAGGAAGGTATAACCCATTTGTTCCAATGAATTCATGCATTGTTTCCCAAAACAATACATTTTCCTTATAAATTCTGAAACCCCTCAGTTTTCCACAGGCCTTTTGAGCACTGGCAGAAAGGAGGGGAGGATAGCGACTTGCTGGCTGGCTTGACAAAGGATGGGTTAAATAACTTGCACGAGGTCACGTAAGTCTGTAGCCAAACTCAGAAAACAGTTGACTTGGGCTGCCTACTTGGGCCCCAACATTGCTAATAGAAGTGGGGATTTAAAAAACAAAAACAGGACAAAAATGTGGTTTAGGGGGCAGTGGTGGAAGGAGATTGGGTGAAGCCTTCCAGAGGTTCCAGACATACAGGATTTTGAGGAGGAAAAATAAACTACAGAAGTTTTGTCCACAGTAGACTTATTTACCTCCTAAAACTTCCTACTGTTGCTACCATGGATATGCTTCCCCTGGTGAAAGCTCTAGTGTAGACAGAGTAAATAACATATATAACTGCTAGTGCTTAAAAACAAACTGTTGTCACTGTTAAGAGTGGGAACCATTTTACCACCTGCAGTAGTTAATATATTGTAACATTTTTTTCACCTCTAGACCGTCCCATCCAGCTCACACCTGAAGTGTACAGATTTTCCATTTATATAGCTTGCCAAAGATCTTACGTAGATGTTCACACATGAAAATCCACAAGTCCAGACTAATGTACTTCTAAACCACACTGGACTAACTGGTCCTGGGGAAACTATTTCACAAGCTGCATCATCAAATCTACCGGATCTTGAACGTTTCCCCATATGATACATATGGACTTAACAATCTGAGCAAGACCCTGACCCCAGTGTACCTCTAGATGCAGTGCTTCAGCGGGATCAGTAAGGTGCCTCTTTTTAAAACCTATTTTGTAAGAATTGAGCTGAAAGGTCAAGGTCCAGTTCTCCGATGCAGATGAAAAAGATGATGACTTGGGGGGTACCCCATAAGTTTACAACCCAATGCCAGTTTAAAAGGTTTATCAGCAGCTTTTAAAAAATCTTGTTGGGTCTTGGAAGCTTCAGGGGTTTTTTTTGTTTTTTTTTAAAGGGTAAAAAGTCCAGGAAATTCAAAATTCTACTTCATTTCAAGTTTCAGATATTTCTTTAAAAGGAAGCTCTCCCCAGGTATTTAACTGTCCATATATTTCCACACACACACTTTTCCTGAATTCATAATACATTGCATCTGCATACTTTAAATCTCCTAGGTTGATGGTACAAACCATATGCTACTGCTGTTTCATATGAGGCTCTGTGTCCTAGGCAGCAAACTGCCAGGAAACTCTACTGCCCTCAAATGCAAGAGGGCAGTATCCCTTTTTTGGCATTGATGACTTGGAAGTTATGCACTGTAGGGGTTTGAATTGAAAACACATCAGTACTAGTCAAGGCTGTTGGGAGGGCAGTTGACAGTTGGGCCTTCTGACCTAAAGGGTTACCTGGGAGGTATCTTGGTTTTCTTGCTTGGGCAATCAGGGTGCATATTGAGACTGCCTTCTTCCCACAGTTGGCCTCCAAAAACTGACCAACTTCGTTAGAAAAAAGAATAGGAGTACTTGTGGCACCTTGGAGAACTTCATTAGGCAGTTCAGGCTCGCATCCATTGTTTCCTACCTTTTCCCTCCAGACCGAATTAAGCCTCTTGGCTTAAAGGTGCCTACTTTTGTATAGTAGTTGGAGTGACTCACAGAAAATACCTCAATTTTTATGTGGAAGATGACCTTTATAAATAGATTGCAAGTTCTTTGGGGTAGGGACTGTCTTCGTTCTGTTGGTGCTAGGCGCTGTACAGTGGGGTCCTGGTCTGTGAGTAGGGCTCCTTGGTGCTACAGTAATACAAATAATAAAAGGTGTTGCTCTCTGGTTTTTCTGTTGGGCCAAAGGTGTTTTCAGAGTGCCTGGCAGTGGTTGCCACTTGTCTCTGGTATTGGCATATTCTTCTCATGAGACTTGCAGACTGTTGCAGTCTGTAGATTTATAACGTATTGATAGTTGAATGGGGCCTTGTACCTACCCAAATAACTTTTCAGAAGGGCTAGCATGGACTGCCCTAGTGCCATTTCTTCCAGAATAGAGCTTACGTGTCCCTGAATCAATCTTCCTCCGAGAGCTTAATCTAAAATCAGTGAGCTCTTACCTCAGGCTATTGGAGTAGATGGCCGCTCTCATGTGAGACACCTTTATAAAAACTTATTTCAAGTTAGCAAGGTTAGTTAGCAACAAATTTCACTCTAAATATGGATGACATTGGAGCTCTACTGATTATTCTTCAGTTTGTCTGCAAGCTGCCACCATGTGTTGAAGTGAGTTTTTCAGTATTCCATCCCCAGCTATTGTAATTGTAACAGATGTTTCTTGGTTGAGGATCCTATCACCGGAGGCTGACCAGGTAGGGTTGGTGGAATGTGTGGGAGACTAAGTTCCGTATAAGTGTTCAGGAGCTGAAAGTTATAAAGTGAGCTCTAAAATCTCTGTTGCCACGGATCAATGGCTGCATTGTTCAAGTGCTAACAGATAGAACTACAGCTGTATATTACATCAACAAAAAAGGAGGTGCAACTCTGGCAGGAGACATTGGCTTTGTGGGATTGCTGACTGCCCAAGTGCATCCCCTATTTCTCAGTCTGGAAGGCAAAGAGAACACAGTATCAGTTCATAGGCTTCAGGAACATCACAGTTGATGGATTAAACAGATGGGTCTACTGTTCAAGAAGTAGGGCCGTGCATCCATAGCCCTCTTTGTGACGAGCCTCAGTGCATGTCCTTAGTTGATTGTCTATTTATTCCACCACTAGTCATAAAGATAGACCGAGCCTGAGTTATACTGGTTGCTGCAACATGGGCCAAATGTAATTATTACACAATATTTTTGTGGAGCCTCAGTATTTCTTGCCATTATCTTCAGACCTGCTATCTTGCCTTCCATTCCAGTCTGGAATTGCTTTGTCTTGCTGTTTGAATCATGAGACATTTAGTTACTTTTGACCTGACATGTCTTGTATAAGTGCAGAAAATTCTGCTGCAGTTTAGAAAATAATCTTCATTGAAATTTTACTTTCAGAAATGGAAAAGGCTTTTTCTAAATAGCCCGTATCTACATACTACCTTCATATCCTGTACAGTAACTCCTCACTTAAAGTTGTCCCGCTTAACATTGTTTTGTTGTTAGGTTGCTGATCAATTAGGGAACATACTCATTTAAAGTTGTGCAATGCTCCACCCTTACATTGTTTGGCTGCCTGCTTTCTCCACAGCTGGCAGCCTCCCTATGCGCGCCACCCGCCGGCAGACCCTGCGGATCAGCGCCTTCCCCCCTCCTCCCCCCGCCTCCTGCCCACGGCAGTCAGTTGGCTTGCGGCGTTTTGGAGGCAGGAGGGAGAGAGGAGGAGTGAGGACTTGGCGCGCAGGCTCCCACTTCCTCCCCTGCCTCTTGAACGCCGCAGGCCAGCTGATTGCCCTGAGCAGGAGGCGGGGGGGGACGGAGGGGGAGCCTGCGCCAAGTCCTCGCTCCTGCCTCCTAAATGCCGCAAGCCAACTGATTGCCCCGGGCAGGAGGGAGAGGGAAGGAGCGAGGACTCGGCGTGCCTCGCTCCTGCCTCCCGAATGCGGCAATCAGCTGGTTTGCGGCGTTTAGAAGGGAGGGGAGGAGCCAGGAGGCAGCGTGTGAAGTAAAGGGGGAGGAGGTGGGGGGGGGGGAAGAGGCGGGTCAAGGGTGGGGGCTTGGGGAAAGGAGTGGAGTGGGCGGGCTGAGGGTTGAGCCCCTGCCCCTGGTGCTTGCAGAGTAGGGGAAGCTGCCCTGGAACCTAACCCCCCATTTACATTAATTCTTATGGGGAAATTGGATTCACTTAACATCGTTTCACTTAAAGTCGCATTTTTCAGGGACATAACTACAATGTTAAGTGAGGAGTTACTGCATTATGGACATCTTAGTGGATTTGAAAGTCTCAGCCTTTTCTAGTCTTACGTCAAGGGTATCTATCACTTCAGCATATCGTCTGCCAGTGGACAGCTCTGTTTTCATGCATCTGTGGTGGGATGACTGTAGAGGTCAAGTCTTCCCACTGGTCAAATAATCTGATATACAATGGGACCCCAGCTGGTGCTGACAAGGTTGATGGGTGCCAGTTTAGGTGTTTACCTTGTAGGTGAATATTTATCATTCTACTTATATTTTTATTTGCACTTACAGCTGAGAAGAATGAGTTGCAGACTTTCCTCATCCCTGATTTATACCAAATGTGGTGTTTGAATTCTGTCTAGGCACTCATTGTTCTCCTCACAACACTCCTTTGAAGTGGTCAGGTACTATTACCCCTATTTTACCGATGATGAACTGAAGCACAGGTTAAATGACTTGTTCAAGGTCACACAGTCTGTGGTAGAGCTGAGGAGGCCAAGTTCAATTCACAGTCCCAGGATAGTGCCTCAGTGACCATCCTTGCTTTATGAAATAACCTGAATCAGACCATTAATCATGTGGAGTTGTTTCCAAAATTTCATTCTCACGTGAAGGAAATGACTCTATGTATGCCCTAGATGTCAAAAGGTCTTTGAGTTTTTATTTGACTAAGTCAGTTAGGAAATCCGCAAGACTTTGTGTGTATAAAGGGCACAGTGTAAAGAAAACTACTTCATTCAATCAGTGCCTGTATAGGACTTTATGCTTTGGGCTTGGGTGTCTACCTCATGACATTCGAATTTACACTTCTAGGGCAAGGCAGTATTGAATGTCCACCTCATAACATGTCTATCATAGCAGTCTGCTGGACTGTTACCTATTCTGTACACACTTACACAGCATTACTCTCCTGACGTGGGCACCTAGAGCCCACTTTCAGAGAGCGGTTCTACTATCTTTATGTAAACTAGAAGTTGTCAGCACACCTTCCTGAATTGCTAGAATTGTACTCTGTGCTAGACTTCCTATGGGGAAAGTAAAGGCTCCTTCAAAGAATCTGTTCGTAATTAGTGGCTCTCTGAGAGTGTGGCCTCTATCTAGTCCCATCATGTCTTCTGTATTCTTTAGTCTTGCTAGAGTGATTGGGGCAACACAACCATTACATAATCTTACCCCAGCTGCTCAGTGCTATGAGAGGGCAATTGTGCAGACACCACAGGTTTGTCAGGGGCGGAGTTGGGGCCATATCCCACCACTGTGAACCCACAGAAGCAAAATTCTTTAAGAACCACCGTTACCGTGGTAAATAAGTGATTTCTCCATTGTTCTCTTCCCCCCCCCCCAAATTTTTTTACTTGGATGTTTTGCAAGGAGCCTTCACAAGTCCATCTTAAGAGTTGGAGGATCCCTGATCCTACAAGACGCTGAGTGCTTTCAGTTGTCATCAAAACCAGTAGGGAGTTCAGCACTATAGATCCCTTATTTATTTGTAGCACCTGTAGGCCCCAACTAAGGCCAGAACTCCTGGCAATAGGCACTATACACACATAAGGAAAAGCCCTGTCCCAAAGAGCATACAATCTAAAATCTTGGATAAAACCCTTTGGCCCAATGCATTTTTGGCTCGTACTGAAAGTACTCAAATATAAGGCCAAAGTCCAAAAGAGCGGACATTGATGCGTTATAAAAACGAAACAACTAAGCATGACTAAATTATAATGAAAGTGTTGTAAATAGCTATGCAAAGAATGAATCAGTATAGAAATGTTCCACAGGTCAGTAAAAGGACTCCAGATAATGCAGTGTAATTAAGTTACCACTGCAATCAGAATTAAGTGTTTAATGAGCGGAGGAACCAGAATGTCATCTTTATCAAGTTATTTTAACTTTTTTAACATGCGAGACCCACACATTGTCTTTCTCCCACTTGGAAAAGTCCCTCCAGAGCTCCACTTCCTCTTTTTTTGTACCTTTCAATAACTTACTTTCCTCTAGTATTGTTTGCCTTTATGGTAGAGCTCTGCAATGGGACTGGGGTACCGTAGAACCCACTGCCATGGGGAGCAGGATAAAAATTCAAGAAACAATGTGGGAGCCGGTGGGAGTGGATATTGCAGGGCAGGATGGAAGCGGGATTAAAAAATAATCCCCTGCAGGGCTCTGCTTTGTGGTACTATTGTATTTGCAACTAGAAGTAAAAGAGGAGGCATCTCCTGTTTCTGTAGCCACCTCTCTCAAAAACAGGCTGAACCTAATTTCACCTCAAACTTGGTGGCAAAGGGATCCATATGTCTACCTTAACATCACACATTTTGAAAATAAATTACTCAAGAACTGCTTCCATGAGTCGTGAAAACCCCCATTGCAACAAGCTTGGAACCATCTAGAAGAGCACTGCCAGTTGGGGCTGTGTGATTCAGAGGAAAGTTATGAAAGAGACTGCCGACATGGGTGATGGTGTGAAACTGACAAAGTTAAAAGGACTGACCATTTGTCTGCAGCGTCATCATCTTAAGTCACTACCTACCAGGAATCAACAGTGTAGATGATAGCATAAAGGAAAACAAGATAGGCAGATATCTGATCCTTCAAATTTGTCAACATCTGCACCATCTTTAAAGCATGACATGTGAGAGGAGGCCTGAGAGTCCGTCTGTTTTTCCCCCTTCTTTTGAGTACCGTCTGATCCATATGGAATGAAGTGCAATTGTTATGGCTCATTGAGGTTTAGAATTTAGAGGCTGACAATGCAGTCCAATCAAGGGGCAGCATGGTACAGAAAGAGGTCACTGCCTGGGACACAGGAGGCACCCTGGGATCCGGTCTCAGTTCTGGGACAAACTGCTGTGAACTTGAGCACGTCACTTCACCTCTCTGTGCCTCTCTCCCTTCCTGCCTTTTGTCTGGTCTGATTAGATTGTGAGATTTTCAGTAACCTTACTATGCGATTGTATAGTCCCTAGTACAGTGGTTCCCAAACTTTAACAACCTGTGAACCCCTTTCACTAAAATGTCAAGTCTCACGAACCCCCCTCCTAAAAATGAATATTTCCAGGGATTTTCTCCTTCACCTAAGTATAAATTATAAAAGCAGTGATCTTGGAAATATAAAATTTGTTTTTATGACATGCTTATTACACACTATTATTAATTATTAATGATCAGTACAGTATTTTTATTACATTATGAAAACGGTAACACTCTTCCAAGATCTCACTTTCGTAGTTTGTATCAGTTTGAATAAGCTTGTTATAAGACAAGGCTCCTATGTTTCATCAGATGTGAAACAGCATGAAGGTATTTAAGGAGCCAATTCAAAGAGTTCCTCCTACACAGGCATTCAGGGCTTGAGCAGTCCAGGCAAACAACGCATGTTACAACAAAGCTTAAACTTGTTCTTCGTAATCATTTTAAAAACAATACTAGCTGCCTATTTAATTTTAAAAACAGCAAAAAATATCCATCTCCCTTTCCATTTCTTATAAGGAGTCTTGAAGTTTAAATCTCCTCAGCCCCTTTACCGCGCTGCCTGGAGCACCGACCAGTGGCTGACGGCGCTACAGCCACACACCGCGCAGCACAGAGCACTGGGTCAGGCCGGGCTCTGCAGCGGCGCTGCCCCAGGAGCTCGCAGCCCAGCCGCCCAGAGCATTGTGCCGGCAGCGGGGCGAGCTGAGGCTGCGGGGGAGGGGGAACAGCAGGGGAGGGGCAGGGGGCTAGCCTCCTGGGCCAGGAGCTCAGGGTCCGGGCAGGAGGGTCCCGGGGGCTGTAGTTTGCCCACCTCTGTGCTACTGTAATCTAAACAAAGTTCACTCTGTTTAAAAGTAGCTGCTACAACCAGTGCCAAGCCTGCTCTGTGTGTGCTTCTAAGTCTTCTGGGACTTGAAGCGACTGATCACTTTTCTGCCTCAGGGTGTCTCAAGGACACTCCCTGTCTGATTCCTTTCTATGGCAATGAGACCCTGAAGTCCAGCTGCCTAGATCCTGAAACAAATGCATCTGCCGTCCTGACTCCCCTCTCCCCCTAGCTGCTTAGACATGTTCCCCTCCAGAGTCCACCTGGCTGCAGGAGCTCTGGTTTTCTGGGAACACCCCGGCACAGTGTGGCAGGAGAGTAAAGCAAGAAACCATTTAGCAAAAGAATTTAATATACATACAAACTCTTTAAGAGTAAAGAGTATGGGAAAACAACACCACTCCTGAATGCAGTCCTTTGTGACCTTATTGCCTCCGTGAATCCTTTAGACCTTGCAACTCTTCTAGCCTTCTTGCCTCGTCCATGGCCTTCTGGCAGTGAAATGGTCTGCTTTGCATAGAGAACATTCCAGCCTCTGACTCCTTTCTGTGCTTCTGTTTGGGGAATTTCCAGGCTGCAACCCCCTCAGATTCTGGGCAGAGTTCTTCAGCATCCATGGCCTTGCTGCCATACTCACTGTTCCACTGAGGTAGAGCCATTCAAGGTTGATGCCCCTTGATTGCGCTGTAACAGTTTCCCAGACACATTGGGTAGGAAGTTCCTGCGGCACAATGAATGCTCACAGCCACCATACAGTTCCATTGAAAATGGAAGTTGTAATACAACATGGCTTTCACAAAGCAAAAATGGAATTTCAGTTGACACAGATACATCCACCAAACTGTCACGGTAGCTGTTTCTTTACATGGGAAATGTAGAAGAACCTCAGTAGTCTGGGGGGAGGGGAAGGAGGAAGAGGTTCTAATCTTATTTTTCTCACTCCAAAAAAAATATTGGAGACTTAAACTATGTCTACACTACAGACCTTACAGCAGCACAACTGTACCGCTCTAGCGGTGCGTCTGTAAGGTCTCATGTGTAGCCGCTCTATGCCGCCAGGTGGGAGAGAGCTCTCCCCCTGGCATAATTAAACCACCCCCAATGAGCGGCGGGAACTGTCGGTGGGAAACGCTCTCCCACCGACATAGCGCTGTCCACACCAGCGCTTTTGTTGGTCGAGGTGGTTTGTTTGGTTTTCATAACCCTGACCAACAAAAGGTTGGCTAACAAAAGTGCTAGTGTAGACATAACTTTAGGTTGCGCCGATCTCAAGACCTCTAGACAGACTTATGTGAAGTTCTGGGGAAGAGCCGGTGGTTCTGGTATGCAGATACCAATAATATAGGGAAAGATACGAGAGCGGTCCTGGAGGCCAAAATTAGGCTGCTATGTAAGAGATTAAAGTCCAGGATTCACATGGTAGCATTCTTTGAAATGCTTCCAGTTCCACACACGAGGCCAGTTAAACAGGCAGAACTTCAGGGTCTCAATGCATGGAAAAGATGATGGTATAGGAAAGGAGGGTTTTAGGTTTATTAGGAACTGGAGAACCTTTGGGGGGAAAAGGGAATCTATACAGGAAGGATGGGCTCCACCTAAGCCAAAATGGAACCAGATTGCTGGCGTGTAAAATTTAAAAAAGTTGTCGGATTTTTTTTTTTTTTTTTTTTTTTTTTTTTTTAAACTAAGGGAAAGCCAACAGATGCAGAGGAGCACACTGCTTGGGCAGAGACATCCCTGAGGGTAGATGTTGATAAAGTACAGGTAGGAATTGAGGGGAAACAGTCAAATGAAAGAGTCTCATTCAATTAAATCACATGAAGGCACACAACTTAATGTTGACAAATTGTATAAATGCTTGTATACAAATGCTAGAAGTCTAAATACTAAACTGGGTGAATTGTAGTAAGTGCCTGGTGTTAAATGCGAATATTGATATAGGCATCACAGAAACTTGGTGGAATGATGATAATCAGTGGGACTTGGCAGTACCGGGGTACAAAATATATAGGAATGACAGAGTAGGCTGTGTGGGGTACGGGGGAAGGAGCAATGGAGTTGCTGAAATAAATTTGTTAGTCTCTAAGGTGCCACAAGTACTCCTGTTCTTTTTTTAGTAAAAATCTTGACTCAAACTATGGGTAGAAATTCTGTGCATGAATAATAAGAGTATAGCAGTAGGAATATACTGCCAACCACTTTACCAGGTTGGTAGTGATAGTTGTGAAATGCTCAAGGAGATTAGAGAGGCTATAAAAATAGAAAATTCAATAATGTGGGATTTCAGCTGTCCCTTTATTGACTGGGTACATGTCGCCTAAGGATGGGATGCTGAGATGAAAATTTCTAGATACCTTTGTTGCTTTTTACAGATCCAGACTAACGCGGCTACCCCTCTGATACTTGACTAATCTATTAGAATTTTTTGAGGGAGTCAACAAGCATGTGGACAAGGGTGATCCAGTCAATCAGTGTACATGGGTTTGAATAATAAGAGTATTTGGATTTTTAGAAAGCCTTTCACAAGGTCCTTCACCAAAGTCTTTTTATTCAAAGTAAGCGGTCATGGGATAAGAGGGGAGATCCTCTCATGGATCAGTAGCTGGTTAAAAGACAGGAAACAACGGGTAAGAATAAATGTTCAGTTTTCATAATTGAGAGAGTTAAATAGCAGGGTCCCCTAGGGGTCTGTAGTGAGGCCAATGCTGCTCAGCATATTCATCAGTGATTTGGTTAAAGGTGTAAACGGGGGTGGCAAAGTTTGCAGAGGATACAAAATTACTCAAGAAAGTTAAAGCCAAAGCAGACTGTGAGGAGTTACAGAGGGATTTCATACAACTGGGTGACTGGGCAACAAAATAGCAGATGAAATTCATTGTTGATAAATGCAAAGTAATGCACATTGGAAAACATAATGCCAATTGTACAGATACAATGACAGGTTCTAAATTAGCCATTACAACCCAAGAAAGATGTTTGAATCACCGTGGATAGTTGTGGTTTTTTTTTTTAAATCCACTCAATGTGCAGTATCAGTCAAAAAAGATGACAATATTGGGAACTGTTAGGAAAGGGGTATAGACAGACAGAAAATATCATAAAGACAGTATATAAAACCATGATATGCCCACACCTTGAATACTGTTTGCATTTCTGGTTGCCCCATCTCAGAAAAGATACATTAAAATTGGGAAAGTTACAAGCAGGGCAACAAGAATGATTAGGGGTATGGAACAGCTTCCATATGAGAAGAAATTAAAAATACTAGGACTGTTCAGCTTTATAGACTTCTGTCAGATCCCCTGTTGGGTAGAGGGGGTCTATAAAATCATGAATGGTCTGGTGAAAGTGAATAAAGAAGTGTTTTACCCCTTCACATAACACAAGAACCAGGGGTCACCCAATTAAATTAATAGGCATCAGGTTTTAAACAAACCTACGAAAGTACTTCTTCACACAACGCAGAGTCAACCTGTGGAAAGCCTTGCTAGAGGATGTTGTGAAGGCCAAAAGTATAACTGGGTTCAGAAAATAATTAGATAATTTCATGGAGGATAGGTCAATCAATGACTATTAGCAAGGATTGGCAGGGATGTAACCCATGTTCTGAGTGTCCCTATGCTTCTGACTGCCGGATACTGGGATTGAACAACAGGGGATGGATCACTTGATAATTGCCCTGTTCTGTTCAGTCCCTCTGAAGCAGCTGGCATTGGCCACTGTTGGAAGGCAGGATATTGGCCTAGATGGACCATTGGTCTGGCCCAGTATGGCCATTTTTATGTTCACCTCACAACTGGGTAGTGACTGCTTGTTAACCACCTATCATTGGGGATGTTCTGAGACCATTTGGAAGGAGAGAAGGATTACTTAACAGTAAGTGTTCTTTGACTATATTGCCTCTGCAGATCCATGCCCGATTTCCCACTTCTGAAGAATCACTTCGGAGGAGTCACTTCAATTTTAGTGGAAGGAAATAATTGAGGGAGATTGGGACTGGAGTTCCTTCCTTAATGTTTACGGGTGTGTCTACACTAGAGCAGCATAGCAATGGCACTGCGGTGCCCTAGTGTAGACCTGTGGTCACCAACTGGTCGATCGTGATTAACTGGTCGATCCTGGAGACTCTCCCAGTCGATCGCGATCTCTGGTCGCTAAAAGTCTGGTGGTGCAGCAGGTCTGTCGCTAAGGCAGGCTCCCTGCCTGCCCCAGCCCCATGCTGCTCCCAGAAGCGGCCATCACGCCCCCGGGGGAGGGGAGGCAGGGGTCTCCGTGCACTGCTCCTACCTGCAAACACCGCCCATGCAGTTCCCATTGGCTGGGAACAGGGAACTCTGGCCAATGGGAGCTGCAGGGGTGGTGCCTGCAGAGAGGGGCAGCATGTGGAGCCATGTCTGTCCTCCCCTCCCCCCCCCGGGGCCTCAATGGAGCGTTGGCCCCTTCTGTGAGCGGCGTGGGGCCGGGGCAGGCAGGAGCCTTCTTTAGCCCCGCTGCACCACCAACCGGGAGCCACCTCAAGTAACTGCAGCCCGGCAGAACCCCAACCCCCTGCCCCTCACAGAGCCAGCACCCCGATCCCCCTCCTGCACCCAAGCCTCAGCCCCCTCCTGGAGTCTGCACCCTGAACCCCCTCCTGCACCCCAGCCCTGAGGGGCTCCCAAGCCTGCACCCTGAACCCCTGTCCCAGCCCTGAGCCCCCCTCCCAGAGCCAGCACCCCATACCCTCTCCTGCACCCCATACCCTTGCCCTGAGCCCCTCCGTGAGCCAGCATCCTGTACCTTCTGCCCCAGCCCTTCAGCCCCCTCCCCAAGCCAGCACCCCATACCCCTTCCTGCACTTTAACATTCTGTCCCAGCCCGGAGCCCCCTCCTGCACCCAAACTCCCTCCCAGAGCTTGCATCCCTCACACCCTCCTGCACCCCAACCCCCTGCCCCAGGCTTAGCCCGGAGCCCCCTTCCACAATGCAAACCCCTCAGCCCAGAGCCCACACCCCCTCCTGAACCCCAACCCCTGACCCAGCCTGGTGAAAGTGAGTGAGGGTGGGGGAGAGCGAGTGACTGGGGGAGGAGGGGTGGAAGGGGTGGGGCCTCGAGGAAGGGGCGGATAGATCTTGGGTTGCCCTTAAATTCAAAAAGTGATCTTGTGCGTAAAAAGGTTGGAGACCACTGGTGTAGACACTTCCTACATTGAAGGAAGCTGGTTTTCCATCAGGAGAGTTAATCCACCTTTTCAATAGGCGGTAGCTAGGTCAACCTAGCTGTCTACACCAGGGTTTAGGTTGACCCAATTACAGAGCTGAGGGCACATCCATTTTTCACAGCTGTGAGCAACATAGCTAGGTCGATCTCTTTTTAAGTGTAGACCAGGCCTCGGTGTTGGGCTGCATGAGAAGGGGCTCCAGTAGTCATTGCTTTTCTAGATGGTTCTTTTATCAAGTCATTTTGAGGTTTCCCCTTCCAAATCTTGGTGCATGAAACTTGTTATCTTAACAGTTTGTCTCATCTGGTTTATGATGTCGAAGTCCATAAGAACATGATTATTATTGCCTATTAACAAAAGATTAGAACTGTCTAGAGCAGTGGTGCCCAAGCTTTTCCTGCCCCGCCCCACATACCAGTAATTGAATGTGTCATAGAATATCAGGGTTGGAAGGGACCTCAGGAGGTCATCTAGTCCAACCCCCTGCTCAAAACAGAACCAATTCCCAACTAAATCATCCCAGCCAGGGCTTTGTCAAGCCAGGCCTTAAAAACCTCCAAGGAAGGAGTCTCCACCACCTCCCTAGGTAACGCATTCCAGTGCTTCACCACCCTCCTAGTGAAATAGTGTTTCCTAATATCCAACCTAGACCTCCCCCACTGCAACTTGAGACCATTGCTCCTTGTTCTGTCATCTGCCACCACTGAGAACAGCCGAGCTCCATCCTCTTTGGAACCCCCCCTCGGGTAGTTGAAGGCTGCTATCAAATCCCCCCTCATTCTTCTCTTCTGGAGACTAAACAATCCCAGTTCCCTCAGCCTCTCCTCATAAGTCATGCGCTCCAGACCCCTAATCATTTTTGTTGCCCTCCGCTGGACTCTTTCCAATTTTTCCACATCCTTCTTGTAGTGTGGGGCCCAAAACTGGACACAGTACTCCAGATGAGGCCTCACCAATGTCGAATAAAGGGGAACGATCACGTTCCTCCATCTGCTGGCAATGCCCCTACTTATACAGCCCAAAATGCCGTTAGCCTTCTTGGCAACAAGAGCACACTTGACTCATATCCAGCTTCTCGTCCACTGTGACCCCTAGGTCCTTTTCTGCAGAACTGCTACCTAGCCATTCGGTCCCTAGTCTGTAGCTGTGCATGGGATTCTTCCGTCCTAAGTGCAGGACTCTGCACTTGTCCTTGTTGAACCTCATCAGGTTTCTTTTGGCCCAATCCTCTAATTTGTCTAGGTCCCTCTGTATCCGATCCCTACCCTCTAGTGTATCTACCACGCCTCCTAGTTTAGTGTCATTGGCAAACTTGCTGAGAGTGCAGTCCACACCATCCTCCAGATCGTTAATAAAGATATTAAACAAAACCGGCCCCAGGACCGACCCTTGGGGCACTCCACTTGAAACTGGCTGCTAACTAGACATGGAGCCATTGATCACTATCCGTTGAGCCCGATGATCTAGCCAGCTTTCTATCCACCTTATAGTCACTTCATCCAGTCCATACTTGTTTAACTTGCTGACAAGAATACTGTGGGAGACTGTATCAAAAGCTTTGCTAAAGTCAAGGAATAACACATCCACTGCTTTCCCCTCATCCACAGAGCCAGTTATCTCATCATAGAAGGCAATTAGGTTAGTCAGGCACGACTTCCCCTTGGTGAATCCATGCTGACTGTTCCTGATCACTTTCCTCTCCTCTAAGTGTTTCATAATTGATTCCTTGAGGACCTGCTCCATGATTTTTCCAGGGACTGAGGTGAGGCTGACTGGCCTGTAGTTCCCCGGATCCTCCTTCTTCCCTTTTTTAAAGATGGGCACTACATTAGCCTTTTTCCAGTCATCCGGGACCTCCCCCGATCGCCATGAGTTTTCAAAAATAATGGCTAATGGCTCTGCAATCTCATCCGCCAACTCCTTTAGCACCCTCGGATGCAGCGCATCCGGCCCCATGGACTTGTGCACATCCAGTTTTTCTAAATAGTCCCGAACCACTTCTTTCTCCACAGAGGGCGGGTCACCTTCTTCCCATATTGTGCTGCCCAGTGCAGCAGTCTGGGAGCTGACCTTGTTTGTGAAGACAGAGGCAAAAAAATCATTGAGTACATTAGCTTTTTCCACATCCTCGGTCACTAGGTTGCCTCCCTCATTCAGTAAGGGGCCCACACTTTCCTTGACTTTCTTCTTCTTGCTAACATACCTGAAGAAACCCTTCTTGTTACTCTTAACATCTCTTGCTAGCTGCAACTCCAAGTGTGATTTGGCCTTCCTGATTTCACTCCTGCATGCCTGAGCAATATTTTTATACTCCTCCCTGGTCATTTGTCCAATCTTCCACTTCTTGTAAGCTTCTTTTTTGCGTTTAAGATCAGCAAGGATTTCACTGTTTAGCCAAGCTGGTCGCCTGCCATATTTACTATTCTTTCTACACATCGGGATGGTTTGTTCCTGCAACCGCAATAAGGATTCTTTAAAATACAGCCAGCTCTCCTGGACCCCTTTGCCCTTCATGTTATTCTCCCAGGGGAGCCTGCCCATCTGTTCCCTGAGGGAGTCAAAGTCTGCTTTTCTGAAGTCCAGGGTCCGTATTCTGCTGCTCTCCTTTCTTCCTTGTGTCAGAATCCTGAACTCGACCATCTCATGGTCACTGCCTCCCAGGTTCCCATCCACTTCTGCTTCCCCTACTAATTCTTCCCTGTTTGTGAGCAGCAGGTCAAGAAAAGCTCTGCCCCTAGTTGGTTCCTCCAGCACTTGCACCAGGAAATTGTCCCCTACACTTTCCAAAAACTTCCTGGATTGTCTGTGCACCGCTGTATTGCTCTCCCAGCAGATATCAGGGTGATTAAAGTCTCCCATGAGAACCAGGGCCTGCGATCTAGCAACTTCTGCTAGTTGTCCGCACACACACACACCTTCCATTGCCACACAGTTGGCAGCAGAGGCGCTTGGGCTCGGGGAGGAGCTGGGGCTAGAGGTGGAGAGGGAATGAGGGCAGGGCTGGGGGCAAAGCAGAGGGCAGAACTCGGCTAAGTGGTGCTCCCTCCCTGCCCCCCATGGGGCTGGCCTGGGCCCTGCTGTGTGCACACCCTCAAATGTTCCTCTGCACCCACTTACAGGGGGCACACCCCATAGTTTGGGGGCCACTGGTAGGGCATTAGTATTACCATTTCAGCTGCTACATTTAGGAACATCAGTGTTTTCTCCTCAACTATTTGGTGTTGATTTTTTTTGTTTTTTGTGTTGAAGCCAAAAGTTGAAATTTAATAGATATTTTAAAATTTGTTTGTCTGTCCTGCAGGGCTTTGGAGCGGAGCTGGAGCGTGGAGCAGCTCCGGATCAGTGGAGCTGCAGGTTTTTGCCTGGAGCTGGAGCACAGCTCCAAAGGCCTGCTCTTGTGCTCCTCATAGGCATCGCTCTAGCTATAGTACAGTTGAGACATCTCCACTCCACACCCATATTTTGAGATTCCGATTTGAACAAATAAAAGCTCAGTAAAATTGCTAGGTACATCCCTCTGTTCTGAATCTGGAGTTGCCCTATCTACAGTGGCAGAACCTGGTAGAAACAAACACAGAACATCTTGGAAGGAGCTATTACTATAAAATAATTCTTGCCCTTTAAAAAGACTTAATAAATGATTGCATGGGGTAAATAAGGACATTCTTAATGTAATCCTGACAGGCTTATTTATCACAAATCATCTTCCCTTCCCCTTTATGAACTGAGCCCTCTTCCTAAATGCCCTGGGTTGTGTATTGTAAATATATGTACATTTTAAATACGAAAAACTAACTAGATCAGGCAGCTAGCTAAGGCCTTTTACCTGGGCAATATTGTCCTAAAATATTACCCCTGCAGTGCCTCTGTGTATTGTATAAGGCTGAGCATGCCATCAGCACTTGTATGATAAATATTTGTCTAATGCAGTATGCTACCTCTCTTGAAGCCATTAGTTAGCCATGTTTCCGACACTATTTTTTTTTCTTAAACTCATGATTTGTAATAGCCACCCAGCCCTAGCTGATTAACGAACACACATGCCAAATCTGTTTTTAGGCGTTGAGACAGTTTATGTTGCCAAAGACCTATTTTGTCCTTTAGATATTTATTTGAGCCTAAACACATGTTTATTTGAGAGATAAGACCTGCTCTAAAGGAGGAAATTGCGTTTCTTGGGGAAGTATAATATTTATAGCTTGTAAAATTCCTGGTCAGACAAGTCTGTCTTAAGAAAAAGGGGAGGAGGTTTGAGAAAGATAAGCCAAACCAAGTGTTCTCGTTTTCCTTGGAGTATCAACTTCAGGCTTAATGTACTTCTTCGTATATGACCAGCACAAATCAACCAGCAAATAGTTAAGGCCCCAATCCTTCAAAGACTTAGGTGTTGTCTACGCTTGTTAAATATGACAGCAAAAAGGGGGGGGGGGGAAATCTTAGCGCTTCTCTATGCTTTATAACAATGCACACACTGGGGTGTGATTTCTAAAGTGCATCAATGTGTTTCCCATTAATTGGTCTGTGTTGACCATGCTAGTGCACGCTAAAAGTTTTCTAGCACAGTTTAACATAGCGTAACAGCACTGTGTTGAGGTGCACTACAGAACATTTAGTGCACACCAGCAGGTCTACATGGACCAATTAATGTGCAGCATGTTCGTGCACTTTAGAAATCATACCCTTATAATGTACATTATCCCACTGTGTAGACAAGCCTTCAATTACACACATTATTTTTATATAATCTATAAAAAAGGTCTTATACAGTAACTCCTCACTTAATGCGATTTTTATGCAAAACGATGTTAAGTGAATTCAGTTTCCCCATAAGAATTAATGTAAATAGGGGGGGTTAGGTTCCAGGGAAACTTTTTTCGCCAGACAAAAGACATTATATTCATATACAGTATAAGTTTTAAACCGTTTAATATTGTACACAGCAATGAATGACTGTGAAGCTTGGTTGATGTGGTGGAGTCAGAGGGAGGGATATTTCTCAGGGAATGCCTTGCTGCTAAATGATGAACTAGCACTCCGTTGAGCCCTCAAGGGTTAATACATTGTTGTTAATGTAGCCTCACTCTACAAGGCAGCATGGACTGAGGCAGGAGGGAGGAAACACAATAGACGCAGGGCAGTAGCTGCAAACACTTCCCTGCAAAAACTGAACATGATGATGAACCCACGCCATCCAGCTGGAGCGCACCACTCCCTCTCCCTGACAGCATATGCACTGCTGCCCAAGTGCTGACTTTCCAAAGTGCTGGGGGGATGCGTGCATGAGAGAGAGACATGCATTGCGCCTTTAAGTACGCTGTCCCCACTTCAAGTATGTTGCCCTTTTAAGCAGATCAAACAGGAAGCAACAGCTTCCAGCAAGCTCCCTCCTTTCTGTCCCTCTGCCCTGTCCTCCTCTTCCGCTTTGTGGAGAGGGGGGAGAGGAGCAGGGGGACATCCTGATATCAGCACCCCTCTCTCCCCCTCCCCCAGGAAGCTCCTGGGAGCAGCTCCAAGGCAGTGGGCAGGGCAGGAGCAGCATGGCAATGGTGGGAGGGCCACCTGAACTACTGCTGGGCAGCTGTCGAGCCATGTACCTTACAGGGAATTTAGGGGAGCTGATGGGGGGGGGGGGGGGAGACTGCTCCCCCCCATTTCTAATCCCCACAAGGAGGGGCTGCTCTTCCAGAGAATCCTCCAAACAGTGGACAAAGCAGGCAGCTGCCAAACAACGTTATAGGGGAACATTGCGCAACTTTAAACAAGCTTGTTCCCTAATAGATCAGCAACGTAACAACATTAAGTGAGGCGTTACTGTACTGGTATAACGTTATTCACGTTCAGCAAAGCAAAATAAACTATACCAGTATAAAACCCCCTTATCTGGTGTAACCACATCTGAAAGAGGCTTTTAGTGGCATAACTATATCAGTTTAAACAAAACAAAACAAAATCTCACCCCTTGCCGACAGCTATGCCAGTCTACACTTAGTTTTATCGTGCCTTACTCAGTGGTAAAGTTAAGCACAGTTGTAGGCCCATTTAAAATCAGGGGAACGACTCAAGTTACGGATATATTTACACTACAGTATCAATACAAGGGTTTTTGTGGTCGATATAGTTAGTCCACCTCTCCAAGAGGTGGTAGCTAGGTCAGTGGAAGAATTCTTCCATCAACCTAGCTGTGTCTACAACATGGGTTAGGTCAACCTTACTACCGTTCTCAGGATGAGAAATTTTTCATGGCCCTGGTGATGCAACTAAAGTTAATCTAAGTGTAGACCAGGCCTCAGTCTACAGTACTCCTTGGCTGTCAGACTTCACTGTTCATGTCTGTTTACATTTGTTAGTGGTCCCCGACCTTTTTTGTCTGGCGGGCGCCAGACAACGAGCCATGGAGGACCGTGGCGGCGGACAAGCGTCCGCCGAAATGCCGCCGACAAGCGGCAACGTCCATAGGCGTCACTGCCGAAATGCCGCCGACAAGCAGCGTCCTCCAGAGGCGGCGCCGCCGAAATGCCGTCAAAAATCGGCGGCATTTTGGCGGTGACGCCTATTGACGTTGCCGCTCGTCAGCGGCATTTTGGCAGATGCTCGTCTGGCGGCCAGTACGCTGGCGCACTTGGACGCCCCGGTGGGCGTCATGGCGCCCGCAGGCACCGCGTTGGGGACCCCTGTTCTGCATTATCTTGCATCAGAATTTCTATTCAATTCAAGAATTAGGAGACACCAGGGCGGAGGAGGGTTGGGGGATTTTTTTTTTCATATGCATGCGTTTTTGTCCCTGACTCAACAGGCTGAGAAACCTCTTGATTTGTACAGTGGCCATATGACTCTTAATAGCTTAATGATTCCATGTCAGACTGAAGGCAACGTGCTCAGATGCAGCATACTGTACAAGGAAATGGAATCGGCCAAGCTGTGCATCATCACCTCTGCAGTGACTAATAGAGGAGGGTAGGGAACCAGAACAGCCAAGTAAAAACAAATAGAAAAATCGTTCTAATAGAACTATATAATGAGGTTTAACGACCTTGTTATGACACAGTTGCCTTTTACAATAGTCTATTATGGGTGTCTTCCAGCTTTCCTAGCAAACTAAACTGAGTTGGTATTGATTGATGCATTCATAGGTCTCTGGTGTTGTACATGATGATTAGGGTCCTACCAAATTCACAGCCATGAACGCATCACAGATCATGAAATCTGATCTCCCCTGTGAAATCTGGTTATTGTAGGGGAGGGACAAGGTCGGGGGTGGTCCTGGCCAGGGCCAGGGAAAGACGGGACTTCCTCTTCCCCAGCAGGGGCCACTCAAGGAGCCAGGTCAGACCCACTTCTGGGAACGTAGAACTAGATAAATTCATGGAGCATAGGTCCATCAGTGGCTATTAGCCAGGATGGGCAGGGATGGTGTCCCTAGCCTCTGTTTGCCAGAAGCTGTGAATGGACGATGGGATGGATCACTTGATGATTACCTGTTCTGTTCATTCCCTCTGGGGCACTTGGTATTGGACGCTGTCGGAAGACAGGGTATTGGGCTAGATGGACCTTTGGTCTGACCCAGTATGGCTGTTCTTATGTTCTAACTTCACCTGGCTGCAAGAAGCTCTGCGGCTGCTGGCTGGGACAGCCTCCGATCCAGGCGGGAGGCTTCTGGGAAAACTTGGACATATGGTAACCCACCCCACCCATACTCTGTGAACCTCACTTCTTTGCTGCTGCTGGCGGTGGCACTGGCTTTAGAGGCTGGTTCACTAGAGGGGTGGTGAAGCACTGGAATGGGTTACCTAGGGAGGTGGTGGAACCTCCATCCTTAGAGGTTTTTAAGGCCCGGCTTGAGAAAGCCCTGGCTGGGATGATTTAGTTCAGGGGTCTCAAACTCAGATGACCCAGAGAGCCGCATGAGGACAAGTGCATTGGCCCGAGGGCCGCATTACTGACTCTCCCCCCCCCCCCGGTTCCTATGGCCCTGCCCCCACTCCACCCCTTCCAATTAGGCCCCTTCCCTGCCCCATTCCAATCCCTGCCCTGAAGTCCCCACCCCAACGCTGCCCCCAGGGGGTGCAGAAAGGGTGCAGGGTGCAGCAAGGGCTGAGGGCAGGGAGTTGAGGTGCAGGAGGTGTGCAGGGTGCTCAGGGCAGGGAGTTGGTGTGT